>NW_026622735.1:1216250-2432500 GCF_028826845.1 Penicillium canariense | reverse complement strand
TTGGGCGTCAACCGGGCGTCGGAGGAATTGCCGCAGGGGGTGATCAAGGATCTGCTAGCGGAGAATATCCAGTTTTGGGGAACGGACGCGGAGATAGCCAAGATCTACTGGCTCAAGATCCCATCCGGCAAAAGCGGCTCTCTCGTCCTCGAATTCACCTCGCCAGTCCCTGCGAACGCGGCCATCAGCCACGGCGTCCTGTGGGACTGCAACAACCTCATGGCGGTCTTGTACGACCGCGAGTCTCGCCTGCGACAGTGCTTCAACTGTCAAAAGTTTGGACACATAGGAACCGCCTGTTCCCAACCCATCAGATGCGTGTACTGCGCGGAGGGCCATCAGTCTCGGGGAAAACAACAACTTCAGCGCCAAATTGAACTTTTGAAATATCTCAGGAACCAGACCAGTTAGCGAGTAACAGACCACGGCAAATTTCATCTAACTCCCTGCGCTACACCTTGATACCGGCATTGACCCTGTCAGGCCAGTATCATGGTGGTGCGCGCGCAAAAGGGTGTTGGGCCTGTCCCGTCAGGGGCGCCCGGAGGCCCATCGAAATCTCTGCCATCGAACCGTGAGCGCGTACTGAACGCCAATCATGATGCACAAGCACTATTGAAAGCACTGCGCAGCAAGCAGAACGGGGTGAAGGCCCCAGAGACACAGTATTCCAAGATCGCCGACTTCCTGAAGCGTATGGAGGCGTTGACGAAGGACCTCCTGTTGACACCGCTGCAGACGGACTGGCAGGCAGAACTCACCGCGATCCGCAAAGATATGCAGGACATCAAGATGGCAGTCGAACCGCCGGCGAGACAGACCGTCAGATCCTTCGCTGAGCAAGCCAGAAGGGCGCCAGCGCCCGTACACTACCTGTCCTCCTCCCCCAGCTCATCCGATTCTGCGCCCGCGCGAGTCTCGGAAGTAGCACGTGACCGGGAAGTGGTCGTATGCTTGGGGGACCGCTCGCAGGTTAGCCTGTTCCGTAGGATGACCAGCGCTGAACTCACCAAGCGTGCCAACCAGGCAAGGGCTAAAGCCGCACAATCCGCCTGCGACCCGACACCGGCACTCGCCCAGGTGATGATCCTGGCGTCCCGACAGCTCAAATCGGGTGACATCCGGTTCACCGTGCGTGACGCGAAGGAGGCAGAGATCTTACGGATACACCGTGAGAAGTGGACTAAGGGGCTCTGCAAGACCGCCTTCGTCCACCTACCGACGTGGGGAGTGGTGGTTCACGACGTCAACGTACGCTCTCTGAGAATCAACCGGGCGTCGGAGGACTTGCCGCAAGAGACGGTGATCAAAGACCTGCTGGCGGAGAATATCCAGTTCTGGGGAACGAAGGCGGAGATAGCCAAGATCTATTGGCTGAAGATTCCGTCGGGTAAGAGCGGCTCCCTTGTCCTCGAATTCACCTCGCCAGTCCCTGCAAATGCGGCCATTAGCCACGGAGTCCTGTGGGACTGTAATAACCTGATGGCGGTCTTATACGACCGTGAGTCTCGCCTGCGACAGTGCTTCAACTGTCAAAAGTTTGGACACATAGGAACCGCCTGTTCCCAACCCATCAGATGCGTGTACTGCGCGGAGGGCCATCAGTCTCGGGATTGCCCTTCGAAGGATACACGCGAAAAACACAAATGTGCCAACTGCGAAGGCGCACACGCTGCATGGAGTCAGGACTGTCAGCTTCGTGTCCAGGAGGTCGAGCGGATGAATGAGCGAGCCAAATACCGGGGAAGATTTCATCCAGTCCCCGCGCCGTTCAGCATCCGACAGCCACTGGCGAACCTGCAGCCCTCCTCCGTCAGCTCATGGGGAACCCCCCAAAGCTCATCCAGCGAAGAGCTTAGCGGTACGAGTAGCGATGTACCAGCCGCACAGCCCAACAACGGAGGCTCGCAGGATACCGGTCCTGTCCCATCTCGATCCGCCCAAAGCGTGGCCACGCCGGTCACCAAGGCGGCGGCCACCAAAACCACCAAGACTACAAAGAACAAAACCAAGACAGCCAGTAAGCCGGCAACAGCTACCGACACTAAGTCGACAACGGCTCCGGCAAACAACAGTATAGAACAAGGACAAAAACCGTCAGATTCGATGGATACTGGGGTAGATGAGGCCGAGGAAGAACCTACCTCTGAACCTACACAAGCCCACCCCGAGCTGAATTCAACGGAGGCAGGAACAGAAGAGGCCACGGAAGCCTGTACCGTGTCAAACTCGACCGACACAGGGGCAGAAAAGGCCAGAGCAGGCGAGGCCAGAGCAGAGGAGGCCAGGGAGGAAGAGGCCAGAGAGGAAGAACCTAGAGAGGAACTCACACCTGAACCCTCACAGATTCGCCCTGTGATCCCCTTAATCTCGCTTGAATCACTCAACAACCACCAATTCGGGCCGAGCGACAGCGTCACACGGCACCAACCAGTCTTTCACCGAACCTTCCCTCCCGTATCATCCAAATCCGAAGCAGCCAGAGAGCGAACCGCCAAGGCACGTGCTGCCCGCATGAAGGCCGTGGAGGAAAGGAAATCACAATCAACCAGCGGAGGAAAACGGTCCGGGGACTCCCAGTCAGGGGACTCGAGCAGCAGAAGGTCAGTGAGGATATCGAAACTGATCGAGGACGCAAACCGGCGAAGGGCGGAATCAACGTCCGAAGCCGAGGGCGATGTGCAAGAACCCGAAGGCCAGTTAGTGCTATACAACACCAACGAACCGTCGACATCCTCCCTCTCTTCCCTGCCGGAACAGCCATCTGACCAGGAGTTCCAACCGTCATCGCTGCCATCGGTACTATCGCTGCCGGATCGACCCAGCTCGCTGCCAGAGATGAGCAGCAGGAAGCGGAAGAAGCCACACGGTGAAAACCGCCAAAAGGAAAAGCCAGGAGCGCGGAAAACCCCGAGGAAACTAGCCCCGTCCAAACGTCAATGAATCAGTACAATCGGCAACAACACACACCAAGAGAACTCAAAACATACCAATATAACGTGAACCGACAGAAAGATAAGGTGATGGCTCAGTTTCTGAGGGACCCGGAGGTTCTCTCAGCAGATATTATCGCTATCCAAGAGCCGTGGAAGTCAGAATTCAAAGACGACACTCACCGGCCTTGCCAACGCACCCATGACCTCCTCCGACCCCCGACAGACCCGAGCCTGCCCGTCGAAGCAGCTCGTGTGCGCGTCTGCATGTTTGTATCAAAGAAACTAGGCGAGTATACCCACGTTGTCCACTCCCGCGACCTACAGGAGCTCCGGATGACGCTAGTCGACGGCGAAGAGCTTCGGCTGTTTAATCTGTATAACGAGAGGGGCAGCTGGGGAGCCTTGGATCTGTTGAAAGAACTCATACCGTCAGCCAGAGAACGTCAGAAGGGCGTCTCTTACCTGATCATGGGTGACTACAACCTACACCACCCGGTATGGGGAGGCGACAGGGTCCAACAGCCAGAGCCCAAAGCCGATGAGCTACTCGACCTGATGGCCGTCGCCGCGTTGGATCCGTGGCTGCCCCCGGGTGTAATCACTAGGCGCGATAAGGACTCAGCAACGACCATCGACTTGGTTTTGGCTACGGCCAACCTGCGCACACGCCTGGTAAGCTGTGCGGTGACGGAGAAAGTGCATGCCGACTCGGATCACCTCCCCATATGCACTATAACGGACATCTCGCCCATCCTGGCCGAGGAAAACCCGCGGAGGAACTGGAAGGCGATGGACGTGGAGAAGTTTCTGAAATTTGTCGAACCAAACCTATGTCAAATCAGCAGTAACAGTGACAGCCTCCAAACCCCGCAACAGATCGACGACGCCACCGACTACCTCATGCGTATCGTCCAACAAGGCATCCAGGCGTCCACACCCTTCGCCAGACCATCCGAATGGTCTCAGCCCGAGTGGACCCCTGAGTGCACCGAGGCCATCAAGGAGACACGCCGCGCGTTCCGTCGATGCAAGACCGATGGCGCAACGGAGGAGGACTGGAACGAATACAAAGAACTAAAGAACAAGAAAGGGAAGATGATCAATAGGGCTCTGAGAAACGGCTTCCGCGGCTGGGTAAGACGGATGGTGGAAGATGGTCCCCGCGGTCTCTGGAAGGTCTCCAAATGGGCGCGTGTACGCGACCAGCCGGCCTGCCGCAACGTCCCAACACTCAACGGGAGAGACGGCCCGGCAGAGACGAACCAGCAGAAAGCAGAGACCCTCCGCCAGGCGTTCTTTCCTCAGCCACCGGAGGCCGACCTCTCTGACATCCCCAATGCGCACTTACCGAAACAGCTGGACTTCCCTGTCATTACCCAACAGGAGGTCAAGGACGCTATCAAGAGAACACCGCCTGACAAAGCACCTGGCGAGGATACAATCCCGAACCGTGTGTGGAAGATCTTGGCAGACAGCCACGAGTTCGTGGCCACTCTGACAGCTATCTTCGACGCATGTATGCGAACGGGCTTCAATCCTCGCCACTTCCAGCACTCGATTACCGTCACGCTGCCAAAGGGAGGACCAAGAGACTTCCGCAAACCAAAGTCCTGGCGCCCAATCGCCCTGCTAAATACCCTCGGCAAGGTACTAGAGTCAGTCGTCGCTGCTCGCATCGCGTGGGCAGTGGAGGAACACCAGCTCCTACCAAGGACCCATCTAGGTGGAAGGAAAGGCATTAGTGTCGACCATGCCATACAGATGATCCTTGATATGGTATATACCGCATGGGGACACGACCGGGTGGTCTCCGCGCTGTTTTTAGACGTTGCCGGCGCATACGACAACGTTTCCCACCAACGACTGCTTCACAACCTCCGCAGGCTAGGACTGGGCTATTTCGCCGCTTGGCTAGAGTCTTTCTTGACTGGCCGCTCGACACGCATCAGGCTACCAACTGGCTATACCTCAGATATCTTCCTTACACCAACAGGGATCCCCCAGGGATCACCGCTGTCGCCCATCATCTTCCTAATCTTCAACACCCCTCTCATCCTTGCGTGCATGAAGGGCACAAGCAAGGATGATTGCGTGCGAGGAATTGGGTGGGTGGACGATGTAGCCACTATCAATTTCTAGGAAAAGCAACTATCTCTTGGCGAAATCGATTTCTTGCGATATCTCGACAACTAGAGGTCCTAGGACCTTGAGACCTAGTTCAAATTTCAATTGACCCCAAGCGCTATCGTTTGATACCGGTTTGATATCGGTAGCAGCGATGGCGGTTGCGAGCGCGCCCAATTTGCCATTTGTGCACCCGTCAAGACAGAATTTTCTGCCTCCGACCGGACCACGTGTGCAAAATCAACACCAGCCAAACCAGCGAGAGACTCGCCCAACCAACCACGCCCAATTCGAAAGCATGGAGGAGATAGCGAGAGCAGCCGCATCGATACTCCGCTATATTGATGAATCCGCCCACGAAACCACTGGCGCCGTCCATGGCTTCGTGAAGCAGGTGCATCGATACGCCCAGAACGCCCAACGGGGTGATACGCAGGGGATGGAGAGAGTTCTGCTGGCGCTGGAGAAAATCTCCCGCACCACCGACCACCTCACCCAGCGGATGAACACGCTCGAGAAATCCACTGGTGAGATATCCAAATCAACCACGGAGATCTCCAAATCAACAAGCAGTATCCAATCTTCGATCTCCAACGAATCCTCAGCGGCGGCGTGGCGCGGCTTCCGTGCCCAGGGGTGGCGGCAGTCGGTCGCGGCAGCAGCCCCCTTCGCGGCTGGCCCGTCATCGTGGCCAAGCTCGGATGGCACGTCATCGATCGGGGTCCCTCAAGCCGAGCTACAGGAAGACCGGCAGATTATCGTCAAGATTCGTGACGATGCGGTACGGGCAACGCTCCGGTCCAAATCAGAGACCGACCTCGTCCTCCAGGCAGATCGGGGTCGGATAGCCGTGGCAAGAAAGAAGGATAGTGGTGCTCTCGCTGGCATTCGGGTGGTTGCGGCCCGGAAGCTACCCTCAGGGGATATAGCGATCATTACTGACACGGCTGCGTCGGCGGAGGTGATGCGGAAGGCCCAGTTCAAAGACTGGCTAAAACCGTTCGGTAATGCAATAATCCAGAGGCCTACCTGGGGGGTAGTTGCGCGTGGGCTACCTCTATTCGACGTGACGGACCCTGCGGAGATGAATAAGACTGCGGATGAACTACTTCGTCAGAACCCGGAGTGGTCTAGTGAGGGTGAGGATGAGCCTATTATCCTCCACCTGAGCTGGCTCACTAAGCCTACTCCGAGGAAGAACGAGGGCTCCTTGGTCATCGAGATGTCGTCGCCGGTCGTAGCCAACCGGGCGATCGCTGTTGGCACTATCTGGGGCCATCGGATCTGCCAAACCACCCGTTTCTGCCGTGAAGGGAGATCGAAGTTCTGCAGGAAGTGCCAGAAACCAGGGCACGTTCAGGCTCACTGTCCCTCCAAAACCTTTCTGTGCGGCTACTGCGCGGCCGAGCACCCTACCTGGGAGTGCGAGGCCATACGCGGAGCCGTAGTAACTATCAAGTGCGCTAACTGCAAAGGACCACACCGGTCTACTGCCCGCGAATGTGAGGTTCACGAGAGAGAGGTAGCCAGGGCAAGAAGTAGTCTGCTCGAAGCGCCACCTTTTCACCGCATCCCTGCCCGTTATAGGCAGGCCACGGCTCAACAACCCGCAGCCCGGCAACCTCAGCGACAGGTCCAGCCAGTCCAGCCGGTTCAGTCGGCTCAGAAGAAACCCCCACAGCCTCGGGTGATGATTCAGTCGGATTACAACACGCGATCCCGACGGGGCCAGGGCCTCGAAGCGTCCCAGCACGCTCCGGCAGCACAACAGTCCACACAGTTATCACAGCCACCTACACAACAACTAAGCCAATCGGCACGCCGAGGCCCAGGCCGACCACCAGGCTCCAAGAACCGTTCTAAATCGTCCACCAATGCGGCGGCCTCCGAGGTACGCACGGACACGGCTATCGAAGCTACCGAGACCATTGAGGCCCCAAACCCACACAAGCGAGCGCGTTTCAATAATAGAGGGGAGGAGGACCACGCTATGCAGGACACTGCGTCAGCGGCCCTCGCGTTGGTGGGGCTAGAGGATATCCAGGCCCAGGAAGAGGACGAAGATATCCAGGCCTTCCAGCGGTTGATGCGGTCCTCGGTAGCCATACCAGATTCACCACTAAGCTCACCACCACAATTGCTACTACAGACTGCTGAACAAGACCTGCCTCCACCGGAAGATGTCGTGACGAACTTTCCCTTCACCCCCATCGAAGGGGTTCGATACGAAACCTACGTGAACTCATGGACCGAGGAGGAGGAAGAGATCTTTCACGACGCATCATCGGACAGCGACTACGACCCGACTCGTCAATGAAATCAGCATTCCAAATCATCCAATACAACGCGCATAAACAATGGCCCGTGATGGCCACACTTCTGCGGGAGAGAGGCGTAAGAGACGCAGGAGTCGTGGCCATTCAGGAACCATGGGAAAACAACCAGCTTGACACTACGCATCACCCGGCTACAGCATCCCATCAGCTACTATACCCAGTAGTCAAGGATGCCAGGTCGGGTGAGGCGGAAAGAACCAGGGTCTGTATGTTCGTTTCGAAGCGGATTGACCCCTCTATATGGTCCCACACGGTAGTCAACGCCGACTACCAGATTCTAAAACTCCGGCGGAATCAGCGCGATGGCTGGACGGATCTCTTCGTGCACAATATATATCGGCATGACACCAACAAAGAGCAACTTCAACGCTTATACAGCGAAATTGCGAAACGACCGGAGGCGGAACACGTCGTGGTAGGAGACTTCAATCTCCATCATCCTCTGTGGGGTGGCCCTTCCGTTCGAAAGACCGAGCAAGAAGCTCACATCTTGGTGGATTCGATCCTCCCTGACCTATCTCTAACCTATGTGGGAGAGCCAGGCAAGCCTACATGGCAACAGGGCCCGTTGAAGAGTGTCATCGACCTCACATTCGTATCTAGTAGCTTGCTAGACTGCCTGACTACCTGCGAGATCGCCAATGACGTAGATAGCCAGTCCGACCATCTTCCAATCCGCACCGTCCTCGATATAACTACGCCACAGTTCACACAGCCAAGAAGACGGAATTGGGAAGCCACCGATGACGAGAAATTGAAACAATACCTCGAACAACACCTGCCACCACCACCCAATACATTGACTAGGCCAGAAACGATCGAACTGGCCTGCTCAGCGCTAATGCGCGTGGTGGATGCGGCGGTGGAGTTCTCTACGCCCTGGGCTGACCCATCCTCTTGGTCGAATCCTGGATTCGATGAAGAATGCCGTGAGGCTATTAAAGAGGCGCGCAGACTCCGCCGCGTATTCTCGCGCACGCAGGATATGGAAGACTGGGCCATCTATACGATGGCCAGGAACAAGAAAGTGAGGCTCATCAAGTCGAAGCTTTCCAGAGCACATCGTCGACGCGTACAGCACGTGATCGAACAGGGAGAGAGAGGCCTATGGCAGCTTGCCAAATGGGCGCGGAATCGCAAAGGCGCATACGAGCGAGGCATTACACCATCGTTGAAGACTGGAACAGAATCTCTTGCGGAGACGGTCAGCGAGAAAGCCGAGGCTTTCCGCACAGCCTTCTTTCCAATACCACCACCGGCGGAGCTCTCGGACATCGAAGGGTTCCAATACCCTGACCAAATCGACATGCCACCAATTCAGCCACACGAGATCGAAGAGGCTATCCTCCGCGCACCGGCCAGACGAGCGCCTGGCGACGATACTATCCCGAACGGTTTATGGCACAAGATCATTAAGATCCCTCAGGTTCTGGCATACCTCACTTCGCTCTTCAACGCGTGTGCGAGCGCAGGTTATAACCCTAAGCATTTTCAGCGATCAATAACGGTAGTGCTACGCAAGGCAGGTGACCGAGACTACCAGCTTGCGAAATCCTATCGCCCTGTAGCGCTGCTAAACACCATTGCAAAGGCATTGGAATCGGTGATGGCCAAACGTATTTCATATCTTGTTGAACAATATGGTCTATTGCCCCCTGGCCATCTTGGTGGTAGGAAGGGTATATCGACCGACCACGCCATTCAGATCATTCTCGACCGCATTCGGACCGCTTGGGGGAAAGGCTCTCTGGCCGAGCAGGTCGTGTCTATGCTTTTCCTAGACGTCTCTGGCGCCTATGACAACGTAGCACATCTTCGGCTACTCCACAACCTCCGTAAGCGTAGGCTTGGATGGTTTGTGCCGTGGGTGCAGGCCTTCCTCTCTGACCGATCGACAAAAATCCGCATGCCTGAGGGCCTATCCGACCGAATTCCTACACCAACTGGCATCCCACAGGGCTCACCAATATCCCCTATCCTCTACCTTATCTATAACTCCGACCTCATCGAACTCTTCAACGGCCCAAAGACCTTTGGTCACGGATGGGTGGACGACGCTGGAGCGATGGCCATTGGCCGCACGGAAGCCGAAACTACTAGAAAGCTCCAGCGGCTATGTGGTCTAGCCCAGCAATGGGCTAAGCGACATGCATCTGTCTTTGATATCAAGAAATATGCACTGGTTCACTTCGTGGGGCCTCAGCAAGAGCCTTGCTATACTCCGCTTCGCCTTGGCGACGTGGTGATCCAGGCGTCTACTGGAGCTGAGAGATATCTTGGCTTCTGGCTCGACGAGAAACTTACATTCGACATTCATCGCAAGAAGCTTCTTATCAAGGGCCAATCAAGCCTAAAAGCTCTCAAATCGCTCTCAGGATCGACCTGGGGGGCCTCTTTACTCTCGATGCGACGGCTATACCAGGCTATAGTGATCCCACAGATTCTCTATGGTCTGGCAGCCTGGTATGAACCTCAGTGGACCAAAGCAAAGCAAATGCAAACTGCTAGACCCTTTGGGGACCTCCAACACCAGGCAGCATGCGTCGTTGGAGGTGCATTCAAAACGACGGCCGCGGCTGCGCTGTGTGTGGAACTAAGCCTAATGCCGATGCCAATCCTCATGACGAGGATAGCACAAGAGACAGCCTTACGAATTCGCACAGGGCCTGCCTATGCAGTGCCAAAATCCATGATACACCAACGACCGAAGGCCCAACGTGACCGATCGGGATGGTCTCCAATGGAGGCACAGGCCTGGAAGAAGGGTGGTTGCTTAACGGCTCCCCCTGAGTTCTTGGCGGGAGTCTGGGAGAGCCGTCTTGCGTACGCCCGAGAGCCCTGGCGTGTGCCTCCAACGGTAATTATCTCCGACCGGGAAACAGCAAGGAAGCAGCACGATGAGATACTATCAAGGCAAGATAGTTTAGTTGTCTACACAGACGGCAGTGGCTACGAAGGTCGAGTGGGCGCTGGTGCGGTGGTTAGTGGAAATGAGATCACCCAAGCTCGGTCGCAGATGGGCACGGAAGGAATCTCCACGGTCTACGCCGCAGAGCTTCGCGCCATCGATATGGTCCTCTCACTAATGTGGAAAGCGGCCGAAGCGGCCAGCGAGCTCCCAATCCAGCCGGCAATCCAGCCAGCTATCCAATCAGAAATCCCCCAGCCGAAAACCCGAGCACCAGCGGACCAGTCTCGCAAGATTGTTGTGTTCACCGACAGCCAGGCCGGCCTGATGGCCCTTCGCCGACCGCGGATGCCGTCAGGCCAGATTTACCTAGTCTCGGCCATCCAGCATCTTCAAAGCCTAAACGACCAAGGTCATCAGGTCGAATTTCGCTGGATCCCGGCCCACGAAGGGACACTAGGAAACGAGCTAGCCGATGTAACCGCAAAGGAGGCCGCCCTGGCCGACACTGATCTAACCAACCAAGACAACCGTTATATCATTCTTGCATCAGCGGTGAAACGACGTATCCGACAGCGGGCGAAGCAGGCCTGGGAGGCTGCGTGGTGGAAAGAGAGGGGGGCTCGCTCGACGAAACGGCTGATCGAACAGCCACACAAGAAGAATCTAGCCTATTGGGAGAATCTGCGGAAGGCCACATCGTCAGTTTTGATCCAACTACGCACTGGCAAGATCGGCTTAGCCGGTTATCTGTCAAAAATCAACGCTCGAGACTCACCAAGCTGCGAATGCAACCTAGGGAACCAAACAGTCCCCCATATCTTGCTCGAATGCCCACTGCTACAAGAGGAAAGACAGACGATGAGAGAGAGTCTAGCAGAGGTAGGGGTGTCGATGCATCTCGGCACCGACGAACTCTTGCAACAGCTCCCAGCAAGGCTAGTCCTCGCTCAGTTCATGTTCTCGTCGAAGCTTCTCGACCAGTTCCGCCATGTCGACCCAGCAGCGACGGGGGTGGTTGAACAGGATGGCTCTTGATCCACCTTGACCCATCCTAATCCAAAAGCGCCACATCAATCGAATGCGCCTAGGGCAGTGGTCCTTTGAGACCGATGGGACACATAACCAGGGGCAAACTGCCAGGATCTCAGTGTGCCCCCTTGATTTCCACCACGAGCGAAAGCGGCGAAGGCCGTGTGTGTGCGGGGGATGTGTGCAGAGAATGTGGAGATCGGCCCACTCGGTGATTCGAGAACCTGGTGATTCAGGCCTGCCAATCGGAAGCGAGCGGTGCAGCGCGGCGAAACGGCAATCTGGTGATTCAGGACTCGGTGATTCGAGTGTATGCCGACGGACAGGGGAAGGGGAGAGAGAGATTGGCTGGGTGGTGCGGGCCGAAGGGTGTCAGATATCGGAAGGTCAGACAGCCGGAGACTGATCTGTTGAGGCCATGGGTGCATATGGCGCGGCGCTGCTGATGAGGCTTTTTGACCGTAGCGTTGGAGCTTTCCTTACCAACGCTGCCTGAGGACGGCCGCGGGGACGTTGGATCGCGGGGGCGGTGACTCCCTGGCTCTCTTTTCTGCCATTTCGTTTGTCCTGTTTGTCTTATTTTGTTTGCAGCGTTTGCACTACTTTCTTTGGTCCGGTGGTAGTAAGCCATCTGATCACGCTGCGGGCAGCTTCGCATGCGCACTGGGCTGGACACCAGAAGGCGCAAATCCCTGCATAGCACCTGTAAGCATAGGAAGCTAGATCAGGAATAAGAATATTGATTGATTGATGTAGCCACTATCGCTGTCTCTGAGTCTTACTACCGAAACGTGCAACTACTGGAAGGCGCATTAACCAAGGCCAACGTCTGGGCCGATCGACACGCGGCCAAGTTTGCACCAGAGAAATTTGAACTCATTCACTTTCGGAACCCCCAAATTCAAGACCAACCCACAGCCGACCAATATCGAATTATCCAGCCAGAAGATAGCGACTTTGACATATACAACATCGACCATGCATTCCCTACCGGCCATGACCAGATGGCTGTGCAAACCGCCACTCAGACGATCCAACCAGTTGAACAGGCCAAATATCTCGGCATATGGCTCGACAAGCATCTTACATTTAGTACACATCGCCAAAAACTACTCGCTAAGGCCAACGGGAGCCTCGAGGCCCTCCGGGCCATCACTGGCTCCACCTGGGGTACATCTCTCTACGCCATGCGGCGGGTCTACCAAGCGGTGGTAGTCCCACAAATGTTATACGGCGTTGCCGCGTGGTATTGCCCCAAGGCAAGAACGATGCCATATGGAGAACGGCTAAAGATCACCAACGAATACACCAGGATCCAGCGACGCGCCGCCCTCCTGATCTCCGGCGCATTCAAGTCAACCAGCGCAGCCGCGCTCAATATGGAACTATTCTTGCTACCCATCAAGCTCCAAATGGAACAAATAATCGAGGAAACCGCCATCCGGATCCAAACAGGGCCAAAATGGGCCCAACCGGAATGCCTACGCCACAAGCGTACGACCAAGGCCACTAAGCGTGGAGGATGGGGACCACTGGAAGCCCACCGGTGGAAACCAAAAGGAATCCTGAATATCCCGGGGGTCTGGGAGACCCGTAAAGCGTTCGTTCTATCACCGTGGGAGACACGGATCCCATGCGTGATTGAAGATGCAGAGGCTGCGCGAGCCTCGCATGACCGAATCGAGACAGAGTCTCTCTTCCAGGAGAGCCTCATGACCATGATGCAAGAGGAAGGAGGAGGAAGGCCGACAGGACAGAACTGTAGCCCGACAGTTCTATCCTTCACGGATGGAAGTGGGTATGAGGGCCAGGTCGGCGCCTCCGCCGTCGCCCCAAGGGACGGCATCTTCCTGCAACGATACCTGGGGACTCTCCAGGAGTCCACCGTATATGTTGCGGAGCTCAATGGCATCGAGATGGCGATCGCCAAGCTCCAGACCCACAAGCAGACAGTCATTTTCTCTGATTGCCAGGCTGCCATCCAGGCAGTGCGAAATCCCAAGCGGTCCTCCGGCCAATACGTGCTCTCTCAAATTTATGATCACGTACGAGCCCTCCGACCCGCTCACACGCCCACGTCCGACAAGATTCCCGTCGAGATCCGTTGGATCCCCGCACACGTGGGCGTGCCTGGCAATGAGACGGCGGACGTTGAAGCAAAGTTAGCGGCGACCAGTGGGGCTGTCGGGAACGGCTCGGATCAACCTGTATCCGACCAGCCTCGATTCCTACTGGCCAGCCTAGCTAAAGGCCGTGTGCGGCGGCGGATCAAGCAGCGCTGGGCTGCTGAGTGGGACCGCGAAAAGACAGGGAAACCGACCAAACGGTTGCTCCCGAAGCCGGATAAGAAAGCCTTGGAGCTATACAAATCTCTGCCCAAGCACTATACGTCGGTGTTGATCCAAATGCGTTCGATGCGCATCGCATTGAACCATTTCTTGTACAAGATCAGCGCTCGTGATTCTGACCAGTGTCACTGCGAGGAGGGGTCTCAAACACCGAGACACATCCTCATGCAGTGTCCGTTGTACACTGAGCAGCGTCACGAGATGCTGGAAAAGATCCGGGCACGGACAGATCTTGGAGCGACCGCTGACTACGAAGCGATCGTCTCCCATCCGCAGGCCACCCGCTACGTGGCCGAATTCATGTTGCAAACAGGTCTCCTGGGCCAATTCCGGCAGACGGAGATCGAACCAGAGCCAGTTGCTGACGAAGAGCCAGACCCTGACGCGGAGCCAGATGCTGACGCTGAGCCAGATGCTGACACTGCGCTAGATCCTGACCCTGACTCGGAACCAGAAGACGACGAAACAACGGCCAGAGACAGCGAATCTGGCAGGGGAGCAGGCGGCGAAGACGATGTGCAATATGACCGCCGAAACCCCAGCTCAACCTGAGACGGGCTGGGACGATTACAACTGAATACGCTGCACCGACTGGTCGAGTCAACTCTGGTTGACTAGAACAGCTTGTGTGGCCAGCAAACATCAATCGAAAGAAGCAAGCAGCTGCATATACGCTGCCGGAAGTGGAAGAAGGTGATACATGGCGACGCAGGCGAGAGAGGGCGAAGTGAGGGAGGAAAACAGTGGGATTGATTATTGAGGGTGTATGGGTACTGTAATGGGCTGATATTCAGCTGCATTTGTTTGGCAAAACGCCGTTTCCCTTTGTATTTACTATCTACTGCGTTTCGGGGGCGTTCGGTTAGCTCTTGCTTCCGCCGGAGGAAGCGCCTACATAGCCACTGCGCACTAGCTGGGCTGCATTAGGTTAATAGAGTTATCATCATCATCATCATCACAGTCAAGACATCGATGGGCAATATCCACGTGCACAACGTGTACGTGGCAGGGAAGATGCATGGCGACGACGCCACGAAGAGAGCCAGGAACGCTGCGGCAGCGAGAAGGACGCTCAGGCTGCTACGGGAGCAGCTGGGCACGGGCACGAACGAGCACCACTTGGTCGTGGGGGATTTCAACATGCACCACCCGCTGTGGTCTGGCAGCCACGTCGCGCAAGCGTCGCAGGCTGATCAAGACGCGGAGGACATGATCTGCTCCATGGGCGACCATGGGATGCAGCTGCTCACCAAGAGAGGAATGACAACGTATGACGAGGCGAAGACGACGATCGATTTGGCATGGGCTTCCGGCACGCTCGCAGATCGGTGCGACCGCTGCCAGGATCAACGTCAGTGGCTGTTCGCTGGCGATCACGTCCCAATACTAACTGAGTTCGACATCCGCTGGGACCCAGCGCCCGCAGTGGAGAGACGGCAGTGGAAGGACGCAGACTGGGAGGCGTGGGGCAAGACACTCACATCAATCAGCGAGAAGTGGCCAATGTTGGGAGAAGCCTCGATGAACACCACCAAAAGAATCGACACGTGGGTCGACAGGCTCATCGATGCGTTCACCAAAGCAGCGGACGAATCAGACTCGGTGCCGAAGAAGCGCGTCTGTCACTATTCGAAAGCTACATATTCACCTGAACTGGAAGAGCTACGGAGAAAGGTCTCCCAGGCTCGCGGATGGGCGCGCTCAGAGGGTGCGACAGAAGAGGACAAAGAGCACTTCCGCCAGCTACGCCATGAGCTCGGACGGGCGAGCCAGAAGGCCTCGAGGAAGGCACATCGTCAATCAACAGAGGAGGCATCTGAGACGAACGACATCAACGACTTCTGGCGCCTCGCGAAGTGGGCGAGGAGCAGAGGCACACCACGGTCAACTCACACCCCCACGCTTCGCCTGTCAGACGGCAGCGAATGCGTGACGGTGGAGGCAAAGGCAGAGGCATTCAGGGAGGCCCTCTTTCCACCAGCGCCAGAAGCAGACCTACGCGACATCCGGAACTTCCAATACCCCCAACCGGTGGATGCGCCGCCAATCACGTCGGAGGAAGTGGTCAACGCCATCAAGCGAGCAGCACCAAATAAGGCCCCTGGGCCAGATGGCATACCGAACGCTGTGCTAAAACAGGCGATCCAGCTGCCTACTATCCTCATAATCATCACCGATCTCTTCAACGCGTGCCTACGCATCGGGTACTGCCCAAAGCACTTCAGGGAGTCAACCACAGTGGTCATCAAGAAGCTAGGGAAGCCAGACTATTCCTCACCAAAGGCCTGGCGCCCGATTTCCCTGCTAAGCACGCTTGGCAAAGCGATGGAGTCCGTCATCGCCACGCGCATAAGCTATCTTGTGGAGACGTATGATTTGCTGCCGAATACTCACATCGGCGGTCGCGTGGGTCGGTCGTGCGACCATGCGCTACACTTGCTTACTGAGAGGGTGTATGAGGCCTGGCGGCAGGGATATATTGCGACGCTGCTGACGCTGGATGGGTCAGGGGCTTTCGACAACGTATCCCATACACGCCTAGCGCATAACCTTAGGAAGCGCAGGATTCCAGAGGCTATCGTCCAGTGGATCATCAGCTTCCTCAGCGAGCGGTGCACCACCCTCGTCATGCAAGAAGGCCCGATGGGAAGAGAACCAGTGGCTACGGGCATCCCCCAGGGGTCACCGCTGTCACCGATACTCTACCTTTTCTACAACGCCGATCTGATCGACCACATACACCGCGCGGCAACAAGAGGCAGCGCCCACGCTCGCATTCTCCGAGCCATGGTCACTGGATATATCGACGACATATGCATCCTGGTCTGGAGCAGGCGCGCCGACGACAACATTCGGCTGCTAAAGCAGCTACACGGCGTCGCGGAGACATGGGCCAAGCAGCATGCTTCCAAATTTGCGCTAGCGAAGTATGGCTTGATTCACCTATGGAAGAACTGTAGAGGGATTCCACCGCCGGAAGGCCCTACAGACACTCTGTTAGTCCTCCGCGACCGCGAGAGCACCGCCGCGAACGCGACGATCACCGTCACACCCACCGCATCGCTACGATATCTCGGAGTCCAGATTGACCAACACCTCACCGGCCAGGCCCACATCGACTACTGTCGCAAGAAGGCCGCCAGGCTTATTGCAGCACTACGTTCGATCGCAGGTATGACCTGGGGTGTGACCACGCTCCACCTTCGGCGCATGTGGACGGCAGTTCTTTTACCCCAGATCTCCTTCGGCTGCTCCGTGTGGTATACGCAGGGTGCATACAACATGAAGACCATCGAAAAGAAGGCTACAGACACCATCCGCTCGTTCCAATTCCAGGCCCTCCACAAGATCGCCGGCGCCTTCCGCACGACGTCAAGAGCCGCTCTCGAAGTGTGCCTCTACCTCATGCCAGCACCACTAGCGATGCAACGGCTTGCCGAGGAGGCATGCCTACGCATCCACACCTCACCTCTGCGCTCCACGATCATCAATATGCGTCATCCAACAACGATAACACACACAGTCGCTGGGCGCCAAGCGCTGATCTCGCCCCTCGCCCGCATCGAGCAGAGACTCAGTGGGAACGACGGCTTGTCGCTTGGCAAGCTCGAGCTCATTCAGCCCTTTGTGGTCGCGCCGTGGTGGAAGCCACCAACAACCAGGATTGCCCCAGACAAAGACACAGCCATCAAGGAACACGATGCGATCATGCGAGCGCTGCCCAGGTGGGGCACGAATGCGGCTATCGCTTACACCGACGGCAGCGGATCCGACGAGGGCGTTGCCGCTGCGGCAGCCACGTCCGTCGGATGCCGCAGCGCACGCCTTGGTACTCTCCAGACGCACACAGTCTATGCGGCGGAACTGCTAGGGCTTGACCTCGCACTACAGCTTATTGAGGATAACCACCGCCCTGGCCCACAACTTGTACGGATGCTTACAATCTTCGTGGATAACCAGGCAGCTATCCTGGCGTGCGCACAGCCACGCAGGAGCTCTGGCCAGTTTATCCTACGCAGCATCGTCAAGAGGATCGATCGACTCAAACAGAAGGGATGGGACATCCGAATCCACTGGTGCCCCGGCCACATGGGCATCCCTGGCAACGAACGAGCGGATCTTCTTGCTAAAGAAGCGGCCCACGACCGCGGAGAGGAAGGCCTGTGGGACACTCTTGCGGCCTGCTTCCGTACCAGCCGACGCGAGCTAGCCATAGAGCAGTGGGAGAAGGAGTGGACGGGCAACGCCCACGGTGAAACCACACGCAAGATCATCCCGACGCCGACGAAGGATATCTTCCCGCTACACGAAGGCATGCGTCGTGCGGCAAGCGCCGTCTTGATACAGATGCAGACGGGCAAGATTGCCCTACGTAGCTATCTGGCCACATTACAGCACTGGAGCGACGAACAGTTGAACGAAAACCCCGACCGACCGCCACAGAGGTGTCACCTGTGCGATCAGGGGAGCCAGGACACACGCCATGTCTTGCTGCTCTGCATGCACCCTCGCCTCACAGACCTACGGTGGGACGTACTTGGCCCCGACCGACCGCGATCTCTCACCGAATGGCTAATGCGGCCAGAATTTGCCGCGAAAGCTGTCAAAATTATGTTACAATCCGGGCTACTGGGTCAGTTCAGAGCCTTACCGACCACATACCGCGTTACCCTCGGGGCGGACGCGTGATGCGCCAGCTTAGCCCTGGTGTCTACCTGCCATTGAGAGTGGTAGCGGGCTTGCTCTGCGAGCCACCATCTAAGGCAGAAGCAATGGCCTATCTGTCTTCGGACGCATAGGAATGACCAGGGGATACATGGGTATCACTGGGATTGAATGCAACGCCACCACAGTCGGGGATATGACCATCCTTCTGTTTCCACCGGAGAAAGCCCCGTCTCTACACACCCACCACGCGCATGCTCCGTGGCCCTCAGCAGCCAGGGGTAGGTATGAGACGGTAGGTGGCATCCGAGCGTTTCGATTCGTTGACGAGCGTGGGGCAGAGCGATCGGGAGGACGTTCGGAGGGAGAGGTTTTGACCGTGCCTGGTCATGCGTGGAAGATAGGGTGATACTGGCGATGGGATGGAGCGGGAGTGTGTGTGTGTGCGGGGGTGTTTGGAAGAGGTTGGGGGACGGAAGGCGGTCTAATATCATGTGATCTAGTTTACCCAGCTAGCTATAGTGTCCTGCCGGCAAATCGGGCTCACCGCCTGACAGATCCGTGTATGAATTCATCATCATCATCATCATCATCTTTCTTGACTGGCCGCTCGACACGCATCAGGCTACCAACTGGCTATACCTCAGATATCTTCCTTACACCAACAGGGATCCCCCAGGGATCACCGCTGTCGCCCATCATCTTCCTAATCTTCAACACCCCTCTCATCCTTGCGTGCATGAAGGGCACAAGCAAGGATGATTGCGTGCGAGGAATTGGGTGGGTGGACGATGTAGCCACTATCGCTGTCTCTGAGTCTTACTACCGAAACGTGCAACTACTGGAAGGCGCATTAACCAGGGCCAACGTCTGGGCCGATCGACACGCGGCCAAGTTTGCACCAGAGAAATTTGAACTCATTCACTTTCGGAACCCCCAAATTCAAGACCAACCCACAGCCGACCAATATCGAATTATCCAGCCAGAAGATAGCGACTTTGACATATACAACATCGACCATGCATTCCCTACCGGCCATGACCAGATGGCTGTGCAAACCGCCACTCAGACGATCCAACCAGTTGAACAGGCCAAATATCTCGGCATTTGGCTCGACAAGCATCTTACATTTAGTACACATCGCCAAAAACTACTCGCTAAGGCCAACGGGAGCCTCGAGGCCCTCCGGGCCATCACTGGCTCCACCTGGGGTACATCTCTCTACGCCATGCGGCGGGTCTACCAAGCGGTGGTAGTCCCACAAATGTTATACGGCGTTGCCGCGTGGTATTGCCCCAAGGCAAGAACGATGCCATATGGAGAACGGCTAAAGATCACCAACGAATACACCAAGATCCAGCGACGCGCCGCCCTCCTGATCTCCGGCGCATTCAAGTCAACCAGCGCAGCCGCGCTCAATATGGAACTATTCTTGCTACCCATCAAGCTCCAAATGGAACAAATAATCGAGGAAACCGCCATCCGGATCCAAACAGGGCCAAAATGGGCCCAACCGGAATGCCTACGCCACAAGCGTACGACCAAGGCCACTAAGCGTGGAGGATGGGGACCACTGGAAGCCCACCGGTGGAAACCAAAAGGAATCCTGAATATCCCGGGGGTCTGGGAGACCCGTAAAGCGTTCGTTCTATCACCGTGGGAGACACGGATCCCATGCGTGATTGAAGATGCAGAGGCTGCGCGAGCCTCGCATGACCGAATCGAGACAGAGTCTCTCTTCCAGGAGAGCCTCATGACCATGATGCAAGAGGAAGGAGGAGGAAGGCCGACAGGACAGAACTGTAGCCCGACAGTTCTATCCTTCACGGATGGAAGTGGGTATGAGGGCCAGGTCGGCGCCTCCGCCGTCGCCCCAAGGGACGGCATCTTCCTGCAACGATACCTGGGGACTCTCCAGGAGTCCACCGTATATGTTGCGGAGCTCAATGGCATCGAGATGGCGATCGCCAAGCTCCAGACCCACAAGCAGACAGTCATTTTCTCTGATTGCCAGGCTGCCATCCAGGCAGTGCGAAATCCCAAGCGGTCCTCCGGCCAATACGTGCTCTCTCAAATTTATGATCACGTACGAGCCCTCCGACCCGCTCACACGCCCACGTCCGACACGATTCCCGTCGAGATCCGTTGGATCCCCGCACACGTGGGCGTGCCTGGCAATGAGACGGCGGACGTTGAGGCAAAGTTAGCGGCGACGGGAGGTGTGGAGAGCGGAACGGATCAATATACGTCCGACCACCCTCGACTCTTACTGGCCAGCCTCGCTAAAGGCCGTGTGCGGCGGCGAATCAAGCAGCGCTGGGCTGCTGAGTGGGACCGCGAAAAGACGGGAAAACCAACCAAACGGTTACTCCCTAAGCCGGACAAGAAAGCCTTGGAGCTATACAAATCTCTGCCCAAGCATTACACGTCGGTGTTGATTCAGATGCGCTCAATGCGCATCGCATTGAACCATTTCCTGTACAAAATCAGCGCTCGTGATTCTGATCAGTGTCACTGCGAGGAAGGGTCCCAAACACCGAGACACATCCTTATGCAGTGTCCGTTGTACACTGAGCAGCGTCACGAGATGCTGGAAAAGATCTGGGCACGGACAGATCTTGGAGCGACCGCTGATTACGACGCGATCGTCTCTCATCCGCAGGCCACCCGCTACGTGGCCGAATTTATGTTGCAAACAGGCCTTCTGGGTCAATTCCGACAGACAGAGATCGAACCAGAGCCAGACCCTGATGCTGAGCCGGATGCTGACGCTGATGCTGACACTGCGCTAGATCCTGACCCTGATCCGGAACTAGAAGACGACGAAACAATGGCCAGAGACAGCGAATCTGGCAGGGGAACAGGCGGCGAAGACGATGTGCACTATGACCGCCAAAGCCTAGCTCAACCTGAGACGGGCTGGGACGACTACAACTGAACACGCTACACCAACCGGTCAACTCTACTCGGATACAACCAGCTGGCGTGGCCAGGAAACATTAATCGAAAGAAGCAAGCGGCTACACACTGTCAGGAGGTGGAAGAAGTTGATACAAAGCGAGGGCGATGAGGGCGAACTGAGGGAGGAAAACAGTGGGATCTGATGGCTGCGGGCGTATGGTTACAGTATTGGGCTGATTTTCAGCTATATTTGTTTGGCAAAACGCCGTTTTCCCTTTGTATTTACTATCTACTGCGTTTCGGGGGCGTTCGGTTAGCTCTTGTTTCCGCCGGAGGAAGCGCCTACATAGCCACTGCGCACTAGCTGGGCTGCATTAGGTTAATAGAGTTATCATCATCATCATCATCATCGACGCCAAGGAAGCCGAAATCATGAGGGTTCATCGAGAGAAGTGGGCGAAGGGTCTCTGCCGCACAGCATTCGTGCATATGCCAACCTGGGGCGTCGTGGTGCACGACGTCAACGTCCGGTCGTTGGGCGTCAACCGGCCATCGATCGATGAGCTGAAAGGCGTGCAGGATAGTGTGATCAAAGAGCTGTTAGCGGCGAACAAGGATAACTGGGGGGAAGCGGAGATCACCAAGGTTAGCTGGCTTCGCATACCGGAAGGCAAGAAGTCAGGCTCCCTGATCCTCGAATTCACCTCACCGGTGCCGGCGAATAAGGCGATCGACAAGGGGGTCCTGTGGAAATGCAACAGCCTGACGGCCGTTCTGTACGACAGAGCGGCTCGTGTGCGCCAGTGCTTTAACTGCCAACAATTTGGACACATAGGAACCACCTGTGCCAACACCGTCAAGTGCGTATACTGTGCGGAGGGCCATCAGTCTCGGGATTGCCCTTCGAAGGATATACGCGAGGGAAACAAGTGCGCCAACTGCGAGGGCGCGCACGCTGCATGGAGTTCTGAGTGCGAGCTTCGGAAGCAGGAGGTCGAGAAAGTGACGGCAATGGCAAGACAGCGTGGCTACCACCATCCAGTCCCGGCGCCGTACAGCATCAACCAGCCATCGCTAACGATCTCGCAGCCCTCCACAGTCAGCTCGTGGGGAACACCGCCGGAACCATCGACCGAAGAGCCCACCAGCGTCGAAAGTAGCGGCTCGGCGCCGGGCACACGCTCCAGCAACGGGGGGCAGCAGGGTACCGGCCCTGCAACAACAGGAACAACCAACAGCCAGGGGGTGTCCACCCGCCTGATGGCATCGACCCGAACAACCAACGGCCTACAATCGAGCCGATGGGCTCCAGGAAACACTACCCAGTCGGCGACAACAGTGTCGTTAGGCGAGAAGGGAGCGATGGACACTAGCCCAGACGATGATGAGCGCCCGACGGGGAACGCCGCCTTGTTACGGGCGAGCCGCTTCCCATTCGGAGAAGGCCGGGAGAGGTTATTCACAGTCAGACAAGAAACAGAGACTCGGATCAGCATGCCCGACTCAGTGCCTCGCGCGATAAGCACCTTTCGCCAACCGACCGCGGAGGAAGCCATCATTGACTTCCAGCCACAGGCCATGCCGGAGGCCAGCGCCAGCACTACCAGCGCCCAATCGAAAGCTAATAAGGCAAGGGCGAGAACTGCCAAAGCAAGAGAGGCCAGAGCGAGGAAACTGGAAGAGGCACAATCGAATAAGAGGGCCGCAAGACTAGAGGAGGCGAATCAAACCCGTGCAGAGTCAGACCTGAGCTCGACGGCGCCTGACGAAGTCAACATGGAAAGCCTCGAAAAACAGCTGAGTGGAGCACGGGAACTCACCTCATCCTCCCTCTCAGAAATCAGGAGCGATATCGACTTCCAACCGTCCTCCCTGCCAGAAGCAGCGCCAGGAGCATCACCAGAGACAGCATCGAGGTCGAGGAAGCGGAAGCAGCCTCACAGCGTAGATGTCTCGATCAACCTCCAACCTAAAGGCAAGCGAAAGGTCTACCGCAGGATATCATCCCAGTCGCAACACCAATGAATCAATACAACCATGAATCGACACACAGGGAAAACGAACCAAGGCAAAAGGAACTCAAAATATACCAATATAACGTCAACCGGTCGAAGGATATTGTGATGGCGCAGTTTTTGCGGGATCCGGAGGTGGTCAGCGCCGACATTATCGCTATACAGGAGCCATGGAAGAATACATTCAAAGACGACACTCACCATCCACTGAGACTCACACATGAGCTGCACTACCCAATGGCATCGGAAACTGGCGAAAGGGCACGCGTGTGTCTGTTCGTCTCGAAGAAGATGGCGGCGGGCTGCACACACGTGGTGCACTCGGGGGACTGCCAGGAAGTGAGGATAAGGACGGATTCAATGGAGCTTCGGTTGTTCAATGTTTACAACGAACAGCAACGCTGGAGTGCGCTAGATCAGTTAGCAAACCTACTGCCGACGGTTCAGGAACAGGAGGGGGGAACATCGCACATGGTTATGGGGGACTTCAACCTCCATCACCCGGCCTGGGGCGGCCCTGAGGCTAGCCTAGATGCAAAATCAGAGGACCTGTTGGCTCTGATGGATCTGACAGGCCTAGACCTCTGGCTACCCCCAGGAACGGTCACACGGGATCAGGCAGGCGGCCAGACGACGATCGACCTTGTTATGGCGTCTTATGCCCTTCGGGAGCGCATGGTAACATGTGAGGTTAACCAAGACGTTCACGCAGACTCTGACCATCTCCCAATCCTTACCGTGCTCGAAATCGACGCCCCAACGGCGCAAGAACCTGTCAGAAGACGTCAGTGGAAGGCCATGGATGTGGACAAGTTCCTCAACTTCGTCTCAGCCAACCTTCAGGGCAAAGACTGGATGCATCTGCCGGACGAGTCCTCACCCTCGACCTCGCCCTCGCCACAACGCATCGACGCCGCCGTGGACCACCTCCTCGATATCGTTCAGCGCGGTATACAGGAGTCAACGCCCTGGGCGCGCCCATCCGAGCACGCCAGACAGGGCTGGACGCCTGAATGCACGGAGGCGATCAAAACGACGCGGCGAGAGCGGAGGCGATGGAAACGAACGGGGGAGGACGAAGACTGGCAGTATTACGTGTCAGCAAGGAATGCGAAACAAAAAACGATCAAGAAGGCGCTACGAGACGGCTTTCGGACGTGGGTGAAGCAGACGGTCAACGATGGTCACGGAGGCATCTGGAAGGTTTCTAAATGGGCCCGCACGCGCGACCAGTCGGTCAGCAGCAGCATCCCGGCCCTCAAGACACCCACAGGCCTAGCGGAAACGGCAGAGGAGAAGGTCCAACTGCTTCGGCAGGTCTTCTTCCCAGAGCCACCCCAGGCTGACCTCAGCGACATTGACCAGGCACGCCCCAACGCATCGGGACGACCTCAGCTCCAGTTCCCGGCAGTCAGCAAGCAGGAGGTTCTGGACGCCATCAAAAGGGCACCGCCGGACAAAGCGCCAGGCGAGGATGCAATCCCGAACCGTGTGTGGAAGATTTTGACAGACAACCACAGCTTCGTGGCCATCCTGACAGCTATCTTCGACGCATGTATGCGAACGGGACACAACCCTCGCCATTTCCAGGCGTCAGTGACGGTTACCCTGCGAAAGGGAGGCCCTCGGGACTTCCGTCAACCGAAATCCTACCGGCCAGTAGCCTTGTTGAATACACTAGGAAAAATTCTAGAGTCCATCATCGCCACAAGGATAGCCTGGGCGGTAGAGGAACACCAGATCTTACCGGAAACGCACCTAGGCGGCAGGAAAGGAATAAGCGTGGATCACGCCATCCAACTAATACTCGACAGGGTACGACGGGCGTGGGGACGGGGAAAGAAGGTAAGTATGATCCTGCTGGACGTTGCCGGCGCATACGACAACGTCTCGCATCAACGCCTACTCGACAACCTCCGAAGGCTAGGCCTAGGCTACTTCGCCCCATGGATAGCCTCGTTCCTCACAGGACGGTCAACGCGTATCAAACTACCAGGATTCCTGTCCGACGGCTTTCCCACACCGACAGGCATCCCCCAAGGGTCCCCGCTATCTCCCATCCTATTCCTCCTATTCAACGCACCGCTAGTCTCAGCGTGTAGCATGCACGTGTACCGGGGCATGATAGGTAGAACATGGGGCTTTGGGTGGGTAGACGACGTCGCAACCGTCGTGGAATCGGACACATACTACGACAACGTTCGCCTAATAGAGAAGGTGCTTGGTAGGGCAGACCAATGGGCAAAACAACACGCAGCAAAATTCAATCCGGATAAATTCGAACTCATTCACTTTGTCAACCCAAACACGCCTCAAGAGGAGCCCACGTCTGACCCAAACTCGACCCAAAACAGCATCATCCGGCCCGACGACCCCGAATACGACATATTTAACATCATGCACGCCTTCCCAGAGGGTGACGACCAGCTACCCGTACAGATTGGAGATATGTCGATCCAACCAAAGGACTCGGCGAAATACCTAGGTGTGTGGCTCGACAAACACCTCAAGTTCGACGTACACCGAAAGAAACTACTTGGAAAGGCCAACGGTAGCCTAGAAGCCCTCAGGGCCATGACGGGATCAACATGGGGGGCCTCGTTGATGGCCATGCGGAAGATTTACCAGGCAGTGGTCATCCCACAAATGCTCTATGGGATCTCCGCATGGTTTTGCCCGGTAGCGAAAGCACTGCCAGGGTGGGAGACGAAACGTATAGTCAACGAATTCACCAAAATTCAGAGACGTGCGGCGATTCTCATCAGTGGGGCTTTCAAATCCATGGGCGCCGCAGCGCTAAATATTGAGCTCTATCTCCTACCGATCCGACTACAGATGGAACAGATGATTCAGGAAACGGCTATAAGAATTCAAACAGGCGCGAAATGGGCGCAGCCGGAGTGCCTGCATGACCTCCGTGGCCCCCGCAGTGCCAACGAGAGGAGAAGGGGCGGTTGGAGCCCTCTGGAAGCCCTCAGATGGAAGGATGATGGCATCCTGAAACCTCAAGGAGGCACATGGGAGGACCGGCAGGCGTTCGTTCTGGCGCCGTGGGAGGCACGGATCCCATGCGTCATCGAGGATGCGGAGGCAGCGCGAGCCTCGCATGACAGGATAGAGACAGAGTCTCTTCTTCAGGACTGCACCCGAACAGCCCTGTATTTCACCGACGGAAGCGGATACGAGGGCATGGTCGGAGCTGCCGCCGTCGCCCCGCGTGAGGGCATCTTCGAACGGCGGCACTTGGGCACCACCGACCAATCAACAGTATACGTTGCCGAGCTCAACGGCATTGAAATGGCGCTTCCCAAGTTCATGCAAAAGATCCGACAAGCCCAACAGGTCCAACAGGAAGCAACGCCGCACAAGATGGTCATTTTCTCGGATTGCCAGGGCGCCATTCAGGCGGTACAGAACCCTAGGCGACCGTCAGGCCAGTTCATGATCCGACGCATTTACGAACACGTTCGGGCCCTCCGGTCGCTAACGCCCACGTCCGACACGATTCCCGTCGAGATCCGCTGGATCCCCGCACACGTGGGCGTTCCTGGCAATGAGACAGCGGACGTTGAGGCAAAGTTAGCGGCAACGGGAGGTGGGGAGAGCGGGACGGATCAACGTCCAGCCGGTGGTTCGGCAAGCATCTCCACCGGCGGCCGGACCCTACTTGCCTCATCGGCTAAGCGTCGAGTGCGGCGGCGAATTAAAGAACGGTGGGCGCAGGAGTGGGCGAGGGAGAAGACAGGCAAGCCGAACCAGCGACTGGTAAAAGCCCCAGACAAGAAGAACCTAAGGCTGTTCGATGGTTTGTCGAAGCCATACACGTCGATACTGATCCAGATGCGGTCAATGCGCATTGCGCTAAACCACTTCTTGTTCAAAATCAACGCGGTCGAATCGGATGAGTGCTACTGCGGCGAGGGGTCTCAGACACCGAGGCATATCCTGCTGCAGTGCCCGTTGTACGCTGATCTGAGGACGACCATGTTGGAAAAGATCCGGGCACGGACGGATCTTGGAAACACGACGGACTACGATGCCATCGTGTCACACTCGCAGGCCACCCGCTACGTGGCCGAATTCATGATACAAACAGGCCTCCTGGGGCAGTTCCGACACGTTAACATCGAGCCGGAGCCTCCAGAGGGCGAAGACAACGAACAGCCGGGATGACCTGGCAGGGACACAGGTGGTGAAGACGATGGGTATAAGGAACGCCAAGGCCACGGCCCACCGAGAGGTCGTGGGAGACTACATCGCCGCGTCGATAACTGGTGGAAAACATCAGAGAACGACACTGAACCCCGATCAACAGAGAACGAAGCAGGAGGATGAGACCGCTATGGTGGGATGGCAGGAGATATGGAGATACAGGGGACGCAGGCGGCCATAATGAGGGGGATCTGAGGGCCGAGGGACACACAATAGGCGTCTGGTTACCGTTATTACATTGGTTTTGGGGGATTTATTATGGCAGAACGCCGTTTCTTATGTATCTACTGTTTCATGCGCGTTGGCTGGCGTTCGGAATACTCTTGCTTCCGCCGGAGGAAGCGCCTGCATAGCCATACGACACTAGTTAGGCTGCATCAGGTTAATAGAGTATCATCATCATCATCATCATCAAATAGACGACGCCACCGACTACCTTATGCGTGTCGTCCAACAAGGCATCCAGGCGTCTACGCCCTTCGCCAGGCCATCCGAATGGTCTCAGCCCGAATGGACGCCCGAATGCACCGAGGCCATCAAAGAGACACGCCGTGCGTTCCGTCGGTGTAAGAGGGCGGATGCAACGGAGGAAGACTGGAACGAATACAAAGAACTAAAAAACAAAAAAGGGAAGATGATTAACAGGGCTCTGAGAAACGGCTTCCGCGGCTGGGTAAGACGAATGGTAGAAGATGGACCCCGCGGTCTCTGGAAGGTCTCCAAATGGGCGCGCACACGCGACCAGCCGGCCTGCCGTAACGTCCCAACACTTAACGAGACGGCAGAGACGAACCAGCAGAAAGCAGAGACCCTCCGCCAGGCGTTCTTTCCACAGCCACCGGAGGCCAACCTCTCTGACATCGCCAACGCGCACTTACCGAAGCAGCTGGACTTCCCCGCAATCACCCAGCAGGAAATCAAAGACGCCATCAAGCGAGCACCACCAGACAAAGCGCCCGGCGAAGATGCAATCCCGAACCGTGTGTGGAAGATCTTGGCGGATAATAGCCATAACTTTGTGGCTATTTTGACAGCAATCTTCGACGCATGTATGCGAACGGGCTACAATCCCCGCCACTTCCAGCACTCGATTACCGTCACGTTGCCAAAAGGAGGACCAAGGGACTTCCGCAAACCAAAGTCCTGGCGTCCGATAGCCTTACTCAACACAAAGCGCCCGGCGAGGATGCAATCCCGAACCGTGTATGGAAGATACTGGTGGACAACCACGACTTTGTGGCTACTCTGACAGCCATCTTCGATGCGTGTATGCGAACGGGATACAATCCTCGCCATTTCCAGGCGTCGATCACGGTCACACTTCGCAAGGGCGGCCCAAGGGACTTCCGCCAACCTGGGTCCTACCGGCCAGTCGCCCTGCTGAACACACTCGGCAAGATCCTTGAATCGATCATCGCTACAAGAATCGCATACGCCGTAGAGGAGCACCAAATATTACCAAAGACACACATGGGAGGGAGGAAAGGAATTAGCGTGGACCACGCCATCCAACTGATCCTGGATAGGATACACCGAGCGTGGGGAAGGGGTAAGAAGGTCAGCATGTTGCTACTCGACGTAGCAGGCGCATACGACAACGTATCTCACCAGCGGTTACTCGACAACCTACGCAAGCTAGGCCTAGGGTACTTTGTACCATGGGTGGCTTCGTTTCTTGCAGGCAGGTCAACGCGCATCAAGCTGCCAGGCTTCTTGTCCGACAGCTTTCCTACACCGACGGGGATCCCCCAAGGCTCACCACTGTCCCCTATCTTGTTTCTGCTATTCAACACACCGCTGGTCTCAGCGTGTAATATGTTTGTGTGCGGCGGGATAGGCAGGGCCTATGGTTATGGATGGGTGGACGACGTGGCAACAGTAGTGGAATCAGACTCATATTACGACAACATCCAACTGCTAAACAAGGTACTCGACAAGGCCGACCTGTGGGCCAAACGGCACGCAGCAAGATTTGCAACAGACAAATTCAAACTAATCCACTTTGTGAACCCAAACGTGGCCCAAACCGACAGTGACGACGAGGACGACCGCATTATGCACCCCGACGACCCCGACTTCGATATGTACGACCCTATCCACGTCTTCCCCGAAGGCCATGACCGGATGCCGATACAAAGGGGAGACCTCACGATCCAACCGGTGGACTCAGAGAAATATCTGGGAGTGTGGCTCGATAAGCACCTCAATTTCGACACACACCGACGGAAGCTCCTCGCCAAAGCGAACGGCAGTCTGGAGGCACTCCGCGCGATGACGGGATCCACCTGGGGAGCATCACTACTGGCTATGCGGAAGGTGTACCAAGCGGTAGTTATACCGCAGATGCTGTATGGACTCTCTGCGTGGTACTGTCCCCTCGCGAAAGCTATGCCAGCGTGGGAAATGAAACGGACAGTCAGCCAGTTCACCGCAATCCAGCGACGTGCGGCAATCCTAATCAGCGGAGCATTCAAATCCATGAGCGCGGCGGCACTCGACATCGAACTCTACCTACTACCGGTCAAGCTACAGATGGAGCAGATGATCCAGGAAACAGCCATAAGGATACAAACAGGCCCAAGGTGGGCGCAGCCTGAGTGCCTAGGCCAGTATGGGCAACGAAGACAACAGGAATGGAAGAGAGGCGGATGGAGCCCTCTCGAAGCCCTCAGATGGAAGGAGGGAGGTGTGCTCAACACCGGAACCACGAGTAATCAACATGACACTTGGGAGTGTCGAAAAGCGTTCGTCCTAGCGCCATGGGAGGCACGGATCCCATGCGTGATTGAGGAAGATGCAGAGGCTGCGCGAGCCTCGCACGACCGAATCGAGACAGAGTCTCTGTTCCAACAGACCCAGCAGGACTGTGCCCAGTCAGTCCGGGCTATTTTGGTATTCACCGACGGCAGCGGGTATGAAGGTATGGTCGGCGCTGCTGCTGTCGCCCCGCGGGAGGGCATCTTCGAACGACGGCACCTTGGCAGGACCGATCAATCAACAGTGTACGTTGCCGAGCTCAACGGCATTGAGATGGCACTCGCCAACTTCGTCAAAAGGGTCCAGCAGGATCCAACAAGGAAGATCAAAATGATCATCTTCTCCGATTGCCAGGGCGCCATCCAGGCGGTGCAAAATCCCAAGCGACCGTCGGGCCAGTTCGTGCTCTCGGACATATACAACCACGTCCGGGCCCTTCGATCGACAAGTCACAACTCGCACACGCCCACGTCCGACACGATTCCCGTCGAGATCCGCTGGATCCCCGCACACGTGGGCGTTCCTGGCAATGAGACTGCGGACGTTGAAGCAAAGTTAGCGGCGACGGGAGGTGTGGAGAGCGGGACGGATAAACATCCAGCCGGTGGTTCGGCGGACACCTCTCAGCCGTCCAGGGGCCTGACCTTACTTGCTTCATCGGCCAAGCGTCGAGTGCGGCGACAAATCAAGGAAAGATGGGCACAAGAGTGGGCGAATGAGTCGACTGGTAAGCCGAACCGACGATTGGTGAAGGCGCCAGACAAGAAGGTGCTGCAGCTATTCGAGTCCCTCTCGAAGCCGTACACGTCGGTCTTGATCCAGATGCGCTCTATGCGCATCGCTTTGAACCATTTCTTATTCAAAATCAAAGCGGTCGAATCAGATGAGTGCTACTGTGGTGAAGGGTCTCAAACGCCGAGGCACATCCTGCTACAGTGCCCGTTGTACGCTGATCTGAGGAAGACCATGCTGGAGAAGGTCCGGGCACGGACGGACCTTGGGAACTCGACGGATTACGACGAAATAGTGTCGGACTCGCAGGCCACCCGCTACGTGGCCGAATTCATGCTACAAACAGGCCTTCTGGGGCAGTTCCGGCACGTGGAGCCAGAGCCCTCAGAGAGCGAGGACAACGAACAGCCGGGATGACCTGGCAAGGACACAGGTGGTGAAGACGATGGGTATGAGGAACGACAAAGCCACGGCCCACCGAGAGGTCGTGGGAGAATACATCGCCGCGTCGATAACTGGTGGAAAGCATCAGATCGACACCGAACCACGATCAACTGAGAACGAAGCAGGAGAATGAGAGTGCCAGGGATGGCCGGGGATGGAGACACAGGAGAGACAGGCGGCCAGACTGAGGGAGATCTGAGGCCGTGGGACACACAATAGGCGTTTGGTTACCGTTATTACGTTGGTTTTGGGGGATTTACTATGGCAGAACGCCGTTTCTTATGTATCTACTGTTTCATGCGCGTGGGCTGGCGTTCGGAATGCTCTTGCTTCCGCCGGAGGAAGCGCCTGCATAGCCATACGACACTAGTTAGGCTGCATCAGGTTAATAGAGTATCAACAACAAGCCTTACTCAACACCCTCGGCAAAATATTAGAATCGGTTGTGGCTGCACGCATTGCATGGGCAGTGGAGGAACACCAGCTTCTACCAAGAACGCACCTGGGTGGAAGGAAAGGCATTAGTGTCGATCATGCGATCCAAATGATCCTCGATATGATATATACGGCTTGGGGACACGACCGAGTGGTCTCCGCCCTGTTTTTGGACGTCGCCGGCGCATACGACAACGTCTCACATCGACGGCTAATCCACAACCTACGTAGGCTAGGCCTAGGCTATTTCGCCGCGTGGCTGCAGTCCTTCCTAACTGGCCGCTCGACACGTATCAGGCTTCCGACAGGCTACATCTCAGAGATCTTCCTCACCCCGACAGGAATCCCCCAGGGATCACCATTGTCACCCATCATCTTCCTAATTTTCAACACACCCCTTATCCTTGCCTGCATGAAGGGAACGAGCCACGATGACTGTGTGCGCGGAATCGGATGGGTCGACGATGTGGCTACCATCGCGGTCTCTGAATCCTACTACCGGAATGTGCAACTATTGGAGGGAGCGCTAAACAAAGCCAACGTCTGGGCGGAGCGACACGCGGCCAAATTTGCACCAGAGAAGTTTGAACTCATCCACTTTCGAAACCCACAAATTCAAGACCAGCCCACGGCCGACCAATACCGGATAGTTCAGCCAGGAGATGACGACTACGACGTGTACAATATCGCCCACGCGTTCCCCGCAGGCCACGACAAGATGGCCGTGCAAACCGCCACCCAAACGATCCAACCAGTTGAGCAAGCGAAATACCTCGGTATCTGGCTCGACAAGCACCTTTCATTCAGCATCCATCGACAAAAGCTACTCGCCAAGGCTAACGGCAGCCTCGAGGCCCTCCGGGCTATCACCGGCTCTACTTGGGGCACATCCCTCTACGCCATGCGTCGGGTTTACCAAGCGGTGGTAGTCCCTCAAATGTTGTACGGCGTTGCTGCGTGGTTCTGCCCCAAGGCAAGGACGATGCCATACGGGGAACGACTCAGGATCACCAACGAATATACCAAGATCCAGCGACGCGCCGCCCTCCTAATCTCTGGTGCATTCAAATCGACCAGCGCAGCCGCGCTTAATATGGAGCTGTTTCTGCTACCCATCAAGCTCCAAATGGAACAAATCATCGAGGAAACCGCTATCCGTATCCAAACAGGGCCAGAATGGGCCCGACCAGGGTGCCTGCGCCGGAATTGCAAGCGTGCGCCAAAGAAAACCAAGATCAGTGGATGGGGACCAATGGAAGCCCACCGATGGAAGCCCAAGGGCATCCTCAATATCCCAGGGGTCTGGGAGACCCGTAAAGCGTTCGTTCTATCACCATGGGAGGCACGGATCCCATGCGTGATCGAAGATGCAGAGGCTGCGCGAGCCTCGCACGACCGGATCGAGACAGAGTCTCTCTTCCAAGAGAGCCTCACGACCTTGCTACAAGAGGAAGGAGGAGGAAGCCCGACAGGACAAAACTGCAGCCCGACGGTTCTGTCCTTCACGGATGGCAGTGGATACGAGGGACAGGTCGGCGCCTCCGCCGTCGCCCCAAGGGACGGCATCTTCCTGCGATGATACTTGGGGACTCTCCAAGAATCCACCGTGTATCTCGCTGAGCTCAGTGGCATCGAGATGGCGATCGCCAAACTCCAGTCCAGCAAAAAGTTGGTCATTTTCTCTGATTGCCAGGCTGCCATTCAGGCAGTGCAAAACCCCAAGCGATCGTCGGGCCAATACATGCTCGGCCACATTTATGATCACGTCAGGGCCCTTCGATCGCACACGCCCACGTCCGACAAGATTCCCGTCGAGATCCGCTGGATCCCCGCACACGTGGGCGTGCCTGGCAATGAGACGGCGGACGTTGAGGCAAAGTTAGCGGCGACGGGAGGTGTGGAGAGCGGAACGGATCAATATACGTCCGACCACCCTCGACTCTTACTGGCCAGCCTCGCTAAAGGCCGTGTGCGGCGGCGAATCAAGCAGCGCTGGGCTGCTGAGTGGGACCGCGAAAAGACGGGGAAACCAACCAAACGGTTACTCCCTAAGCCGGACAAGAAAGCCTTGGAGCTATACAAATCTCTGCCCAAGCACTACACGTCGGTGTTGATTCAGATGCGCTCAATGCGCATCGCATTGAACCATTTCCTGTACAAGATCAGCGCTCGTGATTCTGATCAGTGTCACTGCGAGGAAGGGTCCCAAACACCGAGACACATCCTTATGCAGTGTCCGTTGTACACTGAGCAGCGTCACGAGATGCTGGAAAAGATCTGGGCACGGACAGATCTTGGAGCGACCGCTGATTACGACGCGATCGTCTCTCATCCGCAGGCCACCCGCTACGTGGCCGAATTTATGTTGCAAACAGGCCTTCTGGGTCAATTCCGACAGACAGAGATCGAACCAGAGCCAGACCCTAATGCTGAGCCGGATGCTGACGCTGATGCTGACACTGCGCTAGATCCTGACCCTGATCCGGAACTAGAAGACGACGAAACAATGGCCAGAGACAGCGAATCTGGCAGGGGAACAGGCGGCGAAGACGATGTGCACTATGACCGCCAAACCCTAGCTCAACCTGAGACGGGCTGGGACGACTACAACTGAACACGCTACACCAACCGGTCAACTCCACTCGGATACAACCAGCTGGCGTGGCCAGGAAACATTAATCGAAAGAAGCAAGCGGCTACACACTGTCAGGAGGTGGAAGAAGTTGATACAAAGCGAGGGCGATGAGGGCGAACTGAGGGAGGAAAACAGTGGGATCTGATGGCTGCGGGCGTATGGTTACAGTATTGGGCTGATTTTCAGCTATATTTGTTTGGCAAAACGCCGTTTTCCCTTTGTATTTACTATCTACTGCGTTTCGGGGGCGTTCGGTTAGCTCTTGTTTCCGCCGGAGGAAGCGCCTACATAGCCACTGCGCACTAGCTGGGCTGCATTAGGTTAATAGAGTTATCATCATCATCATCATCATCATCATCTTCGGCGCCTGGTACCTCCATCTCCGTAGGATAGAACCCAAGTGCTCGGAAATCGTCTCCGGATTGAAGGCGGGATGGCACTGGTATACCTACCACGTGGCTGGGATATAATAATCCTCCCAGCGGTCGGACTCAGCATCTTTGAAAGTATCGATAGTACCTTCTACCCCATCCGCCCCAACAGACCAGACGCCTTTTTCAACCAGTTTGCGCCAACAACCCAGCAAACGCTCCAGCCGCTGGGAGCGGTAGTAGTCACCGCCAAAAGGCTTATATCCATGCTGAAAGAGCTCTGAAAAGCGTCCTCTGTCAACAAGGGACCCATCGCTTTTTCGTGCGCCCACGCTCTTGTCCCAATCACCATTAAAGGTGAACGGGAGCAATAGCCGAAATCCCTCCTCGGCCACGTCACGGCCGTTTCTCTCCACTGCCTCAGTATACAGGCCTGCAGAGACGCGAGATGGTGTACAAGTTTCGGTGGACCTTGAATAGAAGTCCGGCAATAAAAATGGAGTTGTCGTTCTCGTGAGCTGGATAGGACGGTGGTCTCCGGTATCAGCCGGGAAAAGACACACTGGCGGTGCAGTGTACTCAGAGCGGGGTAATACGCTGAATGGCTGCGCTGCCGTAAATCCAGCCGAGTCAGCCGGTGGCAAGAGAAGGCCTGGAGCGATGTAGCGGAACTGGGGCCGTCTCGCGCGCGTTAGAAACGCACGTGCAAAGGAAGGGTTGGGCACTGAAGCAGCGTTTAGGATAGTTGATGCGACTAATGGCTCTGGATTGTCTGCGTTAGACCCGGAGCTGGGGCTGATCAGTGATAGTGGGTTTGGCAGCTGCGAGGTGCGCGCCTCAATAGCCTGACACAGTCGATCCCACTCGGCGATACACGTAGTAACTTGGGAATCGCTATAGGGCCGCCACTCCCAGGGCCCGATCTTCTCGAAGTCAAATAAGGCTGGCTCTTTATGAGGCGAAGCCACAACTTTTCCAATATGAATAAGGTCGATCCAATTGGTGAGGAGTGTCTCTAGGGGGTTCCAAACGTGTGAATTAGCCTCAACTGGAAAGCCATAGCCATAGTCATCAAGATGCATAAAGGTCGCGACGCGGTGGAAGCCTTGGTGGTAGATGACCCCGCCACCACCTTCCTCAGCCGATAAGCTCGTTTCCACAGCGTACAAGCGCACTAGGCTGTCAACGGGCTGATCGTGAATATCAGCTGTAAATTCCTCAAAAAGTGTTTCTGACCCATCGATACCCCATGCAAAAACAGAGAATGGGAGGTACTCGTGAGGATTATCATAAGGAAAAGGAGACACCATAGCGGTGTCAAGGAACGCCGCCAGTGACGGATCAAGCCTTGGACGACAAGCCTCAGCTTCAGCTTCATCACCGAAGGCCGTGAAAAAGTTGCTGTTGGCATTCAGAGTTGCTAGTGGGCGGCCTTCAGCGAGCCAGGCATATTGGATCAGGTAGTTGTGTAGAGCTGCACATCGTGCGTAGTCCATTCCTTCGAGATCATCTCGTGGAGGGTTATCTGGCCTGACAAGCAGACTGGTGATGTCCGGAAGTTGAGAAAGATCCATTGAGATGCAAATGGGGTGTGTGGCTGTCAAAGGGGACAATATCACAGCCGCTATTTAAAACACTGAGGCCCAGACTAGAAAGCTCGCTCGTCAATCAAAGACAACGTGGTACAGGGCTGCTCGTAATCAGTTTTACCGCTTGATTCCTTTCGATTCTATTCTGAAACACGCTAGTCTGTTTTTAATTTAGCTTATCGTAAAATCGTGAAACGTATTTTTAGATACAGTGCCAGGCAAGAAGTTCTCACACACCCTTTCCTCCGCCTACTTTACCGCCTACTAGTTTAAGCTACCTACCTGGCCACCCTGCCAACCATCAAAATAACCATCAAAATAACCATCAAAATAACCATCAAAATAAACAATCACCCCCTATTCAATAACCCCCTATGCAACAGGTAGGCTAGTTACCCCTTCTATTCAACCACCACTAATCAATATGCCTCGAGGACCAGAACTGTCACCCTCTACACGATCGCGAATCTGCAGCCTTCGTACCGATGCGACGGAGGAAGAGAAGGGGGGAAGGAGGCCAAGACAGACGGAGAAGGCATCGGACGAGATGGAAACCGCCATCGACGAAGCCGAGGTGGAAGCGCCGATATCCACGCCAGTGATAGATCTCACCAGCGCACCCGTGACAAGTGTGGCTATCGCTGCCCCAGAGGCATCGGGGCCTGCAAAGGGTCACGACAACCGACCATTTTTCAACATGCCACCACTACAGTCGGTCGAACGACCAGTCCTGCCCAACGAGGAACCGGGCTACCGATTCGGCGGGCGCACAACAAAAGAACTGTCACCACTCAGCCGGATACCAGTCAAAGTGAACCAAACAGCAACCAGCCAGACCAGGCAAGGGCAGAGGAAACCACCAGCGGAGAAGGCCAGATGGTAGCAAAGGGGACTACCGTCCAAAACACCGAAGCTGACGCCGGCGCGGAAGCTATCACCAACACCGAAACTGCCGCCAAGAGGCCTCCACAGCCGGCCAAGAGCTCTAGCAGCACCCAATCGAAAGCCGAAAGGGCCAAGGCGAGAACGGCTAAGGCGAGGGAAGCGAAGGCGAGGAAGGCCAAGGAGGCCCAGCTAAACACAGCCAGGAAATCAGCAAAAAGAACAGCAGAAGACGTAGCAGCGAGGGTGGAGGAGGCGAACAAGGCAAGGACTGAATCCGACATGAGTTCCATCGCCAGAACGGAATCAGATCTGAGCTCTGTGGATGAAATCAACATGAAGAGACTCGAACAACAACTTTCGAAAGACAAAGAACTCACCGCATCCTCCTCCTCCCTGCCTGACCAACGAAGCGACGAAGACTTTCAACCGTCGTCCCCACCGGACGCAGGGCCAACAAGGAAACGAAAACAGCCCCAGAGCGACGACCTATACCTGACCATCCGAAAGAGTGGGAACGAATGGGATGGCGCATGAAACCCTCCTAGACGGAAAGTCGATGAATCGACACGCCCACCGATCGATACAATAAGGAAACGACAACAGACTGGGCCGAGGAGACAACGTAGGACGACAGGAGCTCAAGGTCTATCAGTATAATGCGAACAGGTCGAAGGACATGGTGATGGCGCAGTTCCTGCGGGACCCGGAGGTTGTCAGCGCCGACATCATTGCCATCCAGGAACCATGGGAGAACACGTTCAAAGACGACACCCACCATCCGCTAAAGCTCACGCACGAGCTGTTGTACCCACTGTCGTCGGAGACCGGTGAACGGGCACGCGTATGCCTGTTCATGGCGAAGAAGATGGCGGGGTGGACACACGTAGTACACTCGCGAGACTGCCAGGAAGTGAGGATCAAGGCAGATTCGACGGAGCTCAGGCTATTCAACATATACAATGAGCAGAGGCGATGGGGGGCGCTCGACCAGTTGGAAGGGCTGCTGCCGTCCATCCAGGAGCAGAAGCAGAAGGGGATCTCATACCTAGTCATGGGAGACTTCAACCTACATCATCCTGCCCGGGGTGGTGTCGATGCAGCGCAAGATGCCAAGTCGGAAGACCTGCTAGATCTGATGGATCTGGCAGGGCTAGATCTCTGGCTACGGCCAGGCACAATCACCCGGGATCAGGCCGGCAGCCAGACAACGATTGACCTAGTTCTCGCGTCGTACGACCTGCGAGAGCGGATGGTCCAATGTGAGGTTAATATGGCAGTGCACGCCGACTCCGACCACCTCCCGATCCTCACCGTGCTCGAAATGGAGATCCTGGAAGTGCAACCGATCAGAAGGCGTCAGTGGAAGGCCATGGAGCTGGACAAGTTCATCAGCCGTGACGGAGGCTTATGGGACACCCTCGCATCTTGCCTCCGCACCAGACAGCGCGAGCTTGCTATAGAGCAGTGGAAACGTGAGTGGACGGGCAACGCCCACGGTGGAATCACTCGTAGGGCTATTCCATCACCGACCAAGGACATCTTCGCCTTACACGAGCGTATGCGACGGGCAGCCGGCGCGGTCCTCATTCAGATGCAAACGGGCAAGATTGCCCTGCGCAGCTATCTAGCCACACTGCAACGCTGGCGCGAGGAGCAGCTCGATGAGAACCCCGACCGACCGCCACAAAGATGCCACTTATGCGACCAGGGGAGTCAGGACACACGCCATGTGCTATTACTCTGCCTTCACCCACGCCTCACAGACCTACGGTGGAGGGTCCTCGGCCCTGACCGCCCACTATCTCTCACAGATTGCCTGATGCAGCCAGCTCTAGCCGTCAAGGCTGTCAAAATGATGTTACAAACCAGGCTACTGGGTCAATTCAGTGCCTTACCGACCACATACCGCGCTGCCCTTGAGGCGGACGCGTGATGCGCCAGCTTGGTCCTGGTGTCTATCTGCCTATAATGGCAGCGGGCTTGCTTTTGCGAGCCACCATCTCAGGCAGGAACAATGGCCTGTGTGTCTTCGGATACACAGGAATGACCAGGGGACGCATGGGTGTCACTGGGATTGAATGCAATACCACCGCAGTCGGGGATTATGACCATCCTTCTGTTTCCACCGGAGAAAACCCTGTCTCTACACGCTCTCCCCGTGGCCCTCAGCAGCCAGGGGTAGGTATGAAACGGTAGGTGATTTTTAACTCGTTGACGGGGGCAGGGCGATCGAGAGGACGTTCGGAGGGGGAGGTTTGACTGGCCGGTCGCGCGTGGAGATTGGGTGAAACTGGCGATGGGAGGAGCGGGAGTATGTGTGGGAGAGGGGGTTGGGGGGCGGAAGGCGGTCTAATCATGTGATCTAGTTTCCCAGCTAGCTATAGTGTCCTGCCGGCAAATCGGGCTCACCGCCTGACAGATCCGAGTATGAATTCATCATCATCATCATCATCATCAGCGTGCAACATGTTCGTGTGCGGCGGGATAGGCAGAGCATATGGGTATGGATGGGTGGACGATGTGGCAACCGTGGTGGAATCGGACTCACATTACGACAACATCCAGCTATTAGAGAAGGTGCTCGACAAGGCAGACCAGTGGGCCAAACGACACGCAGCAAGATTTGCACCAGAGAAATTCGAACTAATTCACTTTGTGAACCCAAACGTGGCCCAATCCGACAGCGACGACGACCGTATCATGCACCCTGACGACCCTGACTTCGACATGTACGACCCCACACACGTCTTCCCCGAAGGCCACGAACGGATGCCGATACGAAGGGGAGACCTCACGATCCACCAGTGGACTCGGCGAAATACCTCGGGGTTTGGCTCGACAAACAGCTCAAATTCGACACACACCGACAGAAACTCCTCGCCAAAGCGAATAGCAGCCTGGAAGCACTCAGGGCGATGACGGGGTCTACCTGGGGAGCCTCACTACTAGCCATGCGACGAGCATTCCAAGCGGTAGTCGTCCCGCCGATGCTGTACGGGCTCTCCGCATGGTACTGTCCCCTCGCGAAGGCTATACCAGCCTGGGAGTTGAAACGGACGGTCAGCCAATTCACCACAACCCAACGACGTGCGGCAATCCTGATCAGTGGGGCATTCAAATCGATGAGCGCCGCGGCACTCAACGTCGAACTCCACCTACTACCGGTCAGGCTACAGATGGAGCAGATGATCCAGGAAACAGCCATAAGGATACAAACAGGCCCAAGGTGGGCGCAGCCTGAGTGCCTAGGCCTGCACGGGCAACGTAGGCCGGGGGAATGGAAGAGGGGTGGATGGAGCCCTCTGGAAGCCCTCAGATGGAAGGAGGGAGGTGTGCTCAACACCAACGACATGGGGAATCAACAGGTCATATGGGAATGTCGAAAAGCGTTCGTTCTGGCACCATGGGAGGCACGGATCCCATGCGTGATCGAGGATGCAGAGGCTGCGCGAGCCTCGCACGACAAGATAGAGACTGAGTCTCTCTTCCAACAGAATCAGCTGGACTGTGCCCAGTCAGTCCGATATGTCTTGGTCTTCACCGATGGTAGTGGTTATGAAGGTATGGTCGGCGCTGCCGCCGTCGCCCCGCGTGAGGGTATCTTCGAACGGCGGCACCTTGGCACCACCGACCAGTCAACAGTGTACGTTGCCGAGCTCAACGGCATTGAAATGGCGCTTGCCAACTTCGTCAAAAGGGTCCAACAGGGTCCAGCAGGCTCCAAGATGATTATTTTCTCCGATTGCCAGGGCGCTATCCAGGCGGTGCAGAACCCAAAGCGACCATCAGGCCAGTTCGTGCTATCTCACATTTATAACCACGTCCGAGCCCTCCGATCGCTAACGCCCACGTCCGACACGATTCCCGTCGAGATCCGTTGGATCCCCGCACACGTGGGCGTTCCTGGCAATGAGACTGCGGACGTTGAAGCAAAGTTAGCGGCGACGGGAGGTGTGGAGAGCGGGACGGATCAACGTCCAGCCGGTGGTTCGGTAGGCACCTCCACCTCTCCACCTCCCGGCGGCCAGATCTTGCTTGCTTCAACGGCCAAACGTCGTGTGCGGCGACGAATCAAGGAGAGATGGGCACAAGAGTGGGCGAATGAATCGACTGGCAAGCCAAACCAACGATTGGTGAAGGCGCGAGACAAGAAGGTGCTACAGCTATTCGAGTCGCTCTCGAAGCCGTACACGTCTATACTGGTTCAAATGCGCTCTATGCGCATCGCACTGAACCACTTCTTGTTCAAAACCAAAGCGGTCGAATCAGATGAGTGCTACTGTGGTGAAGGGTCTCAGACGCCGAGACACATCCTGCTACAGTGCCCGTTGTACGCTGATCTGAGGAGGACCATGTTGGATGATATCCGGGCGCGGACGGATTTCAGTGCAACCGACTACGACGCAATCGTATCGGACTCGCAAGCCACCCGCTACGTGGCTAAATTCATGCTACAAACAGGCCTTCTGGGGCAGTTCCGGCACGTGGAGCCAGAGCCCTCAGAAAGCGAAGACAACGAACAGCCGGGATGACCTGGCAGGGACACAGGTGGTGAAGACGATGGGTATACGGAACGACAAAGCCACGGCCCACCGAGAGGTCGTGGGAGACTACATCGCCGCGTCGATAACTGGTGGAAAACATCAGACACCGATACCGAACCACGATCAACAGAGAACGAAGCAGGAGGGTGAGACCGCCATGGTGGGATGGCAGGAGATATGGAGATACAGGGGATGCAGGCGGCCGTAATGAGGGAGATCTGAGGGCCGTGGGACACACACAATAGGCGTTTGGTTACCGTTATTACATGGGGCTTGGGGGATTTACTATGGCAAAACGCCATTTTCTTATGTATCTACTGCTTCATGCGCAGGGGCTGGCGTTCGGAATGCTCTTGCTTCCGCCGGATGAAGCGCCTGCATAGCCATACGACACTAGTTAGGCTGCACCAGGTTAATAGAGTATCATCATCATCATCATCATCATCACTCCCTGGTTTCGGGGTACCCAGACCAGCCTCGTCAGCATATGGAAATAAATTCAGTTCTCCTAACTATTCAAGAAGTACAGCTATGTATGTAGAGGGCCATTATCTCGATTGCATCAATCACAAGGCCCCGCTTGCCGTCCTCCAATCGAAGCCCTCTGCTCCACAGGATCACTGTGATGGAGCAGGCGCGGGCCTATATTGCTTTTTTAGGATGCCAGACATGTGCTAGTACAAAGTTAATTGACTAATTTTGGCCCGGAAATTCCGTCCATATCATGTGATCTGTCACGCGGTGCGACTGGTCACTGAGAGTAAGCGGAACAGGGAGGCCCTAACTATTACCTTATTGTAATGAAGTCGGCGTGTCTGAGCGAATTCAGCACGAAAACCGGACATTCTGTCTCTCCGAATGGTTATTTCTTATGTAATCAATCAATCAATATTCTTATTCCCGATCTAGCTTCCTATGCTTACAGGTGCTATGCGGGGATTTGCGCCATCTGGTGTCCAGCCCAGTGTGCATGCGAAGGCTGCCCGCAGCGAGGTCAGATGGCTTACTACCATCAGACCAAAGAAAGTAGTACAAACGCAGCAAACAAAACATGACAAACAGGACAAACGAAAAGTGGCAGAAAAGAGAGCTAGGGAGTCACCGTCCCCGCGATCCAACGTCCCCGCGGCCGTCCTCAGGCAGCGTTGGTAAGGAAAGCTCCAACGCTACATGTCGAAATATGTGGAGTGGTAACTTACCACTAAGAACGGGCTTATTCATCAAGCGCCCAGGTTTCTTATGTTTTTGTATGTAATACTGGCTTACAGAGAAACTCAGGCTTTGTAACAGCCGAGTATCGGCCGCACGGACAGAAATACGTCCGTACAGCCAGGGGATAGCTATTCAACAGGCAATCCCCCTGATCTTCTATCATCATCAATCTGATCAATTATCTCTCGTCCCATTGGACATCTTTCATACTAGCCCATACAGAATCAGCCCATTCTGTCACTACAGTCAAAAAGCCTCATCAGCAGCGCCGCGCCATATGCACCCATGGCCTCCTAAATCAAACAATCAGTACTTTTTCACCACTAGCTTTGCGTAATAACTGCCGGTATCTTAGTAATAATCTTTTGAGCAACAGATCAGACCCCAGCTGTCTGACCTTCCGATATCTAATACCCTTCGGCCTATATCACTAAGCCAATCTCTCTCCCTCCACCCTCCATCCGCCGGCATGCACTCGAATCACCGAGTCCTGAATCACCAGATTGCCAGTTCGTGCGCTGCACTGCTCGCTTCCGACTAGCAGGCCTGAATCACCAGGTTCTCGAATCACCGAGCAAGCCGATCTATACCCTCTCCGCATACCCCCTCCGCATACACTTATTCGGCCTTCGCCGCTTTCGCTCGTGGTGGAAATCAAGGGGGCACACTGAGATCCTGGCAGTTTGCCCCTGGTCATGTGTCCCATCGGTCTCAAAGGACCACTGCCCTGTTTCTTATGTAATCAGTAGACCTCGGCAAGGACCGCCTAGGACCGGACCAGGACCGGGACCGGACCGCACTATGCAGGGCTTGGTCTTTACTTTTAGGACCGCTGGGCGGTCCTAATTTTTTTAGGACCGGACTAAAGACCGCAAAAAGACCGGACACATGATTTATACATGATTTATGTAGAAAATATAGCTATTTCGGGCTTTCGGCTGACTAATCAAATCTTTTTATGAATTTAACTAGCCTAAATAGGAAGGTGTTGGCAAAATTATACAACTCCGGGGGACCGCAGGGGACCGCAAAAGACCAAGGACCGGACCGCGGTCCTTAGTTTTTTAGTATGGTCCGGTCCCGGTCCTTGCCGAGGTCTAGTAATCAGTCCTCCCTACGAAATTGCCAGATTCAGGGATATAGTGATACAGAGTCCTGAATGCCGCTGATTGGCCATATGTATTACGTATTCCGACATTCAGGGACTGGTTCCATTGGCCAATCAGAGTCCACCGTAAAATTGTCCCACCAGGACCTCGACAATAAATTTAAAATCACCTTTTAATTTTCAGCTACGCGAAGGCCTTATTGACACTTAGGTTTGGTATAGCTCACTTTTGTGTCAATAATAGCCTTCATAATGTGAGGGGACAGAACTAGGGAGGAAACAGTCTACATTCACTAAGGGGACTAAAGCTGGAGAAGAAAGAAGAGAGAGAGAGCGGGCAAGGAGAGTCCAACAAGTTAATGAGTCACGGCGCCTGTCGCATGAGTTACCCTTCAGTTCCAGTTGCCATATAAGAGCTTTGTACGTTGGCAGTCTTCTCACCTGGATCGGTTTCCTTCCTTAAATAGCATCTGATGACAAGCCTTCTGATTGGTCCATTCCCGAATTCAAGCTCGGTCTCTGGAGATTGCAGTCCTCACACGTAGGTGTAGTTCACGCCAGCGGCACTAGTACCGCCGAGAGCGGTAACAAGGACATCGACAGCACCGCCGCCGGGTGGGCCGGTGGGAACCACTGCAGTTATCTCACTGTCGGAGGTCACCGTAAATGAGGTAGCAGCAGTTAAGCCGAAGGCCACTGTTGTGGTGTTGGTGAAACCAGAGCCACTGATAGTAACAACGTTCCCTCCAGCGGCAGGGCCGCTGGACGGGGTCACAGAGGTGACAACAGGTGCAGGTATATAGGTATAGTTCACGCCAGCGGCACTAGTACCGCCGAGACCAGCGACAACGACAGAGACACTACCACCACCGCCAGGGCCTGGCGGAACAACCGCACTGATCTGCGAGTCGGACACCACCGTAAATGAGGCGGCAGTACTTGCGCCGAAAAACACAACCTGTGTGTTAGTGAACCCAGAGCCACTAATGGTAACAACATTTCCTCCAGCAGCAGGGCCGCTGGACGGGTTCACAGAGGTGACAACAGGCGGAGGTAGATAGGTGTAGTTCACGCCCGTAGCACTGGTACCGCCGAGACCAGCGACAACGACAGAGACACTACCGCCACCGCCAGGGCCTGGCGGAACAACCGCACTGATCAGAGTATCGGACAACACAGTAAATGCGAGGGCAGCAGTTGAGCCGAAGGTCACTGCCGTAGCGTTCGTGAAACCAGAGCCACTAATAGTAATAGCAGTGAATCCAGTAGCAGGGCCAATCGTAGGGTTCACAGAGGTAACGACAGGTGCAGGTATATAGGTGTAGTTCACGCCAGCGGCACTAGTACCGCCGAGACCAGCGACAACGACAGAGACACTACCACCACCGCCAGGGCCTGGCGGAACAACCGCACTGATCTGCGAGTCGGACACCACCGTAAATAAGGCGGCAGTACTTGCGCCGAAAAACACAACCTGTGTGTTAGTGAACCCAGAGCCACTAATGGTAACAACATTTCCTCCAGCAGCAGGGCCGCTGGACGGGTTCACAGAGGTGACAACAGGCGGAGGTAGATAGGTGTAGTTCACGCCCGTAGCACTGGTACCGCCGAGACCAGCGACAACGACAGAGACACTACCGCCACCGCCAGGGCCTGGCGGAACAACCGCACTGATCAGAGTATCGGACAACACAGTAAATGCGAGGGCAGCAGTTGAGCCGAAGGTCACTGCCGTAGCGTTCGTGAAACCAGAGCCACTAATAGTAATAGCAGTGAATCCAGTAGCAGGGCCAATCGTAGGGTTCACAGAGGTAACGACAGGTGCAGGTATATAGGTGTAGTTCACGCCAGCGGCACTAGTACCGCCGAGACCAGCGACAACGACAGAGACACTACCACCACCGCCAGGGCCTGGCGGAACAACCGCACTGATCTGCGAGTCGGACACCACCGTAAATAAGGCGGCAGTACTTGCGCCGAAAAACACAACCTGTGTGTTAGTGAACCCAGAGCCACTAATGGTAACAACATTTCCTCCAGCAGCAGGGCCGCTGGACGGGTTCACAGAGGTGACAACAGGCGGAGGTAGATAGGTGTAGTTCACGCCCGTAGCACTGGTACCGCCGAGACCAGTGACAACGACAGAGACACTACCGCCACCGCCAGGGCCTGGCGGAACAACCGCACTGATCAGAGTATCGGACAACACAGTAAATGCGAGGGCAGCAGTTGAGCCGAAGGTCACTGCCGTAGCGTTCGTGAAACCAGAGCCACTAATAGTAACAGCAGTGAATCCAGTAGCAGGGCCAATCGTAGGGTTCACAGAGGTAACGACAGGTGCAGGTATATAGGTGTAGTTCACGCCAGCGGCACTAGTACCGCCGAGAGCGGTAACAAGGACATCGACAGCACCGCCGCCGGGTGGGCCGGTGGGAACCACTGCAGTTATCTCACTGTCGGAGGTCACCGTAAATGAGGTAGCAGCAGTTAAGCCGAAGGCCACTGTTGTGGTGTTGGTGAAACCAGAGCCACTGATAGTAACAACGTTCCCTCCAGCGGCAGGGCCGCTGGACGGGGTCACAGAGGTGACAACAGGTGCAGGTATATAGGTGTAGTTCACGCCAGCGGCACTAGTACCGCCGAGACCAGCGACAACGACAGAGACACTACCACCACCGCCAGGGCCTGGCGGAACAACCGCACTGATCAGAGTATCGGACAACACAGTAAATGAGGCGGCAGTACTTGCGCCGAAAAACACAACCTGTGTGTTAGTGAACCCAGAGCCACTAATGGTAACAACGTTCCCTCCAGCGGCAGGGCCGCTGGACGGGGTCACAGAGGTGACAACAGGCGGAGGTAGATAGGTGTAGTTCACGCCCGTAGCACTGGTACCGCCGAGACCAGCGACAACGACAGAGACACTACCACCACCGCCAGGGCCTGGCGGAACAACCGCTCTGATCTGCGTGTCGGACACCACCGTAAATGAGGCGGCAGTACTTGCGCCGAAAAACACAACCTGTGTGTTAGTGAACCCAGAGCCACTCATGGTAACAGTATTTCCACCAGCAGCAGGGCCGCTGGACGGGTTCACAGAGGTGACAACAGGCGCAGGTAGATAGGTGTAGTTCACGCCCGTAGCACTAGTACCGCCGAGACCAGCGACAACGACAGAGACACTACCACCACCGCTAGGGCCTGGCGGAACAACCGCTCTGATCTGCGTGTCGGACACCACCGTAAATGAGGCGGCAGTACTTGCGCCGAAAAACACAACCTGTGTGTTAGTGAACCCAGAGCCACTCATGGTAACAGTATTTCCACCAGCAGCAGGGCCGCTGGACGGGTTCACAGAGGTGACAACAGGCGCAGGTAGATAGGTGTAGTTCACGCCCGTAGCACTAGTACCGCCGAGACCAGCGACAACGACAGAGACACTACCACCACCGCTAGGGCCTGGCGGAACAACCGCTCTGATCTGCGTGTCGGACACCACCGTAAATGAGGCGGCAGTACTTGCGCCGAAAAACACAACCTGTGTGTTTGTGAACCCAGAGCCACTCATGGCAACAGTATATCCACCAGCAGCAGGGCCGCTGGACGGGTTCACAGAGGTGACAACAGGCGGAGGTAGATAGGTGTAGTTCACGCCCGTAGCACTGGTACCGCCGAGACCAGCGACAACGACAGAGACACTACCACCACCGCCAGGGCCTGGCGGAACAACCGCACTGATCAGAGTATCGGACAACACAGTAAATGCGAGGGCAGCAGTTGAGCCGAAGGTCACTGCCGTAGCGTTTGTGAAACCAGAGCCACTAATAGTAACAGCAGTGAATCCAGTAGCAGGGCCAATCGTAGGGTTGATTATAGTGATAGTAGGTGCGGTAGGCATTGTCGATCAGGAAAGTCGAGCGTTGAGCTCAGATCATTTAGTTGTGTAAAATGATTCCGCTGCCAAGTTTCATGTTCACCACGATTTATAAATACACATCAGAGTAAATAATGGACGCATAAAAATATCTATACTCACAAAGGGGACTCTCAGAGCGGTGCGCATTCCCGTGGTCACACGATATCAGCCATTATACCTATTTCTATGACTATGGCCCGTCTTGATATGCATTCCGCTACTGCCGCATTCCAGGTCTCGGCTTTTTCATTCGCTGATGCTGATGCCGGTAGGAGCTAACCCCATGACTATAGCTCGTGGTGACATACATTGCGCTGCTGCCGCGTTCCAGCTCTCGGCTTTGTCTTTTGCTGACACCGGTGCAGGAGTGACCTGACCTTATGGGCGTCATGTACATAGGGGGTCAAAAGTCTGTGGACACTTTAGAAATATATCACCCACCCCTTTTTTTATCCCACCTCCACCACCACATATCTCCACCACCATGAGGTCTTTTGGCACCGAAATTAGTGGTAATCGACCGCGTGGGGGTGAGCTTTGTGAATCAACTCGCGCTGCTATCCTTTACGCCCTCGAACTAGGCCGAAAATCTACACAAATCGCGCAAGATCTACACGTGTCGCGTACGATAATCTGCAACACCAAATATCACTTTCAAAAACGTGGAAACCTCAAAACAAAGCCCCGTCTTGGCCGCCCACCAAAGCCTACACCCTCTGAGTGTCGCTATGTGTATCGATTAGTGCGTCGCAACCCAATCATGAGCTATAAAGCGCTACGGATTGACACCGGTTTTAAAGTGTCAAAGTCGACCCTTAAGCGTACTGTGAAGCGCTACAATATCAAAAAATGGGTTAGCAAGAAGCGCATCTTTCTCAATAATCACGATCCAAAAATTTGACGCGCTTTCTGCCGAAAATGGGGGAGTTATTTACATTTTGACGATGTAATCTTTTCCGACGAATGTTCAGTTCAACGCAAATCGAATTTAATCCACCAATACGTGTTTTCATTCAAGTATGGGAGATATCGAAAGGATCTTGTGAATCTTGTCAATCTCGGCAAGGATATCCGGCAGATGGTTTAGGGATCTATCTGGCTTGGTGGCCGATCAAAACTCATGATCATGGAACGCGATATTTTTTCGAAAAACAATGGCTACACCGTCAATTCATATCTCGATACTCTGGAAGAGGCACCTTTACCTTTGTACGAACCTGGAACTATCTTTCAACAAGATCATGCTCTTGGATGAATGCATATCTAGGTCACCTTGACATCCGGATTATTGGGCAAATGTGATGGTGGATAACTGCTCTAGCAGCCACTATTACCGGCCAAGATTACAAGTATGCTACTAGAAAGTCTCGTGGGAAATGGTGTTTGACGAGATATACGCCGACGAATGCTAGGCTGTGTACTTTATCAATCTGAGAGGTATTTTATCACTAAGAACTAGCTGATTCAACGAGCACGCGCTCCGCCATGGATTTTCTGTGGTAAACTGGATCAATGTGGACTACTGGCATTGTACCAAGTAATATCTGTAGGCCCTGAGGCTATGAGATTCAACAGCGATCTCCTGGTTAGTTAATGCTAGGAAGAACCTTGAATGACCAACATGACAGAGGACCCTAACATTATTTTACCCAAGTGTTTAACAGTACCAAAGCTATTCGGAATGGCTTGGATTGCGCTCTGACAACCAGGTCCTGTTTCAAATCTTCCGGGATACACTCCGCCACCGCCGGAATTGCACTTATCACCGATTTGTACTTGGGGAACCGCTGTGCAATTCTTCCGAGTACCTGCTCTTGGGTAACGTGCGTCGATTGATCAATCTGTCCAGTGAGGTGAAGTTGCAATTGTTGAATACACTCCGTAAGAGAAGATTCTATTGCTCTTCGAGCAATTGTCATCGTCCCATGATCTGCAGCTTGAACTTGCGCTGCAATTGAGCAAATTCCTCCCTGGCTACCTTGGTAATTATTTAGGACCGACGGATCGAATAATGTTTGCTGCCTTTTCTAAGAAATCAAGATGGACGGTGGATAGTTATAATATTGCGAGACAAGATTTACCAGTCTATCATATGAAATAACGAAAATACGAGTCATGGTTCGGTGCGTGAATCCGTAATTCGGGTGAATCTCTTAAAAGGGACTGAAGCGGCATTTGGTTGTTGCTGGGCTTGATTGTTGTTTCAGCGGAACTAAGCACACCGTACCCAGCATTATGTTGATAGACGCCTAGCATACGTCGATCAGTTTAATTCCGTTTTTATGTGAGGGCTTGAGCCGAATTATCGGTATAGATCGTATCTTAATAGGGGGCGCAGTAATTATACCGTCTAAGCGTTCAGCATCTACAGGTTGAGATGTGGTGTGTTTGATGTATATTCTGGTAAAGCAGTATCAATCAATTCGAAGCAGAGCTGTACAGATACAGTTCAACCACATGGAAGCGCTGAGCAGAATCTGGCTTCAAAGTCTGCGGCTCATGAATGTTGAAAGTTGAACATACATTTCCTTGATTGACTGCGTCTCGTATTTGTCCAGATCTCAAATGGCTTACCATTAAAAGTGGACTTTTGACAGCACCTTGATTATTGCCAATCCTCTGCAAGAATTACTACTGTACCTCTTGCGGTTCATCAATACATCTCATAGATCAACTGAGCTTTGAGGCATCGTTCGATATTAAGGCGCTGTTGGTTCCCCTCACTCTGCATCTACAACTTCGAACAGCCCCCCTTTCTCCCCAAACAAACGAGTCGGCGGTTGCTTTTTCTGGAAGCTCCCTATTCCCATTACCAATGGACGACTAGGCGCCCCAAGTGCCGGCTATACGATACTCAGCATTTGAAGTATCATGGCCAATGGTGGATTTGGAGTTTACCCGACAATTTGAGGAGGCAGATTTATTGAGTGACACCAAGAGCTTTCCTGCAGCCCAGCATTTTAGGAAGGAATTATTCAAGTATAGCCCAGTATCCTGGAAAATTTTCGCAAAGCATGAAGATACAGGCGTAGTCACCATGCAGCTCCTGCGGGACAGCTGGAGCATGTTCAAAGGTCTGGGACTTCGGGATTGGGCTGATGAGTGCTGGATATTCCGTCGACCAAGATGAGGCTTTTCAGGCTATATTACAACAGACTGGCATTTTCACTGTTTTGTTTCCTCCGCCATATTCCTGACGAGATTGCCAAGTACGATTCTATCGTATCGGTATGAACACACACTCTGCCTCCGGCCCACCCAGACTAAATATACTAGGCTGTTCGAACCCACGATCGTTTCCTTTACGCCAGTCTCCTGCATGGTCTCACCTACGCAAAAAGTGGCAGTCCGTACCGGGCCTTGACACTTGATACGTCGCCTATTACCACATGGAAACGGTCTTTCAAAGCTTTTTTCCCCTTGGTTATAGAGGTCTGAAGTACAATCCAGAGTTCGGAGGTCCTGCACAGCTCTGGAGAGATATATCCATGGAAATCTCTCCGCTAGGCATGAGAATACCTCCGGGGATCATGTGTTTAGCACACACTACTCTGATACTTGGCCAAATGAATTAGGCGTCTGACTTAGCTATACTCAAATTGGATCCACCGTGTACCCAATTTATCATTGGCTTTTGAATATTTAGGATGTACCGGTCCTGGAACGCGGCGAGTGTGTATCTTTACCATTTGGCGAGTATGAATCAATATTCAGCCAATGTTTCCCATCTGTCGCTCTTTATTCGGATTGCAGATTATCTTGTGCTGGAAGTAAAAGAGGCAGTTTCCATCAACAGTGGAGTCAGATGATTTACATGGACTCTCGTCAGATGAGTTGAATTTGGTAGAATAAAGATGAATCAGTTCGTAGAGAAATAGATGGCCAGTGAATACAATCCGTCGACCGGTATGAATTGAATAGTCAATCTCCAGGTGGGGAGGACAGGTGTAAATGCGCACATCTGTCCGAGCTCCTTGACCCAAAGGATTTGCCAACCTCCAAAGGCCCTCTCGATGAATTCACGATGGCCGAGAAGGTCGCAACTGAGCGCTTCATGAGGGAAGCGGGCTTTGGACTTAGCCTCGCTAATCAACGGCAGTGCCGTCTTTTCTGGAAGAGACTGTTCGAAATGCGGAACCCAGGTGTCGACAAGATCCTTTTATACCGCACAAAGGAGTTCGATCGCTTCTGCAAAAACCGTTCCTCGGAAGATGGGGCTTCTTTGGTAGAGATGGTTCGGCTCTGGGAGGAAAGATATGGCTTCCATATTAAACAATTGGAAGAGCGGGTAGCTGAGGAGAGCAGGGCGATTCGACAGGAAGTCTATGGCTGAGCCAGCCGCTTGTCGCAGAAAGGCTAAGTATTCCAGAAATCGCATGGAACAGCGCTGTCAACCCGTGGCTTTCCAGCGTAGAGGAAACGATTTTTCAATTGAGCGGATCACATGAACCATCAGCTGTACCGCTTGGTGGGTACTTTGACTTACAGCCAAAGGCAGAATAACGCGGAACAAGTCTATTTTCGTCACTTTTCAACCCAAAAATGATGTCTTTCTCACGGTTTGTCCCATTATTTCAGTCCAGGAAGGAGATATTCTTGGTGGATTTGCTGGAGTAATTCGGTACTCCGCAGGCTGTAGCGCCGTCTATGGTATACCTGGTCCCAAAGAAAATCTTTGGCTGGATTACACCACTGTGACTGGGGTACTAACTTTATGAAGGTATCAGCTCCTGTGGGGGACTCAAATGTTCGTCTTCAATGGGAGCTCATCGATGAACGGAGTGAAGGAAAGTCGCGTCTCATGTGGAGAGTCTCAGTTGTTGCTCTTCGGGAAATTCAACCATTCGAGGAAATTATTCGCGCTGCTCCTCAAAAGGAACAATCTCTCTTACATCAGTCATCTGCTTGTGCAAAACGGGGATATACGAAACATCGGCAGACTTGATCTCGCCTATCTTCCAAAGGTCTACGAAATTAAACGAGGTCATTAGTTTGCAGAGGGGATGCTTGTATACTTCTGTACAGGCAGTACCACATTCAGATCAGGTCAAAATGCAGCAGCAGACTCAGTGTATCTTTTTACCCGACTTATAAAAAGATGTTCTGGCGAGGAAGAAGCTCTGTGAGTAGATGGTGAAACTGATTTCGATCCTTCCTGTACCAAGGCTACCTGCGCTTTCGTCTCTAGCAGCTTATTCACAATTTTTATGTCGCCCGGCGTTGGCATGCCGATGAGATCTCCATGAAGGACTTGTGGAAGGCGGCACAGAAGGATCCTCACAATGGCTTGTTTGTTTCAATGGAAGACGAGGAAATATTTTCTTAGGACTCAACTTTGGAAGTTGCAACCGCCCTTCGAACAAGAAACGCGAGGCAGCGAGCCTCCGATTGATTTTGTTTATGTAAAGCCAATGGAAAGAACAAAAAGTCATTTTGGTAGTGGAATACGCGCTTCACGAAGCTGAACAGGTGTAGATCGAAATTGCTTGATAAAATTATAAACTTTTCGTCTATTAAAATGCTGCTGGAACGCCCCCCAGAGAAAGTATCTGGATTCTTAGTACAGCGACAAGCAATATCATCTGAAAAACACAGATAGTTATTTACACATGTTGGAAGTCGTTCCAATACAGTATGCGTCTCCGGCTATGAGCCCTTGGCCTTCACCCTTCGTGTTGAGGGCCGGGTTCATCTCGTGAAGGCAAACCAAGGAGGTCCCTGCTTCGTTCGCCATGTCTTGACAACATCTCACTGCGTCGCCGGCTATCACAGATTAGCGACATAGAGAATTATCGATCAGTCTGCCAAAGAATTTGCCTTCTTAGGCCACTCTAGTCGTGATAGAACTTCATACACCCTTCCATTCTTTGCCGTGGGGGGATGTTGTTTAGACTGCGCCAAAAACCGCAATTGGGGGCAAACCTTGCCCCCAAAAACCAAACCGCAATGGTTGCGGTTTTTAAAACCAAAAACCAAACCAAACCATAAACCATTGCGGTTCCCCATTGGGGAACCATCAAAACCCATTCTTACATAAAATTACATAAAATTGCATAATAACTAGTTATAAACCAACTTAGTTAAAATAGCTTAGTAATTAAGATGTAGCCAATAAATATCAATAGAATATTATCCACGTGATATTTTAGCCCCGCTTTAAAAACCATTGGGGCCCCAAGAACCATTGCGGTTTCTAACCTAGAAACCAAAAACCATTGCGGTTTCTAGAATTAGCCCCAAAAACCCCCCCAATTGCGGTTTGGTTTTTTGCGGTTTTGCGGTTTTGCGGTTTTTGGCGCAGTCTAATGTTGTTTGCCTGGGAAACATGGCAGACAGGAGTATATTGACGTCAGTGGCCTCCAGTGAAGAAAACGTGCCGCTCTTCTCTGCTGGCTCCCTCTCAGTGCTCGTGATTACCAAATTGCGGATACCCATTTCCTGCTGGATAGAGGTCCGGTAAACCCAATACCGAAAATTGATATAAATGCTGAAGACACTTTGCCGTATCTGGATCGAGGCCAGCAGTTCTCATAGACTCGTTCCATACGTTGAAGGCCCACCCGTAAGCCTATAATTGCTTGCTCCGCCCGTCAAAAGCAAAAGCGAGGAGACTAAGATGATTGGAACCTGGAGCTGCTTGAGTCAGAGCACATCCTTTCTCTTTATAAGCATGTACCTATGACCTACCTCTAGCGATAATAACCAGCGGTCCAAAACGGCTCCGATGGTGGCGACGAGCAAGAGAAGAACAGACAGAGCTGAAAGTATACATGCAATATAATTTACCTGGGCTCGAGTTCGATATCCATGCATGCTACGCCCACGTAGCCACCAATAGAAACAAGACATGGCTAGGTAATCAAAACACAGGAGGAAGACCACCCGAACCACACTGAGGGGTACATGAAAGTACCGACCATAGTAGCAGCGACCTTAGCCAAACAAGAAGAAGCCACGCAAAGTATAAAGCAGACCACGTGAAGGTGAGAACGCTCTCCAGATCGAGGCTTCGAGACACCATCTCGTCTTTCAGAGTCTTTCTTGATCGTATATCGGACTATCGAGAGAGATATCTACGGATAATGTCGGTGTATACGTATATACCCCTAACCAATATCGTGCAGCTCATAGATACAAGCGCGTAAGGTAGGGGTAAGCTCTGGTGAGTGACCCATATCGTTGTATAGTAATATATATGTATGTGTGTGTGTGTGTGTGTGTGTAGCGAAATATAATATTATAAACGCGTCGCGTTGAATATTAGCGTGGTTTATGACTAGCTAAATATGGTAGGCGGTATCTGGCTAATATAGGCGGTGTAGTGGGTGGGTCTAGGGGGGTGTTAAAACTTATGGAACGTCACTGTATTTTGCTAAAATACGTATTTTGCTAACATAGGTATGTATTTTGCTAGCATATGTATCCTTACTATATTACCTTTTAGATACTGTATTTCTAAAGAATATTGTAGGACAGAACATACTATAAATGTTGCATAGTTTTTTACATACAGATGTATTGAAAATACTGTTAGCTAACCATTACCTAATGATATCTTAGGCTTATAGAAATCCGGCATGGAGGCGAGCCTACATGGCAGCAGGGCCACCTGAAAAGCATTATCGACCTCACACCCATATCCGACAGCCTGCTGGACTGTTTGAACACCTGCAAGATTGCCCGCGACGTGGAAAGCCAGTCCGACCACCTCCCAATCCGCATAGCCCTTGACATAACCACACCGCAGTTCACACAGCCAAGGAAACGTAGCTGGGTGGCCACCGATGATGAGAAGTTAACCCTGTTACACTTGGCAAATCATCAAAAAAGAAGAGTCCATTAACGAAGATATCGAATCTGAGGAAGGAAAAGGAGAGAAAGAGAAAGAGAGATGAGCCCTCTTTTGTTACTACAACACCGCCAGAACCTTCCATATCACGTGATCGTTACATGAATGTGGGCCCGATATTGAATGGCTATGCTAAGGGCACTCTGGTGGGATCTGGATCTGTTCTTTGGAAAGGTCGAGAGATGTATGCCACGGGTGAAATCGACGAGTATGAATTCATGGAATATATCTCCTAGAGGTAAATCGATCTCTCTATCTAGGAATAATAAGGTTGTCGCTTACGAATCCTTCAGTACGCCCTCTATAGGACACTGCAATACGATGGGAACTGCTTCTACTATAAATACCCTAGCGGAGGCCCTCGGTATGGCCTTTCTAGGATCCGCAGCAATCCCTGCTACGTATCGCTATAGAGCGTAATGTGCATACAAGACTAGTAAACGGATCGTGGATATGGTTTATATTGACCTAAAACCGAGCGACCTAATGACCCGCGAAGTATTTGAAAATACGATCGTGGTAAATGTAGCGATTGGCGGTACTACCAATGCCCCCATCTATCTTAGCGCCATCGCCTAGTATATCGGCATCGAGTTATCTATGGATGACTAGGACACGATTGGATCGCGTATTCTTCTACTATTAAATATGCAGCCATCCGGTGAGTATCTTGGAGAAGAATATTTCCGCGGGAGGTCTCCTAGCTATTATGGCGGAGCTCTTAGACGCAGGCAAGCTAAATAGAGATGCTTTAACCTGCAACGGTCGCACACTCGCCGAGAATGTTTGTGGCAAGTAATCCTGGGACCGCGCCGTGATTCGCCCCTATGATGATCCCTTGATGAAGGATGCCGGCTTTATTTATTGAAGGGTATATTGTTCGATTGTGCAATTATGAAGACTCATGTGATCTCCCCTGCCTTCCGCCAACGCTACCTATCAAATTCCGATGATCCCGAGGCTTTTGAAGGCTCTATTGTCGTGTTCGACGGACCCGAGGATTATCATAGTCGTATCGAGTAGATGCCGGAGATCGATGACTAAACGATCTTGATTATGCGTGGTGTTGGCCTACTAGGCTATCTAGGTGCGGCGGAGGTCGTCAATATGCACCTACCAGGCCGATTACTGAAGTAAGGAGTTGACGCCTTATTTTGCATTGATGGACGACAATCGCGTACGTAAAAGTTACCTTCTATCCTTAACGCTAGCCTAGAGGCTGCTGCCGGAGGAAATCTTGCCATTCTCCGAAACGGTGACAAACTTCGCATTGATGTACTAAATCGACGAGTCGATATCCTCATTAGCCATGAAGAAATCGCACAGCGAAGGAAGGAGGTGTTGTCCTAAGGCTATCCGTTGATTCCTAGCGGCACACTATGGCAGGAGATCTTCCGCCAGGAAACCGATCAATTGTCTAGCGGTATGGTGCTGAAGAAGGCTGTGAAATATCAACGCCTGGCGCAAACAAACGGTCCACTAAGGCACAATCATTAATCAATTTCAATTTCATTACATTAATTTTACCCAATCGCAAAATCGATGATTCAATTTTCGGTCACTCTACTATATGGTATCGAATATTGGGATTACACGTACTTTTGCCACATTTTTGATCTAGCGGTTATATTGCCCCCCGGCGCACTGGATGCGGTATAGAGGCAGGAGGTGCAGAGTGTTTTTACACGATCTTGCTGAAAATCTTCGCCTAACAAGTCAACTAGGTCGGGCGTCGTGAGATAGCGTGTTTCACAATTCTTTGCTAGTGATAATCTTATTTAGTTCTATCCAATCTTACTTGTGGCTTTTGGGATCCGTATAATCCTCCAACGAGCCCATTGTCCCATCCAATTAAGCTTTTCTAAAGATAAAACTCTCGGTAGTGGGTCCTAAAGTGAATATTTGGAGGGTCTCGGTCACCGAGCTAACGCCACAACGTTGCCTTGAAAATCTAGACGATCTTGGCGCAGGGCAGAACCGTCGGGCGCATTACCGTGGTGGGCTCGGTCATTGTGGGTGCAAGCATATTGGGTGAAGTCTGCGGCATCCCGGCAGGTAACAAACTAGAATGCCAACGGGCGCATTTGCTGCGACGGGCAATTTGGGATCCACCGGAGGATCGGTTAGCTGGTTAGCTAGGATGCTGGAATACGAGTACGGCGTCCGCTCCACGTGTTTTGTGGTGGAATATTGTGAAGGATTGTGTAACAGATCAAGCCTGAGTCACATGATTGTTCTCTTGAGCCAAAAAGACCACTATGTCAACCATCAAGGTTGACATGCTCAGGACCGACACATATAGTAGCGCACAGCTATAAACTTAATCCTTTACAGATTGCGTATTAGTCTAATATGGGGAAGCGTTGATATTAAAAGTGGTTATGTCATTCTTTATCATCACTCTATCTCGTTATTTCCTAATAAAAGATGGTGCCCCGTTTCCTTTCAATCTGAATCGATCAAGATTCAGTCCTTGAAAGAGAGAACGGTTAAACTGCATCAAAATTGTTTCACTATCTATTCGCCATCGATTCTTTACCTGATCGACAGGCTTTCTACCCCGACAAATAGTAAAATCGTTACAAATATCGCGCTGTCTGTTATCGATCCTGGGGTATTTGGGACTCTATATGCGTCGATTCCGTGGTTTGGAGCCTATTGTCTTGATAGTTACTATGAGCCCGATCTACACACGACTAGGAGATCACGATTTCAATCCTAGCCACGTTAGGGTTATATAAGAGATCTAAGCCAAGTTAGGCTAAATCCACGAGAGAGAGAACTATAGACGATTGGTCTTATCATATCCACCTATATTAGACTAATCCTAAGTGAGGCTATCTATTTTGGGAAGATACAGTGACGTTCCTTAACTTTAACCCCCCTATAAACCCACCCACTTACACCGCCCGTATTAATCCCATACCGCTTACCATATTCAGCTAACTAATCGAGATGAAGCACCAAGAGCATCTCTCCGAGACCAGGTCTAATATGGTTCAGGCAACTATTGACTCGTATGGGTGGTATATGGTATATTAGTGTACGTAAATAGCTATACACATGATACTCCCTCAATATTATGGAGGTTTCTGACTGCATAATATTATATAATCAGGGGGGAGTGGGGCAGGGTGTTAAAACATTTGGAACATCACTGTAAGTTATCTAGAGAGCGGAGTGCCCGATCCCTACCGTATCTAAGGCGTACAGTGGCACCGCAAAAGTTTGAGACCACCCCTTATGCACCGTCCTTTTCTGCCAGTGATTCAGCTGCACTAAAAAACTTCATAACATCTGATATTAGTATACCACCCATTAAAATCAATAACTGCCTACACCCTGTATGGTAAGATCCTTACACGCGGAGGCATATTGTAGTATTTTTGATTTTTGTGTGTAGCTAAACGTGAGCGCGATCCTACAGTATTACGCGACGTGGTGGGCTAGTCTATATTAGGAAGGCGGCGTCGCGGGCGGTAGAAGGGGTGGTCTTAAACTTTTGCGGTGCCCCTGTATTATCTAGGATCCACCTCGAATCGCTGGATCCTATATTAGAGCAATACATGATGGTAACAACTTGAAATGTAGCCTACGGAGCATTTTGGTCTAGCGGTCATATTGCCCCCTATTGTCTTGATAGTTAATATGTACTGTAACCTCTGAGTCATAGGTATTCTCGAGGGTATTTCGACCCCCTTGACCCACAGCAGTTTTAGAGAACCAGAATCAACACTCTTTTGACCTCATCTCTTGGTATTTCTCCTTTTAATTCTGTTGCTCCAATCAACTAGTAAATCTAGTGTATTTCCATAGCCATACAGGGCATTCGTGATAAGATGCTACACTCCACAATCTACTTGAGTAGTAACGATCGACACTACAATTGGATTTCATAAGATTTCATTCTTCACAATTCGGCGATTCGCCTATCGAAGGTGGACCAGACTAAGGAAAGGGGAAAATAGCCCGCCAGAGCTCCGGTTGGGGGCGGTTCGTGTGACCACCTGAATGGTCCCTGAAAAGTTGTGGAGCCAGGTCCCCCAGTCAAAGCTTTTTGGAATTGGTATAGATGGAAAGCTTAAACACTATGAAAGATAGTGTAAGTACACCGAATAACAAGCTTGTATAATCCTGTAGTCCCGACGGAGTCGCTCTCATCTACAGTGGCGTTCGTTTAGTTAGTTTGAAACACCCCTATTGATTACATAACTTTCTGCCATATTTTCTGCTAGCTAAAACCTCATATTCCACACTAAATACTAGTACGTAGAGGCAATTTTTAGTGTCTAAATAGCTTTGAATAGCTTCGAATAGTATAAAACAACAGAGGAATACTTGTATACTAGCGCGTTAAAGTGTGTTTGGGACCAGTCAGCTCAATATGGTGGGCGGTAGGTAAAGGCGGTCAAAAAGGGTGTTTCAAACTAAACGAACGCCACTGCAGATGAGGGAAAGTCAAGCCTGGATGAGTTAATTAGTTAAGTTTGAGGAGTGGTTATCTGTCAGAGCAATAAATGACGGTATAGAGTAAAAATGGTGCCCATTTTTGCCCGTTTCAGTCGTTATTTTGCCAAGATTTGGCCCCATTCTGTCTTGACATTATCTTTACCATATAAATACCACATCAGAATCATTAGTTCATGTAGTTCTCTCACCTATGACTCCCATTGTAGTTTATTACTCTCCCAGATTCGTTCATCATGGTTATCCTCACTCGAATTCAGGTAGCGATTCTCGGCTTAAGTACCTTGACAGCCGCTGCTCCTCATTCTGCCAAAACAGAAAACCCTTCTTTCTCTCTGAACCAGGTCAAGGTACCTGCTACCAAGACCACAAACGGTGCTGCACACTATGCAAAGGTGTTGCATAAGTATGGCGCTGAAATTCCGGATCATGTCCTAGCCGCAGCCGCAAGCAGTGCTGGTGCCCTAGCTTCACCCGTACCTACTGGGAGCGTTACTACTACCCCAACAGAGTATGATGTGGAGTATCTTACTCCGGTTAATGTTGGTGGCACTATGATGAATTTGGACATCGATACTGGTTCCTCTGACCTGTGAGTATCTATCTTAAATTCGCACCGAATAATTTATATATGTGCCTGCTAACGACGAATGACAATAAGTTGGGTCTTTTCCAATTCGTTGCCCTCCAGTGAGACCGCAGGACATGCGGTATACACCCCCAGCACCTTTTCTGAGGCTATGAATGGCTACACCTGGAATATTGGCTATGCAGAGGGAAGCTCAGCCAGTGGGAATGTCTACATGGACTACGTGGTTATTGGAAATGTTACTGCCACCTCCCAAGCCGTTGAAGCTGCGGAAACCATCAGCTCCCAATTCCAGCAACGTCCTTCAGATGGTCTCCTGGGTCTTGCTTTCAGCTCTATCAATACTGGTAAGAATCATATACCACGCCCGTGGATATATTACTAAGTTAGACAGTTCAACCTCAGTCTCAGTTGACTTTCTTCGACAATGTCCAGCCCGTGTTGGCTTCTCCAGTTTTTTGTGCGGACCTTAAGTATGGGGCACCGGGCGTATACGACTTTGGATTCATTGACAGCTCCAAATATACGGGACCGGTTACATACACTCCAGTGGACAACTCTCAGGGCTACTGGGGATTCACTGCCTCTGGATATGCAATTGGAAGTGACGAAATTATCTCAGGAGCCATCAGCGGTATCGCAGGTAAGTGGCTATTGTCATATTCTCCGTGGTTTTATCTCGGTTGACCCTCTGAACCATAGATACCGGCACCACTCTCCTCCTCCTTCCTGATTCGGTTGTCACACAATACTATAACCAGATCGGCGGAGCTCAGTACAGCGATTATTATGGTGGCTGGGTCTTCCCATGCTCTGCAACTCTCCCTTCGTTTACTACAGTGATCAATGGTTACGAAGCAGTTGTTCCAGGCATGTACTTGAGCTTTGCCCCTGTTGAAGAAAGAGGTGACACTTGCTATGGCTCTATCCAAGTTGATACTAGTATTGGTTTCGCCATTTTTGGTGATATCTTCCTCAAGAGCCAGTATGTTGTCTTTGATGCAAGTGGACCTCAGCTTGGCTTTGGCGCCCAAGCGTAATTCTGGTATAAAGACATTCCAAAGCATCGGGAGTGCTATGGGGTCTGTCAGGCAGAAATCTGTTCGACCAGGTTAAGAAGATCTGAAATTTCATATCTCTGGGGAGGGGAGAAATACGCGAAATCTCTGGCCTGCGATTTAAGACAGAATGTGAACTGGGGGATCTGACTTTACCACTCAGGCCAGGATTGTTCATCGAGCATCTGTCCTCTCTTTGTCTTCCATATTAAACAAGGTATAACATAGCAACGTCATTACACGCTCAGACCTTTGGTATTTCACAACATCAATGCCTAAACAACTTCACAGAAGAGTGTGGTCTACTTTACTTGAATACTCTTCATTAGTATGCCATTCTAACGGTTTTGTAAACTAGTTTTCGCCACTGGACTGTAAAACCATAGTTCCAGACTCACCTTGCTTAGACTTGGGCAGAACTGTTTATTATTTAATGATAATAATAATAAATATAGCTAAGTTGTTAGTTTATATAACTAAAAAATGAAGATCTTCGTTTAATTATAAAACTATAGGGGATCGTACAGGGGAGTATAAAGGACTGCAGGGGACTATGATGTGATCATAACTACTTTCAAAAAGACCAAAGACCGTCACGCGGCTTGCTTTTTAATCTATTGTAAAGTAATATACTGGAGTATTAACTGTAGTTAGAGTAGAGAATTAATCTTTTCGTTCCCCTCTAACTGCGCTTCAAGACGGTGAAGCCTCGATGGACTGTTTTGAAACGCCTCTAGTAACTGAGTTTCTTCCCAAGTGGCCACCTCCGGAAACGAAGGATCCCAGACACTATCGTCCAGTGGATCATTAGTTTCCTCAGCGAAAGATGCACCACGCTCGTTATGCAAGAAGGCCCGATGGGACGAACACCAGTGGCTACGGGCATCCCACGGGGGTCACCGCTGTCACCGATACTCTATCTTTTCTATAACGCTGACCTGATCGACCACATACATCGCGCCGCGACAAGCGGGGGCAGCGCTCGCATCATCCGGGCCCTGGTCACAGGATATATCGATGATATATGCATTCTGGCCTGGAGCAGGCGCGCGGACGCCAACATTGGACTACTGAAGCAGCTTCACGGCGCTGCAGAGAGGTGGAGGAGCAAGCAGCATGCATCGAAGTTTTCGATAGCGAAGTATGGACTGATACACGTATGGAAGAAATGCAGGGATCCCACTGCCAGAGGGGCCTACAGACACACGTTGATCCTCCGCAACCGCGAGAGCACCACGAACGCTTCCATCACCATCACGCCCACCGAATCGCTACGATATCTCGGCGTCCAGATTGATCAGTACCTCACCGGCGAGGCCCACATCGACTACTGCCGCGAGAAGGCTGCACGGCTCATCGCGGCCTTACGGTCAATTGCTGGCATGACGTGGGGCGTAACCACGCTCCAACTTCGGCGTATGTGGACAGCGGTTCTCTTGCCCCAAATTTCCTTTGGCTGCCCTGTGTGGTATACACAAGGTGCATACAATATGAAAACTGCCGAAAAGAAAGCCACGGAAACCATTAGATTCCTCCAGTTCCAAGCGCTTCATAAGATCGCCGGCGCCTTCCGCACGCCGTCAAGAGCCGCTCTCGAAGTGTGCCTCTATGTCATGCAGGCACCACTGGCGATGCAAAGGCTCGCCGAAGAGGCATGCCTGCGCATCCACACCTCACCTCTGCGCTCCACGATCATCAACATACGTCGCCCGTCAACGATAACGCATACAGTTGCTGGACGCCAAGCGCTGATCTCACCTCTCGCTCGCATCGAGCGGAGACATAATGGGAACGACGCCCTGTCGCTTAGCAAACTCGAGCTCATTCAGCCCTTTATGGTGGCGCCCTGGTGGAGGCCGCCGATGACCAGGATTGCTCCGGACAAGGATACGGCCATCAAGGAACACGATGCGATCACGCGGGCGCATCCCGAATGGGGCACGAACGCGGCCATCGCCTATACTGATGGTAGCGGGTCCGACGAGGGCGTTGCTGCAGCGGCAGCTACGTCCGTCGGTTGCCGCAGCGCTCGTCTCGGCACCCTCCAGACGCACACAGTATATGCAGAGCTCCTGGGGGTCGATCTGGCGCTACAAATCGTTGAGGAACACCACCGGCCTGGCCCACGGACACTCACAATCTTCGTGGATAACCAATCGGCCATCCAGGCATGCGCACAGCCACGCAGAAGTTCCGGCCAATTTATCCTACGCAGCATCACCAAAAGGATAGATCGACTAACACAGAAGGGATGGCATATCCGAATCCACTGGTGCCCTGGACACATGGGCATCCCTGGCAGCGAACGCGCAGACCTCCTTGCCAAGGAAGCGGCTCACGACCAAGGGGAGGAATGCCTGTGGGACACCCTCGCATCCTGCTTCCGCACCAGGCGACGTGAGCTCGCCCTGGATCAGTGGAAACGGGAATGGACGGGCAACGCCCACGGTGAAATCACGCGCAGGATCATTCCAGCGCCGACGAAGGATATATTTGCCCTGCACGTTATGAGGCGGGCAGCCAGCGCGGTTCTTATTCAAATGCAGACCGGTAAGATTGCTCTGCGCGGCTATCTGGCCACATTGCAACGCTGGCGCGACGAACAACTGGAAGAAAACCCTGACCGACCACCACAGAGGTGTCACCAATGCGACCAGGGGAGTCAGGATGCACGCCATGTGCTGTTACTCTGCCTTCACCCCCGCCTCATAGACCTACGGTGGAGGGTCCTTGGCCTCGACCGTCCACGATCTCTCACCCAATGGTTAATGCAGCCAGAATCGGCTACCAAAGCTGTCAAAATGATGCTACAAACCAGGCTACTGGGTCAATTCAGTGCCTTACCGACCACATACCGCGCTACCCTAGCGGTCGACGCATGATGCGCCAGTCCTGGCGTCTACCTGCTATCTAAAATGGCAGCGGGCTTGCCTTTGCGAGCCACCATCCAAGGCAGAATCTGAGGCCTGTGTGTCTTCGGAGACACAGGAATGATCAGGGGGCATATGGGTGTCACTGGGATTGAAAGCACCACCACAGTCGGGGGTATGACCATCCTTCTGTCTCCACCGGAGAAAACCCTGTCTCTACATGCGCGCCCCGTGGCCCTCAACAGCCAGGGGTAGGTATAGGACGGTAGATTTCATCCGAGCGTTTCGATTCGTTGACGAGACGATGGGGCAGAGCGATCGAGTTCGAAGGGAGTGAGGTTTAGACTGTGGCTAGTCATGCGTGGAGATAGGGTGAAACTGGTGATGGGAGGAGCGGGAATGTGTGGGGGGTTGGGGGGGCGGAAGGCGGTCTAATATCATGTGACCTAGTGTACCCAGCTAGCTATAGTGTCCTGCCAGCAAATCGGGCTCACCGCCTGACAGCTCCGATTATGAATTCATCATCATCATCATCACCAAGCGGTGGTGGTCACTTAGATGCTGTACGGCGTTGCCGCGTGGTTCTGCCCCAAGGCGAGGACGATGCCATATGGGGAACGGCTAAAAATCACCAATGAGTACACCAAGATCCAACGACGCGCCGCCCTCCTTATCTCTGGTGCATTTAAATCGACCAGCGCGGCCGCGCTCAATATGGAGCTATTCCTACTACCCATCAAGCTCCAAATGGAACAAATCATCGAAGAAACTGCCATTCGAATCCAAACAGGGCCAAAATGGGCCCAACCAGGTTGCCTACGCCAGAAGCGTGCAACCAAGGAGACCAAGCTCAGCGGATGGGGACCACTAGAAGCCCGCCGGTGGAGACCAAAGGGGATTCTGAACATCCCTGGGGTCTGGGAGACCCGCAAAGCGTTCGTTCTATCACCATGGGAGGCACGGATCCCATGCGTCATTGAGGAAGATGCAGAGGTTGCGCGAGCCTCTCATGACCGAATCGAGACAGAGTCTCTCTTCCAAGACAGCCTCACGACCATGATGCAAGAGGAAGGAGGAGGAAGCCCGACAGGACAGAACTGCAGCCCGACAGTTCTATCCTTCACGGACGGTAGTGGGTATGAGGGCCAGGTCGGCGCCTCCGCCGTCGCCCCAAGGGACGGCATATTCCTGCGAGGATACTTAGGGACTCTCCAGGAATCCACTGTGTATCCCGCGGAGCTCAATGGCATCGAGATGGCGGTCGCTAAGCTCCAGTCCAACCCGGGAAAAAAGATGGTCATCTTTTCTGATTGCCAGGCTGCCATCCGGCAGTGCAAGATCCTAAGCGGTCCTCCGGCCAGTATGTTCTCACTCAAATTTATGACCACATACGAGCTATCCGACCGCCGGAAGCCGCACAGCACACGCACACGCCCACGTCCGACTTGATTCTCGTCGAGATCCGATGGATCCCCGCACACGTGGGCGTGCCTGGCAATGAGACGGCTGACGTTGAAGCAAAGTTAGCGGCGACCAGTGGGGCCACCGGGAGGGATCAATATGTCTCCGACCACCCTCTACTCTTATCCGTGTCTTCGCCCACCCACACCGCTTCCCGGAGTGGGTGTGCCCCCCATCCCCGTCATCCCCATATCCCCGTCACATTTTGACGATTCGCCTACCATCAGCTATTTCAACCACACAACATGCCTAAACATGCCAATTTCGACGAATCTCGCCTGGCCGAGGCTTGCACAACCGCTCTAGCCCAAAAGAGACCGAATATCGCCAATATTGCGCGTGAATTTGACGTGTCTCGCACTACCCTCTCCGACCGCGTCAAAAAGGCAAAAGCGCCCACTACACCTACCGAATCAATGAAAAACGCCCTTACAAGCTATCAGGAGAGAGCCTTGGTTGCCTGGATACAGCAGATGTGTAATTGGAACCTACCCCCCAATACGCAGGTGATAGAGACGTAGGCGAATCGGGCGCTTACGCGCGCAGGCAAGGACAGACAGGTCGGCAAGATGTGGGCGTATCGCTTCATGGCACGCATCCCTGCACACCTAAATCTAGCACCTGTGAAGCAGAAGACTAAGGAACTGAGGCGAATTCAAGCTGAAGATGCAGGGCTTCTTCAGCATTAGTACGACCAGCTTGCGATTCTACTCCATAATATCCCTGCACGGTTAGTATACAACTTCGATGAATGCGGCTTCCAACCAGGTCAAGGGCAATCGCGAAACGTCCTTGGTTATAAATCATCTTACCCTAACCTTGCTGAATCTGAGCGAGGCGAAACTATCACTGCTGTCGAGTGTATCGCTGCCGATGGCTGGCAGATGGACCCACTATTCATATTCAAAAGTGGCGGGGTCTTCATGGAGTGTTGGTTTGATGGCAGCGATAATCTCCCACAAAACACTATCACTGCTGCATCACCGAATGGCTGGATTTGTGATGATCTAGCCCTTGCTTGGCTAGATCATTTTATTGAATCGACGAATAGCCGCGTGAAGAAGGGGAAGGGGGAAAAGCGCCATCTTATATTCGACGGCCATGGTTCGCATCTTACCCTCGAATTCTTACAAAAATGCGAAGATCATGATATCATACCATTCGGCTTCCTACCCCATTCAACGCATCTTTGCCAGCCACTGGATGGTAAGCCCTTTTTGAATTATAAACAGCAATTTCGGCGTGCAAATAACGAGCTATCGTTTTGGGGTGGCCAGCCCTATAGGAAATCAGAATTCCTCCGAATTATTAGCCCTATACGATCAAGGGCGTTTACCCAACGAATCATCCGCGAATCCTTTAAAGATCGAGGCATTTGGCCGGTTAATAGTGATCAGATCGTTGCGAATCTGTCAAATCAGATAGAAATCCCCGAGCTTCAGTCTGATCTTCGGCCGTATAGTTTCCAGACACTATCACCACCACCAACCGCTCTCTCGTCGTCTAGTGTTGAAATTACCCCACCAAAATCAATTGAAGCACTCCTAAAGAACCAAACAAAGATAACCAAATATCTTGATACGTTTTTACCAAAGATGCAGCGAGATATCACCAAGATCTTCGACCACCAGCGAGAGAAGCTTGAAGAGCTCCACATGACCCAGGATACAATCCAGCGAATCAGAGCCGCGCAAGAACCCCTACGTCGTCAATACACTAAGCGACAGGTTAAGCCGCTTAGCCAGTCAGGTGTATTAAAAGCCAGCGATGCGAATCGATCAATTCGGGCTAGGAAGGCGAAAGATATGGCTGCGGAGGAGAGGAAGCTAGCCAAGCAGTTCGAAAAGATCTATGGCTACAAGCCCACACAGAGGCCTGAGGAGGCTATTCGTAAAGCAGCTGAGGCTAAGGAGGCTGCGACGCGACAGGGAGAGCTATTTTTCTATGATAACTAGCTAATGCGTTGAAATATTGAGTGTTTTCATCAAAATGTGACGGGGATATGGGGATGACGGGGATGGGGGGCACACCCACTCCGGGAAGCGGTGTGGGTGGGCGAAGACACGGATACTGGCCAGCCTCGCTAACGGCCGTGTGCGGCGGCGGATCAAGCAGCGCTGGGCTGCTGAGTGGGACCGCGAAAAGACAGGGAAACCGACCAAACTGTTGCTCCCGAAGCCGGACAAGAAAGCCTTGGAGCTATACAAATCTCTGCCCAAGCACTACACGTCGGTGTTGATCCAAATGCGTTCGATGCGCATCGCACTGAACCATTTCTTGTACAAAATCAGCGCTCGTAATTCTGATCAGTGTCATTGCGAGGAGGGGTCTCAAACACCGAGACACATCCTCATGCAATGTCCGTTGTACACTGAGCAGCGTCAGGAGATGCTAGATAAGATCTGGGCACGGACAGATCTTGGAACGAGCGCTGACTACGACGCGATCGTCTCTCATCCGCAGGCCACCCGCTACGTGGCCGAATTTATGTTGCAAACAGGCCTTCTGGGCCAATTCCGACAGACAGAGATCGAACCAGAGCCAGACCCTGACCCGGACCCGGAACCAGAAGTCGACGAAACAACCGCCAGAGACAGCGAATCTGGCAGGGGGACAGGCGGCGAAGACGATGTGCATTATGACCGCCAAACCCCACTCCAACCTGAGACGGGCTGGGACGACTACAACTGAATACGCTACGCCAACCGGTCACATCTCAACAGTCGAGGCCAGCCTACGTGGCAGCAAACACCAATCGAAGGAAGCAAGCAGCTACACACTGCCGGAGGTGGAAGATGGCGATACAAGGCGAAGGCGATGAGGGTGAAGTGAGGGAGGAAAACAGTGGGATTTGACTATTGAGGGCGTATGGTTACTGTACCGGGCTGATTTTCAGCTGCATTGTATTGAGAAAACGCCGTTCTCCTTTGTATTTACTATTTTACTGCGTTTCGGAGGCGTTCGGTTAGCTCTTGCTTGCGCCGGAGGAAGCGCCTACATAGCCACTGCGCACTAGCTGGGCTGCATTAGTTTGATAGAATTATCCTCATCATCATCAGCAGATGTTAGTCGTACGAATATTATATAACTTATAAGCGACACAAGGTTTATTCGTATTGGTCAAGTGATTATTCGTGTGCACCCCTAGTTGGAAGATCCTCGTACGTTTGCTGTATTTCCTCCTACCTCCGTTTCTCTCAAATAGTGTTACGATAAAGGAAAGAGCCGGCTGGACAGTAATCAGGTGCATTCAACGAAACAACGAAGGTGAAGAAGGAAGAAACTATGGAGGTGGTGACAGCTATTCTGTAGAGAGCGCTTCCACACAAATGGGCCCCGTCAGGTTAGTCCGGTCGGCTGCTCCCATCCCCTACACGCCCATCAGGTGATCTCCGTGTCCATCGTCATATCATACGTCACCAATAGCACCTGCTTCCAAGCCTTCTGATTGGCCCATTCAGAATACAATACTAGCCACCGGGGACTATAGTCCTCACACATAGTCGAAGTTAGCAGCCAAGACGGGGCCACTACTGCCACCAGGACCGGTGACAAGGACAGAGTAGGTGAAGCCGGCAGTGCCGCCGGGAGAAACCGCAGTTATCTGATTGTCAGAGTTCACAGTGAAAGTGGCAGGAGTTAAGCCGAAGTTCACAGCCGTAGCACCGGTGAAACCAGAGCCGAGAATGGTTACCGTGGTTCCTCCAGCGGCAGGGCCACTAGTGGGACTCACGCTGGTAACGACAGGCGCAGGTATATAGGTGTAGTTAACGCTAGGGGCACTAGTACCACCAGGAATAGTAACAAGGACAGGTACAGGGCCGCCACCGGAAGGCCCAGCCGGAGCAGTAGCAGTTATCTGAGTGTTGGAGTTCACAGTAAAGGCGGCAGCAGTAGAGCCAAATGTCACAGCCGTAGCACCGGTGAAACCAGAGCCGACAATGGTTACCACAGTTCCTCCAGCAACAGGGCCACTAGTGGGACTCACGCTGCTGACGACAGGTGCAGCTACATAGGTGTAGTTAACGCCAGCCCCGCTAGTACCACCAGGGCCAGTGACAACGACAGGAACAGGGCCACCGCCGGAAGGCCCAGCCGGAGCAACGGCAGTTATCTGAGTGTTGGAGATCACAGTGAAGGTCGCAGGAGTGGAGCCAAATGTCACAGCCGTAGCACCGGTGAAACCAGAGCCGACAATGGTTACCGTGTTTCCTCCAGCAGCAGGGCCACTAGTGGGACTCACGCTGCTGACGACAGGCGCAGCTATATAGGTATAGTTAACGCCAGACGCGCTAGTACCACCAGGACCAGTGACAACGACAGGAACAGGGCCGCCGCCGGAAGGCCCAGCCGGAGCAACGGCAGTTATCTGAGTGTTGGAATTCACAGTGAAGGTCGCAGCAGTGGAGCCGAAGGTCACAGCCGTAGTACCGGTAAAGCCAGAGCCGATAATGGTTACCGTGGTTCCTCCAGCAACAGGGCCACTAGTGGGACTCACGCTGCTGACGGCAGGCGCAGCTATATAGGTGTAGTTAACGCCAGACGCGCTAGTACCACCAGGACCAGTGACAACGACAGGAACAGGGCCGCCACCGGAAGGCCCAGCCGGAGCAACAGCAGTTATCTGAGTATTGGAGTTCACAGTAAAGGTCGCAGCAGTGGAGCCGAACGTCACAGCCGTAGTACCAGTAAAGCCAGAGCCGACAATGGTTACCGTGTTTCCTCCAGCAGCAGGGCCACTAGTGGGACTCACGCTGCTGACGGTAGGCGCAGCTACATAGGTGTAGTTAACGCCAGCCCCGCTAGTACCACCAGGGCCAGTGACAACGACAGGAACAGGGCCACCGCCGGAAGGCCCAGCCGGAGCAACGGCAGTTATCTGAGTGTTGGAGTTCACAGTGAAGGTCGCAGGAGTGGAGCCAAATGTCACAGCCGTAACACCGGTGAAGCCAGAGCCGAGAATGGATACCGTGTTTCCTCCAGCAGCAGGGCCACTAGTGGGACTCACGCTGCTGACGGCGGGCGTAGCTACATAGGTGTAGTTAACGCCAGCCCCGCTAGTACCACCAGGACTAGCGATAATGACAGCAACGGGGCCGCCACCGGAGGGGCCAGGGGGAGTAACAGCGGTTATCTGAGTGTTGGAGATCACAGTGAAGGTCGCAGGAGTGGAGCCAAATGTCACAGCCGTAGCACCGGTGAAACCAGAGCCGACAATGGTTACCGCGTTTCCTCCAGCAGCAGGGCCACTAGTAGGGTTCACACTGCTGACGACAGGAGGTCTCCCCGACATTATTGATCAGAGTGGTTAAAACTTGAGAGAAAAATGTAGTTGTGTAAGTGGAAGCAAACTCACTGCTAAGTTTGAGGTACAGTAGACATGGACCTGGGAATTCATTCTCTTAAATACACATGAAAATAAATAATAAACGCATAAGAATGTTAATAGCCACAACCAGGCCTACATTTCAATAGCCGCACGATATAAGCCAGTTTGTCTATTTTGATGACAATGGCTTGAGCTAGTAAATATTGGAATGTTGCCGCATCCCTAGTCTGACTTTCCCGTTAGTTCACGCTGATGTAGGAGTAGCCTAGCCCCATGACTATGGTTCGTGTGGATATGCATTAGAATGTTGCCGTATCCCTAGTCTGACTTCCTCGTTAGTTCACGCTGAGGCAGGAGTGACCTGGCCCCATGACTATGGTTCGTGTGGATATGCATTAGAATGTTGTCGCATCCCTAGTCTGACTTCTTCATTTCTTCACGCTGATGTCGGAGTGACCTAGACCCATGACTGTGTTCATCAAGTGACTGTACGTACAGGTTCTAATGAACTTTAGTACCGAGATTTTGTAATCATCTGTCTCTTACTATAGACGTCATAGCCGGCGGTAACACTGTTATTATCTCTAGCACTGATCTTACAGGTACCACCGGTATTAGATTTGAAACCACTCCTAGAACTAGCTTCATAATTATTGATGATGCTAAAGTAGATACTATCATACGTATATACGCTTCTAGCGCAGTTCCAATCAATATTACTACTCAAGTGGCAAAAATAGGTCGCTTAGTTTCAGCTGCTAGCCGCTACCGAGATTTATCACTCCAACGTCTAGATCAATGGGTGGGACATTACAGTCCATCGCTGGGGTAGGTTTGATCAATACGCTTAATCCTTTTTGGGGCACAGCTCTAGTAACTGCCTTTACAGTTATCTCTAACAATTCGGTAACCGTAATTCTACTGAACTAGCAAAGGCTATTACTATGACAGTTAACACCGATGCTACTAACCGTAACGGTTTATTATTCTAGTATATTGCCGCACCGACACTTAGTAGCTTATCGCCTACTAGTGAAGCCACTATTCCTGGCAATAATATAACTTACTAAACCGGGGTTCACAAGAGCTACTAATGTAGTGTTATTTGGATCTAACCGAGATGTGTTCACCATCCTTAGTAACAGCTGAATCATGTAGTTACACCTGCTGGCTTTATTCGTTTTTGTGAACCATGAACGAACTAGTGGGATTCATACTTGTAATTAAACTTAAAGGACCCTGTCGGAAATTAAATCACTGACTAGTCATAGACGCAATGCGGAGCTATTGTTTGACCCAGAGTTTATTTTGCTTTATTGTAGTATTATTTTCGGGAATCGGAGAATAACACAAGGTCAAATGAAGGCATGACTCTTGTACTAGCTTTCCCTAGGAACAATTCAACTATAATGTGGTGTCTGCCTATTTAGGACTAGTGGCATATTCCTGTTTTCTTGTTCAGCCTTACTAGCTAGGGTTGGAAAGCTACATAGTTAGGCGATTGGTGGGATTTGTGAACCGCCAATTGCAAGGGGAGTCCCATTTTATGTCACACGATGTACAAGAGGTCGGTCATATTATCCGGCTAATCAGGTGCTATGTTGTCCCCTCGCATATTTAAAGCACGCAGTTTGGAACCCAGGAAATAATCCAGGAGAATAGATTGATCGGCCAAACCAACCATTATCATGTTTCTGAACCATACGCGTACAGCTCCCATCATGTAATGGAATAATAAAGATCTCTCTTATTAACCAAGTCTGGATGTGCTCGACAATTTAAAGGGAGAGAACTCGACTAATATAATATAGGAAATATAATTGATTGTATCGGAGTAGTCAGAATGCTGTATAGTTAAGTCTAGGTCATACGGAATGGCTTACAGATGGTCTATGCATAGTGACGCCTAACTTGTAGCGTTCTGCAACATGGAATAAATACTAGAACTGTAGAAGGAAAGACAGGAAACGTACGAGGATCTTCTAACTAGGGGTGCACACGAATAATCACTTAACGAATACGAATAAACCTTGACGCTTATATAATGTTCGTACGAATAAAATCTACCTTATTCGTAAAGTATTCGTAAAAATCACCTGGTACTAGTTATCCACATATAGACTGCAATGTATCCTCTCTATTGGATATTGGGTCCAATACCATATCCGCAATTTGAAGATAATGGATATTACTTCTATACTATATCCTCAATGAGGATATGAGGATATGAGGATATTTTGCGGATATCCGCACTAGTATAACTCTCGCTTAGTTATCTATTTGGAAGTGGTCATTTGCCTCTTATACAGCTTATTAATTTATCTTTCAGGAGAAAAAGAATGAGTCCTGACCATACTACCAGCGTTATTTACATATCTTATTCCTTAATGAAATTTTGAGAAATAGTCTTGTATTAAGTAATATTTATTGCCTTTATTCTTGCTTGTGGTATAAATCTTATTTTCAGAGTGTATTAGGAATTTAGGGGATAGAGGTGAGTTTTTGTTATTCTATTTTACTTCGCTATAGAAATATATATTTACTCTATGGCGAGAACGAGTTTATTAAAGGCTAAAAAAGCTCTAGAAGTAAGTAAACTTCGGATAGCGCCTAGTTATTAGTAATCTCTAGAAAGGCGTATATTTCAGCTAAAGTAGTCAGAAAGCAGAAATGGTGAGATATTATTAGCTCATGCTTTCTGAAATAATTAGGTACAAAAGGAGCGGACGATTGTCTATTAAGGGACAATCCACAAACAATACCACAAAAAACCACATAATTCAGCGCTAACCTATTCCAAGGTATTAAAGGCTTTAATAACCTAAGATATCCTAATATGGAGAAGGCTAGTACTATCCGAAGACTAGGACAATAGCTAGCTTAAAGCGTTCCACTTAGAGAAGCCCGTCAACGATATTACTCAGGAGGCCGCCGAGGTTCAAAAGCCCCGTATTCCCATCGGCCGACGCAGTCGTAAGGTATTCACATTCCTACGGATCGTGGTAAGCATAATATATCGTAAATTGTATACTACTAGATTTATACTTACCTGTTCGCGCACGTCGCAGCAGATTATAGCATCACCAACAATGCACCTACCACCCTCTTTAGCAGGTGAACAGTTAGCGTCAATACCGCCGGCGGTGGCCCCAGTTGGGCAGCAGTAGCATGACGAGGTCGAGCTGCCTGGAAAGAAAACGTCCGAGGATTGGCCGGTCTGGTCCGCTGGTTGAGGGGCAGCAATTGCCGTGCTGAATAGCCCGAAGATAATAGAAGGGGCGATAAAACGCATTTCGAAGGTGAATATTGAAGGTAGTAAGTTAGAATAGAAATAGAGGAGAGTAGATTCGCGATGTTGAAAATGAATCTAAGGGTTAGTAGATAGGCTTATATAGTATTATCTAGCTCCCTATTACGGCCTGCTATTACGTATATAATTCTAACAGACAAGGGGTAGATTAGTTCCCCCTATCAAATACGCAATAGTCATATCGAAGTATGTGATCCTAGTTATATCCTCAATATAAACTAGCATTATATGAAGAAGAGGCAATTCAGAATCCACATAGCTAGGAGGTGTACATTCCTAAAAGCAAGCCAGTGCTATTCGTATCTTTTCATGTCCAGGTCCTATCGGTATAGGATAAGAGCTGGTACTTTGACCACTCGGGGAGCAATAACTAACCCTAAGTATTGGAAGGTATCCCTACATCAAGTTTTATTACCATGGCCGATAAATCTACGCTTTTCTTAAGTATGAGACTTGAATGTCTTTATCAGAGTAGCCTACTTATAAGTTATAGCTACCAGGATATATGATGTAGCACGGTCTCGGGCCTAAGATATAGTAACTTCGAAAGATTTAGCCTCCCTTTACTAATACCAGGTCAAAAATTGTGAGAAACTAGAGATAGCCCACCCTTTGCTATGGTCACTTTAACCCTATCAAGGAATGTTAGGATGAGTTCGTCCCATATAAGATCATCTGGCGTTCCTCGAGCGCTAGAAATTATTAACCCCTCGCTATAGTCACTTTAATCCTGCCTAGGAATGTTAGGATGAGTTCATCCTATGCTAAGATCATCTGGCTTTCGTCGAGCGCTAGAAATTATTAACTCTTTGCTGTAGTTACTAGTTCCCCCGCTTGGAGCATACTGGGACGAGATCAAAACACGACTGTCCAGCTCAAAAACCCTACGGAGCTCAGGACCTGGGCCCTGAAGGGCACCCCGCATATCTTGGATACTCTCCTCTCCAAAGTGTAGCTTTCGTCCCATATAAGATCATCTGGCGTTCCTCGAGCGCTAGAAATTATTAACCCTTCGCTATAGTCACTTTAATCCTGCCTAGGAATGTTAGGATGAGTTCATCCTATGCTAAGATCATCTGGCTTTCGTCGAGCGCTAGAAATTATTAACTCTTTGCTGTAGTTACTAGTTCCCCCGCTTGGAGCATACTGGGACGAGATCAAAACACGACTGTCCAGCTCAAAAACCCTACGGAGCTCAGGACCTGGGCCCTGAAGGGCACCCCGCATATCTTGGATACTCTCCTCTCCAAAGTGTAGCTTTCGGAGGCGATGAAGATGAAGACACAACGAGATCATGCAAAGGAGATCGAAAAGCTCGAAGTAAAAGCTTAGCAGTACGAGAAGCGAATCGCTTAGCTTTAGGACAAACTATGCAGCGAAATTGAGATTGGTATTAGTAATACTAACGAGCTGGAAGGCTAATATGATGACCTACGAAAGCGATTCGACCAAGTAGTCATAGACTACGGTCAGGCTGTCAATGAACAGGAAAGCGTTCCGACAGCGCTGCGTTACCTTAGTACGGCTGCTGTAACTGGAACTCAGACTCCCCGACCTTTACCAGCCCTCTCCGATGCTCGGAAGTCCTCTAAGATGCCTGCCGCTCTAATGCTAGACGACGGTAGAATTGTAAAGTTCAAAACCTGGAAGAATAAGATCAGAACTAAGTTGCTATTGAATGATGATCACTACCCGACTATGGCTCACAAACTAGCTTATACGCGTAGCCGTTGTATGGGTAAAGCGCTCCGTCACATCGATCCTTGTATGCACCCAGAGGCAACGAACGCCTATAAAAGCGTCGACGATGTCTTTGAACACTTGGAGGGTGTTTTCCACGATCTAAACCACAAATAGGTTGCCCGAGACCAGTATTTCGAACTCAAAATGAATCACCGGCAAGACCTCACTCATTTCCTGGCTGAATTCCATTGCCTTGCGGAGGAATCCGAGCAGCCACAGGAACTCCGCAAGCGCGACCTATACCGAAAGCTTCCTACCCTACTCCAGAAGTAGGTTATGGTTACGGCTGGCGACGATAAGGTCGACTTCGACCAGTTCGTCAAGAAGTGTCAGATCGCCCCGCGGCTGATCACCCAGCAGATAGCCTCGCGACCCAGAGGCCGCGCGCCGGCCACCGCCGGATCAGGACCTCCAACGCAGACGTAGTCCTCGCGACTACTCCACGACGCAACCCCTTCTTAGACACCACTCCTGCCGAGCGAGCAGCGCTTATAAAATAAGGCCGTTGCTCTGTCTGCCAGCAATAAGGCCACGTCTTACGCGACTACCCGAACCGAAAGACCTCGACCTCGAACCTCAAGACTGCAACCACCGCCACTCCGAATAACAATCTTACTATAAAAGAGGAGGACCAAGATGACGAGGAGTCTGGAAAAGCCAAGCCTAGGGGAAGTCTCCTTCCTAGGCGGGCAGAAGGTGTCCCTACGCTCGCTGGATTTAACTAGAATGACCTTATGTTTAAGGCCCAATTAGCTCTCAATAGACTTTTAGTTAATATCTTATCGCTCGTAGACACCGGAGTAGACGGTTTTGTATTCATCGACATAGATCTAGCTATCCTACTAGGCAAGCAGCTTAGACTACGCAGTATTCGATTACCGCAGAAGTGCCCAGTCAAAAGGTTCGACGGGAGGATATCTCAGCCGATCATCTATGCGGTAGAGCTCACACTTCATATCGATGGCCGACAGCAGCCACGTATACTCATACTAGTGATTAATCTAGGCCAGTATAATATCATCCTTAGGCGCCTTTAGTTTGCCTAGTATAGCGTAGTCCCTGACTGCAAGAAACGATGTCTCTTATAGCCGAACGAATACTCTTGCTGAGGAGGTTGTATCAAAATTAGCTAAGCTAGTTATACAATCCATTCTCCCGCGACTAAACCCTCAGCCTAATTACTAAGCCGATATACAGAGGAGAGACAAAAAAAAGGATTGCCGACGCCCTATCCTAAAAGAACACTACACGCACGACGGAGACCTCCGATAAAACCTAAAGATGAACCGGGCGCTATAAGGTAACATACCAACCAAGCAAGGCCTAACTAAGCCTAAGACTAGCTAGCCTACCAAGATCCTGCCAATAATTGATATTGCAATGATCGGCGCAACCGGATTTCACCGACACGCCCAGAAGAAGGAAACTGAGGTCTTTGTTACACTTGGCAAATCGTCAGAAAGAAGAGTCCATTCAACGAAGATGTCGAATCTGAGAAAGGAGAAGGAGAGAAAGAGAAAGAGAGATGAGCCCTCTTTTGTTCCTACGACGCCTCCGGAACCTTCCACATCACGTGATTGTTCATCTTTCTCTTTCTCTCCTTTCCTTCCTCAGATTCGAGATCTTCGTTGAATGGACTCTTCTTTTTTGATGATTTGCCAAGTATAATACAGTCATGACGCACAATCAGCGCAAGCTTCAATTTGTAGCATAAGAGTAATATAAGCTACTTAACCGCGATAGTAACACCACATCAAAGGAAAATAAACACAATCAATAGAAGCTCCAAATTGCATCCATCACAAACTGAGTTAATTATTGATCCACCAACCGCACTGCGTTAAGCATAGGTATAAGTCTGAGCACCACTAGTCCCTCCAGGGTTCACAACCGTCACTGAGACAGCTCCAGTGCCTGGAGGTGCAACTGCACTGATTGAGCTGTCACTAAGAATAGTGAATGTAGCTGGGTTGGCTCCAAAGAATATCTCAGTAGCTGTCGCAAAACCCGTTCCAGTAAGAGTTACATTATTGCCACCGGCAATAGCTCCACCAGTAGGCGACAAGCTAATGAGAGTTGGTGCGGCAATATATTGGAATACCGCGCCATTGCTGGTGGCAGAAGCGGTATTGACTGTCACAGCAGTAGCTCCTGCTGCTGCAGCGGGGGAGGTTGCAGTGATAGTGTTGTCAGAGTTGATAGTAAAGGCTGTTGCTGCAGTTGTCCCAAAGAACACATCGAGGGTATTGATCAAGCCTGCCCCAGTTATGGTCACCGTAGTGCCCCCGGCAGTGGGGCCAGAAGTTGGAGTGATGGAAGTAATAACTGGAGACGGCTGGAAGCTGAAACTAAGCGAGCTGTCTGTACCTCCTGGGGAGGTAATATTGATTGGAACTGTGCTGACAACATGTGAAGGTGCGACAGCATCTATCTCAGTATCATCAATAACGGTAAAGCTAGCTGCAGGTGTGGTTCCGAATTTCACACTGGTGGTATCCGCAAGATCAGTACCAGTAATAGCAATAGTGCTGCCGCCAGCTGTAATATCCGAGGAAGGAACAGCGTCTGCGGGTGCAGGGATAGCGATGTAAGTATAGTCTAAGGCAGTGCTAGCACCAAGAGGCGTTGTGACTACTACCGAGGCTATGCCAGCAGTACCTGGTGGAGCCACAGCATTGACTTGAGTGGGTGATAAAACGATGAAAGAACTGGCTGGAGTACCAGCAAATGTAACTGCTGTAGCGCCATTAAGGTTTGAGCCAGTGAGAGTGACAGTATTACCACCTGACACTGCCCCGGATCCTGGGAGAAGAGCTGTGACTGTAGGTGTTGGAGCAGGTGCATAGGTATAGGTAGTGCCAACGGCACTAGTACCACCAGGACCGGTGACCAGAACATCGACAGTAGCGCCGGCACCAGGACCAGGGGGAACAACCGCATTTATCGCTGTATCTGAGAGTATAGCGAATGTCGTAACAGGAGTTGCGCCAAAGGTCACAACCGTGGCAAATGTGAAACCAGAGCCGACGATGGCTACAGTATTTCCGCCAGCAGCAGGGCCGCCAGTAGGAGTCACACTTGTGACCACGGGAGCAACGACCCCATTATAGGTATATGGCAGGGTCCCGCTAGTACCAGCTCCATTGGCCACACTGACTGTTGTGGGTCCTGCTGTACCTCCTGGCGCAACCGCAGCAACTTGAGTGTTAGAAAGGATAGCAAAGCTAGTAGCAGGAGTAGCACCAAAGCTGACTCCAGTAGTATAAAGGAGGCCTGTGCCATTGATTGTTACTGTGTTCCCACCAGATGCTGGCCCACTAGTTGGAGAAAGGGAAGTAATAACCGGAGCAGCAATCGCAATATAAGTGAAATTCACTGCTTGAGTGCTGGTGCCATTGGCAGTGGTTACCGCAACCCGCGCTGCACCAGTACCATGTGCTGGTGTTGTGACAGAGATCGATGTTGGGGTACTTGAGTTAATAGTAGCACCAGTGCCACCAAAGGTAACTGTTGTGGGGGTGGCAAGATTAGTACCAGTGATAATCACTGTTGTGCCACCGGTGCTAGGGCCAGAAGTTGGATTAATTCGACTAATAGTTGGTGCAGACATTGTTGTTCGGGAGAATCAAGCGTTAAGCTTAAAAGTAATTGTAGTTATGTAAGTGCAACCAAGTTCAATGTGCTCTTGTGAAGTTGGATGGGCATTAAATTGAGGGAATTACTTTCTTTAAATACATAAAAGAATGAACAAGGGAGGGGTAGTAATGGCCATAATCGCAAGGAGTTAAAGTCATACGGCGTAGTCATACGGCGTAGTCATACGGCGCGAGCCGGTTTCGCCAAGTTCCAAGGCATTCCCCTCGTCTGTCGAAGTGCATTCGTGTTGTCACATCCTAGACCTTGGCTATGTACTTCGCTGGGGGACGTGCGGGCCAGGAATGACCCCATGATGTGGCCCTAGTCTGTCGAAGTTGCATTCGCATATTTGTTGCCTCCTAGACCTTGGCTATGCACTTCGCTGGGGGACGTGCGGGCCAGGACTAACCCCATGATGAAGCCCTTGTCTGTCGGAGTGCATTGGTGTGTTGTCACATCCCAGATATTGGCTATGCTCTTCGCTGACACTTGACGTACGAGTGAGCTTACCCTATGACTATGACCCTCGAGTGTCAAAAAGTATCACATCTTTGCTGTATGCGCTTGCTTTTTTCCATGAGGCTTAATATACAATGACCTCTATCTGCTGCGTACTTCCTGCTTGAGCTGAGCCGACTTATTCCATGCGCCCGCGTGATAGTCAATTTGAAAACGTTGCAGATACTACGTATAATTCTAGCTTTAGCGAGTAAGATAAACTTACTAAGCTAAATGATTGATCCCTTTGTGAGATCCCTCTTTCCATAACAGAGTCCCTAGGCCAACTAAGTCTTATAATATACCATCAGCGTCAGCGATGATATATCGAAGATCTAGGAGGCAATAATATGCGAATGCACTTCGACAGAGGAGGGCAATGCCTTCGAACTTGGCGAGACAGGTTTATACTGTATGACCATTGGATTTCATAACTCCTTGTGATTATGGCCTACCACCTATTCATCCCTTGTTTATTTTTACTTTTGTTTAACGCGAGCAACTCTCTCTCGTGTTCGATGTGTATCTCGCGCAATCCTGCAATGTAACGATGTAATTATGGCACGGAAGCAAGGATGTACTGAAACCCATGACTGTGGTCCCCTCGTATGCGATATGCATGTCGCCGAATCCGATGCCACGACTATGCCATCATTTGACGCCAGGTAAGGGTGGCCGTGCCCTTCTGATCCTAGTGCAGAAGATTTTGGATATATGCGTTTGCTTTTTCTTACAATCTCCCTTTACGCTCTTTGTAGTACTACATTCTGGATCATACTCCTGAGACTGATGTCTCGTAATGCGGCTGGCCGATAAGAATACACGTACGAAGGAATAGTGTTGAACTTAGCCATCCCATATTGGCTACTTACGCTCTTAAGTGAATCGGCGGCCATCTAGATGGTAAGTTGGTAAGTTGAGATGTCTTTCTACATTCAAGTATTAACCTTATGTTAATCCGAGGTAGGGGTAATAAATTGTTCGGACTAAAATCACGTTCAGGCTTGGAAGGTAATTAAATCTTGGGATAAGCTGCCGTGTGCCAGTTAGAATCCCACTAACTGCACGTTGTAACTAATGCGGATAGTGATTGGACAACCTGGAGCTGAGACCTGCTCAGCTCAAAAGCGCGCAGTCTCCCTTTTCGACTTGAGAACAGAAATTGTTTTATATCTAAACATGCCCGTACCTACTATCACTCAAATCATTCCTACAATTGGCCCTACTGCTGGCGGGAATACAGTGTCCATCAGCGGTTCTGGTTTCATGAATATCACGGCTGTGACTTTCGGCCCTACTGTCGCTACCTCATTCACTGTGGTCTCCAGCACAGCAATAAACGCTGTTGTCCCGCCCGGTCCTGCCGCTGGCGGTGCTGTCTCTGTCCTCGTCACCGGACTCGGCGGCACTAGTGCCGCAGGCACTACATATACCTACATGGTCACTCCTATCGTCAGCAATGTGAGTCCAAGTAGTGGCCCTGCTGCTGGCGGGAATACAGTGTCCATCAGCGGTTCTGGTTTCATGAATATCACGGCTGTGACTTTCGGCCCTACTGTCGCTACCTCATTCACTGTGGTCTCCAGCACAGCAATAAACGCTGTTGTCCCGCCCGGTCCTGCCGCTGGCGGCGCTGTCTCTGTCCTCGTCACCGGACTCGGCGGCACTAGTGCCGCAGGCACTACATATACCTACATGGTCACTCCTATCGTCAGCAATGTGAGTCCAAGCAGTGGCCCTGCTGCTGGCGGGAATACAGTGTCCATCAGCGGTTCTGGTTTCACGAATACCACGGCTGTGACTTTCGGCCCTACTGTCGCTACCTCATTCACTGTGGTCTCCAGCACAACAATAAACGCTGTTGTCCCGCCCGGTCCTGCCGCTGGCGGCGCTGTCTCTGTCCTCGTCACCGGAAGCGGCGGCACTAGTGCCGCGAGCACCACCTATACCTATACAGCCACTCAAATTCCTACCATCACGGGGCTTATCCCCCCATCTGGGCCAGTATCGGGTGGGAATACTGTTACAATCATGGGCTCGAACTTCAACACCCCTAGTGCAGTTACATTTGCCGGACATGCAGCCAGTTCGTTTACTGTCCTATCACCTAGTGAAGTAAAAGCTGTTGCTCCACTAGGTACTTCTGGGATAGCTCCTGTAGTTATCACAGCGCCTGTTGGTGCTAGCGCTGGTTTTAATTACACTTATATTGCCTTACCTGCACCGACTACAGTGTTTCCTACCGCGGGTGTTATAGCTGGCGGGGAATTGGTCACTATCACCGGTACTGGTCTGACAGGTACTATGAACGTGGCTTTTGGAACCGTTATTGCAACAGGCTTTACGGTTGTTAATGACAAGGAACTCGATGTTATGGCACCAATGCACCTCGTTGGCACGGTGCCAGTTTATATTACCTCCCCAGGAGGTACAGACAGCTCGCTTAGTTTCAGCTTCCAGCCGTCTCCAGTTATTACTTCCATCACTCCAACTTCTGGCCCCACTGCCGGGGGCACTACGGTGACCATAACTGGGGCAGGCTTGATCAATACCCTCGATGTGTTCTTTGGGACAACTGTAGCAACAGCCTTTACTATCAACTCTGACAACACTATCACTGCAACCTCCCCCGCTACAGCAGCAGGAGCTACTGCTGTGACAGTCAATACCGCTTCTGCCACTAGCAATGGCGCGGTATTCCAATATATTGCCGCACCAACTCTCACTAGCTTGTCGCCTACTGGTGGAGCTATTGCCGGGGGTAGGAATGTGACGCTGACTGGAACGGGTTTCACAACTACTATATATGTGGTATTTGGAGCAAACCCAGCTGTTTTCAGTGTGCTCAGTGATACCCTGATTACTGCAATTGTTCCCTCGGGGACTGGAGCGGTTTCTGTAACTGTTGTGAACCCTGGAGGAACTAGTGGTGCTCAAATATACACTTACTCTTAAAACCCTTAGTTGAAACAGTCACTAATAGGTTAAGGGAGTAACGTGCAGTTATTGGTTCATACTTCCATTTTATTCTTATACAGCGTTCACGTTGCAGTTTCAAGACGGAAGCTATGAACAGACTACCCTAGTGATAGAAGCATGTTAAATTGTAAGTTAAAGGTCACAATGGAAACGCAGGTCTCGGCTGTTACTTATTTATCCTCCCGACCTCAGGGATCTATAACTCATGAATGGATGGATCCTCAGTTGGAGCGTTTTTGTTATCGGAGGTCAAGTCTTATTCCAGATTTCATTTGTTTCATAGTTCTATTCATATTTCCTCCGAACACGATGCTATAGTAATACAAGGTGCCTGGTCACGGTCGGCTGAACATACTTGCCCCAGAAGGCCCTTTCAATTTTATATAGTGACTTAGAAGCGGTATAAAGTGCCCTTAAAATGGAATCGATTGAGCACTCAAAGGGCCAAGGGATGTCTGGCTAGGTGCTGGGATACCAGCAGCGTTCTAAATGAATACTTCTGTCTGGCTAACTAGCTGCAAACCTTCAGCAAATAGGAAAAGTAGAGCAGAATATCACAGTATAGACACCCTAGGTCTCCAAAAGAAGTTCTCTGCTTGTACCGTGCACTATAGGTCAAATAACCTGTGTCACCAATGGAAGTTCAGTTCGTTAACATTTCTAGAATGTAATATAGGGCTCTCCCGTGGACCTTGTCGGGGTTGTGCTTATAACTGTTATCTCTACCGTAAGTTTGGATAACTGGCAGGTGGCAATATTAGACTGCGGCAACATCCTCAATATCCTTGGATATCCACATATCCTCTCCGCAAATTGCGGATATAGCATGTCACCCAATATCCGCAATCCTCAATTTTGTGGATATAGTATGCTACCCAATATCCTCTGGATATTTGAGGATATCTAGTGGATATCAAACAGGATAAATATGCCAAGATTATTACCTGTTCACGTAATTATTTTAGATTTGAAGAGCAGTGCCAAAAACACACCCCCAAATTACTACCCTCACACCCACCCCCCACCCCAAATTTAGTTAGCGTTGTTTTTTTAATGCCCCCCCCCCCTTTTTTTCTGCCTCCTTACTGTCATAACATCTACACAGAGCTAGTCCTAATTAGGAAGAAGAGGCAATTCGAATTTTATCGCGGAAATCAACGCATCTCGCTGAGCTGGCTATAGATGCATAACCTGCGTCATCTCCGCCGGAATATTACGATATTGACCATGGATTTGCCAATCTTTGCGTTGCCCTCGACCTCGCTGTCGCTGTTGACCTCCCTGACGATCCTGCTGAGTTGCCGAAGCCCCTAGGTCCTGAGCTTCCTGCTGACGAGAGAGCCTCTCTAGTGCCATATCCTCCTGCGAATTGACGACCTCGAATAACGATCGAATACGCCCTGCGGCTCCCTCCTCTTGTCGCCCGCGGTGGATGATATGAGGATGTCGGACTAAGGCGAGCCCTGGATTAAATGGATTTCTCTGTCAGATATTGAAAGACGCCATTATGGATGGAAATGGTCTTTGGTGAAGGACCGCCCTGCCTTCCAGTACTCTTGTATAAGATGGATAGACCTCTCAAATGGGCGGGTCGGGTCCAACACCACACGCACGACGGAGACCTCCGACAAAACCCGAAAAAGATGAACCAGGTGCTACAAGGTAATATACCAACCCAGCAAGGCCTAACTAAGTCTAAGACTAGCCAGCCTACCAAGATCCTACAAACAATTAACATTGCAATGATCGGCGCACCCGGCTTTCACCGACACGCTCAGAAGGAGGAAACTGAGGTCTTTACCACATCGCTTTATGAGATCGACGGCATCATGGCCGGAAAGCAACCGGAACCAGCGCTTGCCGCGCAAGAGATCAGAGAGGTGGTACCGAAGGCACACCATAATTATACAGATATCTTCTCTGAAGAAGAATCAGACACGTTACCGCCACACCAACAGTCAGTGGAGCAGAAGATCGCGCTAGAATCACCAACAACCATAGGATATTGCCCTCTCTACAAGATATCCGCAGAAGAGCTAGCCGCAGTAAAGAAATATATCCTCGAAACCCTCCACAAAGGATTCATTGAGCTAGGATCCGCCCCGTCCGCATCGCCTATCCTAATAGCTAGAAAGCCAGAAGGAGGCCGCCGCTTCTGTGTAGACTACCGGAAGCTAAACGCTATCATAAAGAAAGATCGCTACATATTACCCTTAATCGACGAAGTTCTACAGCATATAGGCAAGGCAAAGTTCTTTACCAAGCTTGACATTAGGCAAGGCTTCCATCGAATCAGAATAGACCCTAAATCTAAAGACCTAACAACGTTTCGCACCCGTTATGGCTCTTTCAAGTATAAAGTGATACCGTTCAGGCTTACCAACGGACTAGCTACCTTCCAACGACATGTTAACACAGTTTTGGCAGACTATCTCGATGATTTCACTATAGCATTCGTCGACGACATCCTAATTATAGTGAGACGCTCGAAGAGCATATGATCAGGAACCCAACCAGGTTCTATGATTCACTGATTAAGTCTCCTGTGCTTAGCTAGGTGGTGCCTGGTCCATCTCCTCGCCATTCGCCGGGAGAATCAGCCGTCAACTCGAGCGACCAGATGGTATCGAGCATTCCCCCCATCACTCTGGCTAGGGAGGCCGATTCTGGTAGCATTGCAACCTACCTGTTAGAACGCAGTGGACTTAATGGCTGTAAATATAAGATCATCTGTGACAACCCGTCGGAGTATGTTCTGTCCTAGCGGAGCTGAGATACTGTATCACGATCAGTTCGAGACTCAAACATTGAGGTAAATAAGTATTCTTCGTCACCTTGAAATGCTCCCGTGGGCGTTGCCCTCTGGATCGTACTTCTGAGACATATGGAGTGTTCTAAGGGGGTCCGGTTTTATAGCCTTGGTGCCACTTGGCGAACGGGGACCAATAGGAGGAAACAGGCTAAAGCTAGGGTGAGGGGGACTTGGATACCATCCGACATGGCTTTTAGTTACATACCTGGCTGTTCTTTGATCTCGAGATTCCTTAAAGTTTTGACTCTTCTTCTACTATATAATAGGTTGGTATTACCGACAGAGCCAGAGCCCAGGTGGGAATATGCCTGTCAAACTTAGTCACTACTGCAAGGGAGCTCTAGAAAGGGGCGTACCTAGCGCAAGCCGCAAAACATGCGTCTGGGTCTCAGGGCTCTTCCTTTCTCCTCGAGCCACGAGAGGTTTCTATTGGCGGATGCGTTCACCCGCCCACAGAAGCTTCCATGTGGCTTGGAGAAGTGGGGCAATGTCAGGGCGACTTTGGCGGGCATACTTGAACGTTTATTAGCGGAAGCAAACACCCGCCCACAGGAACTACAGTACCATGTGGCTTGGAGAAGTGGGGCAGTGTCAGTTCGATTCGGACGAACGTGCTCGAACCTCTAACTACCCCTTTTTTCTGACTGTTTGGAACGCATGCATAGTGTTCCGTCCATACGGCGACGTACTGTAGACTTCATGCAGGCTGGCAATGGTTCAAGTACGTATCTTTGACCTTGCTACTCACCAGGGATGCCTGTGTGAGACCTGTAGACTCAGTCTGCATATGAATATTACTAATGCACTGCAACGAATCACAGCTGCGCCAGACACATAGCTAGCGGGCAAGAATTTCATTGGCGGGCCGGCCCACAAGAAGCAGGCAATACGCTACAGTACTGTATCTGCGAGGACGATGCACATGTACCGTAGGATCAACCCAACCCGATAGAATCCAATTTTGCATAAAACCTTGGTCTTGGAGTTCATAACTCTGCTAACTAAGTTAAGCAGAATAAGATAACGTAACGTAATTCCCGGCCGACCTGGACACCCCAAAATGTGACGCATTACTAACATAAGGGATTGGTGGAGCGGAGGACTGGTGGACATGTGATCGGACTAACCGGATTGGGCCCGTTTGCGCGAGCGCTCACTAGAGATAGTTGACAGCTCCCTCCATAGTTTCTTCCTTCTTCACTTTCGTTGCTTCGTTGAATGCACCTGTTTCATCACAGTTGGCTCCTTCGTAACACAAAACATCATATAAATGCAATTTCTTAGGTCACAGTATATCAACAACGAGAAGTTGTTTTTGCTTGATTATTAGTAGGATAGCGTTTCTTCGCATTAGAAATAGCATACCATAGCTGAGGTACAGTACAAAGCCTGGGTTGCTGCCCAACTCCCTGATTGCATATGAAATATTAAAAGAATGTGAACCCATCAGCAACCAATCAGTTGCTAGCGGTGAGTTATCCCATTTCATGTCCTGACAAATACTTGTTGTGTCTGTTAGGTTACACTTGGCAAATCATCGAAAAAGAAGAGTCCATTCAACGAAGATATCGAATCTGAGGAAGGAAAGAAGAGAAAGAGCAAGAGAAAGGGAGATGAGCTCTCACTACTACGCCGCCGGAACTTTTCAATAGGGTCTTGGTGCTGGCCGGTGAGAGGCTCTGCGGGGGCGGCGCGGCGTAGCTTGTCTGGAGAAAAGACTGGGTGGACACGAATAGAGTCTGGGAGGTAGAGTTTGTAAGCATAGCCTACTTTTCCGGTAACTAGTTAATGTTAAATTATAGTTAGGGTCTACTCGCTATGTCAGCGAGCTTCCGGCTTAGTCGATCTGTGTGCCAGTTCTTTGTGGTGATAAATTAGTTTGGTCACATGGTCTGGAAGGTTCCGGCGGCGTAGTAGTGAGAGCTCATCTCTCTTTCTCTTGCTCTCTCTCTTCTTTCCTTCCTCAGATTCGATATCTTCGTTGAATGGACTCTTCTTTTTGATGATTTGCCAAGTGTAACATAATATCGAATTTCTTTTACTCTCTCTCTCCCGCCGACACAGCCACTGACGCGTCACTTTGCTGTCACTGTCTAAGCTCAACCGGCGACCCACCCGAACCGACCGAATCAGAACCATTGCCAAGCCTTAGCAGACACGAACCGAACGAACAATATGCCGAACCCTCCAGAGAAGAGCATCGCACGCTCCACCTTTCGAAAGAGACCAGCACCGCAGGAATCGGAAGAGCCTGAAGAACTAGGATCACCTGCACACCTGACCGAGGCCGAGCGATATCGAAGAAACCTCATACGCCAGCGCGGCTCGCCGCGTGAGTGTCGTTCACCTACTGGAACGAGATAAGACGACCACCGTCTAGCTCAAGAACCCTAGAGAATTCAGGACGTAGGCCCTGAAGGACTCCCCGGGGGCCTTTAACACCCTCCTTTTCAAAGTTCAGCTTTGGGAGGCAGTGAAGATAAAGACACAACGAGACCAAGAACAGCTCGAAGCAAAAGTCCAATAGTACAAGAAGCAAACTGCTAAGCTAGAGGATAAAATTGCTGAGCTTGAGGACAAACTACGTGCCGAAATTGAAATAGGTAATAGCAACTCTGACGTACTAGAAACCGATACGATGAACTACGAAAGTGATACGACCAGGTAGTTCAAGACTACGATCAGGCTGCTAGCGACCGAGATGGCCTTACGACGGCGCTACACTGCCTTAGCACGACCGCAGCTACCGGAACTCGGACTCCACGACCTTCGCCAGCCCCCGATACCCAGAAGTCCGCTAAGATGCCCGACGCTCCAATACTAGATAACGGTAAAATCGTGAAGTTCCAAGACTGGAAGAACGCGATCAGGACCAAGCTACTACAAAACGACGATCACTATCCGACTATAGCTCACAAGCTAGCTTACACATATAGCCGTTGTAAGGGCAAAGCGCTCCGTCACGTCAATCCTCGCATGCGCCCGGAGGTAACGGGTGCCTATAAAAGCGTCGACATCTGTAAACACTTAGAGGGTGTTTTCCACGATCTAAACTATACGCAGGTTGCCCGAGACCAGTACCTCGAACTCAACATGAATCCCCGACAGGATTTTACAGATTTCCTCGCCGAATTCACTTACCTTACAGAGGAATCCGAACAGCCAGAGCAACTCCGCAAGCGCGACCTGTACCGAAAGCTTCCTACACTACTCCAGAACTAGGTTATGACTATGGCTAGCGAAAACGATATCGACTTCGACCAGTGTATCAAGAAGTATTAGATCGGCGCACGACTGATTAACTAGCAAATAGCCTCGCGAGCCAGAGGCCTTACGCCAGCTACCACCGGATCAGCGCCTCTAACGCAGGCGCTGGCGTAGGGGTAGTCCTCTACGACTACCCTACGACGTAATTCCTTCTCGAACAGTACTCCTGCCGAGCGAGCAGCGCTTATAAAGGAAGGCCGTTGCTTTATCTACAAGCAACAAGGCCACGTCTCGCTCGATTGCCCTAAGCAAACCACGATCTCGAACCTCAAGGCTGTAACTACCGCTACTCCGAATGACGATCTTACTACAATAGAGGAGGAATAGGAGGATACGGAGTCGGGAAAAGCCTAAGCCTAGGGGAAGTCTCCTTCCTTGGCCGGTGGAAGGTATCCCTACGCTCGCTAGATTTAAGTAAATTGATCGGACAAAATAGCCTTATATTTAAAGCCCAATTAGCTCTCAATTGTTACGAGGAGCCAGCTGCGAAGGAACAGGTGCATTCAACGAAACAACGAAAATGAAGAAGGAAGAAACTACGGAGGTGCTGTCAACTATTTTGTAGAGAGCGCCCACGCTAATAGGCCCAATCCGGTTAGTCCGGTCAGCTGCTTCCTCCAGTCACATAGGTGATCTCCACATCACCTGACTCCAGATCCTTCACTCTGTGGAATCGGAGGCCGCTACTCCTCACGTGACGATTCACATAGACTAAAAAGGTCCGAGGACAATCTTACTTAGTAAGATTGTCGCGGTAACGTAGTTAGTCCACGGCCGGTCGGGCCACCCCAAAACACTATACTAAATGCAATATTTTCCAACATCATATTTCAACGCTCAAGGCTAATTATATAGACTTGAGGTATCTTAGTGTTTAAGATATCATACTAGGTATTTTTATTAGGTCGAGAAATATTTTAGGGTATCACAAAGTAGATATATATATCTTCATCGCTCGATCGGAGCGTATTTTTGGTAATAGTAGTAATTAACTATTTTCTGAATATATTAGCTATGCTATACTATTTGTAATACTAGGAAATCATACTATACTAAAAATTAAGTAAAACCGTCTTCTTGTTGTTGATATATTTTATCATGAAAAATCGCATTTTGTATGGTGTTTTGGGTTGGCCCGACCGGCCGTGGATTACGTTAGCGGCTTATATAACTAACAGGTCCAGGGACGACAACTCCGCCAGTCCCTTATGTATGTCATGCGTCACATACCTTACAAAAAACCCACTAGGCTATTTTATGTTATATTATAAAATTCTATCCATAAATGGGTTTTGACGGGGCCCCAATGGGGAACCGCAGTGGTTTGTGGGTTGCGGTTTGGGGGTTGGGGGCAAGGTTTGCCCCCAATTGCGGTTTTTGGCGCAGTCTAATCAACACCAGTATACTAATACTAGAATAAACTAAAGCGATGGTTGTTGAGATATAAGATTGTAAAAACAACATTTAATATAGTATTCTACAGTGGCGGGTGGGTAGTGAATTATATTATGGTGGGCGTGCCGAGAACAAGTTTATTAAAGGCTAAAGAACCTCTAGAAGTAAGTAAACTTCGGATAGCGCCTAGTTATTAGTAACCTCTAAAAGGCGTATATTTCAGCTAAAGCAGTCAGAAAGCAGAATTGGTGAGATATTATTAGCTAATGCTTTCTAAAATAATTAGGTACAAAGGAGCGGACGATTGTCTATTAAGGGACAATCCACAAACAAAACCACAAAAAGCCACATGATTCAGAGCTAACCTATTCCAAGGTATAAAAGCCTAACGACCTAAGATATCCTAAGACGGAGAAGGCTAGTACTGTCCGAAGAATAGGATAATAGCTAGCCTAAAGCTTTCCGCTTAAAGAAGCCCGTCAACGATATTATTCAGGAGGCCGTTGAGATCCAAAGGCCCCGTATTCCCATCGGCCGACGCAGTCGTAAGGTATTCACATTCCTACGGATCGTGGTAAGCATAATATATCGTAAATTGTATACTACTAGATTTATACTTACCTGTTCGCGCACGTCGCAGCAGATTATAGCATCACCAACAATGCACCTACCACCCTCTTTAGCAGGTGAACAGTTAGCGTCAATACCGCCGGCGGTGGCCCCAGTTGGGCAGCAGTAGCATGACGAGGTCGAGCTGCCTGGAAAGAAAACGTCCGAGGATTGGCCGGTCTGGTCCACTGGTTGAGGGGCAGCAATTGCCGTGCTAAATAGCCCGAAGATAATAGTAGGGGCGATAAAACGCATTTCGAAGGTGAATATTGAAGATAGTAAGTTAGAATAGCAGGAGAGGAGAGTAGATTCGCGATGTTGAAAATGAATCTAAGGGTTAGTAGATAGGCTTATATAGTATTATCTAGCTCCCTATTACGGCCTACTATTACGTATATAATTCTAACAGACAAGGGGTAGATTAGTTCCCCCTATCAAATACGCGATGGTCATATCGAAGTATGTGATCCTAGTTATATCCTTACTATAAAGTAGTATTATATAAAGAAGAGGTAATCTACATAGCTAGGAGGTGTACATTCCTAAAAGCGAGCGAGTGCTATTCGTATCTTTTTATATCTAGGTCCTATCGGTATAGGACAAGAGCGGGTGCTTTGACCACTCGGGGAGCAATAACTAACCCTAAGTATTGGAAGGTATCCCTACATCAAGTCTTATTACCATGGCCGATAAATCTACGCTTTTCCTGAGACTTGAATGTCTTTATCAGAGTAGCCTACTTATAAGTTATAGCTACCAGGATATATGATGTAGCACGGCCTCGGGTCTAAGATGTAGTAACTTCGAAAATTTTAGCCTCCCTTCGCTAATGCCAGGTCAAAAATTGTGAGAAACTAGAAATAGCCTACCCTTTACTATGGTCACTTTAACCCTGTCAAGGAATGTTAGGATGAGTTCGTCCTATGCTAAGATCATCTGGCTTTCGTCGAGCGCTAGAAATGATTAACCCTACGCTATAGTCACTTCAATCCTGTCTAGGAATGTTAGGATGAGTTCGTCCTATGCTAAGATCATCTGCCTTTCGTCGAGCGCTAGAAACTGTTAACTCTTCGCTATAGTCCCTAGTTTCCCCGCTTGGAGTATACTGGGACGGAGCTTGTTTCTGTTTCCGGATTTTCAAATTTGTTTTTAATTAGTCTCAAGTGGGTGACAATATTACATTACATAAAGAACAACCCTTACTCAACTTTTACAAGCACAGCGCTAGGTATTATGATGCTAGTATGATTAACCATGGACATTCTTGAAGAAAAGTAGTGAGTTATTATTAAATTATTCCTGTACGTAGTGCGACGACCAAGAGTTAAAGACAAGTAACAGTAAGTCCTAAGCCGGCTTCGTAGGAAAATTACTTGTCTCCAATTCGTTACTAGAATGGATACAAAATAGGCTCCCGCCTAGGGGATCAATGAGAATGCCTAGTGAATGTCCAACTCAATGTCGGCTATAGCAGTAAGGGATATCATTTGAATGTTACATCTGGAATGAATGCAAACTCCTTGTTTCATATTTCTTGACAGCCATTATAAAATATAAGCTTATATATCCCTAAGTGCATCGAAAATGTTTAAATCACACAAGCCACAATCTCCTATGATCTAATGCTATAAATGATTGAAGAAAGCCTTTCCCCCTCCCCCTGGTCCACTAAGGTGACCTATCGTCTTCTCGAACCGTCCGATAAGATGCCGTCCGAGGCAGAGGACGAGGTTGAAGCCGATTGCCGACGAATATATATTGGTCATATCCTCTTCCACCCTGGAACTAGTATTGCTATACTACTGATGATCTTTATTACAAACTTGGTTCTCCTGTCTATGTCAATGATACCGCCGGGCTCTGCCTCGCACGTTTCTACTCATAATAGGGAGAGCATTATCCATACGTCATTTAGCCAAGACAGGGCTTTACAGTCTCTTGACCATGCATACGATGATATATGGGGAGCCCTTTCGCTAAACAAAACTTCTGCGGGCTTGATACACACCTCAGACAATGGAGTCCATACAGGTAACGGAGCAATTGGCATGTGGGTTCCACCTATAGTACTATCTCCTGGGGTTGGAATAAAGACGCACCAAATTTCTAATAGTATATGGCTGACCTCTGTATGTCCTAAGCAGGTTCCATCAGCTTCATTGCCTTACAATGTTACGCATGGCCCTCCAGTCTGCTACAGAGGGTAAAAGAATAGGTGTGGACTGGCATGATGATGATCACTGGCCACACTGTATGGACTACTTAGTGAAGGTAGGCTGCCTGCTACGCTATCTTCTTATGATATATTTACGTCCAAAATCTGGCTGTCCGTGTCTAACTACGTACGCTCTAGACAATCCTTTGCTTTGCTGACGACACTATTGAACAGCCATTGCGGAGGTTAGATGGCAGTGACTTCATAGATGGATCCAACGCAGTGAGGGAGTGTAGGTCGCCGCAGCCACTTTACAGCCTGTATTTAAAAAGTGGTCTATAGTAGTTGTGACGATCACATGATATGGAAGTTGGTGGAAAGCTCCGGTGTTTGTTTTGGCGTTTGCAGTTGTAGTGAACCAGAGAGCTCATCTCTCTTTCGCTCTCTCGTTCTTTCTTTCTTTCCTCGGATTCAATATCTTCGTTGAATGGACTGTTCTTTTTTGATGATTTGCCAAGTGTAACCGTTCTCAAATCTTGGCAATATTATTCAAGTCAAAACAATTCAGGGGATGGGGGTTGAATTTCACTGTATCTTCTGGGCTAGGTATGTAGGATCAGAGAATATACATAAAAAACCAACGTTCGGGTTATGGCGCCCTCAGAAACTTCATCCCTGCGGATTCTGATTGATCGGATAAATCTGCCATAAATGAAGCTTGCTTGTGGCGTCTACAAAAGCCAAACTCTAATACGGCTTCCGTCCATTTATGTCTGAGCAAGCTGAGACAATACGGGCTAGTAATCCTCTCGGACGAATAGGCAACAAGGTGAGATCAAGCGGAGCCAATCTTAGGATGACAAGGTTGATTCATTGAAGAAAGAACGAATATCATGGGGCAGATTGAATTACCCCATAGATGGCCACGATACTCGGTGTTACGACAACCGTAATGCCAAGGATACCAAATCACTATATGTACAAACCACCAAGGAAAGTGGGTCAATCAGCATACTGTAACCCCTGTCTAGGCGGTAAGTTACCGCTCCATGTCTCGACACAAATTTCTACCACCTCCCACATTTTATTACCACCTAATACGCTAAAATCACCTAATTGGGGCGAGAATTTGTTTGGGAGGATTACGAAGCCTGTTACAGCCGTGATAATTTCCCGAGGTTGTATATTATCAGCCTCTTAGAGTAGGCAACGGGGCTCGTGTAATGGCCAGAAAGCAGAAGCCCACCATGAAGATACATATGAGCGGCTATTTATTCCAGCCAATGACCCTCATGAGGAGGCAAAAAGCTGGTCGTTATTTTTCCAAGTCAATACCTTCCCGAGGCGGGCTTGGGACATGGCCCAAGCGCAGGGCAAATAACGAGTGACTGTATCTAGATCGGCAAGAGCAAATTGCTAGGCGCCGCCCTGTTGATGATATCACTTGGGATTCGTACCTTTGTATGTCACTAGGGGGCCTTTCCACAAAATTCCAGGCAGGGATTGAGCTCTGTGATCATAGCACAGGGTATGCTACGCAACTTGAGATTCGTACCTTTGTATGTACTAGGGCGCCTTTCCACTAAATCCCAGGGATTGAGCATTATGGTCATAGCACAGGGGATACTACGCAACTAATTGTAACTAGACCAACCGAGACGATGTGTCTGCAGTTGTCATTCTGTTAGCAGCAGCTGCCCGAGATTTCATTTCCGTGGCCATGGAGTTATAAATAGCAAGAAAACCTCTGGGTCCGTTTGCTCGAGCCTACCGGCAAGTATTAGTAAGAGGTGGAGGTGGATTATGCAAAATGCGTTATTTCCAATGCCCATGGGGCTCCTGCGAAAAGGTTAGTCATGGTTTCCCCAATTATATGATCCTTCTGACACGCTTGTAATAGGCATTTATTCGCAAATGTGACCTCTCCCGACACTATCAGATACATACAGATAATAGGCCCTTTATCTGTCCTGAAGAAGACTGCAACAAACGGTTCCACCAACAATCTTCCCTGAAGGTTCACCAGAGAATCCACACTGGTGAAAAACCCTATGTTTGTGAGCTTGAAAAAAATTGTAAGAGAGCCTTTGCCGATGTAAGTAAATTTCCATACGCGATACACCCCGAGCAAGATTTTGTTATCCATTTCAATCGGGGCTAAATACTATGCCCAGCCATCTAGCTATGCGAGACACCAGCGTACCCATACCAACGAAAAGCCTTATAAGTGCCCTATCTCGTCTTGCAGTCGGAGGTACTTCCAGATCTACTAGGAGATCTTGTCTTTGGAAATTGCGGTACTAACTATATACTATAGGTTTTCCCGGAAATCTTCATCAAGAAGACACCAGCTTGTGCTCCATCCTGAAAGCCTCATGTTGGAACCACAACCAGACCACGCATTAGCTTCGCTGCCACTACCCCCTCCTGGTATGGCATCCAGCTATTTCCCTATTCCAATCTCCCAGCCTACCATTCAAGATAGGGATGGTCTTCTGGCTTCTGCCTGTGAATTATTATCCGATGGGATCAACATAGATGGCCTGTTCCAACCGATCAGCTTACCAGATATTTCCACTGCTCCTTTCCACGCCAGCGGAGGCCGGAAACATTGACCAAAGTCTCCCCTCCCTTAAGATTCATACTGCATCTATCTGATCCTGGAATCCTCTCATATTGAGCACCGATTAGCTATGTACGCAGTCGCAATTTTCCACTTGAACCTGCTAAGTCAAGCGATACCCATTTAGTTTTTAATAGAAGGGAGCTCGTTGTGCTTCCCTATTCCGGGTAGCATGGCTATGAAACAGCGCCAGGCCAAATGTAGTGGCCAGGCACAGCTCTTCTGCTGCAATCATGGCACCTACGCTGGAAATACTACCGACGTGAACAAAGGTATCCTTGCTGGAACACTGAGTCACCTCGTCGGTTCCAGAGGTGCCACGATTACAGCAGGAGAGCTGTGCCTGGTCACCACATTTGGCCTGGGCCTATTTCACAGGCATGATGTCCGGAACAAGAAAGCGCCCGTCAGGGTTGCCCTTATTCGCAACACCATTTCTATCACATTCACCGCCAGCGCTTGGCGGCGCCGCGATTCTAGCCAAGGATAAACAAGGATTTCGAATTGAAAAGCATGGCGCATAAGTTGGACTTCGTCTCAAAGGCTCACCTGTTCACAAGCATGTAGCCATGATGGTGCCCCTTCAATACACATTTGATGAGATGCCCCTTCCAACTATAGGATTTAGTAAGTCTATAGACTACGGATGGTGAGGTTTGACAAGAACCTCTCCAAAAAATCGTATTTTCCTTTTCCAGCTTAAATTGAGTAACGAGTGTGACGAGGGACACACAATAGGCGTTTGGTTACCGTTATTACATGGGGTTTGGGGGATTTAATATGGCAAAACGCCGTTTTCTTATGTATCTACTGTTTCATGCGCATGGGCTGGCGTTCGGAATGCTCTTGCTTCCGCCGGAGGAAGCGCCTGCATAGCCATACGACACTAGTTAGGCTGCATCAGGTTAATAGAGTATCATCATCATCATCATCATCATGATGGTCACATGATCTGGAAGGTTCCGGCGGCGTAGTAGTGAGAGCTCATCTCACTTTCTCTTGCTATTTCTCTTCTTTCCTTCCTCAGATTCGATATTTTAGTTGAATGGACTCTTCTTTTCGATGAATTGCCAAGTGTAACAACTAGTCGCTAGGATATTGACAATATGACCGAAGGTATATGAAGGGGCGGTCAGCGGTCCCCCACGAACTGGTGCTCACTAGGGATGAAGATACTTGTAATTATTCCTGCATTAATTTTTGATGATGAAACTTGTTGATATACCTCTTCGCTCTAGAGAATGAAACGTGTCTTAAAACCGTGTATAGGACCAAAGGAATGAAATCGAAACAGGAAACCCTGATAACTCAACAAACACGGAAATTGAGAAAAGCATTTTATGGCCACTCAGTTAATATAGAGCTCGACGTACTTGCAGCAAAGGGCTTTGACCTTACAAGTGCGCTTATGCCTGTCCTGAATGGCACCTTCTCGGACGACTTCTTGGAGGGACCCAATTTCTTTGCGTCGCGAGCCGCATGTTTCGCTAGCTAGATCGGAAGTCTGAAAATTTTATTTCCATATTTCAAAACTGAGATTGGACACGAAATAAAATTGAGAAAGCAGGTTAACAACAACCAAAGACAGAGCCGATCTATTGTAATGGTGATCCTCCCGTAGGATTTCTGATAACTCACCATCCATGGGGGGTTCCAACCTGTATTTATAAACTGTCTTCAAAATTGGGAACGGAAAAGAACTGTCCTGATAATAGCTAGTGTTGAGCCGCTAGGGGGTGTTTTATAATGGCAAGAAGTATAACAGGTGAAGTATTACAGGTGTAAAACCGCCGCCCAGGAAACTTAAACCGTATTCTGGACGATTGCCGGTATATGGGACGTGTGACGTATGACATGACAATGGACACAGAGATCACATGAGGTGGAAGATGGTGGAAGACTACGGCGTTTGTCCAGGTGTTTGCATGGAAACTCTCTAGTCTCTAGCTGTCACCACGTCCATAGTTTCTTCCTTCTTCACCGTTGTTCCGTAGAATGCACCTGGTCACTTCCCAGCAAGCTTCTTTTCTTCATCGTAACAGGACGGAGCTACGGAGGGGGGCGACGGGGGGACGCATTTTTGGGAATATCAGGTCTGTTGGGGTGAGGTGAAGCAGGAGAAGGCAACAAGCATAATACTGGCCCGCGAGCTAGCACCGCTGTACAAGTTCTGGGTTTCGCGGTGGTACCATATCAATTCGGAAGTCTCTCACCCAAGGTGCAGCCTAATAATGTCAACGCTTTTTGTTCCTTACCGAAGAAAGGAACAGGCGTGCAAATGTGTATTGAAGGGGCACCATCATGGCTACATGCTTGTGAACAGGTGAGGGTCCTGCTGGTATTTCGGAATCCGTAAGCCTTCTGAATGCTCAAAAATTGATTATAGTGCGCCACTCTTCCCAGAAAGGAAGATTGAAAGACGCAAATGCCAGATGTATGTGTAAATTGACAACAGTTTTACAGGTACAGTACAAGGCCCTAGCGTTGAAATTTCCTAACGCAAAAGGTTTGGTTGCTAATACTGCACAGAATGGTTCACCAGCACCATTAAACGTGCATTTAGTCTCTTGATACTGCTTGATTGTGCCAAATGGCGAACCCAATGCTGCATGAACCTTTTCACAGCTTCGGATACGGATGCCTCATTTAGCTCTAATGCGATCGGAGCTATGTATGCGGTCCTACGATGCTCTTCGATACCAGGCCACTTGCGGCTCGAGACAATCCACTTCACGTGCTGGTAGACAGGTGACTTCTGGACAATCAAGCCTAGACAAAATGGAGGGTTTTTTTGCATTCGTCTAAGGCGTCAATCATCAAATAGATATCCTGTAACCCCGAGGCTTTCAAAATAACCATGAGGATTCTCGAAAGGGCATTCCATGAGTTCATTTCCTCAAACAACGCTTTTCCCGCTTGGTCGTACCCACTCCGTACGTAGGACAGAAGATGTGGCTGCCTCTCAACAAGGGAATATATTCATGTAACGATAACAAGATATGGGATTCTTCGGCGACGTGTAGAGTAAACCGAGGGCTCATCTCTCTTCCTCTTTCTCTTCTTTTCCTTCCTCAGATTCGATATCTTCGTTGAATGGACTCTCCTTTTTGATGATTTGCCAAGTGTAACATGCACAACCATTGCTTTGTTTTCTATATAATTAGTTGTTCGCCGTTCTTAAGGCTTGGCAATATCATTCAATTAGAAGGTGGGTTTCGAGTTTGAGTGTATCTTCTGAGGCAAGGTATGTAGGAATGGGGTATATGCATAAAAAAAAGACGTTAGGCGTAAGGAGCCTCCGGGAAATTCACCCAAGGAGTTCTAATTGGTCGGATAAATCTGCCGCAAATAGCGGTGCGCGTGGCGTCTGCCAAGGCCAAACTCTCATACATTGTACAGTTTCCACCTAGTCACTATAAGGACTAGCTGCTACGCATGATATTTGAAAGTTAGTTAAGAGTCAAAGCGCATAAATTCTAGAGGAGTTTCGAAATACCAATAAAATCTTAATAGACGAAGACCTAGCAAACAAGGGCACCTGGCCGGCACCAACCCCTCCTCCACAAGCTAACACAAACCCCAGGAATGGGACTTCTCCTTTCCTCATCCTTGGCAAGTAAGGAGGATGGGAGAAGTCCCATTTCCCTATATGGTATACCATTTTAAAGAACAATGATATCGGTGGGTGGTACGTTTGTTCCTCTACTTGACTGGTCAGGGCGTTGGAATGCAAGGTACTGAACATCACTGGCGCGAACGGATGAGTTGCCTTAAGAGTGCCGAAGAGAGGTGTCATATTCTTTTTAAAAATTATATTTAGCATTTCCCAGAACATTCGTGGAATAAGAATTGTTTGATGCAGGGGATAGCTTGAAGGAGAGATGGTGATTAAGAGTCTGAAATTTTTAATCGTATACAAAGGTCATCGAACGGACTTTTTTTTCAGATCTCCTAAGAGCCCTAATTGATCAAGCCTTGCAGTTAGGCAGCAGGGTACACGAGGCCGGGATGACTGGGTACACTAACTCCCATCTGGTGCCGTTCCTCGACCAGCCTCCCTCTAACGATTTCATTCTACGTGACCACCAATTAGCAGAGCTTTTCCAGCCAATTGATTCTTCCGACCGTGTTTCCTTGGTCGACCCTTTTAGCAACACTGAAGATCCAATAAGGAGATTCATTATTGGCTCTCGTAATCCGAGACCGAACCCCAAAGTTCCTATTCCTCGAATATCTACTCCGGTGAGCTGGACAAACGGGGCCCGAGTCAGTCAAGCATGCGAAGCTTGCCGTGGGCCAAAGATCAAGTGCAGCGGTCATCGACCAGCCTGTCATAGATGTGAGGAGATCGGTATCGTCTGCCAATACGGCGATCGAAAAAGAGAGAAGACTGATAAGTGCGTGATTGACTACTTTACGCAGCAGATAAACTACTAACGGGGATTATTAGGCAGCTCAACAATCTAAACGCACAGATTGGATTGTTAGAAAATCTGTTGCGTGATCTCTATCCTAGACTCGACACCCAATCTGCCGAATATGTTGACCGAACCCTGGGTAAAGTGAGCTTACCCCCCCTTCCCAGCCTACCACGGCAAGCTAAATTGGCTTATCTCATCTTCAAAACCATTCTTTCTATGTTATCTAACAATACCCAGATTTCAAGACATGATCGGGGCCCGCCGACTGTCCCTGGACTACCGGAAGCGTGTAAAGTAGCTGAAGATCCATTAGTCACCGTTGACTACACACAAGAAGATTTCAATCGCCTCGGAGAAATGCAGGCCTTAGGGTTTGTGGGTGAACACTCAGAAATGGCATGGTTGTACAGACTTAAGAACGCACTCGAACAAAGCCCTGCCAAGCCATCCACATCCCAGGAGGACTTCTGTCGATTATCCGTCACGTCTATGGATTTTTACCAAAATGACTGTGATATGGCGATACGAGATGAAGTGGGTTTGTTAGAACGGCCTTCGCAGGGCATGGCCGACCAGCTCATCAGCACGTATTTTCAAATCATTCATCCATCATTCCCGATCATTGGGAGAAGGACATTCGTGGCTCAATTCCGATCATATTATTCGGATCCAACCACAAGACCCGGGAAGCAATGGCTGGCAGTGTTGAACTTCATGTTTGCCATTGCGGCAATGCATTTATCGCCCGTGAAGAAGCTAACTGAGTGCAAGGAATGTCCACATTTAGTATACTTTTCACGGGCGTGGATACTTAGTATGGACAAGGCGTCTCTACGGGATCATCCTAGTTTGCAGCAGGTGCAAGTCGAGGGCTTAGCAGCCTTTTACCTACTTGCAAGCGGCCAAGTCAACAGGTGCTAATTTCTCAGTCGCACATCCACCTTTCATACGATATTGGTAACTAATGGCTTTTCTGCTTTAGGTCATGGAAGTGTTGCGGTATTGCGATGCGCTCCGCTCTGGCTATGGGGCTTAATCTCCGTAGTGAGAGTCAGAGTGTTGCCCCATTATCGAAAGAGATAAGGTATCGGGTGTGGTGGGCTTTGTATGTGTTGGATACCTCGCTTTCTGTGATGACTGGGCGTCCTCCGGGGATTAGTGGGATATTCTGCACAACGCCGCTTCCTATACCTTTTGAAGAGGGGCACCTCCAGAGCGACTATGTCTTGAAGTATATTATAGACAAAGGGGCTCGGAGCTGCCTTTTGGAAACGTTGCTTTCCACTGGGGGTGGAAATATGTCAAAGCATAGCCTGACCGAAAGTGTACCGCCAGGTTATCCAGCGTCGAACAAACAATCACCCAAAGAAAACACTGCACCGGTTATGGCGGAACTCCCACAACCAAACAACTCGTTGTGTTTCCTTTACGCTGTGAGTCTCACGATCTTAACGCGCGAGGCAATCGATAAGCTTTATGCACCAGGTGCTGCCCATAAACCATGGTTCGAGATAGAGATCGTGATTTCTTCATTGAATGACAAAGCGGACAGCTGGCTTGATTCGCTCCCAGCCCCTTACAATTTCAAAGCCATAAGCAAAGCTGGGCCCCTGAGGCGTCAATGTGCCAGCCTCGCTTTTCACTTCTATTCGACAAAGCTTTTCATCACGCAACCCTGTCTTCGCCGGCTCATTTACAGGTCACCAGTGTCGGACGTTCGTATGGATGCCTCCGATTCCATGACGGCCATTTGCATTCAGGCCGCATGCCAACTACTCGATTTACTACCAGATGAGCCAGACTTGACTTGGCTGTATGGCGTTTGTCCATGGTGGTGTGCTCTCCACTATTTCATGCAGTCTATTACCATAATATTGACTGGGTCTTTCATCCGTACCAGATTGGGCACAATTGACACAATCAGCATCATGCCAAAGTTGCGAAAGGCTACAGTTTGGTTGAAGGAGATGTCAAAGATAAATGTTTCTGCACGGAAAGCCTGGCTTGTTTGCTTGTATTTCGTCTCAAGTCATGGGTCGAAAATTGGTCTAGATATCGACGACAGTCTCTAGAAAGTACATTTCGCATGGGATATGTTGATTGATTGAAGGAAGAAACAGGGGAAACAGCGGCTGCTGAAATACCCCTAAAAGAAACGCCGATAAGCGGCTGTAGCTCCGTTGCTCGCAGGAAGCAACACCTGCGTTGCTACCCAACGGCTTAATTACATATGTGATACTAAATGAGTGTAGACCCATCAGTAACCAATCAGTTGCTAGCGGTAAGTTATCTCTCCATGTTTCGACACTTTCATCTTTGATCAAACGGTCTATCGTCCAACCACCTTCGTCCAACCACTTCATCTACAAAGATAGCACAAAGCTTACTATTTACTACTAAACTGAATAATTGATCTATAGATAGGCATGTAGCCACTAATGTCCAAATTTGTGCCAAGACACTCATACTGGAATCCTTATGTAGGTAGTATTTCAAACATACTCATTAGTTACAGTACTTGAACCATTGCCAGCCTGCATGAAGTCTACAGTACATCGCCGTATGGACGGAAGACTATGCGTGCGTTCCAAACGGTTAGTAAAAAGGGGTAGAGGTTCGAGCACGTTCGTCCGAATCGAGCTGACACAGCCTTACTTCTCCAAGACATATGGTATTTCCTGTGGGCGGATGTTGGCTTCCGCCAATAAACGGCGTTCAAGTATGCTCGCCAAAGTCGCCCTCGCGTGGCCCCACTTCCTCAAGCCACATGGAAGTTCCTGTGGGCGGATGAATGCATCCGCCAATAGAAACCTCCTGTGGCTCGAGGAGAAAGGAAGAGCCCTGAGAACCAGATACATATTTTGCCCTAGGTACGCCCCTTTCTAGAGCTCCCTTGCAGTAGTGACTGAGTTTGACAGGCGCAGGCCTATCTGGGCTCTGGCTCTGTTGGTGGTAACCGTGACCTGCCAGCGCACCCACCGCAGAGCGGTGTGGATGAGCCCCACCCAAATGGTCAATTTTGAATTATTTCAACCACTACCACTACCAAAACATGCCAGAAACACGTCGAAATTCAGAGGAACGCGTCCTTGCCGCTTGCGAAGAGGCTCGTGGCCAAAAAACGCCGAGTTGGGCTACGTTGTAGAGGAAATACGGCGTTGACCGGAAGCGCATCAAGCGGATATTCGAGGGTGGAAAAATGCGTCACCAACGTATGCCTCCACATCAACGTCTGGATGCGTTGTAGAGAGATGCGCTAATAGATTGGATACGGGCGCTTGATAATCGCTATATTTTGGTCACCGCTAAGGCTATTGAGCGCGCTGCCAATGGAATCTTGCGTCGGAACGCCATCGATATTAGCGTGAGCCGCGTGTAACTAGCCTCCGAGATACTGAGCTTAACTACCAGCTGATTGATATAATCAGGGCTAGAGATGCGATTATGGATGATCAGATCGCTAGAATAACAGGCTATAATAAGCGCAAAGGCCTATGTGATATAGGGCTAGTCGAAAAAGGGCAAGGTCTGTTACGCATGACATGACGATGGGCTTGGAGATCACCTGAGGGACGCCTGACTGAAGGGAACAACTGACCTGACTAACCCGATTGGGCCTGTTTGCGTGGGAGCTCTCTAAATAACAGCCTATTCTTCCCCGTAATTTCTTGCTTCTTCACTTTAGCTGTTCCGTTGAATACACCTGGTTCTTTCCAGCTGGCTCCTTCGTAACACCAGTATCACAAAGCGCATAAATCGAGAATGAATGTCCATTGCAAGCCATTTGGGAGTTAAAAGGAAACTGTTTCCTCTTCCTAACAACTTCTGTAGATTCAGCGCGAAAAGTGATAAAGTCATACCACCTGGGAAGGGGATGGTTCCAGGGCATAGGCATTTCCCGATTCAGGAGCGGTGGCAGCGGCAGGAGCTTCGTGAGCGGCAAGCTCCTTAGTGGTATCGATCGAAGCGACAGTCGTCGGTTTCTTCGGGCAGTCACACTAGGTATGTCCTTGTTCGTGACATCTAAAGCATCGGCCCTCCTTTAGGTGGGCAATTCGTTCTTCCGAAGACATCGGCTTGTAAATGGAATCGCCCTCACGTTTGATGAATGGAGATGAAGTGCGTCCAGTGGGAGCGGTGGCAGCAGTTGAACCTATGCCAGAGCCAGATCTAGAGCTAGTCGACGTGGCTTGGGAGCGGCGGGTTTCCTTCTGCTTGTAATGTAGGTTCAAGTTTAGGGCTATACGCTAGTAGGTAGCAACAAACTGCTTAAAGCTAACGTTTAGATCATCCAGCAGGATCATTGTCTGGGTCTGAAGTATCGGTGGCAGGTTGCCATGAAGATCCCGGAGCTGGTCTTGCTCGGGTTGCTGAGCTTCCTCGGCCAGGCGAGTGAAATCAGCGAGAAATTCGTTGAAGTCATCCTTAGGGTTTATGGTTAGGCAGGTATATTCATGGAGTGCCACGGCTACTCGGGTTGGGTTCGAGAACACACCCTCGAGGTGCTTGATCATGTTCTTAGCATCGCTGTATGTGTTAGATGTTCCTTTCTTTGATTCGGGGACCGATATGTAGCTGGGCCTTACCCTTAGTGCTGTAACGATCACATGATGTGGAAGGTTCCGGCGGCGTCGTAGTACCAAAAGAGGGCTCACCTCTCTTTCTCTTTCTCCCCTTCTCCTTCCTCAGATCCTATATCTTCATTGAATGGACTCTTCTTCTTGATGATTTGCCAAGTGTAACAAAGACCTCAGTTTCCTTCTTCTGAGCGTGTCGGTGAAAGCCGGTTGCGCCGATCATTGCAATATCAACTATTGGCAGGATCTTAGTATGCTGGCTAGTCTTGGGCTTAGTTAGGACTTCCTTGGTCGGTATGTTACCTTATAGCGCCCGATTTATCTTTAGGTTCTGTCGGAGGTCTCCGTCGTGCGTGTAGTGTTCTTTTAGGATAGGGCGTCGGCGGTGCTTTTTTTGTCTCTCCTCTGTATATCAGCTTAGTAATTAGGCTGAGGCTTTAGTCGCTAGAGAATGGATTGTATAACTAGCTTAGCTAATTTTGATGCAACCTTCTTAGCAAGAGTATTCGTTCGGCTATAAGAGAGGTCGTTTCTTGTAGTTAGGGAGTACGCTATACTGGGCAAACTAAAGGCGCCTAAGGATGATATTATGCTGGCCTAGATTAATCACTAGTATGAGTATACGTGGCTGCTATTAGCTACCGATATGAAGCGTGGGCTCTACCGCATAGATAATTGGCTGAGATATCCTTCCGTCGAACCTTTTGACTGGGCACTTCTGCGGTAATCGAATCCTGCGTAGTCTAAGCTGCTTGCCTAGTAGGATAGCTAGATCTATGTCGATGAATACAAAACCGTCTACTCTGGTGTCTACGAGCGATGAGATATTAACTAAAAGTATATTGAGAGCTAATTGGGCCTTAAACATAAGGTCATTTTAGTTAAATCCAGCGAGCGTAAGGACACCTCCTGCCCGCCTAGGAAGGAGACTTCCCCTAGGCTTGGCTTTTCCCGACTCCTCGTTATCTTGTTCCTCCTCTATTATAGTAAGATCATCACTGGGAGTGGCGGTGGTTGCAGTCTTAAGGTTCGAGGTCGAGGTCTTTCGGTTCGGGTAGTCGCGCAAGACGTGGCCTTATTGCTGGCAGACAGAGCAACGGCCTTATTTTATAAGCGCTGCTCGCTCGGCAGGAGTGGTGTCTAAGAAGGGGTTGCGTCGTGGAGTAGTCGCGGGGGACTACGTCTGCGTTGGAGGTGCTGATCCCTCGGTGGCCGGCGCGCGGCCTCTGGGTCGCGAGGCTATCTGCTGGGTGATCAGCCGCGAGGCGATCTGACACTTCTTGACGAGCTGGTCGAAGTCGACCTCATCGTCGCCAGCCGTAACCATAACCTACTTCTGGAGTAGGGTAGGAAGCTTTCGGTATAGGTCGCGCTTGCGGAGTTCCTCTGGCTGTTCGGATTCCTCCGCAAGGGAAGTGAATTCAGCTAGGAAATCAGTAAAGTCTTGCCGGTGATTCATTTTGAGTTCGAGATACTGGTCTCGGGCAACCTACTTGTCGTTTAGATCATGGAAAACACCCTCCAAGTGTTTAAAGACGTTGTCGACGCTTTTATAGGCGTACGTTGCCTCTAGGTGCATACAAGGACCGATGTGACGGAGCGCTTTACCTATACAACGGCTACGCGTGTAAGCCAGTTTGTGAGCCATAGTCGGGTAGTGATCATCATTCAATAGCAACTTGGTTCTGATCTTGTTCTTCCAGGTTTTGAACTTTACAGTTTTACCATCGTCTAGCATTAGAGCGTCAGGCATCTTAGAGGGCTTCCGAGCATCGGAGAGGGATAGTGAAGGTCGGGGAGTCTGAGTTCCAGTCATAGCAGCCGTACTAAGGTAGCGCAGCGCTGTCGGAACGCTTTCCTGTTCATTGACAGCCTGACCGTAGTCTATGACTACTTGGTCGAATCGCTTTCGTAGGTCATCACATTGGCCTTCTAGCTCGTCAGTGTTACCAATGCCAATCTCAATTTCGCTACATAGTTTGTCCTTAAGCTAAGCGATTCGCTTCTTGTACTACTAGGCTTTTGCTTCGAGCTGGTCGATCTCCTTTGCATGATCTCGTTGTGTCTTCATCTTCATCGCCTCCTAAAGCTACACTTTGGAGAGGAGAGTATCCAAGCTATGCGGGGTGCCCTTCAGGGCCCAGGTCCTAAGCTCCGTAGGGTTTTTCAGCTGGACAGTCGTCTTTTGATCTCGTCCCAGTATGCTCCAAGCGGGGGAACTAGTAACTACAGCAAAGAGTTAATAATTTCTAGCGCTCGACGAAAGCCAGATGATCTTAGCATAGGACGAACTCATCCTAACATTCCTAGGCAGGATTGAAGTGACTATAGCGTAGGGTTAATCATTTCTAGCGCTCGACGAAAGCCAGATGATCTTAGCATAGGACGAACTCATCCTAACATTCCTTGACAGGATTGAAGTGACTATAGCGTAGGGTTAATCATTTCTAGCGCTCGACGAAAGCCAGATGATCTTAGCATAGGACGAACTCATCCTAACATTCCTTGACAGGGTTAAAGTGACCATAGTAAAGGGTAGGCTATTTCTAGTTTCTCACAATTTTTGACCTGGCATTAGCGAAGGGAGGCTAAAATTTTCGAAGTTACTACATCTTAGACCCGAGGCCGTGCTACATCATATATCCTGGTAGCTATAACTTATAAGTAGGCTACTCTGATAAAGACATTCAAGTCTCAGGAAAAGCGTAGATTTATCGGCCATGGTAATAAGACTTGATGTAGGGATACCTTCCAATACTTAGGGTTAGTTATTGCTCCCCGAGTGGTCAAAGCACCCGCTCTTGTCCTATACCGATAGGACCTAGATATAAAAAGATACGAATAGCACTCGCTCGCTTTTAGGAATGTACACCTCCTAGCTATGTAGATTACCTCTTCTTTATATAATACTACTTTATAGTAAGGATATAACTAGGATCACATACTTCGATATGACCATCGCGTATTTGATAGGGGGAACTAATCTACCCCTTGTCTGTTAGAATTATATACGTAATAGTAGGCCGTAATAGGGAGCTAGATAATACTATATAAGCCTATCTACTAACCCTTAGATTCATTTTCAACATCGCGAATCTACTCTCCTCTCCTGCTATTCTAACTTACTATCTTCAATATTCACCTTCGAAATGCGTTTTATCGCCCCTACTATTATCTTCGGGCTATTTAGCACGGCAATTGCTGCCCCTCAACCAGTGGACCAGACCGGCCAATCCTCGGACGTTTTCTTTCCAGGCAGCTCGACCTCGTCATGCTACTGCTGCCCAACTGGGGCCACCGCCGGCGGTATTGACGCTAACTGTTCACCTGCTAAAGAGGGTGGTAGGTGCATTGTTGGTGATGCTATAATCTGCTGCGACGTGCGCGAACAGGTAAGTATAAATCTAGTAGTATACAATTTACGATATATTATGCTTACCACGATCCGTAGGAATGTGAATACCTTACGACTGCGTCGGCCGATGGGAATACGGGGCCTTTGGATCTCAACGGCCTCCTGAATAATATCGTTGACGGGCTTCTTTAAGCGGAAAGCTTTAGGCTAGCTATTATCCTATTCTTCGGACAGTACTAGCCTTCTCCGTCTTAGGATATCTTAGGTCGTTAGGCTTTTATACCTTGGAATAGGTTAGCTCTGAATCATGTGGCTTTTTGTGGTTTTGTTTGTGGATTGTCCCTTAATAGACAATCGTCCGCTCCTTTGTACCTAATTATTTTAGAAAGCATTAGCTAATAATATCTCACCAATTCTGCTTTCTGACTGCTTTAGCTGAAATATACGCCTTTTAGAGGTTACTAATAACTAGGCGCTATCCGAAGTTTACTTACTTCTAGAGGTTCTTTAGCCTTTAATAAACTTGTTCTCGCCATAGAGTAAATATATATTTCCATAGCAAAGTAAAATAGAACAACAAAAACTCACCTCTATCCCCTAAATTCCCAATATACTCTGAAAATAAGATTTATACCGCAAGCAAGAATAAAGGTAATAAATATTACTTAATATAAGACTATTTTTCAAAATTCATTAAGGAATAAGATATGTAAATAACGCTGGTAGTATGGTTAGGATTAATGGTAAATATATGTATTTTTTCGTTCTGAAACATAAATTAATAAGCTGTAGAAGAGGCAAATGACCACCTCCAAATAGACGATTGAGCGAGAGTTATACTAGTGCGAATATCCGCAAAATATCCCTATATCCTCACGAATATCTATGGATATCCTTCTTGAGGATATAGTATAGAAGTAATATCCATCCTCAATTTGCGGATATGGTATTGGAACCAATATCCAATAGAGAGGATATATTGTAGTCTATGTGTGGATAACTAGTACCAGGTGTTACGATGATGGAAAAGAGCCAACTGGAAAGGTGAACAGGTGCATTCAACCACACAACGAAAGTGAAGAGAGAAGAAACTATGGAGGTGGTGTCTACTGTTTTGTAGAGAGCTTCCATACAAATAGGCCCCATCTGGTTAGTCCGGTCAGCTGCTCCCCTCTACCACACGTCTGTCAGGTGATCTCCAGGTCCATCGTTCTGTCATGCGTCACACCAGGTGATTTTTACGAATACTTTACCAATAAGGCAGATTTTATTCGTACGGATATTATATAAGCGTCAAGGTTTGTTCGTATTCGTCAAGTGATTATTCGTGTGCACCCCTAGTTAGAAGATCCTCGTACATTTGCTGTCTTTCCTCCTACAGTTCTAGTATTTATTCTATGTCGCAGAATACTACAAGTTGGAAGTTACCATACACAGACCACCCAGAAGTCATTCCGTGTGACCTAGACTGAACTATACAGCATTCTGACCACTCCGATACATTCGATTATATTTCCTATTTTGTATTAGTCGAGTTCTCGCCCTTTAAATTGTCGGGCACATCCAGCCTTGGTTAATAAGAGAGATCTTTATCATTCCATTACATGATGGGAGCTGTACGCGCATAGTTCAGAAATATGATAATGGTCAATGTCGCCGATCAATCTACTCTCCTGGATTACCTCCTAGGTTCCAAACTACGTGCTTTAAATATGCGAGGGGACAACATAGTACCTGATTAGCCGGATAATATGACCGACCTCTTGTACACCGTGTGATATAAAATGGGACTCCCCTTGTAATTGGCGGTTCACAAATCCCACCAATCGCCTAACCATGCGGCTTTCCAACCCTAGCTAGTAAGGTTAAACAAGAAAACAGGAATATGCCACTGGTCCTAAATAGGCAGACACCACATTATAGTTAAATTGTTCCTAGGGAAAGCTAGTACAAGAGTCATGCCTTCATTTGCCCTTGTATTATTCTCCGACTGTCGAAAGAGCATGCAGGTCACCCAGACACCAAATAAGGTTCACCTGGACACCATGCTATACCCTTTTAGGAAGGAAGCTGGTTTGGTGTCCAGGTCAGCTTGCTGAGGAGAGTGGGGCCCCCGCTGTCCAGGTGAGTTTTTTCCGCTGTCCAGCCGACCTGCAGCCAGCTGTCGAAAATAATACTATATAATAAAGCAAAATAAACTCTAGGTCAAATAATAGCTCCGCATTGCGTCCATGACTAGTCAGTGATTCAATTACCGATAGGGTCCTTTAAGTTTAAGTATAAACCCCACTAGTTCGTTCATGGTTCATAACAACGAATAAGCCGGCAGGTACAACTGCACTAATTTAGCTATTACTAAGGATAGTGAACATATCTTGGTTAGATCCAAAGAACACTGCATCAGTAGCCCTTATGAACGCCGATTTAGTAAGTCATATTATTGCCGGGAATAGTGGCTTCACTAGTTGGCGATAAGCTACTAAGTGTGGTGCGGCAACATACGAGAACAATAAACCGTCACGGTTAGTAGCATCGGTGTCAACAATTATAGTAATAGCCTCTGCTGGTTTAGTAAAATTACGGTTACCGAATTGTCAGAGATGACTATAAAAGCTGTTACGGGAGCTGTGCCCTAAAAAGGATTAAGCGTATTAATCAAACCTGCCCTAGCGATGGACTGTAATGTCCCACCCATTGATCTAGACGTTGGAGTGATAAGACTTGGTGGCGGCTAGCAGCTAAAGCCAAGCGACCCATTTTTGCTACTTGAGTAGTAATATTGATTGGAACTGCGCTAGAAGCGTGTGTACGTATGACCGTATCTACTTTAGTATCATCAACAATTGTGAAGCTAGTTGTAGGAGTGGTTCCAAATCTAATACCAGTGGTACCTGTGAGATAAATGCTAGAGATAATAACAGTGTTACCGCCGGCTATGACGTCTATAGTAAGAGACAGATGATTACAAAATCTCGGTATTAAAGTTCATTAGAACCTGTACATACAGTCACTTGCTGAACATAGTCATGGGTCCAGGTCACATCAGCGTGAAGAAATAAGGAAGTCAGACCAGGGATGCGGCAACATTCTAATGCATATCCACACGAACCATAGTCATGGGGCCAGGCTACTCCTGCCTCAGCGTAAACTAACGGGGAAGTCAGACCAGGGATGCGGCAACATTCCAATGTTTACTAGCTCAAGCCATTCTCATCCAAATAGACAAACTGGCTCATATCATGCGGCTATTGAAATGTAGGCCTGATTGTGGCTATTAACATTCTTATGCGTTTATTATTTATTTTCATGTGTATTTAAGAGAATGAATTCCCAGGTCCATGTCTACTGAACCTCAAAAGTGAGTTTGCTTCCACTTACACAACTACATTTTTCTCTCAAGTTTTAACTACCCTGATCAATAATGTCGGGGAGACCTCCTGTCGTCAGCAGTGTGAACCCCACTAGTGGCCCTGCTGCTGGAGGAAACGCGGTAACCATTGTCGGCTCTGGTTTCACGGGTGCTACGGCTGTGACATTTGGCTCCACTGCTGCCGCATTCACTGTGAACTCTAACACTCAGATAACGGCTGTTACTCCCCCCGGCCCCTCTGGTGGCGGCCCCGTTGCTGTCATTATCGCTAGTCCTGGTGGTACTAGCGGGGCTGGCGTTAACTACACCTATGTAGCTACGCCCGTCGTCAGCAGCGTGAGTCCCACTAGTGGCCCTGCTGCTGGAGGAAACACGGTATCAATTCTCGGCTCTGGCTTCACCGGTGCTACGGCTGTGACATTTGGCTCCACTCCTGCGACCTTCACTGTGAACTCCAACACTCAGATAACTGCCGTTGCTCCGGCTGGGCCTTCCGGCGGTGGCCCTGTTCCTGTCGTTGTCACTGGCCCTGGTGGTACTAGCGGGGCTGGCGTTAACTACACCTATGTAGCTACGCCCGCCGTCAGCAGCGTCAGTCCCACTAGTGGCCCTGCTGCTGGAGGAAACACGGTATCCATTATCGGCTCTGGCTTCACCGGTGCTACGGCTGTGAAGTTTGGGTCTACTGCTGCGACCTTCACTGTGAACTCCAACACTCAGATAACTGCTGTTGCTCCGGCTGGGCCTTCCGGCGGCGGCCCTGTTCCTGTCGTTGTTACTAGTCCTGGTGGTACTAGCGCGACTGGCGTTAACTACACCTACATACCTACGCCTGTCGTTACCAGCGTGAGTCCCACTGCTGGCCCTGCTGCTGGAGGAAACACGGTATCCATTATCGGCTCTGGCTTCACCGGTGCTACGGCTGTGACATTTGGCTCCACTCCTGCGACCTTTACTGTGAACTCCAACACTCAGATATCTGCTGTCGCTCCGGCTGGGCCTTCCGGCGGCGGCCCTGTTCCTGTTATTGTTACTGGTCCTGGTGGTACTAGCGCGTCTGGCGTTAACTACACCTATGTAGCTACGCCCGCCGTCAGCAGCGTGAGTCCCACTAGTGGCCCTGCTGCTGGAGGAACCACGGTATCCATTCTCGGCTCTGGCTTCACCGGTGCTACGGCTGTGACATTTGGCTCCACTCCTGCGACCTTCACTGTGAACTCCAACACTCAGATAACTGCCGTTGCCCCGGCTGGGCCTTCCGGTGGTGGCCCTGTGCCTATCGTTGTCACTGGCCCTGGTGGTACTAGCGCGTCTGGCGTTAACTACACCTATATACCTGCGCCTGTCGTCAGCGCCGTGAGTCCCACTAGTGGCCCTGCTGCTGGAGGAACCGTGGTAATCATTGTCGGCTCTGGTTTCACCGGTGCTACGGCTGTGACATTTGGCTCCACTCCTGCGACATTTACTGTGAACTCCAACACTCAGATAACTGCTACTGCTCCTGCTGGGCCTTCCGGCGGCGGCCCTGTTCCTGTCGTTGTTACTAGTCCTGGTGGTACTAGCGCGTCTGGCGTTAACTACACCTATATACCTGCGCCTGTCGTCAGCAGCGTGAGTCCCACTAGTGGCCCTGTTGCTGGAGGAACCACGGTAACCATTGTCGGTTCTGGTTTCACCGGTGCTACGGCTGTGACATTTGGCTCCACTCCTGCGACATTTACTGTGAACTCTAACACTCAGATAACTGCTACTGCTCCTGCTGGGCCTTCCGGCGGCGGCCCTGTTCCTGTCGTTGTCACTGGCCCTGGTGGTACTAGCGCGTCTGGCGTTAACTACACCTATATACCTGCGCCTGTCGTTACCAGCGTGAGTCCCACTGCTGGCCCTGCTGCTGGAGGAAACACGGTATCCATTATCGGCTCTGGCTTTACTGGTGCTACGGCTGTGACATTTGGCTCTACTCCTGCGACCTTCAGTGTGATCTCCAACACTCAGATAACTGCTGTCGCTCCGGCTGGGCCTTCCGGCGGCGGCCCTGTTCCTGTTATTGTAACTGGTCCTGGTGGTACTAGCGCGTCTGGCGTTAACTACATCTATATACCTGCACCTGTCGTCAGCAGCGTGAGTCCCATTAGTGGCCCTGTTGCTGGAGGAACCGTGGTAACCATTCTCGGCTCTGGTTTCACCGGTGCTACGGCTGTGACATTTGGCTCTACTGCTGCCGCCTTTACTGTGGACTCCAACACTCAGATAACTGCTACTGCTCCGGCTGGGCCTTCCGGTGGCGGCCCTGTACCTGTCTTTGTTACTATTCCTGGTGGTACTAGTGCCCCTGGCGTTAACTTCACCTATATACCTGCGCCTGTCGTCAGCAGCGTGAGTCCCACTAGTGGCCCTTTCATTGGAGGAACCACGGTAACCATTCTCGGCTCTGGTTTCACCGGTGCTACGGCTGTGAACTTCGGCTTAACTCCTGCCACTTTCACTGTGAACTCTAACAATCAGATAACTGCGGTTTCTCCCGGCGGCACTGCCGGGTTCACCTACTCTGTCCTTGTCACCGGTCCTGGTGGCAGTAGTGGCCCCGTCTTGGCTGCGAACTTCGACTATGTGTGAGGACTATAGTCCCCGGTGGCCAGTATTGTATTCTGAATGGGCCAATCAGAAGGCTTGGAAGCAGGTGCTATTGGTGACGTATGACATGACGATGGACACGGAGATCACCTGATGGGCATGTAGGGGATGAGAGCAGCTGACCGGACTAACCTGACGGGGCCCATTTGTGTGCAAGCGCTCTCTACATCATAGCTGTCAGCACCTCCATAGTTTCTTCCTTCTTCACCTTCGTTCTTTCGTTGAATGCACCTGATTACTTTCAGCCGGCTCTTTCCTTGATCGTAAAACTATTTGAGTGAAACGGAGGTAGGAGATACACCAAACGTACGAGGATCTTCCAACTACTGGTGCACACGAATAATCACTTGACCAATACGAATAAACCTTGTGTCACTCAAAAGTTATACAATATTCGTACGCATAAAATCTGCCTTATTCTTAAAGTATTCCTAAAAATCATGTAGTCCTAGTTGTCCATACATGGACTGCGACATATTCTCTCCATTGGATATTTGGTCCAATACCATATCCGCAAATTAAGGATATCCATGGATATCCGCGAGGACATGAGGATATTCTGCGGATATCCGCACTAGTATAACTCTCGCTTAATTATCTATTTGGAGGTGGTCGTTTGTGTGAAGGGCTGTAGCCGATTTGATTCAATCTAACTAGGCCACGAACTGTTTACAACAATCTTAGGGAAAAGGGAAACAAAAGGGGCTAGGCCTGTGGCACAACCTCCGCAATAAAGCGTGATCAAAAGATTATTGTTAAGGTGGGCTTATTAGGGAGCTAATACGAGGGCAGCACTAATATTACTTCCTTCTAGAGCCTCGTCAGAGACCGCGAACAATGCCTAGTCAGAATGCGGTGTGCCCCAACAGTTGAGTCAGCATACATCATCCCAAATAGATTCAGTAGAACGTCCGTGCGACCTCCCAGGAGTGAATTCTGGGATTAGTTGCGGAACTACTGGGGCCGTACCCAAACGGAGAAGGGGGAGGCCGAGCTGCTACTGGGCTATACCATCAACACCGAGTTCACTGCGAACATGATGACCCCTAGCAAGCAGGCCTATGTATATTGGGGATGTGCAATGTGTGCCTTTCGTCCGGTTTCGGTGAACAAGGCTCAAACTGTGATGTATATTGCCTTGCATTGGTTACCAATGTTGCCACCCAGTGTCAAGCGAAGTGACCATGTTTCGCCTACCGAGAAGTTAGAACCCATTTGGTGGGCGCACACAAGAGTTCACAACTCTCCCTACTGCCAGGATTGGTATCTATAACTGGGAGCGAAAAGTGGAAATGCAATCAGGCGATATCATCACTGTTACCACGGATGACCCACTAAATCGACCTCTCCCTTTATGGGACCTGCTTCTCCTCATGTGGCACCTAACAAGGATCGCAGCGATGCAGGGAGCTAGGGAGGATTCAGATGATGATCTTCCATCAGATAACGATATGGATCCAATTCCCTCAGGGACTAAAACGACTATAACGGGCAGGAGACAAGTTTTTCCCGGTCGGTCGCCAGCAGCTCCGCGGATAGGTACTCCACCCCGACTACCGATTCGCCCTGTGAGTGAGGAGAAGGGAGTCTCGAAGGTTGCTCTAGAATCGCTATCACCCGAACGAGAGAGAGCGAGATCTTTGCAACCGGTAAAGCGGAGTTTGTCAGTCAGGTTCTATCCTGGATCTGGACCCTTTCGGCTGCAAGCGAGGTCGGCCAACCCGGAAGGACGAAGCCCTTATATCGAATTGGGTGAACTTGCTTTTCCTTTTGGTACTACTTGTTACGATGATGGAAAAGAGCCAACTTGGAGGTAACCAGGTGCATTAAACGAGACAACAAAGGTGAAGAAGGAAGAACTATGGAGGCTCTGTCAACTATCTTGTAGAGGGCTTATGCAAACAGGCCCCACCGGGTTAGTTTAGTCAGGTGCTCCCATCACTCCATGTCCATTAGGTGATCTCTGTCTATCGTTCTGTCATGCGTCACACTACTCCTATGATCCTAATCATTAATTCAACACCCTTATGTAGCCTCGTCGGGAGTCATCATGAATACTACTCTATAGGCCACGCTCATGCTCGTATTCCTCCACCAATCCCTACTCCTACCCCTACGAGCGAAGTTGTAGATTATATATAGATTAACGAGGATGAATGCAAAATGGCGCGAAGATAGTCTAGACGATAGTTAGAAGAACCTATAATTCTCGATATCCGTTCATCGGGGTAAATGCAGCCACTACAACAGAGGATAAAGCAAAGGAACAGAACGCAGTGTAATTCCAGAGAAGGACCGTTAGTGCCACTACTAGGGCTACAGATATTCCCGTTCCCACTTCTGCTTCCACATCACCTCGCATTCCTCCAAGTCACGGGCATTGGCGGCAATCCTCTGAAGCACCCGTGCTTCCCAGGTGTCAAGTTCGATCCTGGACCGGTCAACCTCCCCTTTCTCGACAGCAAGACGTGCCCGTTCCTATACAAGGTCGCGATACTTAGCATCGGCGGCCAATGCAATTTCTATGCTAGCTATGCCGGGCGGGGGACGCACCACCTTGGGTCGTAGGGCCGGGCTTGAGGCAGGCATCTGCTGTTCCAAGTTGGAGCCGACGACCCTTTCAACCGTCTCCGCCCCTACCTAGTTCAGACCATCCCGCTTTTTAATAGCACCCTTAAGGAAACCGGCAAGGTAACGGGGACTCCCACGACTGGCCTTCTTCACGAAGTCGTTATTCTAAATGGGAGGAAAACAACTCTTTGACAAAGCGCGAACTACCGAACTAGTGTGCTGCGCCTGTCGCAGTGCCTATCATTTTGCTCATCAGACCAAGACAAATCCATTGATCCCATTTTTAGCCAATTTCCGCTCCGTGGTCGACCATGGTAGGCGGAAAGGCCAAAAAGGGGTCGAAAAACTAATGGCCGCAGCCGCCCGACGGTGAAGGCCTTGAGCTACGCGCCCACGCAGGAGCTCTTTTGAAGACAACTATGCAGTTGAAAACGCTCTGCAGCGACGGCGGACTGCTATCACCGGAGCGCTTCGCCGCGTATCTCGACGTCGTGATCTCCCTGACCTCGAAGATGCGCGACGACGACGTGCTGGCAGAGCTTCAGCGCATACGCGCGCTACTCAACGATTTTAATCGGAAATACACCGCCATGATCATTAAGCTGCAGCATGCAGTGACTACCCAAGCCACGCTGCTCTCGACGGCCAGGCCTGGCGTTGCCAGCGGCTCTCTGCCCCCTGGCCACGCGACCGGTTATCGTGATGCTGTTATGGCCCACGTGACTAATAGCCAGTCCTCGCTTGTGTCTGGATAGCTAGCGAGATGGACTATCCCTAGCAACGACCTAAGCAATGACAGCAGCTGCCCGGCCGCGGCGCCGCTACTCCGCGAGGACCTCCAAATCGTCGTTCGTTCGACCGATCCGCAGATTGTTAATCCCCTACGACACCAGGGGGCCGCTAAGGTTGTCAGCCACGCCAACCGGTCTATCCAGGAGACCGGCGTGGCCGACCACTCCCTAGTGTCATCGGGTAGAGCGCTCCTGAGCGGGGATATCCTGATTCGGGTGGACCGGCTGGAGCACGTCAGGACTCTGCATGAAAACGAACAATGGTGTGAGGTTTTCGGCGCCGACGCGCGTATCCGGCAGGCCACCCACGCGGTAACCATGAATGGCGTGCGTTGCGCAAGCTTCGACCTATACAAGGATACTAGGGCGAAGGCTACGATCCGCGCGGCCAATGTGGGACGTCTCCTAGCGGACGCAGAGGTCGTGAGGGTCGGCTGACGATAGAAAATGGAGGAAACGAAGCCACAGTATGCTATACTGCTGGTCGAATTCAACAGCGCTGAGGCGGCGAATTGCGCAATTCGCCAGGGGCTCTCCCTACATAGTAAGCCCCACGACTGCCGGTATTTTCGATGGCAGCCATCGCCTGTAGTAGTGTTTCCGCTGCTAGGATTATAGCCACATCGCCCACAACTGCAAGCGCGAGGCCCACTGCGCATATTGTGCGCAAGGCCATAATACATAGGACTGCACGCGTGCCCGCGACCGTCGCCGGGTAAAGTATGCTGTGTGTATCAAACACAACAGACCCAAGCCGAATCACTTCGCTTTCGACCGGGAGTGCCTAGTGAGAGGTGAAGCTATTGCGACAGTTTCCAACCACCGCAGCCAGGAGCCTAAGCTCCACCAAGAGCCCCTTTGGTCCAGTGTCGTACCATCCAACAAGATCTCAACCCCATCGATGCCCACCGCAGAAACGCACCCCACACCTGCCGAATCCGCCAGAGCAAGACGCGCCACCGGAGCGGCGAAGCAGGCCGCAGAGGCCTTAGAGACACAGAAGACGGCAGAGACACTGGAGATTAATAGGGCCCTAGCCAAGATAGGAGCTGTCGTGGTCTCCCACAGGAGCAAAGACCAAGACGAGCGACGTTACAAGCGGAAGGCCGTCGAGGACTCCGCCAGCGAAGAGGAAATAGATACTAATCTTCAGCTCCGGCAGACCGAGGCCGCTCAGCCTGCTCCTAACAGAATCAGGGACATCCTGCTACTCCCAGCTCCGCCAATGCCCGCGGTCCCACTCAGCAGCCCAGCGCTGCTTGATCCGCCGCCGCATACGGCCCTTAGCGAGGCTGGCCAGTAAGGGGCGCGGGTGGTCGGACGGAGGTTGATCCGTGCCGCCCCCCACACCTCCCGTCGCGGCTAACTTTGCTTCAACGTCTGCCTTCTCATTGCCAGGCACGCCCACGTGTGCGGGGATCCATCGGATCTCGACGGGAATCTTGTCGGACGTGGGCGTGTGCGATCGAAGGGCCCTAACGTAATTATAGATGCTGCTGAGCATGTATTGGCCCGATGATCGCTTGAGATATTGCACTGCCTGGATAGCAGCCTGACAGTCAGAGAAGATGACCATCAATCAATCAATATTCTTATTCCCGATCTAGCTTCCTATGCTTCCAGGTGCTATGCGGGGATTTGTGTTTCTGGTGTCCAGCCCAGTGCGCATGCAAAGCTACCCGCAGCGAGGTCAGATGGCTCATTGCCGATTACACCAAAGAAGGTAATGCAAACGCGACAGACAAAAACATAAACAGGACAAACGAAAGTGGCAGAAAAGAGAGCCAGGGAGTCACCGCCCCCGCGGTCCCCACGTCCCCGCGGCTGTCCTCAGGCAGCGTTGGTAAGGAGATCTCCAACGCTGCGATCAAAAAGCCTCATCAGCAGCACCGCGCTATATGCACCCATGGACTCAACAGGTCAGACCCCAGCGGTCTGACCTTCCAGCGTCTGACACCCCTTCGGCCTGTATCACCAAGCCAGCACCCTCTGGCCTGCATCACCGGGCTGACTTCCCTCCTCCTTTCCTCCGTCCGTCGGCATGCACTCGAATCACCGAGTCCTGAATCACCTGATTGCCGTTCCGCTGCGCTGCACCACTTCTTGCTTCCGACTGGCAGGCCTGAATCACCAGGTTCTCGGACCTGGCCCGGTCGGTGGCAGAAAATTCTGTCTCCACCGGTGCACAAATGGCATTTCCGGCGCACTCACAACCGCCATCGTCGATAATGATATCAAACCGGTATCAAACAATAGCGCTTGGAGATCGTTGGAATTTGAACTAGGTCTTGAGATCCTAGGACCTCTGGTTGTCGAGATATCGCAAGAAATCGATTTCGCTAAGAGATAGTTCGTCTTTTAGTACTAGAGAATCGAAAGCGCAAATTGAACGACAGCCTGAAGGTTGCCCGCAAACGGTTGAGAGAACATGGGTCATTCGACGCAAGTTTCTGGACGCAGTCGGCACGCGTTGAAGAAATTGAAAATGCCAAATCGGATGTACAACGGAGGATCTCTTTACAGAACCTTGGAGGGAACGAGACCAAGTGGCAAAAGACAGACGAGGCCAAAGCCGTCTTTGAATGAATCAAAGCTCAAGAGCAAGCGAAGAAGATCTGCGACCTACGGATCAGAGACCTTGATCCCAAAAAATCTCGGACAGGCCTCCGGGCGGCGTTTAGGGAACTCTTCACCACTAGCAAAGCAGGACTAAATATTTTAACTCCTGGAGCCGGCCGCCGGGATTTTTGACTACAGTCAGCTTTCCGATCAGACATGATCGAGAAATACAATGCCAAACACGACTCAGAAGACTTTCTATCGTGCCCGGTTCTTAGAGCTTGGTGTTTGAGCGACCATATTGTCGCGGCTCATCTTTCCGCCTGTATGCACGGCCAAGCTACTATGGATGCAATTTTTGGATCCCGAAGACCGCCGGAGCTCTTTTCCCGTCGCAATGGTATCTTGATCTCGTCATTCATTGAACGATATCTCGATTGCGGAAAGCTGGTTATTGTGCCAGATCTGCCGGAGCAGCCAAGATGGCCCATTTACTTGCTTGGGAGAATAGCGACGTTCGTGTGACGCATGACATGAATGACGATGGACTTGGAGATCACCTGACGGACGTGTGGTGGAGGGGAGAGGGGAGCAGCTGATCAGACTAACCAGATGGGGCCTGTTTGTATGGAAGCTCTCTACAAAACAGTACCTCCATAATTTCTTCCTTCCTCACTTTCGTTGTCTCGTTGAATGTACCTGCTTCCTTTCCAGTTGGCTCTTTTCCATCATTGTAACACGTGGCAACTCTTGGCAGCTCTTTGAAATTGTCTGTGATGCTTGACAGTGAACTGTGCCATCACCGTCCATATAAATGAGCACAAAATGGATACAAGGGAGCCCGCAATATTATTCGGGGCCTGACACGCCTGGTTGCGCCTGTCAGTTGGTCAACCTAGTAAACCCTGGTGACTGACAAAGTAGCTATCCTACCATGAAGCTCAGGTCCATGTGTGGGGCTTGGAGATGAAATTTTGGTTCAAAGTTATCTTAATTGAATATTTAGCTAATAGGACCTTGGTGTATAGCCTCGGCAAAGGTGCACTCACGATAGGAAGCCATTTATAAGGGAGACACGATGGCCACGCTCTAATGCATAGGAAAATGTAAAAATAAAAAGAAAGCAAGAGAAAGGGCTATGCACTTTGAAATCATACATAACTGACATATGTGTCAGCAGTAGCTGAATGAGAAAGAGTCGTGTTCAAATCTTCGGGTTGGACAGGGCGAGTTACAGATCAGCTATGCCATAAAAGTTACTGGGTTGTGGCGGCAGACCTAGGCTACTTTGGATATGCGCACTATCGGGAGGAATTTCCCCATCAAGGGCCCGACAAAACTAAAATAGTAGCACAGATACCGGCACGCAAACGCCCACACGGGATCTTCTATTCAGATAGGTTGCTGCGATGTCGGTAGCATTTAAATGGCTGGCGTAATCTCCCGTATGTCGATCATGCATGGATGGGTAGGAGTTAAATATGCAAGTCTAACAAAGTACGTGATATGAGGAATCGTTCAAGCCCAGTAGGCAGTCCTACGTTAGACAGCGGACCTTGCATCGCCTTCGTGGGCGTTGGATAAACGGCCCGACCGCTAGCACGAGGAGAAAATTGTTCAGCCGATGTATCTTACGTTTAAACGAGGTTTTCTCCCACATCACTTCATCTGCCTTTGAAGAGCGCAGCTAGCGATCGGTAGTCTTCTAGCTAGAATCAATTGAAACCCCCATGGGATAGAGATGAACATTTACTCTTGACATACATAAATACGTTTCTGTTTGACCCTCTTTGCCCCCCTTACCTCATCGTGTTCTTTAATGTGTCAAGCTTGCCGAGACATTAGCGTTATTCTTCCCAACATCATTCGTCGGCCGTGGACAGAGACCATCTATCGGGTAGCAGTTGAAACTCATCACACTCCGGGAAGCCAGAAAATGCCCCGGTCTTACAAAAAGAGGTTGGGCTTGCAGGTCGGTGCTCGGGTGCAGGCACCTAACACTCGTGCACGGATAGCACGGACAGCACGGACCCTGTCAAAGTTCGACATTTCCTAGATTTAGTTCGGTGCTGCATTCATTTCAATTATGGGACGAACCATAGTTTACGCAACGAGATGATATGGCGAGTCTAGCGGGTGATCCAGTTCGCACCTTGAATGAGATGATCACCGATGCTTTGATAGAGCCGGGAAGTGAACCGCATGAACTATGCGTGTCGTATCCCAGTAGCAATATGGTATTTTTTCCATACCCATTAGTCGTTCCTACCTTCATATGGCTTCTGGGATTTCTTATGTCATTATGGCCACGGGTGTAGGGATGCGCAATGTATATATATACATATCATAGGTATCCGACATGTATAACAGTTTGACTTCCGATATTCCCCATGCGAAGGAATGTCGCCCCGGGGACCGGTTCCCTTGGTGTAAGTTAGCGGCGTTGGGAACATACGCTACAAGGGCCCGTAGTTATAGTCATTCTCGAAATTTCCTTGCACATTGAGACACACTTTTCTGGCCCCACTGCCAAGTCCTTAACCCAGATCATTCATTGAACAGGCCACCCTTAGTTAAGGGCCGCTTTACAATGCACCGTGCATGGTATTGTATCCCTATCCGTAATATTGCATCCTGCGCTTTGATTGTTGGGCGGTAACGTTGATAGTCACGGGACTAGATAAGCCCCAGTTTATAGTGGCCCTCCACCGAGTGAGGCCCGCTCAATGAATTATCTGCGCTAAGGCCTTCGCAGTGGGGCCGGAAAAGAGTGTCTGAATTTGTACTGGTCAAGGCTATTTTGGGAATGGCTTGGCTGTACTGTCTACGTGGTTGACGAATGTTGACTTTCTTGGCTAGTTGCATGAATCAGGATGGTGTACTTTTGACCTATACGGGATCACCCCTCACCTAGGTTGCCGCTATGGATCCCGAAACTCAAAACCCTTAGGGTTCGTTCTTATGTGTCAAGGATGTCACCACGCTGTGATATTCTCGAATTCTGGCACGTTATATCCCGTTTCCCCCATTTTGAGAGTTTAGGGCCTAAGGACAGCAGGGAAACCACGGTTGTATGAAATGTATGGGGATGTTCACATAGGTCCTACGCCTTATTCCGGCGATCCGATATGCCATGTCGGACGGATCTAGGGTCGGATCGTCACGAGATGGCCTCAGCCCCGGTGTTTTTTTGGGGGTATCCGACATAGTTGAACCCCACTTTTCTGCGATCAGTGGAGGCTGATATCCGGACCGGCCTAATTGACGCGCTCTCACGTCATCACTGCAAAGCTAAGGTTGTTCCGGCCCATGGTGATAGCGTGGTGGCCATTTGATCTTCTCGGGGCGGGGTCTTGATGGGTTCGCCTTAGGGCTTCTGGGCTACGGTTTAATACCGGGCGCCGGTATAGCCTTATAGGAATCCCAGTCACGTAGCTTTCAGGGTCTCCAGCATTCCCCCGCGTCTGGAGATCCCTTCATCCCACACGTTGCGGACGGACGGATACACTCATAATTCCCATGCAATATACTTCTGACCCAGCCACACTTGTACTTGTAGAGTCAGCGACCCCACCAGATTCAAGACGTTCACGGCCAAATCAGATTCGATCGATGTCCAACCCTCCACGCTGTGGCTATCACATAATTACCATTGGCATTTCCGAAGCCCATATGAGGGTGTTGCTAGGGTAGGATATTTAATTCGGTCATTTTAAACACATTCAAACGCTCGATCTTCTATGTAGGCACATTGCTGCAAATATTTATGATGAACTGGCCATACAAGTCCTAGACTCTTCCAAGATCGTTTAACGAAATCTTGACAAACTACGAATCTTCAATTCGCTGAAAAGCCGGGATTAGAAAGCACCAGCGGCTATTTCTTCCAACCAATAGCTTCCCAAGAGGGGCTTGGTATATGCCCAAGCACAGGGCAAGTAACAAGTGGCTGTATCTAGATCAGCAAGAGCAATTGGCTTGGCGCCGATCTGTTCAGGATATCCCTGTGGCATTGGTACCGTTGTATGTCACTAGGGCGCCTTTTCACTAAATCCCAGGGATTGAGCATTGTGATCATAGCACAGGGGATGCTACGCAACTTGGGGCTCGTACCTTTGTATGTCACTAGGGCGCCTTTCCACTAAATCCCAGGTATTGAGCATAGTGGTCATAGCACAGGGGATACTAACGCAACTAAGTGTAACCAGACCAACGGAGACGACATGTTCTGCAGTTGTCATTCTATTAGCAGCAGGTGCCCGGAATTTGATTCCCGTAGCCATGGAGTTATAAATAGCAAGACAACCTCTGTGTCCGTTTGTTCGAGCCTACCCGCGAGTATTACTGTGAGAGGTGGATTATGCAAAATGCGTTATTTCCAATGCCCATGGGGCTCCTGCGAAAAGGTTAGTCATGGTTTCCCCAATTATATGGCCCTTCTGACACGCTTGTAAAGGCATTTATTCGCAAATGTGACCTCTCCCGACACTATCAGATTCATACAGATGACAGACCCTTTATCTGTCCTGAAGAAGACTGCAACAAACGGTTCCACCAGCAATCTTCCCTGAAGGTCCACCAGAGAATCCACACCGGTGAAAAACCCTATATTTGTGAGCTTAAAAAAGATTGTAGGAGAGCTTTTGCCGATGTAAGCAAATTTCCATACGTGATACACCCCGAACAAGATTTTTTCATCTGTTTCAATCAGGGCTGAATACCATGCCCAGCCATCCAGCTATGCTAGACACCAGCGTACTCATACCAATGAGAAGCCTTACACGTGCCCTATCTCATCTTGCAGCCAGAGGTACTTTCACATTTACTAGGAGTTCTGGTCTTTGGAAATTGCGGCACTAACAATGTACTATAGGTTTTCCCGGAAATCTTCATCAAGAAGACACCATATTATGCTCCATCCTGAAAGCCTCATATTGGAACCACAACAAGACCACGCCTTGGCTTCGCTGCCACTACCCCCTCCTGATATGGAATCCAGCTATTTCCCTATTCCAATCTCACAGCCCACCTTTCAAGATAGGGATAGTCTTCTGCCTTCTACCTATGAATTATTATCCGACGAGCTCAACATAGACGGCTTGTTCAAACCGATCAGCTTAGCAGATATTTCCACTGCTCCTTTCTACGCCAGCGGAGGCCAGAAATATTGACCAGAGTCTCCCCTCCCTTAAGATCCATACTGCGTCTATCTGATCCCGGAATCCTCTCGTTTTGAGCACCGGTTAGCTATATACGCAGTTGCAATTTAAATCCAGTCCACTTGAAGGGTTGACATTTAAACGACCCACCCGCTCAAGATAAGACCATATGCTACAGAGATGTTTCAAACAGGAATTTTTATGTTTTTGTCGTTCCCCTCTTTCATACGTTCTTGGGCAACCTCTTTGACAAGCGCTCAAATAAGGACATCTCTTGCAATCACGAATCGGCAGCTACAAGCCGGAGAATTATGAAGCGCCATTTAGGTACACAGAGACCGTAAATAGTATAGTAGTAAATAGTATTATGTGAACTGAGCGTGCTGTATATAAAGAAATATTATCAGTGCAAGCTGATACTGTATAGCCTAGTATGCAGAGACGACGAATGATATCAAGCGGAATCAATATGGATAAATAACATTGATTCATTCAGTAGAAAGATGGGGGGAGAACCGCTGTTAAAAGCACATGCTTTAGCTACACCGCTATTCGGTGCGTCTGAAGTCTGCGGTACTCAGCTGTGACAAAGGCTGCATTGCAGCTCGGCTCCCTGATTACATAGGAAATACTAAACGAATGTGGGCCCATCAGCAACCAACCAGTTTCTAGCGGTAAGTTACCCCTTCATGTGCTAACAACTATCGAATCAGTGCTTCCGATACGCGGGCAGCTATTAGGTCTAAAGCCCAGGCTATTAGTTCCTTCTGTATGCAAGCGCCGTGAGAACTTTGCTAAGAGACTAGTTGCGCATCAGTATCAGGCTCAAATAAAATCTATTTTATTGTAGAGTGTACATCAAGCAATAGTCTTATTCCCGATAGAGCTTCCTAAGTTACAGGTGCTATGCGGGGATTTGCGCCTTCCGGTGTCCAGCCCGGTACGCATGCGAAGCTTGTCGTCCCTGGACCTGTTATATAAGCCGCTACCGCGAGAATCTTACTTAGTAAGATTGTCTTCGGACCTTTTTAGTCTATGTGAATCGTCACGTGAAGAGCAGCGGCTTCCGATTCCACAAGCTGCCCGCAGCGAGAGCAGATGGCTTAGCCGATCAGATCGAAGAAAGTAGTACAAACGCGACAAACAAAACAAAGCAGACAAAAGAAAGGGCAGAAAAGAGAGCTAGGGGAGTCACCGCCCCTGCGATCCAACGTCCCCGCGGTAGTCCTCCGCAGTGTTGGTAAGGAATGATTCAACGCTGCAATCAAAAAGCCTCATCAGCAGCGCCGCGCCATATGCACCAACGGCCTCAACCGATCAGACCCCAGATATCTGATCTTCCAACAGCCACCACCCCTTTCGGCCCGCATCACCAAGCCGATCTGTCTCCCTCCTTCCTCCATCCGCCGTCATGCACTCGAATCACCGTCCACTCCCACTGTCAACTCCCGTCAGGTCGCCCTCATCGCCTGCATCGCCATGTATCGCCATCTTGCACCTCCGGTAGTGTGTAGCTTCTTGCCTCTTTCGATTGATGTCTCCTGGCTGCGCCTATCAGCTCCATCTGGCTAGATGTGACCGGTTGGCGTGGCGTATTCACCGTAGTCGTCCCAGCCCGTCTCAGGTTGAGCTGAGGTTTGGCGGTCATATTACGCATCGTCTTCGCCGGCTGTCCCCCTGCCAGGTTCTGTTACGATGATGGAAAAGAGCCAACTGGAAGATAACCAGGTGCATTTAACGAGACAACGAAGGTGAAGAAGAAAGAAACTACAGAGGCCCTGTCAACTATTTGTAGAGGGCTTCCACGCAAACAGGCCTCATCAGGTTAGTCTGGTCAGGTGCTCCCATCACCCACGTCCATCAGGTGATCTCTGTCCATCGTTCTGTCATGCGTCAAACTATGGAGCCTGTAGAACGATCGTACAAGATCCACGATAAGGAGATGCTAGCAATCATCACATCGCTGAATAAATAGAGGCCAGAGCTCGAAGGCCTATAGCGAGAGGATCGATTCTGGATCCTTACTAACTACTAGTCATTAGAATACTTTATGACATCAAATAAGCTTAATACTAGACAGTTTCGCTAGAGCGAGTTCCTCTCCTGATTTTACTTCCTTGTCAAATATCGATCAGGCAAGCGTAACCTCTTAGTGGACACCCTCTCCCAGAAAGATCTTACAGCAGCAACCACTAGAACACAGAGCCTTCTACTAGAAACGTGCCTCAAAGAAGGAGTATTCCCTCAACTTATAGCTATCGCTATAGCCCTTACCCTTCCCCCTACCGATACCGATACCGACATCGTCCAACGAGTGAAGCGAACAAATCGATAATACTAAGACCTAGACTAGGGACGGGAATAGGCTTAGGCGGTAAAACCATATTGGGAAACCGAAGACGGACTCTTACTCTACGATAATCGATTAGTTGTGCCGGACGATGGTGATCTCCGAGCTCGACTACTTGACGATATCCACCGATAATCTTTGATAGCCCATCCTAGACCAGAGAAGATAAAAAAGCTATTAAGCTCCCGCTACTACTGGCTATGCTGGGCAACCGACGTAGAAAGATATATCGATAACTCTTTGGTTTGTAAGCGGACGAAACACTGGAGAGACCGATTACTAGGTCTACTACATCTATTACCGATTCCTGACCGCCCCTAGCAGCATATCACGATAGACTTCCGATTATTTCTAAAGGACAAAAATGGTTACGACGCAATTTTTATTATCGTCGATCGACTGAGTAAGCGACCGATCTCGATCCCCCACCACAATTTAACCTTAATAAAGGGTATGGCACAGTTATTCATCAACTACGTCTACCGCTGGACAGGGATTCCCGACTCGATGGTATCAGACCGAGGAGGACTGTTCATCTCGGATTTCTGGACTGAATTCTGCCGAATACTTGGTGTAAAGAGGAAGCTTTCAACTGCACACCAACCGCCGACTGACGGACAAAGCGAAAATGCCAATCCGCATATGGCCCAATGGCTACGTCCTTTCGTGAACTACCATCAAGATGATTGGTCATGTTACACTTGGCAAATCATCAAAAATAAGAGTCGATTCAACGAAGATATCGAATCTGAGGAGGGAAAAGAAGAGAAAGAAAAAGAAGAGAAAGAAAAAGAGAAAGAGAGATGAGCCCTCTTTTGTTACTACAACGCCGCCGGAACCTTCCATATCATGTGATCGTTACAGGTCAGACTGGCTCTCTATGATCGATTTCGCAGCCGCTGCGCTACCAGAGGATACTACTGGAATGCCTCCCTTCTTCGTCGAACGAGGAATATCAACCAAGAATGTCCTTCGACTGGTCAATAATACTTGCACAAAGTAAACTCAAGACGCTCGAGACTTCACATCGAGGCTGCACGAGATCTGACAACAAGCCCAGGAAAACGCTACGAAATCGCAAAAGCGCTAGTGGAAACAGGTAGATCGACACTGACATGAGGAAAGCTTTGCCATAGGATATTGAGTCTTTTATCACTACAAAAAACTGGCACACAGATCGGCCAAACAGGAAGCTCGTTGATCTAGCGAGTGGACCCTATGAGATCATCGAGGTCATGCTTATAGACACGACATCCCAGACTCTATTCGTGTCTACGCAGTCTTTTCTTCAGACAAACTACGCCGCGCTGCCTACACAGAGTCGCTCACGGGCCAGTAAGAAGATTCACCACCACCGACTGAAGTGAACGATCATGACGATTGGGAAGCCGCCGAAATACTAGACTGTTGTTTCCGCTACGAGAAGCTACAATACTAGGTTAGCTGGACTGGATATGACATCTACGATACCTGGTATCCAGCGGGAAATCCTGGCCCAGTTCATGCTTTCGTTGAAGCTGCTCGACCAGTTCCGCCACGTTGACCCGGCGGCGACCGGGTGGTCGAATCAGAAGAGTCCTAAAGAACTCTTGAAAGCGCCACAATCAATCGAAGCTTCCAGGGCAATGGTCCTTTGAGACGGATGGGAGAAATAACCAGGGGTAAACTGCCAGGATTTCAGTAAGGCCCCTTGATTTCCACTATGAGCGAAAGCGGCAAAGGCCGTGTGTATGCCGAGGTCGTCTGCGGAGGATTGCGAAGGATGAGGTGAGATCGGCCACTCGGTGATTCAAGGACCTGGTGATTCAGGCCTGCCAGTATCGAAAGCGAGCAGTGGTGCAGCGCGGCGAAACGGTAATGTGGTGATTCAGGACTCGGTGCTTCGAGTGTATGCCGGCAGACGGAGGAAGGGAGATCGGCCTGCTGATGCAGGCCGAAGGGGTGTCAGCTGTCAGAAGGTCAAATAGCTGGGGTCTAATCTTTTGAGGCCATGGGTGCATATGGTGCGGTGCTGCTGATGAGGCTTTCTGGTCGCGGCGCTGAATCCTTCCTTACCGCGCTGCCTGAGGGCGGCCGCGGGGATGTTGAATCGCGGGGGCGGTGACTCCCTGGCTCTCTTTCCTGCCATTCTTTTTGTCTGTTTTGTTTTGTTTGTCGCGTTTGCACTACTTTGTCTGATCGGCAGTAAGCCATCTGACCTCGCTGTGCGCAGCTTCGCATGCGCACTGGACTGGACACCAGAAGGCGCAAATCCCCGCATAGCATCTGTAAATATAGGAAATTCTATTGGGAATAAGAATATTCATTGACTGAACTATGATGCAATCGTGTCGGACTCGTAAGCCACCCGCTACGTGGCCAAGCTTATGATACTGACAGGCCTTCTGGGACAGTTTCGAGACGTCAAAATCGAGCCGGATCCCCTGGAGGGCGAAGACAACGAACCGCCAGGTCATCCTGGCATGAACACAGGTGGTGAAGACGATGGGTATGAGGAACGCCAAAGCCACGGCCCACCGAGAGGTCGTGGGGACTACATCGCCACATCGATAACTGGTGGAGAACACCAGAGACCGACACCGAACCTCGATCAATAGAGAACGAGGCAGGAGGATGATATTGCTAGTGATTGGCAGGGGATAGAGATACAAGTGAGGCAGGGCCAAGATGAGGGAGATCGAGGGCCGTGGGACATACAATAGGCGTGTGGTTACTGTTATTACGAGGGTTTGGGGGGATTTACAGTATTGTGGCGAAACGCCGTTTCTTATGTATCTACTGTTTCATGCGCAAGGGCGGGCGTTCGGAATGCTCTCGCTTCCTTCAGAGCAAGCGCCTGCATAGGCATATGACACTATTTAGGCTGCATCAGGTGGATAGAGTATCATCAATCACAGGTCGGGTGATGACGACTGACCAAGTAAAGATAAGGTGGGTCTGGATGTGATCCTCGGTTGTTCTCTCAATATGTCTGGGCAAGGTTTCCGCAAATCGGCGGTGATATTGTGGCAACAGCTGGAAACAAATTGGCACAGAGAAGATGAAATCTCATTGGTGGGGCTGAAAGGCCCGGAGTATTTTGTGGCTCGAGGACCCGTGGTTCTCAGCCCCGTTTAGCGAGAACGAATCTAGATAATCAAGAACCGTGGATGTCAAGGATGCTATTATCCTTAGACCCGCCAAACGCGGCTTAGGTTGTTTGACGACCAGGATTAGGACGAGGACCCCTGGGTATATTTAGCGGTGTCCTGGTTGTTTCGCAGCTGTTGTGCGACCGCCCCAAAAGGCGCCACGAAATGAAGGGGGAAGATGCTCTTCCACGAACAGGTAGTTATCCTGAACCTGACCTGGGTTTTGGGATCTGCAACTATTCTCATAATGGTTTTGCGCTTGCTCATGCGCAAACTGAGGAAACAACAGCTGGTTCTGAGTGACTATCTTACCATGTTGGCAATCTTGATTGTGCTGGCTCGATCGATAATCGGTACTGTTATAACCTTGTGGGGGGATAATAACTATCACAACCCTGAAAATTTCACCGCAACGGAAATTTACCAGCGTGAAGTCGGAAGCAAGTTGACCGTTGCAAATCGGATGCTGTATAAGGTGTAGTGAGCACAGTAACCTCCGCTGTTTCGCTAATTAAGTTGACTAGTTCTGCAGTCTTTGGATTCAGAAATCGGTTATATTGCTTCTGTACAGCTGCATATTCGCTTGTCTACCTCTCGCTGTGCGAATCATCAAGTTCTTCTGGGTTGTGCTCTTGGTGACCTTCTGCGCTGTGCAAGCTACTACCTTTGTCGACTGCCACCCTGCGCGACTCTTCTGGCAGGTTGTACCGAATCCTGGTTAGCTGATTTCCATCATTGCTTCTAATAACCTCTATATGTAGTATCAGAATCTGACAAACACAAATATAGGACATTGTACAGCTGCGACCATCCAACTATATATCTTTGTGGCTCTCAATACAGCGACCGATCTAATGCTTTTGATCTTCCCTTTACCACTTATCTACAAACTCCACTGTTCTTTGAAAACGTATGTCCTTTTTGACCTGAGCTTGCAAGAATTACGATTTTGAGTTCTAATCCCAACAGTCGGCTCCAGTTACTCGGGTTTTTCTCCTTAGGCATTCTCTTGACCATTATCGCTTGCCTAAGGCTTCCTATATATAAAAAATTGGACCCCGCAACTCCGTCGCAATTTATGGGGCTCTATCGAGCAACTTTGCGCGGCTTTAGTGGCCAACCTTCCAACTCTGTATGGCCTTCGCAGACGGAAAAGCCTTGGGTCTATTTCTCCACCCCACAGCTCTTGCAGCCATGCACCGCCCAACAGATCGACCGGGTGCAGGCGGACATCGGAACAAGAGCTGCTCGATTGGCCACATTTTTTGGATTCCGGGCGAGGATCGTGCCGGGATGACACCGTTACAGAAGAGTCATCGAGTCGAACTGATGAAGGTGATCGCAACGTCTGAAGGTACACCTGAGATCCTACTGGAAAGCCAAAAGTGATAGAAAAGAAGGGAAGAGCAAATAATCACTTGGGGGTGGAGATTGGGTATCATCCAAATGGGTTTAAACAGACATCACCAGAGGGTCTGATATATCGAATATCGAGGAGAAGACTGTACTTGACAGTAGTGGATGAGGCTAACTAGCGCCATACTCTCCTCAACCTAATGGCGAGATTCTTCTTATTCGCCCCCCTTAGTCTGATAGAGATACTAGCCTGACTTTCCCCCCAAGTTTTCGTCATTAGATATCTCTTTGTCATCTTATACTTATTGGGAGAGTTTACCTAGGGTATGTATCAACCAGCACCCAATCCCCTACCAGGAAGCTCCATCATCCGAACTCATTGCAGATTCGTGAACATGATCCTCTATGCAGTCCCACAACCTCCCATGTCTATGGCTTCTTTATCACGGGTGAAGCGATAAGGAGCTGTAACTTTCACGTGAGTGAAACGCACACAGGACAATAAACATTCTCATTTTCATGTCGTTGCTAAGGAAGAGTTAATGAATGTTCCGCAGGACCTTCTTTGTCTGCTCAAAGAGTGGACTAGCACTTCCGTGGATCAAACTGTCTTTCTTGAGGCTTTCCATAGGGGGAATGAAATAGAAAGTTTGCCACGATTAGGCCCCAAAATGATCTCTAAAGGTTGAACCTGAATCTGAGCTTGCTCGCTGCTGGTGCATCTCAGGAAACCTAATGTCCTCGAAACCCCTAGCAGACTCTCCCTCGGCAGCAGTTGTACCAAATCTCTAAAGCCTCTTAGAGACAGGCTTGCTACCGAGGTCTCAAGCAATTCGAATTTTAGTTGCTCCGGTTAATTTCATGATATCCTTGAAGACCTCACCAATTGGAGTGAAATAGTGTTGGGCAGGCGACTCCGATGCTCCGAAGAAGCGACCTACGACTCCTCCTGAAGAGGGGTCATACACTAAGGCTCCGGAGTCCCTGTTACACTTGGCAAATCATCAAAAAGAAGAGATTGTTTAACGAAGATATCGAATCTGAGGGGCGGAAGGAAGAGAAAGGGACAGAGAGATGAGCTCTCTGTTTCACTACTACAAATGCCGGAACCTTCCATATCATGCGATCATTACAGAAAGGGCTACAAAGAAGTTACCTCAGCAACACATGTGTGCTTTGGGAAATCTTTTTTCAAGTCTGGCTGAAATGAGAATTCGGTGCTATGCTGCCTCGTGAAGGTCCATAATCAGGCGCATAATTCCTGTCCTCTATGCTACATATCATCATGTCACTAGTAGTGGCTCATAGAGAGGTCGGCTTATAGGCGTTGGGGAACTTAATAGCGTTGGTTCGCGCAATCAGGAATGACGAACCAGTGACATTCGGGTCTACGGGGATGAAATTGTGCGGGAAGCCAGGGTCGAAGGGCTTGACGCTCTCAAGATACTCGATCTGCTCCTGGGTCAGCTTGAGGCTGAGGGCCTGGATGTTGTCCTGCAGTTGCTCGACCTTGCGGCCGCCGATCAGAGGGAAGACATTGCCGGCCTTGGACATGACGTAGGCCAGCGCGACGGAGGTGACGGATTCAATGCCGTGCTCGGACGCCACCTTCGCCAGAGCCTCACTGGCCTTAATTTCTTCCTCGGTCTGGTGGGGGGTCGGCCGGCGAAGGCACGCAGGCCTTCTCCGGCAGCCTTGCGGCGCTCGAGCTCAGGCTTGGACTGGAACTTGCCTCCACCAAGAACATCCCAGCTGTTTGCGACACAGGTTAGCCGTTGGGTGTTGCTGTCAAAGGGGAGGTTGGACACTCACGGTGCGAGAGCCATGCCGAATTGACGGGCCATGGGGACAATGTCGCGCTCGAAGTCGCGGTTCAGAAGGTTCCAGCGCCCCTGGTAGATGCTGAAGGGAGTCTTTCCGTGGTCGATAGCGTAGGTGTTGGCGGCGGCCACAATCCAGGCAGGGGTGTCCGATGCTCCCAGGTACAGGACCTTACCCTGCTCGACGAGTATGTGAAGGGCGTCCATGACCTCCTTGATCGATGTAGTGAAGTCCCAGAAGTGAACGTAGTAGATATCTAACAGAGGGGATACAAGTCAGCAAGCAGGCTCTCAGGTTAACGATAACAGATTGTCCGAGACTCACCAATGTAGTCGGTGCGCAGCTTCTTCAGCGAGTCGCGGGCACCGACGTGAATGCTGCGCCGGGAGTTACCCGCGAAGTTGGCAGCTTGGGGACCCTTGCCAATTACATAGCTACGGTAGTCCATGCTAAACTTGGTGGCTAGCACCAGCGAGTCACGGTTCTGGCGCGCGCCAACCCATTCGCCAATCCATTGTTCCGACTGCTCGTTCTGGTAGACGCTGGCAGTATCGATGAAGTTTCCACCGGCATCGTAGAAGGCATCCAGGAGCTTGAATGTGGAATCCTTATCCATGGACCCCATCATGCCAGCCCAGGCCTCACCAATGGACATCCCACCCAGCTGCAGAGGGGAGACACGCACGCCTGCAGTGGACGAGAGGATGCGCAGGCGGCCAAGCTCGGTGGAGGGAGTCGGTTCGGCCATAGTGAAGTTTTGGTGGTGGTTCAGTGGTTCGAAAGGCGTTATGGTTGTGTTGGAGAAAGCAAGTCGCGACGCGGTGCTGAGATCGGGGAGTCGATGGGTTCAGTTGGTTGTGAGTTGATGGAGTTCACTGACAAACTCGAAGCCATATTAACAACCCTGAAGCAGAACAAAGAACGCAGCCCCTCCACCCCGAAGCTGTGTCAGCTGCGCATCTGGCCAGCCCCTCATGGTGTGATAGCACGGAGATATCTTGTATCACAGGCGGAGAACGACGCGGCATAAGCGGGCGACGGACATAGACGGAGATACCGGCAGCATGATGCGGACCCTAGTCGCCGCAACCGGGACGAGCTCGTCGACGTGGGAGGAACGTCGGAAGTTTTCTGACTCTGTTCCGGCGCTGGGCAATACGGAGGGAGGAAACCTTGGAAAATTCTGTAAGATTAGTGCTCGTATCGACCAGAATCATATTTAAGGAGATCCTGTCGAGGGATCACAGGGATGGAGAACGGGAGAGGCAGGCGGCCAAACTAAGAGAGATCTGACGGCCGTGGGACACTTCAATAGGCGCTTGAGTACTGTTATTACATGGGTTGTGGGGGATTCACTATGGCAAAACGCCGTTTCCTTATGTATCTACTGTTTCATGGGCGTGGGCTGGCGTTCGGAAAGCTGTTGCTTCGGCCGGAAGGGCCTGCATAGCCATTCGACACTATTAGGCTGCATCAGTTTAATAGAGTATCATCATCCTCGCAGACTATTATAAGTGAGCTTTGCTTCTGAATATCTTTTCATTCAACTCGATTGGCTGGTGGAGGACAAATCAGCCGAAAGGGTACTAGTAACTCTTGTATGCGCGGATCATGCAATCATTATCACGTAGATTCGGAAGCTGGCGCCTAGCTTTGGTCCCCGCTACAACCGACTATTTCATCTCGCCTTATCCGACTTTCTAAACGTTATCTATACACTCTGCTGCCACCAAGTCTGCTTGATAACATTCTTTACTAACAAAATCCTTCAAAGTTACCGAGCTTCCCTCCTCTCATTCATTGTCATGGAGTTAGAAATATATGATGATAGCGATAGGAACATCTGGGATGACGAGAAATATGACCGCTTTGACAGGTCTATGGCAGATCTCAAACGGTTCTTGACCAAGTGGATAATTGAGGTATGTGCTCTGAGGTCTGCATCTGGCTTTTGGAACGAAGAGCAGGACTCAATTATTCCAAATTTTATTGAGGCTCGCACCACCCGTCAGGCTTTCCCTGTTTATTTCCTTTACTTCCAGCTTGCACTAACTCCATTTTGCTTGCTAATCACAGACATGCAAGCTAGATGCATGTATGCACTTGTTTCTAGTTGAGCTCAACGACATTCGCAGGAGTGCCAAAGGCCATCCTAAGCTTCTGGATTTCACCGAATTCGAAGACAACCACCGGATGAGATTGCACCGCGCATCAGTGAAGCTGGAAGACGATATTAATTGCCTCATTCCGGGGTTTTGGGATAGCAAGACTGAGTGCAATATCCTGGATCAGGAAAAGATGAGGGAAAAGCTCCAGCAACGTTGGACGCAGCTGTGTGGATATCGGAATCTAGCTAGCCCTGACTTTGGCAAGCAATGGCTCCACGTCTCTCACAAGTCTTCTCAATGCTGCCGTCTCCAAATACCGTCGACAGACTGAGGATACAAGACAGCATTCAGAGCCTCCTAAGTTATGCCAAGTCGCGTTTGAAAAGGCTTGTCACCAGTTAAAGGGTTCTGTCTCTGGTGAAAAGGCATCGGCAACTTTTGCCTGTGGAGGGACAATATCGATTGGAGACAAGCCATCTCCGGCCATTCACCGAGTATCACCGCCCGTTCGTATTGCTTGGACTGCTAAAGATGATTCCGAGGAGCGAAAGATTGTTTTATCACTCAGTGATTCTCCTAGTGCTGGTGTTGATAAACTTCTCCAATTGGTTTCAGACTGCGAAGCCGCCAGTTTTGGTATGGGAGAACAAGATATCATTGATCCTAAATATCGAAAAGCCGGAAAGCTCGATCCACATCGGTTCTTAAGCAGCCTTTATCCGGCCGATTTTAGAGTGCTTGATGATATGGAGCAATTTCTATTGCCAAACTTCAATAGTGAGGTGGAAAATAAACTCCCTTTTCGAAGGCTCAGCACGGAGCTCTACAAACTCAATGTATGTCTTGTCATCGATAGACCTTGGGCTTTCTTACTGATCATCATGCGTCTTCACTTAGATCTATTCTGGGCCAGATGGTGTTTTTCGAAAGCATGTTGATACCCCTCGCTCTGATTCTCAAATTGGCTCTCTTGTTGTTTGTTTACCATCCGTGTTCAAAGGCGGCAAGCTAATTGTTCGGCATAATAATACCATTACTGAGTTTGATTGGAGCTCTCATAGCTCCTCGGAAATCCAATGGGCTGCATTTTACAGCGACTGTGAGCATGAGATCAGCAAAGTCACTGAGGGCAATCGAATCATTTTGACATACAACCTCTATGTTGCTAACTCGGGCTGCGGATCTCTTCCTCGCAACGTTAATGTCGACCCCCGAACACTACCCTTATATAGATCCTTGAAGGATGCTATAGCCGAGCCCGGCTTCATGAAGGATGTTATTTCATACACTCTTAATATCCCTCGGCCGTAGGATTACCATGGGGAATGCTGACCTTGATAGGTGGTATTCTCGGTATCCACTGCTCTCACGCATATCCACACGTGTCTTTAGAAGCCCAGGAGCTTCTGCCCAATGGGCTCAAAGGCGTTGACTTGGCTTTCTACTCCGTGTTCAAGTCCCTTGGTATTGAGCTTCATGTGCTTCCTCTACTGCAGCCCAAGCATGACAACAGTATAGAAAAGTATGCGGTAAAGGGGATGATGAAGTTTCTACAGCAGGGTGAAGAATTCGACCTATCAGCTGGGCACGACCTATCGGTTGGGCAAAATGCCCGAGTTATACCATATCACTCGGATGTGCATCACTATTGGAGGATGCTCTATCTTTCTCGCCATGTCCCGGGAACGAAAAAGGTTGTCGAATTTGCTCATGACCAAGGGTTACAAACGGATGACGAAATATTTCCGGATGCAAAAGGAAAATATCTTGGGGCGGGGTTGCGCCCATACTCGGTTGCTGATACTGGTGAAGACATAGAAGAGGAAGACATCTCAACCGTGAGTTAGCGATTTTTGCTTCACGAGGTCTTGTTCTTTCTATTATCATTATTAACTTAATCAATATAGCTTGTCGATGAACTATGGCCAGCACAGTTATTCCTGATATCACGTGGATTTCCCAACCCGGCCATGAGGAGATGGCGTTTACTTATATGGCCTATGGGAATCAGGCGTCCATTGGAACAATGTATTCCTGCGCTACCATCCTTGCAGTAATACCTCCATTTGACCAACGTCAATGTGTTCAGGAGAGCATGAACCGGTAAGGAAGCTCCATCCGGCAGTCAGATTATTGATTTAGTGATGGCCACATCGCCCGATGGTAGCTTCCGAGCCGCCACTACTCGGATGCTAGCAATCGCGCCGCTATCCTTCCCTCTAGCCACAGCGAATGGTTCCTGTCTGTCAACTGGACTAGGTCCGTCTCGGTCGACGCTGCCCGTGCCGCCTCATCACGAATCTTGACAATGATCTGCCGGTCCTGCTGTAGTCGGATGTGCAGGACGCCGGTAGTGGTTGTGCCTTCCGAGCGCGGCTACGAAGCCGTAGGGCCAGCCGGTGCAACTGACTGCCGCCACCCCTGAGTTCGGAAGCCGCGCCACGCCGCTGCTGACGATTCCCAGGAGATGGAGGATGAATCGAGCTTGTTGATTTCGAGATCTCGGTAGCCGATCTCTCGATGGTATCCATTCCTGGATAAGGTGATTGGTGGTGCGGGAGGTCTTCTCCAGTGCCATTCAGAACCTTTCCATCCCCTGCGTGTCACCCCGTTGAGCTTTCTTCGCGTATTGGTAGACCAACTTGACGAAGCCATGGACAGCACCAGTGTTCTCGTGGGCGGAGGCCTCGATATAGTGGAGGATAGATCGGCTGCTCTCTCTATCCCTTCCATGCTTTCGCATTGGTCGCTTTTTTCGGATTGGTCGTTTCTTTCGCATTGGTCGTTTGTTGGCCGGATATCTCGCTGTTGATGCTGGGGATTCTGCCTTCGGAGGCAGAGAATTCCCACCCCTGGATGAGTGCACATATAGCAAATTGGGCGCTCTCATAACCTCCACCGCTAATAACGACATCAACCAGGTATCAAACGATAGTGCCTGGAGTTAGATTGAATTTGAACTAGGTCTAAAGATCATAGGACCACTGGCTGTCGAGATATCGCAAGAAATTGATTTGGCCAAGAGATAATTGGACCGTTTACTTGTGTATCTACTGTTTCATGGGCGTGGGCAGGCGTTCGGAACACTGTTGCATCCGGAGGAAGCGCCTGCATAGGCTATAGCCATACGACACTAGTTTGGCCGCATCAGGTTAATAAAGTATCATCATCATCTACAAGGATCTACATGGCCCTAACCGCTGCGGCAAATTAGGGCCGTACCTGGTCGGTGCCCTTCTCTCAAGATTCGGCATCCCCGAGGCTTCTGCGGGAGCCAATCAACAGCTTATCATTTTAAGCGTACTAACTTAGTCAATCGGGGGCAGAAGCGCTGGGCCGGTCACTTATCAACGCTTATATTAGGGATTAGTTTCTGTTTTTGCGTCGTAATCGAATATAGCCCGCTCAGCAAACCCTGGATAACCAAAGACTCCGTAAGTTGATAGGTTATTCCCGACTTGTTTTAGAAGAATACAACTGCTATATCAATCAAAATAGTTCTCCTAGACTCGGCTTGTCGGTCACAATCAAAGGCAAGACTAGTGTAGAGCAACCCGCTAGGGGACATGTGATGTGCCGCTTTGAGGAACGCTTAGCTTGCCCCAGCATCCTAGTTTACTTGGCAGCGCTAAGTCAGTTTAATGCGATCGGATTTCAAAGAAGGAGCAGGATGATAAAGAGTAACGGAAATGGTCACAAATTTCCTCCTAAGATATACCTCCTCGCCTTCACCCACTTTAGATTCTTAGCTACCCGCTGCCTACTTTGCGTGCCTTGCCTGACGTATCCACTTGGGGGTTTGCTATGTCTTTCCAATCGCCGAGAGGGTCGTTCATCCTGACGCTTTGTTTTGCTTCGTGCGCTCTTGCATATTGGACCCCATGTTCCTTGGACGCCTGGGTTCTCAATCTTCAGTATTGTTCGCAACCGTGTTATGGATAGTCATTCTACGATTCTTTCTACAACACCACCGTGTGTGGAGACTATAATACCGTGTTTGACAGCACAAAACAGTCTGATGTCGATTGTCTTTGCTCCAATCAAATTGCCAGAATATCAGATCAGAAGAACATCACAAACTGCTCAGTGGATCTCTGCGGATACTCCTTCAATGAAACACGTTACGCCAATGATGAGGAGGCTTATATGAGGATGTGCCTCTGGGTATTCGGTTAGTAATCTTAGGAGGCATGCTTGGAGGACTCAAGTAACAACCTAACGCTGATAGGAGATTATTCGTACATGAAGTGTAACTCCACAACTTCTACAGCTGCATTATTCGTCTCGCAACCTCTGAAATTCTTCACTGCCTTCAGTATGGTCGTGGGTGCTCTTGCCTATTAAGTGCTGGATCTGAGGGAAAGAATCTGGCGGGCAGATATGACTTGTAATATAGTTCTCCTTTTAGATTTGGCAAATCATCAAAAAGAAGAGTCCGTTCAACGAAGATATAGAATCCGACGAAGAAAAAAGAAGAGAAAGAGAAAGAGAAGGAGAAAGATAAAGAGAGATGAGCTCTCTATTTTACTACTACGACGCCGCCGTAACCTTCCATATTATGTGATCGTTACAATACAACTTCTAGGGCAGTGGTCCTTTGACACCGATGGGACACATAACCAGGGGCAAACCTCCAAGACCTCACCCTGCCCCCTTGATTTCTACGAACAGCAAAAGCTGCAAAGGCCATGTGTGCGCGAAGGACATTGGGAGATCGGCCCACTCCGTGATGCGAGAACCTGATTATTTAGGCCTGCAAGTATCGAAAGCGAGCAGTGGTGCAGCGCTACGAAACGGCAATCTGGCGATTCAAGACTCGGTGATTCGGGTGCACGCCGGCGGGCGGCGGAAGGAGGGAAGGGAGATTGGCTTAGTAATGCAGATCGAAGGGGTTTTGATTTTGGTAGATAGAGGATCAGATAGCTGGTGTCTGACCGGTTGAGACCATGGGTGCACATGGGGCGGTGCTGCTGATGAGGGTTTTTGATCGCAGCGTTGAATTTCTCCTTACAAACGCTGCATGAGGACAGCCGCGGGGACGTTTGATCGCGGGGCCGGTGACTCCATAGCACAGTCCTTTTTTCTGATTTGTTTTATTGTCGCGTTTGCACTACTTTCTTTGGTCTGATCGGCAGTAAGCTATCTGACCTCTCTGCGGGCAGCTTCGCATGCGAACTGGGCTGGTCACCGGAACGCGCAAATCCCTGCATAGCACCTGTATCTAAGGTAGTTCCATCGGGAATAAGACGATTGATTGATTGATGTGCGGGACTCCGATAGAGGATGTGCCCTCTGAGCGAGGCCATGAGGTCGCCGTGCCCACCTCGAAGGGAGCCGCTTTTGCGACCGTCTGCCGCCACCCCTGAGCTCGGAAGTCGCGCCACGCCCTCGCTGAGGATTACCGGGTGATCGAAGAATGGATAAATTTCGAGATCTCGGTAGCCGATCTTACGATGGTATCCATTCGCATGGAAAGGTGGTCAGTGGTGCGCGAGACCTTCTCTAACGCGACCAAGGACCTTCTCCATCCCCTACCTCACCGCGTTGGGCTTTCTCGCGTATTGGTGACCTGCTTGACGAAACCATTGACAGCACCGGTCGTTTCATGAGTGGGAGCCTCGATGTAGTGGAGGATAGATGCGGCTGCTCTCTCTATCTCTTCTATGCTTTCGAATTGCGCGCGTCTTTTGGTGGATCGGTTTTGATGATTCTGCTGATTCCGCTGTTGATTTTGCGCGCGTGGCCCGGTCGGAGGTAGAAAATTCCGACCCGTGGATGGGTGCACGAATGGCAGATTCGGCGTCCTCACAACCGCCATCCCTAATAACGATATCAAACCGGTATCAAACGATAGCGCCTGGAGTGAAGTTGAATTTGAACTAGGTCTCGAAATCCTAGGACCTCTGGTAGTAGAGATATCAAAAGAAGTCGATCTCCGCCAAGAGATAGTTTTTTTATTTTTAATAGCAATTCAGACTCTTGTGACTACATTGGTTGAAGCATATATCTATTTTACCCTGGGTTGCGACACTTAACAAGCTAGCTTACAAGAAATGACACTCCGACTATAATTGTGTTGACTGTTTAGCCCTGGGAATGTCAAAAATGGATGGTGGAGTAGTCGAACGGGTGCGCCTCTCCTTTTCCAGCTTGTCTGCAGTCATCCAAGGATCTTCTTTTTCCATGACCAGATTCTGTGTAGTGATGCGCTTGGATAAAGTGCAGCCAGTCAACAATGTGACCCAAAAGATCATACTGTGTTTGAGCTCGTTGGGCGAAGTCGCTGTACCACTCTTCTCGAGCCCTCTTCTCGCAATTGAAGTATGAGACGAATTGCACTGTCCTGGTTTGCCTCTTTGATCCCATGAAGAGAGAAAGTCAGTGAGCCAACCTTGGCCCACTGGTACCAGAGCAGACCAAGGACTGTAGACTAATACGAGGATTTGCTCTTGACGGGTAGCTCTATTCAGTCAAGTATTGGCATATTAGTCACTAAGTCCAAATGTATCATAGATCCCGCATCAATCACAAACTTACCCCCAGTAATTGAAAAGCATATTCAAGTGAGCGTCAGTCACTTTCGTTCTCCGAGACGTCAAAAATTGTTATGTCCATATCTAGACAAACACCGAATGGATGTAGACCGCAAAATCCTCTGTGGGACAAGTCCTGTATAGCATCTCCACACCCATCTGAGAATTATTGAATGTACTGTTGTGGTTATGCTCGGATTTCTGGCTTCTTGTGTTGAGAATCCTCGAGACCTTCCAGAGCAGCCGTGTTACTATCATGGACATCCTTGCTGAGAACAGAAGCGAACTCATACGTTTTTATAAACAGTTAAGTCGTGTCACATTCTCCTTTTCCCTCTGACATCCTGCCCCAGAAGAGCTGGAGACAGTCACTCATTGCCCAGAGCTTCCGTCGGAGACCCTCGAACAAACCATTCACCCACAGATTTTCAATCCCAGCGCGGAAAGAGATCCAATCCATGTCGGGGTCTGAGCTGTAACCTAGCATCGTGGGCAAATGATCCTGAGGGATTATGCCCATAGGGTACCAAGTGCCAGTGGGTCCACCGGCGTTGTGCCCAGAAGGAGTTTGTCTCTCCTGTCTCATAGATTCCAAATGCAGCTGGTCATTGCCTCGTGAGAATGTAGCGTTATTTAAACTGTATTCTAGGCTTCACAGGCGTCCGCAAATCTGGGTGATTTATTTCAGACTGCATAGAGACTGGGAGAAGGCCCGATATTTGTTGCGTACAAGTTTCGCGAGACACTTGATGCAGCTGTGTGTGACGCGTAATAGACGATGATAGACTGGGAGAGCGAAAGCCCTGTGGTCAAATGACTCGGAGATCACCTGAGGGACATGGAAGAAGGAAGCACCTGATCGGACTAACCTGATGGGGCCCGTTTGCATAGGACCTCTCGACATAATAGCGGACTCCCCTATAGTTTCTTCCTTCTTCACTTTATTTGTTTCGTTGAATGCACCCTGTTCTTTCAGCTGGCTCCGTAACAGTTATTCTGGGATATGAATTCCCCCGAAGTTTAGTACTACCAAGGACTTGCCGTTGGCGTCGATCAAGATTCGTGACGCACTCGGCCGAATGCGCACGCAACAGTGCGTGTGGAGAACGTTGGACGAACACCCATCGTCGCAACTAAACATTCTCTCCTGGGAGCAGACTGTGCGTGCATTGAAGAAGAAAGGCACGGACGCCTTCTTGTATTTGGTCAGGCCCGCCTCCGAAGGTAGTGGAGGAGGAGAAGTTGTACGGGCACAAGATCTGCACCCAGACCCGAGGATCCAGAGGCTGCGGCCGTGAGGATCTCCGGTGATCTTCGTACAGAAGCCTGGTTGAGAATGGAGGATGCGCATCGACTACCGCGCACTGAACAACCTCACGAAAAAAAGACAGCTACCTGTTGCTACGAATCCCGGCATTGGATCTGGTTGGCCGTTCGAAGCATCTGTCAAAGCTAGACCTCGCGTCGTGGTACTGGCAGATGCGCATGGGTGAGGATTCGATCCAGAAGACGGCGTTCAACACAATTTGTGGGAAGTACGAATGGCTAGGGATGCTGTTCGGACTATACAATGCACCAGCGACCTTCCAAACCCCCGATGAATACACCTTACGGCCGATGTTGGGGAAGAGCGGGTTAGTGTATTTGGATTATATCCTAATATTCTCAAACATGGCTGAGGAACACTACTAGCACTTACGGGAGGTGTGCAGAGGTTGCGTGACGCGCAACTATATGCGAAACCGTCAAAATGTATGTTTGCCGAGAGCAAATTGAATTTCTGCGGGCACATGCTCGGTAGTGGGAGAGTCGAGCCGGTACGGGCGAAAGTCGACCTTGCCCGGGACTGGCCGGTCCCGAAGACTGCTTATGATATGCGATAGTGTCTGGGCCTCGCCTTATACTACCGACGGTTCGTGAAGGGGTTCGCGGAGATTGCCGCCCCCTTAAACAACCTGCTGAAAGAAACCGACGAGTTGCTTCGTACGAAGACGTTTCCTGAAGTTGGGTGGGAACCGGAATGCGACTAGGCGTTCGTGCGGTTGAAACAGCACTCCACTCGGCACCCGTGCTAGTGCAGCCAGACATGTCTAAGGCCTTCTCGATCGAAACCGACGCGTCAGAGTGGGCCACCGGATATGTCCTCTCACAGGACGGAGAGGATGAAATGCTTCATCCGGTGGCGTCAGATGGGCGTAAGCTCCGTGGCGCGGAACTGAATTACCTCGCCCACGAGAAAGAGCTCCTGGCAGTGAAGGAAGCAATGCGGGCGTGGGATACTTATATCGACAACGGCACTCGTACGACCATTTTCACGGACCATGAGGGTAACCATTACCTGCCAACAACGAGCACGTATAGCAAGCAGCTGGCTCGCTGGGTCGCGGAGTTCCAGCAGTATAACCCGGATATTTAGCACCGGAAGAGCGCCGACGCGGTCGTGCCGGATGCCATGAGCCGGCGACGGGACTGATGACGGCCCGGCCAACATGACGAGTGTCGAAGGGGTGCCACCGGTTTTAAACGTGGTCCGCACGGTCCATGGGGTCACAGAAGATGAAGGGCTCAGTGCGACGGTGGCGTTCCTTTGAACTGGGAAATTCGCCGAAGAACAGTCGCTGCGCCGTTCGTGCCCGTATATTCTCGCAGTCTGGTGCTGGAGGGTGCTCCTGAGGCCCTGGAGTACAGGCATGAGCATGGCACGTGTGTCACCGTACGTGGGCGTCGACGAACGCTAGGACGTTACTTGGTGTCAGAACATGAAGGGATAACTTACAGCTAGCAACTGATGGGCCACGGATGGGCCCACATTTGTTAGGTATTTGTAGTTAATTTTACATAACTTATGGTTTAGTAATGAACTCATGCTTTGTTACTAACCAACAGCCGGGTGTCGGCGACACAGACACGTGTCGCAGGGGGTTGCTTTCAATGGCGCTCCCCCCGTTTTTCTTCTCAATTAATCAATCTTGTTCATCTAAATTGGTTCCGCTTGATCTCATTCGTCTTCCTTGCATACTAGGCTACACAGTATCAGCTGGTTGTGACACTTGGCGACTGCGTCGCCTCGGGTAGTCTGGTCTTCGCGGTATAATGAAGACTCGAGGTTGGTGGCCGACGATGCGCGCGGATGTGGAGGAGGTTGTGCGGACATGCCCAATCTGCCGGGTGTCGCAGGGTTCGAAGGAGATGTGACGCATGACAGACGATGATAGACTAGGAGAGCGAAGGCCCTGTGGTCAGATGATGCGGAGGTCACCCGAGAGATGTGTGAAGAAGGGAACAGCCGATCGGACTAACCTGATGGGGCCCGTTTGCATGACAGCTCTCTACAAAACAGTTGACACCCCCTTCATAGTTTCTTCCTTCTTCACTTTAGTTTTTCCGTTGAATGCACCTGGTTCTTTTCCAGCTAGGCTCCGTAACAGGAGAGACTCTTCAACGGAAATCTGTGAGATAGTTTAATTATCGTAGGACGTTGTGCAGCCGTTCAAACGGTGGGGCTTGGACTTCATTGGCCGAATACCCGGAGGGAGACCGTGATTCCAGGTCGGCTCGTCCTGTTTTCACGGTCGGCTCAACCCACAACAGATGATAAGTACTGTATCGCTCAACCCCTTTTTTCCGATTACCTAGTTGGGTTTAGTGTGGTAAATTCCCCCTGTTCGCACAATGTCTGAAAAATTCAGAACTGCTTGGTAACTGGTTCTCAGTTTCACGACCTGGCCAATAATGAGAATGAGCTTTCCTGGATTGCTACTAGTAATCTAGCGATTATAGGCTAGTCAACCTTGATTCCCATATAGCTCACGATCTAGCTACTAATCAAGAAGGGCTAGTAACTCTTGAGGATACAATATATCTGTCCGCGACCGGAGGACTGCAGTGGAGTTGTAACGGTTAACTACTTGTCAGGGTAGAAGCCTGTCGATTAGGTAAAGAATCAATGGCGAAAAGGTAGGGAAACACAACTGATGTTACGAAAGAGCCAGCCGGAATGAACCAGGTGCATTCAATGAAACTAAAGTGAAGGAAGAAACCATGGAGGGGGTGTCGGCCTTGTTGTAGAGAGCTCTCATGCAAACGGGCCTTCCATATCATGTGCCCGAAAGGGAAATTATTAGAAAGATCAAACGCTAGATAACCCCTCCTTAGAAAACTACATGCCTGTAAAATATTCGTGTAGAAACTAGTAAACTAGTTTGAAAGTAGTTAAGCCTCATTCGCATCTTGCAAATCAAGCTACCTAGGAACTTCACGAGGGTCCGAGAAGAGCTCAAAGTGATCGCAGTATGCGGAAGATTGGTCAGAGCAGCAGGCTAAAAAGAAGTTAATAGCTAATGTAGAACTAATTCTTTGGTCAACTTACCACTGCTTAGATTCTTCAGCTTGCAACAAACGCAGGGGATAGTGAAATCCTGGTTGCGAACCTCCTTTTTCATCAGGGTACTGTTGATCTAGGAAAAGTTAGTAAAAGAACTAGTCTATAGCTAGATTTTTGACTTCACTTTTAAAGGAAGAGAGGGTAGATTAGGCTGGTCATTCCGATGACGCTCCTCCCACTTCACGATGATACCCTCGAAAAAGGCTAGGTATATTTCGTAAAACTAGCTCTTTTCCTAAGATAACTAGCTCTAAACTTACTAAGAGCCTCCGCAATCTCGGCAGTTGTAGCACGACCGCCCTTTTCCTTTGAAGTAAGGGTGATATCCTTGTGAACGAGTTTGAAATGGTGGTGAAGACCATTGGTGCTTGCGAAGCAGGTCTGGAAGAACTAGTCAGTAGCTGGTTCTTCGGTTCTTGAATAGTCCACGCCAAAAACCCAAAAGCTAGTTTTGAATTTCTGAAATGAGAAATAAAGTGAGAGGAACTTACATGGGTAGGGCAACCAGCAACACGACAAAAGCGCTCGCCAGCGAAGAGGGTGGCCACCTCGTTATTCTGAGTGATCAAAGAAGTCAGCAACTGGTTTCAGAGCGTGAAGAGCTAGTTCTTTACCCGAATATCGAGATCAGGCAGTTGGAGGTCAACCCGGCTGCCCGCCAGGTAGGCCTGGTAGGCTGCGCTCTTCTCAAGCACACCCTGACCCATGGTGAGGAGCGAATACTGAAGGGGAGAAGGAGCTTTGAACTAGTTTGAAAGGAGCAGGGGGGTAGGAGGTCGAGCGTAAGAATGTGTAAGGGTGTGTAAGATGGTAAGTTTGGAAAGTGGGTCCGGCTCAGATCGTGTGGGTACGGAAAAACTTATGGATGAGCGCGGATAGCAAATGGGCTGAGCCGACATGTACTCTCCTACACGGTGCTATATACTGGTAGCTGATTGGTGTCAGAACAAGAAATAACCGTATAGACTAAGAATGTTGCCCATGGAGCATTTTTGGTATAGCAGTATTATGCCCCCATATTTTGTGCGACAATTGGGTTCTTGCCCCAGCTGGTGAGATAGCCAGCGCTTTCGGCCTCTGCACTTCGCCACTCCTCTGGATTAGGATATGGATACTGGTACGACTTACTGCAAGGGTCGCAAGAACGTTACCTGCGCAACCCCTGTAACGTAATCTGACACCGAATGGCGTATGACAATTGACAGACACCTAGCGGTGCGGTCAACCGCTGACTCTTCACAAACTTCTACTAACTTAATACCTTGATATCCTGGATTAGAACTGCAGATTCTGCAGAAACATCTAACTTAAGGTTTTGGTCTTAGCGTTGTTTTCTAGTTTCACACGTGGGTGGGCTTAGGGTGTGAATCCCGGGCCCCCTGTCATGAAAAGGTGGAACCTTTTGCTAGTCTTATTAAGTATAGTGGCTGTTCAATAGTATTTGGAACACAGTACTTCCATCTACTAGCAGAAATATAAATGGGGTATGTAGCATGTTCCAAATACTAATGAGCGCTAACTATAGATGACATGCATACCTACTCACTCTGTGAGTATACATGTAGATAGGACCAAAAGGTCCTCTATTATATGCCAGAAGTTTATTTATGTTTCATAAAGAAAATGAAATAGGAAATGAAGGTCGATATGAGCCTGTACCTACGTGATTATAGATTTGTATAAAAGCTGGCTCTCTTAGGGGGGCCGGGTGCTTTTTGAGCTAGTGGCGGGTCACATCAGTCCGAATCATCAGGGTAACTTTGGGCGTAAGGGTGGACTCCAGCAATAGTGGTTAACCAAGCACGCCGTCTCTATCTAGTAGACCATGGAAGCTTGTAAAAGCGGAACCCTATACCAATGGACAATTGGACCAAATAATCCCTCATTGTTCTTTATGAGCTAGCCAATCATAATTATCAACGATGTCCATGTGGTAGGAAGTTCTGTGGTAGTAAAAGATATAAAAGCAAGATATTTATCATATCTTCTTCTTCCAACGCATCCTACCTCAATTGTCAGCGTCCCTCTACAATCAGTCGAACATAACAAGACATCTCTCATCAAGGTACGGCTAGTTTTACAGTCCTTAAGGAATGATACTAAGCATTGTTCAGATGAAGTTCCAACTCCTTGCTGCTCTGGCAGTTATATTTGCTGCCTTTGCCAATGCCAACAACACATGTCCTTGCGACAATGATGCTCTCTGTTGCTGTTGCGCGGTACGTGCTAATTAAATATAACCGGACAGATCTCGGATAGTTTCCCGTTGCTAACTATTAAGCACTAGGATAATGAAAAGATTCCAGGCGGGAGTGGCTTCGTGTTTACCTTTTGGACTGGACAACCATTATGTTACGGCCAGACGAACTGTGATGATGCGTGCACGAGTTGGACTGTGAATTCTGGCAACGACTGCGAGTTCTATGAGACTACAGGCTATCATCCCTGCAGGATGATCCATGTGCCTACGGTTGGGGCAAATACCAACTTCCATTTTACCACCGATGTCATCGCCGGTGCATGGGCCTGGGAGTCGGGCACAATTGGAGGTGTCAATCTCCATGATAATGGTCTTCTTACTTGGAATGCTCAGTCTGACAAAGTTCAATCCGTTTGCATCGCATACAAGAACAACGGAGGATATTTCTGCTACGAGAGACCAGGACAGGCGGCATGTGTGATTGATACATCACCAGAGAACATTGACGATATGTGGGGCTTTCCTTAAATACGAGGACTTCACGCAGGTCATTGTTGATGGTGCATTTGACTGTTCAGTAGGCGGAGATGCCTTGGACTCGAATGGGGGCTTGAACTGGAGTCTAACAATGAGTTCAGACAAGAAGGCTTGATTTGCAAGATGAAAGGATGGACGGGGCTTGCTCGAGAATTACCAGAACTATAGAAGTGACATATTTGTTTCTGTAATTCATCTGTCCAGTTCTATCTCTATTCCTATTTCTATGATACTTCCATGGTCGAAAGGCAACTCAGGTATGTACCACGATTTCGGTGAACATCTTACTCTCGAAGAGGGTAGACGATCTCGTGGCGCACGGAAATCGAAAGTGAATGCAGACCATCAGGACAGCCAGGTCAGCCAGGAAAGGGGCGCGGTCGAGCGTCTAGACTGTTACAAAGGCGCCAGCTGGAAAGAACCAGGTGCACTCAACAGAACAACTGAAGTGAAGAAGGAACAAACTATGGAGAGGGTGTCCGCTATCATGTAGAGAGCTCTTCATGCAAACGGGCCCCATCAGGTTAGTCCGATCAGCTGTTCCCTTCTTCACACATCCCTCAGGCAATCTCCGCATCATCCACAGGGCCTTCGCTCTCCAAGTCCATCGTCCTGTCATGCGTCACAAAAACCTCGTAGGTAACGTATTCCTTTAGGTCTAGCTCCCATATAGTGACTTAGCTAGGATCGTCCACCAATCCATACAGGCACTCTGCAATAGCGTCTGGTACGTAGTATCTTTTCCCCGTTGGGGAGTTCCACCGCTAGGCAGTCCTTACGGAACTCCGGTTGGTGCCACTACACCTTGCCCGCCAGGTTTCGGGCTATCTCATGGAACACGAATGTATGGCTGGCGCCACTGTCGAGTAGCGTCTTCCTCCACTGCCCCGTCGTCGTGCAGCCCTAGCTTCCCACGGAAGAACATGAGGGCGCTCCCGACGACGTTCGGCCACGCCGGGCGTTCCTGCGATTCTGTTTTTGTAAGTATCTTCGAGAAGGGGGCATTAAGGGGGTCAACCAGGTCGATAACGGGGGTGTGGGAAGCCTCCTGGAAGCGGCCGGGAAAAGCCTTAAGATCCTCTACCGGCCCACAATTTTTCCCTGAGCTTCGCTCATGTTACGATGATGGAAAAGAGCCAACTGGAAAGGTAACCAGGTGCATTCAACGAAACAACGAAGGTGAAGAAGAAAGAAACTACAGAGGCCCTGTCAACTATTTTGTAGAGGGTTTCCACGCAAACAGGCCTCATCAGGTTAGTCTGGTCAGGTGCTCTCATCACCCACGTCCATCAGGTGATCTCTGTCCATTGTTCTGTTATGCGTCACAGCTCATACGGACTTTCGGGTCGACTTCCGGGCGGTTGCGTCTGAGGTGGCCTGGCTTGTTACATCCTAACAGGAGGGATTCTCCATCCGGGGCACTGATGGTTATCAATCGCCGACAGTTCCATGGCGTGCGGGTCCGTTTGGGGCTCTTTCGCAAGGCTGATGCCTCTCTCCAGTTGACAGAACGGATCGATCGTGTCGGCGAGGCTCTTCGGGGGTTCTCGCTCCTGTAGCCATTTGGCCTTCAGCTCTGGCCGGGATCCGTTGATCAGCCGTAGGCGGATGATGTTCTCGGGAATAGGCACGGCCACCATATTCGCCAGGTCTTGCAGGCGGGTAGCCAAGTGCTCGCAGCGGTTCCGGCCCTGGGTTTCATCCTGGAAGCGGCCGTACCAAGCTTGCTCCTCTAGACGCTCTCTAAACTGTTGGCTTATGCACTGACGGAATCCCCCTCAGCTTCGTACGACCTCGCCATGGCCGGCCTCTATTCCATCTCAGAGCGTATGCCAGCGGGTCAGTGCCTTCTTGGTGAGAGCATTACCGGCAGCCATGATCTTCTGGTCGTCCGTCATGATCTGTGCCGACAGGCGGGCCACTCGCTCGAAATACTCTTCGCAGTCTCAGAGCCAATGCAGGGCCGCATCATCGCGGGTCCATCCCTAGTACGGCGGCATCGTATTGACATAGCGCATTAGGGCTCGGTCCAGGATCGCTGTCGGCGCCGCACCCGTCCGGTTCGGCGGTGACTGGTGCAACGCCATCGTCATGATAGCATGTTCCTGCAGCTGCTGCAGTTCGGTCGGCAGACAGATTAGTGCCATCAGGAGGTCGGCGGGGACTGCATCGTTCGCGCCCCCGTTAGCGACAGCTTTTGGGGGTTTATGTACGGGGATTTCCTCGGCCGGTGTGGCCGTGGCTCCCTGGTTCTCGTCGGCGCTAAACGACATAATAAGGGTTTGAAACAGTTAGAACAGTTGTTTGGGGACTGGGAATACATTTCTCGGTTCAAGATTATGCCCCGTTTCCAACCCGTCCGGTCCGGCCTTACATTGTAACCTTCCGTATCATCTCTTCTCGGAGACGTGTCGTCAGAGTTCTCTCTCCGGTCGTCGGCCATAGCGTGGAGTCTTCCTATGGTTTCCAGTAGGGCATTCCTTTCCAGGGCATCCGACTGGCGTCGTCGTAGCCCGTTCGTCCTGTCTATGGATACCCCTCAATGGCCCGTGCCGCTACCGGCGACTCCAACTTTTCGTCCCCCTTCCTTCGGCCTCACAGGACTCAGCTGGCGAGGTCGAGCAGTTCACGACGTCGGAGCTCCCCATATGACCGCAAGAGCGCCGCCGTGCGGCATCCAAGGTATTTAGTACTTCCGCTCTTGCGCCGGTGAGGGATCTTTCCACCAGGATCCCTTGGCCTACCGTCTGAGGCAGGGTCTAGTAGGGTTTGCTACCAGATGAGAGACCAGAATGGAATATTCGATTGTCATTCCCGACATGGGAAGGACTCTATTTAAGATAAAGTACTTTCCTTTAGTGTCTCATGATTTCGTGACAGCTTGTATGGGCCTCGATCAACATCTGAGCTATCCTCACGATCGTAGCCCTGTAATCGACTTTGGGACATTTCCAAGGGTGCTGGGTAGGACCTCATAGGACGCTGGGTTCTAGATTCAATCCCTAGGGGCCATCACAGAGAAACCTCATCTTGCACCTATTCTTCCATACTCTACATTGTAGTCTAAGAGTACAAGGTTCTGTCACTGGGTCGTGTGGGTCCTGTCCTCCCTCCAGCTGCAAGTAAAGGCATCTTCAGCGCCTAATTCCTCCTCACCTTGCATGGAAACCCTCGACCAAGACACGATCACCTTCTTCAGCCATGCCTGTTAACCTTCTCTTTCGAGGTTCCAGCGCCTCTACCCTGGCTCTATTTCACCTCTGGCCAAGAATGTCAACTTCCTCGCGATCAGTTATTATCGCAGGCACAAAACCCGCTTTTCGTATCTGGGTCCTGCGAAAAGTCCTCCCCTGTCGTCTTCACCTGTGGGCGCTAGTGTCAGTTTCTCCGTGATCTCCCTCAGTTGTACGTTCTTCATCTTGAGCTTCTTCGTTAACCCTTCTAGATCCATCAACAACCGATGTCGAGTTCTCAGGATAAGCTCGACCGCTCTGCTCGTTTTCAGCACAGTCACCCTCATCACTATCATCACTGATGAATTAAAGTATATCCAACCTAGAGCTGTTTGTGCAATTTTGTCCGAGACTACCTGGGTATTTGCGCATAGTTTTACACACAGCAAGACATCAAGGAGAAGAGTCCATTCAACAAAATGTCGAATCTGGGGAAGGAAAAGAAGAGAGAGAGAAAGAGAGATGAGCTCTCTGTTTACTACTACACGCCCGAACCTTCCATGACGGATCCTTGCATATCAGGTGGCTGTCACTCACAGGGCTTGTCGCTGAGATACAGCCTGTCTTGTTTTGATAATATGATTAACCAAATCGTTTCCAAGGAATATATCAATCAAAGCGACTCGTGCTGCTAGAGATAAAAATGGACATAATGTGCCTCAACTGTTTTTAGCATCAATGACGGACCTTTGCGGTATTTCTTTATCTGAAGGACAATACTTTTCGTTAACGTTCTGTTTGCGTGGGTAAAGACCCCCAAGCATGGTGCTGTGTGTAAACGGAGGCTTCGGATCTGACACTGATATTGCGCACCGCTTGATGCGCCCACATGCAGGTAGCACCCTGTCTTTGCCGTTCATGGCAAGACTTCAGGCGAATGGGGAGCATACAATAGCCAAATTCACAAGTCAACAGGACAGCGTCCAAGTTCACATGCTAAGTTTCCCCTAGCCAGGTAGTCGTCTCTCGACGAGGTTCAGATGACCGATTCTCACAGTATATTTACCAGGCTTCCCAATCACTCGAGGCTTTTGCCAGGAGTGGACCTGATTCGATCCTTTATAAACCGTAGATGTCAAATCGCGAGTGGGTGTAAATCACTATCAAGGCGGTTCCGAGCTCGTTTGCAAACCTGGCATTAGCAAGGGATTGAGACTTCCCCTCATCCCTTGCTTTGGGGTTCGGCTATGCGTAGTCACTTTAGTTATGATCTACGATTGAGTCGTAATAAGATTGTGTAAACATATCAGACATGGGCTTTCGCAACAGATACTCGTTGATGGAATGCCCAAAGGGTACGTCTCTAGTATACTCTATAGTTGTATTTGAGCATTCTCTGGCCACTCCGTTAACACTGTATGACGCGCTGACTGTAATGTGACCCACTAGCCCGGCGCTAGCGGTAGAGTGGAGAACCAAGGCATGGCGAAAGGAGAGTCCTAAGTTGATCTGACCCTGCGTCTCAACCCTCGCGTCTTGCATACTCAGTTGTGGCCAACTTACGTAGGCCATTGTTTTTTCTTGACTGATCAAGAAAGAGGAACAAAGGGGGTCGCCGGGATGGGCGCTGCAGCCTTTATGGACAGCAAGCTAGAACTTAGGATTGAGGGGTTCAGGTACAGTATACATAGACATAAAACATCATTCTCGTTCAAAACGGTCACACTGCTAAAAAGCGCGCTTCGACGAGGGCTCTGCTTCAACTACCTACCATGCTGCCGCCCATATGAACTCAATCTAGCTGAGAGTCTTCAAGTACAGAAGGGAAGATCCTTCTATTATTGGACGCTATCAAACATGGCCATTCCTCCTGTCGCAAAGCAACCAGAATTTATGAAGAAAATGGACTACACTACATGACTGGGTGAATGGCAAAGCTAGTGGCCATAAATTAAGCTACTTCAAGGGATTGCGTTTGGAATGGAAAACCTATAGATTTGCATGGATCAGCGCCTCAGCCTTCTGCTGATATATAGCTGATGTCACAGGTTGCTTACTTACCACTGTGAGCAGGCGGCTCAAAGCAATAGGTACGAACTCGTTCTTATGGGCAACACTGCAGTATTGTCTACATTATATGGCTGGTTTCAGCCCTGTAAACACCAGATGCAAATCCCAAGAACGCAAATATGCCACAAGAGTACCAACTCCTCAATTTTCCTCTAGCCGTTGTAGAGGTTACAGTTTTGATCACTCTATAAGGCAACACTCGCTGGATTTCATATCTGTCCTCGTCGAAGGCAGTTGATATGGGTCGCATGGTTGTTTGACAATCTACGGCGGTTAACATTAGTTGTGTTAAAGAATTTGAGAGACCTCGACGCAACACAGGCTGTTTCCCAGGCTAGCTAGCTTCAATAGGGGTTCATTTACTAATAAACCAACAACCTATCCCGCTTCAACTAGCTGTCTGACATAGACTCGTGACTAATCCGAAGGGGGAAGACGAGTAGTGACTAGATTCTTTCGGAAATGGATAACGCTCATATTACGGTACATAGCCTGGCTATCGAGACATGGAATTGTAATTTTTTGCATTTACTATGGGTTTTGGGGTGCGCGAGTTAAGCGGGAAGTACATTCATTATCCTGATAACCTTACGTCATAATATTCTGCTGGTGAAATGATTTTCTTTATTTTCTATACTATGTATTGAACTATTCGCGTTTTCAAGTTGTTGAATAAACTTAAATGAAGTATAATTGAGAAATAACCTCAAGTAATATTTATGATGGTTTCCTGTCTAATAAAGTTACGACTGAAAGTGAAGACAAGGTGGTCAAAGTCTTAAGAAATGCCAATGTAGATCTTGGAATAAAATAATAAGTTTTGAGTAGAGTGGAAACTTGAGGAGAATTTTTCTTATATTAATTCTTGGGAAATATGTTTATTCGAAGGCAGAGCTGCGAATGCTAAGGACATTACTTAATATACAGTATACTAGGGAAAGGATAAACGTAACTTCTATTTAAATTGCCAGAAATTGATAGAGCAAATATGTTACCTTGTTATGATCTTCAAAGTTAATTCCGTCTGAGCACTGTTGGAGGACCAGAGGGAATGAGGGGATAGGGTGAAGGGGCATTCTGCTCCCTAGGAATGTTAGGTCGAATACTTAGAGGCGCCTACATAAGACCTGACTACTAACCAGGCTAAACTATGATTCATTCACTTCTTCTCGGAAATCTTTGACTGTGCTCCTGTTGGAATTTCATCGATCTCTGTCTACCCGACCGTCAATATGCGCTTCTTCGGTGTCCCTCTTCTTGTGCTCGCGACTGGAGTTGCTGCGTTGCCGCCAAGCGCGGGCGGTGAAGGTAGCGCTAATGGTGTTGCAAACAAGGGCAATGTCGCTACGCGCTTCCCTGTCCCCGAAAGCATGACGGTGAAGCAGGCGCAGGCCAAGTGTGGTGACCAGGCACAGCTCTCCTGCTGTAACAAGGCAACCTGGGCGGGCGATACCACCGACGTCAACGATGGTATACTGGCTGGCACTCTGAGTCACCTCGTCGGGACCGGCTCTGGGGCCGAGGGCCTTGGTCTCTTCAACGAGTGCTCCCAACTTGACGTACAAGGTAAGTATAATAGCACTTGTTTTGACATAAAATTTAACCGCTTTTAGTTCCTCTTCTTTTCGGCCTCGCAGCTATCCAAGATCTAGTTAAGAAGAAGTGTCAGCAGAACATCGCTTGTTGCCAGAACTCCCCCTCGAGCGCGGTTAGTTGATCTTGCCTTATATCTGGATTATATGCTAACTGCTAGATCATAGAACGGAGACTTGATTGGCTTAGGATTGCCATGTGTGGCTCTCGGAGCCTTGATCTAATTAGAGCCCCGCGGTTGAAAAATTGGGTTAGGTTTTGACTATTAATCTGAAACTCCCTCACGAGGAAGCACACGCATCTGTTTTCCCTCGTTAGCTCCTAATTCTATACTTCTTTCTCTTATATTTAGATCCTACAAATGATGGATTTCATTGACCTACGAGCTGTAACAATTACATGACATGGAAGGCTCCGGCGTGTAGTGGAAAACAAGAGCTCATTAAAACCTAACTAGCAACGAATGCTCTGAGACCGGCGGTTATCGTTACGCCCCTAGAAGGGAGAGGAGCTGCACAGGGTTTCTAGAACTGCGAAGGGGTCTGTAGAGCAGGAGACGGAGGCATTGGACCGTGATAGGAATTAAAAGGAAGTAGAGATTGGGAGAAGAACCGTCTTATAGTGGCAGCCTAGTAGTGTAACAGTAAGTGGAACGGAAAAGGTTTGAAAAAATAATCGAAACTGTTAGAGATCGAACCCCAAACCTTCTCCCTAAATGGAGGCGTAAAAATATGAAAGCCACATCAGCAGATTTCAATATAATTTATCAAATTAACATAACTCAACGAAAATCAACCATATTAAACCACAACCATTCTAACCACCCGCTGTCATATAATCAGATGTAGATTACACATGAAAGACGGATGTATGTATCACCTTCACCTCACTCTTGTGGCATGAGTAGCGTCCTAAGTTTGATACCGGATTTACATCAATCTAGTGCAGAGATATATATATACAATGGAGACCAAGTAGATATATGTTGTCAGCACATGAAGGGATAACTTACCGCGAGCAACTGATTGGTTACTGATGGGCCCACATTCGTTTAGTATTTCCTATGTAATCAGGGAGCTGAGCAGCAATGTACTGTAGGCTTTGTCATAGCTGAGTAACGGAGACACATCAGACACATGGAATAGCGGGGTGGCTCAGTGTGTATTTTTAACAGCGCTTCTCCTCCCATCTTTCTACTGAATCAATCAATGTTATTCATCTATATTGGTTCCGCTTGATATCATTCGTCATCGTTGCATACTAGGCTATACAGTATCAGCTTTTGCCCTGATATATGTATATCACCAAGAATGCTGGTAAGCCATGGGGTGAAACGGCAGAACCTTAGCGTGCCCGGAAGCGGTGAGGGCGTGATAAAGTTTAGAACAGATCGTGATTGGTCAAAAAAGGAATTCAGAGACAGTGATTGGCGGACCTGTATGTACTTGGGTAACCATTTTGGATTGCATTGGTAACTATGGTTTGTATTTGCATACGGGACGTAGCAAACCATCTGGTAGATTTTTACATATTTGCATTTGGATAAACGGTAGGCGAGCCCTTCTGCAGAGGTGAATATACCTAATATGTGACGCATGACATGACGATGGACTTGGAGATCACCTGACGGACGTGTGGTGGAGGAGAGCTAGACTGCGCCAAAAACCGCAATTGGGGGCAAACCTTGCCCCCAAAAACCAAACCGCAATGGTTGCGGTTTTTAAAACCAAAAACCAAACCAAACCATAAACCATTGCGGTTCCCTATTGGGGAACCATCAAAAACCATTTTTACATAAAATTACATAAAACTGCATAATAACTAGTTATAAACTAGTTAAAATAGCTTAGTAATTAAGATATAGCCAATAAATATCGATAGAATATTATCCACGTGATATTTTAGCCCCGCTTTAAAAACCATTGGGGCCCCAAGAACCATTGCGGTTTCTAACCTAGAAACCAAAAACCATTGCGGTTTCTAGAATTGGCCCCAAAAACCCCCCCAATTGCGGTTTGGTTTTTTGCGGTTTTGCGGTTTTGCGGTTTTTGGCGCAGTCTAAGGAGAGCAGCTAATCGGACTAACCAGTTGGGGCCTGTTTGTATGGAAGCTCTCTACAAAACAGTAGACACCACCTCCATAGTTTATTCCTTCTTCACTTTCGTTGTCTCGTTGAATGCACCTGGTTCCTTCCCAGTTGGTTCTCTTCTATCATCGTAACATGGTAAAACTTCAGAGAAAGGTCATCCTATAGATATTAGAACAAGCGACACGATCAGGCAGAGAATGTATTGATCCATTATTCAGCACTAGCGATAGTAGAAACTTCAGTAATCCTAGTAAACGTAGTTTGAGTAACTGTTGCCCAACACCTAGGGGTAACATTCAATATTTGAAAGGCTCCAAGCAAAGGGAAGCTGTCCTAGTCCGATGAAAAAAATAGGTTATCACCGTCAGCAGGTCGTCAGCTGTTTCTCTAGATAGTCATATCGAAGATTGATTATGCAACATCAATATGGTATGTTATATGGAAAATTTCCCAGTCGCCTCGGAATCAGACGGCCGTTGTGACGGTCACCTGATATGGAAGTTGTAATGCATATCTACTGTACTTGTCAGGATAGATGCCTGTCGATTAGGTAAAGATTCGATGGCGACAAGGTAGGGGTGTGACGCATGACTAACATAAGGGACTGGTGGAGCTGAGGCCCTGGAGGACATGTGACCGGACTAACCGGATGGGGCCCGTTTGCATGGGCGCTCTCTACAGATAGTTGACAGCTCCCTCCGTAGTTTCTTCCTTCTTCACTTTTGTTGCTTCGTCGAATGCACCTGTTTCTTCACAGTTGGCTCCTGCGTAACAAGGGGAACACAATTGACTGAATTAGGTTCAGAACTGAATCTTGACACATTCAGACTAAAAGGGAGCGGGGCATAGTCTTTTGTTAGAAGAGAATGATACAGGAGTGATGATAAAGGATGATGTAACCATCCATGGCGCGAACACTTTCCCATGACAGGGTGAACAAGGTAATCATTTATAGAAGGTTCCGGCCTGTAGGCTGTAGTATTTAAAAGCGGGCCTATCTCTCTCTCTTTACTTTCTCAGATCCGATATCTTCGTTAAATGGACGCTTCTTTTTCATGACTTACCAAGTGTAACATTACATATAGCTTATTGCTATAAGATTATATGCTCAGCCTTTAGAGATGGCTTTAGCGATGGGGATAGAACAATAGCCTTCTAAAAAAGAAGACTGATCTTAATAGAGCTATAAAATTAAAATCTAAAAGAACATATAAATGATGAAGGACAAGGTAAATTAGGTTATTTTCAATATAACCTTCCCACTGGATTTCTCTAAAAGACTGCCAACTAGAGCAACGCTCCAAGGGAGACACAGGGTAATCCAGCACCAATCAAATCTCCATTCTATTATGTTATTATTAGCAAAGAAAACACAACATCCGATAAAAAAAAGATAGTAATTAGCTGACTAACCGCGCTAGAAGGGGGAGTTCTGGCAGCAGGCAATATTCTGCTGGCACTTCTTCTTAAGAAGATCCTGGACACCTATGATTCCAAAGAGAGCAGTCACTATGAAATATTAATTATACTGCCAAATAGTATTGGATATATTTACCAACCTTGCACATCAACTTGGGAGCACTGATCGAAGAGACCAAGACCTGTGGCCCCAGAGCCGGTACCGACCAGGTTACTGAGGGTGCCAGCCAGAATTTTAGAGTTGACATCCGTGGTATCGCCCGCCCAGGTTGCATGATTGCAGCAGGAGAGCTGTGCCTGGTCGCCACACTTGGCCTGCGCCTGCTTCACCGTCATGCTGTCGGGGACAGGGAAGCGCATAGCGACATTGCCCTTGTTCGCAACACCATTGGCATTACCTACACCGCCAGCGCTTGGTGGCAACGCAGCAACTCCAGTCGCGAGCACAAAAAGAGGGACACCGAAGAAGCGCATATTGACGGTCGGGCAGAAAGAGATCAATAAAATTCAAGAGGAGCACAGTCAAAGATTTCCGAGAAGATGTGAATGAATAATAGTTTCGCCTGGTTAGCAGTCAGGTCTTATGTAGGCGCCTCTAAGTATTCGACCTAACATTCCTAGGGAGCAGAATGCCCCTTCTATCTATCCCCTCATTCTCAGCGCACTCAGGATCCGCTAGCGCGAGTAATGAAAATATGCAGTTACTGTTCCCGGCTGGCTGACCTATTGCCAAGCAAACCCCGTATATTGGCATCTGATCTAAATGCACACATCACTCTTGGATAGGGGCTGATGGCCTCCTTGCTATGCTTCCACAGCTTTCCCAATTTTGAATACCTTCCGCCGGTAAGAGTGGGCCCTCCCGGCGCCTACCAACGTTCCAGATTCTGAATCTTGCTAACAGCCCCGTGTTGTTGCCGAGAAAAGGGGCGACAATAATCTCGAACTCGACTTGGACACGGCGCGTTTCTTTCCATCCCGGGGGCGTTCCGTATACTACCGCCGCTGCGGTGATAAGCTAGAAGTCTATGCCTACATAGCAGGTGCGAGCGCTAAAAGGAATAGTCTGTAGGTCAGCTGCCGCAGAGCGTCTGATTTAATGTACGGCGCAATGGAGTGCCTACGGAGAATGTCCAGTAGCGTAACAGTCACATGATACGCAAGGTTCCCAGTGTCGTCCCAATATACTGTCAGCACATGAAGGGATAACTTACCGCTAGCAACTGATTGGTTGCTGATGGGCCCACATTTGGTTAGTATTTCATATGTGATGAGGGTGCAGCATAGCAATGCAGGCTTTGTAATAGCTAAGTAACAGAGACACAGCGAGTAGCGGTGTGTCTCATGGGGTATTTTTAACAGCGCTTCTCCCCCCATTTTTCTACAGAATCAATCAATGTTATTCATCTATATTGGTTCCGCTTGATATCATTCATCGTCTTTGCATACTAGGCTATATAGTATCAGCTTGCACTGATATACATATACTTGTGTTACTGCATATACTGTAACGTACTTCCCGCTCACGCCGCCCACCCCAAAACAAATAGTATAGTCAGCGTTCATTAGTAACTTATCTGGAACATGCTACATGCCCCACTTGTATTTCTGCCAGTGGGCGGAAGTACTGTGTTTAAATACTAATGAGCGGCCACTGTAAATGCGAAGAATGATAATCTCGTTTCTCAACAACCACATCTTGTTTAGAGACAATATCAGAGTATCATATTCAAGTAGGGATTCTAATACACTAGTACATCTTAGAGAAATCAGTATTTGTCAAAATTGATGTTCAAGTCTTGAATTCTTACGAAATGCGTGTCTTCCAATATGAAGCTATTCCCACCATAGGGTCACGTGGCATGGCATTTGACGTACCGATTCCCTCCCGATACCCATCGATAACCCTCTATCCCACCTGGGTATCCTCCGGACTACTTTACTCCGGAGAGGTGGTATATGTAATGACCATATGATATGGAAGGTTCCGGCGGCGTGTAGGGTAAGACGGAGAGCTCACCTCTTTCTCTTTCTCTTCTTTTCCTTCCTCAGATTCGATATTTTCGTTGAATAGACTCTTCTCCTCGGTGACTTGGCACGTGTAACATTATTTTCATTCCCAGGTTTCTATAATTTCGTTAACTGGACCCTTCTTTGTGTAACAAGTGGCACGTACTAAAGCCGGAGAGCGATTTGTTTCCAAACTCCCCAGGGCGTCGAAGGTTCATATGATGTCCTTGCCACAGCATCTACTGGCACTGGCATATACTCTTAATTAAAAAAGATTTAATTTTCTTCTTCAAATAGCGCTTCGAGGGGGCGCTATTCCTCTTCTGTCGTTCGAGACCCACCGCGATTCGAAATCACAACGTGCTGATATATGTTTTTCTATTCGGAAAATGGAGATGCACAGAGAATGATGGGATTATTGGCGTGCCTCAGACCATAGCCATGTCCAGGTCGTAAGGTGGACGGACCGAGGCGCAACATTCCGTGAGCTCTCAGAAGGGAAATAAGCAAAAAGATAATAACCTAAATGACGCCCTCGCCCACTCTGCCATTTATTATTTTTCTCCCGAATTAATACCGCGGCCTGGTCAACTCTTCAGTTTGGTCCCACATTGTCCACCCTCTTGCCTGGCCCTGCCGTGGCCAAGATGCTCGCCTTTACTCTCCTGTGTTTAGCTACATTTGCCGGCGCTTATCCGGCGTGCATGAGTTCGCCTGCTAGCACTTACCCAGATCCCAGCCCTTGCATGGGTGACTGTGGACGCATGATCCCTCGATGATTCAGCGCAAATTCGATGGCATGTACTTCCACTTTTCCGCTGGAACGGGGGTCAACACCATGATCCCTCGCCCTCTCTGAAGGGTCCATGGGCGGATGTGGGTACAGCGCTACCAAATGGCTCGAAAATTCAGCTTGACGGTGTCGATAACAAGAACATTTGGGTATGCTAATCGGACCCAAATTCAACAATTAGATATTTTTATGCAGAAAACTGATAAAAAAAGGCTCTGGATCTGCACTACGCGGATGGGAGCTACTATATGTACTACGTGGTGTCTAAGTTCGGCACGCAGACTTCGGAATTGGCGTGGCTACCTCCACAATCATGGAGCCGGGGTCATGGACTGATCATGGCGCGATTGGCCTGCCCGCCAACACCGCCTACAACCGGATCGACCCAAATTGGATTACCATTGAGGGCAAGCAGTACCTACAATTCCGCTCATACTGGCAGGGTATTTATTAAGTCGAGCTTGCTAGCCCGCTGAAGATCAGCTCTGTAATTCCGCACCCGCTGGCTTACAATGCCAGGCTAAATCACCGCGAGGAGGCCTCGTTCATGGTTCAGCACCGAAATTACTACAATGTCCTGTTTAGTGGCGGTATTGCTAGCTCGTACACGGCGAATTACCCAGCTGCAGGTGAGGAATACCGGATCCATATGTGCCACTCGACAAGTGGAACCGGGGCGTTTGTAAGCGCTCTTTGCTACAATGTGCAGAACTAAGGCGGCTAATACCGATTTTTGTACAGGTTGACAAGGCTAGTACGTTGTGCCTGAAATCTGGCGGCACTATTTTATTGGCGAGCCATGAACAGGTTTACGCCCCCGGTGGACAGGAAGTGGCGTATATAACTCTCCTGCCCACCTATCAGATTTACGCTACATGGACAGCTTGTTAACAAGACCTCGTAGGGGTATTATCAATGATAAGGACCTCGGTCTTATCCTGTACTACTAGTACTATCCGCTCGCAGCGAAGGAGGGTGGTGGTGATGGCAACGACAGCTAGATGTACGGTGGAACGAGCTGGGCTGGGGAACGACTGGCCGTACGTAAAGGAGACTGGTGGTGATGGCAACAACGGCTCTATATACTGCGGGAACGAGCTGAGCTCCGAGGACGACTGGGCGTGCGTGAAGGTCACCTGAGCGCGACCACGCTGGGGGCGTGGGGTTTGTTTCTTCTCCATCCAAAGGCGTACGTATACCCAGACTGATTACGGTGTCACTATTGCCCCACTTTTCCCTTCTATCTATGATTGGGATGGCATATTTGACCCGACTTCCTCAGTACCAGAGTCTATTTGTTAGATACCTATGCATGCCAATGGCCCCTTGCTAACGCAGGATTATTTGATATATTTGAAACAGGTATAATAAGGCGCAAGGCCCAAGATGCAAGTACGAATTTCCACACCACTCGGCCCGTGGGGTGTCATGTCAGTGAAAGGCCATAATGAACACATTTTGTCGTCCACACTCTATTTAGTCGGTATAATATGAGTAGTGTGAGCATCCTGTATGCGAGATACTTCGCAAATAGACGTGAAAGACACATGACATGGAACGTCCCAGCCCATTGTAGTAAACAGAGAGCTCGCCTTTCTTTCTCTTGTTTTCCTTCCTCGGAATCATTCTGTATGTTGAATAGACTCTTCTTTTTGATGACTTGCCAAGGATAAGACAATCTGTCAGATCGAGTTTGGTTTGTGGGATTTAAATGTATCTCAAGTTTGTGTCCTAAGTTGACCCGCAAGACAAGTCTTCAATACTTGCAGAACTGGGATTTGGATAAACCGTCGTATGATGTTCAAGGCTAGCATAAAAACAGTATACCTGCCAGCTTAGGGATGGAACTAGTACTTTTATGTCTACCGCCTGAAAGAAAGTCTGACTCTGAAAAAGTGAGATTAAAGTCTAAAAGAACATATAAATGATCAAGAATGAGGTAGAATTTGGTGATTTTCAATATAACCTTCCCACTGGATTTCTCTAAAAGACTGCCAACTAGAGCAACGCTCCAAGGGAGACACAGGGCAATCCAGCACCAATCAAATCTCCATTCTATTATGTTATTATTAGCAAAGAAAACACAACATCCGATAAAAAAGATAGTAATTAGCTGACTAACCGCGCTAGAGGGGGAGTTCTGGCAGCAGGCGATATTCTGCTGGCATTTCTTCTTGATCAGATCTTGGATGCCCAAGATTCCGGCGAGAATAGGCACTGCAATATATCAATCATATTGTCAAACAGGATTCCTTTTCTTTAACTCACCTTGAACGTCCAGTTGGGAGCACTCGTCGAAGAGACCAAGACCTGTAGCCCCAGAGCCGGTACCGACCAGGTTACTGAGGGTGCCAGCCAGAATTTTAGAGTTGACATCCGTGGTATCGCCCGCCCAGGTTGCATGATTGCAGCAGGAGAGCTGTGCCTGGTCGCCACACTTGGCCTGCGCCTGCTTCACCGTCATGCTGTCGGGGACAGGGAAGCGCATAGCGACATTGCCCTTGTTCGCAACACCATTGGCATTACCTACACCGCCAGCGCTTGGTGGCAACGCAGCAACTCCAGTCGCGAGCACAAAAAGAGGGACACCGAAGAAGCGCATATTGACGGTCGGGCAGAAAGAGATCAATTAAAATCCAAGAGGAGCACAGTCAAGGTTTTCCTAGACGAAGTGAATAATAGATTCAAATGGATAGTACTGAGGTCTTATGTACGCGCCTCTAAGATTTCAACCTAACATTCCTGGGGAGAAGAATGCTCCTTCTATCTATCCCCTCATTCCCTCTGGCCCACTCATAGTGCTCAGAAGAAATTAACTATGAAGATCATAATAAGGTCACATATTTGCTCCATCAATATCTGGTAAGTCGAATAACAAGTTATGTTTATCATATCCTGAGTACATACATGAAGCACTGCTACCAGCTACAGTATATTCATTTGCATTGGAACGAAGGAACAGGAGTAAGGGGGGTTACGAACTGTAGCCCTGCGCGGCGCTGACTTAACGCTGCCAACAAACATCAGAAAGACTAAGACACATAACCAGCTCTTTGCCTAGCCTCCCACTTATTGGTGGCTGATTCGATTCCTGATTATGTATTTTTTCCTTCTTGTAGTCGCTTTCCCTCTCTCTCGTGCGGACTTTTCTTTTTGATCCGCTATCGTTCCTGGTCCATATTATACTTCGTAAAACATCAAGAAGAAGAATTCATTCAATAAAGATGTTAAATCTAAGGAACCAAATCAAGAGGAAAGGAGATCAGCTCTCGGTTTACTGCGACAGGCTGCAGCCTTCTGTACGACATGACTGTCGTAAGGACAACGACAACAGCTTTCAAATTAGAAGCTAGGAAAGGAAAATAGATGCTTATACTGCCTAGTGAGAAATTTAGACCAATAGTCGACCCCATACCCCAATTTTTCAACCGCGGGGCTCTTATTAGATCAAGGCTCCGAGAGCCACACAAGGCAGTCCTAAGCCAATCAAGTTTCCATTCTGTCATCTTGTAGTTAGTACATAATCCAGATACAAGGATGAATTTACTAACCGCACTCGAGGGGGAGTTCTGGCAGCAAGCGATGTTCTGCTGACACTCCTTCTTGACTAGGTCTTGGATAGCTGCGAGGCCGACAAGAAGAGGAACTAAAAGCGGTTAATTTAATGTCAAAACAACTGCTATTGTACTTACGTTGTACGTCAAGTTGAGAGCACTCGTCGAAGAGACCAAGGCCATTAGCCCCAGAGCCGGTCCCGACGAGGTGACTCAGAGTGCCAGCCAGTATACCATCGTTGACGTCGGTGGTATCGCCCGCCCAGGTTGCCTTGTTACAGCAGGAGAGCTGTGCCTGGTCACCACACTTGGCCTGCGCCTGCTTCACCGTCATGCTTTCGGGGACAGGGAAGCGCGTAGCGACATTGCCCTTATTTGCAACACCATTGGCGTTACCTACACCGCCAGCGCTTGGCGGCAGCGCAGCAACTCCAGTCGCGAGCACAAAAAGAGGGACACCGAAGAAGCGCATATTGACGGTCGGGCAGAAGGAGATTGATAGAAATCAAACAGGAACACAGAGCAAGCCTCTCCTACAAGAGAAAAATGGGTTATAATAGGTAGTTTTCAGGTCTTATCCAGGCGCCTCTAGGTATTCGACCTAACATTCCTAAGGAGCAGAGTGCCCCTTCTGTCTATCCCCTCATTCTCTTGGGCCCACTGGCACTGGTCAGGAGAAATCAGTATTGAAGATCATAACAAGATCACATATTTGCTCTGTCGATCGCTGGTAATTGAAATAGACAGTTATGTTTATCATTTCCTTAGTGTATACCAACCAATTTCCTAGGCATTCTCAACTCTGCCTTCGAGTAACCATACAGTCAGCGTTCACTAGTACTGTATTCGGAACATTGTACAGCACATGCCCCACTCATATTTCCGCTGGCGTGCGGAAGTACTGTGTTTGAACGGCCACTGTATGTAGGTATATCGTAAAACGTTGGATGTGCATAGCCTAGTATGCATTCAAGACGATTACGACCAAGCGGAATCAAAATCAGGATGAAAAGATTGATTGATTGACGGAAGAAAACCGGGGGGGAGCGGGTGTTAAGTATTGTACTGTACATAGCCCCGTAGAGGCGGGTCGTTGCCCGTATGATCAATACTCGGCGATCCTACAGTACAGTACAGTAATGCTGATATTTGTTACACTTGGCAAGTCACCAAGAAGAGGAGTCCATTCAACGAAGATATTGAATCTGAGGAAGGAAAGGAAGAGGAAGAGAAAGGGAGATGCGCTCCTTTTACTACTACACATCGGAACCTTCCATGTCGAGGGCTTCAATATTGTGTCACATGCAAAATGGGTATGGTGTGCCAAACAGTATTTAATTATATTCAACGCTCTATCCGTAGAATATATGCAGGTACCGGAGATATAGGTATATCTATCACCAAAAGCCAGGGATAGCCCAGTATGCAAAATATGAGGAGCATTTAGGTGAAAGTGATGGAAATCCAAAACTTGAATTTTGTTACAATGATAGCAAAGAGCCAACTGGAAAGGAACCAGGTGCATTCAACGAAACAACAAAAGTGAAGAAGGAAGAAACTATGGAGGTGGTGTCTACTGTTTTGTAGAGAGCTTCCATACCAACAGGCTCCATCTGGTTAGTCCGATCAACTGCTCTCCTCCACCACACGTCCGTCAGGTGATCTCCAAGTCCATCTCATGTCATGCGTCACAGGTTTGAATAAAAACAGCTAAAGATGAGCTTGACCGAAATAAGTGTGAAGAGAAGATTGGCAGGGTTGAACAGGACCTTTAGGTTGAAACTTCAGCTCCGTTCGTGGTGCCTTGGGAACAGTCCTCTTCTCCAATGGACACTATTTGACAATGTTGTTGGGAAGTATCATAGAATATAGTGCTCGATATACCCGGTGCTCTATTGCCGGTAGAGGATTCCCGGGCCCTCCGTAGGGCAGTGGGGATCGGAAACAAACAGCGCAAACGGCAAGGCGTGATGGGGAAGCGTCAGGGTCATCGGCAGTGCTGACTCACCCCGGTCATCGGAGGGAGGGTCCTCGGCCGATCGGCCGATGCACGAGCGACACATTGTGCTCTTCCCTGGCATTACATTGCAGCCGTGCAAGATGTTCCGTCAAAGCATCCGACGCTTTGGCACTACAGCACTTCGTGCTGCTGCCACCGAGCCCTCCTCCTACACCACCCGGGTGTCCACGGCGCAGGGCATCGTCAATGGACTGACGGAAGGTATGTCAAGTTCCGATGCGGTTCCGTGCACCCAGCCTAGGCTGACCTGGCAACCGTCGCCCAGCAATCGGAAACACCCCTTTGATTCGGTTAAAACGACTCTCTGACGAAACCGGGTGCAATGTTCTCGGCAAGGCCGAATTCCAGAACCCGGGCGGAAGTGTGAAGGATCGGGCGGCGCTCTTCGTGGTGGAGGACGCCGAAAAAAAGGGACTACTGCGCCCCGGCGGCACCGTGGTGGAGGGGACTGCCGGTAACACGGGCATCGGCCTGGCCCATGTGTGCCGATCCAAGGGCTACAAGCTGGTCATCTACATGCCCAACACGCAGTCGCAGGGCAAGATCGATCTGCTCCGCCTGCTGGGTGCGGAGGTGTACCCGGTCCCCGCAGTGGCATTCGACAACCCCGACAACTACAACCACCAGGCGCGCCGCCACGCCGAGTCGCTCGACAATGCGGTGTGGACCAATCAATTCGACAACACCGCCAATCGCCAAGCGCATATCGAGACGACTGGTCCGGAAATCTGGGCGCAGACCGGCGGCAAGATCGATGCGTTCACCTGTGCGACCGGTACTGGTGGCACCCTGGCCGGTATCACTCGCTACCTCAAGACCGCCAGTGACGGCCGCGTGCAGAGCTTCTTGGCCGACCCGCCCGGCAGTGTCCTGCACAGTTACATTCAGAGTGGCGGTAAGCTGACCGACCGCTCCGGTGGAAGCATCACCGAGGGGATTGGCCAGGGCCGCGTGACAGACAACCTTCGGCCGGATCTGGACCTGCTGGATGGCTCATTACACATCGCCGACGAGAAGACCATCGAGATGGTCTACCGCTGCTTAGATGAGGAGGGTCTCTACCTCGGTGCGAGCTCCGCATTGAACGTGGTGGCGGCGAAGGAAGTCGCGGAGAAGCTGGGCAAGGGCCACACCGTAGTGACTGTCCTTTGCGATGGCGCGTACCGATACGCCGACCGGCTGTTCTCCAACGCGTGGCTGCAGACCAAGAACCTGCGGGGGGCGATCCCCAAGCACCTGGAGAAGTACATAGTGCTGCCTTGATCATCAGTATAGAGATGGACGAGATGTGAACAGATTTGTAATCCCCAATCCAGCTATCTTCCCCTTTCATGCTTCTGCGGTGTATCTAGCAGGACTGCACGTCCGTGTTCAGCTCCCAACTCCAAAGCTCACCTCCAATCGCAGCACGCGCGTGGATTTACTCCGTCCTCAGCTACGAGTACTTCCATCTACCAACAGGCTCTAATGGATGGCCAGCACTGCTGTGTCAAAGGTTAAGAATAATCATCAAATATGCTGGACTCAGTGGCAGCGATGGATCGGGCCGACTGGGATGTGCCCGGTCCGGTCATGCCACGACGTAGGAAGAGATAGTACAGGTTACACAATTGTGGCCCTGCAGAAATGCAGACAAAACGGACGAAGAAAACATTCATGGTCTGGTATCAGGATCATCAAAATGGGCGACTAACCCCGTTCAAACAGTCTCAATGTACCGTCGCACCTCCCTAGAAAGCATCGTGTCAGCCCCGGCCCAGTGGCGTAAGTCAGAAAGGAAAGAAAGAGTTGTACGGGGTGCAGCCATCACCACACACACTTACCAATCAGTCACGGCCTCCTCCCACAAGCGGACCTCATGTTCTCGCGTCCCGCCAAAGTGGTCCACAAAGGAATTCCCAAACACCTCACGCGCAACACTGTCCGGCCGCGTGAACGTGGCCACGGCCTCCTTCAGCGACTTGGCCAACCGCACGCCCTGGTCGCTAGCTCCACCCATGTCCTCGCCCTTGGACAGCGGAGGGACGGGAATCTCCAGCTTCTTCTCCACTCCCCGCCACCCCAGGGCCATGATGGCCGCGAGGACGAAGTGCGGGTTGGCATCCGCGCCCGGGACCCGGACTTCCAAGCGGGTGGCCTTTGCGCTGGCGGTCGGCGGCGTAATCAAGCGGATGGATGCCGCGCGGTGCTCGAGGCCCCATGAGACGGTAACCGGTGCCCAAAAGTTCTCGACAAGACGCTTGTAGGAGTTGATGGTCGGGGCCAAGAGGGGCATGATGTCCGGCAAGCCCACCAGCAGACCCGCCAGGAAGTGCCGACCAAGATCTGACAGGTGTGCGACGTCCGGGTAGGGCGGGGAGGGATCGGGTGTATCGCGGATGAAGGCGTTCTTCCCATCTGCGGTGACGAGGGAGATGTGCATGTGGCCGCTGTTGCCGGGAAGTCCATGGCGCGGCTTGGCCATGAAGCATGGCGTGATCCCGTGCTTGATGCCGTAGGCCTTGACGACGTATCTGCGTGGACATGGAGTGGTTAGCCCGAATGCCCCTTGGAAAGTCCAACTTTCACGCCCCTCCGAGAAATCTCACTTGAACAAGCCTGCCTTATCGGCCATTTCCTTGGCCTCGCCGAATTGCAATGCCTGTCACACCCCCCCCCCCCAAGTTAGCCCCTGCGCCACCATCGCAAACGAATGAAGCACTCACAGCCTCAAAGACACCCGGTCCACTCTCTGTATGCCACCCCTCAATGTCGCAGCGGAACTGCTCGCAGGCATCAAAGATGCCGTAATAATACTCCTGGTTATGAAGCGGACGGGTAATGGAGTACCCGAACATCCCCTCTGTTATGGATGGCAAGGCATCGACCGGGTGTGTCCGCAGGAATGGCGCGGTGGCGGATGCTGCGCGTTCGGGGCTGGGGTCATCGCTTGGGGCACGGAACTGGTAGAACTCATACTCCGCTGCAAGACGTCAGTTTGCCATCCGCGGTTCTTATGCAGCGACCTGTTGGCACCCGGACATACCTCCTGCCATTGCGCGATAGCCCGCAGCCTCGGCTTTCGCCGCCGCTTGCGTCAACAGCCCGCGCGGACACGCGCAGACTGGCTCGCGCGTGTCTGGGTCCAAAAAGCTGAGCAGGAAGAAGGGCACATTGTTCTCCCAGGGAATGCGCCGGAAACTGCTGAGATCTGGCACTGCGACCAGATCGCGATACCCGTTCTCCTTGTTGCTGATGGCCAGCTCCCGGTAGTACGTCATGTCATGCTGATCCCAGCCAAAAATGACCGAGCAGAAGCCAAACCCCTCGGACACGATGGACAGGAACTTGGTCTTCTTCATGAGCTTGCCGCGCAGCTGGCCGTCCACGTCGATGCCAGCCACCTTGACCATGCGGTCGTTCTGAAGGACTTCTGCAACATTTGCGGCGGTGACGTCGGAGACCGACATGGCGGGGGAGAGGAAGGGCAGGAGAGACAGGAGCGGGCGTTGGAGATGCTGACCGGTTCAGCAGGAGGAGCCAGGAGCAGCGGAGGTATGGAAAGTATGGAACGGGGAACTTGGAGGAGGGGCAGGTGAGCAACGCCCTGGGCGCAGGCTTATCAGTGACTCGGGGCTGCCATTCGCGGTCCTGGCTAGCCGACGCGCGATACCGTCCGATCGCCGCAATCGCAGGCGACTCCACCGCGCGGTCCGCGCTGCCCCACCGCGCGGTCCCGGCTTAGCTAACCCCGACTCGAGCTCCCCCGCGTATACAGCTCGCTCGTCCGCTCTTCACCTTCACTTTCTCCTCCCGCTGAATCTGCTCAACCTGCTCAGTCTGCTGCTCGACCAAGACGTTTGTACAGTGAGTTTCGCCTACTTCGGAATGCCGAATTCCTTGTGGCGCGCGCGCTCTCCAACCTCTCCAACGAGCATGATGCGCCATCACTGCTCTCGGCCTCCGCATCTCAACTAGACGAACCAGCGGGTTGCTAACACAGAAGCCGGACAGAGTACTCCTTCATCCTCCACCATGTCTGCTCCCAAGGGTCGTCTCCAGGGCAAGAATGCCATCATCACCGGTGCCGCCGGGTAGGACCACCCATCCGCCACCCTCCGTCACCTTGCTCCTCCCACAAGCGTCGCTAACCCCACCCGGCCTAGTGGCATCGGCCTCGAAACCACCATTCTGTTCGCCCGCGAAGGCGCCAACGTCCTGCTCGCCGATATCTCCGAGCCCGCCCTGGCCAAGGCCCTAGCCAAGGTCAAGGAAGTCGTCCCGACCGCGGCGCGTCTCGAGACCATCCGTTGCGATGTGTCGAAGGAGGCCGATGTGCAGGCAATGGTGGAATCGCAGGACAGCTGGGGCGGCGTGGATGTGATCTTCAACAACGCCGGAATCATGCACGCGGATGACGCCGACGCCGTCGACACCCCCGAGAAGATCTGGGACCTGACCCAGAGCATCAACGTTAAGGGTGTGTGGTTCGGCTGCAAGCACGCAGTGCTGAGCATGCGCCGCAATAACAAGAAGTCCGGCAGCGTGATCAACACGGCGAGCTTTGTCGCGCTGATGGGTGCTGCCACGCCTCAGCTGGCGTACACAGCGAGCAAGGGTGCGGTCCTGGCCATGACTCGCGAGTTGGCCATTGTGCATGCCCGCGAGGGCTTCCGCTTCAATGCGCTCTGTCCGGGCCCCCTCAAGTATATTCCTCCCCCGTCAGACCCATCAGGGTGACGTTCACATCGGCTAATCGCTTTATTAGCACCCCCTCCTCCTGCAGGACTGGCTGGGCGACGACCAGGCCAAGCGCTTCCGCCGCGAGGTGCATTTCCCCAGCGGCCGCTTCGGCGAAGCGGTTGAGCAAGCACACGCTGTGGTGTTCCTGGCCAGCGACGAGAGCAGCTTCGTCAACGGTACCGACTTCGTGGTGGACGGTGGTCTCAGCAAGGTGAGTGAGGAATCTCCAAGGGGAGGGGAGACGGAGGGTGCAAGGGTCCAGTCGTGGTGCTAATACAAGTTGTTTAGGCGTACGTGACCGCGGAAGGCCCCGCACCGGCTGCGCCTCAGAACTTCGGCCACTAGAGGCGCCTCCTTCATGACATGAATTTTCTTGCGTTGGGCTTGTATGATTTCACGTGGTTACTGGCTCCTCGTGGGGCCATTTCTTCCACAGTTTCAGCTTTTTTTTCGGTAGACAATGATACTCCAAATTCCATGGCAGGCTTGGACCACCAACAATCGTAGGCATACCTCGCAATCCATGCGCACTCGAACACAGCGATCGACCTGTAACTAAGTATTGGTGCTCCACGAACACTCGCCATCGGCATCCATGTCGTACACCAGGAACTAGTTTCTGAACCCCTGGTCGAAGCACGCTAGGCTGGCCGGGGCACTTTTGATGCTGGGGCTGCTACGCCGACCTGGAAGGTCTATTAGACCGCTTTCAGCATATATGCAGCTATATAGAGATAATAATGTCTGCCGGGTTTGCGTATCTGGGCTGCGACCGCTCTTATGAGGGCGCTCCATCTCTGGTTCAGTGATCAGCCTCATCATGTGATCGATTATTAATGCGCAGTGAGTGCTCAGGCGCCCTACTGTGCCCAGCTAGCCCAGCTGCCCAGCGCTTGCTCGTTGTCCAGTCAGCAGGGACCCAGCCTCGTTCGGCCCACTATACCCTATACCGAAAAAGACCGCCCATAGGGCCCTTTACTCTGTGAAGGCTAGGGCGTTGATGGTGCTTGTTGTGACGGTCACATGACATGCAAGGCCCTGGGACCTGTAGTAGCGAAAAGAGAGCTCATCTCTCTTTCTCTTGTTTTCCTTCCTCAGATTCGATATCTTCGTTGAATGGACTCTTCTTGATGACTTCTTAAGTGTAATAATAGCGACAATATCATTATAGAAGGTTTAGAGCCACACCCAATTTACTAATCGTAAACTCATTTCTACAATTTTGAATAGTGGTAGCCTAGCGGTTGCCCAACCTCCTAGATACCTTACTTTATTCAGCAAGCCTCATGAGCCTTGTGTTGCAAATTTCTTGAGCAAATGGAACTATTCGACTACTTGAGAGACAAAGCGTTTCAAAATATACAAATAATTGTTCCTGGACACCAGGGATCTAGATAACGAGAGACGCCTTATGCTTGAAAAGAGAGCCAAGTAGAATGGAGAAACTATTTGAAAAAAGGCCAGATAAGATAAAATAGCGAAGTTCAAGATAATGAAACAGCACGGCGAAAGTACAGCCCATACCTCTTGCGAGCGCCGAGATTGAGACTAAGGCGGCATCTGAGATTTAGATACCAGCCTTCAAACAGCAGCCTCAGACTTAGGAGGCCACTTGACACGCTTGTGAGCACGAACGTACAAGTTGTTCGGGCGAATAAGCTGGAACATTGGATCGTATTCAATGGGTCCGTCACCCTCACGAACAAACTTGTAGTTGTAGATCAGCTTCGGGAGGAAGACCTTGATCTCCTGGAGCGCAAAGTTGAAGCCGATGCACATGCGGGAGCCAATACCGAATGGTACGTAGGCGGCCTTATGTCTGTTCTTGACCTCCGGGGTGTCCCAACGGTCGGGGTCGAACTTGTAGGGGTTGTCCCAGAGCTCGGGATTGTTGTGAATATGGTGAATAGCAGGAATAATAACTCCATCCTTAGGAATCCTATAACTCCCAGGAAGGATAAGGTCGGTCTTTGCGGTACGTCCAGGTTGGAAGGATGGGTTATGTCTGCGTTGCATCTCCTTGATATACTTGTCTTGGAAGACCAGACGCTCAGTGAAATCGGCAGTAATCTGTGTCTCGTCGTTGAAATCGTTATCGATAAGTTCCTGAAGAAGTCTCTCCTGCATACCCGGGTAGGTAACCAGGCCATAGATGAGCCACGAAAGCAGAGAACTCGTTGTTGTGAAGCCAGCGGCAGTCGCGACAACAAGAGCCCAGACGAGACTTTCCTTCGGCAACTTCTCACCCTTATTGTCAGTAGCACGGATGGCATAGTCTAAATTTAACGAATTATTAGTCTTCAATCATGAGTAATAGAGAGATATAGAGATACTAACCGACCATGTTTGATGCCTTCAATGCGGCATCTTGCAGAGGGAGGTCATCTGCTCCACCTCTAGCGGCATTCTGGATAGACTGCTCGACCATACCCTCAATACGGCCTTTGACTTCCTTCAGGCGCTTAGGGTCACCAAACGGCAGACTGCTATACCAGTCACCCTTAGAAGTGACCTTTTTATTCAAAGAGAGCATCTCAGCAATCAGGTGAACCATGTCGTGAACAGGTGCGTCAGGCGAAACAAAATGCTTGAAGTCCAAGCCAGGAGTAAGCTTTCCAACAGCCTGAGAACCGAGCTTTAGCATATACTGGTAGACATTCCAAGCTTCACCCTACTCATCTAGCTTATCGAAGATTTTGCAGGCATCTTCGACGGTCGTTTGCATAGTCGGTGCGTAGTGTCGAACAGCCTTAGGACCCAGTGCGGGAGGCAGGAACTTATGGGCCACTCTCCATTCAGGAGTATCGGTGTCACCCAGGAAGATACCGGCAGAGGGTGTCTTCAGGGCGTAAAGGGGGTGGGCTTTGTTGATCTCTTTGGTAAAAAAAGTCGGATTCTGAGAAGGCAATGGCGGCGATGTTTGGGCCATTGGTTTGGTAGGTTATCCGACCCATATTATTGGTCTGAATAACCGGACCATATTGCTCGAAAAGGCGCTGGTGATTGCCAAGGTGATCGGGATAGATCTCCAAGTAGTTACCCAAGACGGGCAGGCCCTTGGGACCCGCAGGATCGCGGACGGCATGGCCATCAATAGTAATCGATACTAATCCCTGAGCAGAGATGACATCTTGAACTTCAGCGAGTTCGGTATCTTCGATCTGGAATGCAATTCCTACTTTAGTGTCAGAGAGTGTAATTGCAAGTAGTATAATGGTGAATGTTTCCTGGCATTACATACCCTCTGGCTCGACGACAGCGAAGTGCGAGGCAATCAAGTGCTTGAGTCCGTCGAGGTCGGTGTTCGACTCGATCTCGATCTCTTTCGCGGACGTGGCGGGATTGCCGAGGAGATAAAACTTTTGTACAGGCATGATATCTTAGTGTTCGTGCAATGAACCTGAATGTTTGACTTGTATGGGTATCAGCTGGTGCGCTCCTCGGGTTTATATATATATCATTAATGACAAGAGTTTACTTCCTACACTTTCACTCACTGGTCGGATCCGCGGATCTCCGGGGAAGCCGGATGGTCATTGCCGGACTCTTTCCATTGGACGACTGGCACCTGAACTAGAGCCTTTCCGTTCTAGCCTCCGCATATGTGGACGAAGCAGTCATTGGGCCCCCGCTCGAATTGCCGAGGAGATAAAAATTTGTACAGGCATGATATGATGTCTTAGTGTTCGTGGAATGAGGCTGAAAGTTTGGCTTGTATGGGTATCACCTTGCGCCGTTGTTATATATTACAGCCAGAGTTCATTAGGATTTGTACTGAGGATGCTGAGAGAGACCCACTGTTTGTCTGCTGTTAGAATTTTTGAGCATCAATTCGCATAGGATGTCCGTGATACAGTGTGCCAGGCTTGGTATCTAATAACCTGCGCCCTTTTATCGGGAAGTACTAGGTAGAGGATAAAGGATGACAGGTGGGAAGCGTGATTGAACTTGTTGGTAAAGTAAGCAATGTATAGATAATACATGTGGGCGTAAATTAATCGCGGTGTAGGCGAGAAGTAAGTACAACAGTGCAAAATACTAATAAACGGCCACTGTACATCATTAATGACAAGAGATTTTCTTTCTACAGTTCATCGGATCCGAGTGGCGGATCTCCGGGGAAGCCGGAAGATCCTTGCCGAAAAATTTCCATTGGACGACTGGCACTTGAATTCGGCTCGACCTTTCCGTTCTAGCCTCCTCATATGTGGACTAAGCAGTAATTGGGCACACACTCAAATTGCCGAATATTCGACAAGGGTGCCGCTGCACCCGTTTAATCGACTGCTGCAGGCAGTGTTTATCTCGGTCCTTCGATTAGCATGGACTTGATTTGTTTCCCTCGGTAATTGTTTCACTTTAGCTCGCCCTAGTTGTCTAGGCCGTTCTCTCCGGGCAGGAAATTTTCGGCATCGTAGGCACAGGATATCCTCGGAGTATGATCCAAAAATATGAGCCACGAAAGCGGGATGCTATTCCATATATTAGGTGGGAATATCTTCTATGTAGAATTTTGATTTATGTCGAACAACAAATCGTCTACAATCTGACTTCCTTGTCTGATCATTTCCAACTCCAAGAAACGGTTTTGACGCAGCTTCTCCAAAAGACGACATTTGCCGTCTCCTGAAACAAAATATTGCTCTTTTTTTTTAACAAGATCTTATATAAAACTTCATCAATGGTGGCCGATCAGGTGTTCAGTGTCGCCGATGTTGCTTCCCACAACAGCAGAACTGACTTATGGGTCATAATTCACGGAAAAGGTAATATACCCAGTCAGCATGTCCATTGGAATACTGTCACCTAACTAGATATCCTAGTCTACGATCTTTCGAAATATGTGCGAGATCACCCGGGCGGAGCAGATGTTCTATACGATGTTGCTGGACTCGATGCGACCGAGGCGTATGATGAAGTCGGCCATTCAGAGGATGCTGATGAGCTCTTGGAGACCTGTTTGATTGGCACGGTTAAGGATGCCCACGAGATCAAAGCCCCCAAGAAGGTTGTTCGGCTAGTCCCGCAAACTGCTCCGAAGGAAGCCACTAAAGCAGCGGGTTCATCAACAGGCGCAGTTACCTTGGTTCTCGGCGCGTGTGCTAGTGGCGCAGCGCTCTACTTTGCTTCCCAGCGTCATCCCGAACTATTGCGAAAACTTCCTCTGCCATCGCCGTCGCTACGGTCTGCACCGACTTTTACCTTGCCGCAGGGAGGGTTCTCCACCGGATTTGCTGCTGCTACCTCCGTGTGTGCCACTATTGGCGCTGTTCTTGCAGCCAAGCTTTCCAAGATCACACAGATCGAGTCTGGATTCACCAAGTATCCTCCTCATCTAAAGAGCCGACCTGTGATAAAGGCAGATCCTGGGCTTGCCCGGGGTTTCCTGCAGCCAAAGGAATACCAGGCGCTTCCCCTAATCAAGAAAGAGCACCTTTCGCCGAGCGTCTTCCGCTTTGTGTACCAACTGCCGAACGAAACCGATGTTATTGGTATTCCAATTGGCCAGCATTGCGCTATCAAAGCTAATATTGACGGAAAGGATATCGCCCGATCATACACCCCAGTCTCTAATAATACAGACCTAGGCAGGCTGGAGCTGGTTATCAAGTGCTACCCCGACGGCGCCCTAACTGGAAAGTACCTCGCCAACCTAAAGGTCGGCGATAAGACTCTCTTCCGCGGTCCTAAGGGTGCAATGAAGTACAAGAGGGGCCTCTGCAAGAAGATTGGAATGGTTGCTGGCGGCACTGGAATCACCCCTATGTACCAACTTATTCGCGCTATCTGCGAAGACGAAAACGACACAACGGAAATTAGCCTAATCCTCGGCAACCGCAGTGAAGAAGATATTCTCCTCCGAAAGGAACTCGAAGCCTTCGCGAGGAAGTATCCTAAGAACTTCAAGCTCTGGTACATGCTCGACAAGCCTCCGCAGAAGTGGGCGCATGGCAAGGGTCACGTCACCCAAGCTGTCATGGCTGCCAAGCTCCCGGCGCCTTCTCCCGACACCAAGATTATGCTCTGCGGACCTCCTGGCATGATCAAGGCTGCCCAGGCCGCTTTGGTATCCATGGGCTTCCAGGCTCCCGGATCTATTGCCAAGATGACAGATCAAATATTCCTCTTCTAGTCTATTATCTTTCCTTTCTTCGTGCACTCCTATCATTTTTCTTTCATTCATTTTGCCACTCTCTGTCTTTTGATTCTTCAGATAGATGAATTTTCTATTTTCTTTTCTCTAGGCCAATAGAAAGCTATCAAATGGGTCAAAAATCCTCCTATTGTGACGCATGACAGAACGATGGACGGAGATCACCTGATGGACGCGGAGTGATGGAAACACCCGACTAAGCTAACCCGATGGGGCCTGTTTGCATAAGCCCTCTACAAGATAGTTGCCAGAGCCTCCGTAGTTTCTTCCTTCTTCACCTTCGTTGTTTCGTGAATGCACCTGGGTACTTTTCCAGTTGGCTCTTTCCATGATCGTAACACCTATCTCGAAAGATATTTTAGATGTGTATCTGGGGAGTGTCCTAGCACAATATTAGGATGAGACTGTTACGATCATGGAAAGAGCCAACTGGAAAAGTAACCAGGTGCGTTCACGAAACAACGAAGGTGAAGAAGGAAGAAACTACGGAGGGTCTGGCAACTATCTTGTAGAGAGCTTATGCAAACAGGCCCCATTAGGTTAGCTTGGTCGGGTGTTTCCATCACTCCGCGTCCATCAGGTGATCTCCGTCCATCGTTCTGTCATGCGTCACATTGATGATGATAGAAGATCAGGGGGATTGCCTGTTGAATAGCTATCCCCTGGCTGTACGGACGTATTTCTGTCCGTGCGGCCGATACTCAGCTGTTACAAAGCCTGAGTTTCTCTGTAAGCCAGTATTACATACAAAAACATAAGAAACCTGGGCGCTTGATGAATAAGCCCGTTCTTAGTGGTAAGTTACCACTCCACATATTTCGACACACCCCCTCAGCAAGCGGCCAATTTCGCCCAATCTGCGCGTGGCCTATCTCACCTAGGTGTGCGAAGCTTCCAATAGCCGTTCAATATCCTCCAGACCCATTGAACGAACGAATTCAGTGTGTTTTTGCCTGGGCAGCAGCTTGGTAAGCCCATCGGCCACCATATCGCCCGTTGGCACCCACTGCACTGGTATTCTACCGGCCTGAACTTCCTGACGAAGCCAGTGGTGGTGGATGTCGACGTGACGAAGCTTGGTGCGCAGTTGAGGTGTTTCCTTAGTCAACAGACCGACAGTCTGCTGGTTGTCGCATCTCAAGGCGACGGGTTGACTTGGCAGGTAATTAATCGCTTCAAATAAGCGAGTCCACATGCATAGCGATCTCCCTGCCGATGAGATCGCCAATAATTCAGCTTCGGTGGTGCTGGTGGTGACGGTCGTCTGTTTGGAAGCCTTCCAATCAACCGGTCCACCATATATCATGCAGATGTATCCCTCCGAGCTCTTCCGGTCATGGTTGTCAGCGAAGGATGCATCACTGAAGATCTGCACCTCCGCTATCTCTCTGTGTGGTTCGGACGGATGCGAGGGTGCACGGTATGTGATAGCCCTGGATTTCGTCTGGTAGAGGTAGGAGATAACTCGATCGATAGCGTGGAGGTGTTCAGGCCCAGGGTTCGTCAGAAACTGAGCCAGACCTCCAGTGGCTTTAGCCACGTCTGGTCGACTGATTGTAGTAGCATATTGGGCAGACCCAACCTTCTGTTGGTATTGATGAATCTGCTCTGGTGTAGCCACACCGTTGTATGGCTTCATCGTCGTCTCGGGGAGGGGGGTATCGTACCTGCGGCTCTCGGTGAGATGATATCGGTTAGCCATTGAAGAGATGTAGGAATCTTGACATAGCCAAAGCGCCTTCTGTCGGCGATCTCTAAGGATGCGTATCCCCAAGAACCACTGCGCTTCACCCATTTCCCTCAGTTCCCATGCCTCACAGAGCTTCTTCCGCAGGTTGTCTGCGGCTGTCCGTTTCATAGGGTGGTTGACAGTGATGATATCGTCGACATAGAAGAATACAATGATTCCGTCACCGACGAAGAGACAAAGATCTTCCTGGACGACGCGGAGACCTAGGGAGGTAAGCACCCGAGAGGCCTCACGCTGCCATAGCCTAGGAGACTTCCGTAGGCCATACAGGGCCTTCATGAGCCTCCAGACTCTCTTCTTCTTCCCCTGAGGGAATAGTCCAGGAGGCAGTTCCACATAGATCTCTTCATCTAGTGGGCTGTTCAGAAATGCGTTGACGGCGTCGTGCTGATAGGTGTCTAGGTCGAATGCAGCCACCAGTGCGAAGACGGACCTCGCTGTCCGTGCTGCCAACGTTGCTGAGTATTTTTCGTCACTGCTGACGGCTTGGAGGTCTCCACGTACGCAGATTCTGGCCTTGTGCTTTACCAGGAATCCATCACTGTCGAATTTGTACGTGAAGACCCATTTCAATGGTAAGATCTGGATGCCTCGGTCTGTTGGGCGGTCGATCTCTTGGTATGTCTCTTTTCTGTCTAGCGTTTTGACTTCCAGCGATGCCGCGGCGATGAATGCATCACGGTGTGGGTGTTTCATCATCTCCAGCCAATTTGTAGGTGCAGGAGGTAAGTCGTCCTGGTGTGGCCGTTAATACGGCTGGGGAGGGTTCAAGCCAGTTGCATATGCGGCTAACACTCCGTCGTGATTTTCATCAGGGTCCTGCATCATTGCGAGATAGCCATAACCCTGCGGAGCCCTTCTCTGGCGCGTGCCCGTGACGATATTGGTCTGTGAGACCGTCCCGTCGATATCTCTGGGCGCTCTTGGTGTCATATATTCTTGGAGCTCATCCTGAAGCTGTTCATCAGGGGTCTCTTGACGAAATTCAGTTGGAAATGCCCCTGGCGGGCTCGCCTCTGGCGGTGCATCCGGTGTTGGAGATATAGAGATCTCTGCTGGCTGCGACGCTTCCTGCGTCACCGACGGTGTAGGGGATGGTGTCTGATAGACTGCCTGTCTGTCCTTCTGACCGTCCTTCTGAGTTTCTATCGTCTCTTCGGTTGACGCACTCGGCTGAGGGATATCTTGCATTGGTAGGGCGTCTTGTTCTGCGACTGTTGCTTCTTCCACGAGCCCTTCACTATGTGTATTTGGCTGACTATCTTCCTCTTCATCAAGGCCAATATTCCAAGGTAGGGTGTCGATGATATCGTCGGATGGTCCAACCTGAAGCTCTCGGGGATCAAATTTGACATTCTCATCAAATACCACGTCGCGCGCTTCCCTGACAGCTCCCCTGTGCGGAAACCAGATTCGCCATATATTGGAAGCCACATAACCGACGAGATAGCCGATCTCTGCACGATCTTCCATCTTGGCTGTCCTCGGGACGCCCTGGCGGCGTACGTACGCTCTGCAACCGTACACACGGAGGTTCGATAGGTTTAGGCGGAATTTTGGCCGATTCTGGTCTTGGTGCATCGCTTCAACGTGTGGAATGATCCATTCGCCGTTAGGTAGCCTGGTGGGCGATCTGTTGATGATATAAACCGCTGCCATGACTGCTTCTGGCCAGAGGTTTCTGGGTAGGCCTGATTCTATGAGAAGCCCTCTGGCTACTCCGATGATCACCCCCCAGATCGTTCACCGTGGCTGTTCGTTTCCGGCGTTCCAACAACGCTGTGTTCGATGATCATGCCTCTGTCTAGACAGAAATCGTCTACTGTCTTTCCGGACGCTCTCTCATGGTCGCTTTTGAACACCCGGATTGTTATTTTCAGCTGTGTCTCCAGCACGGCGATAAAGTGCATGATCGCCGATTGACAGCCGTTCTTTCTTTCGTGAGAAACTGTCGCATGCAGCCGGATACCCTCAACATACATATGAGTTATCCAGCAGTGGCCGTTGTAGGCCGTGGTAAGCTGAATGAGGTCGAAATGAATCCTTCCATATCTTCCAAAGACATGCTCTCTTGCTGCAGGTCTCCTAGATATCTGTCTCTTGGCTGTATTACGCTGACAGACCTCACATCTCTCAGGATTACACTCTGCATCATCTGTAGTGTCTCCCTTAACCTCGATACCATCGACCATCTTGGAGAGCCTCTCGATCCGTTGATCATACATGTGGGCGAGTCGTTGATGCCATCGCTTCGGTGTAGCGACGGACACAAGGGGTTTTTGGCTATGCCTGGGGTAACCCGTTGCCATCGCTAGAGGAGTGCTCTTGGGCAGTTTCTGTCTGTCTTGGGTGTTTCCCACGATGTAGAGGTTATGCCTCTTTTCTAACGCTCCAATGGGCGCTTCGTTCTTGATGATAGCGGGGATTCCACTGTGGAATTCGAAGCCTTTCTCACTGATGCGGCCGAGGGACAGCAGATTCGTATGGAAATCAGGTGCGTATAGCGCTTCCACCACTGCCTCTCGCTTCTTGCCTGTCTTTGGGTCTGTTAACCGGAGGATGGCTGTTCCTCTGCCCTTGACAACAGAGTCGCTGTCACCGGTTTCAATAGTGAATTCTTCCTCGGTGAGGCTTTCAAAGCTCCCTCGGTGGTTGCATATGTGGACGTTCGCTCCTGAGTCCAGTATCCAAGAGTCCTTAAGGGGATATCTCTTGGCCATTCGGTTGACCTGACGGGATACGTTGGCTGTATACATGGCCACTCTCCCAATCGATCCCTGTCTCTTCGGTCACTGCTAGCTGGGCAGTAGCCTGGGTAGTGCCTCCATCCTCTTTGATCTTCGCGATCTTCTCTTGGTCGAATTTGCTAAGCTTCTTGATAGCCTTCGCGACCAGTTCTTCCGTCTCGGCTCGTGGCTTCCAGTAGTCTGGCCTAATGCTTTCGACGATGTAATAGCAGAATCTCCAGGGATGGTTTCTTCCGCATACACAGGGGGTCCTTTTCTTGTCTTTCTGATGATTTTTGGTATCTTGCTGACCCTTGGTGTTTCCTTGCTCAGGTGTTGCCTCCGGTTGGCCATCCAGCGTTGACATAGCCAGCTTTCCAGCCCTTTCCTTTCCTGAACGCTCCAGCAGACTTCGTCGTGTGCGGTATGCGGATATAACCTCACCAAAGGTGGGATTCTCTGTCTCCAACCTGTCACTCCAGGTTGAACAGAAGAGATCATCCTGGACCTGGATGGCTCCGAGGAAGTCTCTGATAGCGAATTTGGCAGGCGTTGGACCGCATGAGACATCTGGTACACCCGCAGCTTTAGCTTCTTCGTACAGAGACGTCCAGGCGGTCAACCACTTGTCGATGGACATGTTATTAGACGGGTACGTCAGCATTTGACGCCACTGTCTTCGGAGGTCTTCCACACGGTCGGCTTCCTTCCATGCGAACTCCTGCCTCAGCTTCACTAACTTCTTGCGAGCAGAGATGACGCCCACAAGCATATAATGGTGCTCCGCGGCTAACGAACGGGATATAGCATCACTGAACCTGTTGAGGGCTCGGGCGGTCCTCGCTCGTTCGGCCTCTTCGCGGTCGTATCTGTTGAGAATTCGTGCATACTTCTTGTACTCATCATCGGTGAGGTCGACTTCGTCTGTCGCATTCTTGTTGATCTTGCTAACCGGCGGCAGGGGAGCCTTCTTTGGAAGCTCTTTGATCTCTGCATCTGTCTTTGCAGGGTCAAGATACTCCCAAAGGTCGTTTTCGATGGCTTTGGTTTCAAAGTGACCAATCCAGACCCTCCACTGGGCCTTCGTCCTCAACCGCTGGTCCCATGGGATAGGTTGAATTGCTTGAGATTCAGTCTCATCAGACATCTTTGTATGTGTCTTTTGCCGTGATCCTGACGGTGTCTCCTCTGGTCTGAGTCCTTGTTGATCTCTTCCAGGATTTTGCACAGTCGTTCAGGGGTATTCGGCGATAGGAAGGCTCTCACTGTCAAGATGCAGAGCAACGGTCTTCGTTGATTATATCTTGATGCTTCAGTGTGCACTCGGGCTCATAACTGACAGAATGGGCTGATTCTGTATGGGCTAGTATGAAAGATGTCCAATGGGACGAGAGATAATTGATCAGATTGATGATGATAGAAGATCAGGGGGATTGCCTGTTGAATAGCTATCCCCTGGCTGTACGGACGTATTTCTGTCCGTGCGGCCGATACTCGGCTGTTACAAAGCCTGAGTTTCTCTGTAAGCCAGTATTACATACAAAAACATAAGAAACCTGGGCGCTTGATGAATAAGCCCGTTCTTAGTGGTAAGTTACCACTCCACATATTTCGACACATAAGTTCAAATCAATCACCCTGAAAATTGAACCTCTTGGAAAGGCTGGTACGTTCTCGCGCGAGCCTGATGAAAAAACAACGTGAATCTATTTATTGGTGCAGTGCAGAGCATTAGCCAATAGGAATTCTGCTCTTACCTCGGAGCTCCCGCGGCCCGAATCATGTCGGTGAGCTGAGAGGTAATCGGCTCAACGACGGATCCGTATGTGGCGAACTTCGGCAATAACTTTGTTTGTAATCTAAATTCTCCGCGGGGTGCCATTCCAGCACTTCCCACGAGCCGCAGCCGACTTGGCTTACAAGTCGTGCTTCCGAACCTATCATGCGATGGTGGAACCGAAGGTGAATAGAGCACTTTGTATATAAGTTGGACACATCAGTTAATCATTTGATGAGCACGTCCATTAGGAATTCAATCAATTTCTCACACCAATCTGTTACTTTCTCATGCCTGCGTCGAGACATTTTTCTCGCTCGCCTTTAGTCGCACTGGCGGTATTGCTAGATCAACAGTCAGCCAGAGAGACAACGAGAATGTCACGGTCACATGACATAAAACGTTGTGGCCAGTAGTAGTAGTTAAAGGGCGCCCATCTCTCTTTCTTTTGTTTTCCTTCCTCAGATCCGAATATTTTCGTTGAATGGACTCTTCTTCTTGATGAATTGCTAAGTATACACTGAACCCATTATTGAGAGCATAACGGAATGAAGTATTTGCCTTCTATGAAAAAAGTAATGCGATTTTTTCAATCTGCAATGCTTAACCCATTTAATCTCTCCATAACTCGCCGTATCTTACTGTGATCTGGACCTAGAGCCTTCTCATAGCCTGCCAGTGCTCGCTGGTACATGTCTTTTGCCTCTTTCAGCTTCCCTTGATCTTTGAAGAGATTCCCAAGGTTTTTGACTGTATTGAGAGTGACCATATGATCTGGACCGAGGGTCTTCTCATAGCCTGTCAGTGCTCGGTAGCACATCTTCTCTGCCTCTTTTAGCATCCCCTGACCTTTGTAGAGATTACCAAGGCCGTTGATTGTCTCGAGAGTGGACGTATGATCTGGACCGAGGGCCTTCTCCGTGCCTCTCAGGGCTCGCTGGTACATCTCCTCTGCCTCCTTCAGCCGTCCCTGGTGCTTATAGAGATTCCCAAGATTGTTGACTGTGGTAAGTGTGGACGTATGATCTGGACCCAGGGCCTTGTCAAAGCCTGCCAGTGCTCGCTCGTACATCTCGTTTGCCTCTTTTAGCTTCCCCTGATTAGAGTAGAGAAGGCCAATGTTGTTGACAGTTTCAAGTGTGGACGTATGATCTGGACCAAGAGTCTTGTCCTTGCCCACTAGTGTCCGCTGGTACATCTCCTCTGCAGCCTTTAGCTTGCCCTGGTCGGAGTAGAGAAGGCCAAGGTTGTTAACTGTGTTGAGAGTGGATGTATGATCTGGACCGAGTGCTTTCTCATAGCCTGCTAGTGCTCGCTGGTATATCTCCTCTGCCACCTTTAGCTTGCCCTGATATCTGTAGAGATTCCCAAGGTTGTTGACTGTATTAAGCGTTGACGTATGATCTGGACCGAGTGCTTTCTCATAGCCTGCTAATGCTCGCTGGTACATCTCGTCTGCCGCCTTTAGCTTGCCCTGATCTCTGTAGAGATTCCCAAGGTTATTGACTGTAACGAGCGTAGACGTATGATCTGGACCTAGGGCCTTGTTATAGCCTGCCAGGGCTCGCTGGTACATCTCCCCCGCCGCCTTTAGCTTGCCCTGATTATGGTAGAGAAGGCTAAGATTATTCACGGTGGTAATAGTGGATGTATGACCTGGACCTAGCGCTTTCTCGTATCCGGCTAGGGCTCGCCGGAACATTTCCTCGGCCTCCTTTAGCTTCCCCTGATTAGAGTAGAGATTTCCAAGATTGTTGACTGTACTGAGCGTGGGCATAGGATCATTCTCATAGCCTGCCAGGGCTCGCTGGTACATCTCCTCCGCCTCCTTCAGCTTGCCCTGATCAGAGTAGAGGATACCAAGGTTGTTGACTGTCACGAGAGTAGACGTATGATTTGGACCCAGTGCTTTCTCGTAGCCTATCAGTGCTTGCTGGTACACCTCCTCTCCCTCCTTCAGCTTCCCTTGATTAGAGTAGAGACCCCCAAAACCAAGGAGTGCTCCCAATACTGTAATATTGTCGCCTGACCAATCTCTATGGCGTACAAAATTCGCGTGTGCAATAAGCCGTTGCTGGAGATCTGAATAATTTCGAGTACGTGCACTAGGGACCGTGTATCCAACGGATATCAGTGCCAGGTTATTGAGTCGGATCGAATGAACTTTGTCTGCGCTAGCAATATGCAGGCACCAGTTTTGTACCACTGGATGCATCGCATAACTTCCCCCTTGTTGCGTCGTCTCAAGAAGAGAGAATCCGATGAGAGTCTTCACGTTGATTTTGAACGTGAGTTCATTTGATGTGGCCTGTTCGAGTCATGCTGGTACATCTGGGCTATGACAGCCTCCTTTGACTAATCCATACCAGATATCTCGGTTATCGAAATGAGCAAATAGCAGTAGCAGCTCTGCAGCTTTCGGGTCCCGCTTCTGAATCTCATGGTATGAGATCGTCCACGTTTGTAGCATATTGCCTTGCTGGTACTGACGTCCAGGATTTGATTGCAGCTGTAGGTCAGACCAAGATTCTTGGTAATACTGCAAGTACTCAGTGATGTTGGTTCCGGTTTGACGCATAAAGGCCCCGGCGATGACAATTGCCAATGGCAGTCCACCTAGGCGGTCGGCAAGAGCCAAGGTATCTATATATAGTTATTATCATCAATAAGGTCTGCATATCATGCGTCTCAATACCTGGATTGCTCTGTAGCTCACTAACAGCATTTCTTTCTAACAGGTGGCTACTCTCTAAGAGCAGTCGTATTGTATCCTTCGAGTCAAGTCTGTGGACTGGGAAAGGCTTCCCTAGCTCAGTTATATCTTGAGGTCGAGAGGTAAGAAGAATAGATCCATGGTCAGCCGCAGGGAAGAATTTCCCAATATCATATGTGTCACCATCAACGTCGTCGATTGAAAAGTATTGATCGATGTTGTCGAAAATGATTAACCAGCGTGAGTTGTCCTTTAGTGCTAGCCACCTTAACACATAGTTAGCTCGTTGCTCCACTTCCTCATCATTGCTCGCCTCGGTGTTCTGTGACTGCCCCGGTAGTCGGGGTAGGATAGAGCTCAGAGATTGCAAAAGTGTGACTCGATCCTTGCCACTCAGCCAAAAGATGGCAGTGAAATCAAATTTGCGGTCTCGTGCGAAACGAATCGCTAGCTGTGTTTTTCCTATCCCCCCAAGCCCATGAAGAATCGCAACCTTGCGTGCCTGGGAAGAGTTTGGCTTTAAATACTGCCATAGCTGATCTAGCTCGTCTTGCCGTCCCAGGAAGTTTTCAATCACGGGCACAGCAGTAAGGTCTAATGGGACATCGAAGCGGTGAGCTGTATATAAGGCAATATTCAGCAATGATTCTGAACTAGATGGGAAGTGCCGTGGTTAAAGATTTAGAGTCCCTCACCAGATTCTGCTAGAGTGTTCCGTGCTGTCGGGGTGCTGGTAACTTGCTCGATTGGAATAACCAAGAGAAGCTCTTTTGCATAGGCCGCAGCCACAGCTGCCGCATAACCTTGCCATTCCTTATTCTTGTGTGAATCGGCGTAGTCACTGATACCCCTAATGACTAGGCATGGGAAGTCATTCATGAGTCCCACAGCTTCCATCTCCACACAGTATATCCTTAGGTCCCGAGCCAGCCGATCCCGTTGCCTGCCATGTTTCACTACCTGATTTGCTGATCCAATCAGTCCATAGTGGATGACTGGTTCCTTGTGATCTCTCGAAGGCCGTGGAGACAATTTGGATCGATCGCAATTGAGGCACGTATCAGTATCAGATGCGACATGCTCATATTCCACTTGAAATAGAAAATCCTCTTGGGTTGGTCGTGCGAATGTCGTAGCCTTGCGCGGCGGAATTTTGGCTTGGATGTGAGAAATGAACTCAACCACGCGGCTTTCTTCTGTGAGGTGATGTGCTTGAAGAGTAGCGAGAGCAGTTAAGAGAACCTTGGGAGGCCGGTTAAGCATCCCCATCCGCTGGAAATGACCGCTGAACGCCTTTCCAAGGTCATATTGGATCACGCCCCCCGAAGTGTCCGTCGGCTGGCTCACTACAATATCCCCAAGTCGAATATCTGCATTCCTGGTCGGTACACCCCCGCCGATGCCGACCAGGAAGCCAATTCGAATGGCAGGAAAGCTGGAAAGCAACTGCATCCCAACGGTTGCAGCTGATATAGTGCCATATGCGCCACCCGGTAACGTAGCAATCACAATATTGTGTTCCCTGATGCTTCCCAAAATATATATATTTTGATCCATCGGTAGACGAGGCAAAGGGGAGTGTATTTCGTCTAACATCAACTTCGCAGCTGCCGTCTCCACAGGCAAGGTGCATATCCATCCGACCGTGTAATCGTCATGGGATAGAGTGGATTTCGCTTCCATAATAGGCTAAGTAACATCAAGTTCTTGACATGGACCGGCTGGGTGTTTGATTTGTAGCTAATACGAAAGGAACAAAGGTGTCATAAAGCGCAGGTTGTGGAGATGAATCCCTCAGTTGGGAGAGAGCGGGGTTGAGAGGTCTGGACACGAGGGCTCAGGCAGCTCTTCTACAAACAGGGTTAGAGCAGGTTGACAGGGATCCACTACCTAATTTGGTTCCGGGCGGGTTGTCTCTTTACCGAATTTGCCAATGGGCTCGGGCTTATGAACCAGGACAGTTGAAATACTCGCCTAACACGAGCCATCGGGGTGGATCACAACGCACAGGGGCGAGTCTTTTGTCTCCGGCAGACTTGTATTTTGCTTTGCCAGACAGCGATGAGCTCTGGCACGCACCTTCAGGCTTAGCTGCCCGATTGGCAGAAGAAGCAAGCGCGTATAGCGAGGCAAATTTTAGAGAGAAGTGGATTTCTCAGACTGTGCGACTTCTGCAGCCTTGTGGTGAACGATTTAGGTGGATATAGCGGGTGCTATACCCGTAAAAACAAATACGCGAATATTGAAATCATTAAACTTCCTGTTACACTTGGCAAGTTATTAAGTAGAAGAGTCCATTCAACGAAGATATCGAATCCGAGGAACGACGGATACGAGAAAGAGGTTAATGTATTGAGCTATCTTAAGGAGGGAGGGAGGGGGGCGGAAAGAGGGGAGAGAGAGAGATCGCTCTATCCATAGTCGACACCGGGGACAGAGACCCGACCCACCAGGTAGGCCATCTCTAACACGCCTCATTATCCGAGGCAGTTCATGAAGATTGGCAAGATCATACTCCACTGCCTGGCCGCTCGCCTCGCGCTCCAAGTATCCCGGTGCATACTGCGCAATACTCCTCGACCACTGTGACCACTGTGACGCATGACATGACGATGGACATGGAGATCACCTGATGGATGTGCGGTGGAGGAGAGTAGCTGGCCGGACTAACCTGATGGGGCCTGTTTGTATGGAAGCTCTCTACAAAACTGTAGACAGCACCTCCATAGTTTCATCCTGCTTCACTTTCGTTGTTCCGTTGAATGCACCTGGTTCCTTTCCAGTTGGCTCTGTTCCATTATCGTAACACGCTCGACGCTCTTCATGGGTAAATCAACCGTAATTTTTTCTCGCTTATGTCTCTGCAGCTGGAGTAGAATTAGTAACCCGGTCAGTCCACTAACAAATAGCGGCAGGCTGGACATGAATCTTCCAATCGTAGATATCCTGGACACGACCAACAACCGAGGCGAGTTCAGGTTCGCCAATTGGGGAAACCGAGAGTCGTGGTTGTTACGATGATGGGAAAGTGCCAACTGGAAAGGAACCAGGTGCATTCAACGAAACAACGAAAGTGAAGAAGGAAGAAATTATGGAGGTGGTGTGTACTGTTTTGTGGAGAGCTTCTATACAAACAGGCCCCATCAGGTTAGTCCGGTCAGCTACTCTCCTCCACCGCACATCCATCAGGTGATCTCCATGTCCATCGTCATGTCATGCGTCACAGAGCGTATACCACTCGCTATAGTAGAAGATCGCACCTGGCGTGCAGTCGCGGTCTAGGTCGTCAGGAGTTGGGCCCGTAGACGCCTAGGATGGAGTGCGTTCCCATGTATTAGCAACTCATGTTAGCAGATATCATTATTGTCAAATGAAGTGCAAGACCTACCTAGTAGGTGGTGACCGTGATCCAAGCCCCCCGGGAGGCTGTCAGATGAGTGCGCCATTATTACCAGAGTCAAGACGATCTTCAATTGAAAATTTCATGCTGTTTGTGCAGATCGGTATTGTCCAGTTTGACTCCAGATGGTGCAGATGTAGCGAATATAAGTTGTGCAGGGCCCTAGTTTTCGTGGAAACTTTACAGAATGGACCAGGTCCATAGCATCTACTTCTTGTTTGAGATGCAGCCAAGCCGAGCACGTACGATTCTCATTCAACTGACCAACTATTCTTTTCATTGACTCATGGAGCGGAACCGGTTGAGAGCTTGCATTATTAGTTCCGGCTGCGCTGTGACTGGCTGGCATGTCGCCTTATCTCCGCTTGCTGTTCGAAATTTATAATCCATCACATGCCTAGCAGCGGGAGTGCTCTTGTAAGGCCAAGAGTTTGGATCGTCAATGTTGTGTGATATAGGTCTATAGACATCATTAGATTTTCTCATAGCCCTATATCCCTGCCGCCAGCTCAGTCTCCTATAAATCCAATGTTCGACTCTCATAATCTTCTGATTCATTATCGCTCACACCTTCCTAACAGAACCGCATCGAGCATCTGGAGAAGATTGGTGAGATTACACTTTTATCATGCACTTTATGCCCTTGGCCATGTTTTTTCTTAAGATTTCTCTTCCTTTCCCTCTTCGTCCGTTTCATTTCCATCATCATTGCCACATTTCGCAAGTTCAAGGACAACGTTCATCATCTGCTGGATCCGAGTGGTTGCACATTTTCGTACAAAGTCGAAACATAAGAGCTGGATGCATGTTCGGCGCTTGTTGTTGGGAGCGGAATCGCCAGATCACGAGGTCTTGTAACTCCCGCGAAAGAGCCTCTGGACTTTCTCTGTAGAACGTCTGACGGGCGCTAATGTTGCCTTTACGTTCGCATTCCTCGGCTAAGTCGAAAAGGGCCGTTACTCTCGCTTGATCGGCTATATCGACCACTTGTACAGGCGCATCCCCTAAGAGCCCGAATAAGCCCGACGCCGCCCCGACTCTCCGGCTCGCGTGTACCACAAATATCCGCATCACAATAACCCAGCTCGGATGTTTCTGTAAAAGTTGTAGGTCGATTATGTTACAATGCTGTAACAGTGGTAGGCGAAGCGAGCCACCACGATTTACCCACTTAGCCTGCCAAACAAGGTCTAAGAGAGGATTACCCGAGGTACAATAATGGGCTTCGTAACCGGGGAAAAAGTTTAGATGCGATAAGTCTCGCATAGGATCGATCCATTGCTCTAGCTGGTTAAAGCCTGTCCAGTCACATTCGTTAGGGACTAGAAAGTCATCAGTCTCGACAACCGGGAACCCTGCCTCGAAGACCACGGCTCGTGCCTCGCGGCACACTAGAGCGATCATAGGCCGGCATCGATTTGCGAACGATGTATGCCTCACGTCGCACGGGACCGGTTCCATCCAGTCAAAAACCTCGGCCGGGAGTGGACAGTCGAGCTCGGAAACCCGGCGTGGGAGGCATTCGCGCCAGATCGCTAGCCGTAACTCAGCCGGCAGCCGAGGGAACGGATGAAAAGTACACTCGTACGCCTCCATCACGCGCTACTTTGCCTGATTCCCGGGGACTTGGTCCTGGGTATCCTCGAATAGAAGTGATGATAGAGTAATAAGAGAAATAAAGAAGAAGAAGAAGAAGAAGAAGAAGAAGAGACTTTGATCGTCGAGATCCTCCTAACTCGGCGGCAACGAACACGTCCTAGGGTGCGATCTGGTGATCGTTTGCTGCGCGCTCGTCTGATCTTGACGAAAGCGAAGAGGATGAAGGTGGAAAGAGAGAGCAGACCGGCAGGACCCTCGAGTTTGCAGCGGCTAGGACTTAGCGCAGTTTTTAACTTTATAGAGACCTCCAGGGTGGACCTCACTGGTCCCATTACGCGCTAGGGTTCACGGAACAGATGTGTGGGACATGTTCTTGTAAGAACTTATGTCAAGACTAAATAGGGCCAGATCCTAGGCAAAATAACCACTAGACCAAAAATGCACTATAGGCAACATTCTTAGTCTATACCGTCATTTATTGCTCCGACAACTTAGAAGTGGTTCTGCCTTGGGCCCACAGACCAACTAGGCAAACATTCCACATTAGTGCCGGTGAGTAAGCAGTGGCTGAGTGATCCTCCTTGCTCGACATTCGGCCACTGGTGTCCGCAGGGGTCGTTCTCTTGACAAAGTAGCCATCCCGTGCTAAGACTGGGTCTCCATGAGAGATCCCGGCTGCACAGGCAGCCAATCGCAATCCCCAGAGCAAATAATTCAATGATATACATTCACGTGTCATGTGTTGTTAATACTCCGGCCATTCTGAGTCAACATCTTCTCGCCAAGAGCGGAATCCGCCACGGATATCCCCGATGAATCTCTGTCCATGACGGTCCAACCCCAGCTGTTTCAACTTCTGCACGGCTATTTGAGAGTCATTTCCAAGACGACAGACAACGTAGATCGGTTCATTAGACTCGGACGCAGCCAGCTCTGGAGGAACCCATGAGGGGAGTCCATTCGTGGACGGTGAAGCCAGAATTTGCGAGATGGGAATGTTGATGCTGTCTTCCAAGCTGCAAATTCCGTATTGGACCTTGTCTCGCACGTCAATGATGGTATGAGCTCTTCTGGTGGGAAGCTGATCACTTGATCCATTGGATCCGGATATCGACTGCAGGTGTCTCTCGCTATACTCTCGCGCAGATATGCGTTCATCAGGGCCGAGAAACGACGACGCATTGGCGGAGCCACAGAAGAACACGTAGTCTGTGGAACCCGAGGTGATGGTATCTAACGTCACTGATGCTTCCGCAGAGCATACTGCGCAGTTTGGCCTGCGCGAACGAATACGAATCGTACGGAATAAGGGATTGGAATATGCCGAGAAGATGTGTAGCGATTGAGAGTCTCGCACATGCGACATAGTGGCATCGCCAATCACTCCATCGCCCAGTGTGGTGATCACCTTGATCGCTTCCAAGGCCTGCAAAACACCCATGATTCCGACCACCGGCCCTAGGATGCCACCATCTGCGCAGCTAACGACACTATCCGCCGGTGGGGGTTTCGGGAAAACACAGCGATAGCATGGGCCCCCTTCTTGATCGCCAGGCGGTCGGGGGGGATTGTTCAACACCATTAGCTGTCCTTCGGTTCGAAGGGCGGACGCCGAAACCAAGGGTTTCCCCAAAAGCACCGCGGTATCCGAGATCAGGTATCGCGTCGCGGGATTATCGGTACAGTCAAGAATGATGTCATACTGTGCAAAGATCGCAGGTGCTTCGCTGGGTGTCAGGTGTGCTCGATGTGCGATGTAGTTAGGATGAGGATTCAGTCTACTCAAAGAAAGTCGCACCGTCAGCGTTGGCGCAATATCTTCCATGCCCCGAAGATCATCACCCACTCTTGTAGAGACTCAATCGCACTGTCCACTTTGTATTTGCCCACTTTCCGAGCAGAGTGCAACACTTGGCGATGTAGGTTGGAGATCTCGACGGTGTCTCCGTCAATAAGTCCAAGCGTGCCCACGCCAGCGCCAGCAAGGTACTGTGCAGCGGGACATCCAAGGCCCCCTGCACCAACCAGCAGGACTTTGGCCGAGCGCAGCTTCAGTTGGCCTGCTCGATCCGAAAGACGGCGATTGTGAGTGACCATCTCTCCGCACCTGTTGTTGACATGCCCATGCCACGGGAACCCCACTCACCTTCAAGACCAACTTGAGATACGATCATCTGTCTTCCATATCGCTTATACTCGTCCTGAAGTAGTGGCCATCGCGATGTCCGCCCATCACGGGGCTCATCATCGTTGTGCGCGGAGCTTGCGCGCTTTGAGTTTGCCGCGGAGGCCTTCTCAGCGCTGACAAGATGGCGCTTCAGCTCCGCAAGCTGTGCCTCGGTGGCTGCGATCTGCGCTCGCAGAGAGATGCATGTTTCCTCCAGATCGCCCATGAATATTGCTCTTGGACCGAACAGGAAGCAGGCGAGGGATGGATTGTCCGAAACCGCAGTCGTGAGTCGCGCGCGAGTCGCAAGTCGCAGCTTCCCCGCGGCAAATTTGCCGTTCCACGTGCCCCACCAGGGGCCGGTCCTTCCCCATGGTGAGGCCTGCGGCGCAAGGCCACTACTTTCCCACCTTGATCTTCAGCGAGCTGACCGAGCTGCCCTTGTTGACGACTTTATCGATGCTGCTGGTATTCCCGCGACAGTTGCAGCCTCTGGGATATGCCGGCAAGCGTAGGGACCTGAAATGATGTTGCATGAAGCCGAGTGGCGCAGTTGATTGCTCATGAGCCATGAGAACAGACATCAGATTTGTTGGGTAGACTGACTGGGGTCCATTTTCAAGTCGCCCAATTACAGAGGGTTCCCACATTCTTACCTGAACAGCGAATGGTCTGGATTGGAATGAACAAAGCAAGTATCAGGCATTCTGGAGGCCCTACTCCGTACAGCATGCCTTATCAGTTTATCAGCGCAACGGCCAATATCACACTGATAAGACGGCCCGCGGCGCGTCACGGGGCTGGATCACGTGGGGCTCACCCGCACTGCGTCACTGTGAGCGATAAGCTGCGATAGCCCATCCCCGTCCTCAGCTTCCCTTCATCGTCTCTCATCATGGCGCACTCTCCGCGGTCTCGGAGCCGAGCGAGGAAGGGCCCGAGCCTCAAGGGTCTCTTCCTGTCAGCTGCATTACTACCAAATGTCGTGTTGGCGCACTTTAACGACCCTGCCGTCCAAGTCCCCATTATCCCGCCACCGGTGCCTGTGGATGAGCCAAATCCGCCATCCGAAACACATGAATTTGTAAGCTATCAGGGTGGGCCTTACATTGATGACAGAGGCTTATGTATTCCAGTCACTTCGTCACATATTCCACCGAGGGACATATGATCACCCTGACCTCCTCGCGAAACTCGACGTCTACCCAGACACCCGTCTATGGACATTGTCAGAGGATGGCACAGAGCAGGAGCCTTTTGCGATATCTTCACCCCTGATCGCTTCCTCAAACCCCATCACAATACAACGCCTGGCGGATCGACGCTTGTCGGTGATTGAAGGGCACTTGGCTGCCGCAAAGTCCTCGGGCGCAGCGCCAACCTTGCCGCCGTCGGAATGGGTGATGGACACGCTTCCAGGCCCAAATGTCACAGACAAGAAGACTGTGTTGACTTTTGCGCGGATGACGGCAAACGATTATATCGAAGAACCCGGTACAGAAGACTGGGAGACCATTCACGGCAGATTCAACTACTCCAATAGCTTTGGATGGAAGAGGGATGGACTGCGAGGGCATATCTATGCCGATAAGACGAATAGCACGATTGTGATCTCTTTGAAAGGAACCTCTCCGGCTCTCTTTGATGGGGCCGGCACCACCACCAACGACAAAGTCAATGACAACCTATTCTTCGGTTGCTGCTGTGGCCAAGGTGGTTCGTATCTATGGAGGCAGGTTTGCGACTGCCAGAGCGCCACCTATACCGCCAACTTAACTTGCATCGTCGAGGCGATGAATGATGAGAACAGATACTACAAGGCTGCTATTGATCTGTACTCTAATGTCACCGAGATTTACCCGAACGCCAACGTCTGGTTGACCGGCCATTCTCTGGGCGGCGCCATGACCAGTCTGCTCGGCCTGACTTTCGGCCTCCCGGCAGTCACCTTTGAAGCAGTTCCAGAAGCGTTGCCTGCAGCTCGGCTCGGCCTTCCAAGCCCCCCAGGCCATGACCCACGCCTTCCACAGTCGCGGGACTTCACGGGAGCGTACCACTTTGGCCATACAGCGGACCCCGTTTATATGGGAACCTGCAATGGCATCAACTCTATTTGCACATGGGGTGGCTACGCGATGGAGTCAGCCTGTCACACCGGTCAGATGTGTACGTATGACACCGTGGGTGACAAGGGCTGGCGTGTTGGCCTTGGAACACATAAGATCAGGAATGTTATATCAGATGTCATCGAGGTTTATGATGATGTGCCAGCATGTGCACCGGAGGAAGAATGTTATGACTGCGTGCTGTGGAAATTTTTCAAAAGTAACGGTTCCGAAGTTACCACAACGACCACCACAACGACCACTTCTCCAACTCTCACCAGGACTGCTACCTGTAAAACCCCGGGTTGGTGGGGTTGCCTTGACGAATCGACTACTACCACCGCTACGAAAACCACGACAACCACAACCATAACCACAGCCACAACCACAACCACAACCACCACTTCAACATGCAAGACCCCTGGCTGGTTTGGCTGTAATGATCCGACGACCACAACTATTCTTGTCACGTCTACTTCGTCGACTTCTTCATGCCAGACCCCTGGTTGGTTCGGTTGTCATGACTCTACTACTACCACCACCAACATGCCAACTCCAGCACCCACAATAACAACACCACCCTTAACGAAATCGACAACCTGCCATGATCCAGGGTGGCTCGGCTGCCGGGACCCAACATCGAAGCCAACATCCGCTCATGGCTCAACACCAGCGAGCTCAACCTGTAAGATGCCTGGGATATTCTGGGGTTGCTGGGATGAACCAACACCCACTCCCTCTATCACCTCAGCACCAACCTCAACGCCTACCGCCCCACCCTCTCCTAGCTCTCGGAAATGCACCTACAAGCTCTTTTTTGGCCTCATCTGCCTCGACCGATAATCACTTGTCGGCATTGAATAATTTATTTTGGGTAATATTGGCCTATGAACTGGATGGATTCGAACGGACCATAGATCAGAAGATACGACTACACTGAGCGAGCCTTCAATTTTTTCGTTTATCTCGTTCTTTTTACATCACCTCAGAACGATTTGGATGGCGTTGCGGTTTATTTTGCGGGTTCTTGTTTCGTTATAAACATTCCATCCACATATTGCGCTCACTCGGCATCTGACAATGTCACAATTCCAGTACTAGAGCTTCTTTTTTACAGAGTTCGCCCCGACGAGTGGCTTGGTAGTCCGTTTCATGATAACATAACCATAAGTAGAAAGCCGCCGAAAGTGCTGCTGTCTTAGCTCTGCTGTACAACCGCACTTGCATTCAGCGAGAGCAGGTTCTATACTGTACAGCGTCATCTCATTTTCCTGCACATGATATTATTTACACTAAAAATACATACATCCAAAATGATCTCCCATCCCTCCATATGTTCGCATAGGAACGAGAAGATAAAGCAATCAAAATACCGTCTTTTCCATATTTTCCAGCCAAATGTAAGAGCCATAGAGGGGAGAAGCATAAGTAATATCACTGCGCAACTAGTTAGTCGTTGAAACATGATGGTGTTTTGGTGGTAAAACCATAGTGTTAAAGATAGTGGTAGGCGGTATGTCCAGCTTGCTTGGCTGGCCAGCTGGGTCTGGAATTAAGGTGCGTTAGGCTGGAACATTTCTCCATAGCCATGCAAGGTTATTCATTTCATACAGTATGCAAGTCCCGAAACTGGTGCGACCACCTATACTCTTCAACAAATTTTCTAGCCTCAGTGCCAAGCCCACCCTTCCTTTAAGTAATAACCCTGGAATATCAACTAATTAATAGTTAGTTACCACTGTATGTGTATCAGTACTCTGGCTTCCTGGAATTGAAAAATGATGTTATGGCCGTAAATGTATTGGCGATGCAAGAAATTAGAAAAACAAGGCAAACACCGAAGCTGGATAGTGGCCTGGAGAAACCGGCGGGGTGTCACCTCCCTCTGCCACTCTCCATATCCAAGTGACAGCCCGGGGCCTTACTCGGTACCAGATAGTGAAATAATTAACTTACATTAGCTCGCTTACCTGCAGACTACTCATGAGCTTATTTATCCTGGCCACAGTTCTCTCTACTTAACGATCCGTGACACCCATTGGTGGAAGCTAACACACAACTATGCTAAGACTCCTCGGTGGCATCTGCCTTTGGGGGATAGCTTACATTTCTTTCCACGATAATGCTACCTATTTCCATGTCGGAGCCTTCCACACCATGTGGCCGTTATAGGCAAGACCAAAACTGAACAGAGGAAGTGTGTCACATGTCATAGCTGTCCTCCAGAATTCCACTAGATCCTGGAAACTGAATATGCTATAGCACCGACGATGATAGTGAGGCCAGTCAAAAAACTCAGGGTCTGCGAAACAAGGGGTGCGGCCATAGAAGTCGTAGTAGCGTTACACGTTCCCTCCGCCTGGCACCATCACACGATTAGTGAAATTTTCCACGCGGGTTTACCGACATTCAACTAACCGTATGACCAGCTGCACATCCTTATATAAGCATCCTGATTAAGGTCGTAATAGGTGACGTTATAGTCGGTGCAGTAGGATTCATCGCACTTGGTGACATTCTTTGCCTGCGATATTGAGGCAATCTGATGAAGGCAAAGGCACTTTATATCCGACTTTTTCGTGCTATTCACAGTGCTAACGTAGTCTCCACACACGGAACTGTTGTATAAAGTGTCATAGAATGCTTCGCCGTAACATGGTTGGGCACATTTCTGAAGACTTTCGATCCAAGCGCCCAGAGAGCATGGGGTCCATTCGTACGCAACGGCTCGCAAAGCCAAGAAAAGCGTGAGAAAATACAGTTTAGACATAGCAAAGCCTTGAGTGAAGAATGCAAGGCAAGGAAGGTCAAGGGGACCGAGATTGTGTGAAAATCCTGAATTTGTGGGGGAAAAGAGGTTCGGCGTCAAAGGAGATCTGTTCCCGTGCCTTTTTATTTTTATTATCTTCCGCGACCCGAGTCCGTGACAAGATGCAACTGGTTTCGCGTTAGTAAGGATATTAGGAGCAACTAAGGATCTGATGTAGGCCTAATATAGACTCAAATTACCTGGTCAGATTATCCACATCACCTATGGAACGTCTCGATCTCTGTGGTACGTTGGTTAACGCTAGAGGGAAGTGTGAGAAGGCTTAATTATCTAGATTTATACGGCTCTATATCTTTTGAAATAATTCGATATACGGAGTAACAAGATTTTTGGCTGCACTTCGCGCAGCCATGTGAAGGATAGGTATAGGAAAGCCAGTTGGCTAGGGTGGATATAAAGTAAGAAAGAATATATCAAGTTTTGATAGGGTACAGGAGTGGTCTATTCCGGCCAGTAGAATAGGCTATAACTGGCTAATCGATAGCAAGAGTAGCGGAAAGCAAGAAAAAAGAGCCAATCAGAGAGCTATAGTAATAGATTTCTATATAAAACTAAATATATCGCCTTTGGTATTATTAGCAATATTATAATTTAAAAGTGTAGATATTAGTAAATACTATAGTAAGTAGTAGACTGGATAGAAAGGAAATAGTTTTGATGGGGTACAGGAATGATCTATTACGGCTACCAGAGTGGGCTACCCGCAGCGACTGGCCAATCAGAGAGCAAGAGCGGCGGGAAGCAAGAAAAAAGAGCCAATCAGAGAGCCGCAGCGGCGGATTTCCATGCAAAACCAAATATATATATATGATTATCTGTCAAGACTAAATAGGGCCAGATCCTAGGCAAAATAACCACTAGACCAAAAATGCACTATAGGCAACATTCTTAGTCTATACCGTCATTTATTGCTCCGACATTATCCTACTAGACCTTTCAGTTGATATTAAACAGGCCATTCGACAAGTTCGATCGCGGCAGGAGGAGAGACCAGACCCCAATCCCTAAGGTCCTTGAAATCCCTGAAGCCCCTGATGTTTTTTTTGCGATAACGTACATTAGTCTTAGGCGTACGCTGACTCGCCTGGACCGATAAGCTGGCTCCCGTAGGACCGGGTATTCCCCGGGGATGCCGAATTGTGAGTTACGGCAAAACCTTCCGGCCATAATTTCTACTAACGGCTAGTGCCGTCCCCGCGGGGCGAATAACTCCTTATATCCCTGTGGAGACGCCTATATTCCGGCCAGAGAGCCTATACAGCCATTGTTGCCCGTGCCAAGATCTGATTACCCCCTTCTATATCTGGCAGGGGTAAGCTCTTGGCCGATAGTGGTATAAGCCTCGTTGCTTTTCTCTTGGACTACGCGGCACTATTCGCCACTGGAAATTTTTGACCCAGGGAAGAGAACTCATGCCTAGAGAAATTTGCTAGCAACTCAGGGGCTGTGGCTTAGTTACTCATAAGCCATAATTGAATTCGGAAGGGAGTCGTTCTTCTTTCCGAGTTCCTTCCTCAGGGACATCCAGTATGATCAAGCGACTCGACAAGGCCCTCATACTCGGGGTTGTTCTATCTACCACGCGTGAGCTAGGCCTTAGGATTGATTACGAAGGAGCCAGCTGAAAAGGAACCAGGTGCATTCAACGAAACAACGAAATTGAAGAAGGAAGAAACGATGGAGGAGGTGTCTGCTATCTTGTAGAGAGCTCTCATACAAACAGGCCCTATCAGGTTAGCCCGATCAGCTGTTTCCTTCTTCACACATCCCTCAGGTGATCTCCGCATCATCTGACAGGGCCTCCGCTCTTCCAGTCCATCGTCTTGTCATGCGTCACAATTACCGGATTTTAGTCGCGCCCTGAGACCTGGTGCCGTGGTGAAGATATAAGGTTGCTATCACTTAGTATGCAGTGTTAAATAAGTCTCTCCGATTTTGAAGATAGGCATAGCTAATACTGGGATAATCGGCTCTGCTCTACTCGTAGATCGATTGAATGCAGAACGGCGCAAAGACAGGCAGTAAGCGGTCTTAGGAAGGGCATTCCTTGGGGCGCATCAGGGTTACCTCGAATAGCCCCCCTGTCTGGCCCGTAAAGCGTCGGGGGCAGCGTAATTGAGTAGGTCCACGGATTCTTCAAAGCGGCCAGGGCCAGTCCTCGATTGTTGGTGAACTGTTGGATTACGCCTGTGCCGTTGCCCCGCGGGTCACATGACTAGGCATGCGACGTGTGGTGGTTATGGGATTTCACATATTCTTTTAATCCCATGTGCTTTATCTCGGACCACGAGTGGTGGTTCTGGAGTTCTTGCAGTCTTCCAATCTCTCTTGGACCAATTTTCGCTAGATAGGCTTCATCATCTTCGATCCATCCTGTACTGTAACATACAAAGCGCATTTACCTGCGTTCCTCGATTTATCTCGGCCCACCCAATAATAGATCTGCGCTAAGGCCTTGGCGGCGGGACCAGAATGGAGTGATCAAGTGGGTATCGGTCAAGCCGATTTCGAGAATGACTGTAAACACCAGTATGATCTTCAATACAAAATTATGGGCGATCACAAGCTACCGTCCGCACCAACACACCATCTAAATAACTAATCATGTCATTCACCTCTTCCAACTCCCCCACCCACCCGATATATTGATCCGGGCGAAGAACCAACACCGCGCCCCGCATTCGGTCGACCCCCCATTTTTCATACCCCTTTCCATCACAATTTCGGTTCCACACACAAGCATCGTCACACCAGATTTTATCATAGGCCCACCCCGTAACAGGGTCAAATGGACGCAGAATTTTGGGAAAATCAAAGAATTCCACTTCTGTCCACGATCCGCTGTGGATAGCCATGATGTCAACGGCACAATCAAACCGCCCCATAATGGGGGCATATCGCTGGAGGACAGATCGTGTTTTTGGATCACTTCCTGAAAGGTACTGTGTCAAGGTCACAACACGTTCCATCTGGCGTTTTTCCCGCACATCTCCAGCGAGAATTACAATGCGGAATCGCCCATCACTCTCGAAGAGCCTCGTCGTCCATCTGAGATTACCATCTGCCTGCATACGCAGCTTGACTGGTGGAAAACGTTCACCAGGAATTAAATGACGAGCAGTGGATGGGCCCTCACTACCATCAACCTTCCACACAAGCTCGCTAGCACCATAGAAGGACCTCCGGCCATCCGCAAAATCTTCAAACAATTCGACGACCTTGATCATGTTCTGTGTCTTGCTATCCTTCTCACCCTCGGTAAAGAATCCGGACCAATGACGGTCAAACTCAAGCAACATCTCTGCCAGGCGGTGCCTCTCGGCGTCATAGGTTCCTAGTATTGAAGGTGTCGCCACGCCGCCTGCTACCAGGGCAACCTTCCAGCCAATATTGAACCCATCCTGCATGCTCATATTCATGCCCAGGCCAACCTTGGGTGAATGCGTATGGACTGCGTCTCCAGCGAGAAACACTCTATTGCCTTTTGTGAAAGTCGGTGCGATACGTTGTCCAACTTGATATGCGGTCCACCAATCACAAATCCGGAAGTCAAAGGTGTATGGAGCGAATATAGTCTGGACTCGTCTTTTGATCACGCCAAGCGTAACTTGCGAGCGATTGAACCGGCCATTGACGGTGGTGGCATCTTCGATTGTTTGTACTGGCACATAGAGACGCACCAGGTTCCTCTCCCGTGGGATGACGAGAATTGTGCCTGACTCATGGGCTACAGTCCCGAGTCGACGGATATCCGCTAGTCCAGTTGATTTAGTCCAATTACCTACCGTAGGGGCTCTGTTGCTTACGGAAGTCACTGATGGGAACCACATCAATCACACCCCTGGAAATTTTCTATCAGACTAACGCCTCGGAGGAAAACAGGTAGCATATTCTACTCACCAAACATGGTCTGTACTCTCACCCTGCAGGGGAATATTGAGTTTTTTCCTTGTCCAGCTGTGTGCCCCGTCACAGCCAATGAGGTACTTGGCTTTGATGAACTCGGTCTGAGATTGCTCTGATTGACTTTTCTGAGTGAAGTCGTCCCAGTCGTCTGGGTTTAAATTGCCTTGATTGAGCTCATTGGCCACCGGGTCGGAGCTGGTTCCTGTCCTGTCGAGGCCAGGCGGATTCGCTTCATTTTCACTACGAGACCGTAGCTTGACAGTAATGGGATAACCACTGGGATCGTCTTCCATATCTTTGTTGTACTCAAAACACTCGGCAATGGTTCCTCGCTCGATCTTAAGGTCGGAATGCTGCTTTATACTGTCCAGAAGAAATCTCTCAATTCGTCCTTGGTTTAGTAGCATATGGCGGAAGGGCGACTCATTGACCTTTGAGCTGCAGTGCGGACCCTGTCGAACTAGACCCCCCTTTCCGTCGGGGACCTGGCTCGAGCGTTGTTAGTTACTGCTCCACAGGGGCTGAAAGACTGACAAACCCAGAAATTGGCTTCAACGGCTACATGTCCCTCCTGCTGAACCCGATGCTGGAATCCCATACTGTCAAATAGCTCCATGGTCCGCATGCGTAGACCATCGGCCTGACCGGTGAATACTTTCGTTCTTCGTTTGTCTACAATCCGAGCTCGTATACCGCAGCGGGCCATCCAGTAGGCTGCCATTAGTCCAGATGGCCCGGCGCCAATAATGAGCCTGTGGAGTACCTTTGGGATTAGTACAGTGCCTTGCAGGAAAGGGCATGGACTTTACACATCAGTCTGTGATTCGACGTTGTTATCCTGTTTCTCCATCATTGTTGTAGTATTTCAAGCACAAGAAAGATGCGTTGAAGGATTTTTGGCAAGCAATGGAGCTGTCATCGTGATATGCTGACATCTTATATATCATACAGTTTGCTCTTTCTAGTCTCTCGTGGAACCTTGTAGACCGAGGCTGGGTGCGTGAGATTCAAGCCCGAGTAAGGCTGCAGGCTGACTCAGGTCACTTCTTTATGTTGATTATCAGGTCGAAAGTTGACCTATGGGATAGGGCCCTTTCAGGAGCAGGGTAGGTATGAAACCATGAATCATTATCGGGGGAACGATACTGCCAACGGCTGAAGCCAGCACCTGTGCCTCTAAGTACATTCAATTTCAAGGGGAGATGATACCCAACCCACGCTAACAACTTACAGATTGTAAATTGACATCAGCATTCCGATGAAGCTGTCTAAAAAGCATGTAGCACTCATTTCATTCGACATGGAAGGGTTTTCTTTGAATGGCCTAGGCTGTGCGATGTTGTGAAACATACACGTTGGTGTACAATGCAATTACTCTAGAGTGATAACCCTAGAACATCACTGTTTCAACAGCAGTCGCAGTTTGAACAACATCGAGAGCTGTTTAGTTGTGTGTCTAAAGATTGAAATACTTGTTACTCGAGCTTGTCGACGCCGAGGAACCGCTGAGTCAAGGCTGACGAAGGCTGTGCAACAAATTTCGTCCATAAATCAATCAGAAGTCATCCTCGTCGTGTAACTTGATTGATACTACAGTGACTATCCGGGGATCTGATTCCTAGTCCGCTCAAGATAATGCGGATGAAGGAATTCAGCAACTTCGGACTCCGGCATGTGGACTACCACAGCCGATGGCTCCATTAGGTTTCTACGCAGGAAACTGTCGTATATAACGGGATGAAGGAATAGAGCAACCTTAAAAACCAGATAAGCCAAATATACCGGATGGGCGATAACGAGTGCCGTGGGAATGCGGTTGTTAGCAACTAGTGATGGTTGACCAACTGCGAAGGCTGGTATCACAGCCCGGACCTACCAAGAATGACAACGTATAGGATTCAATTGTCCTACGGTTGACATCAGCTGGTAGCTGTTGACAAATAACCTCTGCGTGAACAAATCTACAATATACGTAGGAAAGTCCGGCGACGCATGCCCTCCCGAGCCTATAAATCACAAACCCTCAAGGGACTGTTGAGCTCCACAGCTTCATCCTCACAACTGCACGAACATCGACTTCTTTTGTTCGCAGACACTCTCCATACACTGATTCATTGATCCACTGCCAGTCACCTCTAATAGTGAACTCTGTACCACTCTCACCAAGTCGATCGTCACGTCGGCTGCCCTTGCTTGCTGCCGCTGCAGTCTCAACTCGCCAGGAGGATGCAGCACACGCCGCACACATACTCCACTAAAAGTACTATGTCAGTTGCAGACATGCTGTGTGTAGTTCCAAAGCCCATCGCCATTAGCATTGATACTTCTGCTTGGTCTTCCATACCCACACCCACGAGAGCAGCGTCCACTCTCCCATGCCCCGGTCGCCTAAAAGTATCTATGCCGACCAGTCAGCATTGACTGAGCAATCCAATGAACAAGCAGCTTATTAGTGTCCTGCTGGATGAATTCGCCTGCAAGACCCGCAAGCATGACAGTCGTCCCATCACACAAAGGCGCTCCTGCGAACGACAGCGCGTGTCGTACAGTTCTTCTGGCGATGTCACAATGGCAACGCACGGCACTATGCCCTTGGTTCGAGTCAAGTGCCTACACAGGCTGGCAAAACCTGTGTTGAGGACATGCTGATCATGGTGACAGTAGAGGTGGTAGCTCGTATGGCGACTTCTACACAACCGACAGCCCTGCTCGGCGGACCGCGCGTATGGCATGGTTAGGAGATGGTAACGGTACCGTAATGGTCATGAGAACCGAGCCCCGCCATGGTTACATAATTTGAAGCCTGAGGCAATCAGCGGAGGAACTATAATCCGTTCGATCAAACGCCTCCCATTCATCCATTCAACCTACTCGAATGGGAATGAAAGGGATGATGACATAAGATCAACTCGGTTAACTAACTATATGTATGGAGTTGGGCAGTTCTAGTTTCACACCATCGGTGATCGAAAACCTGCCAGAGGCTCAAGCAGCAACCGGGGAGACATTCATGGCGGCTCAACTCCCAGACATAGGCACGCGGGCCACAGATCCCATCTCGGAGGCTCACTCTCTAGTGGCCCAGCTGTATGCGCCGGCAAATCAAAGAAATCCGACCCGGATCAATGACATTCAAACACGTCTTCAACAGCTCCAAAGAGGCGACCATGCCTGGCAAATTGCCGATGCACTGTTGAGAGAGCCCGACGCCCACCATCGTTTCATGGGGGCGCTGACGTTCACAGTAAAAGTGAACGTCTCGAGTCACGAAATCGATGGGGCGATGAGCCTTCAGGTCATGGAGCATCTCATCAACCATTTCGTCACCATTGTGAAGGAAAGCGAGCAGGCCATGGTGGTCAGGAAGCTTGCATCCAGCCTGGTGACCCTCTTCAAGCATTCGGCGTGTCCGTGCGAACGAGTGCTGTGGCAAGTGGCTGCCAGCTTGGCCCATGGCCGGTTCGTCTCCGAACAGCAGGCCCAAACAGTCGACTTCTCGACTGGCGTGCTGCCCAGCCTCGACACTCAGAAAGTCACAGCCTTGCTGTTCTTTTCGGTCACACTAGCCGAGACTACACTACGGCTCGAGGACGAGCCCTACGAACTAGTGGGATCGGCTCTTCAACGAGCTGGCACGAACACCCAGGATGGCTTGCTGTTGGTGCAATACATCCTACCGCAGATATCCTACCAGTCTAACGTAGTTCTGGACGAGCAGGTTCATCGGACCCTGGGGAGTGAGGTCATGAACTCTTGGAAAGCCTGGTCAGGTGTTACGACAACCCGTTCTCAGGCAGACGGAGACAGTATCCATAACCTGGTTGTTTCTTGTGGACGTGAAATCATGCAGACTCTGAGAGTTCCAATCTTGAGCGAGTTCGCAGCTTCGACCCTCATTCACGTGTTTGAAAGCCGTCGTTCCGCTTTTGATGAGAGCTCCCTTTGGGTCCTTTCGCAGGTACTCTCTCACTCGGTCGTGACAGCGCACGTTGTAGCCGTCATCAAGGGTGAAGAAGGCTCGGAGGGTATGACTTTTGTCGACCTCTTGGTGGCGTACCTATCGCATCTTCGGTTGCAAATCTTTCGCGACCCCATGAAGCCGGCGGATGCCAAAATCCTCGCCATCGCGCGTGACATCTTCAAAACTCCAGGCTATGCGGTTATCGACGACCCAGCCACCCCTCGCGTGCTTGAATTTTGGAATGAGATTGCCGAGTGTGTGCTTGATGAGTTGGAGGAGAATGACCCCGCATGGCAAATGATCAAAACGCACTTGGCACAGGTTGTGCTTAGCCTGTTCAGCAAGCTTTTATATCCAACATCGGAGGACCTTTCCGACTGGAGCGATGAGGAGCGCAGCGAATTCAATGCGTTCCGCTACGAGGCTTGCGATTATCTACTATCGGCCTATCCAGTCCTCGGCGTCGAGTTAGTGCGTGTGTTCCAAGAAAGTGCAACATCCAACCTCCAAAATGGTGACTGGCGTGGGTTTGAGGCTGCCATGTTCTGTATCGCTCAGCTTTCCGAGGCTGTTGATGAGAATGGACATGCCGACCAATGCCTAGATGCCATCTTTGGCAGCGATGCCTTCTCACAACTCTGCGCCGGTGGAAAGGCAGGCATACCCCTAAAAGCGCGCCAGACCCTCGTGGACACCTTTGGCAAGTATGAATCATACTTTGAACGACACAATTCCTTGCTCCCGAGTGTCCTGAACATTCTCTTTGAATCTCTGAACTTTGAGCCGTGCGCCCAAGCGGCGTCACGGTCTATACTCACCCTTTCTAAGACGTGCTCTCGCGTCTTGACGTCGGAGCTACCTGTCTTCCTCGACCAGCTAGACCAGTTTCGTACCGGGCCAACCGCAACCTCGTCCACAATGCCCAAGGTTCTCGAGGGGATTGCCACTATCATACAGAAGCTGTCCATGGACGAGGAGAAAGTGCAAACCCTGGAAAGGATTCTGGGCTTCTTTGTCCAAGAGGCCGCACAGGCGCGACAAGAGGCGGCCAACTCAGCATTTGATCTCGCTCGCTCACATGGCCACCTAGTGTTGAGCTGCATCGCTAGTATCGGAAAGGGGCTGCGAGCAGATGCCGACGAAGTTATCAACGTTGACGCCGCACCAGAACCAAACCCCTATCCCCCTTCCTTTTGGAACACAGGCCCGGGGTCGCAGGCCCAGCAGTTCATTATGGAGTCCATGCGACTGCTTATCGTGGATTTCCCAGTCGACAGTAACATGATCGATTCCGCGTGCGACATCCTCAAGGCTGGCTACACCGAGTCATCGGGACTTTTTGTTTTCCCCCCGTCCATGACTGTCGACTTTATCAAAAGTTTCCCACTTGGTATCTCCGGCACGGATGTCATTATGGCAACTGCATCTTCATTCCTGGCGTCCCATTCATCTCATTTTATGCAGATCCGGGACGAAGCGGTGGCATTGATCGTTCATGTTGCCCAGCTATTTTCCTCGATGCTTGACAACGAAGAGCTGTACGACCCCGAGACCGCCAACGCGGGGATTGATTTCCTCGCCCGTCTGATGCCCAAATACTACACCATTCTCTTCTCGCTCACCGAGCCGCTGCCATCACTGGCCGCTGACTCCCCCCAGCAAAATATCCCGATTTATGCGGTTTTGTTGAACTTTACGCTGCATGCTCTGACTCGACCCGAGGCGCTGACTCTTCGCTCTGCATCGGCATTCTGGATTGCTCTGATCGACCTCCGTGGTAGCTCCCTGGAAGAGACCACGGCGCTGGATCAAGTGCTGGAGCACTTTGTTCCGCGACTTGGCGAGACTTTGATTGGCCAGATCGCCGGTCACTGCGCCCGGTCGGATCTCGTCTCCCTCAACGATGTTCTACGGCGCTTGATATTCAAGAAGATGGCCCTTGCACGCCCGAGTATCACTGCTGCACTCAGCGCCTTGGCCCTTCACACCATTGATGACACGGCCCACCCAGTCCCGCTTCTTTCCCCGCAGGACAAGTCTCGATTTTTGGAGTCTCTGATCGTTGCCCGAGGCGCCCGGCAGCCATCCATGGAGCTCGTCCGCGCCTTTTGGCTCAAATGCCGAGGTATGAGCTACGATTATGCCCAGTAGAAGAGTCAGACTGGGCGCGGAGGGCGGCCGGGCGGTATGATGATATGAGGAGAACGATGGCAGTTGGAAAAATTGATGGCAGGACGGGGGGATTCCTTCACACTAGATATCCATATACATGCACGAGCCCAGTTCAGTCCATCGTCCAGGCAGAACCAAGACGCAGGGCTGCCCATCTCCCCTGTGCGCCCGTCCTCCAATCTGTCCATGCAATTTATCCTGCATATATGGTGTCAGAACCTTAATATACGCATGATCTTCCCGGTGGCATTTGAACCAGTTGAGTCTATGGTTCATGGAGCGTCTTCCATCTTCACCTCTGGCCCACTTGCCACGTAGTTAACTCATAGGTGTGGAACCCAGGCGTCTGCCGGCCACACGACGGGTGATCGCCGGCACGTGCGAGCACCATTGGACGGCACGTGTTTTGGGCGCGGCAGACCCATCGATCCGGGGCAATGTCCAAGTCGGCATCAGACAGTGCCTTCTCGTTTCCCCTTCCACCCTCATCGCGACACACCCGTCACAGGCGTCACAGCAACCTACCACTGCCACTGCCCACCTACTGCCGCGAAGCCTGATGGTGACTCAGCACCAGCGTGCCCGCTGATTGGTGGTTCCTGACAGCCGGACAGCCCGCGCCGCGTAGTGACGTGACGGGCGCGATAAGATTCCCTCCAAAAAAAACTTTCATCGGTACGGTCCACCAACTCTTGCAGGGCATGAGTAGTCTGCACCAAGATGCAGTCGATCATCGTACTGCTCGCCCTCCTCGCCGGTGCCGCGGCATCAGCGATCCCGCTCGAGCAGCAGATTTTGGCCGAATCCTCCTGGGAGACCGGCGCCGATGTTTTCCCCGATGATGCACCACAGCTTCTTGCGGGCGCAGCAGCCCCAGGCCCCCATGGTCGCTTCTTGCATATCACCGGTGAGTGCGAAGCACAGTCATCATGCTCGGCAAGCGCGGAGATCCTGACCATAGACCGCGAGAATAGATTTCCACCCCGACCGATACTACAAACCGGGCACCCTGGTCGACAGAGAGCATGGGACCTGCCACCACGGCAAGGGACCCGCGGGATATTTCGGCACTGAAGGCTCGGAATGTGACGCTCCATTGTCCCTGATCAACGAAACATTTCGGTGGATCGAAGAAAACCTCAAAGACAAGATTGACTTTGTGATCTGGACCGGAGATTCGGTCCGCCACGACAACGACGAGCGCATTCCACGGACGGCGGATGAGATCGTCGAAATCAACCAGCTGATGGCCCAGAAGTGGATCGATTTGTTTGGGGTGCGCACCCCGGGCAAAGGCTCGACCAGCATGCCCCAACTGTCCGTGCCCGTCGTGCCCACCTTTGGCAACAACGACGTCCTGCCCCACAATATCTTCCGAGAGGGTCCCAATACATGGACGAAGAAGTTCGCCGAAGTATGGAGTCATTTTATCCCCGAGGACCAGCGCCACAGCTTTGTGGAAGGCGGGTGGTTTACCACCGAAGTCATTCCGGGCAAGCTGGCCGTCATCAGTCTGAACACGATGTACTTTTTTGAGTCAAACAGCGCGGTGGACGGGTGCAATGCCAAGTCGGAACCCGGGTACGAACACATGGAGTGGCTGCGGGTCCAACTCCAACTCCTTCGGAGCCGGGGGATGAAGGCGATTCTGATGGGCCATGTGGCCCCCGCCCGCTCACACGAGAAGGCCAACTGGGATGAAACCTGCTGGCAGAAATATACTCTGTGGATGGACCGGTACCGCGATGTCGTCGTCTCCGGACTCTACGGACACATGAACCTCGACCATTTTATCCTGCAGGACAGCCACAAGGTCGACATTGTCACCATGTCAGAAAAGTCCACGAGCGGCACCGTGTCCGCCATGTCGAAGCAGGACTACCTCCTTTCACTTCGCGAGCAATGGTCATCATTACCATCACCCCCTTCCGGTCTCTTTACGAAGCTGCACGGCTTGTCGGATTCTCCCGAGTTTGACTCAACAAAGAGGAAACCCAAGAGCAAGAAAGATAAGAAGAAGGAAAAGAAAGAACGCAAGTTCTTGAAAAAGATCGGAGGACCATTCGCGGAACGGTACAGCCTTTCGTTGGTCTCGCCCAGCTTAGTGCCAAATTTTTTCCCTACGCTGCGGGTTGTTGAGTACAATATCACTGGGCTGGACGATGTTATCCTGCAAGCAGGTTCCGGCTACAGCGATCAGGTGGAATCTTCTGATTTCCACGTTGAGAAATCTTCCCTGCCTCTGACTGAGAATCCCTCCGCCGGGATTGAAAAGAAGAAGAACAAGAAGAACAAGAAGCCCACTTTTAAGATTCCCGATCCCCCATCATCGACCGCACCTCCGGGTCCTGCATACTCCAATCAACCATTAACCCTGCTGAGTTACACTCAGTACTTCGCAAACCTGACTCGGATCAACCAGGAAATTGCATCGAACAGTGGTCATGACCCTCGGATCAACTTCGAAGTCGAGTATACTACGAGTGGAGATGGCGTGTACCACATGAAAGATTTGACTGTGCGCAGCTTCTTGGAGCTTGCCATTCGAATCGGTGAAGCTGGAGACGCCGCAAGCGACGCGATCGCTGACCCAGACCGCCCGGTCGCGAAGGGCAAGAGGGAGAACGAGGCCTGGCGCGCGTTCCTTTCGCGGGCATTCACTGGGTTTGTTGATGTGGATGATCTCGATTTGGCGATACAGTAGACGTTCATTGCCATGAACAAACAGCCCTCGGTTTTTTTTTTTTTACCTCCCCCAGTTTAGAGATGTTTGCATTGGTTGATATATGGGTTGCATCTGTGTGAAGTAGATATTATATTGCATTGACTCGGCGTTATTATCTGTCGAAATACATGGCGTAGTAGCTACCCACCAAGTCCCGGCTACTTTATCAAGTGCTCTCTCACCTGTCCTGTGTTTTTGTAGATTCATTCTTGAGGCGAATGGGACTGTAGCGACCATATGCCCTGGGGCCTTCCTTGAGGTCCCTCACTTGGTCGCTTCTACCATCCGCGTTACTTCTGCTTACTCGTCCTTGTGCTCCGTTCCCTACCGTAGCGTCGTAGACGTGTGACTAGCATTACCTAAACATAACTCCTTGATACCGGCTGGTGATCAGCATCGAGCCTTGCGGGTGTTTGAAGATACCTTGGCGGTGGCTATATCGAGGTGCGGCTTGCTACCGCACCCGGTGGCAGGACTGTACTCGATAGGAAGGCGTTTACCTGCTGTGCAGTTCGAGCGGGTTCCAGAAACTACCCGTCGGTCGCGTTCCATAGACCCGACATCGCTGAAGACCGACCACTTCTCTCGACCGTGACACGGTGGTCTTCTCGTGAAGCTGGTCCAGAGCAAACACCTGGACTAACACCATCTGGATCATGGAGGAACGGTTTGGCCCACACAGGGTCTGGGCGGGGTTGCTGGTGCTCCATGAGACGCCATGGCTCGTCCCTTCGACCTCCGCCTGCTCCGACCGCCCTGCAACCTACGGGAAGATGAATGGGATTATGATTCACCCCCCATCAAGAACTCCACGCGGTTGCGAACGGTACCAGGGTCATGATGCCAGCAACGGGAATGCCACGACCCATGTCCTGTCTCAGGATCGGCGAAAGCGAGCCACGTCGTGAGAGCATCTCAGCCCCATCGTCAGGTGACTCGACGGCGCTACGCGCTGCACGCTGGCCGAGCGAATCACTCCGCAGGGGAGCGAAATGACAATCGTCGGGCATCTCTGGCACTCCCGCTATCAAACGAGACTCAGGCTTTCCCGCATCCCGCGTCCCGCGACCAGTCGATTAGCTCCCCATTCTGCAATGTCGAACCCGGACGACTACACCGTGGGCTGGATTTGCGCCCTAGCCACCGAATACGTCGCTGCCCAAGCGTTTCTGGACGAACGGCATGAGCCCCCAGCTTATCTGCCACCTCGCAACAAAAACGACTACACCCTGGGCAGGGTCGGGAAGCATAACGTGGTCATCTCTGTTCTTCCCATGGGAGAATATGGCACCGCCTCGGCAGCACGCGTGGCAGAAGATATGATGCACAGCTTTGCCAATATTCGCATTGGTCTTATGGTCGGCATTGGTGGGGGTGCGCCGAGCCCCAAACACGATATCCGCCTGGGAGATATTGTAGTCAGCATTCCCGGCAATGGCCAGGGCGGGGTCCTCCAGTACGACTTCGGCAAGACGATACAAGCCCAAAGCTTTCAGCTCACAGGGTCTCTCGATCAGCCGCCTTCTGTGCTGCGTGCAGCAGTAAGCGGGCTCATGGCCCAATACGAGAGCGAAGGCCACCAGCTCGAAGATGCCGTGAGCAAGGTTCTGGAGAGAAAACCGCGGCTGCGCAAGAAATATCAGCGTCCAGATCCAGCGAGTGATCGGCTATACTACAGTGAGATTGTTCACCCCGGGGAGGGTGAATCGCCCTGCACGTCACACTGTGGGGATGGTCCGTCTTGTCTGGTCTCGCGATGTGCGCGCACCGAAGACGATGATAACCCAGCCATCCACTACGGCCTGATCGCATCCGCTAATCAGCTCATGAAAGATGCCTTGATTCGAGACCGATTAGCGGCCGAAAAGGACGTTCTGTGCTTTGAAATGGAAGCAGCTGGGCTAATGAACCACTTCCCTTGCCTTGTGATCCGCGGCATCTGTGACTACGCGGATTCGCACAAGAACAACGACTGGCAGGGGTATGCGGCAATGGTCGCGGCAGCATATACGAAAGACCTTCTATATCGCATCATGCCCCAGCAGGTGGAGCAGCAAGCAAAGGCCCTCACTGTTCTGAAGGAGGGAGATCATCGTACAAATATCTCCTTTGGAAACCACAATCGAGGCTTCCAGGTTGGGGTCAACAATGGTCCGATCACTAGCTCGTTTGGGGCCCAGTGATCAACTTTCTTATACTAGTGACGTACAGTAAAGGTCGTCGAGACATCATTGAATCAGGCAGAGAAGAGTGAACCCGGCCTTTGTTTAGCAGCAAACCTGTGTGGGTATGTGGAAGAGACTGAGCACGCGGCACAATCCTGTTCCGAGGTATCAACAGCCTCATCTGGGCTCTGCGAACTGTAGTTTCACCTAGGTTGGGATCGCAAGGACTCTGTACATACACTACCTGTCTCAATTAATACCTAAACTAATCGTGGAACCAGCTACTATATATATTGGCCTGTGTGGAGTAGCAATGTTTTTGGCTTTTGTGGAAGTCATGCTTAGAGTTCTGCGATTTCCAAGGCCGACGACTAATTGAGTTCAAATCCAAGTCAAAATGCCCCGGTACCTACCTATGCCTCCGGAATTTCCAGGTTATTGTCGACTCTCTCAACCACGGGAACCCAACACACTTTGGAGGCGTACCTCAGGCGGCAATCACATGCGGCACTGACCACCGAGCATGGCCGGCTATCGGAACAACCTCGCTCCGACCCGTCGGTGCTGGCCGCCCAAAAGTTGACGTGACGGAGCAGTCCCTCCATTCCTCTCCAAAACCAGCCCTTCGCATCTGAGGTTCTCCTCGCCAGTTCCAGGTCATGAGCAATGCGCTCTGGGTCGCATGGCGGATCCCATGCTCGGGGCTCCGACCTTCCGTGTTGGGCCCAGTGATGCTCAGCCATGCTGGTCGTGATCTCCGCTTGACGCCCTGGAAATTGCACAGCAGCCCATTCAAACGCCCATTCAGCTCCCTACGCCCTCCATCTCTACCTGAACACCGACCCAGCACCCTCACGTTCTTCCCTCGGAGTTTCACACCTGCTCCGATTCTACGGAGGCTCAAGAGGACCACAGCTTCCGCGCAGCCCAACCTCAAAGTCCCCGAGACCCTACCTGGCGAAAAGCCGCGTTCTGATGCGCAGATCAAGAGGATATTTGGCTCGAAAACCCTCTCGGCAAAAGTGGGCAACCGCACTCTGGCAGTGCTGCAAGCTCGCCGGGTAGACGGTACCCTCGACCTCGATCTCCCTTCGGACATTACCCGCGCCGTGCCTCAGTTACAGCTCGACACTGCGTTGGAGTGGCTGCGAGCCAACTATCCAATTGACGAAGATGCTGCAATCTTAGCACGCATTGAACGAGAGGAGTACGAGGAGGAACAAAAGCTCGTGCGACGGGCGGAAGCGCTGGGTCTGTACAAGCCCCAGAGTGGTTCCTATGAGGCGGAGCTTGGTGAAGACCAGTCCGTCTACGGAAAGAGTGTCCTCAAAGAGGCGCGGGAGAAGAACGAGAAACGACTTCTGGCGGAGAAGGAGCGCAAACGCCAGCAATGGTTGGAAGGCGAAAATGAGGAACTGGAAAAATTGAAACGCCAGGTTGAGGGGAATACAGCCCTGCAACAGTACCAAGAAGCGGCGCTTACTGAAGGTATGGGCTTTTCGGAACCCCCTCGGAAATATGATGGTTGCTCACAGTTTTGAACAGCTCGACCCCGTGCCGACCCCAATGAGCGTCCCTTCCTTGCTTGGGTCCAGAAACACCACATCGCAGGAACTCTTAACCAGGCGGAGGCTGTGAATGTTACCACTGTATGGATGACGCTGTTCCCTTGATACCCTGTTTCTTTCTTTGTTTCTTTTTTTCCCCTGCTTTTTTTGCTCTTTTTTTGCGAGCGTGGCTAACGTTGGTGCATCACAGTCTCAACGCCTTCTAGCACCTCTGATATTCACAATTGTGACCGTCGGCCTCTGCTATGTCTTTTCCCAACAGTACGAGGCCCCTGCGCGCCAGGATCGCTTGTGGCCAGATGTGCCTCCAGCCGCCGCAACAGTGGGAGCAATTATTGGGGCCAATCTTGCCATTACTTTCATGTGGAAGTACATCCCGCCGTCGTGGAGGTTGCTCAATCGCTTTTTCGTCATTGTACCGTTCTACCCGAGTGCCCTCAGTATGCTCGGGAGCGCCTTCAGCCACCAGACTTGGAGACACCTAGCCACAAATATGATGGTTCTCGGTCTCATGGGGACCAGAGGTAAGAAATCTGTGGTGAGAATGAGACGATGGCCAGCAAGCTAATCTCTCGTTTGGTCTTTCGCAGTTCATGATGAACTTGGCCGTGGAAACTTCCTGGCGATTTACCTGGCCTCCGGAGCGGTTGGCTCGATGGTGTCGTTGTCCCGCAGTGTCATCCTTGGTTATCTCGGTATGACCTCTCTTGGGGCCAGTGCTGCCACCAGCGGCATCGTTGCCGCATGGTGCATGTATCACTTCGAGTACGTTCCCTTGTGTTTATCTAGCCCCACCCAACCCAGATCGTGGCTAATACCTGCCTCGCAGTGACAAAATCACCATGTGGATTCTGCCACGTGAGCTTCGTGAGACTATGTGGACCCAGGGCTGGATCTTCCTCGCCTGTCTGATCGCCACTGAGGTGTTCAGCATGGTGACACCCGCACGCTTCTTGCAGGTGTTTCCCTTGTCTCGACTGACCAAGATGGACCATGCAGCTCACTTGGGTGGTTACTTTACCGGTGCTGGGTGTGGATATGCTCTGGCGCAGAGACGGAGGGCCCAGGAGCGAGAGCGGAGAGCCCGTGATTCGAAGTGGCTTGAGAACCTTGTTCGGTAGAGCTCGTCGAAGATCTACTCTACGCACGACCTTGGCATTGTTCGCAGATTCAAAGGGGGTATCATGAATCATTAGCATTAACTGGCTTGGCGTATTGGGTTGTTTCTTCTGTCATGGAGGATCTCATGACTGTATTATAGATATCGAATGTGAACATTTGGCAGCCACCTGTATATCCCTTGTCCATTATATTTGGCCCGCCGATCATGGCCATTAAATTAATTACGGAACTCAGTCTGCCGTCCGGTACAGGTGTGAGGATCCCAACGCTTCTTTATCTTCCATGCCCGTAGAGAAACATGTCCATTCTACTCAAACGAAATCTTGACCACTTTTGCGGGCTCCATAAATGTACCCAACACCGGAGCAACTTGGCCACCGCTGGTGCCGACATACAAAGCCTTACCATCTCCCGTCAACGCACAAGAAGTGGGCCCAGCGATCTGGGTGGAAAGCTGGCCCCCTGCAACCAGGGAGATCTGCCCGTACGGCGTGATGCGAACCACTGAATTCTGCGGGTCGGTGGCAATGTACGCGGTGCCATCCGAGGCCACGTCGAGGTTATCCGGCAAGAATCCACTGGCGATGATTTGGTAGTCACCGGCGGCGGTGGCGTCCTCGTTCACTTTGACCCGGCCGAATTCCATTCGTGTCGTGCTCGAGTAGTAAATGTAACCATCGACAAGCCGGATGCCGTTGACTCCCAAGGGAAGGGCTTGGCCTTCAGCCGGTTGCATGGTCGTGTCGTTGAGGGCAACGGCGTATTCGCCTGTCTCTGTGTTGACACTCCATACAGCGCCCTTGGGACTGTCTGCGATCAACACCATGTTCGAGCCCTTCGTAAAGGCTGCCATGCCATTCAAGGCTTGTGCCTCGGGAAGAGCGGCGATTTGTGACACCGCCGCCGACTCGGCTACCCGCTCAGTATCACCACTCCCGTCAGCATTGTTGAAGTCGATCTTTTGAACCGAAAATGATCCCGGAGTGGGTTGGTATGTCTTTGTGGAGAAGTTGCCCACGACCACGGCGAAGACGTCGTCGTCAATCTCGCTGATACCAAAGCAGCTGGTCGCGTTGGGAAACGAATAGATCAGCGTTGCATTGCCGCTTGTGTCCACAGACCAGACTTCCGGTGTATCCAAACGCGTGAGGAGAACGCTCCCGTCAGATCGTAGAGCAACGTTGTCGATCCAGGAGCCATTGTCGGGGAATTGGTAAATAGTTTCCACCGTCACCTTGGGCTTGTCGTTGCTATATGGACTTCCGGACTGGGCGAACAAGAGCGGCAACGAGGCCAGGGCCTGTGGAAGGGCAACTAAAAGGCCAATCCAAGTGGCGTGGAAGTGCATTTTGATAAGACTGGATGCGAAGGGTGGACGCGCGGACATAGCGAGGGATGTGCTGGTGGGACTATATATGATGGTCGGACCCATGCTTCCATTCTTGATGTCCATTTACATTCCACCATGCCGGTGTTTACTTTGATTAGAGCCACCCCTACATTCCACACGCGCGGCTTTTACCTGGCGAGAATACGATGTAGTGCGCAGACAAGGTGATAATACAATGGGAAATATTCACTGTTCAATCCTGAGCTTACGTGAAACCCAGAAAGGGAGAAGGAGAAAAATCGAAGGAGACAGTCTTGGGACGGTGGGACGATTCGAAGGAGGTATCTATCAGCATACACACGCCAATAGAATAAGAAAATCTCCGAGGAATTTTGGATTTTCTGACGTGCCACCCGACAAAATGGGAAGGTGGCAGATTCGACGCCGATCCTGAAGGAAACTGAATCCACTGGTGAAATTTTTATTGTAGATGTACATAAGAGATAGGCAAGCGGGGGCGTGACGGATCAGGTCTCCAGGGGGCGCAGAATCCAAGGCAGTCGTTCTAAACAATATTCTTATTCCAGACATAAATGTCAAAGGTTTAGTTACCGTAATCTCTCTCAAAATAAAGAATGAAGTCTGAGACTCCATCATAGATGGCATTTTCTTTCCTAAAACTAACCAAATTCTTAATACAGTAAAAGAACGCCCTCCAGACTGGGAGAGCCACCATGATAGTCGAGTGAAGGCGACGACATTCAGCGCTCAGGGCATTCTGTTTTCTCTCAGTGGTTCCATAACACAGAAATCGCCTTTCTTCTACAATATGTCTCAACTGTCCTCCTTCCCAATGGTAGATCTAAATCCAATCCGGAGTATCGTCTTCCATCATGAAGTAAACAGAGTTCGATGGCGGATCAAATCTCCCCTCAATCCCTATTCATCTCTCCAATCAAGAAAATATAGCTAGCGAGCAGAAGTCTCAGGCGAGAGCACCTAGTTTGACATCGTAGATACTCGCGTCTACCACCTCATACGACTTGAAGTCCCGAGCCTTGAGTTCCTTCTTCGAGAAGAGCATGTTCAACTTCTCAAAAGTCCGGTTTTCTTAGTCTCAGAGAGACGGAACCAGGCCCAAATCCAGAAGAAAATGATGATGCCACCGGTCAGGAAACCCGTCTTTCCCTTCCAGTTACCCTTAGTGGGGTTGAGAATGTAAGGCCCTACGAAGTAATTTACCAACAGGGACAGATTATACGCGTTCCTGGCAAGAGCGACTCTTTTGGCACGCAGGCGCGTCGATGAGACCTCGCCGACGAGAACATAGGCAGATGGACCGACGGTGAGCTGGTAACCACAGTTCCAGACGAGGAAGAGCGCGGAGGATGCGTAGGGGGCTAAGGCGACGAAGCCCAGCAGGAACATGATGAGACTCATGAAGGCGAGACCGCAAAGGTAATAGACGGCGACGGCCGAAATTGGCGACAAAGGCGACGGAGATGAGATTGAAGAGCAGATGGAGACCATTTTGACCGACGATCATCTTGTACGCATCCTGGGACGTGAGACCGGCCAGCTCGAAGAAGTAGGTTGAGTAGGACTTCCCCGAATAACTTGAGTCGAACAACCCAAGCAAAGCACATGTGCAACTCCAGGTCAATCGATCGAATCGATTGATCACCGTTAGACATCAGATAGCATTTGCCGGCCCCGCACTTTCTGCCTTTTGGCTAAACTGCCAGACCCTAGAAAGTCAAAGAAACGAGTCTAACCTGAACTCAATTCGTGTGCCAACTCTAGTAGAATATCCAGTTGCCGATGCTCCGCATTGGGAAAAGCCATTAACGCCAGGGACATTTCTCCTCCAATCGAACGAGGGAGAGGTGCGAGAACACGAGCTTGGCCAGACTCCGCTATCTCCGCTCCTTCCCATGCTCTCCGATGTCTGTTTCCGTTTGTGTTCGGTACACCGGAGCAAATAATGATCATCGGACCCCCACAGACTAGCCATAGACTCATTCAGCCAATCTTCAGCTTCAGGTCTGTCCAATTTTCAAGCTCCGGGTCTAAATAGGCCAATGCTCGTATACAAGTCACGCCAGTCGGTAGATCGCGAGCTTAGTACGTATCGCAAGGAGGCAATGGAGGAATTCCATTGGTCGTTCTCTCTTCTCACTACGGTCGAATGATACCTTTTCTAAAAAATGAGCACAGACTGGTCTATTTGAAACGAAACTGGTATACGGAGACCCAAATAATCTAGTCTATGATACCCACGGGAAGAAACGAAACATAATTCACCGGCGCAAGTTCATCTCCATCCGGTGTACCCACAATCGTAAGCACATCGCCTTCATGCACCTGTACACCTTTGAAGTAGATGCGAGTCGCTGAATGACCATCGCGAAGATCCGAAAAGTCATGTAGCAGGTGCTTCCCCAGATCACCAGCCCAGTTTCCGATAAGCCGTTTCTCGCTGCTCCCGTCACCCCCGAGGAACAACTGGTATTGAGACGTGCCTCCGAGGTGATCATAATAATTTACCGCAATATTGTAAACTCCGACCGGGAAAGTAACAGCCCACGTGGCAGTCCCCAGAGCGTTGTTGGACTCGGTGATGATTGCATGACCTCCAAATGCTGCTTCGAAGGGGGTGATAGGGACGACCTTGTACCCGCTCAGTTGCATATCCTGGGCCTTGACGCGCCATTTGTAGCTGCCGACTCGGTGGTGCTCGTCGGGAATGCCGCATTTGGCGAGGTAGAAGTTGCAGATAGAGTCGCGCCACACGAGCGCGTGGCCTGCCTGGTAGGTCAAGCGGAATAGAGTGTGCTCGAACCGGTGGTCATCAATCAATCCACGCAATGCTTCCCAGCGCACAGGGAAGGTCTGGGCGTTCTGGGCGCCATCATAGTGGGCATCGTAGAAATGTTGAATCACCGTCTTCCCGGACTTCAGCCGGCGGGTGTATCGCACGTGGTGGAACCAGAGAAGAAGCTCGTCTGGAGTGGTCTCCGGGTTCTCGAATATCTTTGCCACCTCTGAGGGATACTGACCGGAATAGCCAGTCCCAGTAGCTGTGGTGCGGTCCATACCGATGGCATGGGCATCTGCACGCGTCCACTGACCCCATCCGTTGCCGTCCATGGCAGCAGGGCTCGGCCCATAGTGGCAAGTCTTCACGATATCGCACAATGTCTGGATACCTAGGTTGCCGGAATAGTTTTCGTATGTGGGCCACGATTCCATCGAGAGTTGGGTAACGGTATCGACGACAGTTGGGTGGTGGCTAAAGGTGAGTCGCGTCCAATCTTCAATCACAGCCCTTTCATCGCTGGTGGGATCCCAGCAGTAACGACCGTACGCGTATAGATTTGACATGGCCAGGTGGCTACCCAGCCAGGTAGAGTCATTGCCGACATTGACAACAGCTGCGTAGCCACTGCGCTTCCAGTTGAACCGCTCCCCCGAGACGACATCCCGGACCAAGCTTTGCTGCCCATCAATGCGGAGATCAAAATCGAGAATCGTCTTCCACAGTGGAGGCAGGTAAACAAGATGACTCTGCTGACCCAAATATTCTTGAGCGACTTGGAACTCGATGATCACCTGAGTTCGTCGCAGGTGAGCAAGCAGAGGAGATGGAGGTTCGCGGATCTGGAAATCAATCGGACCGTACTTGATCTGGACCAGCACGTTGTCCTCAAACACATCGTCCAATCCTTCAAAGAACTCAACAGCGGCGTTGGCGCGATCATTCTTCCAGTTCGATTCGTCGAGGTGATGGTTATAGACGAAGGCACGGTACATCACAATTCCGTCTCCATGGGGCTTGAGGGCCCTGGCAAACAGATTGGCTCCGTCAGCAAGCGTGCGACCGTACGTTAGCGGACCCGGTTGGCCCTCTGAGTTTGCCTTGATCAGATATCCCAGCATGTCCGGAACCTTTTCGTATAGCTGGGTAGTGATATCGTTCCAGAAGCTCACCACATTCGGGTCTAGCGGATCCGATGTCGACAGGCCGCCAAGTTCGATCGGGGTATCAAAGTACAGTGCAACTCCGATTCTCACACCCCAGGGCCGCATGACATCTGCTATCCGGCCAAGCCCCTTGAGGTTTGTCGGATTCAGAAGGTTGCAGTGCGAATTAACGTTGTTCACGATAATGCCATTCAGCCGAACGGAGGCCATCAGACGCGCAAACTGTGCTACCCTGGTAAGGTCATCCAGAACGGCGCCATCTTTGAAGAAGATGGATGGTCCCGCGTAGCCTCGCTCAATCGTCCCATCCAGGTTATCCCATTGATTCACCCAGCGGATCGGAGCGCTGGGGCTGCTGATGTAGGTCTCCGGACAGGGCTTATCCTGCGCCAGTAGCATCAGGAATTTGAAGGCACCGTAGAGTGCCCCTCGTTCATTCTCGCCGACAATCAACACATGCGCTGGACCATCGTTGCCGTCCTTTTGTGCACCCAACCAGAACCCATCTTCCTTCAATGATGAACACTCTTGGATTGTCTGAATGGCGGGGGTAGCAGATGGGAAAGTATCGACAGTTCCGACCACGATCGCCGATGCAGGAATCTGAGCAGCCTCCGGGAGCGTATTTGTGATGTCCACCTTCTGGCGGAGAATCTTGTTCAAGCCATCTTGGATTTCCTTTCCAGCCGTGTAGACGGGGCTTGACTTGGACTCGCTCAAAGCGACAATCTGCGAAAAGCGGGGATGTTTGACATTTTCAGCAGGTAGAGGCGCGTATCGCAGCCAAGCCTCGAGGCCGTCCTCGAGTGCAGGCATATCGTTGAAGCTTCAAAATGAGCGACGAGGAAAGCAAGGCGGGGATGGTCTCTCTCATGGAGCAGAGGGTTGGGCATTCCATTGTCGCCCAGTCTCTCTGCTTTAAGGCTGATCCAATTCTTGAGAATTGACTCGTCCGGCTAAATTGGACTTGAGCTCTCGACAAGCGCATGACACGCTAGTGGCTGCCTTTTGCCGTTGGAAGCATGTGGACTGCGGAGAAGAGGCGCCGTTCATCCAAGGCAATCTAGGCTACGTCTGGATCTATTCATGATGCGTGAAAATGATCTAAATCATTATAAAGCTTGAGACTCGAGTCAGGTGCTAGAGATCTTGGCGGAAAATGGATGGCTGCTTGGCATGCTTCTTCCGGGGTTCCTTTCGATTTAGCCAGGAAACCCTGAGCTTTGAGTGGTGGAAAGTTGCTGATTAGTTGTTCTCAGTCATACGCCGTCAACGGCAAATGAAGCGTAGAGTCTGTTGGCTTGCGACAAGAGTCGTATCTTTGTTAGTGCCTTCCTCAGTGGGGATGCTATATCAATTTTCTCTTTATCCAAATATAGCCTGGAATGTACCCCGGATGCGGGGTAGCGAAGCAAACATGGATCCATCAGAACGAAAGCCGAGGCTTTGCCAAGAATGCTACATAGAGACATTCAAATAGCTATACAGAGTCTATTCTCATCATGTCACACACATTTGACCTCCCGCGCTCCGTAATTAGCCTGAAGCCTCAGATTAATATTGTACTGCACCTTAATGTCTCCGCTCGCTAAGTTCAGAAGCCGAAGTAAGCATAGCATGCCGTTCCTCAACACTAACCCCATCGTCTACGGATGTTATGATGGAACCGGAGAATTAACAGAGCGAATCAATCTTGCCGCTACGGCTGTTCGTTAAGGAGGACGAGCTCGAGTTGAAATTAAGCGGGCTTACGAAGTTAGGTAGAGGACGCCTTCCTACGGGGTCAACTCAAGCCAACCAAATCAATTATAAATGGGCCTCGTCCGCTGAGAGTAGTCGAACGAGTGCCGAGTCTCTAAAGCAAAGAAATCTCGCAAGATGAAGTCCACTTTCTACTCCCATGCTCTAGGGCTTCTGGGCCTAAGTGAGGTAGCTTTCGCCGTCGCTGCTGCAGCCTCCTCCTCCTCCGTCAAAATCAACGCCGGTGCGAAGTTGCAACATGTAGATGGCTTCGGATTCTCCCAGGCCTTCACGCGTGCCGGTCAATTCCAAGCTGCTGATACCGCGATCCAGAAGCAGGCTCTTGACCTTCTCTTCAGCAAGGAAAGTGGCGCAGGGTTCAGCATCATCCGCAATTGGATACCCTCTTCCTTCGACTACACCATCGAGCCCAACAGCCCTGGCTCGGCCTCCGCTCCTCCCCAGTACCGGTGGGACGGCTGGGACGAGGGACAACTTTGGTTTACCAAGCAAGCTGTCAGCTACGGCGTCAAGACAATCTACGCCGATGCATGGAGTGCACCAGGATTCATGAAAACCAGTGGGAGTGAGGCAACTGCTGGGTAATAACTGCCATATCTTTGACGCTGAGTGCTAGAGGTCCGCCGAGGTCGCTTGATCGCTAACAGAAATACTATCTCCAGTTATCTGTGCGGAACTCCAGGTCACGACTGTGCAACTGGAGACTGGAGACAAGCCTATGCCGACTACCTCGTTCAGTACGTCAAGTTTTATGGGAATGAGGGACTCCATATCACCCATCTTGGCTTCCTGAACGAGCCTGACTTCCGGTGAGTGAGAGAACCTGAGCGCAAGGAGCTATTCCAAAAGACTTACTCTTGCTGATCGTTGCAAAATCTTTTGGTCTCACCTCTAGGGCAAGCTACTCGCAAATGCAAATCAGTCCCAACGCGTCAGAAGCCATTTCCTTCATTCCAGTTCTCCACAAAACCGTCGATACCGCGAAGTTGGATGTGAGCATCACCTGCTGCGATGCCACCGGCTGGGACAAGCAATCTAGCTACACCGATGCCCTGGTAGCTGCCGGTATGGAACATGACCTCGGTGTTATTACTGCCCATATGTACTCGAGTGACGCGACCTACCCACTCAACACCTCTCTACCGACATGGCTTTCCGAGGCTGGTGTCGGAACCAGTGTCGGTGGCTTCGTCCCCACATGGTACAATACCGGTGCACTCAACGAAGGCCTATCCTGGGCCAGTAAGATCGCCAAAGGATTTGTCGATGCCGGCCTGAGTGCTTATCTTTACTGGGAAGGCTTCGAGATTGCCCAGCAGCAGTCCGCCAGCCATCTTCTCGACACTACCGGCACCAACAATACAGTAGTACTGCAATCGGGGATCTTTCATGCCTTCAGCATGTGGTCTCGCTTTGTTCGACCGGGAGCGCACCGTGTCGATACATCCGGGGGTTCCAATCTGGCCAATGTGACCACGGCTGCCTTCCAGAACCAAGATAAGTCTGTGGTGGTGATTTTCACAAACACCGGCTCTGCGGACCAGCCGACTGATCTTGTAGTTCCTGACCACAAGGCTGGAAGCAGTGCAAAGGCTTGGCTGACCGACAACACGCACAAGGTGGAGCAAACTAGTGTCGGTCGCGTTCGTGGTGATTCTATTCAAGTGACCATCCCCGCCCACAGTGTGGTCACTGTCAAGTTCCCTTAATTGTTCTCAGCCTGTACAACGTAATTTGAGCGGTAGGGCTTTCATAGCCCTCGTTGTACCCGCAATGGTTGGATATAACCAATCTCGTTCGCTGAAAACTTGCACATGTATGTACCGTTTCATGTTAGGTATTGTCTAGGTATACTTGAAAGTTGCTTCGTTTCAGGTTGACTTTAACCTTTCAAAATAGCAACACTGGCGGGCGCTGCTCACGTCAACATCCTTTATCAGAGCAAGAGCCATGCGGCTCGGCACAGTGAAGAACAGACGTGCTGCTAGGAAGCACCCGCTCCTCCTTCTCGTAGGCTTTAGGTCACATGAAGGCAAAATAAGCAGAATAACAAGGCCTTGCCGTATCCTCTGTATACCATCACAGCCTACATCCTAAGCCACCATATACCATCAGAGTGAAGGGGCCCCATAGCTGGGGACTAGCCCAGTCCACCATAGAAAGTAGCGATTTCTGGAACTCCAGGCTGTCCCTGCCATTTGGACAACTTTTTAAAAAGTGTCCGTGCAGTCATCAAGATGCTCCGCCTCGTTGCATCTATCTATCAGCTCATCAAGAACGCGTGTAGTCTTCTGCTCTTCCATGCGCATAAACTCAAGCCGGGCCTGTCGCTAGCTCTCTTCAAGAGAGAGCCGATTGTCCCTCTTCAGACTTTGATAGAACATAATCATGAGAATCATGGAGGCAAAGACATTAAACTCAATTAATCCACCTAGATACGCCTGACAGCCTGTACTAAGCACGACGTGCGTGAAACCCACTAGGTCGCTTCCTGATGTGGCCTGGCCAAGTCTACTTAGACAAGCGGCGAAGACGATGAGATTGGCCGTACTGCGGCTCATGGGTAGATCCAAGACGCTGAATTCTTTTGGCAAATGAGATCCATGCAAGCAGCGAGTACTCTGGGTCCGTATATCCGGGTGTGCTGATGCGCAGGATTGACGATAAGCCTCGAACGTGATCTCGGAATTTATCGCGAGATAGGTTCGAACATTCAATTGGCTATTGATGGTCAGTGAAAGGGAGTCCTCATCTAGTCATTGAAGAAGCAAAACATATACCTATGTAGAGAACAAGTTGGCCAGCTGAAGAGCCTCTACTGCCGCCTAGGGAAGCCGTTCTTCCAGTGCGATATCAGGATCATTTGAAGAGTTTCCCCGCTCGTTTAGGCTCTTCGCGAACACCGACATGCTTAGGAATGCCGTTTTTGGTGCTCGTTGCATCAGGTGATACAACGCTGTGAGGCTCGGTGTCTATGACACTGCTGTGTGTTGGATGAGGGGCCGATTGTTGAAGGGCAGCATAGAGAATGGGAATACGTTTTAAGCGCCGAAAGACTGAGGAGATAATATAGCGTTTGTGCTGCAATGTCGAAAGGAATAATGATCGCCTCTACGCGTTTGCTGTAATAGTTACTCAATACACTGTTATGCTTTTGAAACTCCATCTCCCTAGAAAGATACAGTTAACTAGACCTCGCCAAAGACCGCTTGGGACCGGACCAGACCGCGGACCGGACCGCACCATGCAGGGCTTGGTCCTTACTTTTGGGACCGATGGGCGGTCCTAACTTTTTTAGGACCGCACCACTGCGGGGAAAAGGGAACCTTCATGTCATCATATTATTAGAATCCAGGCCCGGACATCCTAGCCAGCTTAGTTACCTCATTCCAAAAGTGCTCCTTGCTGAGTTCCTGTCGGTGCTGTCTCGCTTCTTGCACCCCTATCGGCCAACTGTCCGTTTCCTTGAGGATCCCATCCACTAGTTCCCGAGGCAATCCTGCCGAGGAGGTAAGGTCGTTGCCCACCTCTTGTGCCCACCAGTGGTGCTGTTGTGGCGGAACATTGCGGGTGGAGCACACCCGGTAGTGCGGGTCGACCAGGTACAGCTTGATATAGCGATAATGTCCCGGGCGAGTCGGATCGGCCAGCTGGAATGGTTCGACCCGGTGCTCTAGGACGCTGGGAAAGGTGACCAGTCGCCCCTGCGGGGTCGCGACAGACCCGGTGCACTGGTACGACCGAGTGCCGTGATAATCAATCGAAAGGTCTCTCCATGAGAACCCCAGGATCGCCGTTAGAGCCCCATACTCCTTTTCCCTGGTTCCGTACCGGTGGGCTGGTAGATTACGCCAATCGTAGTCCACGCCTGCTTTATATCGCTCCTCAGAATATTGATAAAAGCATCCGTGAAGGGAGGTGTACTGGCGAAATGCGATGCGGGCCTTGGTGATATTGACCACGTCATATGCGAAGACGGCCACAGCTGCGATATGCTGGTTTAGCTGGCCTTCGAGCTGCCACGTATCGCTAGAGTAGTTAGGGGTCTGAGGGGTGAGCTCGATGTTCTCCATCTTCACGATGACCTGTAGACCTTGCTTCCGAAAGATGTCCTGGAGAGTGATTTTATAGGGGGTGTGGGGTGGGATGACGGGCTGGAAGGGCCGCCCATGGGTTGGCCAGTTTTTCCGATGGCGCACAATGTCGATAATCGCTTTATCGTTGTGCCGGCCAGCCTTCCAGTCCTCATATGAAAAGGCAGTCCCTGGCTCCGGATGCTTGAAGCGTATCACCCGCTTCACTTTTTGCCTCAACATGTCCCACGGCGACTTTAGCCCCTGCGCCCAGTCGTCGGGGACCTTAACCGGGATATTCGATTCATCCTCCGGGAGCTCAAGGTACTCCTTGGCCTTCTGCCACAGGTCCGAGTCCGGAGGAGGCAACTCCATATCTTCTTTGCCTGCAACATGCGTGAACATGGACAGCTCTTTCTGCGCCTGCAGGTACTTCTTCCTACCCTTCTCTGTCGGATCATCCTTGCTGCTCTGCAACATTTCCTGGGCTTCGTAGTACTGCCGTTTCTCGCTTTCCGAAGGTACCCTAAACGCGAGGGCCCATTCCGGAAGTTTATTCACCCATTCAACCCCGTGTGTGATGATTCGTAGAGGAACAGGGCCCAGTTGTCCATTATTCATATCATTGTGCCAACCACGCTGTCCCTTCACCAGACAATCGTTCCACGGCTTGATTGCTAGGGACACGAGTTTCTCGATGGCCTGGTACAGCCCCTGGTGGGCTGGATGTAAGTTATTAATGTATGAGGTAATATGCACCTCCGTTCCAGACTCTTGGAGGAACTCCACCTCGCATGGAAGACATTGGTAGTTCGAGCTCCAGCAATAAAACTCGGACCTTGACCCTCCATGAGCATGGGGGAAATCCCCATCGAGAAATCACGACTGTCATCTATAAGCTTCTGCAAATCCTGGGCGTCCACCCGTCTGTCGAAATGTTTTGGCGCGACTGTCGCATTGTTGTAGGAGCCCAGGATGTTGTGTAGGTCCACTTTCCCTCCGTCGGTTAAGACCAGACTTTTTCCGTATGTCAAAGGGTATAATAACGGATCGACGAGGTGTAATATCCGGCTTGACGACCGCCGATATAGATTCCCTTGCTCCTGCTCCTTCTCCTCATCCTCCTCCTCCTGCTGCTGCTGCTGCCGCCGCTCCAGAAGAACGGGAAGAACCTCCCGCCTAAACGCCTCGCTGAGAGAGCTTAGGGTTGCCGTATCCGATTTACATACGCAGGAACCTATGTCCAACACCCGAACATGTGAATTTTGTTCGCGGAAATAGATAGCTTTATCCTGAAGCTCCTTTACACACCAAGCCCACGCCCTTTCGCTCATTAGGGGCGTGCTAGCGAAGGCCTCTTTTCGCCACTCGTCCACGACAACCTGCTTGTTGAAGATATCGAGATGCCAGTCCGGCCGGTCGGTGAGTTGGTCCATCACAGCGACCATGGCCAACTCGCGGGCTGTCACTGCGGGGGCTTGTCGCCATTCCACTATGCCGTGCGCAAAGCGCGCGTCGCATGGGAGTTCATAGTGGATGGGGATGTCGTTGAAGCCAGGGACTCGGAGCGAGTTGTGGCCGCTGTTGTCGAAGGTAATGATGGGGAAGGAGAAATCAGATTGTTCGTCTGTTTCATTGAAGGTGTCGTCCATCATTGTATCTGATGGGGTGAAGTATGTATGAATCTTTGGAAAAGTTAGTATTAGTCGCTGTCATGGCGTAGCCTGATAGGTAGTTGCGTAACTATGTATATTGGTCCTGGGCATGCCAAGGCGGTTGACATCGTGGCCTTTTGGCTAGAGAATGATCACGTGACCTATATGAATAGTGCTTAGTTCGACAATAGTCGTCGTCCACCAATCTAACCCTAGAGGGTTAGTCTCTGGGTGGCACTACCACCATTCTCAGCAGACGGCATATTTCTTTCACCCCTCTCATCCCACCAAAGGTATAGCGCAATGGCTAGGATCAAAAACGAATGGAAGACTCCGCGTCCCCGATGGGTTGCAAAACATTACCGAGAGTATGCAGACCAGCCTTCGGTTTTGTCAGCACATGAAGGGATAACTTACCGCTAGCGACTGATTGGTTGCTTATGGGCCCACATTCGTTTAGTATTTCCTATGTAATCAGGGAGCCAAGCTGCAATGCGGCCATTGTCACAGCTGAGTCCGGAGATATCAGACACATCGAATAGCGGTGTGGCTAAGTGTGTGCTTTTAACAGCGCTTCTCCTCCCATCTTTCTACTGAATCAATCAATGTTATTCATCTATATTGGTTCCGCTTGATATTATTCGTCGTCTCTGCATACTAGGCTGTACAGTATCAGCTTGCACTGATATGTTATTATTTCATTACTGAATGCGTAAGACCGCTGCCTGCCTGCATACTGTGATTTCCTGGCTGCGGGGTTTCTGACCCAGCAACGGAATATGGATTCCGCCTAAAATGTAACGCCCTGCAGGCCAGGTCAGTGGTGTCTGTTATTGCAAAACCGAGACGATGGTTTTAGTGATTTCCCTCCACGTCTCTTGGTTGTTTGAGGAAGTATTGAAAGGCTACAAAGCTCTTCTGATCCACATAGGCCAGAACAGCCTTGATTTATCGCCGTGAACACACCCCTACCATATCAGCACTACATTTTTTGGGCGAGTCTGGTGCTACAAATTGTAAGTGTTGTTAAACGTCACCTTTGAAATAACGAACCAGAAATATTCATAATAGTCCTAGGGTTGACAGAATAGTAGGGAGCCACTGTTGGAGTCCAAATGTCACAAAAAGCATTAAACAATGACCTGAAATTGTCGGTTCCAGGTGATCTGACTGACGTCTCGAATAAAAGCGAAGAATCAGCGAACATAGAGGATCCAAAAGAGGTAGTCCGACACATTCAGCGAGTCGTCGACACTGTCCCAGACGACTATCCCGGTCTACCAATCTGGTTGAATAATCTGGGGGTCAAGCTCTTAACTCGATATAATCGAACTGGAAATTTGGACGACCTACAGAATGCAGTTCAACACGCCCAGAGAGCCCTCAAAATTATCCCAGAAGACCACCCTAATATTGCGTCCTGGCTGACTAGCCTATCTGTGATATTAGTGACTCGATATGGTCGAATAGGAAACTTGGATGATCTAGATAGTGCAGTTCGGCTCGCTCAAAGAGCTGTCGACACTACCCCAGAAGAAGAACATGCAGATCTGGCATTCCGATCAATGATTCTAGCAAATCATTTCTCAAACCGATATCGTCGAACAGGAAATTTGGATGATCTACAGAATGCAGTTCGGCTCGCTCAAAGAGACGTCGACACTATTCCAAAAGGCCACCCCGATCTGGCATTCTCGTTAAATAATTTGGCGAACATCCTCTTAACTCAATATGATCGAACTGGAAACTTGGGCGATCTACAGAATGCAGTCCGACACGCTCAGAGAGCCCTCAACACTGTCCCAGAAGACCATCCCGATCTAGCATCCTGGTTGAATAATCTGGCAGTCAAGCTCTTATCTCGATATAACCGAGCTGGAGATTTGAACGATCTACAAAATGCAGTCCAATACGCTCAGAGAGCCATCGACAATACTGCAGAAGATCACCCTAATATGGCATCCTGGTTGGCTAGCCTATCTGTGATATTAGTGACTCGATATGGTCGAATTGGAAAATTGCATGATCTAGATCGTGCAGTTCGGCTCGCTCAAAGAGCTATCGACGCTACCACAGAAGATCACCCGGAGATAGCATCCCGGTTAAACAATCTAGCGAACATGCTCTCAGCTCGGTATGATCGAACTGGAAACTCGGATGATCTACAGAATGCAGTCGGCCACGCTCAGAGCGCCATCGACACTACCACAGAAGACCACCCGGAGCTAGCATCCCGGATAAACAATCTAGCGAACATGCTCTCAGCTCGGTATGATCGAACTGGAAACTCGGATGATCTACAAAATGCAGTAAGCCACGCTCTGAGTGCCGTCGACACTACCCCATGGCATCCCATTTAAACAATCTAGCGAACATGCTCTCAGCTCGGTATGATCGAACTGGAAACTCGGATGATCTACAGAATGCAGTCAGACACGCCCAGAGAGCCGTCGATACTACCCCGGAAGACCACCCTGGTTTACCATCCTGGTTGAATACTCTAGCAATCAACCTCTTAACTCGATATAACAGAGCTGGAGATTTGAACGATCTACAGAATGCGGTCCGACACGCCCAGAGAGCCGTCGACATTACCCCAGGAGACCACCCTGATTTAGCATCCTGGTTGAACAATCTAGCGAACAAATTCTTAGCTCGATATAGTCAAACTAGAGACTTGGATGATCTTGAAATGGCCGTCCAATACGCTCAGAGAGCTGTCGACACAATCCCAAAAGACCATCCCAAGGCAGCATCCTGTTTGAGTAATCTGGCGAACACGCTTTTAACTCGATATCAGGAGACCCATGAGCTTAAAGACAAAGACGCATCGTTCAAGTTCTTCTCAGAAGCCTTTGACTGCCACAACGCAATGCCTCTCGAGCGCATCAAAGCTGGCCGCGGAGCGATGAATATTCTTGTTTGGGACGGTGATTTTCAAACAGCTAGTTTGCTGGCAGAAAAAGCATTGGGTCTCCTACCTATCGTATGCAGCCGTTACCTCAGTCGGGATGACCAACAGCATGCTATTCTTCAGACATCCGGGCTGGCTGCCGAAGCTGCCTCTCTTTTGCTTCGAACCCAGAAAAATGCAAGCCAAGCCCTGCAGTACCTAGAGCACGGTCGAGGTCTTATTATTGGATACCTCATCGACAGCCGTGGTGACATATCGGATCTAGCCAAAAACCACCCCAACATGGCGAAGGAATTTAATCGGCTTCGGTATAAGGCTTTTATGTCTATTAGCCCCGAAGACCCGGCTGAGATTCGCCGGCAGCGGTTACGGGAGCGTGATGACGCTGTGGCAGCTTTGGAATGCTGTCTTAAGGATATCCGTAAACAAGAGGGCTTTGATCGATTCCTTCTTCCCCTTCCTTCTACCGCATTACAAGAAAACGCTATCGACGGTCCGATTGTGGTTGTGAACGTCACCTCGATCAGTAGCGATGCCTTGATGGTTCTTCCTACAGAGATCAGACATATCCCATTACCCGACTCTCACTCAACGAAGGTTGAGTATTACCGTTCGTTAGGGTTAGCGAGGGGCTTATTTAGGCTGATTGAGTTGGACGGCCGTGAAAGCCTTGATAGTCAGTTTCAAAATCTATTGCGCTGTCTATGGTCGGACTGTGTCCGCTTAGTTCTCCAGGAACTAAATTTTCTTTGCCCGCCCTCTCGCAGTGAGCTCCCTCGGATTTGGTGGATTGGCACCGGCCTAGCTAGCTCTCTTCCGTTCCATGCGGCGGGCGATCATTCGGCGGGCTCAGTTGAGAATGCTTTCAGTTGCGTTCTTTCTTCCTATACACCGTCAATCAAGATGCTACGATACGCAAGAGATAGGGCACAGGTCCAGCCAGATACGCAGTCGGTCTTACTAGTGATAATGCCTAAGACTCCCGGCGGAGACGACCTCCCGGGAGTGATGGCAGAGGCCAAGGCGATCCAGGAGACCATCACTACGCCGTATACCGTGCAATTATTTGATCAGCCTAGCGCAGAGGTAGTGCTTCAAGCTCTCCGAGATTGCAGTATCTCGCATTTTGCATGCCACGGATGGTCAGATATACTAGATCCCTCAAATAGCTACCTTGCTTTGCAGGGGCAGTCTAACTCGATACCTGATCGCCTTACGGTCCAAAATATCTCCGAGACCCATCTTGGGCAGGCGCGGCTAGCATACCTTTCGGCCTGCTCCACAGCTGAAAACCGAGTTTCCAAGTTAGCAGATGAAGGCCTACATCTTGCAAGCGGTTTTCAAGTCGCGGGCTTTGCACACACAGTAGCGTCGATGTGGCCTTCCAACGATGAGATTTGTGCGCAAGTGGCAAGTATTTTCTATCGTGAGCTCATTGTCAAGGGTGGGTTGCGAGAGGGCAACCGGGCTGTGGCAGTGGCGTTCCATGCGGCTGTGAAGGAGGTCCGCATGCAACACGCAGAGCAGCCACATCAGTGGGCCCAATTTGTTCACTTTGGGGCATAGAAAATCTCATGCACTTGTAAAATCCTCCTATTAACTTAAGAGAGTCCTGCCCAATTCAGTACGTAACAATGAGTATTAGCATTTGCAGCCCTAGAAAGCTGGTATCAGTGCACGCTGATACTGTATAGCCTAGTATGCGAAGACGACGAATGATATCAAGCGGAACCAATATAGATAAATAACATTGATTGATTCAGTAGAAACATGGGCGGAGAAGCGCTTGTTAAAAGCACACACTCAGATACACCGCTATTCGATGTGTCTGATGTCTCCGGTACTCAGCTGTGACAATGGCTGCATTACAGCTCGGTTCCCTGATTACATAGGAAATACTAAACGAATGTGGACCCATTAGCAACCAATCAGTTGTTTGCGGTAAGTTATCCCTTCATCCACTGACAGCTGGATTGCCCTTTTGATAAGCTGTCAGCAGGCATTGAGTGGGTTCTGGTGTATTTCACGACTTTTATGCTCTTGCGCTAGTATGGTGATTAACCGTGATCGACCTAGAGCACACGACTAGTGCCCTAACCCAGGCTGGTCGATGCACGAAGCAGTGTTTGCCACGTGATGTAGATTAGTCACCTCACGGATTTTAGTTACGCCGGACAGGATGTTCAAGGGCTACGTAGCTGCAGGCTGCAGGTCGGCTGGACAGCGGACAAACCTCACCTGGACAGCGGGGGCCCCACTTCCCCGATCGGGTTAGACCGGAGGTCAGAAAATCAAGATTTCTGAAATCTTCGTACGAAACGCTCCTTCGTCGCCAACTGTTACGATGATGGAAAAGAGCCAACTGGAAAGATAACCAGGTGCATTCAACGAAACAACGAAGGTGAAGCAGGAAGAAACTACGGAGGCTCTCAAACAGGCCCCATCAGGTTAGCTCGGTTAGGTGTTTCCATCACTCCACGTCCATCAGGTGATCTCCGTCTATCGTTCTGTTTATGCGTCACAGCTAGAAAAAAAACCTAAGACACTACGCCAAACCTTTTTCCCGCCCCCTCTCCAAGCCGATCTTTCGGACATTGAGGGATACGTATACCCGTCACCTATTGAATGCCCAGATATCACTATTCCATCCATAGCCGCTAGACCGTGGTCTTGAGACCACTGTTCTGGGTCACGGGGCCCAAAGCTTAAGCCTTCCCACCACAGCTTCACAACCACGGACACGTATCTCCAGACTTGAAGCCTTCCTGGACACAGTTAGGAGATTGCGTACTATATACGTAGTATAAGTTGATGCATTATCATGCATAAAAATCGCATCAGACCGATTCGATAGGATCGTAGGAAGGGAGGTTGAATAGGTTGAATGTATAACGTTCGAAGTTACACCACCGCGCGCTGATTCAAGATCTCCATGCATAGGAGTTAGGCCAGTTCGCCTAGTATCGCCATTAAAACATGCCCAAAACATCTGGCGAAGCTGTTTACCACAAGGTTTCTGATGAATCTCGCCCTCTTTTCCTTGGTGAATTGGCCGAACGAAGGTCCATTCAGCGCCTGCGCCCGAACCACGTTCAATTGAGGTTTCATCAGAGAAATAAACCCGAGACCAATCTTCCGGTGTAAAATTACGATATCTCTCGGCCCATGTAAGGCGATTCGTTGCGTCGATTTCGGTTAACTGAGGTCGAGTAATCTTGCGCCATTTCCGTAGACCAAATTCCTTCAATAGATCTCGTAGCGTACGTTCGCAGATTTTATTATCCACTAAATCGAGAAGCTCACGGTATCGGCAGCTTGGTTTTTGTTGAATATAATCGTAGATCATATCACGCTCTTCTTCAGAGAGATTTCTCGGCCGACCGGTACGTTTGCACGAATCGTTCTCTCTACCATGAATAACCTCAAGCTTGCAGGTCGAGACGATTATGCTTCGTAGGATATGGGGGAAGTGGCTAGCGATTTGGCCATAGGAGAGCTTCGCATCGGTACGAAGGCTGCAGATTCGCGATCGTGTAGAGGGTGACAGTTCTGGTCCTCGAGGCATATTGATTAGTGGTGGTTGAATAGAAGGGGTAACTAGCCTACCTGTTGCATAGGGGGTGATTGTTTATTTTGATGGTTGTTTTGATGGTTATTTTGATGGTTATTTTGATGGTTATTTTGATGGTTACTTTGATGGTTATTTTGATGGTTGGCAGGGTGGCCAGGTAGGTAGCTTAAATTAGTAGGCGGTAAAGTAGGCGGAGGAAAGGGTGTGTGAGAACTTCTTGCCTGGCACTGTATCTAAAAATACGTTTCACGATTTTACGATAAGCTAAATTAAAAACAGACTAGCGTGTTTCAGAATAGAATCGAAAGGAATCAAGCGGTAAAACTGATTACGAGCAGCCCTGTACCACGTTGTCTTTTATTGACGAGCGAGCTTTCTAGTCTGGGCCTCAGTGTTTTAAATAGCGGCTGTGATATTGTCCCCTTTGACAGCCACACACCCCATTTGCATCTCAATGGATCTTTCTCAACTTCCGGACATCACCAGTCTGCTTGTCAGGCCAGATAACCCTCCACGAGATGATCTCGAAGGAATGGACTACGCACGATGTGCAGCTCTACACAACTACCTGATCCAATATGCCTGGCTCGCTGAAGGCCGCCCACTAGCAACTCTGAATGCCAACAGCAACTTTTTCACGGCCTTCGGTGATGAAGCTGAAGCTGAGGCTTGTCGTCCAAGGCTTGATCCGTCACTGGCGGCGTTCCTTGACACCGCTATAGTGTCTCCTTTTCCTTATGATAATCCTCACGAGTACCTCCCATTCTCTGTTTTTGCATGGGGTATCGATGGGTCAGAAACACTTTTTGAGGAATTTACAGCTGATATTCACGATCAGCCCGTTGACAGCCTGGTGCGCTTGTACGCTGTGGAAACGAGCTTATCGGCTGAGGGCAGTGGTGGCGGGGTCATCTACCACCAAGGCTTCCACCGCGTCGCGACCTTCATGCATCTTGATGACTATGGCTATGGCTTTCCAGTTGAGGCTAATTCACACGTTTGGAACCCCCTAGAGACACTCCTCACTAATTGGATCGACCTTATTTATATTGGAAAAGTTGTGGCTTCGCCTCATAAAGAGCCAGCCTTATTTGACTTCGAGAAGATCGGGCCCTGGGAGTGGCGGCCCTATAGCGATTCCCAAGTTACTACGTGTGTCGCTGAGTGGGATCGACTGTGTCAGGCTATTGAGGCGCGTACCTCGCAGCTGCCAAACCCACTATCACTGATCAGCCCTATTTCCGAGTCTGACGCGGACAATCCAGAGCCATTGGTCGCATCAACTATCCTAAACGCTGCTTCAGTGCCCAACCCTTCCTTTGCACGTGCGTTTCTGACGCGCGCGAGAAGGCCCCAGTTCCGCTACATCGCTCCAGGCCTTCTCTTGCCACCGGCTGACTCGGCTGGATTTACGGCAGCGCAGCCATTTAGCGTATTACCCCGCTCTGAGTACACTGCACCGCCAGTGTGTCTTTTCCCGGCTGATACCGGAGACCACCGTCCTATCCAGCTCACGAGAACGACAACTCCATTTTTATTGCCGGACTTCTATTCAAGGTCTACCGAAACTTGTACACCATCTCGCGTCTCTGCAGGCCTGTATACTGAGGCAGTGGAGAGAAACGGCCGTGACGTGGCCGAGGAGGGATTTCGGCTATTGCTCCCGTTCACCTTTAATGATAAGAGGGACAAGAGCGTGGCCGCACGAAAAAGCGATGGGTCCCTTGTTGATAGAGGACGCTTTTCAGAGCTCTTTCAGCATGGATATAAGCCTTTTGGCGGTGACTACTACCGCTCCCAGCGGCTGGAGCGTTTGCTGGGTTATTGGCGCAAACTGGTTGAAAAAGGCGTCTGGTCTGTTGGGGCGGATGGGGTAGAAGGTACTATCGATACTTTTAAAGATGCTGAGTCCGACCGCTGGGAGGATTATTATATCCCAGCCACGTGGTAGGTATACCAGTGCCATCCCGCCTTCAATCCGGAGACGATTTCCGAGCACTTGGGTTCTATCCTACGGAGATGGAGGTACCAGGGCCGAAGACGGATATACAATTCCATAACAAGCCAGTCACGAGGATGGCCATTTTCCTAACCGATTGTGATTTATTCGATTGTGATTTATTTACAATTTTAGTGTCGATACTTCCATTTTATCCATACATGTGTGTTTCCAACCCAGCCAAAAGCGCGTCAGATCAGATAATATATTCATAAACCCCCATAGCTTCCAAGGATTCGTTCATCATTGTCACCTGGGCATGTTTGATGCTGTCAAATGTGACGCATGACAGAACGATAGACGGAGATCACCTGATGGACGCGGAGTGATGGAAACACCCGACCGAGCTAACCTCATGGGGCCTGTTTGCATAAGCCCTCTACAAGATAGTTGCTAGAGCCTCCGTAGTTTCTTCCTTCTTCACCTTCGTTGTTTCGTTGAATGCACCTGGCTATCTTTCCAGTTGGCTCTTTTCCATCATCGTAACATACAACGAAGGTCGTCTTTCACCCTTTTCTGTCGCTGTTGAAGCCGTACAGACACGAGCAGCTCGCTGCCGCCGTCTCGCCTCTCAGTGACGCCCCACCCTGAACCGAAACCGACGAATCCTGATCGATTCCGATTGAACCGAACCGAACCTTCTTTCCCCTGCCAAGACAAGCCGACGTCATAGCACGAAGCCGTTCAACGATCCGACGCCGTCAGAGCACCGCGTCCGACGATCCCGAAGACCAGCATCCAGAGAACCTGGCAGAAGATGAAGAAGTGATCGCCAGCGGAGAGCCTACTGAATGGCGAGGGCTGGACGAACCGATCTCTTTTCCCTCTGAGGGAGACCTTGACCTTGATTTCATCAAGAATCATACGCCTGAACAACTCTTTGACCTCCTCCGCCGAGAGTGCCGCGAAATTCGAACTCTTACTAACCAGCGGGATGCTATGAACGCTGAATATGGGGAGGCATAACGGGATCTCGAGACTGTTACCCTGAGGGCTGGGCAGCTCGCTATGAAGGTTGTCGACCTGCAGGAGCGTGGGCAAGACCGCCAGTCGACCTACGAGTCCCCGATGGCTGTATCTCGCCGCACTGCGAAACTCCCCGACCCCCTCTCTTTAGCGACGGTAAGACCGTGCGCTTCGACCAGTAGGCGAACCAGATTCGACACAAGCTACGTGGCAACGCTGACTACTACTTGACTCCGTCCGACCGAATCTACTATGTTTCGAGCCGCACCGAGGGCAAGGCCTTACTCTATATTGGTCCCCGAATGAGAGATAGAGCGTCTAACCCGTACGGCGACGCAGAGGATATAATTAAGCATCTCGAGAGTGTCTTCTCAAACCCAAACCGAGCTGCGGAGGCACTCTACGAATACACCTGCCTAACTATGAAGCCCAAGGATGATTTTGGCGACTTCCTTACTGATTTCTCTCGCTTGGCTAAAGAGGCTCAGTTGCCTAAGCAAAACCGACTCCGCGACCTTTATGGTAAGCTACCACCGATGCTCTAGACCTAGACGATATACCTACTCGATGACCTAGACGTTAGCTTCAAGAGGTTTGTTGCTACCTACTAGCGTATGGCCCTGAACCTAAGCTTGTTTTATAAGCAGAAAGAATCTCGTCGTGCCTAAGCGGCCGTAACCGTCTCTAGATCAGCCTTAGGCTTAGCTACGACCACCGCTTCGCGTAGACGCCCTGCATCATCCCCTTTTATTAAGTGTAAGGGTGCTACTCCGGCTTATAAACTAATGACCGCGGAGGAACGAGCGACCTACCTAAAGGAAGGTCGATGCTTTAAATATTACGAACAAGGATATACCTTACGCGATTACCCGAAGAAGCCGATAACCGTGGCTTCGATCGATACTGCTAAAGAACTCGCCGATCACGAAGCCCCTACTACTGCTAATACCCCTAAATCGGGAAATGCCTAAGCCTAGGGAAAGTCTCCTTCCTAGGTAGTATGACTTTGTTACTATTCGCGCTGAATCTACAGAAGTTATTAGGAAGAGGAAACAGTTTGTCTTTTAATGCCTAAATAGCCTACAATAGATATTTATTCTCGATTTCCGCGCTTAGTGATACTAGAGTAGATGGATTTGTATATATCGATACCCGATTAGCCCTACAGGCCGCGAAGGCCTTTAGGTAGCTAGTGATACGGCTAGAAAAGGAGGTGCCGACCTAAGGGTTTGACGACTACCCTAGAAAGCCGATCACTTATACTATTGAACTGATACTAATGATTAATGGCCGCGTATAACGCCGCTTACTAATATTAGTCGCTGATCTTGGCAAGCACGACCTAATCCTCGGACGCGAGTAGGTTACAGAGTACAAGGTCCTTCCCGACTACGCGAAGCGCCGATTAATCTAGCCGGAAGAACAGAGCCTATAGGATGAAGTAGCTAGTTAGCTATCTACTATCCTCCCCTGGACGATCTTACGACGGCCTAATCCTAATTACTAACGAGATGCCGATCGACGCGACTAGCTTTTTGAAAAGATCGATCGCCTACCGCAATATAAGCCGATAAAGACTGCGGCCGAAGACTATAAGAGTGTACTAGCTAAAATAGAGCGTACACTAAAGGAGGTATAACCCCGTCCTTCCTTAGAAAGACAACGACCAACTCCTTAGACCTATATCCCCCTATCAGAAGCTATCGCGATGATTGGTGCTGTAGGATTCTACCGATATATATAAAGGAGTAGCAGCGAAGTCTTTCTAACCTTACTCGAGGAGATTGACCGGATCCTAGAGAATAAACAACACGAGCGTTAATCAGAAGAACGTAAGACAAAGCGTATTATTCCTAAGGAATATCATAAGTACACCGATATATTTTTATAGCAAGACTCCGATACGCTACCACTATACCGAGAGTTTACCGACCATCGAATCGTCCTCGAGGAAGGCCTAACCCCTAGATACTGCCCGCTCTATAAGCAATCAGAAGAAGAGCTTTAGGCGGCCAAGGCCTATATTACAAAGAACCTTACGTAAGGGTTTATCGAAGAAAGTAAGGCCCCCTATACTTCCCTAATCCTAATAGTCCGGAAGCCCGGCGGAGGACTCCGGTTTTGCGTCGATTACCGTAAGCTTAACTCGATCACGAAGAAAGATCGTTATCTAATTCTACTGATTGATAAGATCTTCCAACGGCTAGGTAAGGCTAGATACTTTATAAAGTTAGATATCCGGCAAGGATTTTATAGAATTCGTATAGATCCTAACTCAGAAGACCTTACTACCTTCCGTATACGATATAGGTCCTACAAGTATAAAGTGATACCCTTTAGAGTAACGAATAGACCCGCTACGTTCTAGCGGTTTATCAATATAACTCTTGGTAGATACCTCGACGACTTTGCTACCGCCTTTATCGATAATATCCTAATCTACAGCGAAACGATAGAGGAACATATCGAACATATCAAGAAGGTACTTCAAAAGCTTCGAGAAGCCGGACTACAGGTAAGCCTAAGCAAATACAAGTTTCATACGCAGATAACCCGGTTCCTTAGCTTTATCATCGGCACTGATAGTATTAAGGTTAATCCCGAAAAGATTGCAGTGATCGTCGACTGGTAGCAGCCTACCATAGTTCGCGGGGTGCGATCTTTCCTAGGATTCTATAGGTTCTATCGACGATTCGTAAAGAACTATAGTCGGATTACGAAGCTACTAAATCGCCTCACCGAGGATAAGACGCCGTTCGAGTAGAGCGCACAGTGTAAACAAGCCTTCCAAGAACTTAAGAAGATAATAACGACGGCTCCGGTATTAGCTCACTACGACGTATCGGCCCCTATAAAGGTCGAGACCGACGTATTAGATAGGTATATCGGAGGAGTCCTCTTATAGCTCTAGCCTAATAGCTATTAGCACCCTATCTGCTTCTATTCGTTAAAACTAACTACTACGGAGCAGCGATAGGATACACATAACTATAAGATATTTGTAATCGTCAAGGCCCTTAATCTTTAGAGAGCGGAGCTAGAGGGACTATAACGGGACGACCGATTTAGTATCTTCTCTGATCATCAGTCGCTTTAATATTTTATAACCATAAAGAAGCTAAACGCCCGTTAGGCGCGTTAGGGAGAATTCCTATCAAGATTTCACTTCCTAATACGCTACTTTATAGGAAAGCGAAATATTATCGCTAACACCCTCTTACGAAAGGACCCTAGTACTTATGATAGGCAGAACTAAATCCTCCTCCTACGCGAGTGCCTCGAACAAGGTATACACCCCGATGATAATGACCCTTAACCCCCTCTAGCTAGAATCGCTCCGGTAACGATAATAAACCCCGACGACGGATCCCAGACTATCTCCGATACAACCGGGGTAGTCGCGCGCATTCTCTATACCAATCAGACTCATCCCTCCCTCGACGTAAACCGAAACCAGGCAAGAATAAGCGAGGATAGATAATAGGAGATAAGAGGTAGTCTTTTGCTCCACGAAGGAAGACTAGTAGTACCAGATAACGGAGACCTTAGGGCGCGCCTACTTAATGAGGTCCATCGTTAACTATACACTGCGCATCCTAGCGAGACTAAAATAAAGGCCCTTCTCTCAAGTCGCTACTAGTAGCCTAACTAGGTAACCGACGTCGAACGATACGTAGATAATTGTCGAATTTACAAGCGGATAAAGACATAGAGAGACCGACCCCCAGGGTTATTATAACCACTCCCTGCCCCCGATCGGCCATAGCAGCATATCACAATGGATTTCCGGACATTCCCCAAGGACAAGCATAGCTACGACGCGGTATTCGTAGTATACTATCGCCTTAGCAAGCGCTAGGCCTCTATCCCCTATTATAAGACGACTATAGCCGAAGAAATAGCTCGATTATTTATTATACATCTTTTCCGATAGGTAGGTATGCCTAACTCAATTATGTCGGACCGTAGAGGATAGTTTATATCGGCGTTCTAGACTGAGTTCTGCCGAATTCTTTACATCAAGCGTAAGCTATCTACCGCTTACTACCCGCAGACTGACGGCCAGACCGAGATAGCCAACCAATAGATAGCCTAACGACTGAGGGTGATAGTCAATAAGCACTAAGATGACTAGTCCGAATGGCTGCCGATGATTGACTTCGCCGCGTCCGCACTACGCCAAGACTCGACGAAAAGGTCCCCCTTCTTTATAGAAAGAGGATACGAGCCTAGAATATTATTCGATTAGGACCTGCCTACCGACGCTTCTCTTTCGCCGCAATCAACTGGTAATACACAAAACTTTATAGAACGAATCGAACGAATCTAGAAAGAGACTGCTAAAGCAATTAACTACGCGTAAGGGCTCCAACGCACACAGGCGAATAAACACCGCCGCGAGGTAGATTTCGACGTAGGAGATATAGTCTATATTACTACACGCCATTAGGGACTAGACCGCCCAAGCCGGAAGCTATCGGACCAAGCTAGCGGACCGTATAAGATCATCGCTAAAGAAGGCTATACGTTCAGGCTCGAGCTACCCCTATCTATTAAGGTCCACCTAGTCTTCTCGCTAAATAAGCTACGCCGTATATCGAAGACCGATCCCTTGCCAGGACAGATCGAAGATCCGCCACCGCCAGTACTAGTTAATAATCAGCAAGAATAGGAAGTCGAAGAGGTCCTACGGTTACGCCTACACTACCGAAAGCTACAGTATAAGGTTAAGTGGCTAGGCCACGACAAGGACGACGCTTGGTATTACGCAGCCGACTTCAAAAATGCGCCGCTGAAACTGATGGATTTCCACCGACGATACCCTAACTCCCCCGGACCCCCAAAGAACCTACAGATCTGGCTAGCTGCAGCAGAAGTCGACGAATTCGTTGGTGACTATATCGACGATAATATCCCAGAGTCTCGGGGCGAGCCTCTTTAAAAAGGAGGGCTATATAACGCATGACAGAACGATGGACGGAGATCACCTGATGGACGCGGAGTGATAGAAACACCCGACTAAGCTAACCTAATAGGGCCTGTTTGCATAAGCTCTCTACAAGATAGTTGCTAGACCCTCCGTAGTTTCTTCCTTCTTCACCTTCGTTGTTTCGTGAATACACCTGGTTACTTTTCCAGTTGGCTCTTTCCATGATCGTAACATCTCCCCGGAGGCCAATACGGGACTACTGCAGCTACTGCAGTAGTAAATAACATGCTTCGTATATTCTCTAAGTTACTTCGAATCGGACTGATGGTCGGTATCGGAGGTGGTATTCCTTCGGGTCGTTATGATATACGCCTCGGCGATATTGTGATCAGCTACCCCTAAGGCATATATGGTGGAGTGATTTAATATGATATAGGAAAGGTTGTTGCCGGAAGTGAATTTGAACGAACTGGGTCTTTAAATAGTCCCCCGAGGGCGCTGCTAACAGCACTTAGTATGATGCGAGCTACTGAGCTAACCGATGACCCTCGATATCCGGAATACCTTGGTAACGCGACTAACAGAAACGCACGAACGCGAAAGAATTTCGCGCGGCCAGAAACAAAGTTTGATCGACTGTTCAAGACAAAACATGACCACCCTACGACCGCGAGTACCTGTAACGGATGCCCTATGGAATGGGAAGAGCCAAGAAGTGAGCGCGAGAATAGTGATCCCTAAACACACTACGGTATTATTGCGTCGGGAAATTCCGTCATTAAATATAGAGAGACAAGGGAACAACTTAGGTCGTGGATAGGGGCCCTATGCTTTGAAATAGAGGTAGCTGGTCTGATGTTGGACTTTCCCTGCATTGTCATTCGCGGTATTTGCGATTATGCCGACTCGCATAAGAATAAGGAGTAGCAAGGATATCCGGCCCTAGCAGCGGTATTATACACGAAAGAGCTGCTAGGGTATATTCCAGCGAGCTATATTTCGCAGGAGGCGCTAGTGGTAGATATTTATAGTAAGGATCATTCTGATTAACAAAGGTATCAATGAAAAACTAAAATGCCGATAATTAGGTAAATTACAAGAAGAAATAAGAAGCACCAATCGATACCTAGTCCAAGCATACAATTAGCAAGAAAAATACCATAATAAGAGGAAAACGATAACTCTAATATATTAACAACAAAGGTGTCACCAATATTTCCTACTAGAAGGAGGTTATATTAATCAAAAGAATATTAATCCAAGACCAGCAGATGGTACCTGCCAATAGGCGCTACAGAGCTCTGAATACACCCGCAGGTTAGAGAGTAACCGTAATAATCTTCTCTAGGTATCGGCTGATCTAGGCTGCGGGAAGTCTGTACTAGCTAGATCGATTATCGATGAGCGCTTGGAGGCTTCTAGTCTAGCAGCGGCAATATATTACTTTTTTTTCAAGGACAATAACGAATAAAATCATCTTGCTATAGCACTAGACCTCGGCAAAGACCGGGTCCGGTCCCAAATCTTAGGACCGGGACCGGGACCTCCGGTCCTTGGTCTTTTTTGAAGTAGTCAGGACCGCACCACGGTCCCCCATGGTCCTTTGCGGTCCCCCGTGCGGTCCCCCGCATGTTCATAATTCTGCCAAGACCTTCCATTTTCGGCCGCATAAACTGATGATTCAGCTGCGTTTATTACTGTTATTAAACACTGTTTTGGTATATACACTAATATTCATGATGAACTAGGCCTAATTATTGATAAAGTAGGTGAAATAAGCTTGTATATTAGAATCTTGTTTATTAAAGTATAAGAACTAACTAAAATTTGAGTATTTTACTACTCTGGTAGAGAGGTTAGGGGGGGAGGGGAGTTTCATTGGTTTTGTAGTCAGAAATATATATTGGCTAGCTGATATCCTCAGTGTCAATTTCTGACAGCCGTCGGAAATTTCGACAGCTGTCAGAATTCAACACTATCTACTACCTAGATACTATTGATTTCCCTAGTTGTAAAATACTTGACGGCCGTCAGAAATATAGGCTGTCTGCTAAGATATTGTTAATATCCTTAGCCTAGATCTCTAATAGCCATCATGGCTATTAGAAACCTATATGTGATCCGCTATCCCTGAGGTAGCGCTCTTTAAGCGGGGGTAGCGGTCTTTCAGCGGTCCTTGAGGTCTTTTAGCGGTCCTTGAGGTCTTTCAGCGGTCCCTTAGCGGTCCTTGCGGTCCTTTAGCGGTCCTTTAGCGGTCCTAGAGGTCTTTTAGCGGTCCCTTAGCGGTCCTTGCGGTCTTAGACCGCAAGGACCGCAGTAGAGTGGGTCTTATTAGCCAATCACTATCTAGAATCTAGCCAGTTCCATCTCAAATTATCTATCAATCACTTTCCCTTATAGCAATCCCCCTGATTATTTGTTTGCCTTGATGAAAAGATAATTGTATGTCTTTCCTATTACCCCCTAGCCTTACTTCCTACCTTCTCTTACACACTACTCATCAATATGTCACAGAGCTAGGCATCCCAGTTCTCTGATAACTATCCCTCATCAGTCTTTGAGGACAACCCTACAGATACACTCTCCTTCCTTACATCCGATAGGCCATTTAACCTAGACGAAGACGAAACACTAACTTCAACTCCTAGCTTAATCTTTACACGACCAGCGATACCTATCCCAATTCCAGAGACCCTTAAGCCTGTTGGTCTATACGGAAAGAAGCAGTTTCTTCTTTGGACAGAGATGGTCAACGAAGATTTTGTCGATTGGTGGCGAAGGACTAACTATGGAAGCCGAACAGAACGAAATATCTTTGAGGGTAAACGCCAGGCAGGCGCTTGGGAACACTTCTACTAGGTTGCTGCTATCTCTGATGGGTCTCCTAAGGTAATGTGTAAGTAGTGTGATCATATCCTTGCTTATCCTGCCGACCGGCACCGAGGAACATCGACTATGAATAGGCATTACTCACAAGCTACTGCCTGTCAAAAAGGAAGGGGTAAGACACAAGATATTAGAAAGATAATCTCAAATAGGGTATAAATGCTATCTATAAGGCTAATTTATACTAACTTATATGATTATCTCTAGGCAAATCACCCGTCTAGTAAAAAAGGCTTCTCAGTGAACGCTTAGATAGATAGGTTGACTACCTTTATCGTTACTGTACGCCTACCATTTTAGCTTATTGAGCACCCTAAATTTCGCGCCCTTATCGAGATGGCTTCTTCTACCCTATCTACCCCTAAAATACTAAGTGCTAGGACTATCCGTCGGCATCTTCAGAAGATAGTTACAGAACGTCAGGAGTCTCTACTTTAAACACTCCTAGAGGGTGCTAAGCTTTCTATTGCGTTAGATTGCTAGACCTCTCCCTTTCGCTAAGCGTTTATAGCAGTCACTGGCTACTTTATTGATCTTGAGTGGAACTATCGTGAGATTCTACTTGGCTTTAAACCTCTCTATGGCTCTTATATAGGCGCCTATCTAAGTAGTGTTCTACTTAGGCTACTTGAGAAGCATCAAATTACTAATCGTATGCTTACGGTTACAACTGATAATGCATCGAATAATGGTACATTACTGACTACTCTTGAAGAGGCTATTTCGTCTCTTAAGCTTCCTAGTCATATACTAATTATTCGTATACTATGTATTGCACATATTATACAACTCAGTCTCAAGGAGCTTCTTGGCCAGATAGACGCGAACCCACGAAATAATAGGGAAGAGATGGAATAGGCCGATCGGGGAGATAGCGCCCGGCAAGAGAATCGGAAGATTATGCAGACCCTAAATAAAGTATACTACACCTCCTTTCTGCTATCATTTCTCTATTCAATACTAACTATATAATATCCTCTAGGTTCGAAAGATTGCTGTCTATATCAACAAAAGCCCCCAGCGCCGCGAGAGCTTTAGTGCACTTCAGACCAAAGAACCAAAGCTTGTACTAATACAAGATGTCCGAACACGCTAGAATTCTACCTTTCTGATGCTTCGGCGCGTACGTCGGCTACAGACTACATTTGATAGATTTTGTGATCAGTTCAATCTGACTGATATAAAGCTAGATAAGGATGAATAGCGACAGGTTGACTATCTACTGTTAATTACCTATCCTTTCTTTAAGTTCACTTTATCTCTATCAGCGATAACTGATGTAACTATCTATAATATGTTTAGGATCTACAATACCTTATTTACCTATATTGATAAGGTAAAGGCGCAGCTAGCACGAAAGAGAGTTAGGTGGAAGAAGGTAATAAAGCTAGCGCTAGAGCATAGGCGTAAAAAGCTTACGGAGTATTATAGCTAGACTGATGATGATCCGAATAATCTCTATGCAATTGGGACTATCTTAGGCCCACGAAATAAGCTTGAGTTCTTTAGGACATCAGAATGGGAGAAATACTAGGCACCGTAGTATTAAGAGTCCCTCAAGACTTATATCGAGCCTTACCAACAGCGCTATACAGAGGCACAGTCAATATTAACTACCCAGTCACTAAGTAACGATATCTCTGATATTAATATACTTCTAAGACCTACCACCTCTCTCCAGTCAACGCTAACTACTCCAGATGAAGTTACAAGATATCTTGGAAGTAGTAAGTCTGATGACACTCCCTTATACTAATATATCTTAGCTTTTATTAATATTATATCTCTCTAGGTACTGTTCAATTAACACCCCTAGTCTTCTGGAAGGCCTATAAGGTAGAGTATCCTATCCTAGCAAGCCTTGCTCGAGATATCCTTATAACTCCTAGTGGCTCCGGGGTAGAGAGGCTCTTCAACTCTGCTCGCGATATATGCCACTATCGCCGTAGCTTATTAAAACCATAGACTATTCAGGATCTGATGATATTTATGTGTATAACAAGATTTGATATACAGTCGGAGCAGCTTATGCTAATGGATGAGTTTCTCTCTACCTAAGAGAAGCACGCGAAGAAGGAGCAAGATGATACTGAGCAAGATGATAAGGAGTTTGATCCTATCAGCGATGATGAGGAAGGTAGGACAACAGATACTTCTGTGGAAGTATCTATTCAGCAGCCTAGTCAACGAGCACTAGGGAAGAGAAGGGCTATTGATAGTCAGCTTACTGAGCTAGAAGATGATGAGATCCCTCTACCTGATTTTGATATCCAGAGGCGTTCATCAGGGCGTATCCCAAAGAGATTGAGACATGATACAGATTTTGTATATAATTAGTAGAGACAAAGAATCAGGTTTTTTCGGCCGAAATCATTATCATTAGTTTTTTCTGCAGAAATCCTCTTTAAGCTAAAATTAGCCTATACAAACAAAGAATGAAAGTAGAATACTGAAAAATACCAACTGATTCTACATAAAATATGCATATCACGGGGTTTCCTATGTTTGTCTTGTTTACAGGACCGCACGGGGGACCGGGACCGCAGTGGTGCGGTCCTAAAAAAGTCAGGACCGCCCAGCGGTCCTAAAAGTAAGGACCAAGCCCTGCATGGTGCGGTCCGGTCCCGGTCCCGGTCCGGTCCTAGGCGGTCCTTGCCGAGGTCTATATAGCACTATGTTCTGTGCTACATCAGCTCTTTAGCTCAAGACCTAATTTATTATATCATGCTATGCCATCGTTCGAAAAGAACGCAGAAAAGCTCTATCAAAACGTTAATAAGCTTTGGCGGATCTTTATAACAGCAATATTAACTAACGTATCGCGAAAGATGATCTACATATTCGATGCGCTTGATGAATACTATAATATTGACCGGGATCGATTAATTGAAAAACTTCAGTTCTTTCACCGCCAGCCAAGTTCACCAACACCAAATACCTATTTGAAATTCCTAGTCACCAGTCGGCTATATCATCACATTCTGAATTAGTTCCGAGCGATTACAAATCATCTTCCACATCTCTACTTAAAGGGCGAAGAAGAAAACAATCTGATCCGTTAGGAAATCGATCTAGTAGTTAAGATACGAATCAAAGAGCTAGCCTAAACAGTGGAATTGTCATTAGATATATAGTAGCGACTTAAGCAACAGCTCTTATAGATGGAATACCGTATATACCTTTAGTTACATTTAGCTATAAACGATATTCAATCTATATTCGAGGATAGCTTTCGACCTTTTAAGGAGTCGATCCTACCAATCCCACCGTCCGTGAATGGGGCATATGAGAAGATGCTTAGTCGAGTGCCTCTTCGCCGAATGGATACTATACGAAAGGCTTTATAGATAATTGTTGCAGTATGACGGCCTTTGACTATAACGGAGATGGTTATAGCGCTAGGTGTAGCAACCTCACCAGAGTCGCGGACCATATCAGAGGCCAGACTGAATTCGTCGCAGATTGGCAAGAAGCTCCGTCGATCATACGGTCTTTTCGTCTTTATCAATAACTCTAAGATCTATCTTATTCATCAAACAGCAAGGGAATTCTTGATCGCGAAGACTATTTCTAATACTATTGATTCTGTATACCCGTAGAGTCTCAGTGACGCTGAGGATTAAATGGGTTCTGTTTATTTGCGATACCTATTGATAGAAGATTTAGAATAGGATGAAGAGTCCCCTGGTATAAGAGGTTTCTTAGAATATTCCGTAGTACATTGGCCGGAGCATGTACGAACAATAGCTTTGGATTTGGAGCTACGAATCGTGAATCGACTGCATCGATTATATGATACAAGGGCAAAATTATTGTCACTGTGGTTTCCAATTTTTTGGAAGGCATTCAGGCCATACAGCAACACGCCTACGCTGAATGCATTGTATATAGCAGCCTTTAATAGTCATGAGTAGGAGGTTGAATATCTACTTGAGGTAGATAAAGATAATGTGAATATCGCGGATAGTACATCAACATACCCTATTATGTGGGGGTCGTTAAATGGACATGGCACGGTGGTGCAGATACTGCTCGATAAAGGAGCTGATGTCAACGCCCAGGGTGGTGAATACGGAAATGCGCTCCAGGCTGCTTGTTTAGAAGGAAACGACAAGATCGTACAGATGCTGCTCGACAGGGAAGCTGATGTCAACGCCCAGGGTGGTCGATACGGAAACGCGCTCCAGGCTGCCCGTTTAAGAGGACATGATAAGATCGTGCAGATGCTGCAGCAGCGTCGAGCCAATCAATTGACAATGTCTTCCCATTTTCCTAAAAGGCTCAAGTCGGCGTCAGACCGAGCGGACGTATCCTAACATACCTTGAATTGTAATCCCTCTTACCTGGTCATCCCTTGACCACCTTTTATCAATCCTAGCATTCTCGCTGCGCGTGAATATTATCAGAAACGCATTATTTGCACTTAGTCCACATTCAGTCAATACCCAAAGAAGCACTTTGCCCCCCAACACTGTATATATTTTGTGAATTACTTTTTGATGGCCCTCATTTTTCATAAGAAACCTGAAGTGGTGCCGTTATTAGATTGCTGACAAATGGGAGATGAAGCTGCAAGCGACCACATGACGACCCCATAATTTGTGATTACTGATCACAAAGCAGCCCTCGCCAAATGGTAGCTCAGGGTTCCTATCTAGAGTTCAAATACGAGGATGAAAACTTTGGGAGCCAAATCATCTGACAACGCGTCACTATCGCGTCAGCTATTATGCGATGAGCGAAGGACGCGTTGGCTCGCATACACGAATGTCCTAGATGACCTCAACACAAAATGTTGCCCCGACTCCGCAGGTCAATTATTCATCGAATGTGAGGACGCATGGGATATGGCGGAACTTTGATCATAGAGTATGAAAGAAGATGAAAAAGACAAAAAGCCCGCGAATGCCCTTCCAACCGTTGAATTCTATCACCAAGCCAAATCCTCATCGACCAGACAAAATTCCTAAATTCAATCTTCGAGATTTCAATACTTGATTCAACATTCTACACAATGGCCGCCGTTCAAGTACGAAACCCCCCTTCCTTACCATTACCATCCCCCTATAAACTGTCTTACCGTGTGACACAGGTCGTCTCTCCTGCCGAATATCGCGCAGCGCGTCTGAGTCTACTGGAGAAAGAAAAGGAAGCTACGCGTGTCCGGGACACCCTCGCTGCCGAGCGACGCAAGCTTCCAATCGTCGAAGTAACTAATCCTTACACCTTCACCATCATCTGCCCAAAGGATAGCGAAAAGAAGAACCTCAGTCTTTCTGACCTGTTCTTCGGCCGCCGCCAACTGATCATCTATCACTTTATGTTCGACCCTTCTTGGGAAGCGGGCTGTCCTAGCTGCACCGTGATGGGCGACTCATTCCCTGCTCTGGAACACCTCCACTCGCGCTCCACTAGCATCGTCGCCGTGTCGCGCGCCCCGATCGAGAAGATCGAGGCGTACAAGAAGCGCATGGGCTGGACGTTCCCCTGGGTGTCGTCCTATGACAGTGACTTTAACTTCGACATGCATGTGACGCAGGACGAGGCCGTCCGCGCGGTTGAGTATAACTTCAAGAGCAAGGATGAGCTGCTCAAAGTTGCCCAAAACTACTTCACTAAGGGAGAACAACCAGGAAATAGCGTCTTCTATAGGGGTGACGGCAAAATTGGTGAGGAGGGAAAGATTTACCACACATACTCGACCTACGCGCGTGGTGGGGAGCATTTGATCAACACCTTTGGCTGGTTGGACCTGACACCCCTCGGCAGGCAGGATGGAGAAAGCGGATATCCTGGTCTCGGGTTTCGGCGCAAGGACGAGTATACTCAGGATGAGCTGAAAGGGCTGCACTAGGCGTGCTTGCTCCATCGGCCAGGTCAGGCGAGAATAGCGATGTGGATTTAGGATAGTTGTCGAAATATGTGGAGTGGTAACTTACCACTAAGAACGGGCTTATTCATCAAGCGCCCAGGTTTCTTATGTTTTTGTATGTAATACTGGCTTACAGAGAAACTCAGGCTTTGTAACAGCCGAGTATCGGCCGCACGGACAGAAATACGTCCGTACAGCCAGGGGATAGCCATTCAACAGGCAATCCCCCTGATTTTCTATCATTATCGATCTGATCAATTATCTCTCGTCCTATTGGACATCTTTCATACTAGCCCATACAGAATCAGCCCATTCTGTCAAATTCTGTCAATAGTTATTGAACTGGTTTTAGTCTGTCAGCAGATGAAGGGATATCTTACCGCTAGCAACTGATTGGCTGCTACTGAGTTCACACTCGTTTAGTATTTCGTATGTAATTAGAGATTAGTCAGTAACTCAGGCTTTGTAACAGCCGAGTATCGGCGACACGCCTGTATCACAGGGGATAGTCTACAGCAGCGCTTCCCCCCATTTTCCTTCTCAATCAATCAATGTTATTCATCTATATTGGTTCCGCTTGATATCATTCGTCGTCTTCGCATACTCGGCTATACAGTATCAGCTTGCCCTGATAGGAGGTAACAGGACAGGAAGCCACGCTATACCCGGAAAGGGCTAACCTTAATCTCGTATTCCGCCTCGTGCGAATCTCGGGATATGTTAACGTGGCTTCTTAACATGCCATCTAGTTGGCTTGTTGTTGGCCGCCCGCGGCAGAATAATTACCGAGACCCTCGCCCACATCCTTGCATCTTGCCTGTAGTAGCTCCAGTTACTTGAGACCTGGCTAGTGAGTGGGTTCCATGCCACTTAAAAAGAGCGTAGCTTTGATGAGGATATTCTCCATGCCATACTGTATAGTGCTGTCGGCAGTCCTCGAGATGGGGGTTCTAGAGACAGGGATGAACGCCCGGGCCTGAGAAGTCAACAGGCGAAGAGGGCAGGCCGCGGGTGTATACTGTAGAACTAGACGGCTGGACTGTAGGTTAGATGCAAGCTAGGCAAAGTACTGTACCAGCGAGCTCTTGCAGGCTACGAGGAGGTCCTAGAATCTCAATCTCGGTCCCGTCACGAGCGAGCTTCACCTCGCGGTTGGCACACGAACACTGCGTAGGCGGCGAGTGCGTCGGAAGGGCAGGTTGCCGAACGACTGCGCCTCCCCATCTGCCTTCTGCTCGACACATAATTCTCACGAATGATTTGCTATTGTGTAAGCAACAAGGATGGATTTCTCGTATTCGACTTGGATTATTCATACAATCAGGGAGTCACTATTCGTGTACATACCTAGTGCTTATTATTTCCGAGCTCGTATTCATGTGGCTTTGCCCGCAGTCTTCCAATCATACTTAGGTAAGGCTCTGACGAGGCTAGCCTCATCTCAGCCGCAGTCCAAGGACGGGGGAAAACTATGGCACAGTGTTGAATCAAAAATTTCTCAAGGAATCCTTGTGACTAATAATAAGTCACGCCCTTTCTGACCTGACGCTATGGTTCCGAAATCCAGTACGCTGTTGGTAGCATAGCTGGCGCCATGGCAGACTTCAGGCTTCGAAAGGCACACTCAAAATCCAGAAACGGCTGCCTCAGATGTAAACAACAACGAAAGAAGGTAGGCCACGGCTGTATACATGCAGAAACGCGTAGTCATGATCTAATATTATCCCCTTAGTGCGATGAATTGCAACCGAGCTGCTCTAGATGTGCCAAGCGCATGCACAGTTGTCGATATCAGGGCCTTCGGAGTGACCTCAACTCATCCGAGGAGCAGGACTTGACAGATGGGTCAATTCCTGCCTTGCACTCCCCGTTGACGCGACCCGGTATTCTTATTTCACACACGGACGAGCCACTTCCACTTTCGAGAGATCACCTCCCCGTTCCTGATTCTACGCCTAATAGCTCTTCGCCAAGTTCACTATCTTATTACTCTCCAAGTGTTAACAGAAGTGGAGATTTGGGACTGGATTCGTGTTCTCCTGGGATCCTCGATGCGACAGAACTCGATCTCTTGAGCCACTATCTCACGCATACTAGCCAAATTATACCTTTCGACAATCTCGATCTCTACGCCCTTTCCGTAGGAATGCCAAATCTGGCGTTCAACAGCAAGCCCGTTATGTCTTCATTGATAGCCTTGGCAGCAGCATGCAAGACTCATGATATAGTCAAGCAAGCCCAGATGTCTCTGGACGGTCAAACCCTGATGGAGGTCCGGGAACTACTTGTACTTGCAGAATGTCATCACGGGGCATCCCTCCAGCACATACAACAAGCAGTGCTGAGCTCTGATTGGTATGATAACATTCTCGCGAATGCGGCGTTGATGGTCTTGTACGCCTCTGCAAGCCATTCCATCCGAGTACGCCTCGCGGCGATCGCAAAACGCAGCGGCCAGCAGCTCCCAAATGATGTGCTTCCGCAGCACTCACAATGGATCTCCTTCACACGCGCAGCTCATACAGCAAGCACCGCAGTCCTCAAAGGCATCTTCGACGCTAATAGACATCGATCTGCCACCATCAGCCCACCTATGTTTATACCACCCGAATTACCAGAGAAGTTACTAACGCCACAGAACGGCCCGTCTGATAAAATCGGCCGTCTCTTTCTCCCTTTAGTCGCATCTACATACGGTCGAGCCTTTGAGAATCTACGCAGGAAAATTGAAAGTACTGCAGCTTGTTTTGAAGGAAGAGAGATACCTGCTCTCCGCCAGCTAGAGCTCGACGCTTGTTCGAAGACTTTACTTTTTCTTGAGGAATGTGCATCCGCCAGCCTATCTACAAGAGAGGTTCCGGTGGAGGCGGAGGTCTCCGGAAATCAACCCATCCTATTTGATGAATTTTTTAAAGTCTCGCCATGGCTTGGAAGGTACATGGTCAGTGTCACATCAATAACATCACCAAGGGCACTTCGACGAACAATCATGTCCTTTTTGAACAAAGCGCCAGCAGAGTTCCTCAGCCTCATCCAGTCCGTGCTAGATTCATCATTTGCCGAAGTGAGTGCCGAATCTTGGATGGCACGGGGCTCACCCAGCCGTGAGATACCGTCACTCCGTGCTACACAGCTACTAGCCCTGGACATCTTTGCTCATTGGTTGGTTCTTGTCATGTTACTAGATGGCGTATGGTGGATTGGCGATATTGGACAGTGGGAACTGGGTCAGGTGGTGTGTTTGATGAAAAGCAAGGGCCTTCTTCATCTGTCGGGTGGGACTGGCGAAACATGGTGGCCCGAAAGCATGTACTCGGTCAACATGGAGCTCACCCCCAATGTCGACCCTGCAGGATGGGGGTGACCAAGCTCAGACCTGCAGGATCAGGTCCGACTGCTGTAGCCGGCACAACGTTCACCATCGTCGATCACTATGGAGAGACATAACAGCCCGGGTTAGTGGAGTAGCGCAGTCTATTCACATTTTCACAGGTCAAGGTGGAGAGAATAACAGGTCTTATCAGGTGAGGGTCAAAGTTCACCTTAGATAATCTCAGCTGAACAGACAAACATTAATAACAGAGTGGTTGTTGTTGTAGCATATCGCTTCGGGGGAAAGTCAGGGTAAATAAATGCTTCTAATACCGTATAGATGATGCGGAATAGGGCCGTCTTTGCGGGAATTGAGAATGGTGACGGGTCCATGAACTTTGAAGCGTGACTGTCTTCTCGAGCTTTTGTGGGCTGTTGAGTTTTGAACCCGTGGCTATGCGAAGCAGATAAAGAAATTTCGAGGAGCATTCACTACTCGCTGGGACGTGAGGCCTAGAAGGAATCCATACCCGCCTGATAATGCTAGATTCCAGGTAAAATCACTCCCGCCGAAAATCCTGGACGCAGCCCTGGCGTACCGGGGCGTAAGTCTCGCGTCTGAGCTCCGATGTGGGAATACGCTCACGGTAAGGGCAAGGAGGCTGAGAGCCGCCAAATGGCGTCCTCTGCTTGTGACTGCCTACAGTATTCCATGAACGTCGTATTATGAATACGCTCGGGTAGGTCGAGCCAAGCCTAATACGACATCCGCTCAGGCGGGCCACTCTCTTGGCAACAACACCCGATGACTATCAGTTTCCTTGACATGGTGGAATAATGTCGCTTGGCAGGGATTACTCCCTCCTAGTCCGTTAAAGATTTTCCAGCAGCACATCTTAGGCAATGCGCGTCGTATAAACTGAACGTGTTGCCTAAGCCACGCATGATGGCTGAGCAGCGCCGATTTGGAATTCAAACCGGTGAGACTTGATGCGAAGTAAATGATGCTCACACAGTTAGTGATGCTGAAGAGTATTTGGAATATAATACGGAGATTGCTGCGATGCGGGGAATATGCCGAATTGTAGGGATTGAGATATATAAAGACCCCGATCGCTGTTCTTTTGATCTTTCAACTTCAACTAAAACAACCCCAGCCACACGAGACATCAACATCTCCTGCTACTCCCAAACCAAGCAATCACCTCAAATCCACCTAATCCCTGACAATCATCATGCGACCCGAGTCTGCACTTAGCTCTGCCCTTGCTGTTGCCATCACCCTTGCCATTCCAGTGAAGGCAGCGCCTCAGCAGATGTTCAAACGTGCAACAACCGAACTCAGCTTGACGGCTCAACTGCAACTTGTGGACACGTGAGTTTTTGAAATCAAATATTCCACTTGAAATTGATCATCTAATTGTTTAGGGCCGTCGACCGCTATCTACTCCTCCCCAAGGACGAAGATTTTCTCTTTGATTTCAAACATAGCGAATTTCCGGTTGCCAACCGCAAGACGTTTCCTGCCCTTGTTGGCTATGGAGCCTCCATGAGTATCTCGCAATTGGCAGGTTAGCAGAAATGATGGAACCAGTTTTGATCGGCACTAATCTGTCCAAATAGCATGCAGCATGAGCTTCCTCCACCTTCACCCTCGTGCTACCGAGCTATTCGCTCTTACATCTGGCCGTGTGCATTCCGAGATGGTACCTGAGGGGAGCGTCCTTGACTCCGAAGGTAATCAACGAATCATTCGTGCAGAGCTCGGCCCCGGGATGATGACCATCTTCCCGGCAGGTTCGTTCCACACGCAGGTGAACCCCGATTGCGAGCCGGCCAATTTTACAGCAGCATTCACATCGGAGGACTTTGGCTTTTCTTTGGTGGCTGACCAGACATTCAGCTTCAGCGATGATGTTATCGCTGCCACATTTGGTCAGACCATTGCTGGTGAGGATATTGATAAAGTCAGGGATGCTATTCCGGGGACTATCGCCATCAAGGTTGAAGAATGCTTGAGCAAGTGTGGGAAGCAAAAGCGCCAAACTTGATCAGTTTAACATTAGATAGCCAAGGGGGTGATAAGCAAAGGTTTTTGTTCATATACTAGGTAGACTTCATTTACCATGAGCCCCGCCGAAGCGATATACGACTACAACAACCATATCGATGTATACCTGTACGTACAAGTAAAGCGTACCAATGCCTGGAACAAACTTAGACACTCACCCAGCCCTTGTAGCATGACTGCTGCTCGTGTTGTTGCCACGGGTTGCTCCTGGGGCACGCGACGTCTGCATCTTGTGACGCTCCCGTAAAATCCGAGACGGCTTCTACCGTCTTAGTTCGCGAGGCGTTTTCTGGCTTACCTACATATTAGCATTTTTAGTGTCGACGCGGGAAGGCAGCAATGCTAAGAGACGGCGATATAAGCTGTCCATGTAGAACGTTAGGTATATAATTCGAAATGGTGACTTGATTCCGCGAGAGGGTGTTCCCCGCATAAAATGGTGACAAAATGAAACTACTAATGGTAGCGTAAGCGAGCCTGATGAGTGGTAAAAGAAGATGATACTCCTATTTGAGGAGGAGACTCCCGATGCAGACGGGGAACGTGACATAAGAATGAGAGTAACATAGGCTGTCTAGTTAAGCATGAAGTGTAGTCATGCGGCAACAATCAAGATTATCACCGACTAATACATTCTATTCACTTGTATACGCGGTACTCTGGGGTCACCCACGGGTACTCGCCGAGAACCCCCGGGCAAACCACAGGCTCTGGGACGCAGGCTTGAGCAGTACTGGGGGGTTTTGCACCTAGCGGTCCAAATCAGAGTCACCTTCCTCGGCGAAATAGGCTTCGTCGGGCATGTCGGTGGGGCCATAAAAGTGGTCATGGCCGGCGTAGCAGGCGTCAGGGAAATCCCACCGGGGGTAGTCGCTGTCATGTTCTGCATCATAGTCATGGTCGGGTGCGTAAACGTCCTCATGGAACACCTGCAGTGGCTTGGAGCGTGATGGGAGCTGGGTAGGGTTCCGCGGAACGGGAAGCACGGGTTTGTCGGCGCGCTGGGCGCAGAACTGGATTTAGGCCGGTGAAGAGCGAGGCTGGGGAGGCTGCTGCTGCTGCTGCCAGTGAATTAGGTACTGACCCTGCTACTGCGGTTGACCTTGGGTTGGGCGAGCCTGACGGGCAGACTGGCCACAGGAATCGCGCGATGTGCGCTCACAAGCCTGAAGCGCGACCTGGTCTGTCCAGCCGCGGCGCGGTAGCATAAGTGCAGCTTATTTAGGAAGAGCTGCAGGGTCGTGCTAGCGCCGATCTGAGGGAGGCTTCGGCGTCAGTGGGGGTCGATGCTGTCCCGGATTTTGGGGATCTGGTCAGTTAGGTTGTCATTGCCGGTGCTTTGTAGTAGGCGGAGCAGGTTCTGGGCATACTCGAGGGCGGAACGTCCTGCGCGGATGTCGCTGTAGCCGTCCGTGTCTTTCTCCGGTTCTGCTAGTGCATCTTCAAGATTGGGCTTGAAACGGTCTTGAAGAGAAGCATACCAACCCATTTCGAGGGTGCAGGTTTGCATCATGTCTTTTTCGCGAGCGCCGAGTTCATAGGCATACCATCTCAAGGCGTCGCCACGCAGGAAGGAGTGGATGTTGGCTGGTGCAAATTCTGGAGACTTTAAGGACGACGGGTTCTTGACTCGGTGGACGAAGACGTAAACGTTAGTATACCAAGTAGTAGGGCCATCGAAGATCAAATCGTCGCGGTCAGGGAGGCCGGGGTCGAAATAGCCAATATCGTTCGCTTTCCATTGAGTATCGTTACTGACTAGATGGTCGGGATCACCTTGCATGCCGGGAGGACCGTGTAGAGCGTGGTCCTGATGAAGCTGCTGGATGCGGGTGTCTAGGCGTTCTTCCAGTCGCGCTTCCAGGAGACGGTCAAGATCGGTCGTCGAGATGGTAATCAGAGTGTTAGCGGGCGACACCTGGGGAGCGGTGGCGGCATCTGCAGCGGTCAGCACCGGGCCATAGCCTGAGCTAGGCATGGTCAGTAACTCGGAGGTGCCACTAAGGTCCGGTGAGACCGCTCGAGCGGCAGAAGTTGTACGGGAGATTGTAGTCGTACGGGATCTGGTGACTAGGGATGTACGTGCCGCCTCCGGGTCTTCCACAGGAGAACTTGAGCTAGGAGCAATTGAGCTTGGCTGTTGCGAGATTGACTTGCTGGCAGCTGCTGGCAGCAAGAAGAAATAGTAAGTGGTTCTCGAACTTGGTCGATACACGTGATGCTCACTGGAGGGAAGCTAGGGTGGTTCCTGAGACAGTAGCGGCTGGTCAGAAGTCACTAGTGTGCATAGCTGTGCGTTAATCTGTCAATGGCTCGGCTGGAGCAGGAGCAGTGCCGGAGAGAGGCGTTCGCGTAACGTGAAAAGAGCCTACTGCTCGCGTCTGTACAGTTTCGACAGTGACAGGAAAGGGTGAAAATGACTTTCGTTGTGTGAAAGAGACAACTGGAAAGGAACCAGATGCGTTCAACGAGACAACGAAAGTGAAGAGAGAAGAAACTATGGAGGTGGTGTCCACTGTTTTGTAGAGCTTCCATACAAATAGGCCCCATCCGGTTAGTCTGGTCAGCTGCTCCCCACCACCACACGTCCGTCAGGTGATCTCCAAGTCCATCGTCCTGTCATGCGTCACACCTCTTCCGGCTCCTGGAACCCCGATCACCACTCACGAAGGAACGGAAATCATAGATACCCGAAAGAGAAAAAAAATGGACACAAACTGGCTGACTGCACGCAATAACCATACATACGAAAATGGCCGCCGCTACTACGGCTTCAGGTCCGAATTCCCTTTCCCAGACGACAAAACGGCCGTCACAGCACACGGGGCCATCAACGGCATCTGGCATGAACTCCTAGACGGCAGAACCTTTATTGCCCCTATAGAGCCGGTCCAGAAAAAACACAAATTTCTCGAATTCGCTACCCGCAGCGGCTCCTGGACGCTCATGGTGCTGGAGCGACATCATCCTGCCCCGCGCTTAACGGGCATAGACGTGACTCAAATGTCTACATATCTCGGGTATTTCGAGAACCACGAGATTGAAGGCGAGTGGCCGTTTACTGCAAAGCAGGCATTTCATTTGATCCATGCGCAGTCCCTGGGCGGGGTGATTGCCGACTATGACGGGTTCTACGCTAATGCGTTCCGGCATCTTCTCCCTGGCGGGTGGTTAGAAGTGTGGGAGAATGACTTGCGCTTCTTTACCGATAACCCACAGAATGAGACCCGGCTGGTGGCGCTCAGGGAATGGGAGGCGCTAATGCATGAGGCGGCGGCTAGGTTTGGCAAGAGAATCAACGTGGCAGCCGAGCAGAAGGAGCTAATGCACTTAGCTGGCTTTGTACAAGTCGAGGAACAGATATTCAAGGTGAGTAAGCCTAATATGCTAAAAAAAAGATATTTGAAGACAATCCGTGTGTGTAGCTTGGGAGGCTGACTTTTGAGCACCTGCGACTAGGTCCCCTTTGGCGACTGGAGTGATGAGCCAAATTTGAAACGCACTGGGTCTTCCTATGTGTTCCAAATGCAGTATGCGCTGGAGGGATACACCCTGCGTCTATTCACCAAGACATTGGGCTGGTCGAAGGAAGACACCGATGCCTTGATTAGTCGGGTGCAGGAGGAACTAAAACAAGAGGACCTGCGGCTCTATTCATATTTCCATCTCTTTATAGGGCAGAAGCCCGCAAACGCCCCTCGAAAATAATAGGAGGGAGGGTGGAAGTGTGGAAAAGACAGAGAAAAGAATGAAGTACATTATCATGAAGCGGAATTAGGAATATGCAGCTATTGTTTGTATATAGAATACTCTACCAATTATGGCCAGTAGTAGTAGAAATAGAGACACGTTGGCCGGAGCTATCCCTTCTGTGTCAGTCGATCCATCCTGTTAATGATGCTACGTAGAATAAACTGGCCGGAGCTCCTGCGTGGCCGTGCGCACGCCAAGTAGTCGAATGTTGGCGTCCGCGCGCCTGCTCCAGACCAGGATACATATATCGTGGATATTTCCAGTGATTATGGTTCTGATAATGGGGGTGTGGGCGCTGCCACTTGTCGCTACGCGGTGTATGTGGTCGACCAGGTTAGCGTTGTAGAAAGGATAGAGTATTGGTGATAAAGGTGACCCCTGGGGGATGCCTGTGGCCACTAGTGCTCTTTCTATGGGGCCTTCTTGTATGACGAGCATGGTGCACCGCTCGCTAAGGAAGCTGGTAATCTACTATATAATAGCCTCTGGAATCTGTTGATTGACGATGCGCCTGTCTCGAAGTTTTCCGGCTCGCCCGTCCGGACTCATGGCGTAACTGCTGGAAGCGGTCGTGGTCCTCTTCGGTTGCACTCTCCGAACATGCCTACCCGCGGGCCTGGGAGACCTTCCTCCGGAGCTCCTCCAGTTTATGTGAGTACGTGGCTTTCGAATAGTGGCAGAAACGCTTCTTCGGCACCGAGTCCGACTCATTCGCTGCCTTGATGAACGCGTTAATATGATAACTTCTCCTGGAAGGGCCGGCCATTGCTCACTGATCGACGTGAGTGTCTCGCTCCACGCCTTCCAGTCCGCGTCCTTTCACTGCCGTCGTTCCACCGCGAGCACCGGGTCCCATCGGCTATCGAATTCAGACAGTATTGGAACGTGGTCGCCGGCGAATAGCCACTGACGTTGGTCCTGGCAGCGGTCACACCGTTCTGCGAGCGTGCCGGGGGCCGTTACAGCCATTCTCGAAATCGGCTTGACCAATATACACTGAGAAACTCTTTCCTGGCCCCACCGCCTTATCGAGCGAGCATCTTTAAATTGAAGGGAGCAGTAAAATCGACTCGGTAAGTTACAGTACCAAGCTACGTAATATTACACCATTGGTACAAAAACCCGTGGAATTCCATGGAACCCCGTAGAGTGGCGAGTGGCAGCTCATGCCTTGTTTCCAGATCTGCCTCGAATAGGCTCTCCGTTTTAGCCGCACGATAGGTGCACCTTTGCTGGTCACACAATTGCGACCACTATTCAGCAATGCCAGAGCTATCCCAACCTCTATAGACTAGCGTTTCAATAAAGACTAGAAAGTACAAAATATAAATCAGTTGGCATACTTTGCGCATGATCAGTCGTGACATTGCTTTTTGCCTTGGCCATAGGGAAACTATGTACTGAACCCACGGCTACTGTATTGTAAGAATAAATCGGAGGAAGATGTATAATTTCTATGGGGAGGTTAAGACACTACTTTATATCTGCAATACTTAAGGCATTTAACCTGTCTACAAGTCGCCGGGTCCTATTGTGATCAGGACCAAGGGCCTTCTCGTACCCTGCCAGTGCTCGCTGGTACATCTCCTCTGCCTCTTTCATCTTGCCCTGATCAGAGTAGAGATTGCCAAGGTTGTTGACTATATCAAGAGTAGACGTATGATCAGGACCGAGGGCCTTCTCGTAGCCTACTAGTGCTCGCTGGTACATCTCCTCTGCCTCTTTGATCTTCCCTTGATCAGGGTAGAGAAGACCAAGGTTGTTGACTGTATCAAGAGTAGACGTATGATCAGGACCGAGGGCCTTCTCGTACCCTGCCAGTGCGCGCTGGTACATCTCCTCTGCCTCTTTCATCTTCCTTTGATCAGAGTAGAGATTGCCAAGATTGTTGACTGTATCAAGAGTAGACGTATGATCAGGACCGAGGGCCTTCTCCTTGCCTGCCAGTGCTCGCTGGTACATCTCCTCTGCCTCTTTCATCTTCCCTTGATCAGAGGAGAGAAGACCAAGGTTGTTGACTGTATTGAGAGTAGACGTATGATTAGGACCTAGGGCCTTCTCCTTGCCTGTTAGTGCTCGCTGGTACATCTCCTCTGCCTCTTTTATCTTCCCCTGATGTTTGTAGAGATTCCCAAGGTTATTAACTGTATTGAGAGTGGACGTATGATCAGGACCTAGGGCCTTCTCGTACCCTGCCAGTGCGCGCTGGTATATCTCCTCTGCCTCTTTCATCTTCCCTTGATCAGAATAGAGATTGCCAAGATTGTTGACTGTATCAAGAGTAGACGTATGATCAGGACCGAGGGCCTTCTCCTTGCCTGCCAGTGCTCGCTGGTACATCTCCTCTGCCTCTTTAATCTTCCCTTGATCAGAGTAGAGAAGACCAAGGTTGTTGACTGTATTGAGAGTAGACGTATGATCAGGACCTAGGGCCTTCTCCTTGCCTGTTAGTGCTCGCTGGTACATCTCCTCTGCCTCTTTCATCTTCCCCTGATGTTTGTAGAGATTCCCAAGGTTGTTGACTGTATTGAGAGTGGACGTATGATCAGGACCTAGGGCCTTCTCGTACCCTGCCAGTGCGCGCTGGTATATCTCCTCTGCCTCTTTCATCTTCCCTTGATCAGAATAGAGATTGCCGAGATTGTTGACTGTATCAAGAGTAGACGTATGATCAGGACCGAGGGCCTTCTCCTTGCCTGCCAGTGCTCGCTGGTACATCTCCTCTGCCTCTTTGATCTTCCCTTGATCAGAGTAGAGACTCCCAAGGTTGTTGACTGTATTGAGAGTGGACGTATGATCAGGACCGAGGGCCTTCTCCCTGCCTACCAGTGCTCGCTGGTACATCTCCTCTGCCTCTTTGATCTTCCCTTGATCAGAGTAGAGAAGACCAAGGTTGTTGACTGTATTGAGAGTGGACGTATGATCAGGACCGAGGGCCTTCTCGTAGCCTACTAGTGCTCGCTGGTACATCTCCTCTGCCTCTTTGATCTTCCCTTGATCAGGGTAGAGAAGACCAAGGTTGTTGACTGTATCAAGAGTGGACGTATGATCAGGACCGAGGGCCATCTCCCTGCCTGCCAGTGCGCGCTGGTACATCTCCTCTGCCTCTTTCATCTTCCCCTGATCAGAGTAGAGATTGCCAAGGTTGTTGACTATATCAAGAGTAGACGTATGATCAGGACCGAGGGCCTTCTCCTTGCCTGCTAGTGCTCGCTGGTACATCTCCTCTGCCTCTTTTATCTTCCCCTGATGTTTGTAGAGATTCCCAAGGTTGTTGACTGTATCAAGAGTAGACGTATGATCAGGACCGAGGGCCTTCTCCTTGCCTGCTAGTGCTCGCTGGTACATCTCCTCTGCCTCTTTGATCTTCCCTTGATCAGAGTAGAGACTCCCAAGGTTGTTGACTGTATCAAGAGTAGACGTATGATCAGGACCGAGGGCCTTCTCCTTGCCTGCTAGTGCTCGCTGGTACATCTCCTCTGCCTCTTTTATCTTCCCCTGATGTTTGTAGAGATTCCCAAGGTTGTTGACTGTATCAAGAGTAGACGTATGATCAGGACCGAGGGCCTTCTCCTTGCCTGCTAGTGCTCGCTGGTACATCTCCTCTGCCTCTTTGATCTTCCCTTGATCAGAGTAGAGACTCCCAAGGTTGTTGACTGTCTGAAGAGTGGACGTATGATCAGGACCGAGGGCCTTCTCGTACCCTGCCAGTGCTCGCTGGTACATCTCCTCTGCCTCTTTCATCTTCCCCTGATGTTTGTAGAGACTCCCAAGGTTGTTGACTGTATTGAGAGTGGACGTATGATCAGGACCGAGGGCCATCTCCCTGCCTGCCAGTGCTCGCTGGTACATCTCCTCTGCCTCTTTCATCTTCCCTTGATCAGAGTAGAGATTGCCAAGGTTGTTGACTGTATCAAGAGTAGACGTATGATCAGGACCGAGGGCCTTCTCCTTGCCTGCCAGTGCTCGCTGGTACATCTCCTCTGCCTCTTTTAGCTTCCCCTGATCAGAGTATAGAATCCCAAGGTTATTAACTGTCTGAAGAGTGGACGTATGATCAGGACCGAGGGCCTTCTCGTACCCTGCCAGTGCTCGCTGGTACATCCCCTCTGCCTCTTTCATCTTCCCTTGATCAGAGTAGAGAAGACCAAGGTTGTTGACTGTATTAAGAGTGGACGTATGATCAGGACCGAGGGCCTTCTCGTACCCTGCCAGTGCTCGCTGGTACATCTCGTCTGACTCTTTCAGCTTCCCCTGAACAGAGTATAGAATCCCAAGGTTGTTGACTGTATCAAGAGTGGACGTATAATCAGGACCGAGGGCCTTCTCCTTGCCTGCCAGTGCTCGCTGGTACATCTCCTCTGCCTCTTTCAGCTTCCCCTGATCAGAGTAGATGTTTCCTAAACTATGGAATGCTCCCCACACCGCAATATCATCGCCTGACCAATCCCCATGACATACATAATTTGCGTGTGGAATAAGCCGTTGTTGAATCTCGGAATAATGTCTGTCACTTGCACTGGGGACAGTGTATCCAACCGATATTAGTGCCAGTTCACTGAGCTGGATCGAATCCACATTTTTGTCTGCGATGGCAAGGTGAAGACACCAGTCTTGTACCACTGGGTGCATAGCATAGCCTCCGTTTTGTTCCTTAAACTCAAGGAGAGAGAATCCGATGAGCGTCCTAACACCGTTTTTGAACGCCAGTCCGCTTGATATAGTCCTTTCGAGCCAAATTGGGAGATTTGAGCTACAACGGCTGCTTTGTATTAATTCATACCAGATATCTCGATTATCAAAGCGAGCAAGTAGCAATAGCAGTGACGCTGCGTCCGGGTTCCGCTTCTGGATCTCGTCATATGAGATCATCCAGCTTTGTAGCATGTTACCTTGTTGGTACTGGCGTTCAGGATTCGATTGCAGCTGTAGGTCGGACCAAGACTCTTGGTAAAACTGCAAGTACTCAGTAATACTGGTTCCAGTTTCATGCATAAACGCCCCGGCAATGATGATTGCCAGTGGAAGTCCATCTAGACGGCTCGCTAGAGCAACGGTATCTATATATGTTGGTATCATAAAAAGTTTGTGTGATAAGTTTTTTAATACCTGGATTGCTCTCAACCTCCTTCGCTGTATTCTTCACTGATAGACGGCTACTTTGTAAGAGTAGCTGGATCGCATCCTTCAAGTCAAGTCTATGGATAGGAAATGACGTCCCCAGCTCTGTCAACCCTTGCAGCCGAGAGGTAATGAGAATAGAGCCATGGTCAGCTCCAGGGAAGAAGTCAGCAATATCGTATGCATCACCGATAGGGCCACACGGGGAGTATTGGTCCACGTTGTCAAAAATAATGAGCCAGCGTGAGTTTCCCTCTATTGCTAGCCACTTTAACACATCTCTAGCTCGTTGCTCCACCTCCTCGTTATTCATTGCCACGTCAGTATGTGACCGTCCTGGCAATCGGGGCAAGATAGAACTCAAAGATTGCAATAGCGTGCCGCGGTCCTTACCACTCAGCCAGAAGATAGCAGTAAAATCGTGTTTGTGGTCTCGTGCGAAACGAATCGCTAGTTGTGTCTTCCCCATTCCCCCAAGCCCATGAAGAATTGTAACTTTCCGTGACTGGGAATCCGTGGGCCGTAAATACTGCCAGAGTTGATCTAGCTCGCCTTGCCTTCCCAAGAAATTCTCAATCACTGGCACAGCCGTCAGGTCTAATGGGACGTCAAAGCGGTGAACTATAACGACTATTTAGCAATCATTTCAAACTACTTAACGAGTACTGTAGATATTCTCTCACCAGAGTCCGCTAGAGTGTCTCGTGCCGTCGGGGTACTGGCAATCTGATCGATTGGGACCATCAAGAGAAGCTCTTTCGCATAAGCTGCCGCTACGGCTGCCGCATATCCCTGCCACTCCTCATTCTTGTGTGAGTCAGCGTAGTCGCAGATCCCCCGAATAACCAGACATGGAAAGTCATTCATGAGTCCCGCCGCTTCCATCTCCACACAATATACCCCCAAGTCCCGAGCTAGCTGATCGCGCCGCCTGCTATCTTTCACTACCTGATTTGCAGATCCAATCAGTCCATAGTGGATGACAGGTTCTTCGTGCTCTCGTTGAGGCCGTAGAGATAGTTTGGTTCGATCACAGTGCATACAGGTGCTAGATGTAATATGTTCATATTCTGCTTGGAATAGACAATCCTCTTGGGTTGGTCGGGCGAAATTTGTAGCTTTGTGCGGCGCTATTTTGACTTTAATGCTAGAAATGAACTCAACCACTCGAGTATCTTCTGTGAGGTGATGAGCTTGGAGGGTAGCGAGAGCAGTCAACAGAACCTTGGGGGGCCGATTAAGCATCCCTGTCCGCTGGAATTGATCACCGCTTAACGCTTTACCAAGATCATATTGGATGACGCCTCCAGAAGTGCACGTCGGCTGGCTCACTACAATATCCCCTAGTCGAATATCCGCATTGCTGCTTGGCACTCCTCCGCCGATACCAACCATCAAACCAATGCGGATGGCGTGGAAAGTAGACAGCAACTGCATCGCAACCGTTGAGGCTGGAATATTGCCGTACGCGCCACTCGGTAAACTGGCAATGACGATATTTTGTTCCCCGATGCTTCCAAGTATATATGTATTTTGATCCATCGGCGGGCGAGGTAGAGGTGGGTGTATTTCGTCTAACATCAGCTTCGCGGCTGCCGTCTCCACAGGTAGGGCGGATATCCATCCGACCGTGTAGTCGTCATAGGATAGAGGGGCCCTGGCCATAATGAACTATTATGGATCGGATTTTGCGACGGGGACGTCTGGTTGACTAGATCCGTAAAAGAATATGAGAGACAAAGATGTCTTAGAGCGCAGGCACATGAGAATGAGTGCCGAGAGTTTGTCAGGGTGCGGGGTGGAGGTGAGGCTGAACACAGACCTCCAGTCTCCCAGTTCTGAATTCACGTGTCTTGCACTTGTACTAAACCAGAAAAGGACTGGTATGCTATATCGTGCTGGCTTGGGCGTTGCCAAACGAAGTCATAACGGGTCTTAACTACTTCAGCCGGACCGGTCCGCTCCTAGCGTCATCTAAGCCACTTGTACAGTAGAAGATGGTTAAATAAAGACAACATTGCTTGCGTACAGCAAAAGCAAGGTGGTGGTCGGGCAGCAACAGCACCCACTCTGCGTAGAATCCCGTAGAATCCCGTAGAATGAATTGGTGCATATGTCTCTAAGTCGGAAGTATTATCGGCCCGCCACATTCAGGAGCTGACCCACTACTCCAAGTCCACATAGCACAGTCATTCAGACAGCCATTCCACTTTATACCGAGCAACATGGCACCAAACCTCAAACCCGCACAGCTCGAGCTTATTCATCATATGATGCAGAGTAACTCACTAACGACGTCTCAGATGGCCCATGCTGCCGACTGCAGCAAACAATCCATAGTACGCATACGCTCCAACCTTAAAGTATTCGGGAATGTTAGGGCGCCGCGAAATGGTGTTGGATGCCCGCGAAGCATCACGCCGTCCATGATCGAAGCTCTCTGTGATCATCTAACGGACAAGCCGGCATTGTATCAAGATGATATGGCCCTCTTCCTCTGGGACGAATTTGGAAAGCATGTGACGATACAAAGCATCAGCAGAGCGCTTGCTTCCGTCGGATGGTCGAAGAAAGTAGCTCGACAGATTGCAAAGGAACGAAATTCAGATTTGAGGGACTTCTACCTCCACAATCTATCTTCTTTCAAGTCTTACCAATTCGTCTTCGTGGATGAGTCAGGCTGTGATAAAAGGGCGGGGTTTCGACGAACCGGTTGGTCTCCTCTCGGTGTAACACCAGTCCAAATTTCTAGGTTCCACCGGGATAGACGCTATTAGATACTCCCTGCATATGCTCAGGATGGAATTGTCCTCCGACGGGTATTTCAAGGCGCTACCGATGCCGATGTCTTCGAAGACTTCATCGAGCAACTTCTTCAGCATTGCAACAGGTGGCCGGAGCCAAGGTCGGTCCTCATCATGGATAATGCTTCATTTCATCGTACGGAGAAGATCCAGCGGATGTGCTTAAATTCCGGCGTTAAGCTGATATATCTCCCCCCTTATTCACCGGACTTAAACCCTATTGAAGAGTTCTTCTCCGAGCTCAAGCAATTCCTTAAGCGAAAATGGAAGGAGTATGAAGTGAACCCAAACCAAGGTTTCGATGCCTTTCTTGAGTAGTGTGTTAACGTGATTAGATCAAGAGTATCAAGCGCCAAGGGTCATTTCTGGAATGCGGGTCTAATAATTGATAAACCCTAATTCCCTCGCCTAGCTGCATTGAAGATATCTTAAATTATAATGTATAGATGCCTAAAAGAATCCACCATAAACAATGCTCGCATTAAATATCCGCTTCGTTTATCACGCATCCGTTGTAGTTCTCCACCCAGTACCTAATATCCTTGACAAAACGCCTCGTAATACCCCACTTAACACTACGCGCTTTGAAGTAATTAGGATCTTTGTCTTCATCAATCTGTGCTAAGTCCAGTCCATCATCTAGGGCTACATCGCACGCCTTTCTGACCTCGGCTTTCAATACCTCGTCATCTAAACGGGACTATTGCCAGCTGCTATATTCTCTCACAGCAACATCGAGAAGACCTGAAACATGGATGGCAGGAACGTCGACTAAAGAGGCAAGAGTATTCTCTGGAAGTGCGGATGTTGACAACCCGGGTTCTTGTGGCGCTTGTGTTAGAAGCACATTTGTGATAGTAATGGGAGGGCAGCTTGTCTCGGCGGTAGATCGATTATTAGCCCGCAGTCTGTCGAGCCGTTGTCTCTCTACCCTGTAGATTTGCTCGCGAATCATACTAGGCATATCTTCATGCGACTGTAAGATCCCACCGCTCTGCACATATTTTACCAAGCTCTCCAGCTGATCCCGGTAGAGCTTATAGTGTTTTTTGCCATAAGGATCCTGCCAGCAGTGCGGCCCGAGTTCACAGGACCCAGGACAACGCATCAAAGCATATACCTCTTTCTAGGCAGGCGGCTCTCCGGAAGCTGCTTCCTTAGCAAAGATCTGTCGGTCTCGCTCTTGAAGCATTCGCTGGGTAGCAGACGAAGTGCCTCGCTTATCAGTCGTCCTGCCACTTACGTTTAAGCTCGAAGCGTTCTCCATATAATTGAATAAAATGACCAGTCTCAGTTTCTTGCCAGCAAGAAAAAGGTCTCCCCAATCGAAAAGCTGTTTTTCTATAGAAGGCCAATCAATGTTAGTTCCATCAAACCTCAGAGTAAGGCCCTTCTGCCGAGTGGCGGATACGATAACAGACGTGTCGTCCGATTCAAGTTGTCGATGTGGATACTTCCGTACAAGTAGCTCCTTTAGCTTTGGTTGCAAAAAGAGCCTCCAGTGAAATCGAGGGGCTAGAACCAGATCTTGTTCTGTATCTTTCGCCACCGTCCTGTCATTGAGTGTGACCTTCCACTCAATCAAGTAGTGGATACAAGTCGGTAGATCCTCGTTATATGTTTGACCTTCCTCCTAATCACCGAACTGGAGTAACGGAAGACTATTCTTTTGCGAAGTAGTTTGTTATGGCGAAGCGTAATTGATAGGGGAGATAGGATCGACGTTGATAAAGCTTATGTCGGACGGGGAGGCGGGTGACCAACGGAAATTGCCAGGTGTCAGTGCATATTGTGACGTATCGCCCCACGGGTCAAGCGCTATGCTTTATTGAACGCCATAATCATCCTGGCTAACGACAGAACTGGGAGTCATTTTCTTGGGCCTCCTGTAACGACAGACTAAGGGTGAGTGATTATTAGTTGAGGCTTACACCATCAGGAGCCGTTGAGGGTGCTGTTCGCCTACAAACAACCGCCAACTGGTTCAGGATGGTCGTTGGCCGCTAATATCACTTGTTGAGGTTCTCTGGGCCAAAGAGACACCCTCGTAAGTGATGAATAGCAAACACCGCACAAAAAAGGAGAAGAAAGAGGTTGCCCAGCAGATCATCGAGTTGCCTGGCGCTAGGTGGCCTTCCCCACATGAGTTGCGATCCACCACGGGTTTCCATGAAATTCCACGGGCTTTCTTTTCGTACGGATAATGTAATCTTACGTCGCCTATTACTGTAACATACACGGCGCATTTTACTGCCCCCCTCAGTTAATGCGGCCCGCTCAATAAATGATCTACGCTAAGGCCTTGGCGGTGGGGCTGGGAATGAGTTTCTCAGTGTATGTTGGTCAAGGCGATTTCCAGAATGACTGTAGATCAATCGTCGTCTTCGCTCCATCATACGTTGTCATTCCCCTCTTAGTGAGCAGCTGTATGCCATGGTCGCCCATGGAGCAGATCATGTCTTCAACATCTTGATCCAGCTGGGACGCCTGACTAACATGGCCACCAGACCACAGCGGGTGGTGCATGTTGAAGTCCCCCACGATGGAATGATGGTCGGCGCTCCCCGTGCTTCCCCACTGTTCGCTTCGTAGCCTCAACGTACGTTTTGCTGCCGCTGCGCTTTTTGCCCTCTTCGCCGCATCCTCGCCATGCATCTTCCCTGCCATATACACGTTATGCACGTGCATGTTGCCCATTGTTGTTTTGACCGTCACTGTGCGTTAGTCTCTGGAGTGGTGCTTAACGACCATGTCTTCGGGTCGATACGCTTACTCACATACGTGCAGACGCGCGGGCGGCCTTTGTGCCCTGCACCTCTCCCGCACCGAAGAGATGCATCATCACCTTATCCTTCGATTTCATCGTGTTCGCCTGCGGTATCCGGAGCGTTTTGTCTAACATTTCGGCTGGGACGTGTTGTGAGACGCCCTGTTGCTGCGAGTGACAATAATACGGGCTTAACAGACAGAGAGAGAGAGATTGCGGGGCTGTACCACAAAAGTAAGGGGTTAAAGTGTGTTCCAACATTTGAAAAAAGAGAAATCACCCCGTGACTAGATTAACAACTATACAAATTGATTCTAACTACTAGCCTCTGCCTCAAGGTCTTCCCAACTCCAAACCGGCCCAACACAATACGTAGTACCCACCTTCAACAGCCCCGTGCAATCTCCAGCCGCACTACCAGCGAGACTGGGGTTGACCTGGCGGAACAGGTCGCTTGTGATACCGTTCGACGTGCAGATCTTCGCGCACGTCTCATCTGCCGCTGTAACCGTGTACCAGCTGCCGCAGTAAAGGGTAGTGCCATTGGCGACAGTGCTGTTGGCGGGCGGCAGGATGGCAGTACTTGTGTAGCCCGTGCTGCCACCGGGTGCGACTACGACTCCAGGGATGGGGTTGGAGACGTTGTAGATGCCACCCTGCGGCGACAGGCAGAGGGTGCGGCCGTGGATCCAGACAGTGGAGACGAGGTTGTCACAGAAGTAGTTGATCCACGGATTGTAGGCGCGCAGGTTTCCGATGCCGATGCCCGTATCGAGCTCGATGGACTCGCAGGTATCGGTGTCCTCCAGGATGTATAGCTCGTGGCAGGTGAGCGGAATGCAGAGCTCGTTGCCTATAGCCAGCGTAGTGCAGTTGGTGATATGGTCGGTGTTGGCGCTCTGCAGGGCAGCTGAGCCTATCGAGTAGGCCAGTGCCACACTGTCGCAGCTGTCGCCAGCCTTGGAAGTGTAGGTGACGTCAGTGAAGCAGGGGATGGCCTCCTGCTCGATGGGCACGTATTGCGGATCCTGCACGTCCGTGGGGCCAGTCTCGACCCCGCAGGTGCTATAGATGTACTCAAGTCGCGCCTTGAGATATGGAGACTCCAGCGGGGACTGGAAGATGGAGTAGGGCGACGACTGCATCATGCGGTTCAAGTTCACGTAGCACCACGAACACAGCTCGTTCTGCGGCATTTCTTCGTACGAATCGACAACCTTGAACGTATCAATCAGATCTGCCTTGTTAGTTACAATTGTATATCATGGTAGGAATGACGGGTGAAAACATACTGTTGCAGTAGCCATCGGTGTCTGGATCTTTCAAACAGGTCTCGTTGTATCCCGTCCAGATGGTGCCTCCTGCGCGTGCAGGAAAAGTAACGGCCGAGTTGATAGTAAAGTTCTGGCCCTGGCATGCCGAAGCAACACCGTCATAGTAGCTTTGCAGAGACCGGCCACAGCCAGTGTCGCACACGGCGTCGGTCAGGTTCTTGCTGTCCAGGGACCCGCGCATCTCGGGCTGCTGCCAACCTTCCAACATCTCATGGCACTTGATCCTCTGCTTCATAGCCGTCTGGCAGCCTGTCGTCAAGTCGACAATACGGCTGCTGTCATCGCGGTAAATCTGGAATCCTTCAAACTTGCGTTCACCAATGGTGGTATCGGACGAATTGCGCACCCACGCGAGGATGGACGATAGGAAGCCGTTGCGGTTGTCGACGGCACGCGTGACGAGCTCGCCAACGGGTGATACCATCTCAACAATAGCCTTGGTGCACAGATTGTAGATCCAGACGTCGTTGCTCTGCTCAATGAGGAAACCCCGCTGCTGGCAGTCCTCGGTGTTCACGCAGTCCTGGCTATAGTCCGAGAACCAGCTGTACAGCCCTGCACCCAGCATATACACTGTCTCTGAGTCTAGGATGCGTACAGCCCACGAGACGGCGCAGGTAGCTGACCCGGTGTCACAGTCGTCAAACGTTGGATCGTCCTTGAAGAGACCGGTGGTAAAGGGCTGCGGCGCCTTGGGCGTCGGCTGGAAGTAAGGAGACTCGGTCTGGATCATCCCGAGCACAATGTCTTTGGCGCCAGAGAGCTGGTACTGGTATAGAATGCAGTGCTCCGATGCCGTGCCATATAGCCACGTTGGGCCCTGGCTCTCGATCAGCACTCCACGGCCGACATAAATGTCGATTTGGTCCTGCGAGATCTTGTCGAGGTCGTGGTCCGCCACCCACACCCACACGTTTTCGATATAGGCAGAGCTCTGGGCCGTCATATGCAGTAGCAGTGAAGCTGCTTTGCACGCGGGATTGACGGATCCAGACAGTTTAGGGCAGTTTTCGGACTGGAGATCAGTTCCAATGGCACCGCCGACTCGGAAATGAGAGTCTAAACATATTAGCACCGTAACAGATATACAGAGGGACGAATAGAAAGAAGAAGGAATAATGTACCCCATAAACCAGATGAACCCTGAATTGACTCGTGTACGTTCCACTCCATCAGCACTGCTCCCGCGGTGTTTCCAGAGACAGTAAAGAGCATATCCTGAATCTCCACCACGCCGATATCACCAGGCTGTCCAACCTTGACCATGACCCGCGGGTTCATTTCATCCTGGAACTTGGCACCCTTAGCCATGATTTGCGACCAAGCCTGGCCAATGATGCGACTGCCAACAGGGACATTGAGTGTGTCCTTGACGACGTACACTCCGAAGGGGAAATAGACAATAGACGAGAGGTTGGCTGCATTCTGGAGAATGACATTAAGAATCGGGCCATCATCTGTGACTCCATCACCCTTGGCACCTAGAGACTTGACGTCCATGATCTGGGCCATGCCAATGTCGTGGTACTTGGGGCGACGGCGCGTAAAGTAGTTGGGATTGACATGACCAGTGGCGGCGAGCAGAGATGCCGTGCGATTCATGGCTGGAATGGCCTGTCCGTTGACGAATCCACTAACACCTGACTCGCTCGAGACCATACCGAATCCCCAGTTATCAAGGAAGACCTGATCACCACCGGCTACTAGGGTAGTGCCCAGCACGTCGTCAACAATGGCGTCCTGCACGTTGAAGAAGCCCGTGTTCTGCACCAGCAAAGCTGTCGAGTTTTCCGAGTATAGCGATGTTACGATACCCTTCGGTGTGTTGGCAATCAGGGCATCGGTGACAATCAGCGAGCCAACGGGCTGGCCATTGCTTAGGGGCCCACCAGCGCCACCAACAATGATGATGCCCGTGGTGCACGACTCAATAATGATGTCCTGCATGGTCCACGCCCAGTCCCAGTGGATCTGCAGGGCCGTTTTACAGTTAACAAACACCAGGTGGCTGGTGGTGAACTGCTGATTGCCAAAGTAGGCGCCAAAGTTACCTCCGACAAATGTGAGGTCAGCGAGGAAGCCGCCACTGCCGTTCTCCATGTAGATGCCCTGCTGCGTGCTGTCCGCTAGAGCGTAGAATTCAATATTCTCCAGCGAGGTGCCCTGTGCCACCTGCCAGTGGATGGCACACACGTACGCAGACGGATCCGTGAGCCGCACGTCGATCTTGAAGTTCTTGACGCTGCGCAAAAAGTTGTTCTGGTTGATATACCATTCTTCTGTGTCGCTCACGTACACATCGGAAGTAATAACGCCTAGACCGACAAAGCTTGACGCCGCCAGAATTGTTGGCACTGTGACCGGGTCACCGAGGAATTGCGTGTTATAGTACTGGATGATCGAGCTGCTGACCAGATAGGTGCCAGGGGGGAAGTATACAACGGCCGGGTAGATAGTACTGGAGCCACAGTCGGCACCGCAGCGGCCTCCGTCTGCAATGGCCTTGTTGATAGCTGCCGTATCGTCGGTCACTCCGTCGCCAACTGCTCCGTAGTCCATGACGTTGCGCCACACCTTATATCCAGAAGGCGCAAATGGGCTGCCGCCGCGTTGTTGCATGGTCGCCATCCAGTAGCTGGTGGCCGCTCGCTTGCTTATCGGCAGGGTCTCCTGATTCTTCTTTTCGTCGCCCTCGGACGGACTAAAGCCATTGAGGCCACTAGGTGTCTGCAGCTGCTGGGGTGGGAAATTGGTGTCATTCGAGCGCAGTGCATACTTGCGGCGCATGCGGGCAGCCACTTCCTCATGGTCTCCAGCAGGTATGGCCGGGGGAGCAGACTCAGCGACGATGCGCGCAGCTTCTCGGATATCGTCGGGGATAGAGTATGAGTAGCCGAAGCTGCTGTTGCCCGTGGAGCGTTTGGTCACGCCCTCCGATGGGCTGTCAATATCTAGAGCCGGCGCAGGGGTTCTGGCGCCGGTATTCTCATTGGTGTCATCGAACTCATACTTGTTGAAATGAATGTTTTCCAGACGCAGCTTGTTGGCCACCGAGAGAGCCTCGAGAGCCTTGCGCACCGTCTCCTTTGCATCCTGTACGGCAGCGGAGGATGCGGGAGACAACGAGGGAGAAGAAGAAGTAGTAGTAGAAGAAGACACAGCAGAGGAGGCACGGGCATGATGGAGATGCTGGTGAGCAGCATGATGGCCATGGGCAGATACGTGGAAAGCCAGCAGAGCCCAGCAGAGAGCCGTGAAGAGGACCCTCAGAGGGGGAATCTGGTCGAGCATCCTGCACTGCAGACTCCTTTTTCCTCAGTCTTGTTTTGATTCTCTTGGGGAGATACCCTCTCTTACTATATCTCAAAGGGGACCTTGGACCGGAAGGGAAAAAGGAATTGCAATTCCCACTCGCTAGTCTGCCTCATGGCTTCTTCCGGTGTCGGCAATATACCTACAATAGAGCGGCTTGAGATAAGAACCAGAGTAGTATTCATTACGAAGTACTCACGGAAGGAAGGCGACGCGAAAGGCAAGAGACAACCAAGAGAAAGCCAAGAAACAGCCAAGAGAAAGTCGAGAAACAGCCAAGAGACGAGGTCAGCTATGTTCGGCATCAGGGTCCAATCGAGACCCTGAGGCTATATTAGCTCCTCGATAGCGTGGCCCGGGTACAGTTAGCCGCGAACTACGCTCTTAGTGGGAGGAGCCCTAAGCACCCGCTGCACGAGGGTGGGCATGCTAATCTCCGGAGACCCCGCCTAATGCATCCGTCGCTACACTCCAGCGCCGAACCCCGTCCTATACAAGGGATTCTTATACTAATGATTTGTTTTCGAGTGCCCGATAACGGTGATTCTTACCGATTGTGAATTAAGGAACTAGAAAAAAGGCCTCATTCTCTAAGCGAGCTCATCGATAGTCAAGTGTAACTCTACCTTTTCCAACATCCGACTACTACCATCCAGTCTTGGCAATTGAACTATTTCTATATTCGGCTTTAGTACTAGGGGGGCGATGAAATTATAGTACACATTGCAATTTCCTCTATCCTGCTTTTCTTTTCCTTTCTTTCATCCTTCCATACCATTTACCTCCTCGCCAGCTGAAGTGGACAGAGCATACCTGGTAGAGTACCTAGGTTGCCTGCACCATGCTGACCCGGCTGCTCTTCTTGGTTCTGGCCCTGTGCAGCTTCCTGCAGGTACAGGCCCAGGACTGCAGTGCTTCGAATCCTTGTGCTACCGGATGCTGTTCTAGGTATATCTCTGATCTTGGTCCTGCTTGAACCCAAACCAATAGCTGACTTTTACCCTAGCTCGGGTTACTGCGGAGTTGGAGACGAATTTTGCGTATGTCTTCGTTTGTGAGGATTAGGGTGTAGACTACCCAGGTTGTAGATTTCATCAGCTGATCTCTCTCCAGGGTGCCGACTGTGTGGCTAGCTGTGACTTCCAGGCGGAATGCGATGCTAACCGGCCTTGCGCGAATGACGCCTGCTGTTCTTCTTCCGGATTCTGTGGCCTCGGGCCAGACTGTGAGTGACTTGTTTATTCTAGACTATACTACGAGTGTCATAATTGGTGGCTGACTGTAATTTAGACTGTTCAAAGGAAAACTGTGTTGCTGGCTGCGATAATAAAGCCTATTGTGACCCTGGTGGCTATGGCGAATTTGCAGAACACGCCAAATGTCCCCTCAATGTCTGCTGCAGCAAGTATGTGAAATTGATCATGAGAGATTAAGATAGAAATGAAAGGACAAAAGGCTAATGTGATGTAGGTGGGGATACTGTGGCATGACTTCTGAGTTCTGCGGCGACAAAAAAGTCAAGCGTCCTTCAGCTAGCTACAGTCCGAGCACGCCTCTGTATACCATCGTCGGCTACTACGAGGGTTGGTCACATGAGAGACCATGCCATAGCTTCTTCCCGGAACAGATTCCATTGGGAATATATACAGTTGAGCGACCCCTTGTTACTCAAAGTGCGCTGAGACCAGAGAGGCTAACGAGACCACTAACCGCAGCACCTCAACTATGCTTTTGGCGCCATTGACCCGGACACATTCGAAGTTAAGCTGGCCTCAACAGAGGAAGAGGACCTGATCAAGCGGCTTGCTCGACTCAAGACCCAGGACCCCGACCTCAAAGTCTTTATTGCGCTAGGTGGTTGGTCGTATAACGACCCTGGCCCGACCCGATCCACGTTCAGCAATCTAGCTACATCCAAAGATGCGCAAAAGAAGTTCTTCAAGTCTCTCATCTCGTTTCTCTCCACATATAATCTCGACGGTGTTGATCTTGACTGGGAGTATCCCGGTCCAGATGACATTGTAGAGCGCGGTGGCCGTGAAGAGGACTTTGCCAACTTCCCTACCTTCTTGCGTGCACTGAAAGAGGCTCTCAAGAGCGCCGGGGGACGTGATGGACTGACCGTCACGCTTCCAGCCTCGTACTGGTTCCTACAGCACTTTGATATTGTTGAGATGGAGAAGCATGTTGACTTCTTTAACATCATGACTTACGACTTGCACGGTGCCTGGGACCGGGGCAACAAGTGGCTGGGGCCATATTTGCTTGCGCACACGAACCTGACGGAGATCCAGGATGCCATGGATCTGCTTTGGCGCAATGAGATCCCAAGCAAGAAGGTAGTCATGGGCACGGCTTTCTACGGCCGGGCCTTCACGGCCACATCAACGTCGTGCATGGAGCCCGGCTGTACATTTGAGTCAGCGGGCAACAAGGGACCGTGCAGCCGTGAAAATGGCATTCTTCTCAATAGCGAGATCATGGACATCATTGACGATAGGGGCCTGACGCCGACACTGTACAAGGAGGCTGGAGTCAAAGTGGCCCACTGGGACGACCAGTGGGTGGCCTACGACGACGAGGAGACACTGCAACTCAAAGTCGACTATGCGCTGGGACTGAACTTGGGCGGCGTCATGGTATGGGCTGTGAGCCATGATACCCCGACTCGCCAGTTCTCCAATGCGTTCTACGCCCGGGCAGCTAACCGGCACGGCATGATCCTCAAGGAGATCGACGACAACCACCACGACCAGGTGCAAATCAAGAAGACGATCGACCAGTGCAAATGGACCAACTGTGGTGACGGCTGTCCCAATGGCTACCAGCCAGCTACGCGCATCGACGGCAACAAGCACAATGTGGGCGAGCTCATGATGGACAGCACTGCCTGTGAGAACGAACTCCACATCCTGTGCTGCCCTGAGACGTCAATGCCGACGTGTGGCTGGTACAAGCACTCCAACAGCTTCTGCGACTATACCTGCCCAGACGGCACCGTCGAGGTGGGCAGCACCAATGGCGGCTGTCACAGCGGCTACCAGGCTGCCTGTTGCAGCGTGGGCACCAGTGATAAAAAGATGCCCAGCATGGACGTGTACGACAGCTGTGTATGGGCCGGTGAAGCCAGCGACTGCAACGCCGACTGTCCCATCCTGAAAAAATATGAGCAGCTGTCGTCTGCCGAGGGCAGCGGTGCGGTCAAGTGCAAGCCCGACCAGGAACGCAAGTACTGCTGCTATGATGATGACGACAACAAGTGGACCGGCGGAGATTGGTACAAGTTTGAGAACATGTTCGTGCAGTTCGTTGACGATCCACTGAGATGCTCGTCCGACTGCCCAGGCAACATGTATCGCCTCGCCATGGAGCGAACGGGCGTGTGCAAGAACAAGCCCGGCGCAATGTCGTACTGCGCACTCAACAGTCGCTACGACACCGAGTGGAAGGAACAACAGAACGTCACCGACCTCAAGGACGCCCTGGGTCACTTTTTCCAGAGCCCTACGTGCCCTAATCAGGACTCTGGAGGCCTCTCTACCCGCGACGTCAGCGATTCCCAGGCGCGGACCCAGGCTCGAACTGTGCTGATTTCCATCCTGAGCGCAGCATACTATAACAGTGACCTGATCGCCGACTATATCTCGTACTGGAACCTGAAGATCCAGGATTATTACTCCAATCTGCAGTTCCCGGGCTTTAGAGATGATCTTAACGACTGGTCCGGCAACATTTACAGTCTGGACATCGAGAACCTGGCCGACGACATCCTGTGCAATCTTGAGGCATACGACGATCTAGCCAGCTCCAGCCCGGTGCTAAGCTGTTCGGCGACAAATGAGTGCGCCGACGCAGATAGCGACTGCGCCAACGCCGAGTGGGACGAGACGTGCAGCGATTTTTCGACGATAGAAAAGCGCGTTGGAGCTAGCCGGTTGTACTGCTTTGTATATGACGACCAGACTGGAGGCGAGGGGGATACTGCGATGCATTCTTCCCAGTACCAGACAGTCAGTGAGCCTTCGCGTAACAGTGATGTCCGGCTGCGCGTAATTATATATCGCGACCTGGCCGACTGCGCCAACACTGAGGTGCAGATGGTTTTCCTTCCCAGTGGAAACACTTACAATGGCCGGCCAGTACACAGTAAGTCCTGCTGATCATATCACGATGAATTCTATCGAGCTGCTAATGTCTTTTCCCTCCCCCAAGTGGAACATATCATGGAGATGAACACAGAAGGACGCTTCTTATCCGACATCACATACGGCCGACTGGATGAAACCTCGATCAACGCGTATACTCCTGTACCAGCTGGTTTTGTATCTGACGCCTGGATTAACGGGCCCAATATCAACCCGGCTACCTGGGGACCGCCCATCGGAGGAGGCCAGAGTCTCACCAATTCCTGGTGGCCCTCTGTTCGCATCTTCGAGGCGTACGGCAGTCTCCGAAACCAAGACAACTTTTTCATTCTCGATGCCTATCTCAACTTCCTCAAGAACCGGGTCAGTCTTTTTCTTTCTTTTGTTGGATCTCAAGAACTAACTGTTGAACAGGTCTGGATGTGGCGTCGGTGGAATCGAGGACCACTGGCCGATAGTTCCATGACAACCTACGTTAACGACATGACAAATCCTGACCGGGCATTAACGCGCATGCGCAGTGTCATTACTATATTCCGCTATCTCAACGCCGAGGAGGTGCGTCGTGCCCTACGCGCTCAGTACCGAGAGATCGGTGCCGAGCGGTGGATTGCCAACCAGGCATGGAACTTGGCGAATCCAACACAAACATTTGATATCCGGCCCATTTGGATAGCCTGGTTCAGGAACCACGTCAATGGCATGATCACGACGTCGACCAGCTTCCTCAACCGGTGGCTTGATGACATGGAAACAAACTGGCAAGGTCAGACTGGGCCTTTGGCTGTGCGGGTGCTGGGGGACATTGAGCGGTTGCGGGTGCAAATACGTAATGGAGCTGTGAATATTCGGATCGATGACTTTTAATTCGGGTTAGCTCTAAACAAATGTATATCTAGTGTGTATATGCCGTTAATTGGATGATTTTACATTCAGAGTTGATGTCTTTGAATGCCCAGTGACTATGCTGAAGTCTGAACAAAGACAAATTCATACTTGAATATTCAGACACGGATTTTGTTTAATAGCCGAGGACAGCATTGGGGGAACCTATGCCTTCCATTTTGAAAGAGAATACGATTGAAGGACGAAGCACCCTAAGAAATGGGGTCATAATGAGAAATGCAGGCCATCAAAAAGTAACTCACAAGATAAACAGCGTCGTGAGGCCACAATGCTGCTTCGGGGATAGACTAAACGCGGACTGAGTGCTCAGTAGATGCAGGCCTCTGATAATTCTCTGAGCAATCAGGGAGTCTAAGCCCGGGTGGACTGAAATATAATTACTCAGTAGGTCTGACTCCAAGGGCTCTCATAAAAGCAATGACTGCTAAGAAAGGAAAGCCCCAGCATAGGAAGTATGGTACATTGAGTCTCCTATGTACTACTGTGTATGGCATAACCTTCTATCTTATCTATTCCACAATCCACATGGCTTCAATTACTGTATGCTACATCTGACGGAATCGGGCTCGAAAAGCAGCAGTCCATCGGATCTTGCTAGTTTACTCGAGCGTCCTCTCAACCGGGCTCGTCTCGCCGTCCTCGTTGGCGAGTGACAGTTCCTGGCTAATGAGAGGGCATGTCAGCAATTAGGATCAAAGCCCTGAGCCCACCAAGCCTCCGAGTTCCCTATGGTCTCTTCGTGGAAATTGAGTGACTCACCGTTCCAGAGCTCCGCATAGACTCCGTTCAGGTCTAGCAAGTCCCGGGGTGACCCTGTCTCCACCACCTCGCCATCCTTAAGCACCAGGATCAGACACTATGGAGGTAGTGTCTACTGTTTTGCAGAGAGCTTCCATACAAACAGGCCCATCTGGTTAGCCCGGTCAGCTGCTCCCCTCTACCACACGTCCGTCAGGTGATCTCCAGGTCCATCGTCATGTCATGCGTCACAAACATATCTAAATTTTAAGCCATTCAGAGTATTATTTTGATATATTACCATGAAATGCAATGTAATTTAGGCATTCAAGATATAAATATATCTCTTCGTTAATACGTATAGTTATTTTTCTATATTGCGCTAGTAGGCTAGGAACGCTATGTAGACTATAGGACTTTAATGTCTTACCTAAAAAAGATATAGTCGTTAAGATATGAAGTTGTAATTTATCGCGTTTAATATGGTGTTTTGGGTTGCTCGCTCGGCCGGGTTGCTCTCGGCCGGGAATTACGTTATGTTTTTGTATGTTTACATACTGTAGGCTTTGTAACAGCCGAATGTCGGCCGCACGGACCGCAAAACGCCCGCCGGCTAGGGGTTGACCTCTCAATAGGCCTTTCCCCATGATTTCGGCTGATTCCTTCGATACCATCATCATTCGATTCAATCAGCTTCGTCCTATTGGATATCTTACATACTAGCATATACAGAAATAACCTATTCTATTAGTTATAAGCCCGAATACACACTAAATATTATCAAGATATAATCAACGAAGCCGTTGCCCCAGCGTCCCCTCGACTTTCAGTCGAAATCGTTTCATCTGCTCACTGAGCAGGGGCTGAGCAGCGCTAAGCGGACTCAGCTGAAGATGTGACTCATGATCCGCAGTCCTCATCTGTCATTGCCCGTGGCGCTCTCTTAATATCATGACCTCCAAACTCCCCCTGAATGGCGCCGAGGCTCCCTCCCTCAAAGCTCGAAATGATTCGGCATATGATCCTTAGCAAATCACTGACTACATCGCAGATGGCTCAAGCCGCGGAATGTAGTAAGCGTTCCTTCATCAACATCGGCAACAACCTTCGCTGGTTCGGAAATGTCAGAGCACCACCAACTCGTGTTGGCCGACGACGAAACATAACCCCTCCGATGATACAGGCCCTGTGCGACCAACTACTCGGAAAGCCTAGGTTGTATGTGGATAAGATTGTGATCTTTTCATGGGAAGTGTTTCGTGTACAGCCCACAAATTCGAGCCTTAAGCGGGCATGGACAGTACTATCTCTTGCAAGCCCATCCCTGAAGCCTTATTTGACCAGTAAGAATCTCACTAGACGGCCAGTGGTAAAGTTGTCTCTCCATCTTCATCCTCATCGTCATCTTCATTCATAGCCTGAAGTTTATGTTGACCTTCCTTAGAGGTGACTTTCCTCCCTCTAATAGCAACCCAAAGCAACTTCCCCTGCAACACACCAAAAATCACATTATCGACCAGCGGCCACAAAAAGAAATTCCACGACTTTATCAAAGCAGGCCATGGCATAGCAGTCAACCCCATCAAATGTTTAGTGAACCAGGGCCAGACCATCACAGCCCAGGACATAGTCAGAATACCGTGTACCCCAGCCTGACTAGCGATTCCGGCGAGGCTCAAGGGGGACGCAGAATCTAGCTTTGTCGGACCTCGCGTTGAAAATGCAGACCAACCCAGGTAAACGAGGGCTGGGTTGGTGTAGAATAGCAGCTGAGGAAAGCCATTCGTAAAAATCTCAACCAATGTACGGCGAGAATTGCCAGAAATGAGAGGGATAAAGGTGTGTAACCCAGTGAGCACATAGACCACTATCAGTGTGATCTTTTGCCTGGGTGGTATGGAGCTAAAGGCGACACTGGTCAAGAATCTGCCCAAGCAGGCTGTTAGTGATAGATTTGGGAAGATAGAAGTCTTCGTGGAGTGGGTCGCTTACTGAACAAAAGCAAAGATCATCCAGACCGTCGCAATTCGGGATAGATTCATCCAATCATGGGACCTTAGATCAATAGGGTCTCCGGGTGACAGGGATTTCTTCGCAACATGCCCGGCATACATATGAGACAGATTCGCCTGTTCTGTCGCACTATGGATATTGAAGCATAGGTATACAAGAGAAATGTTTGTTTTGTATCCCTTCTCTCGGAGCTTGCGAACCTGAGCAATGTAGGCTACAAGATTGAAAGCAATCAGAAACCTGACAAGTTAGTATGATTACCAGATTCAGAATTGCGGATGAATCGATGTAAGGAAGGATTGTAGTTACCGGAATAGCCAGACGGACATCGTGGGAGTATATATAGTCCCTTCTTTCTTGACCACGTCAAAGGCCAGAAACGGATGTTGCGGAACAAAAGAAGAAAGATTCGGTTCGAGGATACCTGGCGCGTTCACTAGTCGCAACTAGTTACTAACGAGTAAACAGGGTTACGGGAATTAGATAAGCAGTGCCAAGATCTAGTTAGTTAGACCAGAGCTCGGCCCCGGGCCTTGCTTGAATCATCACAACGCTTCTCCAACCTTTTTGCAGCGAGATCTAAAACAACTACACAAGTCACCATGCCACAGACCAATGGGGACGAACTAGGTCTGGCCCAGGTGAGTCTATGAGCCTAAAGGATGGCGCCTGTCCTGCGGTTGATGGGGATGGGGCCCGCCTTGCGTCCACTCCCATCCCACCTCTTTCTATACGATGAGCATGCTAACGTCTCAAAGGCCTTAGCCGATCTAGCAAAGTATTTCACTTGATGTCTATCTATCTGGTTTCGCTATCTGACATGACAACAGGGGCGAACGGACCGCGTCGGCGCTGGAGAACAATCTCAAAGATCTGGAGAGCAAGATGGACGAGTTCTTGGCGCTCTTTGAGGGGCAGGGTTCATCTCAACCGGACACAGGCGACGCAGTTCAGGACACCACGAAAACACAAGAAGAGAAGGTCAGCCCCGAGGAACCGAGCCGTTGAACAGCCCGCCCATGTGGAACTGACCGTCGGGTCCCTTCTCCACCACCCCAACCTCCGTGATGATCCCGTCGATCAGGGCCGCTGGGGTGATATCAAATGCCGGGTTCCACACATTTATTCCCGGAGCCGCGATGCAGACGGTCTCCAAGGTCACGCTGCCCTCAACAGCCGTTGCGCCAGCACGGGGACCCTTGATGCTGGTCATCTCCGACGCGGGACGTTGCTCAATGACGATATCGCTTCCTGATTTGGTCGCCAGATCGATGGTGGTGCGTGGTGCAGCGACGAGGAATTTCACTCCGTGGTGCTTGGCCAAGACTGCCAGGCTGTAGGTACCAATCTTGTTGGCTGTGTCTCCGTTGGCGGCAACTCGGTCTGCGCCCACCACGATGGCGTTCACCCCAACCTGGGCGTTCGCCAGCAATGCCGCCGCCATGGAATCCGTGATCAGTGTAGCAGGAATCTTATCGTGAACCAATTCAAATGCCGTCAGACGCGAGCCTTGGTTGTAGGGTCTTGTCTCTGAACAGTAGGCGTGGCGTAGGACGTTCTTTGATGCGAGGGAGCGAATCACCCCGAGAGCTGTGCCGTAGCCCGAAGTGGCGAGAGAGCTGCATGCCTGTTAGCAATCCCCACAAGGAGTTGGAGGGTCTGCAGAGGGACTGATCGATCTGTCCTACCCGGTGTTGCAGTGCGTCAGAACCGCGACATCCGCAGCTCCGGGCTTCGCGGCATGAGCCATGATCCACTCCGCACCGTTGTGTCCGATGCGTTGGTTGTCGTCCAGGTCCTTGCCCAGCATATCCTCGGCGCCCTGAATGAAGACAGCCACCACACTCTGGCCAGTGGCCCCCAACTGCCCCGCTTGTGTTGTCACCGCCGTACCCAGCTTCTGCGCCGCATCGGCCAGGTTGACGGCGGTCGGGCGGCTGGTGACGAGATAGTCGAGTTTCTGGGCAATCAACGTTTGCGCTTCCTCGGGCGACGTGGGAATCTTGTTCGCGGCGCCGAGCGAGTGCAGTTCCGAGGCAAGCGCAAGCATTGCCACGATCGCAATGGCGGGTGCGCCTCGGACCTTCATCTCCTTGATCGCATTCCATCCATCTTCGGCCGTCTGAATAGGAATGAACTTCTCAACAAAAGGCAGTTGCAGTTGGTCCAGGATTTCCAGGTGGCCCTGGCTGTATTTGATTGCTTGTAACATGTCGCAGCCGGAGTGTGAGGGTGGTTTGTCTCTTCTTTTTTTTGGAGCCCCGCGCCACTCTGAAGACACCCCGCGGCAATGGAAAATCATGCCTCAGGCACCAAGTGGCGTCAATCCGCTTGCCTCAGGCAAGAGACAACATCGTCAATGAGCTGACCAGAACTCAGTCCGCTCTTTAACATACCCAACCCCACGGTCATCTCCGTTGTCTGCCAGGCTACCGTACCGACATGCGTATAGACCACGTCACTGCGGTCCTTCGCGGTCTAGTGTTTATGTTAGCTGACCAGCAGCCAATCCTCATCTCCTATACACCGCGACAGTCCGGCAAGAAGGGGAAACGGGTCTCTGGGATGTAAATGCGTGGGAAGCTTTTGCAGATATCTCCTGATTTTGACTCCGCTTGATCTTAGTCCAAATGGATGCATACTAGGCTATACACTTCCGGGTTGCCTTGACAGCAAATCACCCTGTGAAAGGGATGTCGATCCTTGATTTCCCCCCACCTGGAACCCCGAATTTGCGTCCCCGAATTGTATAGAGGTCGTAGTCAAGATGGCATGCACACAGTCTTTGACTTCCAGTCAGAACAATATGCTGACCCCCAGATAATGCGAAGCCGTGTGTTCTCCCAGGACGATTGTAGGCAAGTGCGATAGATGCAGTAGCCATTCATCCGGCGGCTTGTCGTTCAAAGTCACGGGTAGAAAGCCGGCCTTTTCTGGCCTCCAAAGTAGTCATTTCCGGTCAATGCACAGGTCCTCACATTCTAGTTGTTTTCTACTACAAGCCTACGATATCTGGCCACAGCCCCCAGCGGGTCGCCAGGGGTACTCCCGGCCGCCTGCTCAGGGACGAGAGGAAGATGTGGACGGGGCATATTGGGAATCGGGGAATTTGGATAAGCAAATGAGGCAATGCATCTCAATGGTATATGGGCTAGAAAGATGTCATGTGTATTTGACCAAACAGAATATTAGCGGTCCATCGCTGCATGGCTGCTGCGAAGCTCCAAAACCTCCCTTGATTCATAGGTGGTAGAACACTTCCTCTCGGGGATAGCCAAAGACCGCTCATCAAAGCTCAGATCACGCCACGTCCTATACGGTGTATTTTTTTTTGGGCAACTCCACAGAAGGTCCACCGCTTATCGCGCCCGGAACGCGTGCTGTCATCGGCGCCTGCCATAGGTTCAACTCAAAAAGGAACTCAACAAAGAAGTAAAATTAACAGAAAAAGGGGGGTTTCCCAGTAGTCGTAGGAAAAAATTGTACTGACAAGATACTTGCCATGATAGCGATTCAGCTTGTAGCCATGTGTGTCTCATGCAGGCGGTGAAGTGCTTCGGCATGTCTAGGTTGAGTGCATAAATACCGCTCCTTCGCACGGTGCAATGATGACAGATGGCATTATCAAAGCTCTCCCTTAGCCAAGCTAATTGTTGCTCACCCAGAGCTTGGTGATTCGGTAATATCTTGAGCAGGGCATGTGATCAAGCGGTGACACCTAAATTAAAGCAATAAGTAACATGACAATCAGCATTTAACCCAATGGTGCCGTATCCATATAGCACAATATACGTATCTTCATAATCTGATGCAGTGAATTCACGGCTCTATAATCAGGTGCAGCCCGTTCCTGGTCACATAACACATAGACCTGTGGCAGGCAGATGGGGGAGAAAACATGGCGGGGCCACGCCTCGCAAGGGGCTGGGTTGAGCACAGGATCTACTGTAGCAGCCATATTAGACACAAAAACCTGCATTGTCCATCCCTTGAGAGAAACTACATTACTTCTTAGGTCATCTGAAGTCCGAGCGCAACCTCTCTTAGTGCAGACTTCCTGCAAAGTTTCATACTGGAGCATTGCCCTGGATCAATCTTTGCATTGAAAGTATTCATTCGGGCTGGAATGAGATCAGTCATGCAGACCAGGGATCTCGGGCCAATCAAGGGATCTCGGCGGGAAGAAGGTATATTTATTTTTCTTATGGCTGCGTGTACTGGAAGAAAGAAGCGATTATTTGAGAGCAGCTTGCATTGGCTGATAAATAATAACTAATTTGGCACGTTTTTTCTCCCCAACCAAAATTCAGCATGCTATTTTCTACACATTGCCTGCTTTTTATTGCATTCTTAATACCCCTTTTCCCGGTTTATGCCGTTGCAAATGATGCCCTAGCACGAGCGCGAACAGCATTCGACACTCTCCAAACATGGTACAATGCGACAAACGGACTCTGGAACACTCGTCAATGGTGGAACTCGGCCAGCTGTATGACTACGATCGCGAAAATGGCTGCCATTGACCCATTAGTCGTGGATACTGCAGTCTATGTGTTCAACAATACTTTTAACCGAGCTCCGAGCTCTAACCCACACCCAGGCCCGGAAGTTAAGACAGGTTTCCCGCAAAATCATACATCTTCAAGAGCGAACGATTCGGGGAATGCTTCACAGTGGTTGGACTCTGCCTACGACGACGATGGATGGTGGGCCCTTGCATGGATTGCTGCGTACGATGTCACTGAGGATAGCGCCTACCTCGAACTAGCAGAGGGGATTTTCTCGAGTCTGGTGAGAGGCACTTTTGCGCAATCTTGTCCGGTGTGTACTTACTATCTCGGTAGACTGCTGCTTGGGGTACCAGCTGTGGTAGCGGTGGCCTACCATGGAACCCCACCAGCACGTACGTGAATGCCATAACAAATGAGCTTTTTCTATCGATTGCGGCACACTTGGCCAATCGGGTGCCATCTAGACAAGAGGAATATGTAGATTGGGCGCAGAAAGAGTGGGACTGGTTCGCTTCTCAGGGCTTTATGGGAGAAAACAACACCATTAGCGACGGGCTTTTGGATAACTGCAAAAATAATGGTCAAACTATGTGCGCTTGCCGTCCCACAGACCTATTTGTCTTCTCCAGCTTATCTCTGTCCAGATGGTCCTATAACCAAGGGGTCGTTCTCGGCGGTCTTGTCGAGCTAAACAAGGCTGCACCGAATGTCAAACTCCTTGAATTCGCCAACATGATCGCGAAAGCTGCAATTGGAACTCTTTCCGATTCCAACATGATAATTCACGAGTTATGCGAGCCAAATGACTGTGCTCCGGATGCTACTCAGTTCAAAGGCATCTTCATCCGCAACCTGCAAATGTTGCAAGAAGCATCCCCCCATCACATTTATAAGCAGGTCATCGACAGCTGCGCAAAAAGTATTTGGGCGAACGATAGGAACTCTCAAAATCAGCTTGGTGTCAATTGGGCAGGCCCTTTTATGGATCCGGCGGATGTGTCAACTCACAGCTCGGCAATGGACGCACTTCTTGCTGCTATCACGGGCTAACCATATTGTTAACTACACTCTGTGTGCAACTTGCATGGGTCATACACTACTGGAAACGTAGTGAACATTCAGAAATCACGATTGCCTAGAGATAGTATCCGATTTGTTTGTTAATCTGGAAAGTACGCGTGCAGAAGATATAAGAGCTGTGTTAAAACAGCGAATCATCAAGAAGGATGAGTACTAAACGAATGTGGACCCATGAGCAACCAATCAGTTGCTAGTGGTAAGTTATCCTTCATGTTCTGACATAAGGCCTAGGTGCAAGTTTCGCTGCGTCGATAGGCACGAAGACACCATCCCATCTGCAGAAGGCGAGACTATCATTCCCAAGGATAATTAGTCCAGAAGTCTAGACACCCGTCGATTCGTCTGGTCCAATCGAAGCTTATCCACATATCCCAGGACTCCGGAATTCACCTCCGTTCGTAGACCCTTTGTAGATATTGCCAACACAGTTGTGAATAGGTGAACGGCAATTTTTCCATCGATGCTCATTCGCGTGGTACTCACTGGAAAATCCTTCTTGGGAACAAGGTATCCAATCAGCATGACCAAACCCATGGCAGAAGTAAGTGCTGTGTATAGACTGTGCTCATTGTGGTAACCACTTCGCTGCTCCGATTTTGCCGCGCCTCACCGTCCCGTCACCAGGAAGCCGGGCCTGCTGCCTGAGGCGGAAATCGGGGGCCAGAACGTGAGCTTCACGGGGCTGGCCGCAAGTCATCTTCGCTGGTCTCGACCAACGGCTCAAGTGGCCGCTGAAATGGGTTAAACTTGGACCTCAAAACATACTTCGTTCTGGTCCATGCCTCTCCCGCCATGTCGGCGCGTCTGCTGCACCCGGACGAGTACGAACTCGGCTCTAGGTCGTCCGTTGATTCCGATGGCACTTTCAACCTTGACGATGATGATTTCGAGTCCCAGATTCCTCCCACATCCAGGCTGGGCGCACGGCGACGGCCTTGGTTTGCCCGGCTCTTCCCTTTCGCTTTCTCCGGGTACCGACGCCTGAAGACAAATTCCCGACCCATTCTCGTCAGCTCCGCGCGCCCGACATGCGCCCGACGCTTCTCCTTTCGCCGCCGATGCTGCAACCTTCACATCGTCTTCGGGGTGGTTCTCGCCCTCGTTCTTTTTGCTTCCATCTTCACACCTTCCTACACCCATCCACCCGCACATTATTCGACCCTGCGGAAGTCAGCGCTGGAAAAGAACTCTGCTGGCAGAGGCAACCCACATAATGAAAAGGTATTCATTGCAGCAAGTCTATACGACCGCGGCGGAGACCTCGCACGGGGACAATGGGGCACACAACTCCTCCAGTTGGTTGACCTTCTTGGTAGTCACAATGTGTTTGTGAGCATCTACGAGAATGACAGCGGGGAAGAAGGGCAAGCCGCCTTGCGAGAGCTGGAGCAACAGATCCCCAGCCCGAAGAGGATTGTTTTCGAAGAGCATCTGGACCTCAAGACCATTCCATCTATCACCATACCGGGTGGCGAGACTCGCATCAAGCGCATTGAGTATCTGGCGGAGCTTCGAAACAAAGCGCTACAGCCACTGAATGACCAACCCGACACCCGCTACGACAAACTTCTTTACCTGAACGACATTCTCTTCGAGCCCGTTGATGCGCTTCAGCTGCTCTTTTCAACAAATGTCAACGGAGACGGTAGATCCCAGTACCGCGCCGCATGCGCAGTTGATTTTGACAACCCCTTTAAATTCTACGACACCTATGCAACTCGTGATCTTCAGGGATACTCCATGGGACTTCCATTCTTCCCCTGGTTTTCTACCGCTGGAAGCCACGAAAGCCGAAAAGATGTTCTGCAAGGAAAGGATGCTGTTCGAGTCCGTAGCTGCTGGGGAGGCATGGTGGCCTTTGATGCCAAATTTTTCCAAGACCCATTGCCTACTGGCACCACTCCGGCGCGTTTCCGCTCCGGAACTGATCTCTTTTGGGAGGCATCCGAATGCTGCCTCATCCACGCTGATATTCAAGATCCTCAGACTCGCGTGGATGAGATCACGGATACGGGTATCTACATGAACCCGTATGTGCGGGTGGCTTATGATCGCCGAACTCTTTCGTGGTTAGGAATCACTCGTCGATGGGAGAAGCTGTACTCGCCCATCCACAATATTGGCAATCATCTTGTCGGTCTGCCATGGTATAACCCCCGCCGCACTGAGGCACCTGGCCAAAGCGTGCAGGAGACTGTTTGGATCCCCGACAGCAGCCAGGATGGCGGGGGTTCCTTTCAGACCGTGGATCGCACCGCTGGCAATGATGGCTACTGTGGCCGCCGCGGCCTGCAAGTCATCGTGGAAAACCGCAAGCCAGGGCAAAAAGGTTATGAGCCGATCCCTGTGCCATCGATATAGAAATGGACGTAGGCTGGTCAATGTAACGAATTGTATGGCCAGCTGTCCGTGTAATTCTTGTATGATTTTACCTCACATAGCTTGATGAATAATAGAACGACATACTTGTGACCGTGTTTCTCCACAGACACTGCTACCATCAATCAGCCCTGGTGGCCTGCTGCTTGCCGATTCAGCCATGAGCTTCGCTCCTGCGGGTGCGTTTCCATGCCGAAGCCGCGTGCCAACCTGGCGGCGTCGACCACCCGGGACAGACATGTGCAACCTGACTTGCAGACCTACATCCGGTCGGCATGCAACCAGTACCTGACGATTTCACTACCGATCCGGAATTGCCGAGGCGTTCCTTTTGCTGATCTTCAGTCGCCAATGACTTTGTCCCTCGATGATCCATAAAAGTGGAGTAGACCATCTCCAAGTCTCCACGTTGGACCACTCTGTCCCCGCTTGATGTTTCTTGGTACACTTGGTCCGGCAATTTAGTATCCGATGTTGCGGTACCTACGCCATATAACCTGTGGATAGCGCTGCAGAGTATCAACTTGCGATTGCAAAGTGTGTGGCCTTTCAATATGTTTGAGGTCTCCCTTGCTTCTCCTAACGTCTCCTAGCGCTAAACTAGTCCAAGCCTAGCCTATGTTAGACGACGTCTATTCGCTTATTCGAACATACTCCTGCTTTCCCTCAGCCCTACGTCATTCCTAACTATGCTAATCCATATGCCGCGACCATGGGAGGCCAGCTTTCCCGCGTCAACGCCACAGGGCCCTCTCCAGGACATGTATTGATACTGATGAGTACCAATGCCCCCTTGAGTGGAATGCTCAGCGTGCTGCCCTACATCGCCGGTAGTACGCGAACTTTTCCCCCTTCAAGGTCCAGTTCCAGCTCTAGCCTATAAAGATGACAGAGAGCAGCGGGCCCGGGTGTCACCTAGGGAGACCTTGGATCAGTTCCTAGAATACTACCCTTACCGTCCAGTTATTAGACTCTGACACCGAAATGGTCAGTGTAATGGCTCCTGGTGGGCTTGAGTAAGTAATGGGCACAACCTACATTGGCTGTGAGATGCCTTTCACTTACAGGACTTTCCCAGGGATCTCTTTTATGCTCTTGGCACCAACTACACCTCTGGCACCGTCACTCCCTATATCCCATCTCTACTCGAATAGCAGTAAGCGTGCTCCGTCAATATCTCGACTACGTAGCTTCGAAGGGCTTTCTACCACGTGTTATACACTGCTGATCTAGGCATAGAAATAATGATGTCTGGTGATACGCATCTCGCCCTTCGCCAGTCAGCGTTAGGCGAAGATATTCAGTAAATAGACTGCTTCTTCTACGGCTGAAGCAATGAGAATCAACGGATTGAATCCTGGTGGGGATAGCTCTCAGGGTCAAGTATCTTCCTCTACTACGAATATTTCCATATACTACAGCGCGATGCGTTCTTCTCAAAGCAGTCTCTTCTAGAGTAGGTATCACCTCTTGCTATCTATATGCCTACCCTCCGAGCTCGCATCCACTCATACACGAACATTTGGCAAATATATCTAATCCGGCGACAGTTTCACCGGCCAAACACTATCCCAGGGAAGCCAATCATGAACTACTACTATCCCGACGTTCACGTTCAAGTTCATCAGCTATCCTTTGACTAAGAACTCCATCGATGACTACAGCAAGACATGGAAGGGTGTCGCTAGCATGGTGTCGTTCGCAGCTTCAGCAGATTGGGCAGCAGCTTGTGGGCGTTAGCTTTGACCCTGAAGATCCATCACTTCAGCTCTATGGGGAAAGAGACCGGCCATACCGAGCGGGGGAAATTCGAGTCACTGGGGATCTGGTTCGACTTCGCAGAAGGAGCGGAATATATGCTTTCGAAGGAGCTCGTTGTCAGCGATAACTTCATCCCTTACGTCGAACGTGACGAAATCAAGAAAAGGAGGTGAGTAGAGCGGAATTAATGACAAAACTAGTCCACAATTAGCACTCTCGTGCTAAGCATAAACCCCCGAGTTCAACCCTCGGTTTTGTTGCTCGGTTTCTTGCATAAGTTGCACAAGCTTCCGGGCGTCAGCTCGCGTCCGTTCCATTAGCTCATCTTGCCCACTTGTCCATTGCAGCCGCTTTTTCCAAAACTCCCATCTTTCCATCGAGAACGAAGAGTCTCCCTGCCATAGATTGTAACCACTCAATTTTAATTTTTCGAGAAGAGACAGATCTCTCTTTCCCACAAAACTAAAGATAATATGCCCGTCAATCTCAAAAAAAGGAACCATGGCGTGTACATCGGCCTAGATTTCATTATCCAAGGATCTCAAGTGCAATCGTGGCCTTCGGTCTTACTTACATTCAACATTTGCACATAATCAGTAGGGCGGCCAGTATCTAGAAAGCGGTGGCCTTGCCACGGCGGCGGGGGTTGTTGTGCACGAGTCCATGGATCCTGCTCTAGTGCGAATACGATAAGTCGCAATGCCACGGTTAACTCCCTTGAATTAGGGGAATCGGGAGGATAGGCGGTAAGATAGTGCGCATTGAAAGCGTTAGCGTTGTGAAATTCAACCCACCCGTAATAGGGATATGGGCCGGATCTCATCTCCCAGCAGCCTATGATAGAAGGATTAGTATAAGGTATCCTACTCCGTAAAAATCTATTGGCTAGTAGAACACAATAAATATTAGGAGGATATAAACTTTTCGCAAGGTTCAAGCCGTGATACCACGCTAGAAAGGGAGACGACTAGGTCGTTTTTTTTGAGTGAAGGGGGAGGGGGGATAGGCCACTCACGCAAATAAGTTTTAGATCAAATATTTGTGAAAACCTCCAAGGACCTCCAGGTTTCTAATTTGTCCTCGAAACGACCGGCACGGATCTGCTCCTCGGTTCTTTCCAGCTGGGGAAGCGCACGAATAGCCTCAATCAACTTGAGAATAGCAGGCTGATAGCGCGGCATGTAAATAGCAGCATCCCATAATAACCAGGAACCGCGTTCGCCTTTGTCCACGACATCATTCTGGCGCTCGTCTACCACGCGGCCCTCGTCAGCGAGCGACATTAGCTTGCGAGCAGCGTCCTCTGCTGGAATAGCATCGGATGTGCTGTAGCGCTCAGCAAATTCTTGCAGAGTTTGTATTTCGTCCAGGGTCGGGGGGTCTTCCTCATCTGGGTCAGGATGGGAGAAGCGTTCCCACTCGGTGTAGTCGTCTCTCATTTGTAGCAAGGTTTCACACCGGTCGTAAACAGGTGTCACGGCTGAAGAAATTTATTCGTCGGCTTTTCAAATCGTTCGCGCCAGTGACTACAGTCCAGCATGCAGTGAGCCCTTGTCTCGGTAGGCTGTTTGAAGGAATGTTTGCCTGATTTCGCCCCTCATGATATTTGCCAAAGTAGCAGGATTAGTGGATACCTGGAGAGAGGAGATACTGTATATCCGCCGAGATTAGTCATGTTATGCCCACATAAGTTACATAAATTGCCAGCTAGGGGCCAGAACACATGTCGCCGTAGTGGTCCATAAAATCCCTCACGCCGTCGCAAACAGCAGCTATGCATGCCAACGCCACATCGACGAGGAGTGTCTGGCACGGGTACCGATCTTGGACCTCAGCCACTGCGGGATATATCTACACCAATCTGACTGGACTTTATACCCCACCCGGACCCACTGCCAGATAATGCGTCGCCGGAATCGATGAGGGAAACGACCAGAAGGATTAGGAACAGATTAAAGGGAAAACGGGTGAGGGGCTCAGACCGCCTCTTTCAACCAAGGGCAAATTACGCCTAAGAACTTGTTCACTAATGAAATGAAAGGAGGCAGTCATAGACGTGGTGGGCTGGTATGTCTGGTCGGAAAATTGTATCGTCGAACAGCGGCGGGATAGGTGGATACCAGAAAAGGGAGACAATAACTTATTCCCAATCCAAGATTGGTCATTGGCAGAGTCTCTATGCTGCCATCTGTAGACTATCCATTCCCTTGGTTTGACCCGATCGATCCACTGAACTTTTGGAGACGAATCCACAGTCCACGTGACTGGCTCTATTCCCTCACTGGCGCGCCAGTCCTCTCCAGCAGTGTGATCATCAAAGATTCACAAAGTCACGAACGATGGAGTATTGCAGTAACACACTCTTAAGTGATGTTACTGACGACGAGGATGGCCGACATTTTGTGCCCGATCCTCATGCAGATCTGCCAGTCTACCTCACAATTCATCGGTGAGTCCATGGGGGAGACCGCCGAGAATCATGCGCTTTTTTCTGCAGAGACAGAATGACTGATGCAAGGTAGGATTCGTCGACTCATCATGGCCACCATAGGTGAGCTCTCTTCTATTCAGAGGTGTTAAAGTAGAGGCTCACAAGGGCGACCAGATGACCCGTACACATCAGAACAACTCAGAGATCCGCAGATGAATATGCTGATAGTGAGGCCTCTGGTCGATCGACTATATAACTCAGAAGATGTGTCAGTGGGTATGTTTTGATCCCATTGTTATCGCATTGGAATCATTCAGGTCCTATCTGCGGATGATGGTATTCTGTATTCAAGAGGGAGCTAACTGCTGGCTGATCCAGTTTACTGTCTGCTAGTGAACCGCACACAGTTCTTGCGGGAGCAAAGTTACCAAGGTCATCTTCAGACGGTCAGCATTACTCGCGCTACCCTCTGCGAGATCCTGGCCAGTCGAGTTCTGCGACGATTTGATGAAGACAACCCTGGCCTGGTCGGACTGCTCTTACTTGCCAACATTTTGGTGGCGGGATTCGAACCTTTCCAAAATGCACCTGAAGAGGTCAGAAGACGAAATCCCAGTGCGCTGCAGTGGCCAGTGCAGAAACGCGGGGGCTACGAGCGGAAAATTACGGCGCTGGAAGTCGCCATTATCTCCGAAAGCAAGGCCTTCCTGAGCTCGTCGGCATGCCAAAAGGTGGTGGATGCCGTCTATCGCGGGCAAGTTATCTACACACCGCTTTCATTTGTCGATATCATCCCCGATCATTACAAGCACAACCCGATTGCGTTGTATAGTCCTTGGAAGGCGCCCATCTTGAATCACTACCGACTGATAGTGCCGCGGCTGCGCAACATTATTGAAGTGTGCCAGTTCGCTGTTCTATTGCTTCTCTATGGGCTTACCATGTTTTACCGTGATGAGAACAAGGTAACCATCCACGAAATGGTCTTCTGTGCTTATGCGAGCGGATGGATACTTGAGGAGTGCGCAGCCATCATAGAGCACGGATGGTACGTGCATACGCAGAATATCTGGTCTTTCCTCGACATCGCATTCTTCCTCATCTACTCGATCTATGTCACCCTGCGAGTGTACGCCGCGGTTGTTGCCGATGCTAATCTTGCCGCAAATGCACTGGATATTTTATCCGTCGCAGCGCCTGTGCTTCTGCCGCGGCTGGCGTTCAACCTTATGCCAGACAACTTGCTATTCATCTCGCTGCGGGCGATGATGAGAGATTTCACTGTGCTGACCCTGCTAGCCACATGGTGTTTTGCCGGCTTCTTCCTGTCCATGAAATGGCTGCATGGTACCAGTCCCGAACAAGGTCGCGATTCGCCTGGTTCGGCTACCATTTCTAAATGGATGCTCTGGATTTGGTTCGGGCTGGATGGCACTGGATTCGAGCGTTCAGCCGACTTCCATATCTTCCTCGGACCAGCGCTAATGATTGCATTTGCCTTTCTCGGCAACACGCTCTTCCTCACCATCTTGGTGTCCATGCTCACAAACACATTCTCAAAGATAGTGGAAAACGCAACCGCAGAGGTCCATTTCCGCCGTGCGGTGCTAACTTTCGAAGGAGTCAAGAGTGACGCAATCTTCGCCTATCGGCCCCCGTTGAATATCCTAGCCGTAGTAGTTCTACTACCTCTCAAGTTCGTCATCTCGCCCCGCTGGTTTCACAAAGTGAATGTATGCGCGGTGCGACTTTTTAACGCCCCTCTACTCCTGGCCATCAGCCTCTACGAACGGCACCAGCTGTGGCGCACTCGCAAGGATGAGCCCCAAATCCCATACAAACGGAGCTCACTCTTTCGGTGGACGTTCTCTGGATTCTCTCCTCATGGTGACATCCAAGCTGTGTTCGATATGGAACCTCCAAGGAACATATTGGAGGAGAGCACTCTGATATGACTCATGACAATAAAAAACTTTCCAATAAGCTCTCTTTTGCCACAACCCTGCAAACATTTTAATTCAATCGGAGTTTACAAATCACTCTTCTGACTGGAGCGTCTACATTTACGAACCGAGTGGACACCGAAGGGGGATGCATCTACTTCATTCATTGGATGTGGAATACAACGGGCTCTGTGAATAAAGAATGTGTTGCAAGGAACTCTCAGCAACTACCTAGATAATTATTATAGAGGAGACTGCCATCATAGGTCTCGATTACTCCTCCTTGCTACGTATATCCGATGAGGGCTCTCATAGGAAGCGTTCTCAATGTGTAGTTTCGTTCCCAAGTCTTGCCAGCAGTATTGCCCTTCGTGGCGCCGTGAGGGCCAGGACGTCGCAAGATTCGATACACATCCCGCCAGACTTCATGTTGACCGGGTCTGCTCGAAAGCAACCCGACTTTCTCTTCAGCTATTTTCTTGGTGATAAACGAATTTCTTTTTTTGTTATTTCTGGACTGGATTGGCCGCTTCATTACTGCAGTACGTCCCGAAACTGGTGCAACTACCTCCATGGTATAGGTTATAACAAGAAGAGTCCATTCAACGAAGATACAGAATCTGAGGGAGGAAAGAAGACAAGGAAAGAAAGAAGGATGGGCACTCTCTTTGACTACTACAGCCTACATGCCGGACTCTTCTGGGTCGAAACCTTGCGTGTTAGGTGATTGCTACAATATTTAACGTCTTTGCCTACCTCGCCATGTGAGGCACTCAATAAATTTCTCAATTATAAGCTTATGATTGGTGAGGTTCAATCAACACTATCGTAACTGTCGGCAAGATCTGAGTGAAAAATGATCTAGACAACGTCGAGTTTCCTCAAATCAGGCCGGTTCAAATTCAAAGACTTCCCAGAGACCCATAAGCTTGCCGACTATTACCAAAACGGAGGATCTCGGGTGTGCTAGTGTAGCCATTATGACTTCGGGATCTACATATGGCATTTGACATGAATTCCTTGCTGTGTCCATATCGGATCACAATTCGATACCTAGTGGGAATTTCCAGGCGTGAAACAGAATGATGATCCTCTGGCGGCACGAAAGGCACCTCAAGAGGCTGAAAAAAATACTAACACATCTGCCTTGCAACCTCACAGAGTACAGATATCCAAGGAGTTGGATATCCACATTGGCGGAGAACCCTTACCTTTCTTGACCCAAGAGACTGGGCCATCAATTTGAAAAGTGCTTACCTAGACCATGAGAAAAATTCTAGCAAGGAAACCTTCCATTTTCAGATCCTGCTCGAAGAAATATTATACTTGGACTTGCAAATTGAAAATTGGGCAGCATGCTCGCCGCAATAATAACCATTTCTCGATACAAGAAGCATGATAGGCATGACCACAAGCAAGGCCGCGGACACTGCTCTCTTGTTCCATAACATTCAAGCATATACCGCATGCATCGTCGGCAAATAAGACATTTACCGGCAAATATTTGACGCCCATCTTGTGCAGCCTGAAAAGGGTTTTCGAGACTCTTGGAGTCAAGAGTTGACTCTAGATCCCAGGCATTACGCATATTACTCTCGGCAAGCGAAAACGAACTTTGAACTTTGGCGCCATAGTTCATTCTAGAGAAATGTATCGGATCTTTAGCGGGAGAAAGAGGAAGCTGCACCGGTGGATTGGAATTTGCCATAATGTTTCGCGAATTCAGAGTCGCAGGTCGGGGCCAGTTCATTCTATGCGACTCATCAACACAGCTCTAAATCTCAAGCAAATAAGATGTTTACACAACACCTTTCTGTGAATTGATGGATTTTCCACATCTGATATTCGACAATTGGTACGCATATGTCATGATCGTCCATTGTAGGAAGAGTCTGTTCCTGCTTTTTTGACCGGTCTGACTGTAACTGAATAAAGATAGGAGCAGTTGTCGGCTGGACTTCCTCCATGGAGCGTCCTCGGTAACGCAAGAACCAATGGGCAAAAGCGGCAAGGCTGTGTGGATTCAATAGATGAGCTTAATATTGCAATAATCTTGTCGACCCTCGGGGGGGATACTAACCAGAGGCCAACTGCCAATGCAACACATATGACTGTGGTCACTAGACCTCGGCAAGGACCGCCTAGAGCCGGACCAGGACTGGGACCGGACCGCACCACTGCGGTCCCGGTCCCCCATGCGGTCCTGTAAATAGAACAAATATAGGAAACCCCGTGATATGTATATTTATGTAGAATCAGTTAGTATTTTTTAGTATTCTACTTTCATTCTTTATTTATATAGGCTAATTTCAGCTCGAAGAGGATTTCTGTAGAAAAAAAACTAGGTGATGCCTGCATGCTCTCGCTCAAGCGAATCGGGGCGCCCTGTAATTGTGGTGCTTGTATACGTACTGTGTTCGAGGATGTGCTCCACGCTGCCATTCTCCGCGTTGTGAGACTTGGTGAAACGCCGCGACCGCCCAAGCCGTGACTGGCTCGTGTCGTTGCCTGCAGTTCGGTGGCCGCTGAAGCGTCCGCTAAGTTCGTAGGAGCGGGTAACACTCGAGAACTTGCGCACCGAGGAGATGATTAGGGGGCGGATGCAGGGGATGGAAGACGTAATGATAATGATCGTATTCTCAATGTAGCCCCAACGCATTAGCTCGAGGCCGACAGTGGCACCGAGGTTGGTGAGTCCGGGCACCTGGTCGAGTTTCGTTGTCTTGATGATGGAGGCGACCATTGCGCTATAGGAATTGTTAGCTTTGGTCTAAGGATAGGTGGTAGTTGGATACAAACATGCTACCCAAACTCAACAGACCAATCAAACTAATCTTGATGCCCAGCTTGAGATTGAGGTTCCAGAACACTAGAGTTGGGAAGATAACTAGGAACAGGTCGGTGGCGGAGTTAAATGCTATAGATATATCAGCCTATGCTTAACAAGACGAGATCAAACAACATACAGTTAGAATAATAGGCGAAATTGATGACGTCCCCTGTGTCGCCACAGGTGGTATCCATAGCCGCCTCGATACTCCACATTGCGGCGACATTACGACAGATAGTTAGCGGTAGCACCGCAGCAACAATATTCCCCGCAGCCTGAATAAATAGAAGAATCCATAACACAATCACGTATGCCTTGTTAGTACTAAGGACGGCGAGGAGGTATATAATAAAGGCCGAGCGGGCAATAGTGGTGCTGAATGTCACGAGGGTCACTTGAAAGAGGATATACTTCAAGACCAGCTGTTGGTCTTGAGTGTCTAGGTTGAGCAGATTGCTACCAAACCCATGCTTCACGCTTAGGGTCAGGAATACCGTTGACACAATAATAAGAATCTAGACGGGGTTAGTGCACTGCGCATCAAGAACATAGCAAATGAACTACAGAGTAGTTCCGGGCTCGTACCTCCGCAATAATCATCAAGACATCGTCGACGTGGAACCGTTTGATCTTGATCTTCGCAACGACCCTCAAGAAAACAATCACCGCGGCGATGATCACCCCGGCCCAGATGCTCCTTTCTAGGGCTGGGCCCTTATCATTCGACATTGTGATAGCCGCGGGAGAGAATGGGGAGATGACAAGAATCTCTAGAACTACCGCATGGCTGTTGGAACCGCGCCGCAGAGAAGCATTCCTCAATAAATCCGGTGCAGCAGAGAAGCCTTCCTTAATAAATCGGTTGCAGCAAAGGTGCCTCAAGAGCCCAGTGCATTATACTTTCCAGCCACAATATAGTTGAACGTTGTCCCTGAGCGCGAGTGCGCCACGAAGGCCCGGGCGTCATACGTGACTTCCACGGTACGGCCTTGGTCATAAATTGCTTGTAGCCCATGATGAGCTTCCAATTAGCAGCGCTGCGTGCTGTGAGGCTATAACGAGAAGCCATGGTCTGTCGCTTTGCGTGGGCATACGAGGATGGCGTTGGCCAGCCAAGCTCTGGTCGAGTGGATGGCCCCCTATTGTACCACCAATATCTTTGGGCATGATGGTTCCAAACCATGGACGACACTCCACTTTCCCTCCCAGACTGGGCATCCGAGCCATTCATTGGCCCTGAGCCGCCTCCCCTGAGACATACAATCGATATCTCGGCTTCGGTTTGATTGCGTCTTTTTGCAGAATTCGGGGATTCTCTGGATCCCGAGCCTGCACTGACCTGCCCATGGTGGACCTCAAGCTTTCTGCAATCTGCTTGGCTTTCCCTTCTGGAAGGATGCTGTGTTCCAATTTGCATTGACAGTTGTGGTGAAAGATAGGGATACCCTGTTACTTGGCTCTGCATGTCGATCCACGCTGCATATCCCTCCATTCCCCTGTTACATAACCTGCAAGGCAATCCTATTTGTACGAGCGCGTCCCACAAGACCCAGCGTTGGTCACTCGGGTCCCCGGCAAAACCTTTGCGCGCGTACGGAATCCTATGAACTGGGATCCCTCGAATGCCACAACCCACCCGGTGCAGCCACAATCAGACCGACCACGTTCTTCTGAACTATTGTCTAAGCTAGACGCTCTGGGGAACATCTGCGAGTGGCTGTGAACTCATGTTGCGGCAGAGAAGGCCAAATCCGGGCCGTGGCCACGTGCTTGTGGCTGAGAAGGCAAGCTGTGGACGGGCCGCGGGCATTGCTTGGTCCTGCCTGGTCCAGGCCGAGGTGGTGTTGCCAGCAGACAATGCAGAAGTCGAGGCATGCGGCCCGGGAATAATTTAAACTCGCGATCGGCAAACTCATCCTCCAGTTTTGTCTGTAGCTATCTCCATTCTTCTTCCACCTCACTCCACCATGAAGGACTGGTCGGCAACCGTTGTGGCCCTTGCCTCAACGGGAATTGCCTACTCGCCTTCGCGCGGGTCGCGCGATTCGAGCTTCGAGACGTGCCGCTGCTCGCCCGGGGATGCCTGCTGGCCGGCCCCTTCGGCCTGGGCCTCGCTCAACAGCAACGTCGGTGGGCGTCTGGTTGCGACTGTGCCGATTGGCAGCCCTAGCCACGATCCTACCTATAATACCACTGCCTGCGCCGCTCTGTAGGCGAGCTGGACGGAACCGCAGACTTAGTATGTAGATAATTCCCTCGCACAACAAAAGTTTTACAAAGCACCAACCCATCTGCCGGAATTAGCTTGAAGCTAGCCAGGAACAAGAAGCTTGGTGGGGGCTGGCTTTGGGGGCCGGCTTGGCGGGGCTTTGAGAGAAGAAGCTTTGTGTACGGAGTACTAGAGCACACTAGCGACGCTCTACAACGGCTTTGTTATCTTCCCGTTTATAGCGCCATTTGGTCTGCACAGGGGGCTGATAGAGACAAAATCAGGTCGTGGTGCCGGAGCAATCTTTATGGTGGGCTTATCGGTTTACCAGCTTTGCGCCGCTCGAACTGCGGACCAGAGGGATTTTGCCACGTAATGCTACCATCCGACTCCTTGCCCTCTCACGTTTACGGCTGATGGAAAGGGAGCCCGTCCGCAGGAACGCAGGACGAGATAAGGAGATAAATCTGCCGAGTCCGTGCGGAGGATGGAGTTATGACTACAGGTCGGCTTAGCCCCTTTCTTATCGGCCCTCATCCCATAGCGTAATTCCCAGTTAACCAGAACAACTAGCTATCCGGAACACCCTATCCAAAAATATGTCTTCCTAACTAGACTGCGCTAAAACCCGCGAATGGGTTCTGATATCAAAACCCAACCTAACCCAACATGGGTTTTGGGTTCTATACCTAGAACCTAACCTAATCTAATAGGTTTCTATTTCTAGAGCAAAAACCTATTAATAATCTATTTAAACCTATTTCTATATAAAATCTTTGTCTTGGTATTTATAATACTACTAACTAATAGACTGCGCCAAAAACCGCAATTGGGGGCAAACCTTGCCCCCAAAAAACCAAACCATAAACCATTGCGGTTCCCTAATAAGAAACCTCAATGGTTTATGGTTTGGTTTCGTTTTAGTAGTTCCAAACCGCAACCATTGCGGTTTGGTTTTTGGGGGCAAGGTTTGCCCCCAATTGCGGTTTTTGGCGCAGTCTATCCAAGCCTTGTCCCGAGTAAATCGGGAATGGAACAGAATTGCCACGCCAGTCTTATACCGACATCTCATCATCCGCCTTAATTCAGATGGAGAAATTACCCGCAAATTGCTCCTTCGGCCGGACAGCCGAAGTGCACTCTCACACGTGAAAACATTGAGTCTTGTGGCGGAGCCTTATCCGGCTACAAGTCGAGGAGTTCCCAATCGATTCGATGATCTCCCTCATGTTCTGGAAGGAGTAGGGCTAGGGGAACTAGGGAGCGACGCCATCCACCGAGTTGGGAGTCACGCCAAGGGAGACTGGACTCTCATTGCGGATTTGATCAGACCAATCCCCTCTTTACGCCTGCCTTTCTCAATCATGGAGTCCTTGGTAAACATGGATCAACTCTACTCGAACTGAAATTATATAAGCTCCCCGGGGAGGACAGTCAAGACATGCGCAGGCTTTTACAAAAAGGACCGATTGCGCCCGTATTTTCGTCCGATGATATTTTAGAGCTCACAGGCCGGTGTCCATCTCTGCAGAAGCTACTTATATGCGAACAACGATCTCAAGGTCTCGGGACGGATGTCTGGACTGCATTAGGCCGGTTTCCATACCTTGAGGAGCTCAACCTGATGCTGAAATGCTCACCTGAGATGGGTGCCAACATGATGCCGGTCCCGCCCCGTGAGCTGTCGGAGTTTGAAAAGGGCCTAGTGGAATTTCATGCCCCTTGCCCGAGATGGGTTGTTCGGGACTGCATTATCAACTGTTTTATCAACGAGAGTCTAGCTAAGGCATTCTTCATGCACATAAGCGCATGTCAGGATGCAAAACGCTTCGCCCAACTGGTGACTCGCCCTCTTTATAGTACAGTCCCTGGCCATAATTTCCTCAACCACCTGGCTCTTATGTGGACGGTTAAAGTAGATGCTCTAACTGGCCTGCATGCAACATCCAAACAGACGTACAAATCTCTCGTTCTGACAACGGGGACTGGGTTTGAAGCTGAGATCCTATCGATATTTCAATCCATCTGACAGAATTATTTTATATATCTCTATAAGGTAATTTTGGCCTATCCCACGGGACCCTGAGCACTGGGGCCCGGTTCCAGTTGGAATATATGGGCAGAAAATAAGAAATATGCTCAGTTCCGAAGTTTCCAAGGTTTGAGGACCTGAGTTCCGGCAGCTTCTACATAAGATAGTTTCCACATAGAGATAATTGAATGTTCTGATTTAACCTGCTGAATCCTGACGGCCCAGAGTCCCCAGACCATGACCATCGAAGTTCAGCGTCCGCAATAAATTCTGTAATGGCAGCCCTCCGACTTCCAAGGTTGAGGTAGGACGGGTAAATTCATCGGGCCTATATGGAGGTATAGTACTAGGAGTTGGTGAAATTACTGAAATTACTAAAATGTACTTTCATCGACCCATACAGTGGGGGGGCCTGTTGCGCTTGGATTTGTTGGTACTAATGACATCGCATGCACTCTCGATAAAATATGGTTGAAGTAACAAAAAATTTAGATAGGAAAACCTTTCCAGCCCTCTGATACTGGTGTTTCCTATATAGACATAAGACGGGCACTTAAAGAAACAGATAATAAGACATATTTTCGCTCCCCTCACTCAAATTCAGATCACTCAACCTTCCTCAGATACTATAAACTGAATGGTAAAAGGAACATGCTTCGTTCCAGTTCAACGCTCCATCAACATCAACATCAACATCAACATCAACTACCTGGACAAATGTTGCGAGAAAGGGCCCATGGTGGAGTCGCTCAGACCATAGCCTGGGGGTGTCCACACGAATTGTCTTTCCCACCTTGATGTAATTACATCTGGACTTATTTGGTGGAGAGATCGAGTATCGGTTTACCAAAATAGACAGGTGGTACCTTTGGGGTGAAAGGTGCTAGGCTCGGGAGTTAAACTGAGGGAATTATGTTTGCCACTCACTCGCCATCTATTGCGGGGACGATCAAGGAAATCCGAGTGCACCCTCCACCCAATCTACAACGTTCCATTCATTACAAACGCTTTCGCGATGCGGTGGCGATGCTCTAGCTTAGGATAAGCCAAAAGAAATCACTCGTTAGATAGGTCAATCCAAAGAGAAAGGATCACCCCGAGCGGTTTGCCATGACCAATTATTATTGCTACCACAGGTACGGGTCATGAAGTGCCACATGGAAAAAAGTGTTGAGCAAAGTCGTCTGGTGTTCTTTTGTTGCTTCTCCAGAAGCTCTTCTACTCTCAAACCGAAATCTGCCAGGTAAAAACTAACTTTCCGGATCCAGTTGACTACTTGTTTATCAGAGATACAGACAGTGTCATAACCTTGCGAGAATTGAGGCAAATCTACAGGCTCATAATGTGCATGACCTTTAACGGCGATAATTGTAATGATTTGTCAGCTGAGATGGTGTGATACCAACCCAGTATGGGTTTTAGCATCGGTGCCCTTATAAAAGTGGGCGGGTACATATCATCTGGAAATTCTCTAAACCCTCTGTCGGGCAAATCCCTCAGAAAGCTTCTGTAAAATACAAAAGTTATGATCGATTTTCTTTAGCATTGTTTAGGGCCAATTTCTCTTGGAGCGAGCGCAAGGAGGGGGAAAGACTAACTAGGTATACTATTTGCAGCTTGTTTCCGATGGACAATTACATGACCTAGTCTTTTTTCGGCAATACATCTGCAAGTGCTCCCTTGTTCAAAATAACTGCTTGATTTCTTTTACTCTCTTATCTAGGTACGCATTTTGGTCGGCTTACATTATTCTCAATGAGGGATTTATCTCAGTAGCACCTACAGACGGTATAGTTCTAAGACTCCGCATGGACCCCGATTACAAAATGGCCTTTACTGATAAACTAGCTTTGACCTTACTGGGATTTACATCAAACCATTATGTAAAGAATTACTTGTCGTTGTAGGTATTCAACAGCCTCCTGAATATTTTTGGCTGTAGAAACCACGATGTTGGGTGAAGAAAATGCCGCACTACATCCTATTTCCAAGCTGCATGATAGCTGTCCCCCTACTTAAGCTGTCTGAATTGTAGCGATCACATGATATGGAAGGTTCCGGCGGCCTGTAGCGTAAAACAGAGAGCTAATCTCTGCCTCCCTTTCTCTTCTTTTCCTTCCTCAGATTCGATATCTTCGTTGAATGGACTCCTCTTTTTGATGATTTGCCACGTATAACACCGCCAAGGTGTAGTGGATACAGGGAGACTAGTCACAGGATTAATTCATGTAAATATCGCTTTATTTCAATTAATTAATGCGTTTTGGTTGGAAGTCTCTGTTTCAAAAAATAGTTGTGGGCGGAGTTGGATTATGTTTAACGTAATTCACGGGTAAGCGGATCACACATCCTCATTACAAAATTTTGAATCAGGATACCTCAGCCAAAACGCATCAATTAATTTAGATATAGCGTCATTACATGAATTAAGAATTTAACCCCGAACTAGCAAGCTGTACTCATATTTTAAAAAAATGTGAAGGCTTACATTCCTCGAATCGCGCCAGTAGCGGTGGTGTAGTGATAAGCCCGTGGCAGGATGCAGGGCTACGCTTGGTCGCCCTCGCCCTGTAGGATCTTGACATCTTGACGCTGGCGCAACATTTACCACCTCAACGCGTCTGTGGAGAGATAAAAACAACCCGGGGTAGTGAAATACCCCAGCCCTTTCACAGGGTCAATCCCCATGGACATGAAAGGTGCCTGAATATCGGTAAATGTGTACGAAATCGTGCACGCAAACGTACACGCACAGAGACAGTAATTAATGCAGTATGATCTTATTTCGTGAGACATTAAATCGTTTCAACCCAAATCCTGCTAGACGCCATAACACTTTATTTACAGAAAATTGATCACATTGCGCCATCTCCTGAACAACTGTTTTGTTTTCCGGAGTTCATTGTCTTTCCGACCCTGGTTTCTTCACTCTTTTCGGACTCCGCTATGTCACTGTTTTTTGGACGTGAGCTCATGCCTTTCTCCATACGACCAGGTGGTTTGTTTTGGTCGGACCAATAACCTGTAGCAGTCTTGGAGGTTATTGCTGTAAACGATGGCAATTCATGGATCGTGCTAAGTCGCCTGCCTCTCTGATCGGATTCGTGCACGTGGTCATTCTTTGGACGGATTAGGAATTGAAGTGGAGGATCTTGCATCATCTCAGCATGGAATTGCTAATAAAAGATCTATGCTGCAATGGTGAGAAATCGTTTGGCCATTGAGACATATCCTCGGGACCCCTTGATGCATGCCGACCAGATAAGCACAACTGTCTCTCTGGACACGGAATGGCAAAACCAGCTCAATGAAAAGGAGAGATAATCGCTTACATCTGCCGAAAGAAAAATATTTCGGGTTTAGCATTCATTCGAATGATGCTTGAAACTCGTCGTCGCAGGGCCCAACATTGACGCGTGCGAGACGGTTTTGCAAGGAACTGTTATCACTCGTTCACCCTTGCATTCCGGTGCTTGCGCAAGGTAGTGAAAGATAAGCTTCTCACGGTCTAACCAAGTTGTCGCGGTCATAAGGGTTAAAGATTTTTTGCACTGTGCCGGCTGCAAGGGGCACGTAAGCGGCACGGATACAAAAAGTATCTGCAATTGCTCAGACTAGTGCTGAATCATGTTGTTATTGAAGGGAGAGCGGCTAGTACTTATCAATACCTTCCAGTAGACGAAGGCTGTGGGGGCTACTGGAAGGCTTGGATAGATCGTCATACCCCCCCCTTGTCGTGCTGGTCATTCTAGGAAGACCTGGTATTGACCTGAAGCGCTATCTGGATGCTGTTTCTGGGAGAAAACCTACGGACCTTCCTGAGAGAGAAGGTCTCGCGCAGCAAAACGGTAAGGCTCAATGACATGGTAATTGTGGTTTCAGTCATCCATCATTTCCAGCGTGATCTGACCAAGTGCTTCAACAAGACCGGAGTTTTTTGGGCTAATATCGAATCACGGCTCCAAATATAGCCAGGTCATTTCTCTCGGACTGGCATGTCGCCAATTGGTTTAAGATCGGTCGGGGCCAAGGGCAGTATACGCTGTCCATTTATGTGAGCTTTGAACAACAGGTTCCAGAAATCCACACAATCATTTGGCACGATGGTGTATTGGCTCCGAAGTTTTTGCCACATGAAAAGATACCAATATGTGTTTTGTGGAAGACAAAGAACTTGCTGTACTTGTGGATTGAAATGAACTCGACGTATTCTCCGTCTGGGTGACAAGACTCGAGAGGCTTTAATCTGATTGCCTTTATTAATCAAAATGAAGTTAAATCTGTCAGAGCCGTGACGTACCTGATGCTCTGGCAGGTTAAGTATAGGTGTATGTCGTGGACGAAGAAGTACACTTCGATTTGCGGAAAAGCCAGATTTGTTATAGCTAGTAACAGGGTACTTTGATGATAGTGGAAGCCTTTCATGATCTGTTGCGCCCGTTTCTGAACAGGTAATGAAAATTTCAGGTCCAGTAAACTTTTTCCAAGGTCCGAAAAGCCACGTCGTATCGCTGTCCTTATCCCTGTCATCGTAGTAAAGTAAGTTAAATCTTTTTCCGTAGTACAGCGATTGAAGCATGATTAATTACCATCCAATTAATCGGGGAGTGGAGCATGGCAGATTTCTGTCTCTCTTGGTCCATGCTCTCCAAAGAGCATTTGAAAGTCGTCGGTAAACTTTTAACTGCGGTTTTCGTTGACGAATATAGCATCTGGTGGCCCAGATATCCTCCGGCTCCCATTCAAAGGACAGGTAGTCGACATTTTGCGATGTGTCATGTTTAATCGCGAGGTCGTCGAGAGTTTGCGTCATTTTGGGCTTTCCGCAATGGAGGATAGAAAAATTGCGATACATCACGATGTTAACTATTTATAAATTCGAGATGGCTTCCATTCTTGGCACTAAGGAAGTCTTGAGCTCAAACTGTGAGAATGAGCATCATGCTTGTGAAAGTCAGATAGATATAGAAATTTCAGTCATTTATGTACGTCTAAGAGTAATTCACTTTTCTTATCCCAAATTAAAGGACATTTTACGTTGTTCGTTTTGTGAGGTTTCAGCCCTTCGTGCCGGTTCGATGAAGGAATGTTTAGGTGAGACGTACATGACATTTTTATCCTACAGGTAGAGTAACTTTGCCATGTATATAATGAGAGTCCAGACAACTCTGCGAAGCTAGAGAAAGGCCAACTCAACTCAAGAATGGGAGATAAGGAGTGTTTTGGCTTGCGCTTCTTGAAATGCTCTCAAGGGATGGGGGAAACTAGCCGCCAATTATGAAGCTGTTTACCGGCCCGTGAATTTGGCACATTCCTTGGCGGGCCCCTGAATTTGGCGACACGTTGTCTCAAACTCGATGGCTCCCTTCAAATTCATTTATCACCAAATACAACATTTGCACAAGAAATATTTTACCTCTCGAATCGCAGAACAATGGAAGTATCTTTCTGAGCCATCTGTTCTGGGCAACATTGCCTCTTTGACTCGATTTGCGTTTAGAGATCAAGTTGCAAGGTTGGTATGCCATATGAGCATTTTATAACGAAATCGGCTCGAAAAATATGATGAGTCACCAATCAGTAACCAATCAAGTTGATTTCAGAGATAAGGTGCAGGAGGTGATGTTCGCGATGAGCTTGACGGACCCGAATTTCTTATCTTATCTTCTCCGAATTAGAATGAGCCGATTTTGTGGCAAAGCCGCCTTTGCCGCATGCCAACTGTAGTCCTAAAATCGGACGTGGAATGCACCTCCCGAGCTTGTTTTTATTTCATTTTGCGTCGCCAGCTAAAAGCGGGCTTTACACTTGAACATTTAACAGCCATTTTCAAGTGGTGTTGGCATGTCACATACCTTCTCCCTTTGAAGGCATAAGCGTAAAGGATCATGTTGTGTAAAAAGATAAATGCCGAAAGAAGGTAAAAGTGAGGGAAGGGGGAGAACTGCCCTTCCTTTGGTAGATCGGTTATAAGTGATTAATTTCCCCTTTCTCAAACGCTAAGCGACACCGTCCTGTTCCAGTCCACTGACAACCCCGCCAGTCCAAAGTGACTCCATAACGAAGCAACCTTCAAGATCGCTTGCTCAATCATGGCATGGGGCCAGGAAAAGCCAGTAGCCCTTAAGTTGGGCTCAGAGATGCCACAAGCGGCAACTTCTGCGGTGCTATACCTGGCCCGCTATTTTTTGCGCTTGACTGCTGTGCAGCTCTCTGTCACTCTTCAGGCGGTTTACGAAAATATAAGTGTATTTGTCTTATCTTTCACTATATTTCGGCTGTGTGCAATTATTGCACTTCTTCCAGTCTATATTTTACAAGTTTCTTTTCGACTTCTTCCAACTGTCCTCGGAAATATTCGATGCCTTATTTTACCGTGGAACAAGCTCATCGAAGATACCGAAGCTTACAGAAGACAGTGGGCGATGCAGGCCCAGCTTCAGCTGGAGGGAAAGTATATATTCCGGGAGGATGAGATTGTTAGAGTCGACAGATTCAACACACATTGGATGAACGATATTCGTTGGTCTGACAACACTGAAGAGTTCCTTGTCTGTGGCGCAAGAGTGAGATACGTTCATTTAAGGCCAGCTGTCCACGAAGGCGGCCAGAATGGGTGTTTACCCAAGAGGCCCATCCTACTCCTACATGGAAGTCGAAGCTGGAGTTATATGTGGAGAAAGGTGTGTTGGAACTTGTTACTTCAAGTCTGTTCATATGATACTACGTCTACGCAAAGAACATGGATTACATTCAACTGTGAGCTGGGCTAATATTCCATATGCAGATTATGACCAAACTTCTCGAAGAGGGCCATGAGATTTTCGCCTTGGATTGGCTTGGTCATGGACTAAGCGACAAACCTAAGCATCACGAATCTGTTACATTTGAGCTGCACATGCGGACATTAATTGCCTTTTTCAACCATGTGCAACTCAAAGACGCCATCCTAGTAGCACACAGTTGGGGCGGGTAAGTTTAAATTTTCATTTATTTGCCATTTGCACAAAAGGGCTGTGCTCCTGGTACTCCTCACCATTTTCGTCCGTTACTGCCAGCTTTCTTATGTACAAATAATAACAACATTTTAGGTGTGTGGCTCTATGCTCTATTCCTCGTCTCCCTTCATCATCATGCAGTGGCCTCTTTCTCATCAACTCATTCTTGCCGCATCGACCTCACGAGATGAGTCGGAACTGTCGTCTTTTATATGCAGTCTGGTTCCTCTTGAGTAGAGTCTTGGATGGTTATGTGTCTGAATCCACTATCACACGATTCATATCTCCAGATATTTTGGAGGGAGACGTTGAAGGATACGAAGCACCTTACCGGCACCTATCCGCGAATGCTAGACCTAGTGTCGAAGATTTTGCATATATGGGCACTGGAATACCGCATTTTCTTCTAAAAGATCTTCGTGAGACACCGCTGTGGAAGATATTTGAAGCTATTTGTGGTCCAAGGAACTTCAGTGAGCTGAGCGCGTTAGCGCTTCTATCAGAGAGGGGTGACAATGCGAGAAGTTACTGGCAAAGTCAACAACCAAGCAATTTGCAGGAAGCTGCGGAGAGCAGACTCAAAATTGCTGTTGTATTTGGAGAACGTGATCCATTGGTCGAAAATTACAAGGAGACCCTTGTGCGTGTCATTGGCAAGAACAACATGGCGGACTGGGCACCCGATGGTATCTGGCTCCAAAACGCAGGTCACTACCCCATGGAAGATAAGCCTGAGGATGTTGCACGATTGATAGCTAGATTGGCCTAATCAACTACCCGTGGGATTTGTTAGCCCTCTTTTCTCTGCAATACATTCCTTGGCATTGCCAGCCATCCTTTCATAGTTAACCTGCCCCCGCGGCCCAAGAAATACTGTAGATGCTCTTCACCTCTTGTGTCGATCCTTTAAGCGACTATGCCGATTATAAAGTCAAAAGGGGTTGGTCGGCAGACCACTAAAAAAAGCGCGACATTCGAATTACTCCATATTGAAGAGGGTATCGGTATGCATGAAAGAGCGTAGAGATCCATTGTAGATCACCAAACGTTCTCGAGGCCAGAAAGCTAGCGTTCTAGAATTATACTGAAGAGTTTGAAGTCATTCTGTCTCTGTCTTTGCGCAGAAGCTTTCTCCACCTTCCTAAAGAAGTCTCCTGTACCGCTTGCTAAAGTATGGAGGTCAGTACCTTGTGTGACATAGCCTAAAATGACGATACTCACAGGAAGACACTTGGAAATCAACCACAAAACACCGGTAACAACAAGCGAAAAACAGCCAAATAACCTCCAGTCTGGATTATCCTGACGCAGGTGTTAAGTAAAGTGAAGAAGGCAGAAACTATAGGGTGAAGTCCACTGTTATCTGGAGATCTCCCATGCGAACGGGCCCATCAGGTTAGTCCGATCAGTTGCTTCCTTCTTCACATGTCCTTCGGTGAACTCCGAGTCATCTGAACACAGTTCCTTCGCTCTCCAGGTCCCTTGTCTGTCATGCGTCACACCTTCGTTGAATGGACTCTTCTTTTTGATGACTTGCCAAGTGGAACAGATAAAAGGTGATTTTTAAACTTGGCATAATCAATTCTAGTAAAGCTCTTGCCCGAAAATATAATGTTAGAAAAGGTCTGTTGTATATTCATGTGAAAGATCCAAGTAATCAGTAGTAGACCCAGGGAATAACCTGGGAACTACCAGAATTACTTAAAAACACCCAGAGCTTCTTCACTCTGCTTCCCTTTTCTCCTGCTTTACCTCCGGACCAACGATGAGAACGGAATCACTAGTAACTACTGTGACGCATGACAGAACGATGGACGGAGATCACCTGATGGACGCGGAGTGATGGAAACACCCGACCAAGCTAACCTAATGGGGCCTGTTTGCATAAGCTCTCTACAAGATAGTTGCCAGACCCTCCGTAGTTTCTTCCTTCTTCACCTTCGTTGTTTCGTGAATGCACCTGGTTACTTTTCCAGTTGGCTCTTTCCATGATCGTAACAACTACCTGAACTTATGATAATTGGTAATATAGGGTACTTACCTTTCTTCGTCAGAGTTGAACTCCCCCTCAAGATGCTCACTACTAATCATTAGAAAATATCCCGAGTAGCAGTTATAAAAATATACTCACAACCAACTCTTCGAGGCGTTCGCCGTGACCACATAAAGACCACGGTAGCTAGGTGAACCCTAGAGATAAATATTAGTAACAAGTAACTACGAGGTAGTAATTTCTGGATACTTACAGCGTGCTGCGATTCGATATGCTTCCGGATTGTAGAGCCAGACGGGGCCCCACTGTTGCCACCTCTCTTACTATTATCAACGGTTAGCTTTTAGTAATAGAAGGTTTTAGTAACTCAAGGTGCATAGCCACAGAAAGGGCAGCGAGAGGCGCAGCTCGGAATTGCCTAAAGACCATTAGTAAATATGGTAATAAGTAAAAGAATATTGAAACTCACAATAGGGCCGGTCATCTTGAAAACGTTGTACCGGATATCGTTTTGATGGGCAGCGCAGCCACAAACACCTTTATTGACCTTACAGGTACTAGGGTTTACTTTGTTATTATCGACATCATCTACACAAAACCGGTAATACTCACTGCTTCTGGTGCTTCAGGACGTCAACCTCACTCGCGAAATTAATCTGGTCCTTAGCAACGCGATCAACCTGGATTCTACCAGTAGGTCCCGGCAGAGTAGGAAGACCTGAGATCTTCTGGAAGTGCTTGGTAGGTGCTGGAGCTTTCTGCACCATAGCGGCAGCTCTTGCTTGAGTAGTTCGCAAAGTTGCAGGAGTAGCTGAGGCCGGCGCGGCCTTCTTCTTTGGCTGCTCGCGGCGGGCATTGGAAGGTACTGGTACGAACCAGTAAAAAGTGGATAGGGAGAAAGAGATTTAGATTGTGTACAAGATTCTGGTTGAGACTAAGAATAAATATCAGTCCATGTCTCTGATAAGGATAGTTCTCTCGCCGGGGGGAAGGGGAGGGGGGATTGGTAGAAACTGGCAGGGACTAAATATATATTGGAGAGAGTAGGAAAGAGAGGAATACGACACAACTTCTCTTTTCAAGTATCATCCAGATGCTCCCCACTGTAGTCGACGGCAGAGGATGACATCTCCATGGTATAGGGTATTTGGGGAGGGACGGACGAGCCTAAATGTAGTGAGAGAGCTCATTCAACACCCTCATCGCGAGACGCCTCCTTGGACCTCGTGGATACGCTTGTTGACCTCAGAGGCGTATTCTGAACGATCCTGACGTATCTGGAGGCCTTCGAGGGTCGCTAGAGGATGCTGAAAGTGAGCTGGAGGTTTAAACATACCGCTGGATGGAGTAGGTGGTGGATAGTGGATGACGGTGGAGGAGGGGGAAAAGATGAAGACAGAAAATGTTGATGGGGAGGTGGGTCGTGGTGTTGGAATCCTGTCCAAATCCGACTCTCACTTCGACTAGGAATTATCACTAATTTCCTAGTGAATAATAGAGTTAGACTATACGTTAGTAGTAGATACTTGCAAGGTATAAATTATAAAATCATGCTATTCAGAATTGGTTGTCTCTATAATTAAGGATACTGGTATTTACTACTCCCTACCCGTATGAAAGGGATTGGCACTCACTCAATGAGAGTGGTTAATTCGGAGATCGAACTCTCGATTTCTACCTATCCTAAGTCTGAGCATCTCGTTTTGATGCACACGATCTGCTGCTCTAGATATTTACCAAACAAATCAGCTACCTGGTCTAATTGTATTTGATGCTCCAGCCTTCCACTTTGAACCCTTTGCCGTTCAACATTGGTCGTAGGCTGCACGGATTTTTTGTACCGTAGTCCGTTCCATCGAAGTTTACTTTTCTATTAGGAAGTTTGGTAACATCGCCCTGATTAATTCCAAGGATTCACTGCACAGAGGTCCCGCGTTCATAGCTTTACGCATTTCGTCTAATCATGAGATTTTGTTTGATGGGCTCCGGTACAGTATCTACATGAAATTTCGAAAATAGAGCCAGCCATCCACAAATAAACTGCACAACTGGGGCGCATCAGTTTGGTTTCCCCGACGCAGGTTGACACCGAACACCACGAGAAGGTATAATGCAGGGTCCCAGCAGCCGGGTGAAAATTGCTACCCAGTGTGAGCTCACTAGGAGGGGATTGGAGTACTAGCATAGAAGGGGAGTGCAGAAAAGAGGGAGTAAGAAAATTTATTCCGAAATCTATATTTTTTTGACGAGCTAATGACATTTGCTAAATCGCCGAAAGCTAGTATCGTTCATTGGGTCTCCACGAAGGCCGGAAACATTTGTACACATACATCGGGCATGCGGGAAACATGGACAAGGAAAACGTATTTGCATCGAGAATCGGGTGGAGTACCATGCATCCAGGCCGTTGGAAACCTAGCCCAATTCAAACGAGGCCAGAAGTGAGAATGCTGAACGGAATTTAGTCAGACTTGCGTGCGTGAACAAGTTGTCCGCTGGGTATCATCTCACCCTACTTTCGATTGCCCTCGCCGCCCTCACCAGTCAGAGCCCTCTTGCTTGATAGGCCGAGGGCCGAATAGTTCAGCAGGATAATCATCATCCGACGTGTCGGACGAGTCCGAGCTGTCCGAAGAAGACATATCCCACAGACTGGAGCGAGGTTTGCGGGCCTTGGCCGTCGCTTTCTCCATCTCTGCCTTCTTAGCTTCTTCCTTTTTCCGCGCATCCTCACGTTCTTGCGCCACCTTCCTTGCCATCTGTGCATCTAGCTGCGCCTTCATCCTGAGATACACATCGTGTGTTTTATTCAACTGGAAGCCCGAGGGGGTCCCGGTGCTCGGGGCTTCTGAGGAATTGCTGGTCCCATGTCTTAGCGACGAGTGACGGGCTGGATGGGGTAGAACTTACGTCGTCTCTGTCATCTTCGAGGCCCGCTGTTGGCCGAGGAGCTCCCTCAGCGTCCCGGGCCAGTCAGGCTCCTGGGCTTCCACAAATGTCGGGGCTTGCAGTGATTTCCTGTTCCGGTATGTTAGCGCCCCTGATGGAGGCTGGAGAGGGGGCTGGCTTACTTTGGTGGGCCCCCATTCCTCTTGGCCATCTCCTTCGTGTCGTCATCTTCATCGTCTTCCGATTGCTCGCTGTCCTCGTCACTTTCCTCATCACTGCCCTCATCACTGCTCTCATCACTACCCTCATCGCTTCCATCGTCACTTCCCTCGTCACTGATTTTATTACTGGCCCGATGGCTCGCCTCATCACTGCCTCCATCACTGCCCCTGTGACTGTCTTCATCATTCTCTTCATCACTTTCAAAAAATTTAATCATCTGGCAGTCCTCTTCCTCGTGTCCCTCTTCTTCACCGGCATCCCCCTCCGCCTTATCCCCGTTAGCTACCACAGCTCGGGGGAAGCTACATCGCGAGGAATGGTCGTTCCAGCTGTAGGAAGAGGTGGCTGAACCTGGGAATCCTCGACTGGCTCCGTAGCGACGCCCACAGTCACGTTCCCAGCCTTGTTTCCGGTCACATGTCCGTTAGCATGAGGTCTGTGCAGCGTGCCTTTGCTCCGGTGCGTTTCAACGCGGTTTCGGCGACGCGAAAGCGTCTTCCGAAGATTTTTGATACTCCTTGGGGTTTGATTGGTCCTCACGCCTTGCTCGAGGTTTTGGATCTTTGCATGGATCTCACGCATTTCCTGCAAGAGCGGGCAGACTTCAGGATTCGTCGTTGGATCCCGAAGTAGAGCCTCGAGGTTGTGAATCTCTTGCTGGTCCCTCTTCACATACAGGTGAAAGCGCTCTCCCTGGGAGCTAGTCGGCTGGCTACTGGGAGGAGTAGCGTGATCGGATCTGAAGGAGGAGGGTGTGTGTTGTGGCACCGGAGTCTTCTGGAGCGCCGTGAACGCAGCATGCGGGAGAGGAGGTGGCGGCATGGACGCTGGGCTGGAAGCCAGATCTGTGGGAATGATGTTATGATTCGCCAGGTTCTGGATGGGCGTGGCCGTCATGTTCAAGCTGAGGCGCGCGTTGGGAGAAGGATCTTGGATTTCAGGCTCAATCCGAAGCCGCTTGGACGGCTCAGTCTGCTGAGGACTGTACTTGCGTTTTTGCGGCTGCGATTCCTGCTCGAAGAAGGCAGCCGGACACTCCGTAACACGGGGAGAGACCTCGCCAAGCTCCTCGCTGGCATGGTGGGTAACTGAAGGAGTCTGTCGAATCGTAACATGATCCTCTTCTACCGACTCAAGCGGGATGTTGTCGGGCTCATCCTCCATCTCGTCCCCTTCGAGGATTGGAGAGACCTTCCCGATGGCACTCTTTGCCAAGAGAGATCGCCGTCTTGCATCTTGCGCGGCACCATCCCAATCCTGAACAACCGAAGGAAATCGTTGCGGGGAGGATGCGAGGGGCGTTGTCGGAGGCTTCTGAACCACGCGAACGGTGCCGTACTGATCGTACCCTTCTCTTTCGAACTTCCCGTGATCAATCCAAACATCGGCAACTGTGTCGTGGACTTCATAATCGATCTCCGGATCGGCGTCGTTCAGGAGTTTTTTGACTTGGAGGAGTCTGCCGGGTGCATTGTGAGATTGGAATAATCATAATGAAGACGCAATGGCTTTCTCCAGGACAGGGAACTCACTCTTCACTAGGTCGCAGTGATCGCCATTTGGCTTGAATCAGGTTCACCAAGTCTCCGAGCGACGTCTCGTCCGGATTGCGGATCAAGAGTAGGAAAGACGGCCACTTTCGGGGTGTATTGGTTTCGTCCTGACTCTGCTCATTGTGGTTGCTCCCTCCAATCAGGGAGCTGAAAAAGCCAGGCCGAGGAGAGATCTGCTCTCGGGGTTGGACCACGACCTTCAGTCGGAGTACAGCCATGGGGTCGGACCAGAATGGGATATTTTCAGGAGCACATTAGAGTCGTGGTTCCAGGAAAGAGGCTGCCTGGACGATTCGGAGTCGGTGTGAAGGAACTGGACGTGTATGAAGGTAGGCGCAAGAAAAGCAAGAAACACGAGAGCTGTAAAAGGAGAAAAAAAGTCCGGGGAAGCCACGGAGATAGCCCGCGTGTGGCCTGGTTTATCAGGCCACAACAATGGCCGGGCACTCGCCCCCATCGACCTTCTGTGTTTCCCATCATTGTTGAGCAGCGAGTATTGAAGTGTTTGATAGGGAGATGGTTGCCTACCGCAGCAGCACTGATTTAACTAACCGAGAAGGGGAGATTATGAAACTGAAGATAGGCTGACCGGTAGCTGGTTGACTACTTGTACATTGCCTTTGGTCGCTCGTTCAGGGAAGGAATGCACCAACAACGGGAGCAAACGCATTAACCCCAAGGAAATAGTCACATGGGGCCACCTCAAAGGAAAGGAGGAGATTCTAGAGTTTTAAAGTCTACCGCCACCGCGCGGTGCCCGCGGCCATCAGAAAGCTGATGATGATGGTATACGGTGTTTCTTAGTGCATCAATACGATGAAGTGTGTTGAGAAGCAGCGGATGGAGAATACCACCATATTGCAGCCTACTATATGGGATTAACTTCGAAAGAACTCTCTGAAGAAAAGCACGATGTAGCAGAGTGATACTACTCGGGCTGCCTCGATCGTGTTGATTGGAAACCCAGCGAGGCGAATGAAGCTGTTCGCATGGCGAGGTGAACTGCAGCGGAATCGCCTGCGAAGAGACTTCGAGGTACGCATGAATTGTCCGGGTCGGCCCGTCCGCCGTTGTTTCCTACAGCATTCAGTTACGGAGGTATGCGCCGGGAGGCGAATTTGGCATTAGAACCTGACATTGGACTTGCATTTAGAAGTAAAAAGTAATGCACAGTATTGGTTGGGGCAGGAAACGCCAACCAGGTAGAAGAATAAGCAGCCATGTGATGAGGGCTGAACGAAGGGTGAAAAATATGCAGGAAAGAGAGAAAGGTCGAGTCGAATCGTGAAAAAAAAAAAAAAGTTCCGTGGGTATCCAGCTATTCAGAGTCAATCCAATGACAGAAATTATTATATGTATATGGGTCTTCTTCAACTTCCGTGGATGGCGGGCGGTCGGCCACCGCAGGGGCAGTCAAAGAGCGAAATTAACTTGAATCGGTACAGGGTCATATCGTGTGCCACTCGTGAGTCTCCTAGACAACCTCCATCCCGGGCTTCAGCGTCTCGAAAGAAGTGATGGAAGTTCGCCGATCCTTGATGAATTTGGGCCAGGTGTTGGTGAGAACGAGATACTTGATGCTCGCCTCTGCATCCTGGAAGACATTGGCGTCGAACTCCTCGGGAATCTCACCCCAGTAATGCACACGGTTCCTGATACAGTTCGTCATTTCCTTCTCAGAACTTTCCGAGACGGTGGGCGAGGCTGGCTCAAAGGTGAATTTGTCGAAGGGGCTGACGGGGTCGGCCTCCCGTTCTTCGCCGTAGAGAATGCGAGCGGGCCGTTCGAAAACCTCCTCGAGCTTCTTCAAGTCGTGGGAGGAGATGTTCACGGGAAATTCGGCGTGGCGAACACTGATGAACTCGGCGTAGATGTGCAAGGCGCGGTTGAAGTGCTCGCGGAAGAGGTCCTTCGTGCTACCGCTCCGGGGGGAAGTGCTGTCCCGCAGCGCAGCGGGAAGCGAGCTCTTCCACTCGGCAACGCTGGTGAGGAAGGCAATGTTCTCTCCAGAGAATTCACGGAGTGCAGAGAATTCCTGAAGAGGGGTGGGGTTGCGTTCCAGAACGTGCTCTAGGGCGCTCATGGTCAGAATACTGTCGCGCGAGCCACTACTCTTGATGGAGTCGTTGGTGGACTTCCACCCCGACATAATAGACTCGACAATAGTGGCGTCCGAGTTGATGGACTTGTTTTCAGACCCAGAGGCCTTGACCTTAGTCTCCCATCGAGCGATCGAGTCGAGGGTCTCTTGACGAAGGGACTGGTGACGAACAACCTCCCAGCAAGGAAGGAAAACAGTAAAGATTTCGATAATAAGGATAGACAGGCAGATCCTATGGGCCAAGTGTTAGGGTCAGGGAGACTTTTAGGGGGCCACATCGAGGAGGGCAGACTCACCATTGCGGAGGAATCCAGTATTGGTTGACCGGAGCCATGGCAGGAACGTAGAGAGCGATAAGCCACATTGGGGTAGCGTGAAGACTACGGGAGAGGTTAATAAAAGGTGATTGTGACTCCCGTGTGGGTACTCACCTGCCAATCGCGCAACCAATGGTCTGCACGCGCCAGCCTTGGGTATCATGAATGTTGCGCGCCTTCCAGAGGATGACGGGGGCAACGACCCAGGACCAGAAGAACTGCCAAAATACGCCGGGCCACCTGGATGATCGATCCATTGTCAGTCGTTGTGGAGCCATATGGCATGTGTCTTGCATTTCTGGTGGAATCTTACCACTCCCATCCTGTACCCTGTGCCGTCTTCTGGGCCATTTCGCTACCGTGAACCTCCGTACCAGGAATGCCCCAGGAGCTATGCCACTTGCGAGAAATGATGTACATCAAGATTGTGAGAAAAATTTGAGCGAACATTGCAGCCCCAACGGTGATAAGGATCTTGGTAGTGTAGTCGAGACGCCGGAAACGGTTGATCAGACCAGTCTTGGGCTTCTCGTCAGGCGACGCGTCGGTGAACCGAAAGCCATGTTGCGCATACTTCCGCTGAAGCTTAGCGACGTGGAGAAAGCGACTGTTGGAGGCGTGGAAAAGAGCGATGCCACAGGGGAGGTAGGTCCCCATGATCCAGTACTGACCGTCTCCGGGCATGAGGGCGCCGACCATGGTGCCAAATTGGCAGGCCAGCCAGTAAAGATGAAGAAGAACAATTGAAGAGAGTGACAGGGCGAGGCCTCGGATTCGGAGAGCAGGCATATCGCGATTGATAATGAGATATACCATGCCGGCGGCAACTGCAGCCGTCCAGACACCCGCCCAGACGGCCCACCAGATGCTCACCGGCGAGAGGTTTACCGCCGCCTGGGACTCGGCGGTGATTCCCAGTTCCGAACCCATGATGATTTGTTAAGCAGAAGTGCTGAAGGAGAGTGATGAAGTTGGATAGCGCTTACCATCCAGAAGGGCGGGGGCCGGGGGGGGTGGCGCTTTTAACGATGGGCTCGCACGTACTCCCCTGCAGGATCGAAGGCTGCGAAATGAGTGGCGGCGATGGATCCGGTTCAGGTCCCAGCCTGCGACGGAAAGTGGGCCTCTGAGCAACTTCTGGGGCGTGCGAGACCAAGCAGCACGAGCGTTGGGGGGAGACGTCCCCTGTCGATCCTTCGATGCTGTGGGCCAAGACTGATAGCGGGTGGGAACAGGCCAGACCATATCGGGGTATAGATGGGCGCCGCTGGACTCACACTGACACCCAATTGGCACTCCGAGGCCGTCTGGCCCCGTCGCGTCGACGGGCTCTGTAGCTGCAGGTATTTGTCAAACTCTTCAGGTCCTGATTGGGCTCACGAGGTTGCTCGCGGGGGCCTTCGGAGTTCACTCGCCGATTCACGATCTCGCAACAGCACCAAATTTATTTCCTTTGGAGGGCTATTGAGTCCGATCGGCGACACTATCGATTCCCAAAACTCTGCATGGCCCAATTTCTGCTCTCCACATATCATCATCTTTCCTATCTACATCTCCGCAGCGGCACCAAGCACCGGTCGGCCGGGTCAGCCGGGCGGGCATTTAGACGGTAGCCCCAGTGCTGACCCAGATGAGGCGGGTCCGCGGCTGTTCGTCATGAAGTTGAGTTGATACAATGATCAATCCATGGGAGATCCAGCATCCTTTGTCTGGATGACACAATGGGTTTGTGATTGTGTGGACAATGAGCAAGACCAGAGAGGATTTCCATCGTGTGCAGCGCTTGACTCCACTGGAGATGGCTGAAGACTGGATACATACTTCACGAATCAATAATGCGGGAATGTCGGGGAATGTCCGGTGGTGAGGACAAACCATGACTAGTGTGACACGCGCTATATGTACTCCGAATTATGACGGCTGCCGTGCGATTCTTGCATCCTCGACTGCTTAGATCCAACGACAGAGACAGGGGCCAGATTGCGAGCAAGTCACTTCCGAGCAGGCCAGACGCAACTAATGGACGCGTCGCAAGCCGGAGAAACAGGGCGCGATCGCAAACTGGCCATCGAATGCGGGACAAGAGCCCAGAGAGATGGATCAGCGCAACTAGTAGAAGGTAATCCAAGATTGCGGCCCTATCGAGAACCAGCACGGGCCGAATCGGTCCATCGACACAATGGATGACTTCATTCGCACAGGGACGGTGCTGGCCGGTGCATGTGTAACCCCGATGAGGCCGTTCATACCATGCCATGTAGGGATTATCAGTTGCCCTCGGGAGACTCGGGAGAGGCGCCGTCACGCTAGTGCTGGCCGCGAGAGCGGCCAGGCTCTGGAGAGCCCGGATGGTTGGGTTGGGAGACCAATTAATTGACTATTGATTAGAGTATCCCCGAATGGGAGGGAGTTACCCCGTTCCAGACACATGAGCTGCAACATTTGCTTTGGCCATTGCTTTGGCTCATTATTGAGGTTTGGCCAGAGTGATGGAGACCAGGTAATGCTGGATCCCCTGAATTGCCCGTCGTGACCATGTCCGGATTGGGAGTAGTCCACCTCTTTGCCGTCGCACGGAGAAAGTCTGGCCGAGGTAGGCGCAACGCGGTCGACTTGGTCGACTTGGGCGAACGCCACCGCAGTGGACTAGTTCCCGTGTTGGGCCTTTCTGCCTTGTTGCCTAAAATCTGCCGGGTGCGCTGAGAACGTGACACATTCTGATGCCTGAGGCTGCCTCCAGGCACCTGACTGCAAACCGCCGAGTTTCGTTGGGCCGCCCGTCGCGTCGCCGAATCACCGCGCGCGAAACGCAGCGGCCAACTCCACTGCGACAAATTCCCCAGAAGCGCCCCCCTCTTTTCCCAGGTTCGCGAAGGGCGTTCTCTCCGATTTCCGGCAGATGCGCCTCTTGAGCACACGGTCGTGTTTCCTGGGGTTTTATATCGGGCGAGCATAGACCGATGCTGATGGACTTGGAGTATCAACGGAACCTCCAGGCACCGAATGGTCCACCCTTGATCTCCCCAGGCGACTTTCGGTCCCCGCGACTGTCCCGGCCTCCGCCGGTTGTTGACTACCTGCACAGGAGCCCCGATTCTGGCGAGATGGAGAAGACCCCGCCTAGCATCGGAAAGCGCCGAGGCGGCAGTCGAAAAGCCTGCAACGAGTGCAAGCAGCAGAAGGTGAGTGCCACATGCAATTCCCCGTGGGCCTTCCCTTCGGCCCGGCGCAACCCCCTCCCCCCACCTGCAGACAGTGTGCTGATAATATACGTGCACTCTCTGCCCGGAGCAGCTGCGATGTGATATTGTCCAGACCCCCGCCGCGGCATGCTCCCGCTGCCGTAGGCTGGGAATTGATTGTAAGGTCGAACAATCTTTCAAGCGTATCTCCAAAAGAAGGTGATTGGCGCCCTCCATATCTAGCGAGTGAGATGCACCCCCTACTAAACAGCACATCATAAACAGGCGCAATGCCGAGATGGAAAAGGAGATCGCAGACCTCCGCCGCCGTCTCGCGACGAATGAGGATCCTGATGAAGTGGCAGAGCCTCATGCACGCGACGACCAGTCGCCATGCTCGGAAGCAGCCTTTAGCCGCCGTGACTCGACTGGCCGAGACCAGTCGAGGCCAGTATCAGTACCAGCGGAGTCGTATCCGTCGATGGCAACCCCATTAACCATGAAGAGAGATGGGTCCATTCGCTCTCAGGAAGAGAATACGCCGTGGCGGCTTGAGGATATCGCCCTCTCCCGGGCGCGAGTCGCACGGCTCTTCGAACAGTAAGAACCGGATGTTCCCCTTTCGCTGACTTGGATCTGTGGCTCATCTACCTCTTAGATATTTCAATTATTATCATCCCTTTCTTCCTCTTCTGAACCTGCCAAAGCCTCCGGAGGTCTATTTGAGTCGATGTCCCTTACTTGCCTGGACAATTGTCTGTGTGGCCAGTCGTCGATCTCCATCCGATCCGGGCCTCTTGACTGCTCTCTCTGGACCGTTCAGTCGACTCTTATGGTCCACTATTACGAGTGTTCCTCAGAATTACCGGGTGGTCAAGGCATTATGTGTCCTGTGCACCTGGCCCCTGCCAACCACAAGCCAACGAACGGATGCCACCTTTATGCTTAGTGGCCTGATGATGCAGATTGCCATGCAGCTGGGATTGCATCGGCCCGTCCAGGCTGAAGAGTTCACCACATTCCGGATCGAGGCCCAAGGAGAAGCGTTAAAAGATCGCCTACATACATGGGTGATCTGCAATATCGTCGCCCAGAAGTGAGTTTCTTATCTCCCCGCGGAATGTACGTTGCGAACTATTCTTACCTCTCCACCACAGCGTTGCAACAGGATATGGCCAACCCCCTTGCACCATTTACGACTGGGCTCTCGAACCTCCTTCTCTGAAAGATGCCGATTATCGCCTCCCTGGCGATCTGGCGGTCCGGTTACGCATTGAGAAGTTCTGTGACCGAGTCACCAAAGCTTTGTATAGCAGCAAGCCCGAGCCGGCTGAGTTCATCAGTGCGGAGAAGCTCGTCATCGTGCAGATTCTTGAAAGTGAATTGCGGGAGATGGAAGTGGAGTTTGGTCGAGAGATCTCCGGTACCATTGCACCATGTTCATATCCGTGATTCGCCTACTAATGCAAAGCTCCAGCCATCAATATGATCCACCTGCGTGCCGCTGAACTGCATCTTCGATATTTCGCCTTTCTGAGTTCCAATGCACGAAATGATGACCTCACTAAGCTCTTCCTCGCCACCACCTCCTTCCTGGGACGCGTGCTGGATCTGGAAACCTCCCCAGGCGAGCTGATCGGCCACTCGACGAATTACATTCTTCAGATGATCGTGGCGGCGGCATTCGCTCTGATGAAGCTGCTTAAGAGCAACTTTAGCCGCCATATTGACTTTAATCATGGCAAGCTTTTGTTCAATGGCGCCATCTCGGCCATACGCCGGATCAGTGTGATGGATCATGATCGCCCGGTCCGGCTGGCGGATATTTTGGCTCAAATGTGGAACGCGACCGGGCCCGAACCGGCCGATGAGGATGGGCTCCAACTCAAAGTTCGCTGCCGGATGAGCATGAGCCATGTCTACGATACCGTCTGGCGATGGCGACAGCGGTTCCGACCGGTCAAGAGTCTGGAAGAGATGCAAGGTACGTTTGATCTGGATCACCATATCTGTCTGTCTGGCCTGTCTAACACACGTGTCTAGCAGCCGCGGCGGCAAATCATGCCCTGTCAACATCTACCGGACATATGGCACGGCCGCAAGATAGCTCTCTGGGAGACCCGTCCCTGGTGCTCCCCGCCCAGTTTGACGAGAGCGGCGCCTTCTTCAGTGAGACCGGCTTCTCCGAGGTGTTTGATTCTCTAAACTGGGTGTTTGAGGGCTTCCCTGACAGCTTTGTTGCACCCCCAGTTCTGTAGCGAGGGCGCACCACCGGGATGGAAAAAGGTTTGACCTGGTCCTTGTAGATGTACATTCCACCTGATCTGATTGTATCAATTCCCGATCCAGAATCATACCTATCTCTCCTGGGCGACAATCTCAAGCCATGTTTTTAGGTCCCCACGCCTGAAAACTATACTGTACCTACTTCCCTTTGTATCTGGAGTCCTACGTCTAGAAATCTTGAGATAAAACGTACCTAGTGTCCCCGGCAGGGAGCCCCTCCCCTTAACCTGTACTTGGTCTTTGACCATCGTACAAAGCCCCCTTGCCATAAAGTGTATATGGTCTTGAAAATCCCCCCGAGACCTTTCCTTTGCAGTGCTTCCAGTCCACCCATACACGGCAACGGCACCCTTTGCGGCTCTGGTGTCGCCAGTGATGCTTCGTGGTGGTGGTGTTGTTGTTGATGTGTCAGCACAGCGTTCACGCCAACTAGTTAACTACAGTGATTAGCACCTGGACGCTTGCCTTTCGTCGCGTCCCCGAAGGCGACTTCCACAACAGGGGAACAGGGGAAATGATGGCTCTCGTCATCGTCGCCGTCCGGGCGTCACACAGGTGTTATTGGACATCACAACAAGGGTGGATAAGGGTCAGAGGCAAGTTGGATGTGAGACGCATTGCTCCATAGGCTCAGACGGGGAAGATTGCTGAAACACCCCTCTACGTATGATTCTGGCCGTAATGTCCACTTGTGGTATCCTCCTGACTCCTGGCAGTCTGTCTGCGCTGCCTCGCGAGGAAGATCTCACGGTCAATTCCGGTGATCGCGGCCTGGCCGAGGGTTGGGTCCCAACTGCAGGACTGCAGGACTTCAGGACTGCGGGAATGAAAAGTGGGTCTGCCCGTTCGGCCCCTGGCGATATCCACTTGGCCATGGGTCCTCCCGTCTTTGGGGGGAGGGCGCTGTTGGCGTGGGCGGCATTGCAGGTAGCACCATAACTGCAGACTCCCAGAAGAGACCCGATCCCTGGTCGACATGAAGCGATAGCCAGGTAGCACCGGCATGCCACCGGTGCCTTCGAGCCCTGGTAACACAGTATGCCAGTGACATGCTGCAGTAGCTTGCAGGCCGCGCCGCCGCTCAGCCGGCCGAGATCTCAATGGAAGATTCTGTTCGAGCCGCGAGCTGCCACCTCAACCCAGCAACCACGACCGATCCTTCGGTAGAGGATTATCTAGCTAGATCTTGAGACTGCAAGCTTCCTATCCATCTAAACCCTAACCCGAGGCGAAAGCTTGGCTGGACACTAGCAGCCTCGGTGTTTCAGAGTTAGCGGTGATGGAGCACCTCGAGACAGCAGACGAACTCGGCCAGTCCTGATTCTCAAGTACACCGAGCTCTGAGCCTGCGTGGCATGAAATCCGTGACACGATGTATCTCCATCGGTCCTCCCCGATTCCTTGACCCTTCGACCCCGATCATCCTCATCCTCCCATATCTACACCTCTCCATTCCTTCTCGTTCAGATCGGTTCGGCTTCAGCGTCCCAACCTAGTTAGGTGCCCCGCTAGTGAAGCTTTTCACTAGTACATGGTTGGCCAAGATTTTCTTCCCGCATTTCCAGCGCGATTTCCAAAGCCATTTCTAGCACCCGTTTATTTAATTGATTCATTTGTTCCTTGAACCCCTACAACCCTTGGACCCTTTGGACCCCAAACAGAATTGATCACACATGATGCCGAGATCCGTTCAGCACTGGCCAGGGGGGAATTCCCACTTGCATCCAACCACACCCAGAACCAGATTTATCTCTGGACGAGATCAAAGAGGAAGTCAAGGGCTGGCTACTATTTGTACAGGTATGTCTTTATAGCACTCATTCAATTTTCTTTCGAACAACCACGCTTTCAGCGCTAACTTGCAGCCAGGAAAATTGGGTGTCTGCCGCAAACGCAGGTGTTTCCTCCGATGCGGAATATGAGCTAAAGCACCGGCGGCAACTGGTGGAAAAGTGGGCTTCGGCTACACAGGAATTTCGTGATGTGAATTCAACTCGGTCAAATCCGTCAAATCTCCGAAGTCCCTAGAACTAATTATTTTCTTTCCCCCTCATTCAGGCATACCAATCGCGTGCGCCTGTGGGTCTTCCAGGCACAGAGGGGCCAAAATCGAATGCACCCATTGAAGGCCTTCGGTACCCAGCCGAAGCATTGGAACGTATCTATGACACTCTTCAGCCAGAATGTTCCCTCGGCCTTATTTGTTTTGCCCCTGTTGACGAGGCCCATCCTGAAAATCGGGCGCGATTGGTAAAATTCGCCATCCTGTCGTATAACTATGATATCGAGACTGGGCACATTTTAGGCGATAACTACATTCCATATGAGGCTCTCCTCAACCCAGCAACCACGACCGATCCTTCGGTAGAGGATTATCTGCCCTGGCTAGATCTTGAGACTGCAAGCTTCCTATCCATCTATCTCACACATACTGGCACTGTACTCTACCTCGGTAATGAAGGCCCGTATATGTTGGTTGATGAACTAGGCCTACAAAGTGGGCGCCTGACAATTGTCGAGTATGAAGTCAATGGGAGTGTGAGAGATTCCGTTGAGATCCGCCCATTTAATATGAAAATGCCGTACTTGTACGCTTTCGTTAACTGGAAAGGTTTTGATAATATCAAACATACTCGTGGTGCTTATAGACACCAAAATACGCCGTGAGTATCCCTTGACCTACCAAGTCAACCCAACAAACTAACGCATGATATCAGACTTGACATGGACCTACCGGTCGTCGATATTCTCTGTCAAGCTAAGGAGGCTAACCAACTTCCAAACTCAATGATCCTCTGTGACCGAGAGCAGTGGACAAGCGATGTCAAGCTTTATGCCCCGGGCTACTTGGCTCTCGAGGCCGAAGGGCGCGGGGGAGACTACCCCCTAACCCGTCTCACTGTACCAGACGAGAATATTAAGAAGCAGGTTATGATCAGGGTGCAGGACCCCAATTTCTCACATCCCCATTTTTCATTCATTTCTCTGGGCCAATTTCCATGAATCTACCAGCTTGAAGTGAAGAGAGCCGTTATGATGCCTTGGAAAGTTAGGATTACACATTCTTAATTGAACGTGCGGCAGATCAAGCGAGATCGAGGAGGTCTTTGTTGAATTTACCGAGTCTTCCAATATACCCACGATGTCACTTATCTGAATTGTCTTGGAGTCGTACGAACGTTGACCCAAGAAATTCCCGTAAATCAAGATAAACCCCGAGGCCGGGAGACCAGTGCCCCTTTATGCATTCTGCTCGGTTCGCACGGCTGAAATCAGTAGCGATTGGCCGCAAACCATTTCATTCTCATGCTTATTTCCGATTTGCTCTGCGGTTTTGCGGTTTTGCACGGGCGGGTAATTTCCCGAAACGATCGACAGTGCACGTTTTTGGCAGCGTACGGTAATTTTACGCGTGGCGTACCGCTGGCCGTTTGCGCCTTTTTTTTTGCCTCAACTCGACTCGACTCGGCCTGCTTTTCCCTTTCGACTCTCTCGCCTCGTTCCACCCGCCATGTCTTTGATCTCTCTGATGCTTCAAAGTGGCTCAAGGCTACGCGGCTAACAGCGGCGTTTGTCCGCCCTGTGCCTCCTGCACGAGAGTCCCCGCTCGTCAGCGATCGCCAGTACTCCCACATGTATGGCAGCGCCTCCCCCGATCCGGGCGATCTGGTCATGGACATCAGGACCAAGCCCCCGTTGACTTTCTTGGCGAATAGGAGCAATAAATTCCCCTCTTTTGAAGAAGAAGCTCGCCCTACCACCACTCTTCCCCCCAACGGATTGTGGCCTCCGCCCGGGAACGACGGCACCGCCGTCGACATCTATCGACTATGTTCTCAGCCCTTATCCCTCGGCTCAACGCGATCAAGCAGCGAGTCCCGCTGCTGAACCAGCTGCATCTGAACTTTATCTTTGTACATTACGCCTATATCATCTCCTGGGTGCTCATCAGCTCCATCCTCATCTACCCCGGCGGCCATCTCTCCTACACAGATGCTCTCTTCCAATCGTCCGGTGCCGCCACCCAGAGCGGGCTGAACACGGTCGACATCAACAAGCTGAGCCTCTACCAGCAGATTGTGCTCTATTTTGTTGCGATTTTCTGCACCCCGATCTTCATCCATAGCGCGCTGGTCTTTATCCGACTGTATTGGTTCGAGAAGCGGTTCCAGCACGTGGTTCGGGATGCCCGCGCCTTGCGCACCACCCGGTCCCGCATGGATACGATGACCCAGGACAAGGACAGCGAGGAGATCAATCGGGCGGAGTTGGGGATTGGCGGCCGACCGATTGTGGTGCTGCGGAACAATGCGGGGGATGCCCGAGGCCATCGACTCCCCGACCCGACGCCCAAGGCCCCCGACGCTCCAGAGCAGGAAGAGACCCCCGACGGAAAGAAGACCAGTGAGCGCTCCAGCTCCGAGAAGACGGAGACCCCCCGGCCGAACGTGGACTCGGGCTGGGGAGTCTGCGGGTGCCGTCCCAGCTGAGCCCCGAGCACCACATCGCCTTCCTCGAGAACCAGCGCAAGAACAAAGGCGCCCTGCGCATCCCCAGCCCCCGCGAGTACGACCGCGGCGGAGTCCCCGAAGCCCTGGAGGACGGCGAGGACGAGGAGCCCGAGCAGGTGCAGCAGCCTTCAAGCCCACAGGAGGATCGCCGACGGAGCTCGACGGACTCGGACGAGGTCGATCAAGTTGGTCCTCTGGAGGGACCTCACATTACAATCAATGAGCCGGATTTCACACGCACCCGCACACGAGGTAACACCTTCTCGCGCCTGGATACGAGGCCCACCATCCGTGACACCATGACCAAGGATGCCGACGACACCGGGCTGGGCCCGGTGACCACCAAGAATACTTTCCGGGGCATCTTCCGATCGTTGACCCAGGAGCGGGAGCGGCCCACCCAGCCGTATCTGAGCTGGAACGCCACCGTGGCGCGCAATTCCAACTTTGTGGATCTGACGGAGGAGCAGCGTGACGAACTCGGTGGCATTGAGTACCGCGCGCTGAAGACGTTGGCCGTGGTGCTGATTTCGTACTATGTTGGTTTCCATCTCTTCGGCCTGGTCAGTCTGGTTGGCTGGATTATGACGGTGGACACCTGGGGCAACGTGGTAAAAGAAGACGGCGTGGGACGGCCATGGTGGGGTATCTTCACCTCTGCGTCTGCCTTCAATGATTTAGGATTCACTCTGACGCCGGATTCGATGTACTCGTTCCAGAGGGCGATCTTCCCGCTGCTTCTCATGTCTTTCTTGATAATTATTGGCAATACCGGGTTCCCATGCATGCTGCGCTTGACGATTTGGACGCTGTCGAAGTTTGCTCGGCAAGGAACGGCCTTCTGGGAGGAATTGAAATTCCTGCTGGATCATCCCCGTCGCTGCTTTACTCTTCTTTTTCCTCGCAACGCTACGTGGTGGTTGTTTGCGATCCTGGTGGCTTTGAACGGCATTGATCTGATTTTCTTCATTATCTTGGACGTGAGTGCTCTGCTCTTGAGGTTGGGGTTGGTGTTTTGGGGCTTCCCAACTGATGCTAACCATCTTGTTGACAGTTGAACGATCCCACGGTGACCAACTTGCCACCCGGGATCCGTGTCTTGGACGGCTTCTTCCAGGCCGCCTCCACTCGCACCGCCGGCTTTGGCATTGTGAGCCTGTCGGACCTCCACCCGGCCATTCAGGTGTCCTACCTGATCATGATGTATATCTCCGTCTTCCCCATTGCCATCTCCATGCGTCGAACGAACGTGTACGAGGAGAAGAGTCTGGGCATCTATGGCTTTGAAGACGAGACTGAAGTGGATGACCACACCTCGCCCAGTTATATTGGTGCTCACTTGCGGCGTCAGCTGAGTTTCGATCTGTGGTACGTATTTTTGGGGCTCTTCGTCATTGCCATCGCGGAAGGCGGTCGGTTGGAGGACGCGCAGGACTATTCCTTCCAGCTGTTCACCGTTCTGTTTGAGGTGGTGTCGGCCTACGGTACCGTGGGATTGTCCTTCGGATACCCCGGCGTCAACACCTCCTTCTCCGGCCAGTTCAACGTGGTGTCCAAGCTGGTGATCATTGCCATGCAGATCCGCGGACGCCATCGTGGCCTGCCCTACGCACTGGACCGTGCCGTGCTGCTGCCGTCGGATGCCCTGAACCGACACGAGGCCGCTGAAACGGAGCGCCGGATGCGCCGGCGGGCCTCGAATCTCAGTGGCGGCGAGTCTATCGGTCGGCCCCAGTCTGGCCGCCTGTCGCAGTCGCAGGCTGACGCCCTGTCGACCGGGCTGGAATCTCACGACTGGCAAACCCATCCTGCGCCGAATGGAGACGCCTTGGTGCATCGCTCGTCGACTGTGCGTTCGGCCCGGTAACGATGGCAGGGCCGGCCTTGCTCCGTATCTCCTTGGTTGGCATTTTGTGTATATTTTCATCATCTATAGAGGTCTTGGCGTTCTGGTTGTTAGGGACACACGAGCAGGGGAAACTCGCGGTTAGTCACATTTGGATTGTATCTGGCACATCTTGGACATATACGAGCCTCCTCACGAGGACTAACTTTGATTCTGTATCCATCGCGCCTCGTAGCTGTCTGATGGGGGTGCATGACGTAGGTGTCCTCCACGCAGTGCGGGTTGTTTACATTCTTTTTCCGATTGCGGTCGCTTCCGCCCTCCCGTCCAACTTACCCCTGGCGCACTCCCAATCTCCGGACCTTTGTTTTTCGGGGAACGAGCAACGGAACGGACGCAGTAGAGAGCCTTCTGATGTCATGTTGTGGGAACAGGATGTCATTTCAGGGCCTTCGAGGACGCATTTGGACTGACTGGCGATCGTTGGGGAGCCATCGCTGGCGCAGATTTGCCTGGGTGCGCCGGGCGTCCATGCACAAAATATACTTTCCCGTATAGTTAAACTCCACACGGAAAGTTGGTCGTGGCTCGTTCCTTCACGACTGCACCACCCACCTTGAGGGTACGAAGACGGCTCTTGCCAGAAATGCACCGTGCAGTGTCTGTGTCCAAATCTCTTGCCGCGCAATATCTGGTCAAGTAAGGTTCCTATGAGTCTAATGGCAATTGATGATTTGCAGGCCATCCACAGAAGCGAGACTTTCTGACGTGACTTTGATACTTTGATCCGCACAGGCACTTGTCACGGTAAGTTTTCTAGTTTCCCACCGAAGCCCAAACGATGCGTCGGCATCGCAAACGGATCCCAATTGGCACTTTCCCTTTCTGGGTTGCCAGCATACCACAGACGGCCATGATCTCATCAGTCTCGGTGAGGTCCGGCTGAGATCTTAAAAACACAATCAGCTTCGTCTAGCTCCTCTCCGTCACCTCTGAACCTCTCTCCCGTCTTCGGCATTCGTTCGACCACTAACCAGAACCCCAAGATATAGACGCGACTCGCGTGCTTCATCTGCTTCATCTGCCACGTCATACCCAACTCGTACCCAGCATGGATGATCGACGTCTTCCACCCGAGTATGCCCACCGCTACAGCAGCGCCACTTCACAATTTCCCCAGCTCACACCTACTGATGTCCCCAAGGCCCCCATCGTGCCAACGGTGACTGGCGCGGCCGCGTCACCCGAGCGGACCCCCGAGTGCTCCCCTGGTTTCACCCCCGAGGCTGGTCGCGACGCCGGCGACTCATCATCGCCGCGGTAGTGGCAGTGGTGGTAATTGTGGTGGTAGTCGGTGCAGTGGAGGGCGTCAGGGCCAACCGATACCCCGATTATACGCCGTTGAACTATCAGCTGGTCGATACATACCAGGGGACTTCCTTCTTCAATCAGTTCAATTATTTCTCCGATAAAGACCCCACCAACGGGTTCGTGGTGTATGTCAACGAGGAGGTGGCGCAGGATCTCAACCTCACCTATGCGACGGGCACCTCGGCCGTCCTGCGCGTGGACTCCTTCACGCCCAAGGCCGTGGCGGGTCGCAACTCGGTGCGCATCGAGTCCAAAGCCAGCTACGACACGGGCCTGTTCGTGTTTGATATCATCCACACCCCCTACGGCTGTGGGACCTGGCCTGCACTGTGGCTGACCGACGGGTACAACTGGCCCATAAACGGCGAGATTGATATCCTCGAATCCACCAACTGGGCTTCGCACGGCAACGAGGTGACTCTGCACACCACGCCCGGCTGCAAGATGAACGTCAAGCGCAAGGAGACCGGCTCCGCCGCGTACGAGACGTGCGATAACAGCACCAACGGCAATGCTGGCTGCGGCGTGATCGGCGACCCGTCCACGTACGGACCAGCATTGAACCAGAATGGCGGTGGGGTACGTACACTCAGCATCCTTGCTTCTGATGCGAAACCACGAGGCAATCATCCACTGATGCACAGATTCCAGATTTACGCCCTCGAGCTTCGCGACGCAGGCATCCGCGCCTGGTTCTTCCCCCGCAACGCGATCCCATCCGACATCTTGGGATCCAACGGCAAGCCCGACCCTTCGACCTGGGGCACCGCGCTGGCGGACTTCCCCAGTACGGAATGCGACATCGCCTCGCACTTCCGCAACCAAAGCATCGTCGCCAATATCGATCTGTGCGGTGAGCTGGCGGCACAGCCGCAGTATTACACCCAGATGTACAAGTGTCCCGCGACATGCTCCGACTTCGTGGCGAACAATCCGAGTAGCTTTGAGGAGGCATATTGGGAGTTTGGGGGGTTCAAGGTTTTCCAAGCGATTTAGAAAATGCTTATTTTAGCCGGTTATTCTCTTTTTCTTTTTGTGTTCTTGCTTGGTTTTAGGTCATTTTCTTAATCTGGAAGATATCCCTATGGCTTTGAGTTAGCTTCGACCGGGTCGGTGGTGTTTTGGTCTTAAGCGTGTTTTGGGTGGTGGGAGTCAAGGACGTCCATTACATTGTTGAGCAATCCAGATATCGCAATATAATACACGGTAAATTCGGCGCCGAAAACGCCTACTTTGGACGCCATTTTAAGCGTGCTATTTACCAATATTAGTCACGCGCCAAATGGCCACGCCAGCCAGTAGTTTGGCCTAGCCTTGTTGGGTAACAACCGATCGCTGCATTGTGGTCGCGCGACCGAGGGTGAGAAGGGTGAGTGTGCAATAGACAGGGTGAGAAGCCAGACGAGAGCGGGTGATTCTCACCCTCCGTCGCGCGACCACAGAATAACCCTTTCAGTCGGACAGGAACAAACAGTGCTAGATATGGGATCAGCACCGTCTATGTACTTAGGACGGCGCAACGCACACTCCATCCGCCTCACTCAGGCATTCGGCTCTTCTGTCTCGCGATCTCCTAATCGCAAACAAATACAAGGACTGTCTGATAGGATATTAGCCATTTCTCGCGCAGTAGCCGGCCTGCGCGCTGCTCCACGCGGATCCATAGAGATTATCCACTGGGCAAGCGAATCTTTTTCGAACTGGGTTATTTTATGACCTGATGGGCGCTTATCAACGCGAGAGATTTGGACGTGTACGCGCGTGTGTAGTGTAGTAAGTGGTATTACGTATATCTTCGCTGCTGCCCGAAGAGATTTGATGCGGCCATTTTGAAGATCACCCCGGGCTAATAAGATCTTGCCCTCTTGATTGGCCAATTTCTGCGAAGATTCGTAGGGTATGTGTAGTTGTGTGAGCAGGGAGAGATTGACATATTATCGCGTTGGCCGTATCTTAGCCTGCTCTCCTTCTACGAGTTTTGGGAAGGCGGTAGACTACCAATCTAAGCGGTCTGGAAGTGGGTCCTATGGTGTTCAAACTTTTGCTGTCACTGTAACTTGATATTTTTGTATCGTCGTTTTCGCAATGCACGCGCCTAACAAATCTCAGCCCCTGATAGTGGGACCGACCACTGATCACATGATGTGGGATCGGTCGCTGTGAGAGATCAGAACGGAATAATTGATTGTCCTTCCCGTCATGGGAAGGACGCTAAGCTAAATACTTCTGATGATGCTTATGTAACATGATACCCGGTGGGCCTAGTAGCCAGACAGCCAGGGGCTGTCGGATTATAGTTCCGCCGCCCGTGGACTGCCTGAGGCAGTAACAGGTCCTGGGACCACATCCCAGAACTTCGGTCACTGGGGCCCCACTGAGCCCTCAGTAGGGTGCGACGGTCAATGCTCAGCAGGGCGCCCCCTATATTCGCTTATGTAAGCTCGGTAATAGTATGAAATATGTGGTATCTATGTAGTTACATTCCTGAATTAGCCCGGTTTTGTTTACCCGGTATGTACTTCTTACCATCTCCTATAAACGTTTTACTAGTTTTCTACTACTTACAGTACCTACAGTACTAGTTAACCCTCCCCTACAGCATCATAGCGCAATACGTATCGACTTGGTCGCAGCATCGATCTACTAAGATTTCAGATCTTATTAATACTGCACCTTTTTCTCTTGAGCAGGATCCTCCACGGGAGGTTGACGCAGAACTAGTTGACTCACATTCTTTTTGACTTTGGCCATCTTGCCAACGCCTGTCGGTCGGGACTTGAAGAAGCAGAGAACTACTGTAGATACTTCCCAGTTAGGAAGTGGATGTGGATGTGTAAAAAACCAGGTAAAAACTGGTATTGGTGGGTCGAGGAGATACGTGGACAGGTGTAAGGTAAGGTAAGCGTTTGAAATGAAAGTGGGTGGAATTGGGTGCCTGAGGTTGCGCACCCTACTGAACTCTCAGTGGGGCCCCACTGACATGTGATCACACCACATCCTCCCCCACTTGGCCGTCCTCGTCGTCAAAGAATTCCTTCTGGCTGAAGATCTATATCAAAGAGCCCTTCTATCTGTCGCGCCCATGTGCGCGTGCAACCACCATCCACCAATTATTTCTATTGTAGACGTTTCAGAGATCACCGGCCGTCGTCTAGCCTTTGATATCGAGGTCTTTGAATGAGCATTAAGCCTGGAATAGCATCAAGAGGCCCGTTCAGCGGTCTCCCTGGCCTGTCAGGGTGTCGAGGATGTGTGGCAGCGTGTAGGGTAAAATATGGCTGCCTCGACGGCCTGGTGCGATCAGAATCGTTTATATGCGTCGTTTCGCCTCACTTCAACACTCCGTCGTCACGATTTTTCATGTCCCACGACCACGGAAATTCGTTCGATTCGCTTAAAGATTTCCCTGCCGCCGTCCGTCCAGCCCTCCGTGCGAAGCTCGCTGCGTTAGCAGCCTATCAAGCTGCGAGCCCTCCTCGCCGCGGTCGTCCGAAAAGACCTTTGCGTCAGATGGACGCGTTTGGTGAGCTCTTCTGGCACCTCTTGAATGAATCGTTCGTTACTCATGATGTCCGTACAGGCAATCCTTACGTCGAGCCGCCTGAAGAGGCAGAGACTGTCGAGGTTAGCCTTACCGCCGCCAGCCAGTTCTTTTCGGGGGGTCACAGTAACGACCCCGCCGCTGCTAAATATTACGTCCGCCGCCCTGGCCCTTTGGGCTGTAGAGGAGTCTCCTCTTTCGTCTCTGGACGAAGAGATCCTGGCATTAGCCGAGGATGAGCTGCCTGCCGAGGGTGCAGCGCCCGCGGCGCTTTCTCAGTCGTCTGTAGCGCCCTATAAGCGCAAGACGCCGGACACGCAGAGCCTACGGCGGTCTCCTCGCCTAGCCCCTACTGTCCGGGCTAGTGGTATTCAGGGAGTAGACATCCCCAGTCCTCCGGAGGTTCAGGTCGTGTCGTCGGGTCCTTCTTCCGCAGCGCCGCCTATAGCGCTGACCCCGACCCCTCCTATGCCGTCCGTACCTTCCCCTGTACCGGCTACGCTATCCTCTGCTCTGCCCGTACCCCCTCCTGTGTTATCCGTGGTACCGCCTCCTACTCCGCCTATAGCGCCTCCTTTTATACTATCCGTGGTGTCTCCCTCCGCGCCGGCCACAGCCACCACTTGTCCGCTTGACCAGTTTAACCTGACGAGTGACGGGAACCCTATAGCTCATCTTGCCCAGGGTCGTGAGGCGGAGCTGCTCCAGGCCCGCCTTACGCCCGAATCTCCGAATGTGGATTGGCGGATAGGGAAGGATGGGACGCCCGCGTATAAGAACGTGGCGACAACCAAATACCGGATTGTAGGGTCGTTGGGGCAGCGTGTTGGTTATACCGCGCCTGAGGGGGAGGAGTGTGTAGCGTGTCAGAAGGGCTATGGCCCGTTCAAGTCCTGTCGTATTGCTAGGACGAAAGACGCCGCCGCCTCCTTGGGCGCGTGTATGAACTGCGCATTCGGCGGTAGTGGAGCCACTTGCTCGTTCCGGATTGACCAGCCTGACTGGGTCCGTGATTATTTCGTGCAGTTCTTCCCGGGGTTCACTTTCGTCCCTGGTTCTGCACGGAAGAGCCGCAGCAAGGGTAAAGGCCACTCCGAGCCCGTTAGGGAGACTACCGCGCAGTCGGCGCCTGCCACCCCAGCTGGGCCTACCGCCAGTGCCGCGCCCGTAGCAGGGCCCGCGGCTGTTCCTACAGCGGCGGCCGTAACAGCGCCTGTGTCGGTCGTTACTACTACACCTGCAGGAGGCCCGGCATCTGTCTCGTCCGTTGCGCCTGTGACAGCCCTACGCCTGCCTCGACTGCCGTCCCCGCCTCGGCCGCCACTGCTACCAGCGCTGTCTCGACCAGCCTAGCTATCAGTGTGCCTCTGGTTGGGCCTCGGTACCAGTCTCCCTTAGTGGACGTCGATTCCAACGACTGTCTAGCCTTGATGGCTGCTGTTGCTGAGCTCGACGTGATTCAGGAGCGCCTTAATTTTGATCGTCAGGCGTTGGTTCGCCGGCTATCGGTCCTTGCGGCCGCAGATGCCGCGCCGATTATTCAGACCTGGGGTGGTGCGCTTAGGGGCAGTAAGGGGCGGTAGGCTTCTCTTTTCTTGTTGTTCTGTCTGTACGGAGCTCTGCCTCCGTATCTAGTTTAGTTATCCGAATAAACCATTAAGTGATTCTATTCCCTTCGTAGTCGTTGCTGTCTCTTAGCAAGACTTGCCCTTTTAACGGGTCTGATCTGCTGGAGCTATCTCAGAGGCTGTCTAGGTCTTTCTCTGCGTCCTGTAAGGGCTTCCTTCTTGATAGGTTCAGAAATGCTAGAGCCCTTTCGGAGGCAGTCTAGGTCTTCTCCCTATCCCCTGAGGTCTTACGGCTTCGCCGCTCGATCCCTAGTATCTTCGCTTCCTGCGAAATGCATACGGCGTCTTTATAAGTGTAGTCTCGACCTGTCGCTTACTGTCCTGAGTGGTCTCTTCTGTGGCCTGGGTGATTCTTGACGCATCAACCTTTTCCCTATCGCTATTGCGTAGACGCTCGACTGCGTCTGTCTGGCTTTCGTGATGGTTTGCATGTAGCTTTGACTTCTCTGGCTGCTCGTCTACAGCCTGTCTTTCTTCTTGAGTGTCCTGTTACGATGATAGAAAAGAGCCAACTGGAAAGGTAACCAGGTGCATTCAACGAGACAACGAAGGTGAAGAAGGAAGAAACTACGGAGGCTCTGGCAACTATCTTGTCGAGGGCTTATGCAAACAGGCCCCATCAGGTTAGCTTAGTCGGGTGTTTCCATCACTCCGCGTCCATCAGGTGATCTCCGTCCATCGTTCTGTCATGCGTCACAGGATGGACGTATGTGTTTTCTGAAGGGAGATTCCTTTCTTTTGAAAAAGGACTACCTACAGGTAGATATGTTTTTTTCTCTTCTTTTCCTCAAACGTCAGTGCATCGTTGAATATACCGAGTTTTTCTGATTAGGCTGGCTATAAACATTATGTTTACTTCTATATACCTTATGGAGGATATAACGGTCATTAATACTATATCAGTGCAAGCTGATACTGTATAGCCTAGTATGCAGAAACGACGAATGATATCAAGCGGAACCAATATAGACGAATAACATTGGTTGATTGAGAAGGAAAATAGGGGGGGCCCGCTTTCGCCGTGGTAAATGATCAGGACGTTCGCCCGTCTTCTTAGGCCGGCGTGGACTTCCCTCTTGGTCCTTTCGGCGAGAAAATAGAAGTTGGACCACTCGTTTCATGGCTGTTGGGCATTGGGTGTGGCCAAGGAGAAGGAGAGAGGGAAGAATGACGTTTCTTTTCTTTATCTATTGACAGGGAGAGAAATGGAGAACTTGGCCCCCGCCCCCCAGCCTCCCGTCATGGCTATGCAGCGGCCTTTCAGCGAGGGAACAAATTTGGACTAGATGAATTTCTTAATTCTGCAGGTAGGTATAGACCTTGGCGTGGTCCGACTCGGGTTCTAACAAAGCGACTAGCGCTCGTGTATGATCTCACTCTACAAATAACCAGAAATTTGGTCATCGCAGTACTGCACAAACGTCGCTGCAGCACCCGTCCCACCCTCCGCCCTCGTTCTCATTGCCAGTAACAAGTCCTGTCTCGGATTCGGATGAAGCCGGCCCCAGGGGAGTACATATTTCCCTCCGTCAGAAATTGTGAGCTCACCAGAGAGCCCAGCCCAGAGCTCCGTGTAAGCACCCATCCTGGCTGGATATAAAAGGGGGGAAACGAACCAGGGCACCCATGGGGACAGATGGCGAGTCAGCGCTGACTTCAGGTTGCCGGGGTTCACAGCCACGCTTAGAATTCCGTGAGAACCGATCTCATCGGCAAAGGCGTGGGCCAGGAACCAGTTGCCAACCTTTGTATTCTCATAATTGCGTTGGGGGTCTGTGTCTGGCCGCAAAAGCTCGTCCAGATTCACACCCTCTTTGGGAGTGGAAAGATCCACGGTCACCGATGCTGTCCAGATAATCCGCACGGTGGCGGGCGGCTCGTTCTGAGCGGTGTGTTTCAACAGGGGTAGAAGAAGCTTGGTCAATAAATGTGGGCCGAGGCAGTTGGTCGCAAACTGGAGCTCATGGCCCTGCGGTGAAAGGGAGCCACGCGGTGGGTTGGAGACGCCGGCGTTGTTGAACAGGACGTCGAGCCGGGACTCGTTGAAAGTGATTGTCTCCACGGCGGCTTTGATGGAAGTCAAGTCGTCTAGATTGACGGGAAGGAAGCAGATATCCCCTCTGGACGAAGGCTGGAGAGACTTGATTCCTGCAATAGCTTCTACAGCCTTCCATTCTGAGCGCCCAGCGAGATACACCTTGCCTCCAGCTCCGTAGAGAATCGTACACAGCTCGAGACCCACGCCGGAATAACCGCCGGTGACGACAAACACCCTGCCCTCTTGGCTCGGAAGGTTTGACTCAGTCAGAGTCGGGTGCGGTGGAAAGAACTGTGACCAAGTGGTTCCCATGATGATGGCACTCAACCGTGAGAAAGGTGGCCGCGGCTCACACGCTTGCGATCAGGCGTACAAACTTGGCCCGACTGCAAGCGCACAGACCGCTTCGAATGCCCCAGACCTCCCATTTGAAGATGTCAAGCGTACCACTATCGGTATCGGCTAGTACTGGAGATTGTCCAACGAGGCTGCGATGAAGATCAGATAGATGGATGACGGTAGAAAAACAGGTGATTCGCTGTCCCCTGGTCCGTACGAGCGCACTAGTGCCCGTCGGCAGAGACCCGGCTGTTGGATCTAAGAGAGGAACGTACTACTCCCTATATTTTTTATATATTTTTATTTTATCTATACACTATACCTATTCGCACGACATATATTCCATGGCAGTATAGACTAGGAACTGAGCGCAGTCGGGAGACGGCGGGAAAGAAACCGGTCCGTGCGGGGATTAGCCCCTAGTTCAGATTAGTTCAAACTCGGGCGCGCGAGACGGGCGAAATTTGCAGCCAGAATCGCCCACCACAGAATAGACTGATGAGCGTCTGTATACGCATTCCACCAAAATGAGGTTTACCAAAATTCAACGGATCCAATTCCTCATAGAGGAGATGTCAGAAATCCTGAGGGAGATGCAAGATGAAGAGACACCCGCAGCACCGGCAGAAACATCAGTATTATTCACGGGAGCAACAATCGAACTGATACCGCTCAGGGTATCAATATGGGGCAGCCCCCAGTTATGGGGCTAGGCACTGAGACGGACAGTCAGAGTGAGGGCACGAATACTGAGAGCAGTAACAGTAGCTCTTGGAACTCAGAAACGGAAGTCCCGGAGGTTTGCGTCCGTTGCTTCAATATGTGGGAGGGACACGTCAGCGCCGGTCAATTCGATCTTCCTATGTGCGTGTTCGACGAGGGCCGAAAGCGTAAGAAGTGTCGGTACTGCTCTAGTCGGCGGAGCGAATGTGTAAAGGTTAGTAGGGTTCTCAAACTTAGAAAGGACACTAACCGAAGAGAACTCTAGGTACCAATATCACTTCGCGAGCCTGTTCTACATCGGCTGGCCCAGCTAGACCGCGCGGTACTAGAGGGGGATACGCTAAAGATCGACAGGAAGCGGATGAAATTCCAGGAGACATACTTCGTAGCGCACGGGATGGTCAGGCGCACGTTATCTAGCGAGGAGCGGACACGGCGAAGAGTCCGAGCTGCGATGCGGAGGGCAGAGCAGCGGCAGACGCGACAAGTGGTAGCAGTAGTAGCAGAGGCCGGGAATCAAAGTACATAGCAGAAGAGATGAGCAGCAAAAGGCGAAGCAATGATGTATATTTCAAGAATGGAATTCAAAAAAAAATTAATCAGAGTTGGTCTCGAGAATTAAACTTGGGTAGGGGATATTCGGCTCCAGCGAGCAGAGCACTCTTTAGGCTCCCTGAGAACCTGGATCGATTCAAACCTTTGGTCGCGCCGTCGGTACTGCAACGCCGGCCAACCAGCGTTCACCCATTCACTTAAGGTTAAGTTAGTACAGATGACATCATCAATGCTTCCATTCAGGAACAAGCCGTATAACAATCACCCTGCACCCATGATTGTTTCTCTATTCTTCCATCCATTCATTCATTCTGGATTTACTAAGCATCCTCCTTGCTGGCTGATGTCGAGGTAGACAAGTCAACCTGCCACTCAAAATGTCATTTGCGTATGAAAGCGAGGGTGTTGTGTCAGAGGAAAGAGGTGCAGGCATGTTTCTCGCGCACCTTCCCTCTGACACGCCAGTCTATTGCTACAACAACAAACTCGCTCTTGAGAGCCTCTTCCCTCCGTATTCAGTCGAGGATCGCTTTATCGTCCTGAAAAACTTCCCACCAGAAACCCTTGCCGAACACGAGGAAGACTTGCCCGGACGCTGTGACTATTCGCCATCACTTCAGATTCTCATCATTACAATGCCTGGTCTACCTCATGAAGAAGCGGCGGACAGCTTTCAGATAATTATTGCGACCCTCGCCAAAGAGATGAAAGTCTACAGACGGCTTGCGAACTGGGGAGCCACTCGTGTCGATACCCCTGATCGAAGCAAGCAGGCAGACCGGTCGTGGGGGCCACGCGGCCAAATGAGAGATTTTCCAACAGTGACATTAGAGACTGGCTTCTCAGAGACAACCTCGAAACTGGAAAAGGACATCGCTTGGTGGATAAATGGATCACAAGGTGACGTGAGAATGGGAGTGACTGTCGACATCAAACGAGCATCCGGCTCCATTGAAATCAGATCCTGGACGCCAGTATTCACACCATTACCAAGCCATGTCCAAATCACCGCAAGCGGTCGTCGTGTTGTCGATCGAGACATCAGTAATCCTCCACCACCTCGAGTCGCCCAGAGGATCTTCATCAAGAGAGGGAGAGACGGCTCCCGTCCTACGATTGAAGGGGGGGATCTAACTATCCCATTTGATGCTCTCCTGTTGGACAAACCGGGAGAAGACGAGCATGATTTCGTGCTGACAGCCGATATGCTATTGCATGATTTGGCAGAGCGTGTCTGGGATGCTAGTGACCTGGCTGAAGCGAAGAAGGCAAAAAAGAAGACTCGGTAACTCTTATGATTATGAGTTAATCGTCCGTTGAATCATAGTCACTCCGGGGTTGAGTGACAGTTCAATTGCCTACAAATATTGTCACGTTCCTGGAAATTGAATCAACGTCTCTTTAGACAATCAACTTACCTTTATTCAGTGTCAGCGTACAGCTGCCCAAAGCGAACCCCTCAGTGATCGCCCACTAAATCAAGGAAAACCACTATCTCCATGGAGACGCTACGTGTTACGGCGCTCGAGTATTGGTATGCCTCTTAATTCTCGATCGGCTTGCTCGGGCCAACTTTCCTTGGTCGCCCCGTCCCATCACCTACTCGCTTGACTTCAGCAACCATCTGCAATACCCCTATATGATCCTTACCTGGATCGATAGTACGCCGCTGAAGTGGTCGGATAAATTCCCGACTGGAGCGGCTCGGGATAAAGTACTTTGCCAGCTGGCATCGATACAGTCGTTAGCGAAAACAGCTTCCGCCCTGAACACTCAAAATTATTATGAGTGCCCCACTGCCAAGACATTAGCGGGGAGTTTTAACTCCAAAGCCATTTATAACTTGATGAAAATGACGATACTGAGGCAGCATAATACACACAGCTTACAATACAATACCATTGCCTACCTTGTGTAGAGTAATGTCACAGCAAGCTGATACTGTATAGCCTAGTATGCAAAGACAACGAATGAGATCAAGCGGAACCAGTTCAAAATGAATGAGTTGATTGATTCAGTAGAAAGATGGGGGAGAAGCGCTGTTAAAAGCACACACTCAGATACACCGCTATTCGATGTGTCTGATGTCTCCGGTACTCAGCTGTAACAATGGCTGCATTACAGCTCGGTTCCCTGATTACATAGGAAATACTAAACGAATGTGGGCCCATCAGCAACTAATCAGTTGCTAGCGGTAAGTTATCGCTCCATGTTTCGACAAGTAAATATGGTTTTATGTCGATGATAAAGAGTCAACTGGCGCATGGTCGCATCATCTCAAACTTATGAGTTCATGTCCTGTTTCGAAACACTGATAGCAATGGCGACAATCATCGCAATGTTACCGAGATGGCTGAGGGATTGGGGATGAAGTATAATTACATTCGATTAGACTGTCTATTCTCAAAGCCTCAATGGTCTTTAAAAGGGGAGCGATAGGATAAAACTCGATCAGCTCCATATCTTCCAAGCATCTGCACGATTTTGACGTATTATTCCGAAGAAGCTGCCTGGAGCGCATTTCCGTAGCGTCTACCCTAGGCGTTGACGTCGGCCCCTCGCTCTAACAGTATCTACAGGATCTTCTCGTTTCTGTCAGAAGAAGCAGCGCAAAGCGCATTTCTGCATAGTTAACCCCGGGTGTAGACATCAGCTCCTCGCTCTAGCAGCATCTGCACGATCTTGTCATGTCCTTTAGAGCAGGCAGTGTAAAGCGCATTATAATCGTCTTCACCCTGGGTGTTGACATCGGCTCGTCGTTCGAGCAGTATCTCCACAACCTTATCGTGGCCTCTAAAACAAGCAGCGACGAGCGCATTTCCGTACTTTCCACCCTGGGCGTTGATATCGGCTCCTCGCTCAAGCAGCATCTCCACAACCTCATCGTGTCCACCAAAACATGCAGCCTGGAGCGCATTGCCGTACTTTCCACCCTGGGCGTTGATATCGGCTCCTCGTTCAAGCAGTATCTCTGCAACCTGTTCGTATCCTTCAGAGCAAGCAGCGACGAGCGCATTTCCGTACTCTCCACCCTGGGCGTTGACATCGGCTCCTCGCTCAAGCAGCATCTCCACAACCTCATCGTGTCCACCAAAACATGCAGCCTGGAGCGCATTGCCGTACTTTCCACCCTGGGCGTTGATATCGGCTCCTCGCTCAAGCAGTATCTCCACAACCTTGTCGCGTCCCATAAGACATGCAGCCTGGAGCGCATTGCCGTACTCTCCACCCTGGGCGCTAATATCCGCTCCTCGCTCAAGCAGTATCTCTGCAACCTTGTCGCGTCCCATAAAACATGCAGCCTGGAGCGCATTGCCGTACTCTCCACCCTGGGCGTTGATATCGGCTCCTCGCTCAAGCAGTATCTCTGCAACCTTATCGTGGCCTCTAAAACAAGCAGCGACGAGCGCATTTCCGTACTTTCCACCCTGGGCGTTGATATCGGCTCCTCGCTCAAGCAGCATCTCCACAACCTCATCGTGTCCACCAAAACATGCAGCCTGGAGCGCATTGCCGTACTTTCCACCCTGGGCGTTGATATCGGCTCCTCGCTCAAGCAGTATCTCCACAACCTTGTCGCGTCCCATAAGACATGCAGCCTGGAGCGCATTGCCGTACTCTCCACCCTGGGCGCTAATATCCGCTCCTCGTTCAAGCAGTATCTCTGCAACCTGTTCGTATCCTTCAGAGCAAGCAGCGACGAGCGCATTTCCGTACTCTCCACCCTGGGCGTTGATATCGGCTCCTCGTTCGAGCAGTATCTCCACAACCTTATCGTATCCTCCAGAACAAGCAGCCTGGAGAGCGTTTCCGCAGTATCCACCCTGGGCGTTGATATCGACTCCTCGCTCAAGCAGCATCTCCACAACCTCATCGTGTCCACCAAAACATGCAGCCTGGAGCGCATTGCCGTACCCTCCACCCTGGGCGCTAATATCCGCTCCTCGTTCAAGCAGTATCTCTGCAACCTGTTTGTATCCTCCAGAACAAGCAGCCTGGAGAGCGTTTCCGCAGTATCCACCCTGGGCGTTGATATCGACTCCTCGCTCAAGCAGCATCTCCACAACCTCATCGTGTCCACCAAAACATGCAGCCTGGAGCGCATTGCCGTACTCTCCACCCTGGGCGCTAATATCCGCTCCTCGTTCAAGCAGTATCTCTGCAACCTGTTTGTATCCTCCAGAACAAGCAGCCTGGAGAGCGTTTCCGCAGTATCCACCCTGGGCGTTGATATCGACTCCTCGCTCAAGCAGCATCTCCACAACCTCATCGTGTCCACCAAAACATGCAGCCTGGAGCGCATTGCCGTACCCTCCACCCTGGGCGCTAATATCCGCTCCTCGTTCAAGCAGTATCTCTGCAACCTGTTTGTATCCTCCAGAACAAGCAGCCTGGAGAGCGTTTCCGCAGTATCCACCCTGGGCGTTGATATCGGCTCCTCGTTCGAGCAGTATCTCCACAACCTTATCGTATCCTCCAGAACAAGCAGCCTGGAGAGCGTTTCCGCAGTATCCACCCTGGGCGTTGATATCGACTCCTCGCTCAAGCAGTATCTCCACAACCTTGTCGCGTCCCATAAAACATGCAGCCTGGAGCGCATTGCCGTACTCTCCACCCTGGGCGCTAATATCCGCTCCTCGTTCAAGCAGTATCTCTGCAACCTGTTCGTATCCTTCAGAGCAAGCAGCGACGAGCGCATTTCCGTACTCTCCACCCTGGGCGTTGACATCGGCTCCTCGCTCGAGCAGCATCTCCACAACCTTGTCGTGTCCTTTCTTCGAGGCCCAGGCCAATGCGTTCGTTCCTGTTTCGTCTGCCGTATTGATGTCGTGTTTCTTGACAGTAAGTAGAAATTGAGCCTCCTCTTTATGACCGTTAAATGCTGCCAGGTGAAGTGAATCCATTAAATGCACACGGTGGTATGGCATCATTGCCTTCCAAAAAATTGGAAACCACAGCGAGAGCCTTTTTTCACTCATATCATATACTCTATGTACTTGATTAACCCCTTCCATGTCTAATGTCAAAGCAGTCTTCCGTACGTGATCAGGCCAATGTACTGCTGAATACTCTAAGAAATCCCGAATATTAGAGCTCGACTGTCCTATGTCGTCTTCCAAACCTTCCATCAAGAGGTATCGCAAACAGATCTGAGCCATCTGGTCTTCTGCATGACTCAAGCTGCTCCAATATGCGAAACTCAGATCGGCCGAGATTTCCTTCTGAATCAGAAACTCTCTGGCAGTTTGATGGATCAAATAGATTTTGGAGTTATTAGTGAAGACAAATAAGCCGCATAAACTTCGAATTTTTCTCTGTAGATGGGTTAGATCCAGCCCGGCCTCCATTATTGTTCGTGCCTCGGAGTAAGTGGCAATGCCTAGCGCCACAGCCATCTCTCGTATTGTTAGAGGACGTCGTGCCGCCACAATGATCTCCAAGATCTTCTTGACTGTGTTCATATGGTCTGCAGGAACTCGACAGAGGATCTTTTCGTATGCTGCATTCACAGAAGGTGGTATCAGTGTGATCGAATTCTTTGCAGGCCGAAGGCTGCGCTTGAAGGTGGTTCGGATATCATCAATAGCTAGATGTAGCCAGAGATAAGTACGGTGTTCCATGTGAAGCAGCTGCTGTTCGACTCGCTCGTGGACCTCCAGAGCTAGAGGCACTTCTTCGGCCAGTTCCTTTACTCGAATCTTCACCACTATATCAATTTCTTCATGAATTCGGTCATTTTCTTCCTCACCCTTGATGTGTACATGCGGGAAAGAATCAGTGATTGCTCGAAAATGATCCTGTATACTATCGTAGGGACGACTAGTGGCTAGGAATTTTAAACAGGAGGCATCCTGTGTCGATGGCGATTTTTGATGGTAAAAGAACCGGAGCTTCTCAATCAATCGGCCCTGATCCGATTCACGGCATTCATCGAGGGCATCGAATATGCAAATCGTCTTGTGGGATACGTCAGCCGATGCGGCCGTTATAAAGATTCGCCAAAGCTCGTCAACCTCGTGTCGCAGTTTCTCCCCGTTTTTCTCCCAGGACGGTAGCGCATGGGACAAAAGATGAGGTCGTTGGCTGAAGAGTTGATGTAGTATTGAACATAGTGCGGTAGCAAAATGGTTCTGTTCCTCATTATCCTTAAAGAAAAAGAAACACGTTGTCACTGCTGAGCTAGAACCTTGGAAGTGGTCGTCGATGATCGATCTCGCCAAGACAGACTTGCCGCAGCCCGGGTCGGCTGACACCCATAGAAGATCATTGCTGCTGCTTTCCCACCAGTGAATATATTCAGCGCTCTGTAGGGCCCATTGACAGGTTCCTTCCACTCTTCTGGGATTGATGTTCTTTTGCTCCTCGTAGTTTGAAATCTTAAAAAGTTGATGACAACGTTGTTGCTGATCTGTCAACGCTCTTGATTTCTGCTCATTGTGATGTTGTTCTTGTTGGTTGTATGCTCGGTCCAAGCGCTTGTTGGTGCCTTCGATTTCCTCTTTGAGTCCCGCTTGTTATAGAAGTTAATTACTTATTATTCAATATTAACAATTGAAGATTATACTTACAACACACATCTACCACCAAATTCTCTTGCGACACATGGGTTGTAGGTATATACCCTAGCAGCTCCTTAGCATATGATGCCGCTGCCAAGGCCGCATATCCTTGCCACTGCTTGTTTTTGTGGGTATCGGCGTAATCACAGATTCCGCGAACAACAATGCAAGGGAAGTCCATCATCAAGCCAGCTGCCTCCATCTCAAAGCACAAGGCCCCAGTGTTGAGCCTGAGCTGCTCGCGCGTGTATCCATCCTTGATAACAGCATTTCCAGATGCAATAATACCGTAGTGGGATTGTGGATCACTGGTCTCACGTTCACTTCGTGTTTCTTCCCATTCTAGTAAGCATCCATCACAAGTGCTTGCAGTCGTAGGATGAATGTGTTCGAGTTTGAAAAACCGGTCTTGTTGTGGTCGGTCAAAGTTCTTCCGAGTGCGTGCCGTTCTACCGATCGCCTTGAGGAGATATTCAGGATAGCAAGGATCATCCGTGAGCTCGGCGGCCCTCATCAAGTTGATTGCTGCTAACAGGGCCCTAGGAGGGCTGTTCAAAGAGCCAGCTCGATGAAACTCTCCTTTCGTACCGACCTTCCCCATATCGTATTGAAGCACTCCGCCAGAGGTGCCTTCAGGGCAGCTTATCACAACATCACCAAGCCGAATGTCATGAGTAGCCGACGGAATTCCACCGCCAACGCCGACCATCAACCCGACCCGCAGAGATTTCGAAAAGGTGCGGACCATATTATTTGCGACAGTCGTGGCCGACGTAGTTCCGTATTGGCCGCCTGGGAGGCAGGCGATCGCGACGTGGTGTTTGCCGATTCGACCTAGGGTATAGGTGTTTGAGTCGCTTGAATCTTGCACGTCGAGAATGCCAAAGCTTTCATCTAGCATTTCTTTGGCGGCGGCAGCCTCGATCGGCAGGGCACATATCCAACCGATCTGGAACGTCTCGAGTGGGGGTTGGGCCATCTCGGAGACCTGGTCTAGTTAGGAATCAAAGGTATATAGGTAAAGATATTGGAAAGATAGAAAAACGGGTGCAAATATTGATTTATTATCAGCGAATCTCGATAAGAAGAGCACCGATTTGGCATGGGAAACAGAACAGACGCCATTGTCAGCCGTAAAGGACTCAGCTTCGTGCTAAACACGTAGCCCAGCAGCGGGCGGCAAGAGATCAAATGCCATTGGCCGGGTGGAGGTGGTTTATCACGTGGTGGAACATTGAACGTGGTCGGTACGTCCCACGCCGTTCCTGGAGCAGCAACAGTGGTACAGTATGGCGCCAAGGCTTGAACCATGGCAGCATGAGCTCATTCGTGACATTATCCAGGATCGCGAGACATTCACTAACGCACAGATCGCCGAAGCTGTCCGCTGCACCCCACGGTCCATCAGCGCCATCCGATCGAATCTCAGATGCTTTGGAAATGTCCGAGCCCCTGCCAACGGTGTCGGTCGGCGACGGAGCATTACCCCACCCATGTTAGAAGCTCTCCGCGAACATCTTCTCGAAAAGCCCGATCTGTACCAGGATGAGATGGTGGTGTTTCTGTGGGATGAATTCCGTGTGCTTGTAACAATCTACAGCATTAGCAGGGCACTAGCGTCGATTGGTTGGACTAAAAAGGCAGCACGGAGGATAGCACGAGAACAAAATGCCGATTTACGAGATTACTACCTTCATTCGATATCGACCCTACCGATGGATGGACGAGGGCCGGCAAGCGAATGCATATTTGATACTCAAATTCTACCTTTTCTAATGATTGGAAACCTTGTCAAGTACTTAGAAAACACACCCAGAAGGTCCTTCTGGAAAGAAACAAAGGGCTTCTACCACTTGGTACCTAGCGTAAGCATTTAAGTAAGCCAAAATATATTGTAACTACCTTCGGGAGGTCTTAGAGGTCTCTAAGAACTAAGCTTCAAGTCGGGCGCTCACCCGTTATACTATATAGTCTGTTGAAGAAAATATCGGGCAGAATGTATTCCTAAGATTTATCCTCCTCCAGCAGGCCCCCCCAAACCACATCTGCAACACAGAGGCCCTGCGCCATCGCCGGGGCCACTCCCTTGATCAGACTACCGGCATCACCACAGACAAACACCCCTGGCACACTAGTCGCCCCAGTAGGCTCTTTGCACGCGATGACTGAGCCATGGCCAGGGATTTCGTTGATTTGGAGGCCTAGCTGTAGTGCTAGGTGGGCACTAGCGGGCCGAGTAAGTGTCTTATACACTAGGAAGTCAACACGCTCCGATTTGCCGCCCTCTAGATGAATATGAGCCCCAGGACCTTTGTTGGTAGGCAATGGCTCTAGACGGCTAATAGCTGTATGTTGTAGAGTAACGCCTTGGGCCAATGCGGGTGCAAATAGCTTCTCGGTCTCGCACTGCTGCTCTTTGGTGTAGAGACCATCGGTGTAGACAACCACGCGCTTATTAAAGCATCGTGCCCGTAAAGCAAGATGCACATAGTGCGCCGACAGGGGCTTAGCAAGGACCCCAACACCAAATGGACGCTCGGCTCGCTCAAAGCCGTCGCAAAGTAGACACTGGTAGATATGGTCAGGCCAGCAGGTCTCAAAGCCGGCGATCTCATTTGGGAGCTCATCGATAGCGCCGGTCGCGAGGATAAGGCGGCGACCCTGGTAAACCGCGCCCGTAGCTGTCTGAACCTCAAAGGCCGGGCTTTCTGGGGTACCAATCTGGGCGGCACGCTGGACAGTGTCAGACTCTAGGCGAATGTTCGGATATAGAGCTGTGATCTGATGCTGACTTTGAGTAAGGAAGTCGATCGGATTCATCCCTTCGCAAGCCAGAACGCCATGCATTGCATGGCTCGCCCGGTTTCGATAGTCAGAACCAGCGATGACCAGGACATGTCGGCGAGCACGACCCAGGGCGCTGGCTGCTGCAAGACCAGCCGGGCCGGCGCCGAGAATGAGGGCGTCAAATATCATAATGTGTATGGTTCATATGGCAGGAGAAGAAGCAGAGAGGCAGCAGATAATGACATGATTTCAAGTACTCCGCTCTGCGGTGGTACCACCGGGCGTCTGGAAGGCTCAAAATTAAGACGACACCAGACTGGCGAGAACGTGAGCTAGCTAATAATCAGCGATGTAACTCACTATCAAAGCACTGAACACTATTCGTCCAAAGGTCACAGACTTATGCAGCCAATCTTGGCACTAAAGCTTAGCCTGGCACTATGATGCAAGCACGGCGATAAGGTAAGCTAGCTTATCAGCGATGTAACTCCCGAGAGAGACTACATGTCAGCTCAGCCCAATTTTTATCGGCGCTCATCCATAAGTCTTTCCGTCCCCATATGACCTGAGCCGACCCTCTTTCAAAAATTAACCTCTTACACACCATAACACATCGTTAGCAACTAATTTGGTCTAATATTGCTAAGTGTAAATATGTCCTTTAGTTACAGTTCTTCGGTCGCAAAATTAATATATACTCTTTAAAACCTTTTTAGGTTATTAGCTAACTCGCTATATAGAAACTGTGACGCATGACAGAACGATGGACAGAGATCGCCTGATGGACGTGGAGTGAGGGGAACACCTGACCAAACTAACCTGATGGGGCCTGTTTGCATAAGCCCCCCAATTGCGGTTTGGTTTTTTGCGGTTTTGCGGTTTTGCGGTTTTTGGCGCAGTCTATGTACATTGTTCAAGCTAAACAAGCCAAACGACAAGCTGGCCTCTCGGAGCCGATATAACCATTTCCATATCCGAAGCGCCATGTCACCATCCTCATTCTCGACAACTTTCCGACAATCCAAGACAAGTTTGTCAATGACACTCCATTCGCCCGGGCTCCCAACAAGGCGGCGGTTCCTGGAGAAGTGGAGCTTGTCCGAGCCCCTCCACTCGAAGTTAGTTACCCGCGGGAAGTGCTGACTGTCTGACTCGCGGGGCTCGCAGGACCTAGCGAGATCGTCCAGAAGGGAAGCTTTTCCTTTCCTTCTCCCTAAAACCGCACTGTGGACGAAATAAGAATCATGCCACAAAGAAGTGCGTCGGACATTTTGAGAGATGCTTCGATCGACTTGACCTCGTACGAGGATCTCTACAAGCAATTCCACGCCCATCCCGAACTCTCACTGCAAGAGGATTGGACATCTCGAACGGTTGCGGCCCATCTGGCCCAATTAAATGCCTACGAAATCCACACCCGCATTGGTGGCTATGGGCTCGCTGGAGTCCTCAAAAATGGAGAGGGAAAGACCATCCTCCTGCGCGCTGACATGGACGCCCTTCCGGTCAAGGAACTCACGGGTCTTCCATACGCGAGTTCGGTCACCATGCGCGACGCCGATGGGATTGAGAAACCGGTGATGCACGCCTGTGGTCACGACATGCATATGACCTGTCTGCTCGCTGCGGCGGAAACGCTTGCCAAGATGCAGGATGCATGGAGCGGCACGTTGATCGTGCTGTTCCAGCCGAACGAAGAACGGGGTGCCGGCGCTCAAGCGATGGTAGACGATGGCCTCTATTCAAGGATCCCGGTTCCAGATTATGTCTTTGGCCAGCACGTCATGCGCATGCGCGCCGGGCGCATTGGCTCCCGTCCGGGAACGATCATGGCGGCGGCCGATAGTCTGAAGATCACCGTCTACGGGCGCGGTGGGCACGGTTCACTGCCTCATCAGACCGTCGACCCGGCGCTTCTTGCTGCGCACATTGTTGTGCGACTGCAGGGCATCGTGAGCCGAGAGGTTGACCCCAGTGACCTGGCGGTTGTGACCGTCGGCAGTCTCCAAGCCGGGCAGACCGAGAACATCATTGCGGACCGGGCTGAAATTGGGCTCGATTTCCGAACTGTCAAGCTGGTGACCCGAGAGAAGATCATCACTGCGATCCAGCGGATTGTGGAGGCCGAATGCATGGCCAGCGGCTCGCCCAGGCCACCCGAGTTCACGCCGACGCGGCGGTTCCCGCCCACCGACAATGACACACAGCTGGCGGCGCAGCTGGCCGCCTCTTTCGAACAACATTTCGAGGACTTTGACGGCGATACCCCGAGAACCAATGTGAGCGAGGATTTCTCGACGCTGGCGACTTGCCGAGGTCTTCCCAGCTGCTTTTGGCTCCTGGGTGGGATTGACCCTGCACTCTGGGATCGGGTGCATCAGAACGACAATCAGCATCCCACCGAGGAGATCCCCGGCAACCACTCGGCCCGTTTTGCGCCCATCATCCAACCCACGATGCAGGCGGGGGTGGATGCACTTTGCCTGGCTGTCTTGACTTTTCTGAGAAAGTAGATGAATAGGGCCCAGAGCAGTAGCCATCGAACACTAGAAATGAGATCTGTACCGTCCTAGCGCGAGTTCTCTTCTGTAGTGGCATTGCCCGCCTCCTGGAAAAAGGCTGTGTGGACGGGAGGACGATGGGGGAGAGCAAGTCGACAAACTACACGATTTGCAAAGGGCAATCTGTTTCCTGGCCGGGCGTGTTCACCGATTTTGTACAGTACACCCTGTACTATACAGAGTACGGAGTACAATACATGACTGTACAGCAGTCACCACACTTCGTTGCCGTCACAACTCACAGTTCAGCCCTACCAAACACCCCCACGGTGCGTGGCGGGCCCTGCCGATCGCCAAACAACGTCGCTGCTTCTCGGCCGGCGCCGCTGGTCCCCTCAGGGCCCAAGCGCCCTAACTGCATTTTCGTCCTTGGCCGCCGATTTTTTCCATTCTTCCACTCTTCCCCTCCACCCTGCAGAGTTCTCCTCCCTCTCGTCCCCCTTCCGCCTCTTCTTCCCGGCGGTCAATTTGCGCATCCCGACGTGCCCCCGGTCGGAACAGATCCGTCATGGAGAAGCCCACCCAAGCCTCGGCGGTACCCGATCTCGAGGCCAGCCCATCGCCCGATAAGCCTCGTGAGTCGACGGTCACGCGACAATGGAAACAAATCCTGGACCCGTCCCATGCGGACCTCGTGTGTCTGCTGTTGTGCTTCTTGACGGGACTGTGCGATAGCAGCGCGTACAACGCCTGGTCCTGCTTCCTGGGCATGCAAACCGGTATGACTCCAGGATTCCCCCGCCCTTGCGCCGACACCCCCTTAGGGATACTAATGCATCTGGGACGACAGGCAATACCATCTTCCTGGGCCTCGGAGCCTCCAACCAGCCCAGCAGCAAGCCGTGGGGCTGGCTCAAGTCCCTGGTCTCCATCGCTGCCTTCTTCTCCGGTGCCATGATCTTCTCGGCCGTGACGCGCCGCGTGGGAGCCCTGCGCCGCGGCACCCTCTTCCTGTCCTTCCTCATCCAGACCATCCTGATCATCATTGCCGTGGCCTTGATCCAGGCCGACCTTATTCCGCATACCTCGACCGACATGACTCTGGATGGCGGCCCCCTTTTCCTCGAGCTGATTCCGATCGGCCTCTTGGCATTCCAATCGGCGGGCGGCATGACCTGCAGCCGATCGCTTGGGTACAACGAGATCCCGACCGTGGTCTTGACCAGTGTGTACTTTGACATTGCGTCCGACCCGAAGATCACCGACAAGCCCACCACCAACGTCAAGCGCAATCGCCGGATCGGCGGCGTCGTCTCGCTGCTGATCGGCGCCATTGTCGGCGGATGGCTGAGTCGCAGCAGTGGTGGCATGGAGTCGGCATTGTGGATGGCCGCCGGCTTGAAGCTCGTTGCCGCCATTGGCTGGTTGTTCTGGAAGGCTGCTGCGCCCAAATAGAGCTCGAGGGATGCAGAGCGAGCCGCCCTGCCAGGATCGCGCCCACAACGGACGGATTTTTACACGTACATATTGATAGATCCCGTTGCGATGCGGCTGGTGGGGATTGCTTGAGACGCGCTCGGCAAAGACGACGCGCATTGCAGTACTGATTCAGCGAGATAATGCATATAGAGTATCTACACGGTACAGAGATAGATAGATCCCGATTCACAGGCATTAATTACCATTAGCTTGTGGGCGGACATGAAAATGATTTTCGAGTATTCCCGGCTCCTACACTCCTCACCGAGTATGAATCAATTACATGAGCGAGGAAGGTCCTTGCTGGCCACGAGACCAACACCGTAGTGTGGATAGCCTCCTTTCTCGCCCGTAATTGGCAAGGACTATCCCGCGGAGGCAGCATGACTGGCAATCGATCTCCAGTCAAGGGGATTAGGGAATATGCCGGCCGAGAACCTGTTTCGCAGTGGGGGAAACAACCCCTGCGATAAGCTGGTAGCTGGCACCATCGCAGCCTGAAATGGTGCCATTCCCACCGAGTGGGGGTCGAGGGGGGGCTTATCACTGCGTCGAATCTCCGCGCTGCCACTGGCCCGCTGATGAGCTGAAAGCCGGTTGGATGCACGGAGCAGTGCATCTACACTGTGTACTCCGTCCCTATGCGTCTCGATGTCGGTAGATTTAAGCTTAACTGATACCCAGCCTCTTAACTCGCGAACTCCCCTCTCCATCGCCCTTCGACTTGGCCTTCTCTTGCAGAAACCCCCGCCTCCATGTGGCCATGTGGGGCCATGTAGATAAGCAGTAACCACCTAACTGCCGTTGCTCGTCGATACTCAACCGTGACAATCAGTCACTAAGCGGCCACCAAATCCCGCTTGGACCGCTGCCACCCCACCAACCGAGTGCGGCCGCTGCGATCGCGATGCTTTTCTCTTGAGATCGCCCGTCCATGACCAGATCCTGCCAAGACCCTCGGGATCCCGACCACCGGCCAGGGCTGCCATGAGGGAGACGGGACTACCTTCTCCGCGTGCGGAACCCTCGGAGGGACAGGGTGCCCTTGAGCTGCAGGAGATGCAGACTCGCGAGGACGAGGAGCAGCTGGGCTACTCGTCCGCGTCAGCCTCGTCGGGAGAAGAGTATCGAGTCACCAGGCGAGCTACATCTCGTTCAACTGCGCGGCGCCCTCAAACCCCGGAGAAGGGCTCATGGAGCAAATTCGCTCGGTTCTGGACACACCATGTGACTCTGACAGTGCCCCAGCGAAGCAACCGTGACTACTTTGGTGAGTTTACTAGACCCCCTCCGTCCTCGTCTATAGTCGTCTCAATCCCGGAGGGCCCTGCAGAAAATGGGTACTCCTCCCTGACCGAACGGCTACTGACAACATCTAGCTTTGGAGAGAACATTCCTCGCATATGTCCGCACCTCGGTGACCATCGCGATGCAAGGAGTGGTGATTGCGCAGCTATTCCGCCTTCAGCCAGCAGAGGACCGGCTCAAATTCTACAAAGCGGGCAAGCCGGTATCCGTAGCCTGTCACTGCGTAGCCATTATCGTTGCCCTGATTGGAGCGTATCGATTCTGGAGACAACAAAATGCTATTTCCCTGGGCAAGGTGCATGCTGGAGGATGGGAGCTGAACGCCGTGGGGTTTCTACTTTTTGCAGTAAGTCTGGTATTTCCCCATGGCTGTTGGTGCATGAAGGGTGGATGCATAGCTGACAATTCCAAAGATCTTTTTGATCACGCTGATTCCGTCCGTTGCGATCATTATTGAGACCGATTGAATCCAACCGTGCTGACGCGGCCTGCTGGGTGGAAACAATTCTTGCCCTACGCAGTCTGGTAGAATAGCCAGTTCCGACGAAGGTGGGCGTATTTACAGGGCGAGAATTCCCTTCTTTTGCGTTCTACAATACCATTGGGAATCAAATTCACGAGAAGCGACCCGAGCACGCTCGAATATGTAAAGGCGGTACAGCAATATTCGAAATTGGCTTCCATGTTTTACACAGAGAATTATCTCACGCCCCACCGCCAATACAATGGTGGAAACTACCTAGGTTAGACTCGGCTAGGCTGCAAAATCATCCTTGTTTTGAACAGTCTGGGCGTATGGTACGGAATATGGAACGTAATACGGGCCCATAAGTTACCCCGTTTATTCAAAAAAAAGATTTCTGGAAACTGTCATACAGACAGACGGAGTTTTGTTGCCCAAAGGCTCTGAGAGTTAATGGATTGAATAGGAGCTCCTTCCTGAATACTACTATACACAAGCTATATCTTTCAGTGAGTTTGATGGAATCACAACTGGTGGATATTATATGTAAATGCTTATCGTAAAAGAAAGAGAGCTGTTCGTCTTGGCGATAACAAGATTTGTTGATCCCCTTATCTTTCACTATTATATACCAAAACAAGCTTCCTTCCATGGCAATTGAATAGGTTGAAGCCCTATTTTCTGCTGAAGAGGCGCGAGAAAATGTTGCGCCTACCATGTCGGTCAGGTTTGGAAACTGGCTCAGAGGTTTCTGTGGGACTGGCTAGGATTTGGTCATCTTCTGTTTCAGTCGGCGCTTTAACAAGCTCGAAAGATGAAGACTCACCCTTCCCACGCCATTCATTTAGGGTAGACTTGAAGGACATAGTATGTGGATGGTCAGGGCCTAGTTTTCGGTCGCAAAGTGGAACACATTCGCCCATCAACAGCAAAGCGGCTTTGCGTTGACCCGATGAGCGAAGGGTATAAGCGAGATTGGCCATACTCGTCAGCGTGTCAGGATGGTCGGCGCCGAGCTTCGTCTTGCTCGTCTCCATGACCTGTACATCAAGCTGCTCCGCCTCTTCCCACCGGCCCTGGTTCCAGAACGTCGACGCCAGATTGGCTATACTCGTCAGCGTGTCAGGATGGTCGGCGCCGAGCTTCGTCTTGCGAGTCTCCATGACCTGCACAAAGAGCTGCTCCGCCTCTTCCCACCGGCCCTGTATCCTATACGTCGACGCCAGATTGGCCATACTCGTCAGCGTCTCAGGATGGTCGGCACCGAGCTTTGTCTTGCTTGTCTCCATGACCTGCACAAAGAGCGGCTCCGCCTCTTCCCACCGGCCCTGGTTCCAGAACGTCGACGCCAGATTGGCTATACTCGTCAGCGTGTCAGGATGGTCGGCGCCGAGCTTCGTCTTGCTCGTCTCCATGACCTGCACCTCGAGCTGCTCCGCCTCTTCCCACCGACCCTGGTTCCTATACGTCGACGCCAGATTGGCCATACTCGTCAGCGTCGAGGGATGGTCGGCACCGAGCTTTGTCTTGCTTGTCTCTATGACCTGCACAAAGAGCGGCTCCGCCTCTTCCCACCGGCCCTGGTTCCAGAACGTCGACGCCAGATTGGCTATACTCGTTAGCGTCGAGGGATGGTCGGCGCCGAGCTTCGTCTTGCGAGTCTCCATGACCTGTACCTCGAGCTGCTCCGCCTCTTCCCACCGGCCCTGGTTCATATACGTCAACGCCAGATGGGCTATACTCGTCAGCGTGTCAGGATGGTCGGCGCCGAGCTTCGTCTTGCGAGTCTCCATGACCTGCACCTCGAGCTGCTCCGCCTCTTCCCACCGGCCCTGGTTCATATACGTCAACGCCAGATTGGCTATACTCGTCAGCGTGTCAGGATGGTCGGCGCCGAGCTTCGTCTTGCGAGTCTCCATGACCTGCACAAAGAGCTGCTCCGCCTCTTCCCACCGGCCCTGTATCCTATACGTCGACGCCAGATTGGCCATACTCGTCAGCGTCTCAGGATGGTCGGCACCGAGCTTTGTCTTGCTTGTCTCCATGACCTGCACAAAGAGCGGCTCCGCCTCTTCCCACCGGCCCTGGTTCCAGAACGTCGACGCCAGATTGGCTATACTCGTCAGCGTCGAGGGATGGTCGGCGCCGAGCTTCGTCTTGCGAGTCTCCATGACCTGCACAAAGAGCTGCTCCGCCTCTTCCCACCGGCCCTGGTTCATATACGTCAACGCCAGATTGGCTATACTCGTCAGCGTGTCAGGATGGTCGGCGCCGAGCTTCGTCTTGCGAGTCTCCATGACCTGCACCTCGAGCTGCTCCGCCTCTTTCCACCGGCCCTGGTTCCAGAACGTCAACGCCAGATTGGCCATACTTGTCAGCGTCGAGGGATGGTCGGCGCCGAGCTTCGTCTTGCTCGTCTCCATGACCTGCACCTCGAGCTGCTCCGCCTCTTCCCACCGGCCCTGGTTCCAGAACGTCGACGCTAGATTACCCATACTTATAAGCGTATCAGGATGGTCGGCGCCGAGCTTCGTCTTGCGAGTCTCCATGACCTGCACCTCGAGCTGCTCCGCCTCTTCCCACCGACCCTGGTTCCTATACGTCGACGCCAGATTGGCCATACTCGTCAGCGTATTAGGATGGTCGGCGCCGAGCTTCGTCTTGCGAGTCTCCATGACCTGCACCTCGAGCTGCTCCGCCTCTTCCCACCGGCCCTGGTTCATATACGTCAACGCCAGATTGGCTATACTCGTCAGCGTGTCAGGATGGTCGGCGCCGAGCTTCGTCTTGCTCGTCTCCATGACCTGCACAAAGAGCTGCTCCGCTTCTTCCCACCGGCCCTGTATCCTATACGTCGACGCCAGATTGGCCATACTCGTCAGCGTCTCAGGATGGTCGGCACCGAGCTTTGTCTTGCTTGTCTCCATGACCTGCACAAAGAGCGGCTCCGCCTCTTCCCACCGGCCCTGGTTCCAGAACGTCGACGCCAGATTGGCTATACTCGTCAGCGTCGAGGGATGGTCGGCGCCGAGCTTCGTCTTGCGAGTCTCCATGACCTGCACCTCGAGCTGCTCCGCCTCTTCCCACCGGCCCTGGTTCCTATACGTCGACGCCAGATTGGCCATACTCGTCAGCGTCGAGGGATGGTCGGCGCCGAGCTTCGTCTTGCGAGTCTCCATGACCTGCACATCAAGCTGCTCTGCCTCTTCCCACCGCCCCAGCTGTCGGTGTGCGCCGGCTAACATCTCAGAGCTATCGAGGGTCTGTTCACCCTCCGAGCCAAACATTAATACCCTTTGCTTCCGCGATTTAGATGCCATATCCATTGATTCCGCAATATTTCCGCTCCCCTGCGCATACCATGCCCCTTTGTAAAGCAGTGTAGCCCATTTTCTTCGTGAGTCTTCTGATTCTGGTCGTTGTGACATGGCTGATTTCACATGTGGAAAGAGCGACTGGCACTGTGCCCAGTTTTCATATTCACCTGTCGGAAACCTTTGGCACAGGATCATGATAAATTGCTCCTTCCATCGCTCCAGCTGTCCGCCAGTTTTCAGCCACACACGCACAGTAAGTTGCACCAGCCGATGCATTGTGAACACTGTGTTGTCCTTATTGATAGAGATAAATGAAAAGTCTCTTAATGTTGTGATATCATCCTCAAAATTATAATCCGTCTTAGATTCAGACGTGCTATCCGTATCCTCGTCAATGTGCTCCAACGTAATCTCCTCCGAGCTCGAATCGTCGGTTTTGACGTCGCATTGAACTCGGAGAAGATCCTCTGAGACTCCCTGTCGGTCAAAAAAGCTCATGAGAGAGAGCAAATCAGCGGCCGACGGTCTTATTCGTCGAATATGGTCGAAGGATATTTGCCACGTAACCAGAATCGAATTCTTTGCCTCCCAATCTCGATAGAGATGACCAGCCTCATAATCAAGAAGCTTTGTCGCTTCGCGATCACTTTTCCGAAATATTTCTAGGTACCGGGAGACAGAACAGCGAGGCGCTCGATGTACGATGTAGCCGGCCGCCTGTATGATCGCTAGTGGCATGAACTCTAGTTCTTCCGCCAACTTTAGAATATCAGGGGTTTCCGCTGGCAGTCCAACTTTTCGTTGGAGAAGTTCTAGCGCCTCGGGCTTTTTCATTGGTTCGACTTTAATGATGTCCTGGTGAACGACAATTTTCAACGCTACCTCTTGGCTCCGACTTGTGATAATTATTGATCCGTTCGGGCTTTGGGGGAGAAATTCTAATAGTGGCTTTGTTGGGGCGTTGGTTTGGCCGACCTTCAGACCCTGCTGACTTGTCGCTAAGGGCTGGCGAAGGAACCCATCGTCATCAATATTATCAAGAATCAGCAACCACTTTCCTCTCTTGCCATCCTGGAGCCAGCTTTCAACTAGTTGGAATATGTTCACTGTGGGATCCTGGCGCCCGACCATCTTAGCCTGGTCGGCGATATCCCGGAAACTTTGCTCAAACCGGACCGCGTTACTTGCATGGACCCAAAAAACCCAGGTCGCCGGTGATTGGGATCGGACTCGGTAGGAGTATTCGATACTAAGTTGCGATTTCCTATCGATTGTTAGCATTGACCCACCCGCTAACCCCCTTGCACTCACCCGACACCACCGATGCCCACAAGAGCTATCCTGGAACCTGGGACTGAGATCTTTCTATGTATCTCATCGAGCAGTGTGTCGCGACTGACAAAGGCTGGGTCGCGGGGAAACGGGACGGTCGATAGAGGGGCTGGTGGAGTTTCTGGTCGCTCTGGGTTAACGGTGATTAGTCAATTTCAGCTTGGCAGGGGTTTTATGAGACCTACCCGGGGGAAGATGGATCGATCCATTATTGGTTCCCACCTGCGTACCCCGGTTTCCGTCACCAAACGATATAGATAAAGATGCCATAGCTAACATGCGATGTAGACACTGCTTTGGTTCTGGGGTAGAGGGAAGGTCCCTACCCAGGCGGAGTTCATTCTCAATCTTACTATCAGGTGACTTTTCTAGGCGCTAAAATGTGTTCGGTGTTCAATTCTAAATTTAGAACAAGGTGTGGACGGCTCTCTCTGAGCCATTCGAAAGGAAGAAGCGGGGACTTCGGGCGTATTGTCTTGTCAGGTAACTTACATTTCCATTATGGGTGATCTGTAGCCTAACCTAGATTAGCCTAAGCCGTTTTACCATCGTCTTGGCGGTGGGGCTCGGGATAGTTTCTGTGTGCAAAACATGGAAGCCAATTTTGAATATTGCTGTACAATGCTTCTAATCCACGGCTAAGCCGGTGAAGGTCCACACCCTCACGAACGCCTGGACGCATCAAATCTCTCTATACCCCAAGCTCTCTTGCGTTAAGACTGTACACACGGTAGAACCCACAAGATAGATCATGTGGAGAGAAAGGACGGATTCACGAATCAAATTGGAGCGGGGAAGCTCAGCAGCTTACAAACATCCTGCATTCAATGTTAGTAAAAGCACCAGGATGATTAAGACCGCTTGCAAGTAATGCGCACCTTTCGCTTTCGCCGGAACTGATCGTAGAGCTCCTTCCAGACCTCGCGATCGCGGCAATCGCTCTCTTGCGGAGTCCCTGGATTTTGGTTGCATGCGGGTTGCAGCGCGGCCAGCTGTTCCTGGGGCCACATCACCCAAGGCTTGGGCAACGGCCAGTCAGAAAAGTGCACAAACTTGGCCTCCGCTAACACCTTGTCAGGATTCCACTGCTCGTGCTCGGTGCCCAAGAACCTGCGATGATTCTTGGTGCGGAATTCTCCTGAAATCAGACCGTACTGTCGGTGTGGGAGGACGAGAGCATTGTCCCCGTAACGACTGTTGAGGATCTCCATGTCGTACCGGCTATTGGTGATATTGATTTGACCGAAGATCGCCGGCTTGACCGCTTCTTTCAGATAGGTAAATTCGCGGTAGGACGGTTCAATGACGGCGAGAAGGGACGAGAGGGTTTGCGTCTCGGGCAAGAGCCAGTATGCCCGGGGCATGGCAATGGTGGTGGGGGGAAGGAAAAACAGCTCATCCATGGGCTGCAAGAGCATCATGTCGGAGTCGAGATGGATGACTCGATCGTACTGGACCACGCCGAAAGCGTACAGTTTGGCGGTGCTGGTATCCCAGGAGGACTGGGAAGACTCTAGTAGTCAATGGAATGTCAGCCTCCAGAGTCATGTATGAGTTAACTGCCAACCACGTCTGTCTCAACAGCAAACTCACCTCCTCCGCCAGCCGACTCCGCCATGATGCCTTCGATGGTGACCGGCACCATCTGCACATTGTACTGTTCCTTGGCCAGCACCAACAGCTGGCTAATGCGGTCTGTATCGTCCTCGATCACCAGATCCCACTCCTTCGGGTAGAACAGCAAACGGTCCGCGCGAGACCCCAGCCGGTGCAGGGCCTCAAACACCATGACACAGTTGCAGAGATAAGTCTCACTAGTCGCATATTGTGTATACGCAAAGCGCGACCAATCAACTTCATCGTAATGAATATGGGGGAGCGGCAGGGGAGGAAGCGGAGTACGGCGCATCCACTTGATCAACAAGAATAACACCAGCACGACGACCCAGGTGCGGACGTGGCGTAGCTGCCGCTTGGCGACGGACAGAATTGGCTCATCGGGAATGTCGAAAAAGTCCTTCTCCGAAGTATTGGATCCCCGGCGATAGGGGAATGCGGAGCTTTTGATCGCCATCTAGACTGTCGAAGAGGCAGGCGACGGGCAACCTTAGCGGCCTCGTCGCAGGGCGGAGCCTTGGCGCTCCTTATCATCACGTGGTCGTTATTTAGAGGATCCTGATCCACTGCTGGTAGCCTGGAAATACAGGCCATATAAACAAGAACTGCAACGAAGGGTGACAGGAGGGTAATAGGAGGGGTAACAGGAGGGGTGACAGGAACAACGACGCTCTGTCCATGCGGTGGCTGCGTGCTGTACCGGACTCCGTCGGGAGGATTTTCGAAAGGGGGGTGCATATCCTCGACAGATAAAGATAAATCTACAACTGTGACTTGTACATGAGATATATATCTCTCTACTCCGTGAGATCCAAACTGCAGGAAATCAGGCATGGAAAAAGCTCTACCTATCAGGTCTGGAGCATAGTACCACCTAGTCGCACGTTAATCTCGACGATGTGATTGATATTGTACCCAGTAGAATAGTCTGAATGCATCCAAGGGCCTTATCAACCGGCGGTCTGGAATCGAAACCCCGGAAGGATCGGCGGGGCCTCACCATCCCCAGTCATGGCGACATCAGCCAGGTTGGTCTCAGTAGAGGGCGCTAGGAGCTCCATCGTTCTTCACTTTAGGGCTCCACAATAGTTGACTAGTTGCATCATTGCGTCGTGATCAACGGTAGCAGAGTGAGCAAAGTGAGGTGATACATCGCGGAGATGGCGCCATCACGTGGATCCACCTTACCTAATCCCCACACTGGGTGGGTCACGAGGCCTCGCCGGTCTTGGGTTATCCAATCACCCCAGTGTTAGTTTCACCGCCTTCGAGTCGCCTTCCGTTGCGTGATCCTCGACAATTCTCCCTCATCGGACTCATCTATTCCCTGCAGCACGAACATTCACGGCACTGGGCTTGTGCAATCGCCACTTAGCCAGGGCCACCGACTATTTGAATCGGATCCCTCGTTCCCTACGACCTTCAAGTCCCTTCTTTCCCTCGATAGCGTGTACCTCGACCATCTACGATCACTGGCAAATCTTATCTTGACTTTCAAGGTATCCGCCAGGGTCCTCGTTATCCACGATTGCCCCAGTGGCCTGCTGTGCCCCGACACTGGCGCCTTGGTGGATGCACAACCCTTCCTTCGCAAAAGTCATCGCTTCACCTTCCTGAGCGATCAGATCAGCTGCGCCTAGCGACTTGCAAGCACAATCGCCAACTGTTACGACGGACCTACCCTCAACCTTATCGATCTGCTTTGGGCCAGACAGACGCGATTACCTCACGGCGAAAGCCACTGTTTCTCTTTGCACAACTCGGTCTGATCCACTCACCATGGAGTCGACGCCGAAATTATCGTCGACTGTGACGGACTTGACGGCCAGAACGCGAAAAGATGGAATGACCGCTGATTCCAATTGCTTCCCACCCCATGATACCAACGACACCGCCACCAGCGACGCTCTGACGGAACTGGCGAAGCAGAATGTCGCACCATTCCTCGCCAAGTACCATCCACGGCAATATGCGCCCCTGCGATCGGAGGACGGCACACCCTCGGTGCCGCGGACGGGAAATGCAGGCTACTGTTATCGTCACCAGCCTGACTCGAAGTGCAGACGCCAGGCGGATGAACAATCCATGCGCCAGTTACAGCGGGTAGGCTTTCTGACCCCCGTTCATTTTCTGTAGCTAATGACCATCTCTAGGAACTGGAAACGCTTCCCCAGAGTGATCAGCAGGGTATTGCTCATGTCTGGTCGCTCTTCTCTGCCGCCCCCGCCAAGCAGCGCAAGCTGATGCTGCAAGGCATTTTAGCCCAGTGCTGCTTCCCTCAGCTTTCCTTCATCTCCGCCAGTGTCCGAGAACTCATCCGCATCGATTTCCTTGCCGCCCTCCCCCCGGAGCTTTCGTTCAAGATTCTCCGATACCTCGACACCGCCTCCCTCTGCCGCGCCGCACAAGTATCCCATCGATGGAGAGCTCTTGCTGATGACGACGTTGTCTGGCACCGGATGTGCGAGCAACACATTCGCCGGAAGTGCAACAAGTGTGGCTGGGGCTTACCTTTGCTGGATCGCAAGCGTTTGCGGGAGTCAAAGCGCGAAATCGAGTTGCGTGCGACCAACTGGGGCAACCAGTCCTCCAACCACTCGGGCGAAGGTGCCCCCAATGACACCTGTTCAGTGGTGGAACTTCCTACCGGCGGAAAGCGCAAGATTGATGCCGACGACCAAAGCTGTGCTATGATTAAACGCCACTGCATTTCGCCAGCGTACAAGCCCGAGCCGGATGACGATTACTTCAAGACACGGTATCGACCTTGGAAAGACGTCTATCGCGATCGCTTTGTCGTTGGCATGAACTGGAAGCACCGACGCTGCTCGGTTAAGGTTTTCCGAGGTCACACCGACAGCGTGATGTGCCTGCAGTTCGAGGACAACATCTTGATGACTGGCTCGTACGATGCGACTATCAAAATCTGGGATATGGAGACTGGAGAGGAGCTGCGGACCCTCCGGGGACATACTGCTGGCGTGCGCTGTTTACAATTTGATGATACCAAATTGATCACAGGCAGCCTCGATCGCAGCATCAGGGTGTGGAACTGGCGCACCGGCGAATGCCTCTCCAAGTATAACGGCCACACAGAGGCGGTCATTGGCCTCCACTTCGATGCCACTCTCCTTGCGTCCGCCTCGGTTGATCGGACTGTCAAGATCTGGAACTTCAAGGACAAGTCGACATTTGTTCTGCCTCATCCCGAGGGTGTCAACGCCGTCAAGATAGACACCACCTCCCGTACCGTTCTGACTGCGTGTGATGACGGCGCAGCACGTCTGTGGGATCTTGATACCAAGACTTGCATCCGCGTTTTCCACAATCATATCGGTGCGGTGCAACAAGTCATTCCGTTGCCGCGTGAGATCGAACTGGAGAACCATCTCGCCGACTGCGAAAATGACCATTTCAGTACCTCCTCCCAGAACGATGACGCGGTCAACATCCTCTCGCCTCTCCTGGGGCACAAGTCTCTATCCCTACAACCTTCACCCTTTGGCTCTTCTTTCGACCAGGATCAGGATCGCTTGGAACCCCCGCGCTACATCATCACCAGCGGTGTCGACGCGACTATTCGGCTGTGGGAAACCAACACTGGCAGATGCCTGCGCACCTTCTTCGGGCACCTGGAGGGCATCTGGGCATTGTCAGCCGATACCTTACGCATTGCCTCGGGCGGCATGGACCGAATGGTCAAGATCTGGGACCCTCGCATCCCGACATGTCAAGACACTTATGAAGGCCACTCTGCCGCTGTCAATTGCATCGGGCTTAGTGATAGTCGCTTCGTCACAGGTGGTGACGATTATCACGTCCGCATGTATGACTTCCGGGCCTAAGTCTCCCCTTCACATCCTCTACCTCTCCCAACACTATTCTCCAATCGCCTTCTTCCTGCCTTTCATTTTTCCTTTTCATTTATTTCTGGTGTTATTATGGTCGATGGTTAGATACCCGGGCGCATTTCAGAAACATTGAATTTATTTTGTACAACGCAGCACGGCTCGGTATCTCATGGGTTGGGCTGTTCCTGGTATCGATGAATGCATAAGTGCATTAGCGGCGCTGGAAGGGGCTTTTTTCTAATATGATTGCTCAAGGTTCATCTTAATTAAAATACTATCTTTATCCCACATACTGTATTGAGTTATTGCAATGTATTTCCATGCCAGCTTCCACCGTGGTAGCGTGTTGGTAGTCCGTTGTTCCACTTTATTCCGTGGCGCACTTGCAGCACCCAAAATTTGATTGATCTTGGATCTCGTAAGAGGCGCTACAGTAATATTCGAAATTAGATATACCCCTACACTCTTTGACTTTCATTCCCGAACCGTACAACCATCCTAAAAGTAGCAGACTCGTAAGGTCTCCGGTAGTTCTACATATTATTGTACAGTATATTGCCATAGATGAGTCACCGTTATAGTACCGAAATATTACATAGAACCATCCAGACTCGCTACTTTACAGTAACATCGGCGGATTTGTGAAGGGTAATGCCGGCTTACAGGTGACCACTTGGTCATGAATCTGCAAGACAGTGGGGGGCCTCGGGTCGAATTCGGCTGAACTCGACCGAGTTCACCTAAAACCCCAAGCCAGAAGAAATAGACGGGTCATTTCCCCGAAACTGAGTATTCGTGTGATTATCCAACTCTCAAGACTCGGTCAAAATGTCGGGTAGCTCGATCCCCGAAGAATCCCGGCGGAAAAGAGTTCGTAAGGGAACGAAGAGCTGCTGGGAGTGTAAGCATCCATCTCCGCAACGAAGCACGAGACTAACGGTGAATAGGTAAAAGGAGGAAAATCAAGTGTATTCCCTCCAGAGATCTCTCTATCTGCACTGGCTGTCTAGAAAGAAGCACTCCGTGCCTCAGTCAAGAGTGGGTGGATGATCCTTCACCACACCATGCTGACGAGTCAGCGTTGGCTCGGCGCATGGCAAGAGTAGAGGCATTATTAGAGAGCCTGATGGAGACAATGAACGGGGGCCAGCAGCGTGACTTTGGTACTTTATCCATTCCAGCGACGGCGAAAGAGTCCCGACCTCTCTTCCCATCACTGTGTAATGGATCCGGGGTGCAGGCCGAAGTTGGTATCCTGATGGGAAAGCTTGAGATTCTACGCCAACGACTAGCTACGATGTTGCCTTGTCAAGCGGATGTAGATTGCCTCTTCTCCTCGAGTCATGGATGGTGGCTTATCCAGCAACATATGATGCCGTATCTACCAGACTTAACTGAGAATGACTTTCACGGGTTGTTCAATGTCTCCAATGTCTCAAAACGGACATCCGTTAACTATAGCGAGACTACTTCTCTGTATCGCGATCTGCATTCAGCAGCTTCCACCTGACATGGATATGCGAAAATTCCAGACTAAAAAACCACTTCGAGATATGATGAGCGATATCACTGACTTTCTCGTCCGAAAAGTCACTTCTGATGACGAGCAGATTGGAAGCATTGAAGGTATTGAATGTCTTGCACTTCAGGGAATTTACGAGGTCAATGCCGGCAATCTTCGAAGATCATGGCTTTCATTTCGGAAAGCCATCGCGATAGCTCAGCTTTTGGGCCTGCACAGAGTGGCTGTCAATTCGTCCCAGGAAGGGCTTGATTTCATGAAGACAAAATGACGTCATTTATGGTATCAGGTATCGAGAGGAGTATGTGGCTCACCTCGGGTTGCATAGACTCATGCTGAACCCGACTAGGAACGGTACCTCTCCACCCTGCTCGGCGTACCGTCAGGTACAGGCTCAGCAGCCTTCCCCTTTGACGACGATGCTGCTTGGCTCTCCCAAGAAGATCTTTACCATAAACATCTATACCATATAGCTGGCCTTATTCTTGCTCGCAACCAAGAAGATTATACTCATTCCTTCTCCACTACTCAGAGAATTGGTGAACAACTCGATTCGCTCGCAGATCAAATGCCGTTAGTCGGTGGGAAATACCTACTAGCATACTCAAGAGCCGCACAAAAGAAGCATCTGTCCAGTTCGAGCGAATAATGTGCCAAATCTGGCATTTCGAGTTAGCGATGCTTGTGCATCTACCATTCATGCTACCCGCGGCAACTGATCGACGATACGAATATTCGCACGTGTCTTGCCTAGATGCCAGCCGGAACCTGATTAAGAGATGGATTTCCATTCGTGAGAGCCAGAGCACGCTTCTCTTCTCCAACCTCCTCGAATTCCAGGCTTTCACAGCAGCGACAACTCTCCTTCTAGGGCTCCTCAGCGCCCCAAAAAGCACAAATCAAGACGACTTACAAGAAAGGTACGAGGATTCTCAGCTCGTGGAGACGATTATTCAGAATTCCGAGAGACTTAAGCAGCAGGGTGCTGGGATGTCCGTTGGTACTCAGAGTATTTCAGTCATTCGCACGCTTCAACGGTTATCCCACGGAGGAAACCCATCGGACAAACTGCGTCTTGAAATCCCTTTTTTTGGAGTTATTCGGATAGTGGTGCCCTGCAACCGTTGGAGGGTGAGCGGATTGTAGGGGCAAATGCATGCCAAAATGCCTCTTTTCTTCGACCTGCACAATCGACTATGTCCTCTCCCATGACGAGAATGGATCGCATCCGGAATTTTATTTCTCATCCTACAAGACAGGTATCTCGGGAAATACTTGGGAATGAAGAGAGTTATGCTGGCAATGGTGAGGGGAGGGAAGATACTATCTTGCAGATTTCTGGCGGTCAGTTTCAACTTCCTGAGGCGTCGGGAATCCAGGATGGTCTTGTTACCAGTGAGTGGTCTTTTCAGGAGAGTGATATGATTTTCTTTGACAGCTTGGTGAATACGGATTTGGTGGGTAACTGGATGCTCTAACCCAGCCACAAGAGTCGAGAAGAGTCGAATTTGGTAGATAAAGGGAATAGCCTGAAACGATGTAGGGCTATTTTTTGCTTCAGTTCGTACATAATTTAAAAAACAAATTCGAAGGCTGTTTAGGTTCTTGTTCTGTCTTCCGCCGGATTAAGAATCTCACGGTGTAATCGGCGGAAATACCATGTAGGCGCAGGTGTTTTTACTATATTCGGCCGAATATATGCGACATCTAAACGGAGGAACGGCGGAATAAGAGGCGGACAATATGCTACAGTAATTAAACTATTTCTTATAAGAACCTGACTTCTTCATGCAAGCAAATCCAGCTGACTTCCTTAAAAATACTATTGCGAACAATCACCCTCCAACCAAAGGGAATCCTTACGAGAAGCATGGAAGAATCTCTCATGGCTCTCAAGCAAGACACTGTTAGTATTAGAGCCGCTGCTAAGACTCACATCGTCTCCTATTCCGCCGATCTCACCTCACCTGTCTTCCAAAATTCAACCGAGCGCGCTGCCAAATTGGCCACCTACTACCTCCCAACCATTTCGTTCTTTGCCGACGGGAGCATTAATCAACTATCCGATCCATCGCTTTATGTACCACTGATCTCAGGGCCTCTGGATAGACTGGGAGGCCTTCCTGAAGTGAGAGGACACAGAGTTGAGGCTGTTGGCGAGAACAGTGCAATTATTTGGCTTTCATTGAGGGTGGATGGGTTGGAGATAGTTAATGTCTATTTCTTCAGAAGGATGGAAAATGGAGCTGAAGGGTTCGAGGGTGGTATTTTTGATGGGGAGATGTGGCTTTCGAAGCAGCTGGCGAAGGAGTAGATCGGCTTTTTCGTGACCCCACTGTGCTAATACCGGGACCCTCCAGAAATGTGATTCACGAAATCCATCTCCTTATACACACATGTCCAAGTCTACGTAAAGGGCGATGGATAAGGGTTCCAATTGGTAGACCGGTTAGTACCTAGGGGTGCCGTCGCTATATGTCTACTGCACAACTACATTAGAATGTAAAATGAATTGTGGAGGGTGATTGAATTAGGGTAAGCTATCTCAAAACATGCCATGATAAGAGAATTAATATCTGATTAACCATCCAGGCAACGCAAATTATGTAGCGAAACAATATGGAGCAGTGCGGCCACTAGGTGTGAAGTAGAAACAAAGCAGAAACAAAAAAGTCAAGTCATATTCTCATGTGCATCGTGTGTGGAGAAGAGCCTGATGTCGGATGATGTCAAAAGGCTGCTGTCAAGTCCGTAATTCACTCGATAGTGATCTTCTTGGTGGCCGAAGCAGTGGACTTCGGCACTGTAACAGAGAGTATGCCGTTCTTCAGGCTGGCTTTGACTTTGTCTTGGTCGATGCCATTCGGGAAGGAGAAGGAGCGTGAGAATTCACCGACAGAGCGCTCGCTGGCCCAGTAGCGGTGGCTAACCTTGGAGGCCTTCTCCGTGGTTGCAACTGCCTGTTCAGTTCCCGCCTGCTCCTCTGGCTCGGCTGTGCTGTACTCGCGTTCGGTGCGGCCCTTCACGACCAGAGTCTGCGGATCGGTAAATTCGATGTCGATATCTTTTTGCGCGATACCGGGTAGCTCGCCGTCCAAGTGGAATGCCTCTTCGCTTTCACGGACGTCAAACCGGGGGGCGAAGCTGCGCGCGGCGGAACGGTGGCTGCCGCGGTGGTTGTCATAATCGTCGAGGAGACGGAAAAGAGGGGCGAAGTCGCCCGGGGCGGGAAAGCTAGCGCGGAATAGAGACATGGAGGTCTTATTGAAGTGGTTGATATAGAGGAGAGGAGACGATAAAGTCGAAGCGTTGGAGGTTTGTATAGCTTGGCACTTAGCAGGAGTTGGCGTGAGTTGATATGAAACTGTGAGTAGGCTGGACCGTGAGGGGTGTTATATAGAGCAGAGACAGCCACTTGCAGCTTCCAAAATCTAATTATAGCCTTTGATCTTGGAAGTCGCCTGTGTTTACCAGATGTTGCTAGCAGCTTCTAGACGATGCTTCTTCGCGTTTCTATGGGTCACGTGCCATTCGGCGTAGAGGGTATACTGGAGGTGTCGCCCAATTTTAGGCAGTATAACCGCTAGACCAAGAATACACTACTGTACATACAAAAACATGAGAAAAGCGGGCACTTGATGAATAAGCCCGTTCTGAGTGGCAAGTTACCACCCCACATGTTCCGACGACTGTTCCAGAAGCGCATACCCGTAGGTGCGCTGTTTTTGATGTGGTGACGTCACTGGGCGGGAATACTCAGTCATCTCAGCTGGCGAAGGAACTAGTAATCAGTCATAGTTAGCTCAGCCCAAGCTCACGTTCACCCTCAATTCGGCTTCCCTGTTCAGCATAGAGAGCAATGTCGCTCGTGCAACATGTTTCTTCCCTTGAAGGCGTCGACCATGACCCAGACGCCGGCATTGATGAGGACTTCACGCCTATTGCACGCAAGATCAGCTACGATGTGCTGCAAGCGCCCAGTCATACTGTCCCGGTCGATGAACAACTACCAGCAACAGCCGCCTACGAAGTTCCTGTTGTGAAGAGACTAGGTATGTGCGGTGCAAATTATATGAATGATGACTGACGGCGTACAGCGCAGGTCGCTTTTACAATACTGGCATGCTGGGTCGCGTCCGGCATAGTGTTTGGGTTTGCGGCACTGAAGCCCATCCTAGTAGAGGAGGAAGTCTATCACAATCAGTGTACCGAGGACGAATTGCAAGCCGGGGTCGAACTATGTGTCCAGCAGGATTTGAGGTATGTTGACCCTTGAGCCAGAGTGTCTCTCCCTAACATTGTAAAGTCTCAACCTCTTTTTCACCATTGCGTCCATCACAGCGAATGTCTCTGCACTTCCCGTTGGGACCATCCTCGACCATTATGGATCACGCATTTGTGGCCTTATTGGTTGTGTGCTTCTTGCACTCGGCAGCCTGTTCATGTCGCTTTCATTCCTGCTGCGCCGGTTCCACGGGCTCATCGCAGGCAACTTCTTCCTAGCTTTTGGCGGAACCTTCATCTTCGTTCCGTCTTTCCAAATTGCGAACGCATTTCCCAGACATGCTGGCACCATAGTCGCACTTGTAACAGGAGCATTTGATGCTTCTGCCGCTGTCTTCCTGCTCTATCGATTCGCCTATGAGGCTTCGGGCCATACATTCACCCCAGATAAATTTTTTCTGAGTTACCTGGCCGTTCCGGTGCTGATAACCCTCGCGCTTCTCTCATTTATGCCAAAAAGGGACTATTATTCAACACTCGGGTTAGAAACTGAGATTGAGCGGGCCGAAGATGCCACCCGCGATGTGCACGAATCCGACGATGAAATCGAGAGTGAAAGCCAGCTACAGCGCGTACGCGGTAAACGCGCCGAGAGCAGGCAGAAGACATTCTACGATATCAACGAAGCCCTGGGTGGCTCAGAGGAGAGACAACAGCGAGCCAAGCGCGAGGAAAACCGCCACCAAGTCAGTCAGGTCTGGGGCGTATTGCATGGGATGCCAGCTCACAGGCAGATGGCGACCCCATGGTTCATTCTAATTACTCTCATGACTATCATCCAAATGCTTCGAATGAATTATTTCATCGCAACTGTTCAAGCTCAGTACGAGTACATGCTTGGTTCAGTCGAGGATGGCGAACGAATTAACAACTTCTTCGATATTGCACTACCCGTCGCCGGTGTTTTATTTACCCCTTTTATTGGGGGTTTGTTGGATCGCCTCAGTGTGCCCGCGATGCTTAGTCTCATAGTGGTTTTCACCACGATCATTGGCGTCCTGAATTCCATCCCGGCTATCTGGGCAGGATACATGACCGTCCTACTCTTTGTCCTGCTGCGGCCTCTCTATTATTCAGCCATGTCGTGCGTTCTTACCCTACTATTCGCTTTGCTGAGATTCACTAACTGGCAATTTAGCGACTATGCGACGAAGGTTTTTGGCTTCGCAACCTTTGGTCGGGTCTATGGAACGATCATTTGCGTCTCTGGACTCGTCAATTTCTCTCAATACGGGTTGGATACACTTACCCATGGACCATTTGGAGGAAATCCAATCCCGATCAACTCAGCCTTGGCGATTGCTGGATTCCTTATCGGTGTTGTGCTTGTAGGGTTTGTCACTGTGGCAGGTAGGCGGCTTAGAGCTGATGTGGTCAACGATGACGAGAGAGAGCCGCTGTTGCTGGAAAGAGATGAGGATGAGGATGAATAGATGCTCTGCCAAATTGTCACTAATGACCTGGTTCTTATAATGATGGAATCACCAGGGCTACAGAGGGATACGCTTCTGTTGCACTAGGAGAATATGCTATATCATTCCTTCCAAATCCAAAGCCATCCCTCGTGATTGAGCTGTGACGTGCTACATTTCTAGTTCGTCCATTCATCTAATAGAACAGGAAACCTTTCGCCACAAAAGCTATCTAGATTGCGAATCGAGGAATTTGATATGTTGCATAGTAATTCCGGAAATCGGTCACCACATACACTTTTCATTGCTTTCCTCATACCTGGGGCCAAGATGCGCTGGTCTATGTTATCTGCTCTGTAAATCAGCGTATTTTTTGGAATATCAACATTCCCGTATACTGCCACTGGTGACGCGCGCTGCCTCACTCGGTATGCCCTAATCAACAGGAAGCTCGAAGCAAAAATAAGTAGAACAATTATTGACACGCCAGACACCCTTGTGCGCGTGTGATGCAAGATGTATGAGTAAGGTAGGGGTTAAACTAGCTACGGTCGAACCCTTAGGTAATATTGTATGAGATCAACACCGTTGAATGTAGTAAATTCTGTATAATCGCTGCACGGGACAGGATTAGTCGTGATTTTTCTGAGCACCGTTGAACTTTTCCTGAGTACCGGTCAGCTGGAACCCGAATCCGTTTCATCAGTACTCCAAATGATGGGCCAGAAGTCAGAGACGAAAGGACCGCCGTCTGCCAAGAGCTGCTGAAAAGATTCGTTTTTGCCAATCTGTCCAAGAACAGAAACTATGTAGCGTGTCACGAGATTCCTCATGGGGTCCATCCGATTGCCGTGATTTGGTGGTGTGTTCGAGTAGACAAACCGAACAAACTCAATAATACCAGTGACTCCCGCGTCATATAGCTTGAAGCTTCTTAGCGTTTCCTGCAGCTTGGAGAGGATCAGTCGGCGCAACGACTCTATGCCATATTTGTCGGCCAGGACATAGAGTCTAGCTTGGTCGATAAATACAGGGTTGAAGTCTTCCCAGGGACCGGTATTCCGGGGTGGTGTGTAAGCGTAACCCAAATCGTCGCTTTGGCTTTGCCTTCTCGGAACGATCAGGGTCCTGTCGAATGCACCGCGCAATTGTTTAGTCCAGATGCTTCGTTCCGCATATGGAATTTCGGCATCATTGCAGATGGTGTGCTTGGACGCGGGCGATTCGTCTGGAGCTATCGCCAAATCAGTCTGAGGCTCAGGCTCAGGCTCAGGTTTAGGTGCTGCGTCCGAATTCGCATTCAAGCGACGTTTCTTGTGTTTGCTTTTTCCCTTTGCAAGTTTTGTGCCTTCCGCGGGAAACATGCCATCTACCAGGCGAAATGTAGGGGGAGTGTAGTTTCGGAAATAAGCAAATTCGCATAATCGAACAAATGTGTCCTCATCCACCTCTGACCAGTCAACGTGTCTCGTTTTCGCCTCGATCATTTCACCGTTCATTAGAGCATTCAGACTTGGAGAAAGCCCCGCCAAAGCAGAAGAATGCACAGTTACTTCCTTCTTATTGGCCCCAACTGTGAAGGTGAACAAAGGCGAAGAAAGACATCTTCAAAGTATTAGACCCATATCATGACAAGACTACCGTAGAACACACACCTTCCGAAGGCACCCTCCATTTGCAATAATGATGCAATGATGATGATAGAAGTGAAACTGAAGCGACCTCCGCTGTCAGAGGAGCGATGAATATCAAGAGCGTTGACAAAGTAGATTTCTGCGCCTTAGACGGTTCCTTCACAGGCAGTGTGTACTCTGCATGCTGCCGTAGAGATGTGTCCTGATTTTATTGGCTGAATTGCCGAGTCGCTCATGCATAGAAAGGATCAATAACTGATTGCATCGAACTCACAATGATACGATGGACCCTGCTGGAGTGACCAGGTGCATTCCCCGAAACAAGTAAAGTGAAGAAGGAAGAAATTATGGGGGAGAATCCGCTATTATGTAGTGGGCTCCCTTGGCAACGCGCCCAGCCAGGTTAGTCGATTCCTTCAGTCACGCGTCCCTCAGGTGATCTCCAAGTCACCTGATCACGGGTTCCTTTGCTCTGAGAGATCAGAACGGAATAATTGATTGTTCTTCCCGGCATGGGAAGGACGCTAATCTAAATAGTTACTTCTGACGATGCTTATGTGACGTGATGCCCAGTGGGCCGATTAGCCGGGTAGCCAGGGCTGTCCGGTGTGTAGTGTCACCGCCCGTAGCCTGCCTGAACCAGGGAAGAGATGTTGGGTATCTTTACCATCTCTCCCCCTGATGTTCTTCTTCAATCAATCAATCTTTTGATCTGATTTTGGTTCCGCTAGATCTTACTCGGTATGAAACCATACTAGGCTATACCTTTTGAGCTTGTTACGACAAGAGTGTACGCTGTCGCACCAGTCTGGGGACGTACTGTATGCAGAAATATACTCTGCTTCACTTTGCAGACCAATGGGCATGAAGTAGTCTGCCTCCCCGTATATACTCACTAGAAGTATCATAGACAATACTGTGACCATGGGAAAATCTTTTTGTTCACGTTACTTCCCGCTGGGGCCTTAGGCCGCTGCTTTGATAATCGCCCAAAGTCATCTCAAGTCGAATCTCATAATGCGGCTCCAAGTGTTTCCCTCGCCAAGACGCATCTCATTCGGATTAAGATAGACGACAAAGTGAGTTCCAGGAAGCTAGCTGTAGATATACGAGCAACACATCCACAATGTACATTACAGATCGGAGACCATGAGAGTCAGGAGCTTGGGCCAGCTGCAATTGGAGGCTTGTAGTACAGGGTGGAGAACTGTCAGCGAAGGACAGGAACTGCTCAGTTGGTCCAGTCTAGTCCAGGTTAAGCCCCGTTTTCAATGAGAAGCCTCGCCACAGCCTCGTGGCCACGTTCGGAGGCCCATTGAAGTGGTGTTTTTCCAGACTCGTCGCAAGTATTAAAATCAGCTCCTTCGTCGATGAGAAGCCTCGCCACAGCCTCGTGGCCACGTTCGGACGCCCATTGAAGAGGTGTTTTTTCATTTTGGTCGTGAATATTAACATCTGCGCCTCTGTCGATGAGGAGTCTTACCACGGCCTCGTGGCCACGTTCGGAGGCCCATTGAAGTGGTGTTTTTCCAGACTCGTCGCGAGTATTAACATCGGCTCCTTCGTCGATGAGAAGCCTCACCACAGCCTCGTGGCCATGTTCGGAGGCCCATTGGAGTGGTGTCTTTCCATGTATAGAGCGAGTACTATTAAAATCAGCTCCTCCGTCGATGAGAAGCCTCACCACAGCCTCGTGGCCACGTTCGGACGCCCATTGAAGGGGCGTACTTTCATTTTGGTCGTGCGTATTAACATCTGCTCCTTCGTCGATGAGAAGTCTTACCACGGCCTCGTGGCCACGTTCGGAGGCCCATTGAAGTGGTATTCTTCCAAACTTGTCGCGAGGATTAACATCGGCTCCTTCGTCGATGAGAAGCCTCACCACAGCCTCGTGGCCATGTTCGGAGGCCCATTGAAGTGGTGTCTTTCCATTCATGGAGCGAGTACTATTAAAATCAGCTCCTGCGTCGATGAGAAGCCTCACCAAAGCCTCGTGGCCACCTTCGGAGGCCCAGTGAAGTGGCGTCATTCCATATATATCGTTAATTTTGACATCAGCTCCTTCGTCGATGAGAAGCCTCACCACAGCCTCGTGGCCCTGGTCGGAGGCCCATTGAAGTGGTGTCTTTCCATGTCTATCGCCGGTATTTATATTAGCTCCTCTGTCGATGAGAAGCCTCACTATCGCCTCATGGCCCTTCTCGGATGCCCGCGAAAGTGGTGTTCGTTTTCCTCTGTCCACGTCATTGACAGAAATTGTCGTCGTAAGAAGAAGCTTGACAATTCCTACCCGACCATCTTGGGCAGCCCAAGATAGCGGTGTCCGACCTTCAAATTCCTTGAAATCTTTCCTATAATTCAGGCCATCTGTAATGTCCACTCCATCATAAATAGTTGAAGACAAATTCAAAAGTGCCGCAGCAGTGTCTTTATTACCATTGGCTAAAGCAGCAAATAGCGGGTACTTGTATCTCTCTCCGAAGACTTCAATCTGCCGGTCCTCTCTGAGCCTTGTGCGGACGAGTTCGGGGAAGCCCTTTTCTGCAAGGATATATATTAGACTTGCATGAGGGCTATATCGACGGTTCATGAACTTCTGGAACATATTGTTGATTTTGATCCAGTTAGCGATGGGAAAAGAGGACAGGAAATCGTCCTGAGCAACAACCTTCGCCGCAGCGCTGGCATGGTAGAGAATATGCTGACTGGCATACTCCAAAAACGGATATCTTTTTGAGATTTCCGTCCGGCCATCGGAGTCAGACTCTGACAACACCAAGGTACGATCCATGTACAAGCTGCAGCAACTTTTAAGCGTTTCATGGCTCGGACTCTCACAGTCAAATCCATATTCGGGCCACAACTCTTGTAGTCCGTTATCCTTGATGAGGAAATCTCGGACAGATTCGTGGATGAATTGGACTGTCGGCTGCTTGGACTTGGTGATCTCAGCGAGGCCTTTTGAGGAGCTAATAACATATCTACTGAACCTGTAGAGACTGTCGCTCGCATCTGGGTTGGTGACGTCTGGAATTTGATCATCGACTAGATCCTTCAGCTCTAGACCAGACCAGACAGCATGATAGAACTCCTGTGGTTGCAAAGGGCGATTTGCGTACAGAATCCAGAGGATGGAAAGGCGAAGATCTTCCATATTCTCATTGTCCCGTCTCAGGATATCTTTGAACAGTTCGCTCAAATTACTCGGTATTTCTGTGAGTCGCCTTCTCAGAGACATGGCGCCCCGTCGATACTCCTTGTTAAGAATATCGATAACTAAGACGACCCATATAAAAACACCAGCAGCTTTCCCGAGGATCTGGGATTGCAGCCCCTGGGCAAGTATGGCATCTTTGACTTGGAGGCGGCTCGCGACGTAAGTTGCCAGGTCATCCGCATGACCGGACTGATCCTCCAGTATCAGCCGGATTCCCTGTTGAATGAAGATATAGGGGTAATGCCGACTGGAGAAACAGAGTCGGAATAGGATTCCTTTAGCTGTTGACTGTTCGGCCAGATCTTCGAAGTACTGGACCATGTCCACAACTTGTTGTTCATCACACTCGTCAAGAGCATCAATGAAACAGGTAAAAGAGCGATCGCCGAGAGCGGATAATGCGTTGTAGAAGAGATCCTTGAGGACATTCAATGAAGGGCAACCATTTTGAGTCTGGGGAACTAGGTCGGAGTCATCTAGAACAGCCTGGAGGTCAGGGTACCCTTCAAGCAGCTGAAGCAGCAATGATCGATACATCCCTGATATTGATTTTTCCAGGTATTCGCCTCGAGCATTAAAGAAAAACGAAGCAATGACAACATCCTTATGACGAGCCTTGCTCTTCATACTTTTATATACGAACTTCATGATTGTCGACTTGCCAGCACCTGGCTTACCACTGATCCACAAGAATCCATGATGTTGGATCAGTTTTGCGGGATCAAGCCACGTTTCGTAATCGGGGTGTCTGAGAAGCCATTGACATGTCTTAGTGAGTGCGGCTTTTATAGTCAATTTACGAGAGTCAATTTGCTTAAACTTAAGAGAGTCTAGCAAGGACTGCCGACGTTCGTGGGATGACAATTGATCTAGATATTAGGCGTGAGCAGCGAGTCAAACTCATGTTCGCAAGTTATAAGCTTACTTACGAGAATCAGATGGGATAGTCCCTTTTGCAAAGGTTTCGGTCGTAGGTATCTCCTCAAGCAGTTCTCTCGCATATGCTGCAGCAGTTGCTGCGGCATACCTTTGCCACTCCTTGCTCTTATGCGAATCGGAGTAGTCACAGATTCCCCGGACCGGAAGACAATGGAAATTATCCATGAGGCCGGCAGCCTCCATCTCAAAACATATAACATCTAGTTCTCGAGCAACGTTGTCCCGAGTCACGCCATGTTTTATGACTTGGTTCCCCTAAGCGATCGCGCCGTAATAAATCATTATCTCGTGCGGCATCCGCGTGCTTCGCGGCACCAGCTTTGAATGGTCGCATCCATCACAGTTAGTCGTTGAGGAAGATATGTGATCATATGTCGCTCGGAAGAGAAGATCTGGTGCACTCGGGCGACCGTATGCTCTGTATGTCTCCATCTTCTGCCGCAGGATGGTTGGGATTCGACTAGGGCCCAGTTCGTGTTTCGAGCGGAGGGCAGACACAGCTGTTCCCAGTAACAGGTCAGGGGTCCTAGGGGTTGCTGTTCGCTGGAACCTGCCCTCGCCTATGATTTTCCCAAGATCATACTGCATCACCCTTGTTCCGACGACAATGTCGCCCAGACGCAAATCAGCCTTGCTTGGCACGCCACCGCCAATCCCGACCATCAAACATATGCGAATAGCTGGGAATGTCCGCTTCATGTTCGCCATGACGGTCGCTGCGTTATTTGTTCCATACTGGCCTTCTGGTAGACACGCAATAACGACATTATGTCGCTTGATGTTTCCGAGTACGTAGGTGTTCCTATCATGCGCAGGGGTAGGCAGGGTTTCGTGAGGATCGTCTAGCATGGCCTGAGCTGCTGCCATCTCTATGTGTAATGCGCAGATCCAGGCGATCGTGTACTCATCATGTCGGGAAGTAGGCAAACTGTCATGGGAGATCTTTCGTCGCTTGGACAGGTGAGATTCTGCGGTGACTGTGCCATGGTTATTAACTGACTGGAACCCATGATTGGCGCCATGATATGATGTTGAAGTCATGATTGGAGTAGTATGAGTTGTCTGTTGGTTTATAGGGAGGGCATTTTCTGACTCTCAGCTGCACAAGAGGGGCAGACAGATGCAGATCGTCTGCCCCATCAGGTGACTTCAGGGCGCTTAAAATAAGCAAATCCGAACATGGGGGGGAGAGAGACAGGCTCCGCTGCGTTTCTATGGGAAGCTCTCTACGAACAGTGTCAACATATTATGACTAATCCAGTCCTCCAGATACGACCGGTTGGTAGAGTATGCCTGATAGTGGAGGAAGAGTTCTGCGAGATTGTCAGGGTCTCCCTTTCCTTTGACCTATGTGCATGTAATATTCCCTGGGAGTTCTCTCCAGAGTTTACAGAGAATTGAGGCCCTATACCCCTGACTCATTAATTATTACCACAGAATACAATATAGAATGCAGGAATTGGTTGAATTTAGAGTTAGGGTCCGGTAAGCAATAGAATAGAGTTTAGAGCTACAACGGATCTCCAAAAAATCGTATGAACATCCAAATACGTATGCTCGGTGTATCTACAGTGGCCGTTCATTGGTATTTGGAACACAGTACTTCCACCCACTAGCAATAATACCTATATGTTCCATGGAAATACTAATGAACGCTGACTGCATTTAGAAGCTGTGTGTGTAACTATAAGCTCAGCCCTCTAACAAGAGAATTTAATCCTCATGCTCTTTTGTTGCCCCTTCCAAATAGCTACGAAAGGGTGATTTCGATCAATGATTATGGGCCATACTAATCCGTTGAGGCATGGGTTGCCCATGTTGGCATTACTTTTGAAAATTTGAGAACTATATGTCACAAAGAAATATTGCCATCCACCTCGCCTGGGTAAGAAGCAATATAATTGCATCAACAGTTTGTGGGTGATTGAAAGGAAGTCATGACTGAGGCGCAAATCGTAAAAGCAGGGTATCATTTTTAGGCATCGCGGAGAAGTCGGTAGACATCGGAAACTAGGTAGAGACTGCCAGCGATGACAATAGGGCGGCCGTGAGCGACCTTGCTGGCCCATTTGATCGCAGGCAGGAGATCGCCTTCGAAACTCTCCACCTGCCCAATTTCCGAGAGAGATTGTACAGCCGAAGCAAGTTCGACAGCGCTGGTTGGTTTCACCCAGGGCATTCCATCGACCGGACCAAATTCAACCGTGGCGACGTTGTCTCCAGGACGTATTATGGAGCAAAGGACCCCAGCTAAATCTTTGCCACTTGACGCAGCAACCACCCACGTGACAGTTCCCGACTGTGGCCGGAGCTTGCGGTCGACATACCGACCGAGTACTTCGGCAGACTGCGGGTTGTGGGCGCCATCCAGGAGAACTGGTTCGGTTCGTTGAATGAGAGGCTGGAGGTTGACGGACTCCAAACGGCCAGGCCATTTGACGTCAGAAAGATGTGGCAGGAGGGAGAAAGCATCCACGTGAGGTCGAATCTTGGACAAGGCAAGACGCAGCGCAGTCACTGCGCAACACATATTCTCTTGCTGGTGAGGCTCGAGATCCAATTTCTGGAAAAGCTGTGCGAGAGGTGGAAGTTGCTCCTCGACTTTGTCTGGACAGACAAACGTTGCGTTAAGGCCGAGCTCTTGGATGCGGCTCGACAATGACTCAATCACGGCAGTCTCATTGGTGTTGTCAATGACGCAGGGCACGCCCGGTTTGAGAATCCCCCCTTCTCCAGCGCAATCTCCTCGATTGTCGAGCCCAGGAAGGCCTGGTGATCCATCCCAATCTTGGCAATGACGGAGACCAGCACATCCGTCAAGATATTGGTCGCATCGAGGCGACCACCCATTCCCACCTCCACCACCCCGACTTCGACTCGCTCATGATTGAATATCTCGAAGGCGGTAGCGGTCAAGAGCTCGAATTCGGAGGCGCCGATACCTAGGTTCTGGTCTCGTTGTTTGACCTGGGACTCGATTTGCCGGAAGAGGGACTCCTGGACAACCCGTTCGCCAATGGTAATGCAGTCCCACCGGTCAATTAAATGTGGGGAGGTGAAGCGGCCACACCGAACCTCTCCTGCGGCGAGCAGATGGGAAAGATAGGCACTGATCGAGCCTTTACCGTTGGTGCCGGCAATGTGAATGGCTTTCCATGTTAGCGGTGTCTGCTGAAGGAGACGCGCGACGCGACTCAGGCCTAACTCGATCATTCCTCCGATTGTTTAAGGGGTGAGACCGTCAAGTCATGGTCAAGAGAGGAAGGGACGGGGCAGAGTCGAAGGTCCAGCGTCTCGAGGCCTCCTCGTTGGGAAGTCGCCGGCGGAGTCGGCGAAGTTTCCCGCTTTCTTCGGCGGGCAACGTGGGAAGCCGTGCACGTGACCAGCATCTACCTCAATCGTTTGGAGCTTGCACACAAACAACACGGCGTGCGGTGGACGATCGCTAGAAAAATATTCGTGAAATGGCAGTTATGAGATAGTCACGGAAGGGCTTATTCAGGTAAGCTCGTAATGTTGTGAGAGTCATCATTCGGTTTAGGTACCTAGCTGTATCGCTCTACCTGAGTAAACGTGGAGGCTTCTCGCTCCTGCACTTTATTACAACTCAAGGTCATGTCGCAGTAGTTATTATGTCGACGGGTATGGCTAGCCTAGACACTAAGCGTGATGCCAGGCCACCTCAAACCAACCGCGGTTTGATAGAATCAACATAAGATACCAATTGGCCTAGAAGAGAACAAGGAGTTCGACCTCGGTAATGGTACAAGAGTTTCCACCGCTACCAGTCCTGAAAGATCCGGCGTCCATTCATTCGGCTGCTCATTACCGCGCAAGACATAGGTAAGAATGAAGAGTGGTGGGAGGATTCGCAGCGATGGAGTAACTGAGATCAGCGGGACTGCGCGCATTCTCGGCTCTTTGCTACTTGAAGTATGTGTTGCATCTACAGTAGCTACATCCGTCTAGGTCATCACTAGAAATATCATATGGGATCAATTAGGTGATCAAATTGATGAATAAACAGAGGGGGCCGACGTGACTCGCGTAACAACCCGCCGAGATGGCGTTCGTTAGCGAACTAACGGAAGACCCCTTCAAGCCGCCGTTTCACTCATTGCACAGCGCTCCTCTCCCGTATCCCTCGCCTTCATTACTCCGTCCATATCATCTTCATTCATCATGCAACATGATCCAACCACACCCGGGCTGACTCTCAAACCTGGCGAGTGAGCGCAAAGGCAGCCCACATGGCAGCCAACCCACGCATCACAGGCGCTGCAACCGTGACGCCGGCCGTCCAAATCAGCCTCGTGCGTGCTTTCGCCTCTTCTGCGTGTGTATCTGCATCATTCTCCCTCGGGAATGGTACATCCGGCACAGCCACATCCAAAAACGCGCAGAGGGGTTCCCATTCATCGCCCATGTGGTACTCCAGCCTCCGTTCAGGTGGAACTGTCTCCCGTACAGCGCGGTAGTACGCCTCATATACGTGTCTCGTATTCGCCAGAATCTCAGCCCGACTCTGGGCGCCGAAGAAACCGAAATGGGTCTTGCGCATCGCCTGCACAGCCGGTATACCCATCAAATGCAGCCCAAGGAAGCCGTTGATTGCCGCCATGGGCTGCCGCATGACACGATCAAGGACCTCAGCCTGGAAGCTGGGCCACCATCTCTCAAAATTGCGCTGTACAATGACAACTTTCGCATGTGGATAGGCTCGGATAAGTTCCAGGGCAAAAGGGGACGCCAGGTCGGTGACGGCGTCGTACTGCGCGCCCCACAACGCGTCCCAGTCGGCGCAGGTGAAGGGCGCTCGGGGTCGTGCGCCTGGCACGGATGGCCAGGTCGCCTCCGCGGCCTGTTCCAACTGGACCCAGGGGGTATCTGTGACTTTTTCGAGGAGTCCGTGATGCGTTTTGTAGCCGAGGATCTGGTAGGCGCGGGCCATTGATTTCGTCCCAGTGCGGAACAGACCCGCGTTGATGATCAGCAAGCCATCGCCCTGCTTGGACTCGCCAACTCCCGCCATGTTCAAGCGCCTCAGCCTCAGGGCGTGTCCGTTAAGGAGACAGACAAGAGCAAAGTGTGCCGCCGCCAAACTGCAAGATTGATGGCTGGTAGTTCCTCGTTGTTGAGGGTGTCGGCTGGCAACTGCTTCTTAGTGCTGACGGGCTGGACGTCAATCGATCAGCATTCAGTCGACCGGATTAGAGACAATCCATCTAGTCCTGATTCGTTTGTCGGCACTGCCTCTACCAAATGCCCGGTGATTCCTCACCAAGATACGCATGGAACAATTAAGCGCATCGTGGCTTACAGGAAATAGCCAAAAAGCCTCCAACCCGTCGAGAACGCTCTCGGCTGCAAGGTTGTGTTACGATGGGTGCCACACTGCCCTTCATAGTTTCAGCCTTCACAGATGCAATGAGATACATGTCTCATCTTGGGCGCGATCATCGGCCTTACTGCGAGTGCCTTTTGTCTCGCATTCCGCGTAGCAGCCTTCCAGGAAACGAATACTTGTCGGTGTAGCGGCCATGGGACTGGCTTTGATCTGTTTCAGCATCAATGCAGTTCTTCCAATTGAATCATTACTTCAAGTCTCTTAATGCTCTCCAAATCTATCATCCCTTGTCAGTCGGGGGCCCAAGAGGGTACAACAGTCCGCTAAGAGTACACAGTCACATAAACAATCATGGCCAAAGAAACACCAAACCATAACCTGAAAAAGATCAAATCATTCAGCATGATCCCTACGACCTTGAGTGAACCAGCCTTCCGCCGACCCAAACAGCTTTAACGTTGCGATCATCACCGCTCCACACCCACTTGTGAATCTTCTCTTGCCACGTCTCGGAGCCAAAGAGGTCGACGTTGCCCACCGGCCCAGTCTTTACCAGGCCCTGAACACCATTCACTTGCCCATCAAGAGGATTGTCGTTGTCGCCCAGGTCCTTGACACCGCCCAGCTCGATGAGCTGTGCGTCCCAAATCATGCCCTCGTCAAACCCGCCGATATCATCTGCCATATCCACGACGGCCGCGCCGCCGCGCGTTGCGAGGTACAGACTCTCCTCGACAGTGAGTTTCTCCCGACCGAGGGTGGGCTTATCAGAATTGCCGTTCTGGAGTGTCTGCTTGCTCTCCGTGTGACAGAAAGAAGTTGTGTGGCCGAGCAGACGTGACGCGAGGCAAGCCTGGCGCGCGGCCTCGAGGATGCTGGGGCTATAGCCGCCGCTCACGTCGGTGCCCAGGCCGACTGTAATCCCCTCGTCTAGGAAGACACGGACGGGCGCGATCCCGGAGCCTAGCGCCGCGTTCGATGCAGGACAGTGGGAGATTTTCGCGTCCCGCTGGCGGATCAGACTGCGCTCATCTGGCGTGAGATGGACTGCGTGAGCCAGGATTGTCCGCTTGGTGAGAAGGTTATACTTGTCGTAGACGGCGGCATAGCTACTTGCCTCCGGGAAGAGTTCCTTGACGAGTGCGATTTCGTTCGTGTTCTCAGAGATATGGGTCTGGATGTGCAGCGGTGGGTTATACTCCGCGGCCAATTTCCCAAGGCCCTCGAGAGCGGGACGCGTGCAGGTCGGTGCGAAGCGTGGCGTGACAATCGGCTTGATGAGAGCACCCTTCGGGTCCAAGGTGTGGATATACTCGATCGTCGACCTTGTTGCGCTCAGCGAGTCATCGGCCGAGATGTCCTTATAATACGACGGGCAGAAATCCGGGTTGTCCATGCACACCCGTCCGATAAATGCCCGCTGACCGCGCAAATGGCATAGCGCAGCGAGCGCATTCGTTGCCGGGACGTGGATGGTGGCAAAATAGGACGCACAAGTCGTACCATTGGAGAGCGTGCGCGCAACAACGTGATCGTAGATGCGCAGCGCAGATGGCGGGGCATCTTTGGGAAGCTTGCCGGTTCCTTTCGATTGGTCGGCTTGGACTCCGAAGCCCGATTCGACGGGAAACGTGTAGGTTTCCAGCCAGTCGAGCAGAGTCGAGGAGCCAAACAGGCCGACATTTGGAAACTGGGGGGCGTGGATATGGGTGTCTTGTCCAAAATCAGATAGAGACTCGCTTATGCAAGCTAGCAAAGAGGAACATACCGATAAAGCCCGGGAAAAAGAACTCGTTCCTCTCTTCGTTCGCAATAACGATCTTCACCTTGACCTCATTCCCATCGGAGCCATTGGCCTCGGGTGCGTCAATATCCACCCATCCATTCCGAGCCAGCAGGGCCTTGAAGGAGACCTCATCGCGCGCCTGCCAGTCACAGCCTTTGATCCGACCGTCTGTGGAAGAAACCCAGAGTGCACCGCGATTGCGAACAAGCTCTGTCTTGGGCGGAGGGCTCAAGTGTGGCAGGCGGGGCGTCTGGATAAATGTGCCGCGATAGACGGTATAAGCGTAAGCCTGCGCCATGATGTCTTGCCGTCAGGGTGTCCGCCAGTTGATAGCTTGGTAGATGGATTAAGGTCAATGGCAGCACACGAAAGTAAAAAAGTGAAAGGCTATATCAAGCAAGTCTAGCACATCTAGGGTATCAACCGTCGTAAGTAGATCGACTACTCCAAAAATTTCGAAAATCAACACTCCATCATGATAGCAGCTGGGTCAATTGATATAACTTACCTTCTTGGCGGGGGTCTGATAACGATCTGCCCGAACAGGCAGGCCCAGCACGGCACTGCGGAGGACTAAGGGTATTCCTACTGAGTTCAACACTGGTTTCTTCTGTGATAGGATCGCGTGGCAAGACGAGGAGAGGTGCAGCACCCACGGGGCATTGCAGGATCAACATGGTGCCTTTCGGGGAGAGCGACTGCACCCGGCGATCGGCTGTCTCCGAGAGGATGACGGTATTATTTCACAATACCGAGCTGGTGGGGTCGACTAACCGTGCGGACGAGTGCGGACGCGTGGTATGGTATGGTAAGGGAAGTGTTGATAAGCGAGCGCGGGGGGTGTTGGAGTGAAGCTTAAATCAGAATCCACTCCCAACATGAATGCGTGAATTAATATATTAAAAGAAAGATCTCGGCCAGTAAGTCCATGGGATCGATTGGATCGGCAGGCATATTCTCCGGTCACAGCCAGAGCCTCACCTGTCACTGTGTTCGAACTAGAAGAGTCTTCAACGGAAACTAGGTGGCATGCCAAACCGCACACCGAAGATCAGATCGTCGTGTGCGCCGTACGGAAGACTGTACCACGGCTCTCGTTGGCCAGAATCTGCAACATCCTTTCTTGAATGATAGCCCTCGTTTACGTTTGGGCTGGTATGGAAGCCATCTAGTGGCAATCGGGGGACCAGCAAGTCACTTCAGAATACTCGGATGCGCACAGCGGGCGCTCGTCGACACGGAGGACTTTACGCGCGGACCACGGCCATGGGGCGTCAAGAAGAGCAGCTGGGTCGATTATTGTTCAAAGCGTGATCATCATAGTGTGCACCCCAAGGTCTACGGCAAAATGCACTTGACAAGTAAACTTGACAAGTAAACTTGACAAGTAAATCCCTGAATGTAAGATCGATCATCCCGCTCTAAGCCCCACGGCCCGTCATCTTGTGCGCTCGGGCCAAGTTCTCATCGATCTGTCGGGCTTAATTTCCCCATTTCACAAGGGAAATTTTCCCCGTCCCTCTGGCCCAGCGGGGCCCCACAACCACCGTAGGCATGGCCCAGGATGGCAGACCGGATCGATGATGAGATGCCGATTCTCTTCGCGCATGCCGTGGAAATGCAGCTCGACCATCGAGGCGGTAACAGGCAATTATCGTCGGGCCTTGTGAGTTCTGTTCAGACGCGGGGCAAATTGCTCGCCTCCACAATGAAATGGTGGGAAAGAGACACGCCTGGGTTCCAACATGATATTTATACCTTCACCCGGTCGACTCTTCCCCGTCATTCCTTTAATTCACTTTGCCCTGGGCAACCACACCGGACACCGCAAGTTGTTGGACGTGCAAGCCTTATTATCAAGTCCATACTTTGAACGGCACTTTTCTTCTTCTTCTCCTTCTTCTATCTCCTCGGAGCGACGCACATATACACCTTGGCAAGATGTTGTCACTTATAGCAGTTGCGCCCTATGCGATAGTCCTTGGCCTGATATTTTTCATTTACTTTGTGGGATACCCCTATTTTGAGTACCTTCGTGATCCCAAAGGTACGCGATGTCTGGAATGCGCAGAATGAACCGAACATGGTGCAAGATGACTGACAGCTGGCCAGGCCTTCGAAAATACCCCAATTTATCTCCTTTCTCAGGGATCTCGGCACTGCCGTTCATGTTCATGGCCGCTCGAGGCTTTCGATCTATGGAGCTGTGCCACTTGCACAAGACGCACCCTGTGATTCGGACCGGTCCCAACATGCTTTCGTATGGAGATGTGCGAGCTATCAAGGACATTTACGGTCACAACACCAAATGCATGAAGGATGAGTCCTATGTCGTCACTTCCGGCACCCATTTCAACCTGGCCGATGTCGTCGACAAGCCGGACCATGCGAGGAAGCGCAAGGTCCTCTCTTCAGCCTATGCTCTGAAGAACCTGGAGACCTGGGAGTACAAGGTCACCGACAAACTTCAACGGATGTTCAAGCACTTTGATCAAGTCTGCACTCTTGCTCCCAAGGAGGACGTTGCGTCAGGCACAGTTGCCCCGGACCCCCAGGACCTTACTCTCGACCTGCGGGCATGGACCAACTTCTTTACCCTTGACGCCATTGCCGACATTGGACTCTCCGAGAAGCTGGGCTTCTTGGACCAGGGACACGACATCGTATTGGCAGAGAGGAGAGATGGTACCACATACAAGACCAGCCTGCGTGAAGCGCTCTACCCCACGGCTCGCAAGCAATCCCTGATTCTGTGGAACTATGAATGGTACCCCGTGCTCGACAAACTTGTCAACGTCATTCCATTTTTTGGCCGCATGGGAACGTCGGCGACTGACTGGGACCACATTATGTGGCGCCGAGGAAGCGAGCGGCTGCGTCGGTACGAGGCGGGTGAGAAGCTGGACGACTTCTTCCAGGCCCTCATGGAGGATAAGAACGGCCACCCCAACAATCTTGAATGGGGCGAGGTGGTTGCCGAGTGCAACATCATGATGAATGCCGGCAGCGTGACTACGGCCGTTGCGATCGCGAACGTGATGTACCAGCTTCTTCGCAACCCTCGCTGCCTGGCCAAGTTGCGCGAGGAAGTCGACGCAGTGCTGGACGAGGATGAGGTCGTCGCTGACTATGACAAGGTCCGGCACCTGCCATATCTCCGTGCTTGCCTGGACGAGTCACTTCGCATCTTCCCACCCACCTCTCATGGCCTGCCGCGCGAAACGCCTCCCGAGGGTACCAACATATTGGGCGAGTGGGTGGCGGGGAACACCTCCGTCAGCATGTCGGCCCTGGTCGCTCATCGCGATGAGGGTGTTTTCCCCAATGCAGATCAGTACATCCCCGAAAGGTGGCTTGGGGAAGAAGGCAAGGCGCTTCAGCCGTACCTGATTGCCTTTTCTGCTGGCGCTCGATCCTGCATCGGTCGCAATATCTCCTACTTGGAGCAGACGAAGGCCATTGCATCCATGGTCCATCGGTATGATTTTGCTCTGCCGTATCCCGGCTGGGAGCTGAAACGGTTGGAGACGATGAATTTGATTTTGGGTGCGATGCCGGTGAAAATATGGCGGCGCCAGTTGGGAGCAACGGAGGCCTGATTTCATCACGGAGAATTTCGCATTCTTCCTTTCTACTTGGTTTTCTTGATTTATGATGACCCCTTGATGAGATCGACGTGAAGTTTTAAACTCAAGATTTTTCTTGGTTGAGCGTGTTGCAAGTATTCGTATTGTGATTCCCATCTCGAAATCCCTTTACGCGCTGATACACACATGATAATGCCTGCCGGGGCTTTGCTGTCTGGACTACCACCGCTTTTATGAGGGCGATCAGGCTCATGCTCAGTGATCTGGGCAGTAGAGTCATGTAACCACTCAGTGGCCCATCATGGATGCCCAGGGATCGCCCAGGGATCATTCAGTCACTGCTTACCCACCAACAACCATTCTCCAGTCAGCGATATTTCTTTCTTCCAGCCCATATCACTGTACCCAAAAGGAACACACTCCACAGGGCCATGTATTTTGTAATAAATAGTACGTTAATAGTACTTGTGAGGCCCTTCCCTTTTAGAGGTCTCTACCTGCGTCATTCGCCCCCCACCAAAACAAATGTGACGTAGACCATCATGCTCAGAATTATGTAGTTTAAAGTAGCCTTTGCTCTATCATACGTCGGGTCCTGTGATATCTATATCCCTGGAGCCCACAAAGAGGAGGAGGCTATTCACAAAATTACCAAACACTGACCGAGAGTTAACTCAACGTTATGTTCTATGTACTTCCAGTGTCTTCTGACAAATTGTGACTATCCCAGACGTAGGATGGCAAGGGAGGAGCTTCACATTCAACCAGCGGATGATCTCGTTTTCCAGCCATGGTGGTAAACTCCCCTGGCCACTAACCGGCAATCTGTACATGGATATAAAACGCCCGTTATTGATCAAGCCAGGACCAACATAGTTGATAAAGGACCAATTGAGAGGTGTCAGCCTCATCACTGTCCCCCATTCATGATCCTTCACCGCTTGGTTCAAGAGTCTTTGGTCGGACGCCGTCAACTCTGAAACGTTTATCCTCGCGCCCTTGTCGGCAAGAAATGCGGCTAAAACAAAGTCGAGGTCTCGTAGTGCCCCATGTAAGGCCCAACCCCCTCCAGCTCGCATCGGGTCCGCGCCGTACTGGAAAAGCAGTCGAACCATTTCCATGCGTCGGGCCTTCTGTTCCTGAGAAGAAAATTCCAAGGTAACAGTGGGGATAAAGTTGCCCACCACACAAGCCAAAGGGCCCCATTTGTCCTCTCGGTCGATATTTGGGTCGGCGCCCGCCTCGAGTAGAAGCTGAGCCTGCCCGGGATGACCACAACTATGAAGAGGTCGCCATCTTCTACCCCCAATTTCCAAGCCAACGCGATTGACATCGATGCCGGCCGCAAGCAATAGCTTCGTGATTTCGTCGTTATGGGTCAACTCTCCTTGCAAGGAACATGGGGACCACATCAATCCGATTGTTGCACGTAGCTCGCCAAACGAGACGGGCGTATTCCCTCTCATTTAGCTGGGCACCCATCCCCCCTCTTTCTAGCAAAGCCTGGAGGAATCCGACATGTCCTCTTTCAGCTGCAACCCAAATTGGGTGGCCCAGACGAGGCCCTGAATGAAGAGTCGAATCCCTTCCCCACCATATACGTTTATCAAAGAGATCTGCGCCCGCGTCGAGGAGCCTGTCTAATAATGCTGAGTCACCATGCTCCGCTGCCCAGGTTAGGGCCGGGATAGAGAGCTTGGTCCGGCGAGAACTTGGAGGTCGTAAATGGTGATAGTGGTAGAGAAAGGAGTTGAGTTGGGCGAACAAGGCGCGGTTGGTGCGTGCTAGCGCGTTGATAGAACTTGTCGAGTCCAAAAGCCCCGCTATACGTTGAAGCAATTGGTCAGGCAACTTGCAGAGGGACATGGCTTTTTGACGTATTAAAAAGCTCCTGGCGTGTTGCATTTTGTTGAGCCAGCTTATCCACGTCACTCAACTCTCTGGACCAGCCTAGGGAACAAACCGGGATGCTCTGGTCAGGCTCAGTAAGTGGATCCGTTTGGTTACGGAATGATCAGGATGGCATGGAAAGCCCCGCCAAATCAGAGCGACCACCCTAATTAGTGGCAGGGGCTCTGCGCAGTTGGGATCCGTCGGGGTAGTTGCCCCGCGCCACGTCCCGCTCCCATTGCATCTCCACGCGAACCATTCGTTAGCCAGTTCTTCTGCATCCTTGGATCCTATTCCCGCAAACCGGAGCCTTCTGGAGTATTGCTAGAGCTTCTGGGAATGTGACTCTATCTTGATACATTGTGCCTATATGCGACCTGCATGAGCCTCCGTACCGCGCCCGACAAGATGTTGGAATCCTGCCCTCCTGCGTGGCTGACTTGTACCTCAGATGAGGGCCTGAAGCAGCAGCAGAACGGGCTGGGCTGGGAGTTCCCTTCCCCTTCTCTGTTCCCTACATGTTTCTATTCTTCTAACTTCCTGTATGTCTACAAAACTCCATGGGTTTATGTCACGAATGGCAGCCTCACCACTTCTCTCCGCAATGTAGGGCGGATGCGTTCCTGTCAGAACTGGCCTTTGTTTTATTTCTAGACGCGCGCATGTGGTGCCTGTCGACATTGAAAGCATCAAGTTTGTGGCGAGGTGTTCAGCTGTATTAAGAGCATTGAACGGCACGCACTGCTCCATCGAATAGGTTTTGTGCGTCCCTTGATGGGTGGGTAAAAGTACCGCCATGGCGTTGCCGTGGAAACAATCGCCCGCGCTGATCAGTCTAACCACCGGACCTTCCAGGTTGATGCCAGACCAAGACCATTGATATTCTCAAATGGTGCTGGGAAGTGATATTGGATTTCCTGAATTTTGACCAGGCCGCATCCTTCTAGCCTGGGCTACTGAACACCACAGCGGCTCCTTGCAACCCATCATGTTCGCGCAACGACCTTCATCCCGCTTCCTCGCCACAGGCGCCATCATCTCAATCGTCGCCTTTACATTCCTCCTCCTCGGCACGCGCCGGTCGCGTGACGCGGCATCAAGATATATTCTGAAGACACCTAGCGCGGCATCGCAATCACAATCGCATTGTGAGCTAGACGCGCATGCAGCTGTGTCGAATGGGAGTTGGGAATTCACAGCTGCGCGTGATGGATTGAACCATGGACTTTCAGATGAGCAGTGTCGAATGGCATTCCCGAAGCTTTTCGTGGAGGTGGATAAGTCTGCGTCATTGAAACAGGAGGCGCGTATCACATACCAAGATTTGAATTCGAGAGAGGTGGAGGATGGAATGGTTCGCGCGATCATTGACAAGGGCCAAGTAGGTTTATGGATGCAAACTGATATGCTTCAGGGTTGGTGGATCTAACAAACATGTGTTTTTCAATATAGTTATACATCGTCGAGTACGCCCCCATGCCCGTCACAGCATCGCGTGCCCGCGCGACACTAAACTCCCTACACCGTGCTTTGGTGGCTTACCCTGGCCGGGATCGTCTACCGAGTATTGAATTTATCTTCACGACTGAGGACTTCGCCAACGACCCAATTGGAAAGAGCCCGGTGTGGGCCTATTCTAAGCGTGATACAGACGACTCCGTCTGGCTGATGCCCGACTTTGGGTACTGGGCCTGGCCAGAGGTACAAATCGGACCATACCACGAAGTGCGACGACGCATTGCCGCCATTGATGACGGTGAAACATCTGAGGACGGATCATATGTACCTGGCTTGCGTTTCCAGGATAAGAAGAAGCAGCTTGTCTGGCGCGGAAGCTTAGCGACCAACCCAGGAATTCGCAGCAAGCTTCTCAAGTCCGCCCAGAGCCGAAGCTGGGCCAGCGTTCGAGTGATCGACTGGGACGACGAGAATGACATCCGCTTCAACCTCCTCCCCATCGAGGATCATTGCCGCTACATGTTCCTCGCCCATACAGAAGGGCGTAGTTTCTCCGGCCGCGGCAAGTATCTCCTCAACTGCCGCTCCGTGGTGATCTCGCACCCACTCACCTGGCGTGAAGCACACCATGCTGCGCTCGTCTCGTCTGGCCCGGATGCGAACTACATTGAAGTCGACAACGACTTTGCGGACTTGCCCCGCAAGGTGGACTTTTTGATCGACAACCCGCAGATCGCCGAGCGCATTGCTGCGAATGCGGTCCGCACATTCCGCGATCGCTACCTTACGCCAGCGGCCGAGTCTTGTTATTGGAGGCACCTTGTGAGGCAGTATGCGTCTGTCCTTGATTTTGAACCGGTCTTATTTGCGACGAGTCGTGATGGGAAGGTGGCCCCAAGAGGCGTGCCGTTCGAGACTTGGTTGCTTATGAATTAATGACCTTTGGGAGTAGTTTTGGCTGCGACTCAGGCTGTGCTGTTGTATTAGCGATTATTTGGCGTGCATATTATTGTGTATATATTTTCTTCTTCTTTTCACAGGTCGTCGTCTAGCGTGTTTGTCGGCCTTAGTATGCGTTGCGACGTACTCAAAATCCTCCCACAATATTCACTACTATACATATATGGTATATATAGCCCCGCGAATAATGACCGCTTCTCTTCGAACTATGCGCAATCCTCGTGATGGAGACATGGCGACTCAAGTTGTACTCTCCGAAGCAAGCCGCGGCGCAGTCGATCGATGAATCACACCTTCGCAGCGTTCAATTGGTGGACGAGCCCGCCGACGGCCCCACCCGCGATAAAAAAAACGACGGCGTGCGCGACGGTCGAGTCACCAAGGAGCGGGCAGCCTGCAATTCTCCAGGATGCAACATGAGCAAGCGCTCATTCGAGGAGTCCAGGGGCAGCCTTCCGCCTGAGGCCGATCACAATGGCTTTCTGCCCATCCACGATCTGCTCTCGCCTGGCGACGACCAGGAACATGACCCAACGCCCCCTTCCGGGCCGTCCAAGAAGCCCCGGAACTTCATTGCCACGGTGGTATGTCAATGCACATTTCCTCAGAAAAAGTTCGCTTCGCTGCATTTTTCGTCGAGCGCTAACATTGGGCTAGGCTTGCGAGACTTGTCGCTTGAAGAAGACGAGATGCGACGAGTCCCGGCCGAAGTGCGGGCTGTGCAAGTCCCAGGGCTTGCAGTGCGTCTATAATGAACGGAAATCATCCAAGTGGGTCTTGTCCAATCGATTATCATCTAGGCTTTAGTGAGATTGCTGATTATGGGCGTAGACGAGATCAGTCACTCACAATGATCATGAGTACTTTACATCGGCTGGAGACCAAGTTGGAGAACATACCGTCATCTATCTTCAGCGACCTGCAGTCTCTTGGGGGGCAATTACGCCATATCAGTGATCATTCGCAGGAGGCGCAGCCATCTCCTGCTCACCGTGATGATGGCCGCCGCACATCCGTGATGCCTTCCGCCGCCACCCCCGGCTTCACTCCGGCTGCTCGAGGTGGAGATGACTTTGACTGGGAAGAGAACCAGCCAGCCCCCGACTCATCCGGTCGCATCTCCATTTCGTTCAGTCAACATGGGGTCATTCTGTGGCCGGGGGCACGGAGTATTCTCCCAGAGCAACTACTCTCCGCCTACGAGCTACTGGGCAAGAATTACGTGATCGAGCTGGAATCGATGCGCCCCCCTATGCCCATGTTCACGAGCCCATTTCCGCTGCATGGGGGGATCACTGGCTGGAAGCCTTACCGCTGGCCATGATCAAAGGCCTCGCCAACGCTTTCTTTGCCGTGTTCAATCCATTTACGCCGATCATGGATAAAAGCTTCTTCTTCTCGTTTACTCTTGGCTCAGCTATTGAGAGTGGCTTTGGATACACCATGGAAAGCTGTCTGGTCCTTAATGTACTAGCTCTAGGCTGTCTAGGTGTCCTCGCCTACCAGGAGGGGAATTATCCGCTCCCGGGGACGCAAAGCCGTCGCTTTGAGCCACCGGAGTGGATGAATGTGGTCTATGAAGAACAGCCGGGCCTCCGGTTCTTCAATGAAGCCCGTCGGCGTATTGGATTTTTGATGTGTAGCAACGACCTGCAAAGTTGCCAGTTCTATTTACTTTCTTCGTACGGGACACACCAACCTCTACAACCTCACAACACTCATGCTTACTTGTCGCAGTGTCTACTACTCCCAGATCCCTCGTCCAATGGATGCATGGGCAATGATCCACCGCGCGGCAACTTGCTGCCTTTCGATGTTGACCAAGTAAGGATCATCAATTCCTGACAAACCCCTTGCGGAAGTGTCTGTCCACTGACTGTTATCTAGCCACGATGTATGCTTTGACGAATGGGAAGGCGACATGAAATCTCGTGTGTATTGGAATTGCCTCATGAATGAGACCATTCTTGTCCAAGAACTACACCTGCCGCCCAGCGGACTCTTCCGTCTCGAGGATAAAGTCCCAATTCCGAAATTTATTGGCTTTGAAACGACGGGTTACACCTCCGCCCGATATCCATCCACCCAAGTCGTCGATGATTCATACTTTCAGTATCACTTCCTCGCACAGGTGGCGCACCGGATCATCTTGACCCGCATCCGCCATTCCCTCTACTTCTACTGTATTTTCCACCCCCCTCAACTACTGCAAAGTTAGATGATCTAATTTATGCGAATACAGCCGATTCTGGAACAATCCCCCTCCCTGCCGTCAATGCTGAACTCCACCACCAGCTTGAACAATGGCGCACAAACCTTCCGCCTGCCATCCAATTCACCGACAACCAACTTCAGCCATCATATTCTACCCCGGGCGACCATTCTTCCGTCCATCCTTCGCCCTCCTCAGCCCCGTCACCAAATCACATCGCTCCACACTCCTCTGATCCAAACCGTCCCTTATCACCCGCAGTAGCTGTCACTGATGCCATGCTACGTGGGCGGTATATGATTGCGAAGTTCCACATTGGCCGACCGTATCTATACAAAGCGCTGCGGATCCCGAACTTGTTGACAGATGACGATCTCGAGCAGATTAAAAGTGGTTTGCAAAATGCGATGGATTGGCCTGTGGCGCAGGGAATCTTTCGGAAGATGAAGAGTTGTATTCCGATCAGGTTTGCTTTTTGTTCACAGTAAGTGACGGGCTGTTTCGTTGTCTGAATCTTTCCAGTTTATGGCGGAGCTGATGTTTACCACCTCAGGTTTTTCGGTCAGATTCTGCTCTTTTATTGTATCGCCCATTCACCCAGTGCTCGTGTGCGGGAAACCTTGCCTAGCGGATGGGAGCGTTGGAATGAAGAGATGTTGCGGTTTCTGGAGGACTGCGCGCGAAATAGTCCGGCTGTGGCGCAGGACCTGGAACTGCTACGCTCATTGTGGCCTGGGCATGATTAGTTGGCCTCCACCAAGCCTTTGTTTCTCATTTTGTCAACTCTGTTTTCTGGTGTCACGTTTTGACGCTATTTTGTAAGGTGGTCTTCTCTTTATGCACGGTGTTGGGAGCGCTGGGGCTTCTAGCCATAGATTTTAATGATAATGTGGTCCAAATAAGAAAAAACCAACCCCTGAGACATGGGATCTCAATATTTTAGTCACTTCTCCAGTTGGCTGAAGATGTATAACATAGCCCTCAAAGACTTAGTTCCTATAGCTCCTGCCATCCGGTGTGCATTCCTCCTGTATAGCGACATATCGTGATGCTTCAGTCCACATAGACCTAAGCTCAAAACTGCCAATTATGTGGAGTTGTAACTTGCCACTTAGAGCGGCTTAATTCTATGGACCTACATTTCCTAGCTACGCTATATTTGCGCATTAAATTCTCAATTACAAATAATCGTTCCTGGTACGGAGGTGCATTTCCACACAAGATCGCACAGAAGCTTCATCCTTTGAACGCCAGACTCGATAGCCACCAGGTCAATATAGTGGAACAACCTTTTCATCTAACCATATCACGCTTTTCCAGTCATCAAGTGTCCGAGATTGGTGTTCAAGACACCAAGCAATCCGGCCAGCTTTCATCTTCTTCGTCAACCCAGCCTTCCGAGTCGGCTTCATTTTCTGCAGGCCAGCGTTTTTGAGGATACGCCAAATCGTCGCAACAGAGATATTGATTCCCTCCTTGCTAAGCTCACCAGCAAGATCAGTACAAGATTTCTCTCAGCCATAATGATCTAGGCGCACCTTTACTAGGAGGGTAGTCGTAGCCGTTGTTGGCTGATCGTGCTTAGTTGGCCGGCCAGCGCGTGGGGCATCTTGCACAAACGCATCTTGAATAGTACTATGATTAACCTCAAAACATCGCTCCATTGCACGTGCGTAGATCCTGTTGACCGCTGAGACAGAAAGATGGGTAATACTAGCAATCTCATGCCCGACTTTAATTTGGCGTTTTCAACATATCCCCTCTATATCCAAAATGGTGAGGGAATATACCCAGCTTAAAGCTTTCTCTGCATCTCAACCTCGTGAATCAGAGGAACTTCATTATTCGAAACAATCTCTATAATTCCGTGGAACGCCTTGTTAAAGCTCAAGAAAATAGAAAAATTTATAGTAAGCCAATTCAATGTATGATTTAGACTCATGCAACAGTTTCAATTTACTTTCTTTTGTTTTTCGCAATGGGAGAATACCTTTACCAGGCACAGTGTCCACCATCCACGCGTAAATCGGCACCTGTCATAAAGCTACTACCATCGCCCAACATATAGAGCACGGGGCCACGATACTCATCCACAGTGCTTAGTCGGAATAGCATATTATCACCCGTCCACTGATTCTCCATTCCGGGCTTTTGAAGCGCCTCCGCGGTAGCTGCAGTGCGAATATAGCCGGGAGAGAGTGAGTTGACACGAATAAGGGGAATTCCTACTCGGGAGCCCCATTCAGCGGCCAAGGAACGCGTTAGTTGGTGGACGGCTGCCTTAGACGAATTGTAACCAGCAGTATCCACACCCTAGTAAAGTCAGTGGATAATAAGGATAAAACCGATGCGTGGACATACCCTATTGGCACCGTATCCACTCATGCTTGCGACTAGAACCATACTTCCAGAGGTATTGGTCCTCACGAACTCTCTAGCGGTTGCCTGGGCAATAGCGAACGTTCCAGTAACGTTAATATCCATCATCTTGCGGAATCCAGAGGCAGGGAATTCAGTCGATGGTCCATTCAGAGAAAGCCCGGCGCAAGCAAGCAATCCCTTAACTGGATAGCGCAGGGTAGGGATGAATTTGGCGTACGTCTCAGTGATGGCCTTATCGTTAGTTATATCGAGCGGATAGTAGGTGAGCTGACTGCAGTTCTTGACGGCGGCATTTTCTACATCGCCTGTATGTAGGGATCGTTTCGATCAGACCACGAGCAGATTTTAGAAGTAGGGAATTGGAAATACTAACCCCAGTTTGTGGCAGTAGGCTTGGGAGCGAGGTCCAGGCAAACAACGTCAGCACCGCTCTCCATAATCGCGATTGCAAGCGTGGTGCCCAAGAATCCATTCGCGCCGGTGACTGCACAGTCTCCTGTCAGTATTCAAGCAACCAAATCGCATGATTGCGAGGACTGACTAATGATGGTGCGCTTGTCAAGACGGAAAAGGTCTGATATAGGTCGTGATGCATCTCCCTGCGAGGGCTTAGCCTCGCGGAACTCCAGGGCATGAACGTTGCCGTCACTTCGGTTGGCCATGGCGAATGATTGCTTTCTGGCGGACCTTTGGAATATTCAAAGGAATGAAGAAGGGCATTGACGCCCGAAAGGTACTTCGTATTTATGTAGATGCGTGGCCCCGCGCTACAAAAAAAGGATAACCCGTGTTAGGCCCGTATGCTGATCTCCTAAGCATGGGCGGACAGGCGGCCCGCTGGGTGGGTGCTGGCCGGCGTGGGGGAGGCAAAAATGTGGCGCCAGGGACCGTGGAAGACTTGTTTGCAGAATTTGTTTGCAAACTTGGGCCGAGGCCGCACTTAATTGCAGTCACATGAGATGGGTTGACCCCCTCAGTGGCAGAACTTCGGTCACTGGGGCCCCACTGAGCCCTCAGTAGGGTGCGACGGTCAATGCTCAGCAGGGCGCCCCCTATATTCGATTATGTAAGCTCGGTAATGGTATGAAATATGTGGTATCTATGCAGTTACATTCCTGAATTAGCCCTGTTTTGTTTACCCGGTATTTAGTTCTTACCATCTCCTATAAACGTTTTACTAGTTTTCTACTACTTACCTACTAGTTAACCCTCTCCTACAGCATCATGGCGCAATACGTATCGACTTGGTGGCAGCATCGATCTACTAAGATTTCAGATCTTATTAATACTGCGCCTTTTTCTCTTGAGCAGGATCCTCCACGGGAGGTTGACGCAGAACTTTTTGATTCAACTGATGATCGTATCTTCCATGAGCGCAATATGTCTCAGGTAAATATATATCTTGACTATAACGCAAAGCTTTTACTAGTATATAACTAGTACCTAACTAGTAGATTTTCTAGCATGACGAGCACATGGCAACTCCGTTGACAGATGCGACCCGAGATGCAATTTCTGCTGCAGAAATCGACTTTGTACCGCTACTCCCAGAGTATCCAAGTACTCATCTAGCTGGGTATGCATATATAGTGAATCTCCGCCATATGACATTAGCAGAGAAGAAGGAAGCGCTCGGCGCAGTAAGTTGATATCTTTACTAGTCGAGTACTAGTTATTTACTAATATCCTACTAGGTCCAATACTCTCGCTTACGCGATGGTTCATCAAAGGTCATTTTCTGCTCATTTCTCGGCTGTAACGTTCAAAAACAAGGATATATATGCTCTGGGATCAAGCATTGTGAATACCTTGATAGCTATCTTGAGACTATGCAGCATTCAGTAGTCGATGGTGATCTAGTCGGCAAGATTTTTACATTCAGACAGCAAAATAAGCAGTCATATCAGTTTGGACAGCGCCAGCGAGCTTCTACAGCGTAAGTAATTACTTCTACTAGTACTTAACTAGTATCTAATAAGTATTTAGGATGTACGAAGCTCTTCAATGGAGATTTCGAGACCAAAAAGCATGTGCAAGCGCTAACGTAACCTGCAAGCTTATACATGGCAAATATCCCTACCCGGTAAGCCCGATAAAATACTAAACTAGTGGATTACTAGTAACTAACTAGTTGGTAGAGTATCGCTGGTCAAGATCTTCCATATATTGCATGCATCAATGCTACAAAAGATAATCGTCCGCAGCATTTCCATAACAGTCTAACAGCTAGACAGTCTACTCTTGATATATCTCTTCTAAGATACCTTATTGATAAAGGCCTTTCTGAAGAGATTGTAGAGTCATGCAATTTGATCTATCAAACAAATAGTCGGGCAGTGAAATGCGGTAAGACCTTCAATTTTACTAGTATATTACTAGTTACTAACTAATAAAAAGATACTATTCACCCCCAGGGGCGCGGCAAAATCATCAAACAATTCCCAGGTTGTCAAGTACGATTTCGAACGTTTATTCCACTCGATTTAGAAAGGTATCCATACGCTATTTTCTACTCTCGTGGAATTCATAATCACCCGCCACCGCCACCTAACCGGCCACCATACGAGCTTATCCAAGAGATTTCAAATCTACTTGTTCGCATGCAAACACCTGACACAACACTTAGTACGTATATATTATACTAGTACCTTACTAGTAGCTAACTAGTATTAGGTGTCTTCCTTCGTAGTAACGAGCTTCGAACATTTTGCCGCCAATATGGCAGTGAAACACTATCGGGACTACACCAAAGCTTTGCTAATACTGAGCGGTTCTCTGCAATCATTGCAAAACAACGAGCGCTAGTATATCCATGTGGTAGACAGCTTTCAGGGATTTATCATGAAATAGAACGAGATCCAACCTTAAAGGTAAGTCTGTTAAACTAGTAACTTACTAGTAAGCTACTAATAAAACTCTTAGGCCTATGTACGCGATATTGCGGAAAATGATCATGGTACCTTTGTGTTTTGTGCACTTGATGAACAGCTTCAACATCTCGCCTCTCTCGAATCCTTCGAAGTTGATATGTCATATAAACGAGTGAAAGGCATCTTCAACGAGGTGATATTTGCAAGATTTGTCCCAGAGCATGGAAAAGGTAAGCTTGGTTGATAAAGATACTAGGTGGATACTAGTAACTAACTAGTTCTCCCTAGTCATGACTTTACTTCGAGTATTTACCGACCAAGAGACCACTAAAGGATATGAATTTCTCTTTGCCCGGACCTTTAACCTTATCAAAAAATATATAGGCCATGATATCAAGTTTCACTATCTACATGGTAGTGGGATAAAGTCAATCGTCTGCGATATGTGCCCAAAGCAGATGACAGGTAAGTTTCTAATATTCTTACTAGTCCACTACTAGTAACTAACTAGTAATAGGGCTTGGAAGAGTGCTTCAAAATACTGGTCGTCAAGATCTAGGCTGGAGATGGCATGCTATGAATATCCTTATATTCTGCAAGATCCATTTCACTCGTACAGTCTATAAATTGATACCAGAGAGCGGAGATCCTAATGATACAACATACCACGAAGCGCGAAGTCGACTACTAGCTTTAACAGAATGTCAGACTAAAGCTGATTATATGAAACTGACGGACCTAATTAAAGGTAAGGATCCAAATTACTAGTATTTAACTGGTTACTTACTAGTATTATTTAGAACATGATCCCGATCTTACTGGATGGGTCAACCACAAGCAAATTGATATAATTGCAGCTGGTCTTTGTAACGCTTGCTCACCAATACAGTCTGAGTTCTTTGAAGAAGCGAGACGACATACAAACGCTGTAGAGCAGAGTCACTATAAATCCTATTATATGGGTACCCAGGACTCTTTACTTCAAGCGGTTCTAAAGTAGGTCAGGCTACTAGTAGAATACTAGTTACTAACTAGTATTAGGTCTAAGCTTTTTGATCATCGTGATATTGATCAATATCTCCACCGGAATCAGTTTGATATTCGCCATTCCTATCATGCAGATGATATAGAGACACGATTCAAGAGAAGCCTATGCCGGGAGGAAACTAAACGCCAACGACGTTACCAAGCCTACCAAGGCAATCTTGACGAAGTAGACCTAGAGGATCAAGAGCTTCATGAATTCAGCTCCTCAGGTCATACAATCCAACGCGCACGATCAAAAAGACTAAAAAGAAGAAGCAGTCAAACTCCTTCTTCACGCGGCCGTTCAACGAGCAGTTCGGCAAGCGGTATAACGTAAGTAAAGCTACTTTACTAGTAAGGTACTAGTTAATAACTAGTACTTTAGAACACCCTCTTCGTCACAGCGAGAATCTCCCAGTCTTCGTCGTACTGCATCGATAAACCTTCATCAGCAAAACCATACTACCCCTGCGCAAGATGAGAGGATACGGCTTGAGAATCGACGAATGGAGTTAGAAATACAGCAAAAGGAGCTCGAGGTAAGAAAGATGCAGCTAGAGTTAGAAAGCATGCAGAATAAAAAGTAGGAATTACTAGTACTTTACTAGTTATGAATTTATCATTTCGTTTGTTAACTGATATTGCATTCATAAAGTTCTTGGCTAAGCCCAGAACTAGTTAAGAACTAGTCAAGGGCTAGTTCGTAAAATCCATCGTAGAAGAAAATAAAACCGCCGGGAAAACTAGTCGAAAACTAGTCACAAACTAGGTTCTTACGCTACGCATCGTCCCCATCATCGGCCTCAGCCTCGCCCTCACCCTCCTCATCCTCAGGCTCATCCTCCTCATCAACCTCCACACGAGGGTCGACGAACATATCGAAATGCTCGCAAGTGTCGATAACCTCGTCATGGCAGCATTCTAAACTAGTTAGTAACAAGTAATTATAGTATTTTAGAGTACTTACGCCGAGGAGTGCCGTTGTCCTTGCAGACCTCGCAAGGAACAGGAAGTTTCAGGGCGCGAATAGCGCGACGCATTCTGGTGATATGCACCTAAAATTGTTAGTCAAAGAACTAGTTAGAAACTAATTAAGGATTAATAATTACCGATCCATCATGCTTAAGAGGGAGAGGAGGCAAAACCTCCTCCTTCTCTGCCTCGCGATCGTCGTAGGCCTTCATGAGGGCATTGTAGAACTCTGTAAACTAGTTAGTAACTGGTTCGAAAAATAATAAAATAATAAAGAAATAAAATAAAACCCCAATTCAGTTAACTAGTTAAGGACTAGTTAACAATTGGTATTGATTCACTTACTTATGGCCTGAGCCTCCTCACCCTGGGTAGGGCGGCCACCGGAGTCCTCCCCAGTCAGATGCACCAAAGGATGCTGCTTGTGGACATGCTTGCGGAGGTTGTTGGCAGAGGTGAAGCGAGTCTAGGATTAGTTAGTAACTAGTTTAGAATAAAGAAAAGTAAAAGAAAAGTAGGAATTCACCTCATTGACACAGCCCTCCACGCGACAGTAACGCTCCCCAACCTCAACAGTGCAGTACCCCTTATCCTGTATGATCTCTCAGTTTCCAAGCTGCAAAATAAGTTCTGAACTAGTTGACTGACGTCTTCCTTCAGGGAAGGGAGCTCCAGGTCAGCCTTGCTGAGGTCCAGGTAACGCTGGTAGTTGAGCTGCAAATCTGTCAGCTTTGGAGTCCCCAAATGAGTCCAGAACTAGTTGACTCACATTCTTTTTGACTTTGGCCATCTTGCCAACGCCTGTCGGTCGGGGATTTGAAGAAGCAGAGAACTAGATACTTCCCAGTTAGGAAGTGGATGTGGATGTGTAAAAAACCAGGTAAAAACTGGTATTGGTGGGTGGAGGAGATGCGTGGAGAGGTGTAAGGTAAGGTAAGCGTTTGAAATGAAAGTGGGTGGAATTGGTGCCTGAGGTTGCGCACCCTACTGAACTCTCAGTGGGGCCCCACTGACATGTGATCACCCTCAGTGGTCCCAGGGCCATTCTTGCCTCAGGCAGTGCAGGGACTGGTTGCAAAACTCTCGGGGCTTGCTTCATTGGCGGCTATACGACATCAATTAGTTCTTGCTTCAGTTCTCTATGGCCTGTTGGTCCCTTGACTGCTTGAGAAGTGCGCGTCTGTGGGCTTTCGTTGCTCACCAAATTATGATATGTTAAGATCGATATTGCAATAGGTACAAGACTCTGAGCTGGCCGTTTATATTTACATCAAAGTACTTTGTATGTACAACAGTTCTTCCAACACGAGATTTTTGAATTCAATTTCCCGGCAGCAGTTCCTGTATCGGTAGTCGATTCTGCATGATGTCATCGGCATTCAAGAAGTCAGTGCTGTCGATGCGATGCTCAGCAGCTGCGATATCTGGAACGATCCCGGAAGCAACATGGCGCTTTGCAAGCCTAGTTCGGGCAATTTCACGGTCCACTTCAATAAACCAGGACTCATCCAGTAGCGCCGCCGCTAGACTCCATGGCTCGCGATTGAGACTCAGATAAAGACCCTCGAAGATCACAACCCTTGATTTTTGTGAAATGGGAATATCATCATCAACAGGGTCTTTGGTTGCATGATCAAAAGATGGTGCGTAAACTGTAGGCGAGTCTGCCGTCAGAGGCTCTCGAAGAGATTGCACCAATCGATAGAAGGCTTCCGCATCGAAGGTAAAAGCAGCTCCCCTACGGTGAATGGCAGTTGCAGGGTCGGGCATAGCGGCTAACTGTGCCCTCGATAAATGATAACCATCCATTGGAATGCATACTGCAAACTCATTGTTGGTACCTTCCAACTCATTAAGTCGCGTAGCTATAGCGGCTCCAACTGTAGATTTGCCTGAGCCAGGTATGCCCGATACGCCGATCAACACTCGTGTGCTCGCATCTTTGCTTTTGCTAAGTGCTACGAGCGGGTTAGCAACGCAGATCAGATTTTTGTCTCAATGCAATGCTCACCTTGTACCTTCCGCGCCAGGCGGTCCACATATTCTGGTACCTGGAAGTTTAGAACAGCCATTGTGGTCAATCGAGCTAGCAAAAATCTGCTTGAAGGAGCAATCTATAGTAGCTAAATAATTCTCCATTTCATCTTTTCCCTACTACCGCAGGGTTAATGCGGAAGCGGCCCGCCGGGCCCTCCAAACCGGACGGGGCGGATATTGAGCGGGATTTGAACCGGGCTAGTCGGGAAACTGGGCTTATCGGGCCAGACAAGGCACCGGCATCTTTCGCTCTAGACTGGGATACGTGGCGTAGCTATAATGATGTCTAGGTGAGATTGATGACTCCGCAAGTTGCCCCCGCAGTCTCTTCCCCACGAGTCTGGAGCACCGGGAGAGGAGAATGGACCGTGTTGTCGGCCGATTGCCACGAAAACCCCCACCGGATAATCCAGAAGCCAACATAACGCCTCGAACAGTCCATGAAGATCATCAAAAATCGAGCCTGACTGCAAGTTTCCTTAGTAATTACCCAATGAACATGCACAGGGACAGTCATAACATAACAAAATCACGGCCGAACTACAGGACCGACTTTTTGCGCGCGACTTGCAGGCATCATCGTTTCAAAATAGTATACTTGGCTGTTCAAATCTACATCATGCCGATGTTGACAATTTGTTTCCTATTGCAGCGGTAAGTGGGTAAAAGTTCCGACTCTAATGCCGCATCATATATTGATTTATTAGGGGTTGTGGTAATCAGGTAAAATGGTTGTCATTTTACTCCTTTCCTATTGTTCTGGCAAATGTCATTAGCAGGCAAGGCAAGAGGAACTCGGCTTCTTCTGATGAAACGGTCGGTCCAGCTGTTGTCCGACAGCTAGTTCACTGTATTTTGGTCCGAATCCCTCCACTCAGCATTCAGAACCTAAAGTAGTGTTTCCGCCTGACCAGGGACGAAAGTCTTAACCTGCTGGGGAAATAGGGAAAGTCATGGAGAAGTATGTTCCATGATCATGCCATCATGGCATAGGAAATCCGGTCCCGAGGTCCACAGCAGATATCAAGCGCGGAAAGAAAAACGGGGCTTGGAATGGGCTCCGCGCCCTTATGGACAGGGAGTGGAAACCCAGCTCTACTATGATCACCGATTGTTTGGCTTTGCGGTACGTTGGCGGAAGGCGGCCCGACGTTGCCCATATTCTTGGCAGTGGATGAAGAATGTGGCGTCCTGACACTTCGGCGGGCCGCTTTCCGACAATCCATTTTCCGGGGAATGCGAGGCGGGGAAACCTTTGTGACGAAACAACCTAGATGTGGAGCAGAGCATATATAGTCGGGGTCTCTGGGGTAGAATTGAGGGCTTGTTGAGCTAAAGGGGTCTTGATTCCCAGGGTCCACATTTCTCATCTCCACATTTTCGCGCTCGAGTCCAACGAATTTGAAATCTCTTGCAGTATGATGGCCAACCTCGACGAGACACAGAGTGAAGCCCACGGTGTTGCAGTTGATTATACGGTTCCACATATCTCTGTTTGGAAGGCGCCATACCTGTGGAAAGCCAGCTTCTGTGTCGTTGGCTTATGTTTATTCTGTATGCTTCATCAATCTTCAGCCCCTTTCATGATAACTGTTTGACGACTGACCACGCATAGCATCTGCCAATGGCTACGATGGGTCGCTTCTCAATGGTCTACAATCATTAGACACCTGGCAAGTCTTCATGGAGCATCCTACGGGTGCCTGGCTCGGCTTCATCAATGCGATATACTGGATAGGAACATTCTTCGGTGCCCTTGTCGCAGCCTGGACATCCAACAAGTTCGGTCGAAAAGTCGGTATCTACTTCGGTATCTCGCTACTTGTTGTTGGAAGCGCATTGCAAGCTGCTGCACCTCACGATAGTGCGTTCATCGTTGCACGACTGATCGTTGGTATGAGCTCTGGTTTTCTCAATAATGCAGCGCCATTACTGTTGAATGAAATTTCCTATCCAACCCATCGGCCTGTGGCAAACGCCTTGTTTATGTGCGGCTACTATCTTGGAGCATTGATTGCGGCTTGGGTGACATTTGGTACTCGCGTGATGGACTCCTCTTGGTCTTGGCGCATTCCATCTATCACTCAAGTTTTATGCCCCGTCCTCGCCCTACCCGCGCTCCTTATGGTTCCCGAGAGCCCTCGCTGGCTTGTCTCTATGAATCGAGTTCCCGAGGCGCGTGCTGCTCTTGCCAACCTACATGCATCCGGAGACCTGAATTCTCCGGTAGTTAATCACCAGGTGATTGACATACAGCACACGTTAGAGTTGGAAGAGGAAAATGCAAAAACATCTGGATATGCAGAGATGATTTCGACCCCGGGTAATCGCCACAGGCTTTTCATCACTATCTCTGTTGGCTTTTATGCTCAATGGGTCGGAAACGTGGTGGTGTCGTACTACCTTGCATTGGTTCTGAAGAACATTGGTATTACGAAAACTAGAGATCAACTTCTCATATCTGGCTGCCTCCAGATTTGGAATCTGATCTTTGCCACGGTCGGAGCCTCCCTTGTGGAAAAAGTAGGCCGCCGGGTCTTATTCTTGCTATCTGGAGCCATCATGCTTGTCAGCTATATTACTATCGCTGGCTTGTCGGGTGGATTCTACACGACGAAAGTTCAGTCTATCGGAACGGCTGTGGTGCCGTTTCTTTTCATTTATTTCGCAGGCTACGATATTGCTCTGTGAGTTATCTCCGATCCTTGTAACTGGACCATGCTAATTAGCGCTGAACAGAACACCACTGTTAACTGCCTATCCATGCGAGGTATGGCCGTACCGATTGCGCTCGAAGGGGCTCAGTGTTGCGTGGATCTCAGTCGTGTTTGGAAACATGTTCAACACATTTGTCAACCCTATCGCCCTTGATGCCATCGGCTGGAAATATTACTTCGTTTTCGTGGCTGTTTTGATCGCCTATGAGATTACAGTATACTTATACTACCCCGAGACAAAGGGACATACGCTCGAAGATATGGCTGTTATTTTCGACAAGGATGATGCCATGACCAGTCATGTTGGGGAAGAGTCAGAGGAGAAGACCGGCAGCACGGAGCTTGTGGAGCGGGTCTGAGCGAATGACTTGATCTTGCCATGGTATACCTGATCTCGATCGATAGCACACCAAGATAGCCCTATTATATTCTACGTGTGCGAATAAACTTGGAATGTTGTAGTAGTGGCATGTAACTGTGTTTCTCCAATTGTGATACATTTTGGCACCTTGACCTCTATACTCAGCTCGTGGCTGGTTTCTGTTAGTATCGTATGATTTACAGAAAGCTTCTTCAATTTATTAGTGAGGTTTCCTCCGGTGGTATCTAGCTACACGTTTCTTTTACCTCTGCACTTTGGCAGTCATCCCTTTGCCGATAGTACTAATGCTTGCGTCGCATCAGATTTCCAAGTCTGGACATTTCAAGTCCTGTCCTGACTATTCAAGTACAAAGGAAATATTCTAGTCAATTTGACTCTCATTCCAGGTACTGGAGGGCGAAAAGCCGTTAGTATGAGCATTGTTCACGATCCATAATCAAATCGTGCCTGTCATAAAGCAGATACCATCACCTAACTTTATTTAGAGGAACGGCGGATACATTCCCTCATTAAACTGAGTTTTAAGGAGACTTTCCGTAAGATTATGATTTTAGGCCTGCACGGAGGTCTAACATATAATCACAAAAATCGCGTTAGGAACTTACTGTCAAACCTCGATACAAGCATTTGTACAGGATATATCAAAATTATCCCCGAAAGAAATACTACTGAGATGTACTTTCTGTATTATCGGCTTATAATCGCTTGGGGCCAGATTTTTGTTCACGTGGCGGAAGCTCGCGATCTGAAGATCTGTGATAAACGGTATTATATGAGAGAGGCGGTTACGTCCTGACGATCGGACATGGTATTTCAAACGAACACGGGGCCGCTAGATCGATATAAAGTCCTATCGCGTGCATGCCTCTAAACTCATCTGACCCCGTGGGACTCCAGTGTGGGCGACCCGCTCAGAACAGGCCTGACGCGGGAGGGGCAAGTGTAGGTTCGGAGAAGGTCCTTGCCACAGGCTTAGTGTCCCAGCGGGCCGACTCCGCCGCGCCCCGTTTGCTCAACTGGAGTTATGATCCCAGCAATCAAAGTTGCGAAATTACTTTTCATTAGATAGTCGCTCAAATCGATAAAAAAATCGACTGAACAGGGGATATAACTACATGCCGAACGAGAAGGTCCAAACAACAGCATTCCAGTCTTAGAACCTAATCTCACTGTATGAACCCATGATTTTCTTCAGTTTAATTGTTCAAAGATATGTGATAACAATGTGAATGTAAGATCCTTTTACTCTATCTCACCATTTTGCATCATCATTGTCTCAGTTTCCTGCAGCGGATTTTTGAATCACACAATCTGCGGAAAAGCACGGCGGATAGGGGACAAGACAGTAAGCCTCCTCCCAGAAGTGACTCCATTGTAGAAAGAGATGGTTGCTTGCGCACGCTTGACTATTCCATCGGGTGTCAATTCAAACATCTTAAAAAGCTCGTCTGGAGGTCCAGAAGCTCCAAACCGGTTGATGCCAAATTGTTGATGAGAATAACGATCCCAGCCCATAGTTGAGGCGGCCTCGACCGACAAGACGGGAATATCGTCAGGGAGCACTTGCAGGCGGTATGACTCCTTTTGCTGATCAAAGACTTCGAAGCAAGGCATAGAGACAACCCGAGCAGAAACATTTTGCTTTTGTAAATTTACAGCGGCTTTCAAGCAGACTTCAACCTCAGAGCCTGTGGAAACCAGGGTAATAGCGGCATCAGTTGTATCCAAAACAACATATCCGCCCTTGAGAGCTTTCTGGATCGAAGAGCTCGGAAGTTGAGGCAGATTCTGGCGCGTGAGAGCGAGAATGCTTGGGGTTTCCCTTGCTTGTAGCGCGGCAAGATACGCAGCACTAGTCTCATTCCCATCAGCTGGTCTCCAAACCATGCAGTTCGGAAGTGCACGGAAATGAGCGAGCACTTCGATCGGCTGGTGCGTGGGGCCATCTTGGCCAAGGGCGATAGAATCGTGCGTGGCAATGTGAATGACACGAAGTTTGCTCAACGCAGCAAGACGGATAGCCCCAGCCGCGTAAGAGGCAAAGTTAAGGAACCCTCCGCTCAAGGGGATTATCATACCATAAGCTGCGAGACCATTCATAATTGCTGCCATTGCGTGTTCACGAACTCCGTACCGGAGATAACGGCCAGACCAGGTACCAATTTTACTTGCTGGAGGCTGGAAGTCGACAGCATCCTTCCAGCGAGTATTGTTAGAACTGGTGAGGTCTGCGGACCCAGACAGCAACTCCGGCAGGCTTTTGTTAATCGCCTCCAGAACAGTTTCGGACAGCTTCCGTGAGGCAACAGCCGCGTTTGAAGAAGTATAGACTGGTAGCTCGTTTTCCAAGTTATCCGGAAGTTTGCCCTCGACTCGACGGATCAACTCAGCGTGCTCCACCGGGTACTTCTGGGCATATCTTTCAAGTTGTTCGTTCCAGTCCCTCTCCTTTGCCGAGCCTTCATTTGCATGCTGGCTATAGAGGTCATACACCGTTTGGGGCACCACAAAAGACTGAGCAGGATCGAAGCCAAATTGTTTCTTGACGTTTTCCACGTCATCTTTCTTGAGAGGATTGCCATGAACACCACTTGTTCCTTGAAGCTTCGAGCCAAAGCCGATCGTAGTCGCTAGCTTGATCATCGATGGTTTATCGGTGACGTCAAGGCAGGTTTGAATCGCCTTCTCAATAGCATCCAAATCACCATCGCCATCCGCTACAACTTCGACGTGCCAGCCATAAGCTTCGAACCGCTTTTGGACATCTTCAGTGAACGTGCATTTAATATCTCCATCTATTTTAGATTTCGATTAGCTCGTCTGTCATAAGAGAAGAAAGTGCTCAAGCAAGAGAGTTCACCGATAGAGATCTTGTTGTCATCATATATGCACACCAAGTTGCCCAATTTCAAATGGCCCGCCAGCGACGCCGCTTCGCTGGCAATTCCCTCCATGGCACAGCCATCGCCGAAGAAACAAAAGGTGCGGTTATTGATCATCTCGTATTCTGGCTTGTTGAACACACTGGCAAGGTGTGCTTGGGCAATCGCCAGGCCCACGGCATTGGCAAAGCCTTGACCCAGAGGACCGGTCGTGACTTCGATACCCGGGGTTTCATGAGACTCAGGGTGACCCGGCGTTTTGCTGTGGAGTTGCTAGTAGGAAGGCCCATTAGCAATATACCATATGCATGTAACTGAACCTGAAGACAATGTACCCGGAACTTTTTGAGATCCGCCATGCTCAACTCGTAACCAAACAAATGCAGAAGGGCATACTGAAGCATGCATCCGTGACCGTTTCTAAACGAGCTAGGTTAGTATAAATATCGCGGGGAGCCCAGGTTCACTTGACTAACGACAAGACAAAGCGGTCGCGATTTACCCAGTTGGGGTTTTTGGGGTTGAAGGTCATGAACCTGTTAAACAGGACATGTGCGGCCGGTGCCATGCCCATGGGCGCACCGGGGTGGCCTGAATTGGCATTGAAAGTGGCATCGACAGCCAAGGTGCGAATCGTGTTGATCGCTAGTCTGTCAATTTCAGAAAAAGGCATTTTCGGATTTGAAGGCAAGGGAATGCAGACAGTTAGCGAGCGAGGTCACGTAAGGGTGTGATATTGTCAAGTTGGTTTATATACATCCCTACCGTCCAACCCTAGCCACAGTACCCCCTCCAGCAATCAAAACAGGATCTCCACTGCGGAAAAGCTGGCCCGGTGAGCCGGTGAGCCTGCGAGTCCGAACTTGAAAACGCTGCCCTGTAGATGCGAGGATGGGGTAGCTTGACATTGAGTGCGGCGGGGATGCGGGCCGTCACGTACGATCACAATCGCCTCGGTCGGCACCTTCCGCCCTCATGTTCAGCCAAGACGTGACCGTACGCAAGCCGACCCATTGTTGAATGCAATTCCCACCGTGTATGATCTGGTCCCCTCAAAAGGCCATCTTCTGCTGCGGCTAAAGAAGCCCGTTTCGCTCGGTGGACCCGAAATTGCTGCTCTCCTCGCCACCCATGTGTGCGGCGGGCCGCTTTCCGCCGTCTTTAGTGGGGTTCAACAAGAACCAAGCGGAGGGCTTCAACAATTGAGTGACGACATGGAAATAGAGCTGGCGAGTGGACCAATGGAAAAGCCTCCTTCGGGCCACTCCAGTTCACGGGAGAGGACATGAGGGGAAATGCATGGGAGGCATACCTCCGCGAGGCGGAAGAACAAGTATAAAGGACGCGGACCAAGAACGTGAATTGCTCATCTACCATCTTCTCTGTGATATTGCAAACACGATCATTCCCCCAAAATGACTCTCACTACTACACGACCCCTTCAGGGCAAATTGGCCATTGTGACTGGAGCATCTCGAGGTCAGTGACGCGTATGTTCGATTTCCGGGATGGCTTATAACTAACGACTGCATGCAAATAGGGATCGGTGCCGCGATTGCCCGCCATCTCGGCGCCAAAGGATGCTCCATCCTCGCCGTCTATACTTCGAACTCGTCGACCAAGCTAACTGCGGACCTGTGCGCCGAGCTCATCTCGCAACACGGCGTGCAAGCCCACGGTGTCAAGGCCGATCTCGGCCAGCCCGAGGCGGCCCGCGCTATGGTTGAGGCCGCCAAGGAGCACTTCAGCAAGGACGGCCAGCTCGTCATCAATATTCTTATCAACAACGCTGGGGTCGGAGGTGACTACCCGCTGGAGAAGGTGCCCGTCGAGGAATTCAATCGAATCTACGGTGTGAACGTGCTGGCACCCATTCTTGTTACACAGGCGGTGCTCCCGTACTTGCCCCACGACCGATCCGGTCGTATTGTCAACATCTCCTCGGTGGCCTCGTCTATGGGCTTCGCAACGCACACACTGTATGGAGGCACCAAGGCTGCTCTAGAGGCCATGACCCGCACTTGGGCCCGTGAGCTTGCCGAAAGAGCCACCGTGAATGCAGTCAACCCTGGTCCTGTCGAAGGAGATATGTACTTTGCTGCGGGTGAGAAGTTCTGGAAGCAGATGGAGCCCTTCCAATTGAATTGTCCACTGTCTGCCGTGCGGGAGGGTGCAGATGACCCTTCACTGGTGAAGCTTGCAAAGGAAAAGATGGGTGGCCGCCGCCCGGCGTACTGGACCGAAGTTGCGGGGGTGGTCGGTATGCTTTGTACCGAGGACTCGGCGTGGTGCACAGGATCCATTGTCAATGCCAACGGTGGATTCCGCTTCACCACTTGATTTTTGGATGCAAACCGGCACATGTTGAAATCATCGGTCGGATAGATCAAAAAAAGAATATCACGTGTAGATTTGAAAGACGAGAAACCCCATGTAAAGCCCCGCATCACGTGCAGCGGCAGCGAACCGAAGCGGCAGACACCCGCGCTGGTTACTCTCTACACGCGACCATCTCCATGGAATCCGAGGAGCGCGCCCATCGTCAGCGGGCCACTATGGCCTGCAGGTTTTGCCGCCAGCGGTAAATATCACCCTGACCGCAAAGCTGACTGGTCATGTAGAAAATGCAAACCCGGCTAAACCCTCAATTTCAGAAAACGACGCTGTGACGGACAGCGGCCTGCATGCTCGAATTGCGAGGCCGCCAATGTGGAATGTCTTTATATTGATGTCGAACAACGCAGGTATCTATCCGTAGCAGTCCCATGGTAGTACACATACGCTAAAAATCCCTCAGATTTGACATAGAGATCTCGCTGTCTACCATTGCCGAGCGGTTAGATCGTCTGGAATCGACTGTCAGGGAGCATTCGAATGCTCTAACTGAGATAGGAACAGGGGCTGCTGGACAGACCCCTGTCGCAAATTTCTTGCAAGCTCACAGCCATTCCCCCAATGTCTTCATGGCATCACCACATGGATCTGGCATGTCGCACGACACGACTGCAAGCGGGACGTCACACATGGCAATGGTCTCTACATCCGCTGAAGTACTGCCTCCAATGACAATTCCATTATGGCATTCGACTACGACTGGCTCTCTCCTGTCCTGTCCTCAGGTGAAATCGCTGCTGGGCGATTATCCAAGCGACGTATTTTTGCGCATCGAGGAGCGGCGAGCACCCCTTACCTCTCAGGGCCTGGTAGGCAACCCAACAGACCTGTCTGCGATACAGCCTCTGGATCGGAGCTGTACAGATGACTTGATGGAATTATATTTCCAAACCGTAAACATACAGCACCCTATCCTGGACCGCGACGAGTGTATCGCTCTTTACCATTCAACCGTGTCGCGGCCTTTACAACCGTCTTTGGAATCAGCTCTACTATTAGTGGTGCTTGCTTTAGCCGAATGTGCCAAAACTCAGCCACCCGAACGGCTCAGTGCAGACTGGGCACCTGGAAGCACCTATTTCCTGCCAGGCCTTAGCATCTCGCTTGAAGCCTACCTGAACACTACAGTCCCCTCATCAACGCTTCCACAGTGCCTGTATTTGATGGCATTGTACTATAATTATATTGTACGACCCCTGGACGCTTGGAAACTTGTTCATATGGCATCGACCTGCTTCCAACGACTGTGGATAAGGTAAGTCTCACACCAGGGAATAGACGCTTTCACCGAGGAAGGCTAAATAATGAATGCAGATCAAAGCCCTCCTCCGATCCAAGCGAGGCACAAACCCAGTCACTAATTAGATTATGCTGGGCGATTTTCTCCCTCGAATGGTAAGAAACCTGCGTCATTGCCTACGACGTACGCTAAGGGCCCCAGTGACCTGATTGCGGAGCATCATCTGCCCCGTAGTGGCATCGAGAACCTAGTGGACAGGTTACAGCTTCCTCTTTGTGGAGACCCGCCGAATCCTTCTCTGCTTGCATGGCTAGCTGAACTGTCCGCCCGCCGACTTCTCAATCGAGTCCACCACGCTATGTATGAAAATGATCAAGAACACTTGCTCCAGGCGGACCATGTGACTAGCAACTGTGCTAGTGGAAGGGAAGAAGAGGTTATAATCAGACTTATGAGCTCCAGACTGAACGTGTCAATGGAGCTAGATACGCAGTTGAATCATTGGTATGATTTGATTCCGCAGATCATCAAGCCAGATTTGACACAGATCCCCATATCCGTTGGTGATGCCGTGATAGTTCTCCGGCATCATTCTGCGAAGGATATCATCTTTCGGCCATTTTTACTCTTTGCTTGCAGCCTCCCCTCGACTGTGCGGCCTCCGGAATCTTTGATTGAGATTTGCCAAACAACAATCTATAGCTGCCGCCAATACGTTCGGGCGGCAGCTATGAGACTGGCCGAGCCTTCTGCGTCGACAGAGATTGTGGTCCATTCGTAAATGCTCTTCGTCCCCTTTTCACACACAGAAACTAACCTTTCAGAGTTTTCGCTTCCACGATAATTATCACGATTTCCGCACTCAACCCATGGTTAACAGAGTATGCACCAGACATTGATGACTTGCAGGGAATTGCGATCTCTACAATGCAGCGCTGGGCATTGCCAGGATCTTGCATTGAAGCGATGACCCTGATGCTTGGAGCCATTCGAAATAAAACAAAGATGCTCAAGGCAAATAGCGAGCTAATATAGAAAGGCGGATTAGAAATTGGATCTAATTTTCATAGATCAAAAATCCTAATACACCTACGAAGCTTGAGACCCGGCTGTTTTGACATCCGTCATTCGAGCATACCAGTTTTTTGTTCGGTATAATCTCCACCCGCCGTTTTGACCAACGACATTGCATGAAAGCCCCGTTGGCGAAATTCACTCGCTGCTTACAAAGACATTACTGTATCATTATCAACATTTCTTCCATCTTTCTACACAGAGTGCTTCGATTCTGATAAATTTTGAGACATCTGTACTACGATATTTTCAATCGTTTGATTTCCCTAATTCTCGCCCAGACGGACGAAGCTAGGTCAGCATCTACAAGAAGATCGAGCGTCTTCGTCGGTTCAGTCTAAAGCCTACGGATGCCATTCAAGCTCTCAATAAATCTTTGTCCAAATGGAGTGGCATCCGACAAGGTTGTAGGCCGCGCGACTACGCCCAGAACATGCTACATCTGCCAAAATCGGCCGGCTGCAAGTCTGTGCATGACCAGCTGCTACCCATTCGCTATAATATCGAACCCTCGCTCCGCAGAGATATCCGCGAGCCCAAGGGAGTTACTACCCTTGCCAATATTATGAGAGCCCTCGATACCCGCTATCGCGATTGAAAAGACATGGCTTCCAAGCAAAACCGTCAGTTGTCTGAAGGCCGCGCCAAGCTAGCTTCTCACGCTCCCAATGGCAAGTCTAACGTCAACCAGCGCTCAAACCAGCCACCGCAATTCCACCCTACACAGCGTTTCCAACCGCCCGGTAACAAAAACTATCAGAAATGTTCCTATTCTACCCAGCAGCGAGGGCACCAGCAGTACCAGACCCAGTCCCAGTACCAGCTGCAGTCTCAGCAACAGGATTTAGCCTTCGATATCTTCAAAAAAATGGGTTGAGTACTTTAAAGCTGAAAGGATGAAGATACAGAGGAAGCTACTTAAGCTGAATTAAAAGCAAGTGCGTGAAGTCATCTCACCATGCAGTCGACTAAGACTAGTAAACTATGAGCGCGTAAGAAGAACCCTTGTGTTATGTATCTCGTAGGGCAGGATGTACCACCAGGGCAAAAAGCCCAGAATGTGGAATCTGTGAAGATTTTACATGCCTGTCACTACTTATATGTGATATACCGTGGAGGTGGCAAGGGAAGACGCCTCAAACTCTTGTTTCGAGCGTATTTACGGTGTCGCTACCAAGTGGGCGGTTTGAAGGGCAGACTAGGGTAGGTTGTACCGGGGGTCGAGTACATGGGAAACGTCACTGTGCTGGAATTATGATACATGAAATGGATGACGATGTTCGTGTGGGTCTTTAGCTTTGCCGAGTGGCCCGCTGTTGGCTTAAAACTGATTTTGTTATTATCAGCCATCCACCGGCCGCCCACCGGCATCCCACTGGGCTCTAGTCAGCCGTCCATGTGTTCCTGAGAGGTAGGCAATTCCATTCATAGTGTCCACTAACCTTTCGGATGAGGGATTAATTTAACAGGGTTAATAAGCAGCTTAAATTTTTATTAATAATCAGGAATACCAATCATTATATATATGTGAAGAACCTAGGGGTTCGCTTGGAATACCTCCAATAAGTCTATACTCAGATGAACCAATCCGGACTTACACTATCATGTCAAACCCCCAGCCATACAAAGCATTTCGACGCGCGAGTGGCAGTGTACCCCACACGCTTGAGCTAGTTACAGAGACTACTCCTTCCTCGCTTGGTCCTGAGGAAGTCCTGATCCGCATCCATGCTGTCTCTCTGAATTTTAGGGATGTTGCGATGACAAACGGGGAGTATCCGCTACCGGTCAAGGAACGGGGTGTCCCTACATCTGATTGCGCCGCAGAGGTTGTCGCCGTCGGCTCCACAGTGAAGGATTTTCGACCCGGAGATCATGTCCAGCCACTCTCTGATCTGAAGGCCATGATCGGAAATGAGCAGGAAACGGCAACACTGGGTGGAGACGTTGACGGTGTTTTGCGACAATTTGCTGTGTTTGATCATAAAGTGCTGGTCCATTTGCCTGAGCATCTGTCATGGGAGGAAGTAAGTGATCCACCATATACCAACCAATAAAGGAGCAAATTCCTAACTTTGCCATATAAAATTAATAGGCATCTTGTATTCCTATTGCTGGAGTTACCGCATGGACAGCCTTAGAAATGCCGAGATCCAGTGGCACGGCATTGCTTCAAGGTAAGCCTATTTCTGCTTGGCTCAAAATGGAATTCCTGATGAGTTTGAGATAGGCACTGGAGGCGTCAGTATGTTTGCTTTGCTGATCTGCCTGGGGGCTGGTATCCGCCCTATTATCACCTCTTCCTCCGACATGAAGCTTGAAACGGCCAAGGCAGTTGATAAGCCAGGGGCTGTAGATGTTATCAACTACCGAACTCACCCTAACTGGGATGAGGAAGCACGCCGACTCACAAATGGACGCGGCGTCGACGTTGTTATCGAGAATGTTGGGATGACTACGGTTACCAAGTCTCTTGCCTCCCTTGCGCGGAGAGGCACCGTTTCCTTGGTCGGCTTCCTGGGCGGCTTCAAAGTCGATCAGTTTCCCGATACCATTACTCCGGTACTGCTGAAGAGTGCCACTCTGAGGTATTTCTTCCCACAACATTCTTCAATCCGCGTATCTTTGAGATTTTTAACAACAGTTTTTAATTTAGAGGAATTGCGACCGGCTCAAAGACCGATCATCAGAACCTGTGCAACTTCCTGAAGGAGAAAAAGATTTCGCTGAAGCCTATTGTGGACCGCGTCACCTTTTCTTTTGAAGAATCACAGGCCGCCTTCGATTACCTGTATGCCGCTAAACATATGGGTAAGGTCGTGATCAAACTGTAATTGCACTAGCCTCTCATAAAATACATCAAAGTATACAAGCTTATTTCATCTATTCTATTAACAGTTAGACCTAATTCATTATCAATATTAGCATACATACCAGAACAGTGTTTAATAATGACTAGTAACTAACGTAATTCCCGGTTGACCGGGACACCCGGCTGTCCGGGACACCCCCCCCAGTAGAAATTTTTGAATCAAAATATATCAACCAAAACGCATCAATTTAGCTATATCTAACGATTTTTACATTGATTGATCTTATGGCCAATTCCCCTACACCCACTACACCTTGGTGGTGCCCTTGTTGCTGGCTGAGCCTGCTGAATAGCCTCATCGGCCTGCTCATGCGAAACGACCCGATCAGGTTCAACTAGCTGATTTAGCTGCGCAACTAGCTGTTGACCCTCTTCGACCGATAGGCCTCCTTCGTGAGCTATCTGTCGATTTGATCGTGTGCGTTTTTGGCGTATTTTCTCATTCCCCACGCGTAGATCAGCGTTTTCTTGCGCATATATCGCAAGGTTATGAAGCGATATATAGTGGCCTTTGATGATTTGATCTAGAACGGTTTTTGATGGGCTCGGAGGGCTATTTGACCGTCGTTTCAATAGATCTTTGAGTAACGAAGCTGATTTTTCTAGTTGAACGACGGTTCTAGGTGTTTTTGGGCTAAAATGGCTATCGCTGGTCGTTGGCCGGCTATTCGGTGGTGACGGTGTTTTGAGTAAGATATTAAGCTTCGAAAGCACCCGTTCTGGGTCCATTAGAACAAGACTAGTAGCTGCGAAAGCGCTTTGAATAATATGTGGTTGAAAGGCCTCCGCACGCGCCCGAGGGTAATCAGCGAGGAAATCGAATTTGTCGATGTGGTTGTATGACACGCGAGCCAGATCGCTCACGAAGCGGCCGTATGCGCGTTTTAATATAGCAAAACAGCCAACGTCAAGCGGTTGTAAGAGATGTGAAGAGTGCGGAGGCATACAAAGTGGTATCACATTGTTTTCAGCGCAGATTCGGTCGAATTGAGGTGTAAGATGGCTACCGTGGCCATCAAGAATCAATAACCGATATCCCCCCTTCGTACGCGCTATAGTCGCTAGAATAAAGAGCTTTTGTAGCCAACGAAGGCCAATTTCATCGGTTATCCAGCCGTTTGGCGAGACCTCGATACGCCAGTCTTTTGGAAGATAAAGCTGTTCGTCGAACCAAGAAGCGATGAAGTTTTTGCCTTTAAATATCACGCATAGCGGTAGCGAATAGCCGTCAGCGCTTACTGCTTCGACCGTAGTAACCCATTCACGATTGCCTGGTTATAGAAGCGATCGCCGACCGTAGTATTCAGCCCTCGTAACTACTTTCTGTGTAGCTATAAGACCCATAGCGAAGCCGGTCTCATCAAAGTTGTAGATATCCCCCGGTTGGATACCTTTCTCGTCAATAATACGTTAGACGGTCGCAAACCACTCTCGTAGTGAGTTTGGGTCTTCGTTTTAAGCGCGTTGGTAATCGTAGCGTCGTGAGAAGGCTGAACGAAGCTCGTCTCGTCGGTTAACGAAGCTTGATGGCCAATTCTTGCCTACTATAGCCGGAGGGTTCTCACCACGCGTAGCCAATAGAATATTAGCCATTTCTCGCACAGTAGAGGGCCTAGGCGCTACTCCACGCGTATCCATAGAGATAATCCACTCAGTAAGCGCATCCTCTTCGTATTGGGTCAATTTATGGCGAACTGGGCGCTTATCGACGCGTGAGGTTCGGCCCTAGGCGCGCGCATGTAGGGTTGAGAGTGGTATTTCGTATAGCTTCGCTGCAGCGCGGAGAGAGTTGATACGGCCATTTTTGATATCATCAAGGGCTAATAAGACCTTGCCCTCCTGATTAGCCGATTTCTGCGCTGATTCGGTGCGTTTTGGTGGCATGGTAGGTGGTTGAATTAGGTGGGTGGTTAGAAAGACGTGTTTTTGGATGGGGTGTCCCGGACAGCCGGGTGTCCCGGTCAACCGGGAATTACGTTAGTTAATAAACACAGCTGAATCATTAGTTTATGCGGCCGGAAAATGAAGGTCTTGGCATAATTATGAAACTGCGCGGGACCGGTCCTGACTACTTCGAAACAGACCGAAGACCGGGCTGGTCCCGGTCCTCGCCGAGGTCTAGTTCTAACGTAAAAGTCTGATTATTCAAAAATCAGCGCCAATCCAGCTCCAAAACAATCCAAAAATTTTCTCTTCTCACCTCGGCATAATGTTCACTCAAAACCTTGACGGACATAAAATAGCATAATCATACTATACCAGGAAAGTTCGAGGGATCTCTTCCAGGTCTTAGCCGACGGGACCACGGGCGGGGCGGGGGGCAATCTGGTTAACGCCACCCCACATGAGACCCAAATACCAACTAACCTCAATTCGAGGCATTAAGTACCTCGGCGAAAATATGTCATGTACTTTGTACATATAAGGGCCATAATCCTACCAGTCACGAGACTTTTCTCTCTATCAGCCGCCAAAGTTCCGTCACTGCACGAGCTCTTTCTCTCACTCTCTGACACACATTCTCCCCTTCTTTCTCGCACTCAACGAGAGACTGGACTGTGTAGTATCGCTGGACTCTCCCAGTATTAGACATGTCTCTCCAATCCCTCCCAGACGAAATTCTTCTGCGGATTCTATCTTACCTGCCATCCCATACCGATGCAGCAGCGGTGTCTTTACAATGCCACCGTTGGCACCGGCTTTGTGACATGTCTAATCGTCGCAAATACCGCCGCGTGAAACTCCGAGAGACGTTAGATTTGGCAGTGGCTTTGAAAATGCTCCGATCGATCCTCAAAACACCCCAGTATGGGGGGTATGTTCGCTATATAGAGCTGAACCGATCCCCATCGCTCGATTATAGCTTTTTGGTGCGGTCATACGAAGTCAAACCGCCGCAACGGTCTCTCCGTCCAAAGGACCAGGACCGCCTGACTCGGGCGATTAGGCGCGCCGGTTTTGATGGCCCGGAAGAACAGGAGAAGGTGCTCAATGTCTTACTGCAGAGTCCGGCTACCATGGAGTAAGCTTGCTTTTTCCCTGCCTCGTTTCTAGATTAAATGAATTCGCTGGCATATTTCAAACAAAAACAAAAAAAAAAAGCTCAATTCTGACTTTGATTAGCCATAATGACCCACGAGCCCCATTCCTCGCCCAGGCGTTGGCAGCATTACTAGTCAGCGTTTCGCCACTATTAGAATCCTTGAGTTTCTGTCCTGTCGGCCAGGAGCCCTCGAAACTCGCAAAACTAAGGGCCCAAGCCAATGGAAACCCGCTCAAGGAAAGCGATTACTTCTTTAAGTATCTCTTGGACCGGGCGAATAGTAGGCCGCAGGAGACCCTACCATACCTATATTGTCTTCGCCGGGTCCGTTTTCTTGTCGATCCTGATACAAAAATCAGTCCCTGGTACAATTACCAGCGCTATGATCTATACGGCAGCCTCAACCTAGTACGCCGGCTCCCCGCGATAGAATCTATTCGAGTCGATGCGATTATGGAAACAGAAAGCCCGAGTATTGAGCCCCCACCCAGATCCGCAAATTATTCCAAAATCATCATTCGGAACTCTAATATAGATTCCCGATATCTGGTGCGGACCATTGAGTCAGCTAAACAGCTAAAAGAGTTTACATATGCGATCGGTGGCCGAGGCTCGAGCGATGGAATGGGCAATTTCATCCCAGATCACGTCTTGCAGGCGCTTTTCATACACGCTGATTCGTTGGTGCATCTAGATTTGGATGTCGAGGCGGAACTTCCACTAGTGCATATATTCGATCCGACTCTTAGACAATACCTTCTTGACGACAGCGAGGATCGACTATCGAGATCCCATCCCGCCTATCAGCAGGAGTGGGCAGATGAACTGCAAGGGCTCCAGGTAGAGCAGAGCAGTCAACCATCGCCTTGCTCTCTTCGTGGGCTTACGAACCTGAAGAATTTGAGTCTCGGCATTCATCTCCTCTACTACCTATCGCGGGGAATTGGCGCCGATCAGGTCGACGATGCATCATTTGCTATTGTGGATCATCTCCCTCCCAACTTGGAAGCGCTTTGTATCTATGGGTACAAAAAGGGAATGAAACCGAAGGTCGAGGGTCTCGGAGGCGATGTGTTTACTAGGCAATTGGAGAAATTACTCGCCGAAATGGATACCAAATTGCCCCGACTATCATATATCGAGGGCATTGATGAATTGATCGAAAACGCGGCTACCGTCGAGCATCCAGAGACCAACGATGAGGATCTATGGGGGAGAGAGACAGATGATGAATGGAGTGATTATGAATACGAGTAGCTAGTGTGTGACACATGACAGACGATGGACTTGGAGATCACCTCAGGGACGCGTGACTGAAGGGAGCAACTGACCTGACTAACCTGATTGGGCCTGTTTGCATAGGAGCTCTCTACATAATAGCGGATTCTCCTCATACTTTCTTCCCTCTTCACTTTAGTTGTTTTGTTGATTGCGCCTGGTTCTTCCAGCCGGCTCCTTCGTAACACGCTGCATAGGATTCCATCCCATGTAGGGGCCGTTCTATAATATCTTATCTTACATAGAGACTGCTGTACAGTGGCGACTGCTATCGCCTTCCATGTCGAAAACAGAGGCTCTTTCAAACACAGATCATATGGCACATTCAGCTTAAGCCGGGTATGGTTAGCACGGTATTTGTAAAGCCGTTCCAGAGTTGAACGGTATAAGGCGAACCTTTTACGTCAAATTGATTCACGTCTTCTTCCAAGAAAACGAGATCGCATCACCTCCAAGCAGGATATTTTGTACTTGGGAGTTTATTTTCTCCCCTCTTATGTTTCTTTTCCCCTACTTTCCCGAGGTTCGAGCCAACGACCGACAACTTTCGCCGTCAATCTCCAAATAATTCCTGGACGATATCTTGGAGCCGAGTCCAGACCCTCTATTACTGTGATGGGTCCCTTGCAGTTCGAATTCAGACTCATTTGCTAACCTCTGTTGAAGTCCCGGTAATGACTGCCCAGCTGATCCGGTTCCCGATGCAGCGTACTTGGACTTTTGCCTTTGTCCCTTGAAGAGTCCGTACAGGACGGGTGCATTGGCGACGACAGCGGCGGCAAGTAACTCAATCGACGCCCAAGTCGTTCTGTTCACTTGAACGGTGGAATTTTTGGCGTTTTGGGGTAGTCTAGCGATGGTGATGGCGACGATGAAGAGGCCGACAGTGAAGAGGGCTGCCAGCTGGAATTTTCTGGGGGAGAGAACGCGTCAACGAGATGCATATGGTGATATAGGTCGGGCCAAGCTTACTCAACAGTGGATCGTTTAACCAGAACCAGAACAGGAATCGGCATAGCGATAAGCATAATGTCTGTAATGATATTGAGGACCCCTAAATGAGGAAACGAGAGTGTTAAGGGGAATTACATTGACACGACCGTTCCGGAAGGCATACCGAGGACGATCAACTGGAGCTGTGCCTGGCAGCATGTGCCTGAATTTGTTAGAAGGTGACATGAGCACGAAAAAAAGTAAAGAGAGAAGGGCATACCAGGATCCGGCAACACGATCCAGTAATGGTTGAATGGATCGCACTCCGTGAAAGTCACGATCTGTACAGTTACATACGTCGCTGCGAATATGCCGATATATGCGATCATCGTGACCTTCTCCCAGCGAAGGTGCGTGTGCAGTCTGCGGTAGGTATCAAGCAAAACCAGCTTTTGCAACCAGAGACTAAAAGAAATATGAGAAAAATAGCCCGTCGACCCTACGTTTCATTCGATCCGGGACATACTAGGAATTATAGAACACTCGATTAATGAGCACGAACTTGCTCGCGATTTCTCTGCGACGGATCTCCTCAGGGGTGAAATGGTGTGTGTGTCTGAACGTGGTAGCCATATTGTTAGTTCCCCAGATGAGAATAACATGGACCAAGGCGAGGCGTACGAGCGCGCAGAGAATCGCTCCCATTGAGAAATAATCGCCCAGAACGAACTGTAATCCTTTCAACTTTCGCACAAGGAGCCGAAGGACAATCAACCCGAGTGTCACCCAGGTAAACACCCAGAGAATGATGAGGGTGGAATCCATTGCTTTCGAGGGTAGGCTGTGAGAGCCTCCTAAAGAAGAAGAGGGGAAAGGAAACGAAAAGGGATCGACAGAACCAAAGACTGATACGAGCCGAACTACTGTAGATTACATAACAGGTGACGGGATGGGGGAGGATCTGGTCTGCTACGTCAGGTCTCTCCCAATAACCATAAGCTTCTCAGCAGGCATTCTTCATCATGGAGGGTTGAAAATTCCCCACCCAACCCTGCCAAGAAATAGGGGGGGTTTCATCTCATTTTCTCGCTTTTGGAGAAGCGAGGTAGGGAAAAGTCAAGTCTCTAATCCCCACCTCTTCTTCATTCCTGGAATTAAAGTATAAGTGACTTTAAGTTTCACTAGGAAAAGTCTGCCGCGGCTGAGCACCCGGCTGCGCTCCACCCCCGGTTCTGCGTTACAGAGGGCGAAGTGGCCTCGAGCGCAGCACATGGCTTGATAGTGGAATCTAGTGGCGACGTCATCTTCTATTGTGCAGGTTGCGTAAATCTGGTTCGGCGCCGACCAGCGCGGCCAGGAATTGGAATGGGCTCAGGTGGCCCTACCAGACCCTACCTTTGTAGTAGGTTGAAAAATCTTTTGTCCATGTGACGCATGACAGAACGATGGACGGAGATCACCTGATGGACGCGGAGTGATGGAAACACCCGACCGAGCTAACCTAATGGGGCCTGTTTGCATGAGCTCTCTACAAGATAGTTGCCAGAGCCTCCGTAGTTTCTTCCTTCTTCACCTTCGTTGTTTCGTGAATGCACCTGGTTACTTTCCAGTTGGCTCTTTCCATGATCGTAACATGCAACGAAGGTCCTTTTTCACCCTTTCCTGTCATCTTTGAGTTGTACAGACATAGACAGCACGCTGTCACCGTCTCACTTAGAGCGACGCCCCACCCTGAACCGAAACCGACGAATCCTGAACGATTCCAACCGAACCTTCCCCTGCCAAGACAAGCCGACGTCATGGCACGATCCCGTTCAACGATCCGACGCCGTCAGAGCACTGCGGCTAATGAGCCTCACGACCAGACCCCAGAGAACCTGGCCGGAGAGCACGAAACGAACAGCGATGACGATGAAATCGCTAGCGCCGAACCTGCCGGATGGCAGGGACTGGACGAACCGATCTCTTTCCCCTCTGAGGGGGACCTTGACCTTGATTTCATCAAGAATCACACGCCTGAACAACTCCTTGACCTCCTCCGCCGAGAGTGCCGCGAAATTCGAACTCTCACCAACCAGCGGGATGCTATGAACGCTGAATACGGGGAGGCATAACGGGATCTTGAGACTGTTACCCTGAGGGCTGGTCAGCTCGCTATGAAGGTTGTCGACCTACAGGAGCGTGGGCAAGACCGTCCGTCGACCCACGAGTCCCCGATGGCTGTATCTCGCCGTACCGCGAAACTCCCCGACCCCCCTCTCTCTTTAGCGACGGCAAGACCGTACGCTTCGACCAGTGGGCGAACCAGATTCGACACAAGCTACGTGGCAACGCTGACCACTACTTGACTCCGTCCGACCGAATCTACTATGTTTCGAGCCGCACCGAGGGCAAGGCCTTACTCCATATTGGTCCCCGAATGAGAGATGGAGCGTCTAACCCGTACGGCGACGCAGAGGATATGATCAAGCATCTCGAGAGTGTCTTCTCAAACCCAAACCGAGCTGCGGAGGCACTCCACGAATACACCTGCCTAACTATGAAGCCCAAGGATGATTTTGGCGACTTCCTTGCTGATTTCTCTCGCTTGGCTGAAGAGGCTCAGCAGCCTGAGCAAAACCGACTCCGCGACCTTTATGGCAAGCTACCACCGATGCTCCAGACCTAGACGATGTACCTACTCGATGACCCAGACGTTAGCTTCAAGAGGTTTATTGCTACCTGCCAGCGTATGGCCCTGAACCTAAGCTTGTTTTACAAGCAGAAAGAATCTCGTCGTGCCCAAGCGGCCGCAACCGTCTCTGGATCAGCCTCAGGCTCAGCTACGACCACCGCTTCGCGTGGACGCCCTGCATCATCCCCTTTCATTAAGCGTGAGGGTGCTACTCCGGCTTATAAACCAATGACCGCGGAGGAACGAGCGACCCACCTGAAGGAAGGTCGATGCTTCAAATGTCACGAACAAGGATACACCTCACGCGATTGCCCGAAGAAGCCGATAACCGTCGCTTCGATCGATACTGCTAAAGAACTCGCCGATCACGAAGCCCCTACCACTGCCAATGCCCCTGAATCGGGAAATGCCTAAGCCTGGGGAAAGTCTCCTTCCTAGGTGGTATGACTTTATCACTTTTCGCGCTGAATCTACAGAAGTTGTTAGGAAGAGGAAACAGTTTGTCTTTTAATGCCCAAATAGCCTGCAATGGACATTCATTCTCGATTTCCGCGCTTAGTGATACTGGAGCAGATGGATTTGTATATATCGATACCCGATTAGCCCTGCAGGCCGCGAAGGCCTTTGGGCAGCCAGTGATACGGCTAGAAAAGGAGGTGCCGACCCGAGGGTTTGACGACCACCCTGGAAAGCCGATCACTCATGCTATTGAACTGACACTAATGATTGATGGCCGCGTGCAACGCCGCTTACCAATGTTGGTCGCTGATCTTGGCAAGCACGACCTGATCCTCGGACGCGAGTGGTTTGCAGAGTACAAGGTCCTTCCCGACTGCGCGAAGCGCCGATTGATCTAGCCGGAAGAACAGAGCCTACAGGATGAAGTAGCCAGTCAGCTATCTACTATCCTCCCCCGGACGATCTTACGACGGCCTAATCCTAATCACCAACGAGATGCCGATCGACGCGACCAGCTTTTTGAAAAGATCGATCGCCCACCGCAATATGAGCCGATAAAGACTGCGGCCGAAGACCATAAGAGTGCACTAGCTAAAATGGAGCGTGCACTAAAGGAGGTGCAACCCCGTCCTTCCTTAGAAAGACAACGACCAACTCCTCAGACCTATACCCCCCCATCAGAAGCTATCGCGATGATTGGTGCTGTGGGATTCCACCGACACACACAAAGGGGTGGCAGCGAAGTCTTTCTAACCTCACTCGAGGAGATTGACCGGATCCTAGAGAATAAACGACACGAGCGTCAATCAGAAGAACGTGAGACAAAGCGCATTATTCCCAAGGAATATTATGAGTACACCGATGTATTTTCACAGCAAGACTCCGATACGCTACCACCACACCGAGAGTTTACCGACCATCGAATCGTCCTCGAGGAAGGCCTAACCCCTGGATACTGCCCGCTCTATAAGCAATCAGAAGAAGAGCTTCAGGCGGCCAAGGCCTACATCACAAAGAACCTTGCGTAAGGGTTTATCGAAGAAAGCAAGGCCCCCTATGCTTCCCCAATCCTGATGGTCCGGAAGCCCGGCGGAGGACTCCGGTTTTGCGTCGATTACCGCAAGCTTAACTCGATCACGAAGAAAGATCGTTATCCAATTCTACTGATTGATGAGATCTTCCAACGGCTAGGCAAGGCTAGATACTTTACAAAGTTGGATATCCGGCAAGGATTTCACAGAATTCGCATGGATCCTGACTCAGAAGACCTCACTACCTTCCGTACACGATATAGGTCCTACAAGTACAAAGTGATGCCCTTTGGAGTGACGAATGGACCCGCCACGTTCCAGCGGTTCATCAATATGACTCTTGGTGGATACCTCGACGACTTTGCCACCGCCTTCATCGATGATATCCTGATCTACAGCGAAACGATAGAGGAACATATCGAACATGTCAAGAAGGTGCTTCAAAAGCTTCGAGAAGCCGGACTACAGGCAAGCCTAAGCAAATGCGAGTTTCATACGCAGACAACCCGGTTCCTTGGCTTCATCATCGGCACTGATGGTATTAAGGTTGATCCGGAAAAGATTGCAGTGATCGTCGACTGGCAGTAGCCTACCACAGTTCGCGGGGTGCGATCTTTCCTAGGATTCTGTGGGTTCTATCGACGATTCGTGAAGAACTATAGTCGGATTGCGAAGCCACTAAATCGCCTCACCGAGGATAAGACGCCGTTCGAGTGGAGCGCGCAGTGTGAACAAGCCTTCCAAGAACTTAAGAAGATGATGACGACGGCTCCGGTATTAGCTCACTACGACGCATCGGCCCCTACAAAGGTCGAGACCGACGCATCAGATGGGTGTGTCGGAGGAGTCCTCTCACAGCTCCAGCCTGATGGCTATTGGCACCCTGTCTGCTTCTATTCGTCAAAACTAACTACCACGGAGCAGCGATGGGACACACATGACCATGAGATGTTTGCAATCGTCAAGGCCCTCAATCTTTGGAGAGCGGAGCTAGAGGGACTACAACGGGACGACCGATTTAGTATCTTCTCTGACCATCAGTCGCTTCAATATTTCATGACCACAAAGAAGCTAAACGCCCGTCAGGCGCGTTGGGGAGAATTCCTGTCGAGATTTCACTTCCTGATACGCTACTTTGCAGGAAAGCGAAATATCATCGCTGACACCCTCTCACGAAAGGACCCTAGTACTCATGATGGGCAGAACCAAATCCTCCTCCCGCGCGAGTGCCTCGAACAAGGTGTGCACCCCGATGACAATGACCCTCAACCCCCTCTAGCTAGAATCGCTCCGGTAACGACAACAAACCCCGACGACGGATCCCAGACTATCTCCGATGCAACCGGGGTAGTCGCGCGCGTTCTCTATGCCAATCAGACTCATCCCTCCCTCGACGTGAACCGAAACCAGGCAAGAATAAGCGAGGATGGACATTGGGAGATAAGAGGTGGTCTTTTGCTCCACGAAGGAAGACTGGTGGTGCCAGATGACGGAGACCTTAGGGCGCGCCTACTTGATGAGGTCCATCGTCAACCATGCACTGCGCATCCTGGCGAGACTAAAATGAAGGCCCTTCTCTCAAGTCGCTACTGGTGGCCTAACTGGGCAACCGACGTCGAACGATACGTGGATAATTGTCGAATTTGCAAGCGGACAAAGACATGGAGAGACCGACCCCCAGGGTTGTTACAACCACTCCCTGCCCCCGATCGGCCATGGCAGCATATCACAATGGATTTCCGGACATTCCCCAAGGACAAGCATAGCTACGACGCGGTATTCGTGGTGTGCTGTCGCCTTAGCAAGCGCCAGGCCTCTATCCCCTGTCATAAGACGACTACAGCCGCAGAAATGGCTCGATTGTTTATTATGCATCTCTTCCGATGGGTAGGCATGCCTGACTCAATTGTGTCGGACCGTGGAGGACAGTTTATATCGGCGTTCTGGACTGAGTTCTGCCGAATTCTTTGTATCAAGCGCAAGCTATCTACCGCTCACCACCCGCAGACCGACGGCCAGACCGAGATAGCTAACCAATGGATGGCCCAACGACTGAGGGTGATGGTCAATGAGCACCAAGATGACTGGTCCGAATGGCTGCCGATGATTGACTTCGCCGCGTCCGCGCTACGCCAAGACTCGACGAAAAGGTCCCCCTTCTTTGTGGAAAGAGGATACGAGCCTAGAATGTCATTCGATTAGGACCTACCTACCGACGCTTCTCTTTCGCCGCAATCAACTGGTGATGCACAAAACTTTGTGGAACGAATCGAACGAATCTGGAAAGAGACTGCTGAAGCAATCGACCACGCACAAGGGCTCCAACGCACACAGGCGAACAAACACCGCCGCGAGGTGGATTTCGACGTAGGAGATATGGTCTATGTTACCACACGCCATTGGGGACTAGACCGCCCAAGCCGGAAGCTATCGGACCAAGCCAGCGGGCCGTATAAGATCATCGCCAAAGAAGGCCATGCGTTCAGGCTCGAGCTACCCCCATCCATTAAGGTACACCCAGTCTTCTCGCCAAATAAGCTACGCCGTGCATCGAAGACCGATCCCTTGCCAGGTCAGATCGAAGATCCTCCACCGCCAGTCCTGGTCAATGATCAGCAAGAATGGGAAGTCGAAGAGGTCCTACGGTCACGCCTACACTACCGAAAGCTACAGTATAAGGTCAAGTGGCTAGGCCACGACAAGGACGACGCTTGGTATTACGCAGCCGACTTCAAAAATGCGCCGCTGAAACTGATAGATTTCCACCGACGATACCCCAACTCCCCCGGACCCCCAAAGAACCTGCAGATCTGGCTAGCTGCAGCAGAAGTCGACGAATTCGTTGGTGACCATATCGACGATAATATCCCAGAGTCTCGGGGCGAGCCTCTTTAAAAAGGAGGGCTATGTGACGCATGACAGAACGATGGACGGAGATCACCTGATGGACGCGGAGTGATGGAAACACCCGACCGAGCTAACCTAATGGGGCCTGTTTGCATGAGCTCTCTACAAGATAGTTGCCAGAGCCTCCGTAGTTTCTTCCTTCTTCACCTTCGTTGTTTCGTGAATGCACCTGGTTACTTTCCAGTTGGCTCTTTCCATGATCGTAACAGTCCATAGACTTCGGGGGTGCCAAGGTATTATAAGCCGAACGTGACCGGAGGACTGGGTGGAGAAGCTAATGGTATCTGGCCAATCCGTTTCAATAATCACCCTACTTCTCTTCATCGAGGACATTGTTACCCAGCCAGCTTTTCACCGTTTTCCGTGCCTTCTCCCTTCGACAGTTGAATTTGGATTTCACTTGGTGTTTCACCGGGCGCCATTCCTTTTTGTGCTATTGACCTACGCAACAAAACGAAGAAAATCTGCCTCTCTCCGTGGCATACAACCCATATTCATTTCTCTCGGGTACAGTGTTGACCGTCATTGCCTCCATGTTGGGAACCGTGGCGGTACTCTTTGAACCCCTAATCATCTGATGAGCTAAACCCAATATGGTTTCAGCGTAAGTTTCTAGATTGTACGTACTCAGCTACAATACCTGTCCTGTATAACTCTAGTATGAAGGATACAAGGGTCTCGAATCAGTAGCCTGGATAACTGCTAGAACTTCTAGTCTAGAAGGGTCCATTCAAAGTGAGCAAACTAGGTGACCTTGCGTTTTTGAAGGACCTAATGTTAGGTGTTTGATAAGGATCGCAGAGCACAACTATTCTGGCCTGGATCGAAGCGTTGTGAGACAATGGTGAAGCTGCTACTTGCGCTGGGCGGGTGGATGTGGACTTGAATGACTCAGGTGGCAGCACGCCATTGTCTAAGGCTGCGTGAAAGGGCGTTTAGAATGCATGCCAAGGGGGATAGATAGCTTTTAGGAACGGAAGCAGCGTGAAGAGGACATAATGGAGATGAAGTCTACCCATATCAATGAATTATGTACTTGAAACCCCGGGGCTTCTATCTGTACATCCGTGCTTGTGTATTAACTTATGCTACGGATGTCTACTAAAGGCAGAATATAGTATGAGAAGAGATAGAGGACGACCCTTTCCTACAACCTTGTCCCGTACCTTGTGTGAGGGGAGCGAAGGAAAATGACTAAACATTCAGCTTTGGCCAAACAAACAAGCTCTTCATTCCAAAACTTATGTTCGCTCCATCCACTGCTGCAAAACAGCCGCAACCTGCAAACTATTCTTCTCCATGAACACCATGTGTGCATTGCCATGGATGCCGATATCCGCCAGCTTGAGGTGTTGCGCCGGCACGCCTGCCTGTTGCAAGAACTTGACTGTGCACCAGTCATACGGCGCGTGGTACGACGATTCGGTCGTCAGAACCAAGACGGCGACATGGGCGAGGTTGATGAGCTGTCTCGGTGCGGGGGAATCGGCCTGGATTACGCAGTCGGAGTACAGGGACGAGTTGGATGTAATCACCTGCTTTACGAGGTCGGTGACCGGATTGGTCACGGCGGGCAAGTAGGTCAGGGGGATATCGGTAAGCCCGTAGGCGCGCGTGGAAGTGTTGCTGAACACGGCCTCCTGAAAAGGGGGGCCGGTTGGTTCGATCGAGACGATGGAGTGGACGAGATTCGGGCGCACATCCGCGATGAGCCAGGGCATCAATCCGCCCTGAGAGTGGGAGAGAAGGATGACTGGCGATCCGATGGTGTCGAGCAGGGCGGCGCCGGCCGCCTGGACGGTCGACTGCTGATAGGTTGCTGAACTGAGGAACTCAACCGTCGAGGAATAGTAAGCGTCGAAGATAGGGTCGCCCATGACGCCTGTCCCGTTCCATTGGGTGTGCAGGGACGCCTGCGGCCAAAGCTTGTACAGCTGCGGTGCGGTGAAGCGCTGCTGCAACAGCTCGGCGCTGTAGGTGCTCAGCGTCCCATTGCCAGGGAACCAGGCACTGCGGCCGCGGAAGGTCTGGTCGATAATATAGCATGCATATCCTTGAGAGAGAAAGTAGGAGGCCCAGCCTTCCCCTCCGTCAGGCTTGTTGAGCCAATTCTAACGATCACGGTTAACCTCGTCCGCCACGGGAAGGGTAGAAGGGCGATCATCGATACGTACTGTGCCTGTTTGAGCTTGTCCATGGATGAAGACAATTGGATACGGCTTGGTAACACCCGCCGCTGGGGTCAGCATTTCCACGTACATCTGATTCGCGAAGACATGCTCGCCAGCACTATTCAGAATGTATTGTCCTCCAACATACATGTACGATCGCTGGGCTGGCACCTCGCCGCGCCAGGCTCGTGAAGCCGTAGCAGCAATTGCCCAGGCGATCAATAATAATTCTGTCTTGACATGCATCGTACTTGCTTATGAGAGGACTGAGTTACCTGTGGGCAAGGTTCATCAGAAACAGGCAATTTATGCTAGGATTGGTTAATCTAAACTAAGAGACAACAAATTGGGGTGTTTACCTTTTCTGCCGATCTTCACTGGTGTAGCCTCAGCGGTTTTTGCCGGATTTTCTCCGTGCCGCGCGAGCATCACCGGACTCTTGCCGATTGGCGCCAAGAACAAGGAGAAATGGAGACACACCCATCCGTTCGCAGGAGTCTCTAGCCTTTGGGAAGCGTGGCAGCACCTCCTGGGAGGCATAGGGACCGTGCCGGGGAGCTCTTAAGAGCGCAGGATGATCCCACCACCTTCCCAGGAACAAGAACGCCCCATAGTCACGTGTAGTTCGTAATACCCCAGCACCCCCCAGATCTTTGACAAAAGCTGGTGACGCGCGCTGGCGCACACCCTAAGCCCTGAACGCAAACAGACTGGAGAATGATTCAGAGTTGAATGTTGAGAACGGATTGAACGGCTTCAGTTAAAGCTCCAGGCCTTGCTGGTAACAGCAAATCGTGGCCCGCAGCATCTTCTAACCGTCTTGTTCATACGATATATTTATCCCACTCTTGAAACAATTAGAGCAGAATGTTCAGAAATTAAAAGCCCGAAAATTTCTTCATTTGGTGAAATAAAAGCACAAGCAGCTGCTCTTTAACGCAGAAGTGCCTAGAGGATTCGTCGTGAGAGAAGCTAAATTACAACGTAACTATTATGCACCTGTTGCTGTCCCTATAAGGCGACAAACCATAGCGCTGTGTAGACAAAGACCAATTCAATAGCCGTGTAACAGTGGTACGACAAATATCGAGATATCGCTGCATTTGTGGCAGCAATTGAGACTCTGTCAAATTTGGCTCCAACTTGGTCGCCGATTGCTCAAATTTGTTTACTGACAGCGTCAGTTTTCCCACAAGGATTTCCATAACATCGTCAAGGTTGTTGCCCTGGTCAGCGTGGAAGAGAATGGGAACTACGTTGAGCATAGACCCGGATGTCTAGTTGCATGTATCAGACGGGTAGCTTTGCCATCCTTGAATTTCCACTTACCAATTCTTTTTTCGCGGAATGTATATCATTAATACTATGAAATATACACTTAGAGCCAATAATTCGTGGGGGAGTTGATATGTCTTACAGCATGCATAGAAAACAGGTTTCTGTCCAAATAACCTTCATATCCTCCGACTCGATCAGAGATTCGTCAAGCTTTCCTTGGGTGATGAACCTATCCGCTTAGTGAAGAAGCGGGTCGCCTGACCAAGAGTACAACTCACTCAAATATAGCAATAACGGGGTATATCCCCGATGTCCAGTTACGTAATTCTAAGTGCTGATCAGGTTTCAGAATTTGCCCAGATTCACGAGCCACCTGTTCCTTTGTAGTCCAAATCATGTAGGACTGTAGCTCCCGAAATAATCGATTGCGTTGACCTGTATCAATTAGCCATGTGTCCTTCAAATTAATCTCAAATAATACAAACCTGAATCCATTACTGTTCTTAACACTTCACAAGCATCTCGAAAATAGAGCATTGTGGAAACCGGGCACTGCATGTTTTGAAAATCCTGGTTCTGGAATACGCTTTCGTCTGTCGTATTCAGCCCTAGAGCTAAACGAGCATATTCCAAGGAGTCTTGACAATAGGAATTGGCGGCGCTTTCGCTGTGAGCAATTAGGGTACCGCCATCATCAATTTCATCGTCCCACAAAAATATCCATAGCATGAAAATTCCAGCAGTTCGAAGCTCCTCCCACTTGGCTTGCGGATATAAGCTAATACTGTAAGTCGAGTGGTTACTTCATGTAATTTGCACATCTGTCACATACCAGCATGTCAGGAGGGCGAAGTCACAAAATTTCAGAGCGTTGAGTTTCCGCTCGTCGTCAATGGTCCTGGGCATCTTAATTAGGTCACTTTTGGCTGATTGGAAATGGTCATTTGGAACGTACTTCTCAAGCAATACATCAATTTCACGCCGGAGGCACGCCAGCCGCGTGTTTATGGCAGAAGGCCAATGCTGAAAGATGGCTTGCAGGTTTGGAATGCGAAGGGTTTTTCCGCTTAACTGAGAAGAAAGTTCCAGGGTGTCATGAATACTGCCCATTTTGATTAAGAGGTTCAGTGTAATAGAGAGAACTAATGGTTTGTGGATACTGTCTGGGTGGTAGGGCCGTAACTTATGTACTAGCTAGATCTCTGCAAGTTTAGGTTTTGTGGTCTTACTGGAGATAGATTCTTTGCACGGTGAAAACCTCCACTGACAAATGATTCCTGGGTTGCAACGATCTCAAAACTATATGCTCGAAACACAGCTTTATTTCCCTTGCAGTGGGCGCGAACGGCTACTTATAGATGCACCGAGAATTTATGTGACAACAATTATTCAACACGAAGTCGCCAACGCATCTCAGTCCGGATTCGATGGGCTGCATTTAACGAACCTTACGGCTTCTAGTTTATCCGATTAACATATGTATGTATGCAACTCGACAGAAATGGCAACCTGTGTGACTTCTAGTAGGTATGCAGCGTAATATGAAAATCCCTTGCTTTGCAGCACGCTGTAGAGTAACTCGGTGATGTTTTGGGAGCTAATAAACTAAATAGTTTGTCTGGTTAGGAGCTTCATAGCATATACTAAACTGTGGAGATGCGGGAAGGCATGTTGATAGTTAAAGTAGTCATGAAGAGCACTCTAGACACGTCGAAGCTCAGATTGCCAATATTTATGTCATTTGTTTTTGATGCAAGATATGCCAAGCTAGCGTGAATTACGATTATGACTAGCCACACGGTAGGGATAGGCAACTCGGGTATAATATAGTGGTTGACAGTAAGGATATATAGGTGACTATACAGTGGGCATATGCCCTGACCGAATCCGGCGAGTTGCTTTCTCTGGCCACTGTATTAGGGCCTCACAACCGATATGAGCGCGGCAGACTGTTGATTGACGATCTTTATTTACTCTATGTCTAAAATAGAAAGAACCTAGCACAAGAAAGTGGTAATAAATTAGCAACCAACCATAATGTGTCATTGTCAGAGTATGTGAATTATCCCTTTAAGCAGCACTCCGGCGGCAATCGTGGCAGGTCTCGAATCGCGTGGAGCGCCATAGTCTGGCACATTGGAGCAGAAAGTGCTGCTTCACATAAGCAAAAAGGAGAAGGAATAAACCCCCAAACCCTAATAGCTCTCTTTTGACTATTACTACATGCCGGAACCTTCCATGTCATGTCTCTTCCATATCAGTTGACGGTCGCAATTAAGTTGAAAAACGAATTAAAGTGAAAGAAACAGGTGAGGATAATTTCGAACGTCCCTGTATTCTTTTCAGTCCCTTCTTCCTATTCCTGGAATGCCGATTTCCATAACTCTTTTACGGGCCCATCTGAAGGACGGCAGACAAAGAAGAACTCCTGCAGAACTACCAGTGCATCGTCCCACTTCTCTAATGATAATCGTCCGGCGGTTTGTTGTAGTTGTGCCAAAAACCATGAATGGCAATCCCGCCCTCCTGAAGCCAGGCTTCCGATGAACAACATCCACATCAGTAGATCTGGGGCGGTGCTTTCGAGAGATAATATGCCTTTTTGGAGGCTTCTGCGAAGGTTGCGAACAAAGATCCCCGCGCAAGGCATCCCTGCGAATCCTCTGATTCGAACCACGGTATAGACCAGAACTGCGAGCCGCAGGGTATCTTGGAAGGCAGGGAGTGAGTGGTCGTGTGCCAAGGATAACAATTCGTGATTCAAAAGGAGCAATCCATCATTATCCATCCGTGTTTGCTCCCTCGATGAGGCGCCCACATTCTCATAAAAGGAGACCAGCTGCTGTAGTGAGCGAAGAGTTGATCGAAGCTGTGGATGGAGCCCTGACGACCACGATGAGTTGAAGAAACGGCGTCCCACGAAGGGAGGGGTTTCGGTTTGACAGAGTTCCCAGAGGAAAAAGCAGTCCTTGCGGACTTTGAATTCCCATTTCCATGACTTGTTGAGCTGCACGGGGTAGTCATTGATCAGCCCCCGCATGAGGTCACATCTAGTAAGGGGATTAGATGTGTATTACATGGGAATGGAGTGGTAGGCCTACACATAGAGTATGGAGATTGCGTCGTAACCCAAATTGTTTAACCCACCGAGAGCGTCAACTATTTTCTTGATAGCTTTCTCATGTGCGCGGACTGCCTCTACGTTTGCTTCGGCTGCCTGGTGATGTTCATCGAGTCAGTATGGACAGTAAGATGATATCAAGCCGGCCACCTAACACCACAAAAGCATCACCTGTGTGGGGAAATCATTTACCTCTACACACAATATATGAGCGATTACTCTCAACGTAGCCTCCGAGTAAAATTCGTATGGCTTGATCAGGATGGCCTGAAGTGATTTAATGGTCTCAGACCGCAGCCGGATCGCATCTTGGGTCGAAGTGCGCACCATCTGAGATGGGGCACCGGTAACAGAGTGAACCGTCGCCCGATGGAAGGCGCTTGTTGAGAGGAGGATCTGGACTAGAGCTGGATGATTCAGTGCCGTCCGCAGGTATCGGAAGGTAATTTGCTTGTCACCCAAAGGGAAACACAATTTGGTGGCATGGACTTGGTCTAGGGCATCCGTTCGTTAGACCCTCGCTATTATATAGAAGCAGAATAAACTCAGGTCATAATCGCACCGGTAAGAATATACTCACAATGTTTGAGATAGATGGTCATACTTTGGTTTGTAGGGCGAGATAGAAAGGGGAAGGCCATCGAAATGCACGCCTCGAGAGACTGGTATATGACGGGAGACTGGGGGTTTACCGAGCTCTCATACCCAGAATCCTGACAATCCACATCGCTAGACCGATGGTAGTCGGCAGCCTCAGCCGGTGGATGATCACCATCGGCCGGCAGTGGCTCCATGGATGTTTGTAAGCTTTGCATTCGGGCTTCTTTTTTTAATCGGTGATGCCGCGCCCTAATGAAGGATTGTTTCTCTCGGGAGGCTGCCCGATCTCGGGGATTCTCCTCCTGGGCATTGATCCAGAGAAACTCCGCGGGGGGGTCCTTTCGATCGGTCTTCGCCTTTGCAGGAGTCTCCGACCGTGTGTTAGTAGGGCAGGTCGGTTGAGCCAGTCTGACCACGAACATCGACTGGCTAGACATCATGGCGAGTGACAGGGATGCAAACCGCAGATGGATTTTACGTGAGTTACAACCGATTTATGTAGGCCCACCCTGTTCAACATTTATGCCCCAAGGGCTACTAACCCCAAGTGAAATCACGGAGGCTGAGGCTGACCTGAAGGCTGATAAAGCTGCGCCCGTCCCCGCGCATTCCTTTCGGCTGTCGCTCCTATTGGCCATTTGGTCTCTGGACGGCCTCACCGATGGGCTGCCAAGCAATCTGGTGATCGACCACAGTCGCACAGTGTCGGCGTTTCCGGCCAAGACGTATTCCTTACCCATTTCTTTCATTGGGCGTACTATTCACACAGTGCAGATTACATGCACCGACAGTCCTACAGTGGCTGAAAGAGGGACAGCGGTTGGCCTCTTGAGGTCGGGAGGGTCGCGTTCCTCGGGCTTGAATCGGCAGCCCAGGCACTCCAATTAGTTAGTGATTGCACGAGGACTTCTCCATAGCCAGGTTACCTAAGTCGTTATACGTAACTTAAGTATCTTTCCAGAAATTTGTTATTGTTAGAATTATGAGTTACTATTTAGGTACATGGAATCAAGATTAGCGCAGACATAGCTATATATCTGACCGTGTTCAGTCATCTTTGCTCCACTCTGTGGGTACATGTGCTAAATCACTTATCACCTAAGCTTTTCCTTAAGCGCTAAATAAAACCTAGCTCCGGAGAACAGGAACACCTATACGAGACGGTGCTTCAGTGCTTTCCCCGAGCATGTCTTCAGATACCCGACTCCCCAGGGCGTGCTTGCGCCAATCTCTCCGCACCTCGCGGAGACACCCGGCCGCCGTTACTAAGCAACACTTCCCCGCCAGACGAATGGATGTGTGCAACTCCAACGGGTCCGTCGCCACCTTTGCCAGATTGAGTTAACTCGCCAATCACGTGCCAAGCGATCGAAACGGGAATACCCTGTGGAGACGCACGCTATAAGCACTTGCCATAACCACTTGCAAGGTCGCTTCTCGCACAAGATGGTCGGGGTCAGTCGCGACGGTCCGGCATCAGATCGGAAGACCCCAACGAACCCCATCTTACCAGATGGCGGAGCAGACAGCGATGACGAGGAATTCCATGATGCACGGTACCCTGCAGATGAGGAAGCCGTGAGTTAACTTTGAAAGAGAATCTGATCCCGAACCCCTAAGAGAGCAGAGACTGATATCGATGCAAACAACAACAGAGACTATTGAAGGAAGCCCAAGACATTAAAACGGAGGCAAATCAGCTTTTTAGTTCAGCATGCTACGACCAAGCCATCTCATGCTACGACCGCGCTCTCTCTTCCTGCCCCAACTACCTCGACTACGACGTTGCTGTCCTCCGGAGTAATATTGCAGCATGCTACTTGAAGCTGGAGGACTGGAAGGCCGCGGTGGATGCCGCGACAGCTTCTCTGGACCGCCTTGAGAAGATCATACCCTCAAACGCACCGAATCAGGTTCAACGTGACGTGCATCAATCTGATGCCACCAGTGCAAACACGCAGGAGAGCGAGGCAGTTGTTGAGATATCGGCCGCGGACGCAGATGCAGAAGAGAAGCAGCTGGAGCACCTAAAGGAATTGGACACGCAGCGTACAAATGTGCAGCGCATTCGGGCCAAGTCTCTCATGCGACGTGCCAAGGCGAAATCCAACCTTGGAGGGTGGGCGAATCTGCAGGGCGCAGCTGAAGACTACCAGGCTCTGAACTCAATGCACGATCTCCCCGCAGACGAGAAGCGCATTGTACAGCGAGCTCTGCGGGAGCTCCCATCTCGAGTGAACGAGGCGAAAGAAAAGGAAATCGGGGAGATGATGTCGAAGATGAAAGATGTGAGTTGAACCTCTCTTCCTACGATCAGCATGATGCTAATGGTCAAATGAATGCAGCTGGGCAATGGCATATTGAAACCATTCGGCCTATCGACAGATAACTTCAATTTTGTGCAGGACCCGAAAACCGGTGGCTATTCCATGAACTTTCAATCCTAATGAGACTTCCCGGGGATTCCTGGAATGATTAACCACTCGCCGTCGAAGAACAATACCATCACATTGCGGGGCAAAGCTTGCATATTGCTCAATAATTAACTTGCGTCATTGATTCAAGAATTAGAATTGGCTAAGCGTCAAGTGACAGGCAGTTCAAATTGCCGACAGCAAACTATTCGAAATGTCTCAAGGGCGAAACTTCTCCCAACAACTTGTTAGAAGGTCCACTTTGTCAGGTCGCATTCCGGCGACCTGTCGCGCACTGCCATCATGAGCACCCAAGACAAAGTATGCGATGACTTTTCTAATTCGAGTGCCCAGCAATGCCTGGTACTCTGGTGTTCCTTATGACCACGTCCGATTCTTAGAGAAGCACCGGAAGTCTTCGTCGCTTCCAGAGTACAAGCGGACGAGTACAAAGCCCCTGATTTAATCATGCAAGTTATCGTGCACAATAATGAACATGACACCGTCGGCGGCGAACCCGTTGGTGAAACAGCCCGGGTGATTCCAGAAATACAAGATATCGAGTCCCTGGGCCTTTCAAATACCCCCGATAATGATCACACCGGCTCCAGTTTTCTCACGACACTTTGTTTCTCCACGTCTGGTCTTGGCATTTCTCCAGGGCTTTTGGAACGTACGATCCATAAGCATCGTTTCCATCCCTTTTGTGTCTCAGTACCAATCCAACATTGCCAACCAGCCGACATTATTCTTGTGGTAGGCGCCGATTGTATGGTTCAGAAACTCAGCCCTTCTTTGAGAGGTCTGCAAGTGTAAGTTCAGAAGTATGAACTCAACCGGGCATGTGCGGACCCTATATGTATTCCTGTATCTCCGTGCCTTTTCGTTGTAGATTCCCATTCTCAAACGATGGTGCTGTATGGCAGAATTGAATGAGATTCACCTCGTGAGAATCGGAGTAGATAGAATTCTACCTAGGCTTTTTTCAACATGCTCTAGTCGGGCGCCGAATAGTGCATAGCTAAATATTCTTGCCTGATTCGGTTAGTGCATGCATACATCAAGGTTATGCATAAATGGTGACTCAGCTTCGCCGTCGTCATCGCCAGACAAAAACAAAGGAGCCTTCCGAGCGCCTTCGTTCTCGGAGCTCGCACCTCATCGCTTCTGACAAGTTTCCGCACCTCGCCTGCATAATTTTCTGTAAATCCACCTGACGGTCCTCGACTAGCGATACATCGCCGTTGTCGCTCTTCAGCCCCTCAAACCCCTGCGCGGAACGCTCCTCATGGGTCGGTAGCCCGAAACCCCGCAAACGACTATTACACCCCAGCACGCGAAGTGCAAAGGGCCTGCTTGATTATTCCACGATGTCGTTGACGACATCTGCGGCCACCGCCTTACTTACAGTCCTTGCCGATGGCTCCGAGGACGGTGATCGAGAACGCCATTGGGAAGACCAGACAAAGGGGTCTCGCGATTTGTACACTCAATTTGTGCTCAGTGTCGCCCTGGGCTTAGGCGCTTTCGTGTCGTTCTGCGTAGGTCTTTGGGTCATCCATGGTGCCGGCTGCTGTCTGTCGCTAATTACATTCTTCACATACAGGTCCTGCGACCTAAATGGACGGAGCTATATGCTGCCCGGAGGAGACAACGTTGCGCCGCTTCGAGGCTACCGGAGCTTCCGGACAGCTTTTTTGGATGGATCCCGGTCCTGTACCGGATCACGGAAGAGGAAGTTTTGCACTCTGCAGGCCTGGACGCATACGTGGTAGGTATCAGGATCTCTGCTGATTTCATTCACTATCCTCTACGTGTTCTGCTAACGCGAACTTGATGCTCAGTTTCTCTCTTTCTTCAAATTTTCTATTCGATTACTGCTATCAATCTTTGTCTTCGCGGTCACGATTATCCTCCCACTCCACTACAAGTACACTGGCAAGTACGGCCCTCCGGGCTGGGATGATGTTGCCCCGCCCGGTAATCAGTCCATGAGTGCAATTGGACTGCTGGGGAACAACAAGGACAATGACAAACTTGTGACTGACCCTGGATACATATGGATTTACGTATTTTTCCCCTACATTTTTAGCGGCTTGGCCATCTACTTGCTCCTCCAAGAAACGAATAATATTATTCGCACCCGACAAACTTATCTCGGGAATCAAACCACTACCACCGACCGCACAATTCGTTTTTCAGGAATACCCCAGGACTTGACAACGGAAGAGAAGATCAAAGACTTTGTGGAGGGTTTGCAAGTGGGCAAGGTAGAGACCGTCACTTTATGCCGAAACTGGCGTGAGCTGGACCACCTCATGGATGAACGGATGCGCATTATGCGGGAGCTGGAACGAGCTTGGACCAAGCACCTTGGATACAAGCGCCCACGAAGTGATGGGAATACATTGCCCCTGACGCATCAGCCTCAATACACCAGAAACCACTCACATCTGGAAGAGGATGATGAAAGGTCTGAGTTGCTACCGGGAGCCGAGCAGAATCATGTTTCTGGATATTTCCATGGGCGCCCCCAAGTCCGTGTGTGGTACGGCCCTTTCAAAATGCGGTTCCGCATGATTGACGCGATCGACTACTTCGAGGAGAAGTTGCGGAAAATCGACGAACAGATTAACTCTGCGCGAGAGAAGGACTACCCCCCTACAGAGATTGCTTTTGTGACTATGGAATCCATCGCGGCTTCTCAAATGCTTGTCCAGGCAACCCTTGACCCACATCCTATGCAGATGTTCGCTCGGCTTGCTCCTGCACCTGCAGATGTTGTTTGGAAGAACACATACCTTTCTCGTTCTCGACGGATGACACAGTCCTGGCTCATCACGCTGGCGATTGGATTCCTCACTGTCTTCTGGTCGGTTCTTCTGCTTCCAATCGCGACTTTGTTGCAACTGGGCACCTTGCACAAGATTGTGCCTTCGCTAGCGGAAGCATTGGCCATGCACCCCATCTTAAAATCTTTGGTTTCGACCGCTCTGCCAACCTTGGCATTCTCTCTCTTGACGGTCGCTGTCCCATATCTATATGAGTGTAAGTGTCCATTGCTGCTTGTAAACGGCGCTTCTAGCACACAGCAAAGTACTAATTTGGTTTGCAGGGCTCTCCAACAATCAAGGCATGATGTCTCGCGGCGATATCGAGCTCTCTATCATTTCGAAGAATTTCTTCTTTTCGTTTTTTAACCTCTTCCTCCTTTTCACCGTTTTTGGTACTGCGACTGGATTCTACAGTTTTTGGGAGCACCTGCGCGATGCATTCAAAGATGCCACCACGATTGCCTTTGCTCTTGCCACCTCCCTGGAGGGCTTTTCGCCGTTCTACATCAACCTTCTGGTTCTTCAAGGATTGGGCCTATTCCCCTTTCGACTGTTGGAATTTGGCAGCGTTGCATTATATCCCTTGCACTTCTTCAGAGCTCGGACTCCCCGGGAATTCGCGGAGCTGTCCACCCCTCCTAAGTTCAGCTACGGTTTCTCGATCCCACAAACCATCTTGGCTTTGATCATTTGTATCGTCTATAGCGTCTTCCCGAGCTCATGGTTGATATGCTTGGTTGGCTTGGTCTACTTCTCGATCGGCCAGTTTATCTACAAGTACCAGCTCTTGTACGCTATGGACCACCAGCAACATTCGACCGGCCGCGCGTGGCCGATGATTTGTAACCGGCTATTCCTCGGGCTGGTTGTTTATCACTTGGCCATGATCGGCGTGCTCGCCTTGCGTGGTGCCATCACTAGGTCGTTGCTGCTTGTTCCTCTGCTTGGCTTCACCGTGTGGTTTTCTTATTGGTTTTCAAGAACATATGAGCCATTGATGAAGTTCATCGCTCTTAAAAGCATCAATCGTGACCAGCCTGGTGGCGGCGATATCTCTCCTTCGCCGTCGTCCACTCTCTCACCATCCTCTGGCATGGACCGGGATGCCCTTCCCATCCGGATTGGCAGCCATGAGTTTGGGTTGCGACTGAAGAAATACGTCAACCCGAGCCTCATTCTACCTCTGCATGATGCCTGGATTCCCGGTCGCAGCCTTCCCTATGCCAATGGAGCTTCTCCCGCCGGACAGGATGAACTCGCGAACAATGCTTCTGCTTGAGACACGAGACTTTCTTCGCACATTCCTCGCCATCCTAAACAAAGGCTGCAACTATTCCCTTTCAATCGCGCTGTTCCGTCGAATTCCTTTCTCGGAATATTTCATGATATACGACCTCGATACCTCGATTGTATTTGTTCGCACAGTTGAGTTGCTGCCAGATAGTCATTTCCTGTGCTCTTCTCCGTCGATAGACTTACCCTCTCTCTTGTACACAGCGCTCTCAGTACCATTAATTTTGTCTTCATGTATATTCTCCTGCCTCCTACCTGCCAGGATTCTCTACCAGTTTAGCGCTGAACAGGAGGCTCTGAGCTCAACCGGAAATAGAGGAATATGGCTCTTGTGGGATGCCCCGCCATGATGGCTTCTCAACATTACCATAATCCGGCGCCCAGCGGGTGGCCTGTTCACAAGCTGCCATGTTAATATATCCTTAAACATTTCGTTCTGTTGATCCAAACTACTTTCCTCGGTAATCTCCGCTCACCTAGTCAGTCAAACCCTCCGATGGTAATCTATTCTTAAACTCCGAGTTTTAACTAACGCGGACAGCCTCGGCCGCTGAACGATTTGGTGCCTTTGAGAGTGACCCGAACAATACTTCCACGCAACATGCGAAGAAAATTCATCACACTGCATAGAGCACTTCTCATCCCACTTCCACCGTGGGTGACAGGATAAGCCGCGTTTGTGGCTACGGTGGAAAGCGTTCGGATTATGTTTATTCGGTGGAGTGGGTATTTTCCCATTTACGAACCTAACATGGTCCACGCGGAATGTGGCGTTTCAAACACCCAATCTGCGTCGACAGTGGCGTGGCAATCTCCACAGATCTGCGTGTTCGAAAATCTTGATTCCATCTGATCAAGCCATTTTCGGGTCCATGGGGGGTGAGGCTGATAGCTGGGTACTGGCGCGGAACGTCCTTGATTTCTGGGCCCGGAGGCGGTAACACATACTTCGTTCATCGAGAAACCCAGAGATTTTGACATACGAACGTCTGGGAATAGCTGCACGTAGTCATACTGGGGACCGACGCGGGCACCGGTTGCAGAAAGGATCTGATAACGCACAGTATTCCTGCCCGTCGCGTGGTTTTCTTCCGATGCCCGCGCGACAACTGAGCCAACATAAAAAGTGCAATTTTCCTGAGCCGGACGAGCCCCATAATTAGTTTCCGTCAATGCAAGCCAGGGGCCAAGCGAAGCCTGAAGCGGGCCAATTCGAAGCTTGAGGGGCAGGGATCACCGGGGCGCCATACTGGACGAAATATAGCCGGAGCTTGGTAAGATCACACAGCGATCTGATTAGATCTGCCCATCGGCTTAATCTGATTTCTCCCTGAGCCTGGTGAGGCTGCAGTGGGTTTCATGCGGTGTATTCGCGCAGAGAAGGGTTCGAAAGGATTTCCTTTGGTGTCTATCTGACCATCTAGCAAATGAAAACATTCATTCCACACTCACCCGTCGGTGCCCGCCTGGTTGTCGCTCTGAGCCTGCATTGAACCAAAGCTACCGATCTCGGAGTGTTTTGTGGTGTTTATAAGAGCAGCGTGTTCCTTCGCATACTTGTTCTTGTTTAAGTTTGTGTTCTTGGCCTCGTCCCTTTTTCTCCGTTTACCACCATGGCTATCCGCCTTTGATTCAACTGTCGCTAAGCGATCGAACAATCAAACCAGCACCGATGTGTCCATGATGCGATGATCAAACCGACTGACGTTGCTCCCTCGTCTATTGACTAGTTTGCAGGATGATCTGGAGTAAGCAGTGTTTGTTGTGGTCAATGCACAAAGGGTAACTCGAGGAGGCGCTAGCGGAGGCGATATAAGTAGGCGTCGAAGTTCGTTCAAGAAATGCCAAGATGTACCGGATGTAGTGTTATAGAAGCCGAGTCAGGTTGATTGATGTCAGAACCCGTCGATCCTGCTCTCAATATATCCATCTTTCTACATGTCGAAATGTAACCTCTGCCCTCTTTTGCTGTTTGCATCTTCTTCGTGTTCCTCTCTGTTTCTCTCCCAGGATTCGGCATGCACTACCTTGTGTTCTGCGATACCTTTCCTGGGCGACTTTGATAGACCCAAGCAATCCGTACTAGTCAATTGACTGAAAATGAGTCTATTTAAGAGTCTGTCTATTGTTCCGTAGGACTTTTGAACGCCTATTGGTGCCACCCTATGGAACGTGCTCTGCGATTGCTTTACCTTCTATAATGATATATCTGAGTCGTAGGCTGGCAAGCTATCTAAACGCTTCATCGCTTGGGGGGATATCGGTCGGGGACGCTCTGGAACGTAGTGCTCCGGAACGTAGTGAACAACCTCTACGAATTCAACATGCACCGATTGGTACCCGATCATCCCAAGATCTTTTAGCTCGTCGAAGAAATTCACCACGAAGTCCCAAGGTGGCCTTCCGCGTGGATAAGTCCTTACCTTTTCTTTATAGATTCGTTCTCCTTCCTCGTCAGTGAACCCGATAAAATAAGCTAACCGCCTTGCAGTTTGCCTCTGGTACTTACAAGTCCCCTCTATCCATACAGGAATATGGGACTTGACCGCCGCCAAGGGATTTTTAGCTGGGTCTTCATCATCATGGTACCAGCGGGGTAGCCCTCTAACCGTTTCAATAGACAAGATCGCTTCCTGATCTAAGTCTATAGGGAAATAGATTGTCAGGACCTCATAAGGCCTCTGTGGAGGGAAAAGCGGGTTTGCGCGTATAATCCTCCCAGTAGCACGGACCGGCCAGGCAACTTCTTGTCTCCATAAGCGATGTGTAAGGGCTTCCTTCAATCTAAGGGAAAGCGCTAAGGTAAGAAACTCTTCCCTATCTCTGCTACTTCTCCACTCTAATAGTTGGTTAATTATTAGATATTTAGAAGACAATATAGCATCATCGTATATTAAAAGGTCAATACTACTTACCGATAATTAACCACTCAGTCTCGCTTAGTTCACGTGGACGGCCTCGGGCGATAAAGATGCATTCTTTGAGTTTGTGTATCTCTTGGAGGGTGGCAAAAAGTTCGTCGCTATTTTGGATGACACCATTAGGTGGATCTTTAAGCGATATCCATTCTATCAATCTAGGGCTTCGAGATGGCCTTTCCACTGGAGGTGGATCTTTGCTGTTTGTTTTTGTGATAGTGTTGTTGATAGTATGCAAGTCATTCTGTCCCTTTGAAGCGCGTTTCGTTGTAGTCTTCTCAGCATTCATTTTACGGGCACGTGTGACCGATCGAGTGACAGGCATAGTGTCGCGAACCAAAAAGGCGGTGTTAAATGTAGAAAAGAGCTTGAGGGGTATCAAGAGGAAAGGGGTCGGTTAAATGGATATCCGGATTTCCGGGATGGAAGATCTTGTCGGAACAGAGATATGTAGGCCATATAGGTGCACCAATTAAAAACACAATGAGTCTAAATTGCTACAGCGTGTGACGCATGACAGAACAATGGACAGAGATCACCTGATGGACTTGGGTGATGAGAGCACCTGGCCAGACTAACCTGATGAGGCCTGTTTGCGTGGAAACCCTCTACAAAATAGTTGACAGGGCCTCTGTAGTTTCTTTCTTCTTCACCTTCGTTGTTTCGTTGAATGCACCTGGTTACCTTTCCAGTTGGCTCTTTTCCATCATCGTAACACAGCGAAGTGCAAAACCAGCTTCACCGTTCCACACTCTTCTCTTGATCCTGGGCCCCACTACTAAGACTCTAGTCTGAAAAATGAGTGCTGTTTAGTGGAGGGTAATATGTACTCTTTGTTCTCTCTATAACTTACCATTTCGATCGGTAGAACCTTCCAGATCTAGTCACTGACTGACTCAGCCATCTAGAACTGTGGCAAACCACAACGCAATAGACTGTATGGGATTTGGAACCTCGTGGAACTTAATGGGACATTCCATTAGCACTATAGGGCCATATAAATTCTGTTTTTCTCCCAGGCCCTTCTTTTACAAAGAGATTAGAAAATAGAGGAAGGAATGAAAATGGAAATCATTGACACCTGCTATACACGAAATCGGATGAAAGAAACCCGCCCTGATGCGTGTCCCAAGGTAAGTGAATCCCCATTAATCGCCGAACAGCTAGGCCGAAACTCAGGAGGAAGCCATAGGACATTTTTGCCGTTCAGGTTTATCCACTGTCCTTGCTCAATGAAGATCGCCAGATTCCTATGGGCTGAATTAGAAGCATGATTTTCGTGCGCGGACTGAACATCGAGGGTGCCTAAGTCGGTGATGAGATATGAACCATCTTGAGAAAATTCGAGTTTGTTGACAATTCCCTCAGTGCCCAAGGTCTGCTGCAGCGCGCCCGTCGCCGGATCCCAGAGCCGCACCGTTTGATCAGAAGAGCTGGACGCCACTAGCCGGCCGTCGGGCGAGAAGGCCACCGACTCAACCCAGCCCGTATGGCCCTCGAGAGTCTGCTGCAGTGCGCCCGTCGCCGGATCCCAGAGCCGCACCGTTTGATCAGAAGAGCCGGACGCCACTAGCCGGCTGTCGGGCGAGAAGGCCACCGAGTTAACCGAGCCCGTATGGCCCTCGAGAGTCTGCTGCAGTGCGCCCGTCGCCGGATCCCAGAGCCGCACCGTTTGATCAGAAGAGCTGGACGCCACTAGCCGGCCGTCGGGCGAGAAGGCCACCGACTCAACCCAGCCCGTATGGCCCTCGAGAGTCTGCTGCAGTGCGCCCGTCGCCGGATCCCAGAGCCGCACCGTTTGATCAGAAGAGCTGCACGCCACTAGCCGGCCGTCGGGCGAGAAGGCCACCGAGTGAACCCAGCCCGTATGGCCCTCGAGAGTCTGCTGCAGTGCGCCCGTCGCCGGATCCCAGAGCCGCACCGTTTGATCAGAAGAGCCGGACGCCACTAGCCGGCTGTCGGGCGAGAAGGCCACCGAGTTAACCGAGCCCGTATGGCCCTTGAGAGTCTGCTGCAGCGCGCCTGTCGCCGGATCCCAGAGCCGCACCGTCCTGTCTCTAGAGCCGGACGCCACTAGCCGGCCATCGGGCGAGAAGGCCACCGAGTTAACCCAGTCCGTATGGCCCTCGAGAGTCTGCTGCAGTGCGCCCGTCGCCGGATCCCAGAGCCGCACTGTCCTGTCCCAAGAGCCGGACGCCACTAGCCGGCCATCGGGCGAGAAGGCCACCGATAGAACCGAGTCCGTATGGCCCTCGAGAGTCTGCTGCAGCGCGCCTGTCGCCGGATCCCAGAGCCGCACTGTCCTGTCTCTAGAGCCGGACGCCACTAGCCGGCCATTGGGCGAGAAGGCCACCGAGTTAACCGAGTGCGTATGGCCCTCGAGAGTCTGCTGCAGTGCGCCCGTCGCCGGATCCCAGAGCCGCACTGTCCTGTCCCAAGAGCCGGACGCCACTAGCCGGCCATTGGGCGAGAAGGCCACCGATAGAACCCAGTCCGTATGGCCCTCGAGAGTCTGCTGCAGCGCGCCCGTCGCCGGATCCCAGAGCCGCACCGTCCTGTCCCAAGAGCCGGACGCCACTAGCCGGCCATTGGGCGAGAAGGCTACCGATAGAACCCAGTCCGTATGGCCCTCGAGAGTCTGCTGCAGCGCGCCTGTCGCCGGATCCCAGAGCCGCACTGTCCTGTCCCAAGAGCCGGACGCCACTAGCCGGCCATCGGGCGAGAAGGCCACCGACTGAACCGAGTCCGTATGGCCCTCGAGAGTCTGCTGCAGCGCGCCCGTCGCCGGATCCCAGAGCCGCACTGTCCTGTCTCTAGAGCCGGACGCCACTAGCCGGCCATCGGGCGAGAAGGCCACCGATAGAACCCAGTCCGTATGGCCCTCGAGAGTCTGCTGCAGCGCGCCCGTCGCCGGATCCCAGAGCCGCACTGTCCTGTCCCAAGAGCCGGACGCCACTAGCCGGCCATCGGGCGAGAAGGCTACCGACTGAACCGAGTGCGTATGGCCCTCGAGAGTCTGCTGCAGCGCGCCTGTCGCCGGATCCCAGAGCCGCACCGTCCTGTCCCAAGAGCCGGACGCCACTAGCCGGCCATCGGGCGAGAAGGCCACCGACTCCACCAAGTCCGTATGGCCCTCGAGAGTCTGTAATTCTGCACTCCATTTTTCGTTAACTTGTGGGAACTGGCGTATCCAACTAGGAAGCTCTGACTTGAACTCTCTGCGGGTTATTGATGTTTTGGGGGCAAATATAAGTCCTGCGCAATAAAGCTGAAGAGGCGCCTCATCGGCTATCTGCCGATTCTTAAGAACGAAGCGCTTTCCATCGTGCACAAAATCAGATATTAAGGAATTGTCGTCGCGCTATATCTATTAGTGTAAATCTTAAACTGCTGTGTACTATGTTACTTACTGGTATAAACGCGTGGAGCAGATCAAGCATACCCACCACCTCCGATGAGAGACCCAGCAGACTCATCACCTCCACCCAGTGCAGAAAATGCTTCTGGAGGAATAGTAGCACATCTTCTATCTCGGAAGATAAAGCCTGACTCTGTTCAAGATGGTGTATCCAGTAGCGACAAGAGTACTGAAGTTCTGGTGGTAAATACTGGCGGAGAAGTTGAGGATTGATGTGTGCCCTTTGTGTGCTGGGGCTTTCCAAATTACAGATATTTTTCAGCAAATGCCTTTTCATGACTTTAAGACATAATTCAGCAATCTCTTTGTGCTTCCTTGCCTCGTCTACCAAAAATTTGCTTCTGGATTGAACCAAAAAATCCCGAAATGATAGATGTAGAATCTTCACCGGCAGATCTTGGTTAGTGGGCACACTTAGCACAGACTGAAATGAATCTAAACGATTGCTGATTAGGTCCGGCTCAATACCGAGAAACTGGGAGAGTGTGTTGACGGAGAATGGAATCGCGAGAAGAATAATAATCCCGACTATTTTCTGGAACTCGTACAGGAGCTGCTGCTGCTCCGACTCATCACTCTCTTGCTCATCCAGCAGTCGCGTCAGAATTGGCAGGTATGTCTTATCCATTCTCGATACATATTTGGCTTGGTCCTTTAGAAGCTCTGCGAGGCGCACTTTGGGTTCCCATTTTGAATTTTCGATGTAACGGCACACAGTGGCAGCCGAAATAAATAGTGGAACGGACATCGTGACCAATTCCTGGAGGACGTCATCGCCGGGCCAGTCTCGGGAAATATCTCTGTCGTGTTTGATTTTTGTAAATCGGTCCTGTAGGAATAAATATATATCATGTTCTGTCACTTCTTCGGGTATCTCATGAAGAGCTAGGTCCTGATATTCATGGTCTGCGATCTCTGAAAACCCGAGGCTGATTGGGAGTTCAGGCCTGCTGGTCAAGAAGATCCGAAGGCGAACCGCTTTTACCTTCTGTAGAAGAGGCAGTAATGGGATTATAGTTCGGACATCTTGATCATGTTCACATTCGTCTAAACCGTCAATCACTATCACAGCGGTTTGAGGTTGTCGGCCGAGTTGGTCAAGATTGAGCAGCGGTCCCAGGAGTAGTTTCTCAAACTGTTCCCTGAGCGATTTTGACGCAATATCAGGGTCATCGTGGAGTGCCTTGTGCACACCAGACTCCAGCCCAGAGATCCTGAGCATCAGTTGCCTTGTTAGTGTCGGGAAAAACTTCTTCGCGTTTCCTCGGTCCCCTTCACCCCTCTTAAAGAAGAAGCTGGCACCTAGACGGTTGGTGTCCTTGAGCGACCTTGCCACAGACCGAGATATTGTAGATTTTCCTGTCCCAGCCATTCCTTTCAACCAGAAGATACACTTTCCGTGTGGTGACGCAGCCCATTCTTCAATTTCGTTGAGTAGTTCAGTTCTAGTGCCTGGAAGACATTCATCCTCATGTCGGTTCCCAAAAGAGTCAACTGCTGCCTCTTGAACAGCCGGCAACTTGCCGAAGTCAATCTTCTGGTCCAAACATTCAACCCTCGTCAGAACGGTTCTATCCAAAGTTAGTAATAGTGCACTTCACCATGACCAACCGAACTGTATCCTACTTCTGGGTGTTATTGAGACTACTCAATTCCTGACTGACTAGACGTTGTCAGTACACTAGCTCGAACGAAGAACGGGATGACCTAAAAGATATGCTATTATATACATTTTTTATAATATTGAGTCACGAAAAGCCTTACGAAGCCAGAAAATCAGAATGTAGGATCCTTACCTTGTTGAAGTACTTGAGCTACTTGCTCGGCCCAAGGAGGCATAGCATCCACACGTTGCGGCCGTAGAACTAAGAGTAGCTCTCGTGCATATGCAGCAGCAGTAAGCGCAGCATATCGGTGCCAGTCGTCATTCTTGTGGGAGTCACAATAATCGCAGATTCCGCGAATAATGAGACATGGGACATTGTTCATAAGACCTGCAGCCTCCATTTCAAAGCACAGAATATTCAGCTCTGGGTCATTCGCAAATTTATCTCGTACAATGGCGTCTTTGAGTACAGAATTTCCTGATGCGATATTTCCGTAGTGAACATAGAGTATACGGTGGTTCCGGCGCTCTGGTCGGTCTACTACCGAGTGTAAATCACATTTGTCGCAATTGTGTCCATCCACATGTGAATAGTTTTTAGCATAAAGCCGGTCAACCGCTGGTTGTTGATAATCTTCCATGTCATCGAGACGCCGAAGATGTTCTCCGAATCTGTCCGGCTTCCTTTTATCATTGTGCAGTCTGCGCATCTCCGGAATAACTCCTAGAAGTTTCTCAGGCGGCGCGTTGAGTTGACCTGTCCTGTGAAACTGGCCATCTTTCAACTTGCCTAGATCATATTGTATCACTCCGCCGAATCCATCTTTTGGTTGGCTCACGATAACATCCCCCAATCGGATGTCATTTCGGGTACTTGGTGCGCCCCCTCCGATGCCTACCATTAATGCGAACCGCAGCTGTGGAAAGGTCCGAACCATATCTCGGGCAACGCGGGCGGCTGAATTCGTGCCATACCGACCGGCTGGAAGACAACCGATCACCACATAATGCTTCGCAATACGACCGTAGACGTATGTGTTATCATCGTTGTCTTCGCTTATCTCGGGCCCGTTGAATTCTTCGTCGAGCATACGGGAGGCACAGAAGTACTCTTCTTCTAGGGCACAGATCCATGCTACCGTGTAGGAGTCCGTTGAATCTGGGTCTCGTTGCTCAGGTCGATTCATTGGATCAGTAGAGGGAGGAGCTACTGTTTTCACGTTGTCGGTTGTGCTTCGATATTTTTTAGAAAATTTGCTGGCTGGATCAAGTTCGATTCGTCGCAAGATAGACGGGAAGGCCGTGAGAATGATATGGAAACAGAAAGTGTTTCAACTTGAGGGGAAAGAGGGGCAGGCAATAAAGGTGAGGCTGTGTGAGGACGCATTTTTATTGGTGCTCGAAACCAGCTGATCATTTTGTAACATTGCCGCCGAATAACTAGTTAGACAATTCGCTATTAATAACTTTGGCGCCAATTACTGAATGAAGCCACAACAACTTAAACCCTACGATAACTCGGGCAATTTTATCTTGGGCCACTAAAGCTTCAGGGCGATGTCACCAGTTGCTTAAGCCTCCGACAATGTTGGGCTTTTCTGGCGAGATAAGGAGGGGTAAGTTGCCGGCTCAACTATCGGCCCGAACCGACCCGGAGCCATCTCGTTGCCCTGCACCCCTGGCCAACTCAGCTTCTTCGGTTGACAGCGCGACAAAGACCATTATGGCGCCCCGACTTGCACCCTCCCAGCTTATGATGATCCGCGACATGATCAGCAGCAAATCGCTGACTACTTCTCAGATGGCCGAAGCGGCTGGCTGTAACAAACGCTCTATCATAACCATCAGTACCAACCTGCGAATGTTTGGCGATGTCCGAGCACTCTTGATCCCTGGCAGCCGTCCTCGTGTCATCACGCCCGTCATGCTCGAAGCACTATGCGACGACTTGCTAGAGAAACCAGATTTATACCTAGATGAGATGGCAGAGTTATTGTACGATGAATTCGACGTGCTCGTATCTACATACACAATCAGTCGGGCCCTTCGATCGCATGGTTAGACCAGAAAAATAGCTCGACAGATAGCACAAGAAAGAAACGCGGATCTGAGAGATCACTATCTGTATCAGCTGTCATGATTTCGCTCGTATCACCTAGTCTACATAGATGAATCAGGCTGTGATAAACGGGCTGGCTTCATGAGGACGGGCTGGCTTCATCAGGACCGGCTGGTCTCCCCGCAGCGTGGCACCTGTCCAGGTTTCTAGTTTCCAGCCAGGTCAGCGGTACCAGATTCTGCCGGCGTATTGCCAGGATAGCATTTTGATGTCGCGAGTCTTCCAAGGATCGACTGATGCTAGAATGTTCGAGGACTTTATTGAACAGCTTCTCCATCATTACGGTAGATGGCCAGAGCCAAAGTCTGTCCTTCTTATGGACAACGCGTCTTTTCACCATACTGATCGAATACAAGAACTACGCTCAAATGCCGGAGTCAAGTTGTTGTACTTACCACCGTACTCCCCTGATCTAAACCCGATCGAAGAGTTCTTTGCAGAGCTCAAAGCGTTCGTGAGACGAAATTGGCAGAAACACACAGGTGAAGATTTCAAATATTTCCTTGAATAGAGCCTTGATGTCGTGAGGGCTAGAGGAGAAAGTGCAGAAGGTCATTTTCGACATGCGAATCTTGAGGTTGAAGAGCAATGAAAAGAGATGTACTGTGTACAGTACATATATATTTTTTATAGGCCAAGAGACCGGTAGGCCAACATGGAATTAGGGGTGAAAAATTAGAGACATTTTTCTGTCAATTCTGGCGCAGAATGCGGAGTATGATCCAACCTTCTTGCCTACAGTGAATTGCACGCATTTCTATATGACAATCCATGGCCATGTGAAACAGAGTGCTCATTGACGTAATGTACAAAGGTCCATTTAAATATACCCATTTCTCAAGCTAGCGTCTTGGCGGTGGGGCCCAGAATTAAGAGAAGAGTATGAAACGGTGAGGCTGGTTTGGCACTTGGCTGTATCCGCCTGGCAAGCCACAATGCATTTTAGCATCCTTTTTCTGCCGCAATTTGCACTGACCACCCAATCCAATGACACGCACCACTACTACAGTGATCTCTTCGCGATAGGTATCAACTTGTCCTTATGAAACATTTGAGCAGGAGGTTTGCAATCTACAAGCAATTTACATCTCACTCCGCCAAACAGGCTCTGGGGCGATGAAACTCGGCCCAACAAGGCCGTACATCAATCAATCAATAGTCTTACTCCCGGTGGAGCTTCCTAAGATACAGGTGCTATGCGGGGATTTGCGCCTTCCAGTGACAAGCCTGGTGCGCATGCGAAGCTGCCCGCAGCGAGATCAAATGGAAAAGAAGAGAAAGAAACAGAGATGAGCTCTCTTCTCTACTACTGCAACGCCGCCGGAACCTTCCATATCATGTGATCATTACAGCCTCAAGAGCATCATGGAACAGATTCTTCTTCTGCGCAACGTTCCTGTGAAATATACAGTCCATGTCGGGCTCCGATTGTGAACCACCCTGATCTCCAGCTAGGCATAGAGTGGCCAACTGGATTCACTATGATGACCTGGCGCGAAGTCTTTCCGACAGCAGGTTCTCCTCTCACCCCAGGTCTGCGCATGTCGGCCATGTTCGATTCAAGGCTGGGCCAGGATCTTCTCGAGTGCAGAAGCGTCCCTGGGGACGAATCGTACCTTATACTTCTGTGGAATGGCGACCAGACTTGTCGGGTCCGAGTTCCCTCGAACAGGATGCCAGTCTACATCATCATGGGGCTCAATACGGAAACTGTTGAGCATGCGCATGAAGACCAGGTATAGTTCACGGTTGGCCAAGAGAGATCCCGCACACATACGGTATCCCATGCCATAGGTGAAGAGCGGTGCATCAGGCTGCTCAAGCCACCGCTCAGGTCGGAAAGCATCAGGATCGGTCCACACGTCCGGATCTACGTTGTCCGTTAGTTTTGAGACAAGGACAAAGACCAGGTTGCTTAAGCCACCACTCACCCATATTGCATGCCCACGCATTCAAGAAAAACACGGTTCCTTTGGGGATAACGACGCCGTCGTAGGTGACATCTTTGATCGAAGTCCGGGGAAGGGCGAGGCGAAGCACGGTGAAGTAACTGGCATTGTGTGAGATTGAGTTTCCTCTCTCTGAAGTTGGGAGTCACACTCACCGTAGGCACTCCCTCACTAGGGCTGCGACATATTCACATTTCTGATCATCGTCGGCTGAACACAGTGGTTCGTTCTGTTCGTACATCTCCTGGATGGCCTTGGCAGCCTTGTCCTGCACATCAGGACGAGACGAGAGAAGACCGATACTCCAGGCTACGAGGGTAGTGACAGTATCGAGGCCACCTGAAAGCATAGTCAAGCTGATGGAGGTGAGCTCCTCGTCGTTCAGCTTGGTCTCCTTGTCTAGAATGACGTTTGCCTGAATACACGGCTTATGGGTTCCCCTGGCCATGCGATCATCCAAATCCCGGTTCAGAGATCCAAGGTATCGGTCTCGGCGAATCCGCATCTCGGCGGCCTTTTTCGTATTTGTGCTGAAGGGATTCAGGCGCAAAAGAGGAATGTAGTCCTGCAGGTTACCAGTGGTGCTTCGGAATTTGCTAATTTCCTCCTCAACGTGGGTAATTTCATCGAAGAGGTCTTCCTCCTGCGATGCAATACGAACTCCCCAGTTCAGAGTCAAGGCGAGGCTCAAACTAAGACGTTGAATCATTGGCATCGGGTCAACCGGGCTGTTGCCGCCAGCACCATATCGGTAGAGCTCCTCCACGAATGCCTTGGATTCTACATCCAAATGTGAAACGTATGACTCGACCGATGGACGATTGAGAGCAGAGGCGGCACCCTTTCGGCGCCTTTTCAGAGAGTCGCTGTATGGGGAAGTTCCAATGGTTGTACCGGCGGTGTTGGAGAGGATCTATCAACGATTAGGTGTTAGCATATTCAGTGGACCCATGTTGCCTCGATGGAACAGGTCGACACACCTTATGGAAGGTATAGAATTCCGGTCGCGAGCTCAGAGCCTGGGCATTGTGGCCAAATAGCAACTTCGCGGACGCAGCCGAGTTCACCACAAGGACAGGAACATTGCCTAGCTGGATCTGGTACACAGCTCCAAACTGCTTCGACCATGCCCGGTACTGCTCAGCAGCGTTGACTCTGATCTGTGCCAAGTTTCCAATCAATGGAAGGCCACGGGGGCCCTTCAAGCCTTTCACGCGGGCTGAGGACCGGATAAATTCGTTCAAAATGACGTATAGGACAGGTAGGAGGACAGCAGCGATGCCGAGCGAGTGCCAGGGATACTGCAGGACCTTGCCCTGCAGAGCGGTGAGGGCGGCTGCGATAGCCATGGTGTGGTGTAATCGAAGAGTGTGCCCGTCACAGAATAGAACGCAGCTCGACTCGATGCTCAAGATATACAGAGATGCCGGCTATAGCCTGAGCGCTGAATTCCGTACTGCCCAGACTTATTGGTTCCCGCGTCACACTTGTGGGACTGGGCGATCCGCTCAATCTCCTTACCCCACATTCAACCCCAGAAGCAACGCTGGCCGAGCTTCCGCGAGCGGAGGAGTTCCGCCGTTGCGCTCTTCCCGGAAAATTAGCGCTCAAATGACAACATTGCCATTACTACGCGCCTGCTTGGTGATTACTTACACTCAAGTGTCAGGTGCAGAATTAACTAGAGGAGATATTCTGATTGAATATAAATGCTCCGTTCCATCTGTTGAGTACCAGTTCTATTCTCTTGGTGGATACGTGAAAGCATCGGGAAACCAAGATGGTCACATCTTCATGAGTACCCTTGCCCATCAGGCCGGAAAGGATGCAAAAACCCGTCCTCGGAGGAGGGGAAAAATAGACACTCCATATTCGTACCATAGGCGCAAGGCGTCCGACTTCACAGCGGTGCCCCAGCAGTTGTCCTCACACTATTCGAGATGCCTCGAAGCCTATACCTCGGACAAGGAGGCGCCTATTGAAAGCGTCGACATCTCGCGCCTTTGATAGTTGGTTAAGCGGGAAAAGTTGCAAATATTTCATCTGACTTACTCTTTGAAGGGGAACTAGCAGCCTTTCCCGTCATCACTTATTATCTAGCCCACCATCTCCGCGGCTCCTTGCCACATAACATATAGATACATTTTACGATCTCGGATGGCTGCCTTCACTTCTAGGATAGAGAAGACTTCATCCTTATCGCGTCCTCTACGGTAGCCATCGACACACGCAGTCATCTGGACATCACCGAAAGACACTGGACGAATGCGCAGACTGGATATGAAACAGTACCAACCCGATATCCAAGGATGTTCCAGCAAGCTGATTTAAAATCAACTTTGTCACCCCAATAATCAGGGGGGTGAATCACGGTACGGCATACACGGACTAGTGTCACACTTTGCTTGGAGGAACATCTGATCGGCGAGCAGTCAGGATACCGAATACGCAAACAATTTCAAGTAGATCGAGAGAATGGAGCTATGCCTTTTCTACCCGGGTAAGGGTGAGCTTGCTTTATTGCGGGTTAGTAATAATGTCGACGATGCTCATTGCTCGCTACAGTAGCTTGCAAAATCGCCTTGCGCTTCTACACACACACTTTCTTCCACAAACCCAGTTGCCAAGATCACGTTAACCTTAATCGGTTAGACTTAATAAGCCTCCTTTCTAGAACCTTCTGAAAGGTATGGTAAGGAACAAGACGATGACAAGACGGCTGCGACCTAGGCGGCGCTCGATATAGGCAGTTCGTGCTGTTCAGTCTTTCTCACCCCCAACGCCCGCTGTTTATTGTGTCAAAGATGGCTCCAAACTTATCCCCATCGAAGCGGCAGCTGATCTGTGATATGATCGAGAGCAATCTAAAAACCGCTGATATCGCTAAGGCAGCAGAATGCAGTGAACAGTCTGTGAGATATATTCGTTCCAACCTACGCATGTTCGGCAGTCCCAAGGCACCCCCAATCCCCTCCGGCCGACCGAAGAGTATCACACCACTTATGCTTGAGGCTCTTTGCCATCACCTTTCCGACAACCCTGGATTATACCTTGATGAGATGGCAATTTTTCTTCGGGAGGAATTTAATGCCTGTGTGGCTAACTCTACCATCAGTCGGGCTCTGGCAGCAAAAGGCTGGTCCAAGAAAACATCCCGGAACCAAGCGAAGGAGCGCAACGCAGATTTAGGAGACTACTACCTCAATTATTTATCGGAATTTGAGTCGTATCACCTGGTTTATGTGGACGAATCTGGATGTGACAAGCGGATAGGGTATCGGCGGACAGGTTGGGCCCCGCTAGGGGTCGCTCCAGTCCAAGTGGCTAAGTTCCATCGTGGTCAGCGATATCAGATCTTGCCGGCATATTGCCAAGATGGTGTACTCCTTTCCCGCGTCTTTCGGGGCTCGACCGATGCTCCTCTATTTGAGGACTTTATTGAGCAGCTGCTTCATCATTGTGGCCGATGGCCGGAGCCTAAATCGGTATTGGTGATGGATAATGCATCCTTTCACCACTCTGAGCGGATAAAATGTATGTGTCTCGAAGCAGGAGTTAAGCTGGTGTATCTTCCACCTTATTCTCCTGAGCTGAATCCCATCGAGGAATTTTTTGCGGAGCTGAAAGCTTTCATCAAACGCAACTGGCAGTTGTTTGAAGATGATCCGGATGGAAATTTCGAGGAATTTTTGGAGTGGTGCGTAGATATGGTTGGTGCAAGGAAAGAGAGTGCTGAAGGCCATTTTCGCCATGCTGGTCTGACAATTACGCATTATTGATTGCCGTATATATGGAGCTCATATGTATTCGAATCCTGATTCAAGCATTATCCAAGGTCACGATTAAATCCGTTTATCCGTAGAATTTGTTTTTTATTTTTTATTTTTTTCAATTTCAGAACAAGCCCTTCAGTTGGGTGGGGTGGATGTATATCTAATTTAGATCTATCATAATGAAGCTTTTCGAATTCACGTGGGACACTCTTGTGGTCGGAGACGGCAATTTGATAATCCGGCTTCTTGCTGCTGGTTGGTTGTCCGCTGCGTGATCACAACTCAACCGCCAATAGCACGAGGTGCCTTATGCAGTTCGAGATCCTCGTGTGCCCAATGACTCGTCAAGTTGCCTCACTCGCTGATGCGGGCGGGCGCTTAGTAATGCCCCAGATGCATTAGGCTGATGGCAAGGCGTCTCTGCGGTCGCAATCACTCCTCGTTACCCCTCTCCCCCCGATTCTGTTGAATGGATGAGGTTATAGCCTACCGACACGTTTAAAGCCAAGCGATATTTGCATTTCTACCCATTCACCCGGGCATTTGCGGCGGCGGCAGCGGCAACTTATGCCAGACAGTTGTTTTTCCAGATGCCCATTGAATGAAACCGATCCCCGTGGCGAGCATGGCGTCCGCTATATCGTTTGAGCGTTCGAATTCGGGGTTCCAGATGGGTGTGAACCACGGCTCGGTCACTAACCACTTCCACATGCCTATTGAAGCGATGAAAGAGACAAATACTATGCCTTGTAAGTCAACAGAAATCCTAATTAATTTAGCAGACTCAATAATTCTTTCTTAGGTGATCCATCTCAAGCCCACTATGTTATCCCATCCATGGAAAATCGACACTTTACTGGCCGTGAATCCACGCTGGATGAGCTTAAAAACAAGCTATTTCTCCAAGCGAATACTGAAAAACTAGCCCTATTCGGACTAGGTGGCATCGGCAAAACCCAGGTTGCTCTTCAGCTGGCCCGCTGGGTGAAAGCGCATGTACCAGACTGCTCTATTTTCTGGGCTCCTGCCCTAAGTCTCGAGAGTTTTGAGCAGGCATGTGCGCAAATCGCGAAAGAGCTTCAAATCTATCAGAATGCAGACGGTGAAAGTGCGATGGAAATGGTGCACCGACAGCTGAGCTCTGATAAAGCCGGAAAGTGGCTTTTCATTGTCGATAATGCCGATGACGTGGACTTACTTTCCGATGAGCTTGATCAGCATTTCCCCGCTAGTAAGAACGGCGTAACTTTGCTCACTACTCGTTCCCGCGAGGTAGCGATGTCTTTCGCCGGAAGGCATATAGTTGAGCTCCAAAAGATGACAATCGAGGAAGGAATCGCTTTTCTTACTAAGATTGTAGGAGAAGAGTCGCTTTGTGGCAAGGAATCCACTATACAGTTATTAGAGGAGCTGAACTTCCTACCTCTAGCCATTTCACAGGCCGCTTACTATATTTGTCGAAATGATGGAACGACCACACGGTACCTCGAGATTATGCAGAAAACTGAAAAAGACCGGATGCGTCTAGCGAGCAGAAACTTCCACGATAGCACTCGCTACCGGAAAATGCCAAACGCGGTGACTACCACATGGCTTATCTCATTCAATCAAATCAAGGGCTCTGATCCCTCTGCTGCTGATTTGTTGGAATTTATGTCTTACCTTGAGCCAAAGGCAATCCCACGATCTGTTCTCCCAACTCTCAATTCGGAAGAAGAGATGGAATTTGCAATTGGCACGCTGTGCAGCTATGGATTTCTGACTAGGAGAGACAATGAGGATATGTTTGATATGCATAGCCTCGTACAGCTATCAACACGAATGTGGATAACAGATGCACAGAAGACGCAACAGATTATCGCGATTGTAACCCAACATATGGAAAGATGTTTTCCATCTGATGAATACACAAATCGTGAGATATGGAGAATCTACCTACCACACGCCCTTAAAATTCTCAGGAGAGAGGAAAGCAGAGATGTAAGGGAGAGGTATAGCTTACTTTCCAAGGTCGGAAAATGCGTCCTAGCTGGTGGCCGAGCGAAAGAAGCTGTCAATCTTTTTAGAGACGTGTGTGCGTGGAGTCAAAGCCACCATGATGAAGAACATCCCTCTCGACTGGCGTCTCAGCACGAACTCGCACGGGCATATCAATCTAACGGGCAGATCAAGCAGGCTGTGGAGCTACTTGAACACGTAGTCGCAGTGCGAGAGAGAACGCTTGATGAAGAACATCCCTCTCGACTGGTGTCTCAGCACGTACTTGCAGGGGCATATCAATCCAACGGGCAGATCAAGCAGGCTGTGGAGCTACTTGAACACGTAGTCGCAGTGCGAGAGAGAACGCTTGATGAAGAACATCCCTCTCGACTGGCGTCTCAGCACGAACTCGCACGGGCATATCAATCCAACGGGAAGATCAAGCAGGCTGTGGAGCTACTTGAACACGTGGTCGCAGTGCAAGAGAGAACGCTTGATGAAGAACATCCCTCTCGACTGGCGTCTCAGCAGGAACTCGCAGGGGCATATCAATCCAACGGGCAGATCAAGCAGGCTGTGGAGCTACTTGAACACGTGGTCGCAGTGCAAGAGAGAACGCTTGATGAAGAACATCCTGATCGACTGGCGTCTCAGCACGTACTTGCAGGGGCATATCAATCCAACGGGCAGATCAAGCAGGCTGTGGAGCTACTTGAACACGTGGTCGCAGTGCAAGAGAGAACGCTTGATGAAGAACATCCCTCTCGACTGGCGTCTCAGCACGAACTCGCACGGGCATATCAATCTAACGGGAAGATCAAGCAGGCTGTGGAGCTACTTGAATACGTGATCGCAGTGCGAGAGAGAACGCTTGATGAAGAACATCCTGATCGACTGGCGTCTCAGCACGAACTCGCACGGGCATATCAATCCAACGGGAAGATCAAGCAGGCTGTGGAGCTACTTGAACACGTGGTCGCAGTGCAAGAGAGAACGCTTGATGAAGAACATCCTGATCGACTGGCGTCTCAGCACGTACTTGCAGGGGCATATCAATCCAACGGGCAGATCAAGCAGGCTGTGGAGCTACTTGAACACGTGGTCGCAGTGAAAGAGACAACGCTTGATGAAGAACATCCCTCTCGACTGGTGTCTCAGCGCGCTCTCCGAATCGTGACGCAGTCGATCAGAGTGCAGATCACGGACAAAATGTTCTCATCATCTCCCACTGATACTAGGGCTTAGTCGAACTGCTCATCCTCGAATAAATCCGCTGTATATAGTATCAACAAACTCTACTAATCCTTCTAAGTCTTGCCTCTCGGCGGCACCCATAAAAAGCCAAAATCGAGGTAGTAGAGTAAGCCTGAATCGAAGAATGTTACGGTCTGTAACAATACTATGCAAACTATGGAGCCACGGGTAGGTAAGGCACTAACCGTATATGGTTAGAGCTATCTTGGCATCGAGGATTGAAAAAGAAAGACTGAATGGAAACACGCAAGGCGATTTTGCAAGCTACTGTAACAGGGTAGCGGACGCGATCAACTTCCAGTCCTGAAGTCCAGGCAATGTCCCCCGAATTCCAATAGCATAGAACTTCAGGAATGGCATCCTGAAGATTAACATGATTAGACAAAGCGAATCACTTAGCGCTCACTTTTAGCGTTCAAATACCGCCAGGTTTCATTGGCATAGAGAAATTAGCTCAGACCCAGTGGGGGCCGGATTTATCGTTGATGCCTACCATCGCCTGCAAGGCTGGGACTGCGCCACCAACTCGCTCCCCAACGACACGCGGCAGGGACATTCTTAGCTGAATTGCTCCCCCCGAATATTTTCCAAAACAATAATTATCGAGTCTTTCCCTTTGAAGTCGCCGTCCACATCACGCTCAGTGGAGATTCATTCACAGAATTTATTTTCATCATGTCGACTGTCGATCACAAGAACCCCGGATCTCAGGACCTCGCTCCTCAGTACGAGGATCTCTTTGCGGAGCCCTCGTCCAAGCCGATTACGGGAGTAAGTCCACAGTCTGGCTATCGGGATATCTGCAAAAGATATCCAAGGGCAATTCTGGGGTCTGTCTGATACTGGAATGCAGATACATGGCCTTCTTAGAACTACGATACTAACATCTCATGCATGAACGTATAGTATGCCCGTGTTTCCCAGAATGATGATCACGGCGATGTGGAAGGTCAGGCGCACGAGCACGACGGCTCCCCGGGCGCGATCAAGCTAGACACCTCGATTGTAGGAAGAGGTGATGGATTGGCACCGCATATCCACTGCGAGGTCTGTGATCGACGTTTGGATCGGCGGGAGAGGCGGCGCAGTCAGGCCCATTGCTGCCGTGCGGTATCGGCGACCTTTGTTCTCCTGGCGCTGTTCCTCATGATTTTTGGGATCGTCGCGATGGTAGTCACCCACAAGCGGAGATATTAGATTTGTTATCGCCGTGCCAGCCCTGATGGTCAGTGGTTGGGGTTCAGTGCGGGAGTTCCTTGTTTGCTGCCCGTTTATGGTGAGATAGGTATATAATTACGAATCAGATGTGCCATTGGGAATGCGACATTGCGAAGGCAGTGAACACTCCTCTCTATATACATCTACATGCCAATGATCTATTCTGCTTCCTGATACAGACGACAATAACGAACGATACACAAAGCAAAAGATGAGAACGGATGCAGGCGGAAGGATGGTCTGTCTGTTTCGACCAAAGGAAAGGGAAACGGTTTCAAGATAGGGTATATCGGGGTCATTGTGCACATCCAAACGAGATGCCCAAGGTCGGCTCCCGGGGGTTGGCTGGGAGATCCTTTGAAAACTTGTGATTTCGCTCCAAAATCTCGGTCACGAGTTCATAGGGAGACAATGGTATCATTTTGGGTGGGGTGAGGGCAAACTCGACATAATCGGATAAATTATTCGTTGCGCATCTGGCGGAAGAAGTCCATCATGCCAGTGAACACAACGAGCAGGATACCACCACCGGGGCCCAGACGGAGCACCTTGGGGATGAAGCCCTTGTACAGGGCTCCGAAACCCTCCTCCTTCATGACAGTGCCCACGGCGGGCCAAGCCCAGTTGTACTTAGGGGTTTGGCCGGCAACCTTAGTGGTGTTCTGGATGCGGGACTTGACGACGTCCATCGGGGTGTTGAGAAGTGTACCAGCAATACCACCAACAGAACCGGCGATCAGGTCATTGCGGGTCTGCTGGCTCTTGTTGCCGGGCTCGGGCTTCGGCAACTGGGCGCGAACCTGGAAGATACAGCCGAAGTAGCCTGCATTCCACAGGATGTGACGCCAGAGAGTCGACTCCAGACCGTTGTACATGGCCAGAGGGCCCTCCTGCTGAACAATCTTCTTCACCACATCCAACATGCCGTTGTACTTGCCGGCGGAAGCCTTATCTTGCAGACGGATCTTCACCAGCTCGAACGGAACCACCACGAAAGCCTCGGTCGCACCAGCAGTCGCACCGGTCAGGATCGCCAAGCTCTGGGTCTGCTTCTCCACGCCGAACAAACCACGGTAGAAAGAGCCCCAGCTGTCGTTGGCGGCAAATTTGGTTGCACGCTTGGGGGCCTCCATCAGGATAGGCGCGGAAATACCACGGTACAGACGAGAGAAACTGTAGAGATTCAAAGGCGCGTGAGCCCCGGGGATGATTGCATGAGGACAAACGAGCTGAAACTCACCCTTCATGCTTGATGATCTTGCGGAAGCAGTCAAACATGCCATTGTAGTGCTCAGCACCAGCGACGGCGGTTCCAGTCTGGAGTTGACTATGAAGAGGCGATGCTGCATTAGCCTACAGTAATCGGGTCCGGATGAACCATCCGATTAGAGGAGGGGTTCACACATACACTCGAGTCTTGACAACGTCCAACGGGTACCTGTCAGAGGCGCATTGTTAATTTCTATCAATCCCCATACTGTGCTGGGCGTTCGCTTGTTTCGCAAGTCGATCATGCGCCACGGGGGAAGGGAGTGGTAGGAAAAGCAAAATCGTACATCAACAGGATCTGCTCGTGTGGGGAGATGTGCGATTAGTCAGTGGACGACTTCACTGGGTTCGCCACACGCGACAAAGCCGACGGTAAACGCCTCTAGGGACATTATTGCATACCTCAGACACACCAGCCACCGCACCGGCGGCGAACTGGTAGATGAAGGGGAGCGGCTGTTGCGGCTTGTCGGACATGATGGGCGACCGGCGGACCTGGGCGGGCGGAGTTAGCGTCGGTGGAGGGGATCGAGACCGTATGGCAGACCCACCAGAAAGACGAGACAGCAACGAAAGAAAGAAGGAAGGAAGGTAAAAAAAAAGAGAGAGATGAGATAAGAGAGGAGGAAAAGAGGTCGTAGCCGGTGTCGGCAAGATTCGGTGATTTCCCCGGAAGCAACTGCCTCGCTGGGGCCTTCACCGCAGGAACGAACTGCCGCCGATTACTAATGCCGGCACAAGGACCGGGCTGAGTCAGCCCCATGGGGTTTTGATTTTCCCCAGGTGCATCCCGCAACCTGATGCGCCTGGTTGGATAATAATAGAATAGGTAGCGATTGGCGAGTAGTAGCCAAAAGTTGGATCCTACGGGTGATGAAATAGAAAGGCATCGAAGCATGGCTCGTATTGTGCTTACAAGCAGACACCACCTTTTTCTTGTTTTCCCAGGTACCTACTAACTACCTACCAAAGGGATTAATTATCCCATGGTCCTCTCCCGAAATATATAGCAAACTTTAACATTAACCTTGGGTGTGCTAGCTACACCTATCCAGGGTTAAATTGATACGGACACTCACGTACGAAGTTCAGACGAAGCACTCTATAGAGTTATTTTGCAATAGGGTAGGCAGAAGTCTTGGAAATAAAGTAAGGTTGCCATCTAGTAATTTGTTTATCTCTAAAATCTAAACATCAGGCCGTATCCCGTATAGGGTATTCATCAGCCAAAAATTCCACAAGATTCTCCAACGCCATCTTTGCACCGCTGGTGCACAGCTCTAGTGAGGCTCACAGAGGAATGTGCTGATATGACATTTCGCTGGTGGTAAAGTATTCCTATATCCATGAATTCATAAAATTCCGCCAGTATCCAGGCCTCATAGAGCCAGGATGATGGATTGCGGCGGGAAAGGGGAATGTCACCGGGGTTTCCGGGAGGATATGTCTGTGACAATGGCCAGAGTCTGGCACGGCCTGATTTGGACGCAGGTCTTGCTCTCAAAGCCTGATGTGCATTGTGTTCGATGTGGAGGACTCTATTGCATGTCTGCTGCCAAGAGGCAGCCTCCGAGATTCACGGTTCCCGGCGTTATCTCTAGGTCCTAGTGTCTTCAATGCCGGCTTTTGAGATACTGTCTCAGTTTGATCGAATGCTGTTTGTCGGCCTGTTCTCGCCATAAGTAGTCCCGATCCAGCCGGGAGCTGCTCATACATTGCGAAGAATCGATTTGATTTCATCTCGGACCTGTTCAAACTGTCGTCGGAGTTCAGTCTCCAGCGGCAGAAAAGCGAGATCGAACAAGCTGTCATCCGCCTCGGTCGGGAAGTGATCCTCGTCTACTTCATAGTCGATATTGTGTGGTGAGTCCGGGGCGGACTGAGGGCCGCGAGTCACCATCCCAGGGTCAGTTGGGTTCTGCATCTCCGCGAAGTCCAGGTGTTGAAAAGGGTCCGGTGAGCGGCGTGGGCTTGTACGCGCGGAAGAAAATGAAGGTTGTTGCCGGCATCGTTGGAAAAGAAGATCGATGAACTGAAGGACGCGATGAAGCTCGCCAAAAACCAGGCTTGCATGGGCTACGCGGTCCTCGCCATCTGCGGGACCTGACGCGGCCACAGCGGCATGCCGAGCTAAAACATCCATCGCAGTAAAGACGAGTAGATAGCGGAGTTGATGGTTGCTCTGGAGGCAGGAACATTCCAATACGGAGGTCGCCACTTGTAGAATGTAACGATTCAAGGCTATGGCGTCGTTGACTCCGGTGGACCCTGGTGAATCTGCCCAGGGGATAAATGGATTGCTGGCATTCTGGGCCCCGGCGAGCTCGGTCAGCATTTTCCGTGAGCAGCTACTCTGCCCTATCAGCGTTCCGTGGCAGAGGTTACTAATAGATGATGAGGATGAGGATGGCGCTAGGCAGTCGAGCTGGGCCTGCATCGGCAGGTCACCTATTGAAGGCCATAATTGGTAGGCGTCAAAGTCCAGAGACGAGGGCAGCGTGTCTGCGATATCGCCAGTTGTGCCTCCCATCGGTGCTTTCATCTCACTCGCAGGGCTATTGAAAGGGGAATGTAGCGACCCGAGGAGGAATGGGGAGAGATCTATGCCCGGCGATAACCCGGTCCCAGACAGTCCATGGACGGGTGGCAAAGGAAGCCCGCAGATCTGGTCCACGAGGGGACTGGGCAGCGAGGCCGAGCCTTCGGTGGTAGTCCCATCGTCCGGCTTCGTGCTTGCGGCAGTTATCGAGGTTGGAGAGGAGGAACGGGCGGGGCGGGGCGGGCTGGGCGGGCTGGGCCTGGGGGTCCCGACCCGATCGGCGGACAAGATTCGCGCTGAGGCTGGGCGCCGACCCGCTCGGTGGGAGAGTTCATAGTTGCAGCGGAGACCACGGCTTTGACAGCGGACACACGTCGGTTTTTCCTTACTGCATTTGACTTTCACATAGGCACACTGGCTGCAACTCTCTTTCAACTTTCGACGTGGTGGGCTACCGGGACCTCGCATGGTTACCGGGGGAGAATATCGTCAAGGCGTTGAAGACTTGACGGGTAGGCTAGTTATAGGTGGAGGCGGAGGCGAGTTGTTGCAACAAGACTGGAGAACCACAGGGATAAACCACAGGGCATCGACCGTCATCTTTATATCTATATCCAGCCGGGTATGCAGTGCATGACTGGGGGCCAAGGGCGATCTGCCGCAACGTGGTCCACGATCCACCGACTACCGAGTGCTGCACGTTGGGGGGCGGTCATGAAAGTCTCATCTGAGGTAGTATTGATCTCATCGTAAGATTATCAGCCCCCTGAACGTGTAGCGCAGGTGGGAGAGATCTGATTGGCCCCCCATTGCCCAAATTCCTCGTGTCCAAGGCAGAACCACGCAGGGGAGCTGTTTCATCTGCAGAACCAGCTGCGGGCCGTATTGCATACCAAGGGCCATGCGCTTGCTGGCCATGTGGCTTCTTTTGGGGGCCAGCAGTTGGGGGCCTAGACTGCGAGATTCGACAGGATTTGCTGTTTTGGGAGAACGACGAGGAGCCCGGGATGGCATGTAAGCACGGTGCCATGTGTTTGTTCGACGCGGCATCGTGCAGTTACTACTTGGCAATCTCAAGTGGCCTGCATAGGAAGGGCATTCCTCGCCCGTAACGGTCTCTTCGTGTCCGTGTCTGCAGTATCTGAGCCTTGCAAGCCTTGTGGGCCTGCTATACATAGTGCGATAAGGCTCACGCGGAGCATTCTTTCTGTTTTACATTGCCTTCTTTCGATCGAGCGCAGTCGCTCACCCCACTACATTGCTGCCCCACTTCTCTGCAGGACACGAAGGAAATGGTGCCGCGCCACCTCGCCTCAGGATCGACGTAACCCTCTCGCATCTGGAGCTGACAAAGGAAAGGGTAGGGGGTTCGTTACAAGAAGCGTCGATCGGCAACGCTGAAATTGGAAGGTTGTTTGGCTCTCCAGACACATCTGAAAGAGGAAAATGTGATGCAGTACCGTTACTTCTACTGAGATAGAACTATGCGGAGTACTAGACTAAGCCGTGGGCGTTGGCCCGGAAAGATGTCCGACCGGGATCAACTCGAGGAGGCAAACATGGGGGGCCCTGGGGGAGAGAGGGGGGCGCCGGGGGGGAATTGAGAGACGCGCCATTCCGAACCCACGTCAGCGTATGGAAGGAATATGGCAACGTGATGGGACATGGTTGACGGACAAGAACGGTATCCAGTGCGACGAAAAAAATAATTGTTAGGCATAGTTGGCAGTGGGGTGTTTGGCGGGAGGCCGGATAATAGCCGTCACTCGTATTTGCTCGAGGAAAGTAGAAACTAACTTCGCCACGATTAGACTTCTCGATATCCTAATTGGGCATTCTAGAACTCAAACCGGTTTTCGGGTCGTGTAGACGTACCAGAAACGTGTGATTCGAATGCGAAGGGTGCCATCCAATAGGCCACTGTAAAGTTTTGTATACTCGATGGATACAAAAATGGAACTAGCCGGCCAGTGCCATGTTGCCGATAGTCCGAGATGGCGCTCAAGGCAGCGCTTATCCAATTGCTTTCCGCAGTAAGCTGCATGTAGGCTGCATGACGAGCCCCAAACTGGCAACTCGTTTGATGGGTGGCTGACACGCTAGGAAACCCTAGTCTGTCCGATGGTATGGCCCCATGAACTATCCTTGAATAGCTTATAGCTGGGGCGCCAGAAATCAGGGACCAAGAAGCTATGCGGTACCCAAGCCCCCACTCCCAAACACGTTTCGTGTGGTTGTTTCATCTGCCTTGCTTAAGGGTCCACGGGGCCAAGGACCATGAAGCGCGACGCTCAGCCCGGGGGCCTAGGGGCGTCTGCTAACTTAAATTATATCTGGTTCTGACACGAGAATGCACATGTGGAAATGGTAAAGATAAATTTTCGCGGGTACATTTAGGAGCTGGATACCTAAAAGACCCATGAGAAATACTGTACTGGCAACCGGTTTTGACTTGTCGGCTAAACTAACTAAATCTCCGGGATTAGAAAGCGGGAACCCAATTTTCCTTGCTCACCATTGAACTTGAAGAAAAATGTTTAGTCTTTCCTTGGGCTAATGCAGGTAGTTGATCCTCCTGCCCGGTCAGTGACCGAGTAAAGCGATGGTGGGGCTCATGGTAAGCTTATGCTCCGGCCGATCAGTTCCGACAACATTTCAAAACCGGTTAGAGCTGCGAAACCCATGCTCGCTAGAGAACTAGACAGAAAGGGGATAGTATCGTACCTTTGTGGTTCTGATGCTTCACATAGTTACTTTCTCTATTTCTGGCGGGGGTAAATCAAATGTCTTTGGCCTAAGAGTTGCGCGTGGACAGGGCTATGCTATCAGTAATACTAGACAACGCAAAACGAGTATTTTCAAATTAATACAATGTGGGCATGTTGTGAGGCAAAGTCGTCAATGCTGAAAGGTATGTGAGTGCCTCCTAGCATTCCAATTATGTTTTTGCATATTCCCATTGAACATCGCTTGTAAACCCTAATGGCTATAGGTAGCCTACAAATTTTGATTGTTATTGGCCTGTCTGGTGGTAATGATAAGCAGTAAGCTTTCAGCTTGCCAGGCCTTGCGAATCCTTTGCTGCTGTTACACTTCGCAATCATCACAAAGAGAGTCCATGCAACGAAGATATTGAATCCGAGGAAGGAAAACAAAAGAAAGGGAGATGAGCTCTGTCTTACTTCTACGCCCCGGAACCTTCCATGTGATGTGGTCGTTACAGCTGCAATGTCTTTGGACTATAAGATTTCGATTCGAGTATTCTCCATAGGGACTAATTGATACCATTGCTATATGAGTGAAAGATATTGAAAAGAAAAGTGTAGAAAACAGCAGAAGCATGAGATCCGCGCCCTTCCCTACTCTTTCGGCGACTGCATCTAACTCCTAGCAAGGACTTGATCAATGAGATCGCGGACCCGCGGTGCGTGTTTCTTTTGCTGTTTCATCTCAGTCAGCGATAGTCCGTCAAAACACCGTTCCCTTTCTTGGAAAAAGAAAGCGCGGGACAACTCACCATCATCGTAAAATGATCCGCACCCACCACCTTCGCCAGCGTAAACTCAGCACCAGGCAGCAGTTTTTCCCACCCATCTGGACCAAATTCCTGCCTCCGTTTCAACATAAAATGATCCCGGCCCATCTTAAGGCCCAAATCTGGCGCATCATCTGCATCCATGACCGTCTCACAGGCCCAGATAATGCCCACGTTGGGCACCCTGGCAGCCTGCAACGGAACAGCTTGATATGGAAGCATGGTCTCCATGGTCCTTAGGAAATGGGGAATCAGTGACGCCGGTGGCACGTCACCCCCAAATAGTCCCCGCCGACCGCAGTATTCATAGAAACCAGATGGGAGAGTGCCCAGTTTCCGGGGCACGGGCGAGTCAATAATAATTAGACTGTAGACTTCTGCACCGGTTTGGATGAGATGGCTAGCAACTGCAAAGGCAAAGGCACCGCCAGCAGACCACCCGCCTAGATGGTAGGGACCGGAAGGCTGACGACGGATGATTTCATGGCAAAAGCTGGAAACCATGGCAGTGGGAGTGCAGTTCATTTCCTCCGGGTTACGGACGTAGGGGCAGTTCAGGCCGACAATGGCGACGTCCGAGGAAAGGCGAGGAATTTGCACGTAGGAGGTTGCGGGAGCCCGAGCCGTCTGGAAGGAGGAAAAGTGTTTTGCGTGCGAGTTTGGGAATGCCCTGGAGGATGACAGAGGTCGCAGGGCGGCACTCAGAAGAGAGATTTGCAAGCCGGAGGGAGGGATCGGTGTCGAAGTCACCGTCACCATCGCTGCCACTATCATCAGGGGTTGTGATGGGGGATGCATCTGATGAGGAAGAGACGCTTGAACTGGCATCTTCTTGTCCTGCCTCACCATCGTCCGTGTTGACCAAGAAGATCTTGAGGTCTCCGACAGTAGGGCAGTTAAGGAAGATGGAGAAGTCCGCATCTAGGTCCACATGAAGCTCCTCTCGCAGCCGACTCTGAATGACCATCGAGCAGAGTGAATCAACACCAATGTCGGCAAAATTGCTGTCATCAGTCAAGTCCTCGAGGCTTAGTCCGCTCTCATCTGAGACAATTGCGAGCGCATCCTGGACCAACGAAGTCGCCATTGCGGCTTTCTTGGGCTTCGATTCGGATCTGGGCTTCGATGAGCATGCACGGTCAGTAAGGCCGGCGGAATAGTGAACTGTCTCGTACCTGGTACTTTGCTCTTCCGCGACTGCGATAGGGATCTTGAGGTCTGGCCCCGAAGAGAAGGACGGAGTGGAAGAGGATGCGTGCTGATACCCGTCAAAGCCCAATGGAGCTGCTTTCGTAAGATCCTGCACTGAGTAAGGGGCGATGGTGGAGGAAGACGATGGGAGACGAGTACTATCGAAGGATCTTGAAGCTGACACTGAAACAGGCTTCTCAACAAGTTCAATCTCGACAAGCTCTTCCGAGGGCTCCTCCTCAACAGGCTCCTCGACCATTACGGCGGAGGATTCAGAACTGGACCCGGACCCAGAAGCCCCATCCAGCTCGACGAGGAAAGACTTCAATTGCTTCACTGTAGGGCAGCTGACGAAGATCGAGAAATCAGCATCCAGGTCCAAGGCAAGGTCCTCGCGCAGGCGACTGCCAATCACCATCGAGCACAGCGAGTCAATGCCCATGTCGGCGAAATTGCTGTCATCGGTCAATTCAGCCTCAGCAATTCCACTTTCCTCGGACACAATGGCCATGACTTGGGCGATGATAGGCGGAGTGGGCCGGCTAGATTTTGGCGGCGCGACAGGCTGCGCAGAGGGTACTGGGGGAGCTGGTCGCTCGGGTTGCATGGGGATGACGGGCTTCACAGCACGCTTGATTGAGGGCGGTGGCTGGATGGCCACGCGAGGTGAAGGTGCTGGTAGCTGTACCTTCGCGGTTGCTTTCGTCGATGATGGAGTCAATCCCCTGGGCGCAGCATCGTTGGTCTTGGTGGGACTACTCCTCTGGTGAAGCGACTGCGTGACGACCTTCTGATACTTGCGGGGCATGCGTTGGACCTGCGTCAAAATTAGTCCACCGATCTACGAATCAATGTAAAAGCGAGGGAACTTACAGTCACCCCCTTGAAGAAAGCCACCAGTCTGCCCTGATCCAGAACAACCGTATCACCGCGATAGAACTCATGCCCATCAGCGTGCATCTGCACATAAAGCTCGTACTTGGTATCTGCCTTGAGCTCTTCGTACAGCTGGAAGCTTAACCAGCCATGGCTGATGAAAACTTCCACGTCAAGATCCATACAACCCCGAGCGTTAATTGCGAAGCCTCCCACTTGCGTAAAGGCATCGATACAGCCGGGATGAGCAGCAAAAGTTCCCCCAGGAGCAATATTGGAGAAGTTGACGATACAGGTAGCTTCTAGAGTATCCTCATCCACGACTAGATCATCGAGCAGTTTATAGTCAGGACCAAAGTCAGCAACTCGTGACATCAGTCGGTATCCGCTTTTCTTGTTGTAGCGCGTCAGTTCCCCTTGGGCCACATCATCCCGCAGTCGTTGGATGCGAGACTTGTAGGCAGGAAGACCCGCTTGCATAGTCTTGAGGAGAGAGCTGTCGGAGAATCTCAAGATACCATATCCGTGTCGCGAGGTAGTCTTCCCATTTGCCTGAGAGAGAATGCGTTGTCAGTGACCATGATCAACTTGGAGTAAGCGAGGTCTGGGATGGGGCTCAGTTGAAAGTAACCTACATCAACGCTGTAGAACTCAATTTTTCCATCGCGTAGACTGTCAGGCATGTTTTCGGTAAACGGCGCCGTCAAAGAGACTCGAATAGGCTGGGGTCCGCGGGCATGCGGCACCAAAACCTTATCAGCGACCACTTCGGCCACATCGAGGACGACAGAACGCCCCGAGGCAAAGCGCTGGTGGGCATACTTCCCAAGCACAAGCGCCATGTCGGCAAACCAAGAGGGGACAGTGAACGGAATTCCGTTGACAATGTGCCCGGGTGCGAGATGCTTGATATCGTCCCGACTCAGGTCTCCTTCAAACACCAAGCGCAGGGTACCCGCATCCACAGATTCTTCCACCATGCGATGCACCGTAGAAGTTTGAGGCTGGGGAATAGACTTCCTGGGCGCCTTTGGGGGTACAGGAGGCGCGGCCTGAACAGATGCCTTGGGTGACACCTTTGATTGAGTGGCGTTAGGTCGACCATACGGTTTGTAGATGCACCAGTCATTCTCATAGTCGATCCAATAGCTCTTCAAGTCCCACCCGTAGGCAGGCAGCTCGAGGACAGTGTGCGCAGCATCAAAAGGTGCATGATATGCACACCAGTCCAGGTCAGCGCCGCTCTCATAGAGAGCCTGGAGCGCAGCAGTGAGGTTTGGCCAGACCGTGGCACCACGCTGGAGGATTGGGAGAGTCCGCATCTCCTTCCCAAGGGTGGCTCGAACCATACCGCACACGACAGGGTGTGGGCCAATCTCCAAAGTAAAGGTTTTAGCATCAATGACTTGGGCAGACTGGGCAGCCAAGAGAGCACCTGCCATGTCCACGGCTTCGCGACAGTGCCGAGCAAGGTACTCAGGAGAAAACACGCCGTCAGCCTGGACGACGGATCCGGTCAATGGACACAGTACGGGAACCGTTGGGGCACGGAATCTGGCTCCTGCGGCAGAGGTAGTGAACGGAGCCAAGATGGGATCCACCTGGGCCGAGTGGAAGGCAAATGGAACCTTTAATAAAGTGGCGTTGATGCGGTTCTGAGCCAGGATAGCCTGGGCGGCCTGAACTTGAGCATTCGATCCGCTGACCACTAGGTCTTCAGGACCATTGACACAAGCAACCTCACATTGCTGATGAGCCAGTAGGTGGGAAATGGTGTGCCGGGACCCCTTGATGGCTAGCATGGCATGGGTACCTTGCTGGCAGAACTCCTGCAAGAACTGCGCCCGTTGACCGACCAGGAAGAGGGTATCAGCAACAGTCAGCACACCGGCTGCCTGGAGCGCGGCATACAGACCCAGGCTGTGACCGGTAACCGCATGGGGTCGGATACCAAAGGAGATCAGAAGCTTGGTCAGTGCCATCTGGATGGCCGTGGTGGCCAGCTGCACGGTGACGGGCGGGTACTGGTCGATGCTCCCGTCCTTCTGCTGGAGGATTTGGAGAAAGGAGGGGAAACCAAGCCCTTGAGCCATGAAGTCAAAGTGCTCAATATCCGATCGGAAGGTTGGGTATGCCTCCAGCAGCTGGCGGCCCATGCCTAGGTACTGAGCCCCCTGCCCGGTGAAGGCGAAAAGCACCTTGGGCTTAGACTTGGGTCGCGTACTGCCATCTCCGCGATCCAGAGCAGCCTGCAACTTGTTCGCGATTTCATTCACGTCGGATCCGCTCGCACTGACACGGAAGACATGTTGCTGGCGACGGGCAGTGGTTGTCCAGGAAAGCTGGGCCAACGAGAAGTCCGGGTTCTGCTGTTCTTCCTTGCGGATGTAGGCCACCAGCTGCTGCAGGTTCTTCCTGAGGGCCGCTGCCACATGCCCGGAGACAGTCACGATGTGGCTGTTTCGAGGATCCTCCTCGGTCTCGGCGGCAGGCAGGACTGGTGCATCCTCCAGAAGTAGAGCGGTGTTGCCTCCGGCTGCACTGAAGTTGTTGATGAGAGCCCGTCGCGGGCGGCCCGACCCGCGCGTCCAAGGAGTGGGTCCCAGCGGGATGTGGACGTGGCGCGCAGGCAGATCGGGATAATTGCGATTGATGCGACTGCCCGTCTTGATTCCACAATGCGGCGGGATGGTGTCATGCTTCATCATCAGGAGCACCTTGCAGAGACTGGAGATGCCTGATACACCTTCACCATGGCCAATATTGGCCTTAACAGTGCCCACATGCAGCGGGTTCTCCGCCGTCCGAGTCGATTCGTCGGGGGCAAATACCCGCAGGACCGACGCCATCTCCACGGCATCGCCCACCTGAGTGCCGGTTCCGTGCATCTCGACATAATCGACCTCTGAGGAGTGGAGATTCACGGTGGACAGAACGGCATTCATGTTGTCCACTTGGGCGTGGACGTGCGGGCGGGTCATCGAATCCGCCATGGCCGAATGATTGGTCTTCACATCCAGGATGACGCCCAGGATGGGATCTTTCTCCGCGATGGCATCCTCCAGTCGCTTAATCACCACAGTTGCAACGGCCTCGCCTCGGCAGTAGCCATCGGCAGCGTCGTCGAACGGCTTACAGTTGCCGGTGCGCGACAGGAAAAAGCCTTTGTCCAGGCCAGTGTGGCCGTCGGGATTGATGCACATGTTCGTACCTCCCGCGATGGCAGTATCGCAATCGCCTCGCCAAAGCGAGTTACATGCCAAATGAATGGCTGCGAGACTGGATGAGCAGGCAGTGTCATTCGTGTAGCTGGGCCCGCAGAACTCGAAGCAGAAGTTGATGCGGCCTGGAATGAAGGCGCGGTTACCACCGGTGATGAAGTAAGTATCGATGAACTGCCCGCTATTGCACTCTAGATAATCATTGCTGGTCACTCCATGGAAGACGCCGACCCGATCCTGTTGACTTGCGGGCGTGGTGTTGGAGACGAAGCCCGCGCCCTGGAGTGCCTCGTACGTCGTCATCAGGGCCATGCGCTGGGCAGGATCCATCTGAGGGGCCTCCTTGGGCGAAATGCTAAAGAACCGCGGGTCGAACTGGTCTGCAAAGTCCAGCCAGCATCCCCACTTGGTGCCGCCCAGATTGTGGCCCTTGCCATCGTGGGTGACGTGGGTTCGCCAATCCCATCGCTTTGCCGGGACCTCTTTGCAGACATCCAGCCCCTGGTAGAGCAGGTCCCAAAATGCCTCCGGCGAGGGCGACTCAGGGAAGCGACCGGACATGCCCACGATCGCCAACTTGGATCTCGCCCGGGGAGTCGAATAGAGCCGAGCTTCCTGCAGTCCATCTAGAGGCTGGACGTGGACATTGGCCATCTCCTTGAGGCGTGCCGACAGATTGTGCTCGAGGTTGGTGGCGATCGGTGTAATGGTGATTGCCTCTGCTCCACTGCCACCGACGAGAGAGCGGAAATTGCTCACGACCTTGTCCCATCGAATGGGCTCCAAGAGACAATCGCCCAAGGCGCGCTCGAGAAGGGCGACAAATCCGCCAGCCCACACGGGCACGCCGCTGGCACCGGAGATGACTGGGAGCTTGGCATTAAAGCCCGACCACTGCGCAGCGACTGTAGTCTCGAGGATGGTTGCCACGTCTTTTTGGGAGAACAGGTGTCGGCCGTGCGCCGGGAGGAAAATCGGGATTGGCTTTGACTGGTACTGCGCAAAGCCAGGGGCAGATTGGAGCTCCTGCAACACAGAGGGACTTCCACTGATCGTGAGGGCTTTGCCAGCGTGGGCGCTGATAAAGGGTTTGGACAGATGTGGCACACCCTTGGTGCGAATGAATTCTCCCAGGCCCGCGCGGGCTACCTGCTCGTCCAGTCCAAAGAAGAGCATCGACCACTGACTGGGCTGTCCGGCTTCTGGGCACTCGATGCGGTCTCTCACATCCACGGCGAGAAGTCCGAGGCGTAGGGCGACCTGCACCGTATGCACTGCCGCTGGCAGCAGTTCGGACAGCGAACTGGAGGAGGCGATCGCGGCGGCGGCAAGCCCGCCGGTGCAGAGGCCTACCAGGTAGGCTGATCCGGGAGAAGGATATACAGCGCCAGGCTCCTCATAGTGGCTATGCGAGATATTATGAGACCGTGCATTGTATCAACATGGCACGCTTGGACTTACCAGATGAAGGAGCCCAACTGAGTCAACGCATGCAAGGATACTTGGAAGGCCGGGCTCAAGGTGCCTTCACAGTACTTTTGCAGCAGGTGTGCGAGACTTGCGCTCCGGGACGCTTGTCGTTCGGCCGCTGAGAGCCACAGATTGCTCTGTGCGCGAATCACATAGTGCGACTGCTCGAGGAAGGCTGCCAGGATGGGCTTGGTCTGGCAGCTCAGCAGGCGACGAAGATCCGGCGCGAAGTCATAGGTTTGGTCGCCGAAGAGAAAGATGTGTGTTTCGGGCTTCATGTTGGGCAAGGCTGAATCGATTTATCAAACTGCTTGTAAATTGAGCTGAAGGGATTGATTAGGATGCCGTGGTCCAGTTGGGCTGTGAGGGAGAAGTATCACGGGGACGATCATACCTTCAACGTCCTCACCGAGCTGTTGGACATAGAAAATGGTAAGGTCAATGAGGGAATGGGTGAGGAATGAATGACCAGTTTCTATCTGTCTATAATAACAAGGGGGCACAGTGCTAGCAAAATCTACGAGGGAGTGGTGAGTATACATACGAATCTGTAAACACGCGATCCAACCGAAGCATCGCCCGTTAAGCCATCCAAAGTGGCCCCAGCTCCTCCATCGGCTGCCGTGGCACTCATCGGAAAGCGATCGACGATGAATGGGAGTCACTCTTGCGGGTCCCTTGCACTAAGCCTTTGTCGCATTTCGTCTGCCGGTCAGCTATGTCCGACTGGGGCTGCGTGTAATTCAGCTGACTCGCTCTGCGAAAACGCGCCACCCGAGCGCTAGCCGTTGGCCCCAACCTCTCGAAACTGGACTCTTTGTGGTGTACCCAACCCATCTTTTTCTGGATGTTCCCACTTGTCACTGAATTATGTTGGCTCGCCAGACAACTGCCGGCCGTGGGCGACTCCAAGCAACAGTACCTAGATCCGTTCTTCATCTGCGCACTCACGCCAATGGCCGCTTCTGTGTTCCTCAGCAGACGATACCAACCAGGTCGATACGCCCCATATCGCGCCCTTTCTCAGTAACAGCAGTTAGGCAGCTCATGGTCAGCAACGTCATGATCCCGAATATTTTTGTCCCGCCGCTCATGTTTGTCGGGTTGCTTGTGACGCTCTGGGCTTGGAAATGCTTCTGGATTATCATGATGCAGGACCGGCTGCTCTACATGTCCTGGATGCCTCCCTTCGCGCGATCCGAGAAAATGGAGGATTATCAGGCCGAGTGTCGACCTGTGCAGTGGCAGGAGACGACCATTCGGAGTCTGGACCGGACTAAGTTGGCCCTCTGCATCGGGACTCTTCCTGGCAAGGAGGATGCAGCGTCTCATCCTTCTTCCTTGCGGTCTGCTTCTCTTCCGCCAAACCATCGCAGGCAGAAGATAGTGATCTGCTACTTCCAAGGCAATGGAGGATCCATGCCACCACGCCTGCCCATCCTGTCCACTGTGCTGCGAGCGCTGGCTTCCCCCTCACAGTCCTCCGCGCCTGCTGCATCCGATGACTACACCCTGGTTGCCCTATCCTACCGCGGATATTGGAAGTCCTCCGGTCGCGCGTCTCAGAGGGGCATTGAGCGGGACGCCCAAGCTCTCCTGGACTGGGTCACTGAAACCTACTCTTCCCCCGATACCGACCTCCGAGTCGTCCTATGGGGTCACAGCCTGGGCTCGGCAGTGGTCAGCCATACGACGGCCACGTATCTCAACCGTCTAACGAGCAGCTCGAGTGAGAATCGCGACCCTACGCACTCGATCGCCGGGATCGTGTTGGAAACTCCGTCAACCAGCACCAAAGATGTCTTGAAACACCTATACCCGCAAAGGTGGCTACCGTATCGCTACCTGTGGCCGTTTCTGTGGAACAACTGGAGTAGCGCCGCCGCAGTGGAACGAATTGCCCGCTGGCGAGACGAGAACCCGGGTCAGCACAGAGTCGCTCCACCGATCTTGATGCTCGTAGCCGAAGCCGACGAGATGATCCCGTCCCAGGCGGCGGATGAGCTGGAAGGGTCATGTCAACGGCTGGGCCTAAATGCCGAGCGGAAGAGCGTCGCGGGGGCGCTGCATACCGAGGCGGTCTTGAAGCGTGAGGGGCGAGATACATTGTTGCGATTTATCCGGAGGGTGACCGAGAGGTGATGATGGTGAGGTTGTAGTCTTTGCTCTCTTCATCCTTCTAGTTTCGGCCCTCTCCCTAGGTGATGGCCATCCTGGCGAGGCTGACTCCTCGGACATGTTCATTTCTCAAATAAGGCAAATAGAGAATCAACGTCTGTGTGCTTCCTGATTTTCCCTCCTTATGGCAAAAATCACATAGATACACCTTCCACGTTTTCTGCGGCAGTAACTCTTGGTCGGCCATGTCGAAACACGAGGAATTCTCCAGCGAAACAGGGATATGCAGGGGCGCCCGAGGCGTGACAAGCAAGTGGAACAATACGAGCCTCTCAGCCACTATCCTGCATGCCATGAAGTCGGCGGAGTCCATAGGTCTGTTGCGCGGCGTCCCCGAGATGGTCGCGATCTGTGGAATCCCTCAAATTATCCCACTGGGAAGATGGAAGCTGTCAGTAGACTGCCAATCATCCTTTGTCGATACGAGACTGCTGCTGTAGGGCTGCGAATCCGATCAGCGATCAATTTGTTCTCCGCTCCAAACAGGCCCTGTTGGAACTGGACTTACTTTGCTGATTCAGCCGGGATATGTGGTCTCCATGTATTCCGCTTGCGAATCCCGCTCTCCCTTCGAGCTGTTTGCACTTGTCTTTACCACACTTGAGGCTAGTGGAGGGCAGCTGCGGAGACTTCTCAGCGGATCAGGCCGCGATTGCACCGAAACCCGACCGGACTTCCGCACTCGTGCCAGCCCTCTGGCCATTTTAACTGCCCCCTCGCCGCTTTAACGGACCTTAAACCCAAGTATACTCGATTTCCAGCCAATGGGCACATTCGACTAAGCTCGATCGCGCTAGGGAATCCACCGGGCGGAGGAACTGCACGCCGATGTGCCGCCAGCTGCAGATGCGTCCACCCTTCGCTTTCCGAACGGGAGCGCTGATTGGTCGGATCTAGATCGCAGCGCCCTTCACGATGTTGTATATAACAACTGTGGCCTACAATCCCAGTGGGCTTTGGTGGCGTTTGGGGGTTAGATAAGCTGTTCAATCGATTAGACTTTGGGTGATCTTTCTTCTCACCTCGTCGCCTTGACTTTTGACCATACTCCTCAATGACCATCCACGAGAAGAACGAGCCGACCTTGGCACAGGTCCCCTCCTCCAACGATTCTCCCATTCTATCGGACGAAGAGGAAGATGCATCCAAGGCCAATGTGCTCCCAATGGGGCTGAAACTAGGCGGAATCATTGGTAGTCTCATGCTGGCCGTCTTCTGCATGGCGTTGGATAACACGATCATCTCGGTCGCCATTCCCAAAATCACCACGGACTTTCACAACCTCAATGATGTAGGCTGGTATGCTTCTGCCTATCTGCTTCCAGGATGCGGTATGTATCTGTTGAGATCGGCTCCTTGCCACGAGCACACGTTGCTAACGCGAGGGTCTCATGGATAGCCTTCCAGTTGCTTGCAGGCAAGCTATACACCCACTTTAACATTCGCATGATCTTGCTGGGTGCGATGTTCATCTTCGAAGTTGGGTCCTTGGTATGCGGTGTTGCACCGACATCTACGGCACTGATTGTCGGCCGTGCTGTGGCAGGACTGGGCAGCGCGGGGATTTTCACCGGAGCGCTGGTATGCATCGCGCATGTCACCGAGATGGAGAAGCGGCCGCTTTATTTCAGTCTGATTGGTGGTGTGTATGGCCTTGCCTCCGTCATTGGGCCTCTGGTGAGTGTTTATCGGACATGAAAATTCCACTCGGATAGAGATTGTCCCTGCTAATTCAATGACTTTCCATAACAGCTCGGCGGCGCCTTCACGGACAAGGCCACTTGGCGCTGGTGCTTCTATATCAATTTGCCACTGGGTGGCGTCGCAGCCGTCGGACTGCTACTCTTCCTCAAACTCAAGCCCAATCGAGGCGCACAGAAGCCCTGGAGTGCGCTGTTATGGAGCTTGGATCCCATTGGCACCGTCCTCTTCGTCCCGTCTATTGTTTGTCTGCTGCTCGCCCTGCAATGGGGTGGAACGACCTACGAATGGTCCAATGGGCGCATAATTGCACTGTTTGTAATCTTCGGCTTGACCCTCATCGTCTTCTGTTTCTTCCAATGGTACCTGAGGGGAAATGCGACGGTGCCATTGTCCATTGCTAGCCAGCGCACCATTGCTTCCGCGGCGCTGTTTGAATTCTGCGTGGGCGCTTCGTTCTTCATTTTCGTGTACTTTGTGCCGATCTGGGTATGTTGATCGCCTCTCTCGCAAGCAAGAAACACTGCTAACATCTCCCTCACAGTTCGAGGCCATTAAAAACACCTCGGCCGTGACCGCAGGCGTCGACCTGCTCCCCCTCATTCTCTCTGAAATTGCCGGCATTGTCATCTCCGGCGCCCTCGTCACCCACCTCGGTTACTTCTCACCCTTCTTCATCGCCTCTTCTGTTATTATGTCAGCGGGAGCTGGTCTCTGCCTTCTATTCGATGTGAACACGCCGACCTCGAAGTGGGTGGGCTACCAATTCCTCTATGGCTTTGGCGTGGGTCTGGGCTTCCAGCAGGGCACGGTTGCTGCGCAAGCGGTATTGCCCTTCGCTGATGTCGCTGTAGGCACTGCGGTGGTCGTGTTCCTGCAGATCCTCGGGGGTCGATCTTTGTTTCGGTGGCACAGAACCAGTTTACTACTCGCCTAGTGAAGAACATAGTGGCGCTCCAGATTCCTGGATTGAGCGCAGAGGCCATTGTCTCCGCAGGTGCTACCGGACTGCGGAATTTAGTGCCTGAAGACCAGCTAGAGAACGTCTTGGTTGCATATAATGATGCGATTGTCAAGGCGTTGATGGTAGGCGTGATTGTTGGCGCGATTAGTTTAATCGGGGCGCTGGGAGTAGAGTGGAAGAGCGTGAAGAAGCAGGGGAGTAGCGAGCGGAATGGGGTTGCTGCTTGAGCGAAATTTAGGCTAAATCAAATTGGAACATGTATGGGAATGGACAGATCAAGTGGATGGATACCCATTCGGCACGATGGACATGGGCCAGTGCATTGTGGCATTCTTTTTCTTATAGACTGATATTTCTCTCCTATGTTGCCTCACAGTTCACAATCCCATTATAGTTTACGGAAATGATCATGAATTATCACGGAAAGTCATATCATGAGTACAACATACTGTTAATTGTTTCTATTTTCACGTTTATCGTTATTTCTATTTCACTCTCATTCTCTCTCTCTATATATTTTGCGCTGGTTTGCCTGCTTTGAGTCTGTTTACGAATATTATGAGCAGTTACTACGAATAAAACTTACTTTGATACCTACCTATGTAATCTCGTTTAGTTACGACTATAACGAAACCTGCCTTTTGGGCGGGACCCAAACAGTAGGCAGTCCCCCTATGGAGAATCTAGTCCTCTTGCTTCCTTCACAGGACCGAACGAGAGGTTATTGGAGGATTTCATTGGAAGAATCTGCGGGCGCGAATACTGTAAATTTGACAAGCTAGTAGATATGATATGTCTAAGCTTTCGCTTTCCCCTTCTCACTCTCTCGGGCGAGTATTTCCCGGTCTCTCCTCTTCTTCTTCTCGTGCGAAATGGCCAGGACCATATTTATCAAAAATATTGTAACGAACAAGACTCCCACAAAACATACAACTGCTGCGACGGTGACAATCGAGAAGACCGCAAAGCCGTAAGAAGCCCGCTGAAAGGCGCGGTTCGTGTTCAGTGGAGGTATAGTGGCGCCGACCTGCATCGCCGTGAGTACAAGAGAGAAATATACCAATATGATCAGCATCCAGGCGAAATTCCTCTGGAAGAAAACAGCATAGCGGTTGTAGCCGTACAAATAGCCGCGAATGAAGTGCGTGAAGAAAAATCGGATCCTGTATATGGTGTTGATCCTTCCTAATCGCAGTTCGCCAAAGTGGTAGCGTTTGTTGACCTGGTCGAGCGTATTTGCGTCGATATGTGAGAGAAATTCTGATACAAATCTCTTCCACCAGATCCATGTTATCTCACATGGGAGGAGATCCAGCTTATGAGCTAATTTGAGGTCGAGAGGAGAGCAGATCAACCAAACATAAGAGAGCAGAATTCCACAAGCAGATTCATGAATCTCCTCGGATTCGCAGAGATATTTGTCCCAGAACGTGAAATCTAGCATATAATCCGGAAGCGGCTTGACGAAGACCTTGTTTGAGAACTTGAGGAGGTGGAGGTCCGCTTGCTCTGTCAGGATGATATCAAAACCCATCATCTTTTGTCGATGTATCGGCCTGGCATTTAGGGGTCTCCCGGCCATCCACAGATGCCTATGTATTCTGTTGAGCCGGGTGTGGTCCAGATCCCGCTTTATATACGTCTCTATATCCTCTGTGACCAAAAAGACCCGGTGATCTTTGTCCCGGGAAATAGTCGGCAAGTTCACGAGCAAGACAGAGGACGAAGCATCTATAGGTGTCCTTTTGCTTTGTAGCTGCGGTTGGAAATCACCAGCGGGTGGTAGCTTGTGGTCATTTGCAGCATAGCCTTGTCGGATATTGCCAGTGGGATCCGCTAGCCTGGTCATGGTGCTATCTTGAGGGACACCACCAGCAGGATTTGTTGGCGGTGATAGGGGCCCATTAGCAGTAGAATCTTGACAGGCATGGCCGCAGGGATTGGCTGGTGTTGGCACTCGCAAGGAAAAGGGAGGCCTCAATAGTTTGTTCTGCACGGCATCAGCACCCGATGATCGTATATTTAACAACAATGGATAACATCGTAAGAACTACGGACGGCAGGCTCCGAGAAGCTTACCTTATTTGCCACCATCTCATCAGTCTCTGGAAAGGAGACAGGGTTGTTGGACAAAGATTCAAGTAAAGGAGGTAGGCTATGAATGATAAGGGTCTTGAAGAAGTGATGGTCCTCGGGTTTTGTTGTTATTTGTGGCAGAGAGGGGAAGGTGAGCGAACAGTGCCAGGGACTGGCAACTTCCGACAAATAATATCTTTTCACGGGTTCGTTCGGACCAGGATGAATTCGGACCCCCGCCCCTCTAATCACTCGACAAGGCAAAACAGGGGGCTGGGTCGGCAGACGGAAAGGATGGCCCGAGACTCGCGAGACACGGCTATTTGAGAGGCCATATCAGCGCTCCAAGGGCGTGTAGGTTATTTCGGTAAAGAAGAGAGGGGCTTCATGGTGTTCAGGTGAAGGAGCTGGACCTGGTTGTTGAGCAGGGGACGGCAGATCTCAGCCACCCAAGAGTGGGGTTCGGTGAGTACCGCCGCTATCGGTTATTTGGCAGGATCTGTCGAGAAACCAAACCCTAAATCTTTACCTTGCTCGAATTACAGAAAATCTCTAGTCGACATGAAATGGGAGCACTCAAGTTCCTTATCTGGCTCGTGAACCAGCTCGTCCTGATTTAACACGCTCATGTGCTGCGCCCAGAACGCGCACCAGCTAAGGTTCCAAGTGTTGTCTAACGGAACATTGGCAAGATCAGTGGGTACATAGAAGCCGAACTGCCCAGTTGGTGATTTCCCCATGCTATTAAGATGGAGTGCCGACACGGCAGTTGCCCAGTCGCGCGGACTGGGGAGATCGCCGTACATCTCCACAAACTGACAAATATAGAAACGCGTGCGTGAGTCACCAGCATACGCTCCGTACGCGAGGGGCTGTCGGCACGTGGCCTGGTATGAAGGTGTAGAGAGCCTGCTGGGCTTCGAAGCTACCGATCCTGGCATGCATAGGTCTACATAAACATAGTCATCCTGTCTTCACTTCTAGTGGTTGCGCAGGCACTAGTTCTATGCCGAGCAGCCTCTAACCCCGGTTACCCCCGGTGACCGAAGCATGGCGAGACTGCGACGCCCCAGAAGTCTATTCAGCCAACGCCTGCGAGGGACAGCAAAGGGGAGGGGGAAGGACCACCCTGCTGATACTGGAGCCACTGTGTGTTGAGTAGTTAGCTCGCCGATAAGTTGAAAGCCCGTGCCTCTGTTAGGGGCTCAGCAACCCAAGAAGGGCCAAATTTGGGTTCTATTCAGGAGCAGGCCGAGGAATAACAGCCCCGAAAATTAGCTGGACTGAGTGCCGAAGTGAACTGATTGAGTTAAGTATAGCATGTCAAGGGCAGACGATGAGCAAGTTCCGATTTTAAATAATCACAAGGTTAGGAAAGAAAAACATATATATGTCAAAACCGCCAGCACTACCAACCGATTAACTGATCCAATCTACCAATAACTGAGTGAGAACCTGACTATCAGTCACCCTCGCGACTTCCTCTACATATTCACGACTGACTGAAAACGGCTTGCCCGTGAGGTTGGGAATGTATCTTCCGACCAGTCGGTCAACCGCAATATCCTCCTGGCGGATTTTGCCCTGTAGGTACTGGCGATACACAGGAATTCCGCCACGCAGGTAACTCGAGTGGAAAGGTACATTAACACCCGGCAGAGGGATAGTAGCCCGGCCACGCTCCAGCTGAATAGGTTCGCGGAGCGCAGTAGCGGCCGCTAGGTGCCGATCGACAGCTGCCTGAATATCCTGGGATGTAGGTAATTGTTGTTGCGAGGATAATGAAAGGTCATCACACGCTTGTTGGAGTAGCCAGAGCGATCGGAGCTACATACTGGTTAGCAAAGTTGACTCAATGAGGATACGATCTAGGGGAGTGCTCACATGACCGGCGCAAACATACTGCTGCCCAGCGACATTGTAGTTGACGACTTCCAGCAATACCCCGGTGGCGCGGGCAATGACACCCACAAGGCACTTCAGCGAAGATTCGTTGAATCCTGCCGAGTTGGATTAGCATGGCGAAACCGGACGCAGGACAACAGGCGACCCTACCTTTGCGCACCCTAGAAGGATTCACTGCCGCCATTGAAAAGTCAGTCCGACCGGCAGCATCTTGACTCATTTGATACTGCATCACTAATCCGCGGTAAAATGTTAAGCTGAGCAGATTCTCCAGAGTCATGAAGCCAGCACAGGCAAGCAGGGCACTGTATTCGCCGAGGGAGTGACCGGCAAACGCTGAACCATCCTGGACAAGACCGCGAGCGTCAAGAGCAGCCATTTCGGCCACATTGAGTAGACTAATTAGGGGCTGTGCAAATTGCGTGGAGAATAAGAGTCCATTGGGCTCCTCGAATGTGATGGACGTGGACTTTTCGGTCAGCCCGCCGATGACTGGCACTGTGATTTCCTGGTTGCTGACGATTTCCGTGCGGGTGAGCGAGAGGTAGCTGGCCCGAATTTGTCGCCCCCGTTTTGTGCCAAAGTGAACTGTGAGCTTTTTCGGGTTGTTGCGCACAATGTCAAGCAGAGAGAACCCTTCAGACCTCCGTCAGTATAACTTCTTGACGAACGGGAGTGATGTTCCTCTTACCGTAGAGTTCGAATAGGTAACGATCCCCCTTGTCCCATACAGCCTTCGCAGCGTCATCAGTCTCGTACAATGCCATACCCATATCCTTCTTTTGACTCCCTTGACCGCAAAAGAGATAGGCCGTTCGGACCTGCTCAATTTCGGCTTCTGCGGTCAGCACCTTGTTATTTGTGTCGTTGTTCCACACTTGAATATCGAGAAGCATATTTCCAGCCATCATTGCCTTATGGTGAATCTCCACACGCAACAAATCGTCTCCCCGAACAACATCTTCAAATGTGGTGGCCCACCGACGGAAGCTGGAGCAAGCGTTGCCCATCAGATGCTCTTCCACTTTGCTGCGAACAACGGCAGAAGTGTACATTCCGTGAACAATCGGCGCCGATAAGCCAGAAAAGCCCGCAAAAGAATTTGAGACATGGATCGGGTTGTGATCCGTTGAAAGCGCTGAATATTCGGGGCCAAGATCCAATACCCGCAGTAGCAAAGGATCGGTGGTACGCCATCCGGGATGGTCGAGCTGCTGTGGTTGGCGCATTGAAGAGCCGTGTCGTTGGAGGAAATCAATAACAGGATCCCCAGAGCAAGATTCATGGGAGAAAATGACATGTCCCACGCTGGGCCCAGAAGCCCCGTTGGCAGAAATGGATACAGTTCCGTCAGTGTGCAAAGAGAACGCATCGCTCGACTGAGTGTACGACTTTTGAGATTTGACCCGAAAATGAAGAGTTTTACCAAAGAGATCTGGACACGCTGGGTCTGCATTGAACCACTTCCGGCTGCGAAGCAAGGCGACGAGTTTTGGGGAATTCAATGACAATGTCCATTCCTCAGCTTCTGAATACTGGAAGTTCAGATGATCTTTTGGGAATTGGCCCTGCATGAGGAACTCGGATGTAATTCTCATGACGGGTCTCCCAGTGCGATTGATGACTGCTGTGACCTCTACCAGCTTCCCTTGCGGCTTGATGGTCACCGCGGTGATTCGAGAGCTTGTCTCCAAGGAATCGCCCACGCGCAGTGGTTCCGCATCGGGCATCATTTCAAAGGTGTTGGACAGGTGCAATAGGCGCGAAAGATCACCACCCAAGTCGGGAATCAAGAGCGGTCTCGACAGTACTTTCCACGCAATAACAATACCAAGATCAAGGGGTGCCTCTGAGAGAGCGCCATACGTACCAGCATGGTTACCTTTAGCCCGTGAAATGAGAGACACATAATCAGTCACAAGCTGAGACGTAAGGATGGTAGGACCAGTGGAAAATTCGGTGGTGATGACGTCTGCAACAAAGGGCTCTTTATCGAGAGACCAACAGGACGCGTAGAAGTGCCTCATGTTTGTCCCCTGAGTCGGCGTCAGATCATGCAATGACCGCTGACCAGCGGAGCACTGCATTCGAAGGTTAAGGGTGACCCTTGTTGAAATATGCTTGGGCCCTTTCAGGTCAAAGCGGATTGATTTTCCATCAACAGACGTGAGTGTGAAGGTGGGCTGATCATTTGGTTGCCCCAGGTCATTGTCAAAAAAAGTCGCGAAAAGGGACTCTTTCTTGGATGGTTGATACTCAACAGTCAGCCTGTCTCCAGCGTGAGGTGAGAAAGCGCCGTGAATTCTATTGGGTTTCCGATGACGACCGACGAAAACAGTTTCATCACCCAAGCAGGCATGAAGCCAGTGCTGGGCCCCTATACCGAGCTTCTGTAGGAGCAACTGAGTGCCACCAGCAGGAAGTGATTGCTTGAACCGACAGTCAACCTGAGTTCCCAATTGCGTTTCGGAGGTTATCAAGTCCACGAAATTAAGATCCACGGAGAGACGATTGGGCCGAACATGGATTCGAATCTTCTCCTCATCAAGATTCAGAGAACTGCGGCTCGGGTTCAGGAGCTTGACCATCCTCACCAAATCATCCTGGATGTTGTTTAGGATATCCGCAGCAGGCTCGTCGACAGATGTGGAAAATTCAGCGGCAACTGGGCCATGTATGATGCACACACGCTGTGGATCTTGATCGATAACAGCTTCTAACTTTTCCATTTGCCACAAAGAGTCTTTCTTGAACCACGTTTCAAAGTCTGCGTCAAGAACAGGAATGAAGTTGACCGGTTTCTGACCCCGACGTTTGCATAGACTTAGGAAGAAAGCGGCATCCTCCGGATATAGGATATCCGCAATGGCTGCGGGACAAACAGTGAAAAGCTTCTCGAGGAGGTCAAAAGGGCTCGCATCGGGATCTAGGTCAAGTTCATCTTCCACGCGGAACCGCTCCTGGACTCGAGTGACGAAGTCTAGAAAAAGGACCCGATAGGAGTCATGGATCCATTCTTGCTGCTGATGCATATACATCAGAGTGGTAATGCGCTGGAGGCAGTCCGCGTAAGTCATGTCTTCCAGTTGGACAGACTTTCCTGAAGATGTCATCGCAAACCATGGCTTGGCGAAATCTTGGTTAAGCCGAGAGATAATCTCAGCGCGGCGTTTGAGAAGTGATTGTGCACGTTTCTCAGCGTCCTTGACGCTGAAGATTGTCCTGTCTAGGTCGTGCCATAGCATCACCGCACGATTCGCAATCTTGTGAATCGGCTCGCCCATTTCAGATCGCACGGTAATCACACCTCCAATTGGCCCGTCATACGTTTTGTGCCATTCCGCATCAGTGACGCCCGGTGTGTCGACGATTAGCCGCTTGACAGCAGTAGAGGTGTGTGCCTCCTTGGCAACCATCATTCGACTACCAAGCAGAACTCCATCCACCGGCATTCGAGGATAACCACGAGACTCGGCCCATTCACCGGTGAAGAGCGGCATCATGCCTTGGGCGTCTCCAAGGCCACTACCAACGATAAGAGTTACGTTGGAACGTTGACGAATAGCGCCGTAAGTCTTGATGAGGGGCTCGTAGAAGTCGTCGTAGGAATGGTGGCCACCGGCTCTCCCACCCGTCCATTGAAGCAAGATTGGGACACAGGGGTTATTTCTCGCAACGTCAAGAACCTGCAGGATTGATGACACAGAGGAAGGTTTGAATGCGATATGCTTTAGCCCAAGTGTATCAATGTATTCTTTCACCACTTCTGGACTGGGAACACCAGCCCCGATGCAGAGGCCCTCAATAGGATACCCTTCAGAGCAAAGCCGGCGAATGAGCGGAATTTGCCAGGAGATAGCTCGGGGATTTGCATAAATCACATTGAGGGTGATGCCCCGAGCCGTTGGTAGCGTCGCGGAGAGTTCTTGAATAGCTTGTTGAAGGTCCTGTGGTCGCGAGTACCCACCACACGCTAGCTCAATATGATACCCCGCGGCCATGACACAAGCGACAAAGTCAGGCGCCACCGTTGTCGGTGTCATTCCTGCGACCATGATAGGAGGTGTTCCTAGGGTCTGCGTCATGCGAGTAACCAATCGTGTGCCATATCCCTTTTCAGTAAGAAGCGTTGGGCCATAGCGTTTGCTCCAGCTGGGATTCATGATAGGTGGGTGTGAGGAGAAAATTTCGTGCTTGCCTCCGACTGTGGGTGATGAGACCATACATTCGGAAGCAAGTATAATTCGGCGACCCGCTCCAATGACATGATCCTGCACAAGCGTACTGGTTCGGCCTGGACCAAAGTCGAGGATATGTGTGGTTGATGTTTGCATGCATACTTTGGGCCAATCGACAGGTTCGCAAAGTATCGCTCGAATCAAAATCGGCAGTGGGTCTTCACATAAGGCGACGTGGAAATCCTCTCCAGTAAAGGTGTGATAGACTGGGATTTTCAAATCGAGACCATCAAACAAACCAGCGGACCCGATACGATTCATGACACGACGGTAGACAACGTCCAGATGTGGTGAATGGAAGGCTGCAGAGATGGGTAAGAACTGACAGTTGATAAGTGGGCGTCGATCGAAGAACCGGAGTTTGTCCTGATTGGAGTTGGGAGGAGCACTGTGCCGCTCTAAGATAGCCCGAAGGCCATAGAGGGTTTTTTCAGGCCCAGAAATGACCATTGAATCCGAGGCATTCACAAGCGCCAGGTATGCCTTCTCACTATCACCAAGGTGCATGTTACAGTCCCCTAGAACTCGCTCCAGGGCAGTTCTCTTCATCCCACGCACACTGAGCATTGAAGTTGCAAAGACCTGGCGGTGACCATTGCTATTTTGGGAAGGTGTCGAGCCGCCACAGCTTGGTGTACCATAGTGGCTTTCCCATCCAAGCCAGAAGAGCAATTCCATAGAATCCTCGACCGCATTCAGCAAATCTGCCCAAGTGTCAGATCCTGCCACGGCAGCAGCGACAATGATCCCCTGGGAGTGACCCGTGACTCCTTTCAAAACATCTCGCACTTCGCCCGGCTGTAGACCCAAAACACGGCAGCACACACAGTAGTGAGCAAGGCTGATGAGCCCGTTGATGGGAAAGCTGACGGGAGCGGTCGCGAGAAATGCTGAGCAGGGGGCAAGCTCGGGCTGCTCGAGCCACCTCAAAAGGTCAAACCCATTGAGGCCAAAGTGGTTGGGGACCTCCAAGTTCAGAGTGATTTTCGTGAGTGTGTTCGCGGCTGATGTTACTAGTTCATCAATGAATGGCTTGTATATTTTGTACAGATTGCGTAGGTCATCTAGCCCGGTAGGATTATGTGTTCCCTGGCCACCAAAGACAGCCAACAGGGAAGCTTGGCCATATTTTGCTGCGCTGAAAAGGCCCGAGCTGGGTCCCGGGTGAGCATGGTGACTGAAGCGTAAGTATGCTTCTAGTAGGTGATCGCGAGCTGCAGCGTCGAGTTGAGTTGCTAGGCTGTGGATGTCTGTGTTCGACAGGAGTGTGCGCTGAAAAGAGCCAACAGTAGCTTCAACCAAGCTATCTTCCACCTCAGACTGGCTCAAATGGTTGAGAAACAATGCAGACTTTTCAAGAGAAATGCATCGCTCTTCCTTAGGTTGAATATAATCAGGGTCTGCTGAAGTCACGCTGTCCCGAAATTGTGCCAGATGCGGGCGCAGAGTGTTATAGAGTTCATCTGGAATGTCGATTCCCCAGCATGGGGGACCCGAGGCTGCTCGCTCCATTGGTGAGAGGAAAAGAAATGAAGATGGAATGAGAGAATGGCCTCCACCAGCAGTGCGCAGCAGGATAGCTTTGAGTTGAGCGAAGCCCTTTCTGCGGCCAGAGGTCATAAGCTGCGGCTATCGTTCCCTTGTCCTCATCGGTAGCAAATAAGCCACTAGCAGCTCATGCGCCATCGGGGAGCCAGCAATTCACAAGGGCTCATTGATCCGGATCCCAATGCGTGGAGATGAAACATCCCGTTATCCTGGCTTTCGCTCTCCGAAGCACTCGGTCTCCCCGACTCCGGGAAACGTCAGCTCCCGGGTCATGCATGGTTATTAGTCCGGATGGTCATGAATAGTGCTTGCAAAATGCGGCTTCATTGCTCTCTCCTCTCAAATTAAAGCAAGGGGTGTGATGAAGTGAAGGCAACCGAAGTGAAGTCAAGTGAAGTTCTGTTGAGTACTTGCCTCCTGAAGAAAGATGGTGTCACGTGTGATCTGCCCACCGGCGCGGTCGCTCGAAGACAAGCGACACCAACTACAACGACTACAGCCTTCAAAACAGCAACAGCAACAGCAACAACAACGACAGCACATTGCATACCATTTACTTGTCGAGATACTCGCGTCTGTGATATCCCTTTCCTCTTTCGCATTCCGCTACTATTCTTGTCTCTAACGTTGTGCAGTCATCAATTCGCTTTCCCAGTACGATGGTAAATCAATCCGGAATTCTGGGCATCTCTCTACAGTACCCTGGACTGATCAAACTAGGATCGAGACACAAGATGTATTATTTGCGAAAGACCGGCAGATTGCCCGCTTTGTGGAGCTGGGCCCTTCGGCAACGCTCACAAACATGGCCGCCAAAACACAAGCTGCACAATATGAAAATGTGGACTCCCTGTTGGGACTTCAGCGCAGCTTTCTGTCCAGTGTGGATAATGCTCCCCAGGTTCGCTATCACTATGAAAGCAGATCAACACTAGAGGAAGAAGCAGAGGAGGAACATACCATTTCCAGCGATGTAGAAACGCCCGCACAGGTGATTGTGCCTGCTGTAGCCGCACCTCCATCTTCTTGCGAGGGAATGCCGGCCACTAGCATCAATGATGTGCCCATGCCAGCATCACAGCTGATTACTATGTGGGTAGCATTCAAACTAAAGAAACCAATGGATAAGATATCAGCCAGGCATTCTCTCAAGGACCTATCTTCTGGTACGAATCAGACCCTGTTGGATCCATTGCTCGAGTGTCGGTGGACTAATTCTGTAACAGGAAAGTCAACACTACAAAATGAACTCATGGGAGACCTCACAGAACAATTTGGATCAGTCCCGGACGGCGCCGAGGATATGCCCATCTCAACCCTCGCGGATGCTTTGCAGCCCCAAAGCTCGGGCCAAGTGAGCCAGGCTTTCTCCGAAATGATCGCGCGGTGGATATCTTCCATACTGCCGCCGAAATTCGGGCTGAATGGGATGCGCCGGTACCTTGAAGTATCGTGGGGCCTCGGTCCATCCCGCCAGATGTCCGTCATCGTCTTCGCGATGACCCAAAGTATCGCCAACGCTGAAAGTCGTCTGTCCTCGATTGCTGCCGCGCAGTCAATGCTCGATGACTCTTCTATGAAATATGGGGCTTACTCTGGTTTAAATCTCCAAAAAGTATCAGCTCCCACTAAAGGCCCGACAGCAGCAGCTGCCGTGGACAGTGAAACATTGGACAAGCTCAACCAGGACCAAAAGTGTCTCGCCAACCTGCAGCACCAAGCATTAATGCGCTACTTGGGCGTCGACGATACAAACCATGGCAAACTGTTGGAATTGGAATCTCAGTTCAAGGCTCAGATGAGTCGGCTGTCTCTGTGGACATCCGAATACGGCGTAGAGTGCGAGTTGGCAATTAGGCCAACATTCGATGAAAATCATCTGAGGCACTTCAGCTTCTGGTGGAATCAAACTCGGATGGACGTCTGCCGTCTTTACCATGACCCCGATTGTTTGCAGTCGCTGGTTTCGTCTGCTGCTACGGACCTGTCAAATTGGAACTCTCTGCGACGCATTGCCAACAGATCAAACCGACGAACACTTGACTTGGTATCTGGCATGGTGACATACTCTACATCTCACAAGGACAAAGCCCTTTTCGCTGTCACGGGGAGCATTCTCACCAACATGATCATGGAGAGCCTGGCACTCCCGCCACGAGCGTGCTTTGCCTTCGTGCCTTCGGCACCTCGAACTACAGTCAACCCGAATGGATCTGTTGCCTATTCGGAAGTCCCACGACTACAGTCAGATTCAGTAGCACAGTATGCCCACGTACTCCAGGAGGGGCAACATACTACTCTGAAAACCCAAGCGTCCGGAACGTGGGGCATCAATCTTGAATTGACTGCGCAGCACTGGGACGCCATTTCAAGAGCCCAGCAGGATGGGCTGTCATTTCATAACAAAGTAGCCCTTATCACTGGAGCGGGTCTAGGCTCTATCGGGGCCGAGCTGGCTAAGAAGCTCCTCATGGGTGGAGCCACCGTGATCGTGACTACTAGTCGATCAATATCCCGCGCCCAAGGATTCTACCGAGCCATTTACCGGGACTATGGAGCACGCGATTCTGAGTTGTTCGTCCTACCGTTCAACCAAGCCAGTGTCAAAGACTGCAAAGACCTTGTCGACTACATCTACAGTGACTCGGGCTTGGGTCGCAATATAGATGTCCTCATACCATTTGCCGCCATTCCCGAAGATGGGGCAGAGATTGATCAACTGGGCCCCAAGTCTGAGGTGGCCCACCGCTTGATGCTGACAAACGTTCTCCGTTTGATGGGAAACATTGTGCAACAGAAGACCGATCGTGGACTTCATTTCCGTCCTACACAGGTTCTTGTTCCCCTCTCACCCAATCACGGGACGTTTGGTGGCGATGGCCTATACTCGGAATCCAAACTGGGACTTGAAAGCCTCCTGAACCGCTTTGCCTCCGAGTCTTGGAACGAGAAGATCTCCATTTGTGGTGTGATAATCGGTTGGACACGCGGGACGGGACTCATGGAGTCGAATGATATCCTTGCCGAGACTGTTGAAGCGAACGGGGTCCTTACATTCTCTCAGGAAGAGATGGCACTCAATATCCTCTCGCTTCTTACTCCCGATATATCTGCCTTCTGTGAAGATGAGGCCATTGTGGCTGATTTTGGGGGCGGCTTACAACGTCTTCAGGGATTGAAAAAAATCACTACTGAGGCACGGGCGACTATTCGTGAAGAGCAACAATGTAACAAGGCAATCTTCGAAGAGGATACCCGGATGCGCACTTTGATCAACCCACCTCACAGCTCCATCGGCTCTGGAATACACCTGGTGCAGCGACACCGACGAAGCAGATTGCAAATGAACTTCCCATCATTACCAAATTACAACCAGGACCTCAAGGATCTGCGTGATCTTGAAGGCATGGTGGATCTGAGCAGTACCGTTGTCGTCGTGGGATATTCCGAGCTTGGGCCCTGGGGTAATTCCCGAACCCGCTGGCAGATGGAGAGCCAGCGCAAATTGGCCCAGGAGGGATACATCGAAATGGCCTGGATCATGGGTTTGATCAAGCACTTTGATGGCCCACTGAAATCGGGCGAGCACTTTGTCGGCTGGGTCGATACTCAAAGTGGAGAGCCTGTCTCAGACGACCAGGTCGCAGAGAAATACCACACCTACATGCTTGATCACGCAGGCATCCGGCTGATTGAACCGGAAGCGCTTGGTGGCTACGATCCGATGAAAAAGGAGTTCATGCAGGAAATAGCCGTGGAGGAAGACCTCCCACCATTCGAATGCACTCGGGCGACAGCGAATGCTTTCCAGGCGAAGCATGGAGAGCACCTTTCAATCCAGCATTTGGAGGATTCTGACACGGTCCGAGTACAGATCAAGGCTGGCGCCCACCTGTGGGTCCCAAAGATCGTGCCCCTGGCCTCGAGCGTCGTGGCTGGTCTGCTGCCCACTGGATGGAATGCAGCTCGATACGGAATCCCGGACGACATTGTCGGTCAAGTGGATAACGTCACGCTGTACACACTCTGCTGTGTGGCTGAAGCCTTTTTGAGTGCAGGGATTGAGAACCCACTCGAGGTCTTCACGCAGATTCATCTTGCGGAGATCGGAAATTTCATTGGAAGTTCTTTGGGTGGAACTGATAAGAATCGGGAAATGTTCCACGATGTTCGTCTCGACAAGCGTGTTCAAGGAGACGTGCTTCAAGAGACCAATCTCAACACACCCGCTGCTTGGGTGAACATGCTGTTGCTCGGCTCTAGCGGTCCGATCAAAACACCAGTCGGCGCCTGCGCAACGAGTCTAGAATCCATGGATTTGGGCATTGATTCAATTTCCAGTGGTAAAACGCGAATGTGCCTAGTTGGCGGCACGGATAATCTCCAGGAAGATGAATCCTATGCTTTCTCAACTATGAAAGCTACCGTCGACGCCACCAAGCAGTTTGCAGAGGGTCGCCAACCAGCTGAATTCTCCCGTCCCACTGCAGAGACCCGGGCCGGCTTTCTGGAAGCACAGGGGTGTGGTGTTCAACTCATCTGCAATGCGGAGACGGCTATCGAGATGGGGTTGCCCATCTATGCAGTGGTGGCCGGTTCAACAATGGCATCCGACAAGATCAGTCGATCGGTTCCCGCGCCTGGAAAGGGTCTTCTGACATTTGCAAGAGAGACCACACAGGGCAAACAATCCCCTTTGCTCGACCTGAAACATCGACGAGCGGCATTGCACGCTACGCTTTCCCGAGTATCGCAAGCCAAGCTAGATCAGCCTCAACCATCCAGTATTCCTGCCAATGTCTCCCATCAAGTCAACAATGCCCTCACCCGGCAGATGCGGAGGCATTGGGGCAATCAGTTTCGTGTCCAGAACCCAGAGATTTCCCCGCTTAGAGCTTCACTCGCCGTATTTGGCCTCACAGTCGATGATATCGGTATCGTCTCTCTCCACGGGACCTCTACCAAAGCCAATGATATCAACGAGCCCGAGACAATCAACACGCAAATGTCCCACCTCGGTCGCAAGGGCCCACCTCTGATTGCGGTGTGTCAAAAATCAATCACTGGCCATCCGAAAGCAGCCGCTGCAGCCTGGATGTTGAACGGGTGTCTTCAGATGTTGCAATCGGGCCTTGTCCCGGGCAATTTTAATTGTGACAACATTGATCCTGCGCTGCAGAAGTTCGAACACCTCGCTTTTCCAACTGAAACGATGCGCGTGCCCGATGTCAAGGCTTTCCTCCTAAACTCCTTTGGCTTTGGCCAGAAAGGCGCCCAGATGGTGGGTGTCGCTCCAAAGTATCTTTTCGCGACACTTGGCAGTGAATGCTACGCCGAGTATGCGCGCAAATACCATGAACGCGTTAAATTCGCCAATCGTGCCTTCGCCAAAGCGGTCATGTCGAACTCGATCGTCAAGGCCCACTCTCACCCTCCATACCAGAAAGACAATGAGACATCGGTCCTTCTCGACCCACTAGCGCGCGCGCGCATTCATCCTGAGACCCGAGAAATCTATTTCGACCCAGCTAACTTGCATGGTGATCCTATTCACTTGGGGCCCGATTGCCAGCAAGCCGACACGTCGGGGCAACTAGCTCTCGTGCCCCCCGCATCCAAATATGACGATCTCTCCCTGGGTATGGAGGCTTATGACATGGTCGACCGCCTTCTACGCTCTATCGGAGTTAGATCTCCCCCCATTGGATCCATCGGCATCGACATCGAGTCCACCTCGGAGTTCTCTTCAGATGACAGTCCCACGTTTCTTGCCCGAAACTACACCCGCGCCGAGCGCGAACTAGCAAGTCGTTCTCGTGACCCGCACACTATCTACGTGAGCCGTTGGTGCGCTAAAGAGGCTGTTTTCAAAAGCATGGGCGTCATGTCTCATGGTGCGGGTGCTGCCATGGACACCATCGAGATATGTAACAACGACAATGGCTCTCCACGTGTCAAGGTATGTAGCCCCCGTTGTCTGTCTCCCGACTCGTTGTTTGCAAATGACTGACTTATGTGCTCCTGCTTTAGCTGCACGGACGTGCTCTCCGGGCTGCTCATGAGGCAGGCATCACCAATGTTCTGCTCAGTATTTCCCACGGCCATGACACAGTAATTGCCGTGGCAGTCTCTCAACGTGCTGCATCCACAGTACCGGTGAGCAGCATCGCGTTGCTAGATTCCGAGCCGCCTCTGAAAGGCGTGAATGAGTATGTTGAGGAGATTGTGGTTTTGCAAGATTAGATGGAGGTCGCCTCACATGGTTTGATTGGAAGATTGGGGTGGGGGGTGGTTCCAGGTGGTAGCTTGCTTGTAGATAGATTGCATGTGTTTTTGACTCTCATGCCCTTGCACAATGTTGACTTCTATTTTGAATGATTACTGTTCCATATACTTGACAAGACTGAAGATTCGGTTCGTACGTAAGTTCCAATCGTTCAGTGCCACGCTATGACCTATCTGTAGTGAACAATGAAAGCCATACTGCCTTGTCCGCTTCCTCTACCCTCCCAGCGAGAGGCGTTGTGTCGGAACTGTTATCCGAGTGAGCCGAGAACAAGTAAGGTAGGTGATATCTGAAATGGGAACAAAGGCTACCTCATGGGTAGCTATCACATTATACGCAAGCCCCAAGGTTACCTAGGAGTCGCACAGACCCATGGTGCTACGTTATCTTTCACGGGTTGCAGGCAATGCATGATAGATACTGATTTTCGACTAACGGCTCGGTATATGTTACTCAATATCCAAATCCATGGTGCGTGACCCCATTGCCATTCACGTATGTCTGATACGCAACCTCAATTACCGAAAGCGCCGAACCAGGCGACCGTCGCACGTTCTGCACCACTAAGCCCCCCGCCCCATCGCCCGCGGCGTCCAAGATTTGCTGGAACTCCGCTAGATCGCGCTCCTTCGTATTAAATACTTGCTGCATGGTCAAGTCGCGATACCTCTGGAGCGCATCGTCCATCACGCCGGCTTGACCCGGCTCCGGTAGCACCGTGTCAATGATGAGCAGCCGCGCCGCTGGGTTCGCACGCAGGGGCTGCACCAGAGACGCGAGCACGCGAGTGGCGTTGGCGTCCGAGTGGTTGTGCAATACCATGCGGAGCAGATACACATTAGCATTTTGGATCGGCTGGGAGCTGTAGTGGTCGTGGCTTGCGACCTCGATGGCGGAGCGGATGGGCTCCGGTTGGGATTTAATGAACGAACGGCTCTGGTTGGTCTGTTCGGCTGTGTCTTGCACCACAAATCGCAGTCGGGGGAAGGCTTCGGCCAGCGCAACGCAGACAGTTCCGGGAGCGCCATCGATCTGGTTTGGGATGCTTCGTTAGCATAATTGCCCCGTGGTGATGCCTTTCTTCCAGGACGATGTGTGCGAACTTACATGTACCACCAGCCCTGGACCCAGCTGGGCCCAATCGTAGTCCGTGAGCAGGTGCCGCACGGCGGTGCCCTCGCTCGCGGCCACGCCCTTCATATAACCCCCAAACAGCTTATTGAACTCCCGCGACCGGGTAATGAACGCAAAGGCGGACAAGGGCGTGTTCATGGCCAGGTTCACTGCCGTCTCGTTCGGCTGGTCTGACACACCCCATTTCTCGGTGGCCTCGGCCATTTGAGCCGAGACGGGCATATAGAAATCAGTCATGAAGCGGACCCAGCCCAGGTAGGCAGGCAACGTGACGAATTGCCGAGAGATGGCATTGTGAGCGACCTCGCCCGGTTGAGTCTCACACAGACACCCGCTGGTGATGGCCATGCGGGCAACACTTTGCAGCTGCCGCTCTGGCACGGCGCAGATGCTGGCTAGCTGGGCGTAGGGGACGGCGCCCGTCAAGGGCACCGCGGCGAAGACCTGGAAGTGGGCCAGCCATTTGATACAGGCGATATATTGATACTATTCACCACGGAGCCGCATTAGCCACAACTTGAATGCATGGGTCTTTGTACATGGAGGAGGATACCTGAACTGCCAGCATTGGCAGGTATTCACTAGGCTCCGCGGCTAGTTGAATGGCCTCTTTGGCCGCTGAGAGGAGCTGCTGGCGCGCCTGGCGTACATACTCCGGCGCGGTATGAGGCAGCACGACCGATGGAGCGTCAGGACCCAAGGATGGCTGGGGGTTCTCCTCGAGGGTGCAGTAGCCACTAATGACTTTGGAAGCGGCGCTGATGGTCTCAGCCAGACTCTCGAGGTGGCTGGGATTGGTCATGGTGATTGACTGACGGGACTCAACAGACTTCAGGAGGGGTGTATGATCCCGTCATTGAGGGGCTCTATATCATGGTTATCATGGCATGGCGTGGAGAAGGCCACGACACGAGAAGAACGCGGTGGGTCGATGCTGTTCGCTGACCGAAGACGATAGATGTGCGAATGCGAGGTGCGCCGATGCCCTGACAGTGCTCATTGGTTGCACATGGGCTCGGATGAGCTGGGCGTCGATCTCAGTTCTCGATGCTCAGCGCTATGCAGTTCATATTTAACAAAGTGGCCAGCAGTGCCCGAAGGAATGTTCCAGTGGACGCATTGACGATGAGGTTTCTATGCCTGCATGGAGCTAGCACCAGCGGGGCCATCTTCCGCGCGCAGACCGGTGAGTTACACCAACCCAAACCAGCCCTCTTGGTCCACGCCTTTTCGCAGTCTCAACACGACTGACCACGCGCGAGGTGGTTTTTAGCGGCCTTTCGCGACAAATTGGGGCCAGGCCACTTGTTTGACTTTGTCGATGCGCCCCATGCCTGCCCCGCCGGGCCCGGAATCGCGGCCTTTTTCCCAGAGCCCTACTACTCCTTCTGGCGCTCCACTGATGCCGCCGAGGTGGCACAGACGCACCACTGGCTGCTCGAGCGCCTGCGTCAGCCGGAGCCATACGATGCCCTGCTATGCTTCTCGCAGGGATGTGCGGTCGCCGCCTCGCTGATCGTCGCGCATCAGAACGAGACGCCCGAGCTGGCCCTGCCCTTCCGCGCGGTCATTTTCATCTGCGGCGGTCCGCCTCTTCCCATCCTCGCCGATTGGGGGCTGCCCATTCCGCGAGCAGCCTGGGAAGTTCACGAGCGCACCGCACGCGAGCTGTGGGAGCAGGCGACCGCCAAGCAGGCCCAACTGCTCGCTCGCCGGGCGAAGGCACAATCATCATTCTCGTCCTCGGCCGGGGAAGCTGGGCGGCTGGAGAGCGACCGGGATGACCCGTGGACCCTGCCGGCCATCAACCCCTGCGATGCGTTCGGGCTGGACCTGACCCGCTTCCCGGAAAGCTGCCGGCTGCATCTGCCCACGGTCCACATTTACGGCCGCCAGGACCCTCGCTGTCCGAGTGCCTGGCAGTTGGCCCTGTTGTCCGACCCCACAGACCGGTTGGTTTACGATCACGGTGGCGCCCACGAGATCCCCCGAACCACCCGTGTGTCCGAGGCCATTGCAGGCGCCGTGGCGTGGCTGGACGATCGTCTCGCTCGTCGCAGCGGATGATCGATGTGCCAGTGTTTCCAAGTATAGAATGCTGAGCAGTGCCGAGAAGGCTGGGCGCGCCAGAGGATCGGCACTGCAAGGACAGAGTACGAGGTAGTCGTACCAGGGCCCAGCTTACTGCAGGCCATGATGAAATTGAAGATTGTTGTCCTCCTTCGCGGCTGCACGCATTCTACCGTCCATTACATTTCATGTTGCCCGTTCTTTTTCCTCGTGTTGGGTGTCCCCCTTAGTATGGTTTCAAGGTCCACATTTTTCTGCGTGAATTGCAATAGTTTTAACTCCCCTCCTCGGCGCCATGATCGCCTGTTTCCTTCAACCCACTTAGAGACAAATTGGATTTTAGACAAATTGGATTTTAGACAAATTGGATTTTAGTACGATCACTTCTCAACACTCTTTTCTCATTCATCTATGCAATGTGTGCATTGTGCATTTGGCAATGCCCAGGTGACGGCTTTGCTCGTAATAGGCCCGTGCGGAACAAAATAGGGGGTTTCGGCCCCTATCCGAACGAGATCTATGGAAATACATCGGCTAAAGAATACGCCCCTTCAGCTGCCAGTTGGTCGAGATGAGGTGTTTGGATCCCCTCCTTTCTATACCAGTCCAGTTACTTGTCGAGATCGTCGGCGATCATCAACAGGATGTTGTGCGTCGCCATGTTGATCGGATCCGAATGGTAAATTCTACGATATCAATCCAGTAGACTCGACTATACACGAGTTTGTCAGGCCTCGGAACCCCGCCGTTCTTTGTAGCTCAGCTGCTGATGCGGCGGGTGTCGGCTCTGACCAGCGCAGGTGTTGCTTCGGCTGTCGTCAACGCCGAGTTGACTCTGGTTCCTCCACCTCTCCACATGTTACAGCCCGTGAAGTATACATTGACAAATGATCCATGGGCTGGAATGCCTCTGCGAGCACTTGTTGGTTCGAGACATACTGGGCGACGAGTATCATCGAACTTTATTTGCTATACTGGACCCTACTCTACCCTTGCAGAGGGCTATCCTTCTGGCTGGCTATGCGCAGAACGATGGAAGTTCAGTCTCGGGGTAGATTGCCCATCCCTGGATTGATGTGTAATGATTTGAATATTTACAGGGTGACCAGGTGGGCTATCTGTCAGGGTCACGGATCATGAAATCATCAGCCCACAAAGGCCACAAACGAGACCGAAATATCAAGATGGGGTCCGAGTTTCCCGGGACGGGATCATTCCATCTCTTCTCTCTAGTTTATAGTTTGCCCTTTTGCTGTAAAAGCTGCTTCACCTGCTTCACTCGCCGCCAAGCTTCCAAGGCAAACGGCTTGGCCTGTTTGGCATAGTCGCCAGCGCGGGCGCTGCTAGCCTGTCGTGCTGCGAATCGTGCCGCAATGCCCTGCATAATGACAGAGCCTCGGAAGGCGAAGAACGCATCGCCCCAGAGAATATCCGCCGCCGGGTTGTACCCCGAAACCGCACTGTACCAGCTAATACAGTCCTCGCGCGAGGGCAAGCCTGGTATGCGCCCCGGCTGGAACTGGCCCTTCTTGTATTCGGCCGAATCCAAGATATATGGGCTGGTCAAGTTACAGAAGTCCGACAGTGGGTGTCCGATGGTTGCCATCTCCCAGTCCAGAATTCCAATCACTCTCGGCTCGGTCTTATGGAAGATCATGTTGTCAATCTTGAAGTCGCCGTGCACTAGCGTGCCGCGGTCGCGGGGCTGGGTCGACTTTTGCGCGAAGAACTGCGTCATGTCCTGGAAGTGTGGCAGTTCTCCCACGGGCTCCTTGGTATCTTTGTCGAGAACCTGGGATTGGGCCTTCGAAATTGTTGTGAATGTCGCGATTTGTCGGTCGAAGAATCCGGACGGCTTGCCGAAGCCCTCAAGGCCAACCGACTTGGGGACGACCGAGTGGAATTTGGCTAGAGTCTCCACCGCAGACTTCCAGCTATTACTCCGAGTCAGTCATTCGGCCCTCTGTGATTTCATCACAGAAAGAGAGTGTGTGTGTGTATAGTAGGATCAGACGTACAGTGCACTTCTCTCCTCCGCGCTCACGCCGGGTAACCCTGGGTCGGTAAAGTGTCGACCGTCCAGGAACTCCATAATGTAGAAGGGGGTGCCGATCACGCTGCTGTCTTCGCAGAGGCATAGCGCCTCCGGTACGGGCACATCTGTCGGTCCAAGGGCCTTAATGATCTGGTACTCTCGGTCCACTCTGTGCGCTGTCTTCGAAAGCAGCTTGCCTGGGGGCTTCTTGCGCAGCACAAGCTTCCGTCCATCGGCGGTGGTAAGTTGGTAGGTAGGGTTGGATTGGCCAAAGCCAAACTGCACAAAACTCGGCATTAGTATCTATCTGCGATATGATGCCTTCCCAGGTTGAACCCGCACTCACCTGTTTCAGGTCCAGCGGGGTCTTGACTACAGGCACGGTCTGGTTCAGATACCGCTCCAGCGATGGCAGGTCTATCGGCTGGCGCACTTCGCCCGCCATGATTGCAAGGGTAACAAGAGAAAAAGTTAAATAGGAATTGCAAGTCACACGGTGCTCCTTCAACGAGATATATAACACGAAAGGGCAGGGAAAGGGTATTGTCGAGCTCGGGGACCAACAGCCGGGGAACCTCGGTCGAATGAACCTCGGAGGCCGCCTCCAAGCGGGGAGGGTTTGTGTAGTTTGCACTGCCCCGGATTGGGTGGGGCTGCCGCAGATCGCACGGGAAGTCTACCGAGTTACTCCCCGGTGAATGAATCTCCCCCATGAGACAGTTCATACCTTCAGTGGGAGATCATCTCTCTTAACCGGTCTTCGTGATCGGATGAGCAAACACGCATGGCACCCACGCTGAGGATGTGGTCTTCCGACCGACTGATCCAGCTGCCAAGCAACGAGTACACATCCAGTGCGGTGAGTTGGTTTGCATGTATATGTTTATCCTGGAACTGGTTCACTACCCATTCCGGGATTCTATGTAGCCGTGACTACCAACAGTCATCTTGCGGCGTGGGTATAAAAAGGATATTGAGGATGTTCCAGTATGACTACGCGGTGTCTTCAGCGCGTCCATCACCATCCACAAGCTGCCTCCCAATCCCCTCGGTTAAGGTTCTTCTCCTTCTTTTCAATCCAGGTCAGCGGGGTCCAGCCATCGGAATCGGCACAGTTCACATCCACTCGTTTCGTGTCCAGCAACACCCTTACAGCATCCACCTCATGCATTTGCACCGCGTGAGATAAGGGAGTGCGCCCAGATTTGTCTTGAGAATCAGGGTCCACTTCCCGAAGGGAGAGCAGCTGTTTCATCACCGATAATCCGTCTCGGGTGGTAGGATCTTGTGTGATGCCTACAGCAGGCGGCTGATTATTTGCACTCGACGCGTTTGGCTCGGCCCCTTGCAGCAGAGGGACGATGACCTTCTCCGCTTGTTTCTCATATTCCTTGGTATAGACAAAATTGGTGGGCTTCCCCAGGAATCTCCCGGACCGTGCCGCACGCGCCAATGGGGTCATACCAGAGCGGTCTTTGGCATCCGGGTCCACGCGTCCGGTCGCCAGCAAGACTTTTACCACATTGGCTGCTCCTAAACCAGCAGCATGCCATAAAGGACTTTGGCCGTCGGAGTTTCGATGTTCGGGATTCGCGCCCGCGGCGATCAACCGCCTGGCAATTTTCTCATTCCCGATGGATGCTGCGGCAAATAAAGGGGTGGAACCCCGATGGTCCTTATTGTCAACATCGACTGCGCCGGTTGCCAAGAGGCATTCTACCGTTGCCAAGCTACCATTTGCGGCGGCACTTGAGAGAGCAGTCTCTCCGTATTTGTTTTTGGTGTCGGGGTGCACGCCGTCGGTCTCGATCAGAATTTTCACAATCTCCTCCTGTCCGAACTCTGCCGCGACAAAGAGTGGGGTTCGTAGGCTGTCGTCCCTCATGTTTGGATCGACGCGATTGGACGTCAGGATCATCTTGAAGGCAGCTGCATTGCCTCGTTGCGCGGCTGCCCCCAGCGGTGACAGGAACTGTCTTTCTGGTGACCATGGAGGCGCTTCACGCAGACACAAGTCAACCAGCCTTTCATGTCCACCCCACGCCGCCGCAGCCAAGCTCTCGCGATCCATGCTCACCCGACCATCCGCCAGCATGGCATTCACGATTTCTTCCTGTCCATGGCGGAAGGCTTCATTCAGAGCAGGGCTGAAGTTGAAGGAGGTGGGGGCCCCGAATCCGGAATCATTGATCTCATCGTGGGGAATGTTAGCTGAATGGTTCAGTAGAATCTTGACAGTCTCGGCGTGACCTCTGGCCGCTGCTTTTCGAAGCGGCCAGTCATCGTAGCCTGATCTCATGTTAAGCGCACTGGGTTGACGCTCAAGTAACAGGCTCACGATGCTTGCATGTCCATTCTCCGCCGCATCGGAAATTGCCATAGAGAGCCATCGTCGAGGACGCGGCTCCGAATTCTTAGTATGCCAGAACGTGTCCTTGTCCATCCGAATATCCCCTCCACGCCGCAGCATCGCCCGTACAAGGTCTTCCAGGCCGCGCTTAGCGGCCCAGTTGAGTGCCTTGTTCTTTTCGTTGCCAGTAGTTCGATCATAAAGATACTCGCGAAGAAGATGATACATCCGGCGGTCGGTTCTCATCAGCGCCAAGATGCTTCGCTGCGTTGGTAGATGCTGCACGATCATGAAAAAGATCTCATTGGGAAGCCTGATGGAAGACATCTGCCAATGGTTAGTTGAATAAAATTGACTCGAAATACGATTTCCTCACGATTATCGCGAGCTTCCCTGTTGTTCCTGGGGAAGCTAGGTACACCGTACCTCCATCCGCATATTGGCTGAAGGAGCGATCACCCCTCGGCCCGCGATTGGGTTCTTCGGCTCGGCAGGCGTCATCACCGCCCTGGGCTTCCCCGCGATCTAGCCCCAAAGGTACAACCCACACCATCTAGCACAGATTGTAGCAATAAAGCTGTCAGAGGTAAAAGGGATAGGAAATTTAAAGTACTGAAGTTCATCGTCTATTTTTGTTTGCTACCTAATGCCGGTCTTCGAGCATTCTTGCTGGGGAGAGGAGGAAGGATTGAAGATGAATATATATATTCCATCCGTATGGATCCGGTAGGTACCTATGCTTAACAAGAATCAAACTAGGTAGGAGCTATGATTCAGGATGTAAAAACAGCTAGGAGGTATGAAAGCTGGTAGACTGCAAGCGATCGGCGTAAAATAACCTCAACAGAGCATTATCAGGCAACACGTACACATAGTTCTAACGTTACCTATGGAGATATCCAGAAAGGTTCATGGACGATGTTTCGATTCTTTATACTTCGAGACTATGCATCGATACCTTATCTAGCTCTCCCGTTTCCCATTCCAGCAAGGCTTCGGAAAGCATCTCTACCTCAGGGTGATCGGGCCCGAGCATTGATCTCTGCTTGACTAAGCATTCTCGCAACAATTGATAGCGTCGACCGTTCGACCTAAGGAGTTCCATGTGAAAGCGAGGTTGGCCATGCTCGTTAGCGTGTAAGGATGGTTCTCGCCAAAATTGGTCTTGTAAGTCATCCACAGCTGCCATACGAGCCGCTCGGACGCCTCCCACCGGCCTTGAACAACCAATGTTGACGCTAGGATGGCCATATTCCCTAGTGTGTCGGGATGGATCTCGCCGAGTTTTGCCATGTAAGTCTCTAACACCTGCACCACGAGCTTTTCCGCCTCCTCCCATCTGCTCTCTAACCCGTATGTGAGTGCCAGAATAGTAGTGCTCATGAGATCTTCTTCACTCTCCGCACATAATACCGACACTATCTTGTTCCTTGAGTTTAAGGCCATTTCTTTCGCATCCCAGATGCGAGCAGTTTGTATCGCATAAGATATTCTAGCAGTAAGTAGAGTAGCTCATTCTTGTTGGAAGTCTGGTGATTCTGGCGGCTAAGACATCGCTGATTTCACAAAGATCATTCATCCGGACTATATCACACCAAGCAGAATCCTAGGATATCTGTCCATTCTCGAACAAGGATGAGGCGGAGCTCCAGAGATTGAATGTTGTTCAAACTATTTCGTAACGAGGACGGGGAATGAAGCCCATCACAACATCTTAGGGTGGGTATCAGAGGAAAGGGCGCGCGAATCCTTCGGTTCGGCGCGTTAGCCGCATATGTAGGGCGACCGTTCAGCTGGGCTGAGATGACGGCAGGGCTCTGAGATAGTTACCTCTTGGCATCTGCACATAGCCACGCCAGACCTCTTCCTATTAGTGAATTGATGAGTCACGTGCGGTTATCATTTCAACCCTACTTTGTACATACGACCCATCACCAATACTACCTGTATCCAGCTGAATCATGGCCCTGGCTGGGCAAGGTTGCTTTTGATCGTGATCCACCAGCCATGTGCATAGCTTTGGCAGTCTTTCCTAAGTATAGAATGGCCGATATCTTGGTAGTCATATCGCTACGGGCAAGTTGCATTCCTCATATCTGCTCCTGTGCTTGCAAGTCATCTTCAAGAAGATCGGTCTCTCCAAGCAATGAAAAATAGGTACTTCACGGTTTGTTTCATACTCCACCCGTCGTGGTCGACGTCCGATACCCCAGCGGCCGCCCAGTCGGATCGACTGTAGCTGCCCGCGACACAACCTTTGATGCTTCCGCAGGGTTCTAAAACAAAAGCAGTCCAGCGACCCTCATTTAGAGTCCATGGATCCATATCTCTTCATCCTGATACGGCAACCATCTCCACTCGACACCACCAATGTGAGCACCTGCCTTTCCTCGCCGACTGGCGCCATGAAAGACCTGTCTGTCATCTCGATAGTTTCAAAAGTTTGCAGCAGCCTCACAATGGTGAAGCCAGCTTCTAGCAGTGCAAAGTCCTGTCCCAAGCATATCCTGGGTCCCCCATTGAAAGGCAAATAACCCCACCCAACATTTTTCAGTGCATCATTTTCCCAGCGTTCGGGGCGGAACTGATCAGCATCCGACCCATAAATGTCTTTTCGGCGGTGCAGGGCGTAGACACAGTATCCCACTCCCTCCCCCTTCCGAACGAGAATAGGAGCTGTTCCATCCGGACCGCCACCAACGGGGAGGGTCGTTGTCTTCTCTGCTGCTCTCGAGTTCACTGGTACTGATGGATATAGGCGGAGAACTGTGTATAGGAATTAGTGATGGGTTCTTCTTGGACGGTGAGTTGCACGGCAGCGTTTCCTTTACCTTCTTTGAGAACGACTGATAAATATGGCAGGGTCCTGATTCGACTTATGTCGGGTACTGTAGCCTCAGGGCCTACACCAATCGCATCATCGATCTCACGACGGAGTTTGAAGAGAACCCGAGGATGTTGCACAAGCAGACGACTGTATGCGTTAACAGTGAAATCCAAAGCGTAGACGGTGAGAGCCCTTTCACTTACAGTGTCCATGTCAGGCAGCACGCTGTTGTATCTCGCCCCGCTAATAAGATGTTAAAACATTGAGCCCGTAGAGCTTTCGGGTCACTGGTTTCCTTGACGAGTGCGTCGATGAAGACGTATGACTCCGTCTTTGAGTGACCGTTTGTGGCTAATCTGCCTATGGCTTTCTTGACAGTGGTGTCTATGAAGTCATGACAGATTTTTGCAAGCCTCCCGAAACTTGTTTCCCCCCAACAGCCAATAGAAACCGCCAAGACGGCCTCGTTGGGCAAGGTATGCTTGGCCGAGATTAAAAGCCTCCGCAAATTCATGGTCGGGGCCCACTATGCCTTCAGACTTCGCAGAGGGCAAATGGTGATCAAATAGTAGAAAGAGCGTGGTTTCGAATGTCAGGCTGAAGAATAGGGGCTGTAAGTCGACTTCACTATCTTCTGGAATGCACGAGATAAGATTGTTCACAGCCTCTCTTATTAGCATGAAGTTATTAAGGCGATTGGTCATGAACTGCGGCCGCAGAAGTTCCCGTGAGTGTCGCCACTGTTTTCCATCTTGGGTGAAAATACCACTTCCCATCAAGGGGTCGAAGGTTGGTGGCCGAAGCCCAAGCCCAAAGTCTTTAATAATCCGTTAGTACGAAGCCAACCACGACGGCAAGGGAGATGTACTGACCACTAAATTGTGTGGATAAAATGGCTTCAAGATTCTTGGGATCAATAGTATCAATTCCCCGAGAGGAAAGGAGACTCTGCTCAAAGGTATTCCCCGACTCGGCTATTACATCAAGAAAAAACCGGAGTATCTGCTGATTGCGCCCGTGGCGAAAAGCTTTCAAAAGCAGGTCGAGACCTAGTGGCCATTTGGCATTCCATTGTTTGGATGGTTCGCAGCCTTTTGAGGCAGCGAAACTTCTTTCGATCTGCCAGTAAAGTCAGCAGACACACCACGACGCTTCTGGCTTGGGGAATATAGAGAAGCCAAAAGGTAAAATAGCTTCTTGCTAGTCAACATACTTGTACTTCACGCCAGATTTTGAAGATCTTGAGAACGAAAATCGAAATCAAAAATCCAGCGAGGAGTTTCGCAGTAAGAGGCAGAGTCGCTATCATGTTGCTTACATGGAATAAATTCCCCCAAAGCAATTTAGAAAAACAATGGTCGCCTGCTGGACCAGGCTTACAGTGTAGAATATAACGAAGAGAAAACGAAATCTGGGGGAGGTGGGCGAGTGCCAAATGACCCCTTTGAGGCTGATGATTAGAAATGTGACCCACAACTACTGTAGACAAAGGCGCAGGTATCTTGCACCTCTTTGTCTTCGTTCCGTAGCTTAGGGTAAGATAAGTTAGCCTTCTCGCGACTAGTGGTAGTGTAAGTGACTGATCTACCGGGATGAATTCCCTAGTTAACTAACTAATTAACTTAAGTAGGAACTTGTGTGAGTCGTTCATCCTGGCCATGTCGGGTGCCGCAAATCAAAAGTGTCGCTTGCCCTAGTTTCACCTGGGCGATGTGCACCTACCCGCATACAAGTCACACGCCGCTTTGTACGGAGGTGTTTAGATGGGTGAGCCCTAGCAAATCCTGACGGTTGTCAGGTGGATGTCGGAGTTTACCCAAATTTGCAAGGTTCGTTGGCTTTATGTAGTTCGCCGAACACCCTATCCCCAGCCCTGCACCCGGAATGCCCTGCGGCCCCTCTATTCTCGACCTAACTACCTTGTACACCCCTGAGCCGCTGACGTACCCCCACGGCTAAACTGCTGTCTCCCGTGTCTCCATATGCTACTTCTGAACCGGCTTTTGATTACTTTCAATCTATCATAGTCTTTTTTCTACGTCCAGTCGTGTTACGCAGCTCGGCTTTCATGTTATAAACGACCGTTAGTGTGAAGACTCGTTCTATAACCTGAGGGTCTTGAAGAGCGTCTAAATCACCGTACACTAAAAATAGCCCTGCGTGGCTTCCTATAATGTTAACAATACCTAGTACCTAGCAGAAAACTTTAAATGCACCCCACAGAAGCTATTAGCATTCTGTAATAGAAATCCTATAAAGCCTAGACCGCGTATGCACGTCTTTATTTAGATACAAGTAGCACTCGACGGAAAAAAATCATCAATAATCACTCTAATAACGCCAAACCTGCGCTTCGGGCTAAGCGCATCTTGGGGTTAATGTAATGCAAATTTGCAAAGCATCCATCAGCTCAGGACGATGTGTATGTAATCCTTTTACAGGCTGATCGACTTTTCGTTTACCCCTTCTAAAGAAAATAGCTTCGGACTAGGCCTGCTATTTACAACCCATGCTTTCAACCCGAATTGTTAAGTCCTAGGAGACTTGGTTTCAAAGCCAGGAGTTAGAAACCTCTCTTTGTAGTTATACGACATCGCTCGGAGGATAATATGAAGACTGGGAAGGTACATTAATAATGAAAGATAGTAAGGCATAGATTCCAGTAACCAATTAGGTTATTTTGATGCGGCGGGTAGTAAAGGATGTCGCATTGCAGCGAAAGCACTTTTAGGAGTGCAAAACTCCTCTCCTTTTGATGTTGCCGGCGACTTATTGACTTTTTGGACAAGCAAATTCAACCTTGTGGTCCTTTTTGATCAGCTTTGCCGAGAGACGGACCTTTTAGCCCGATACCCTCGATACCCCCCTAGGAGAGGGGAAATTGATGCACCCTCCATCAGGTGCCTGCCTATGGAGTGCATTTGAGATACTCCGGAGGAATGCACCTAGCTGTACCACCGCCAGGAGTAAAGTCACTACCAGTACAGCAGGTCTGCACGCACACGCTGTGCTCAGCGCAGTCCTGGTTAGACTGGCAAGTGTTTGGGACCTGGCTGCACGATGCGCAGAAAACGCAGTACCCAGAATTTGGATCATCCTCCCCGCTGTGGCAGGCAGTCCCACCACTACAGCCACAGCTCCCGCAGCCTACAACACCGCACTGTGAGTGAGCGCCGCAATTGCTGACAGGGCGACACTTCCCATTCTGACAGCTCTCGGTACCCTGGGCACACTGAAATTGGTGTTAGAGGCTAGGCAGGTAACAATGGATTTGGCCTGCTTACTATATTACCACACGAGCCACAATTATTATTATCGGTTTGGATATTAGGGCAGGCTCCATTGCATAGCAGATCTCCACTGGGACATCGGCAATTACCCGAAGAGCATGATGAGCCTGCTGGACACTTGGATTAAAGTGAGCTTAATCCAGCATCAATATAGCGGGTAAGTTCGTGGAATACATGACCTACCGCTTTGGCACACTGTCCGCAATTCTTCACGTCTGTGTTCGTATCTTTACACGCTCCACTGCACAATTGCTGGGATGGAGAGGTTTTGAAGGGCCCACAAACATAGCATGGCCCCTGTCCGCGCAAAGCCGGGGCCAGACATGTGATAGCTGGGTTGGGATAGTTTTTCAAGCACCAGCTAGTGCACTGAGCCAACTTGATGACAGGACTTTGTGGATGAGGCCATACGGGGCAGACTAGACGTGCGTTAAGACATACCATATCTATGGGAAGAGCTAAGAGTCTGCTTTGGCCGCGGGCTTACCTAGCGCTAGGATAACAAGAAGCGTTTTTCTGGTCATTGCGAAATCTCCCTCGGGGATATGTAAGTGTAAAATAGGAAACTCTCAGCACCTGTCGGTTATTTATCGTTTCAAAGGAGGACGGCGCTGTTGCATTTTAGGGCACTCGCATATATGTGATGGATATCTGACGCTATCATCTTGGTCAACTGACTAGTGCTACAATGCATGATTTCCTGGACAGAGCGAAAGTCAATTCTTCCATGATCCTCCTACTAGCCTCCTTCTCGGTTCACCTCATTCAGCCTAGAGAGTCGTGTTCTGCCCTCTAGATGGATATGTGCCATTGGATGTATATACAAGGAACTAACATTAATCTGGTTTGGCTGGCTTACCCCACCCCTTGGCATCGTCAACCGTTCGGTCTGGAGCAGGCGGCGTATCTTGGCATGAACTACGGGTAAAGATCAGGCGGCTCCGAGGCCATCTTTCGGGGGGGGAAAAGGCCCCACCTTAGACCCAGTGAACTAGCTGAGTCCCGAAGCAACAGAGCTCACACGCAACCTTGGGTTGAACCAATTGGACACCCGTGAACCGATCCGTTGGTTGTACTCGGAGTCAACATTCAGGTTTCAGTATCGGTAAACCCTCCGACATTCCGACACGGGTACCACCAATGATAGGCCGGGTACATGAAATCACAATCCTTCCTCCCGCGGCAAGGTTACTTCAACTTGTCAAAGGTTTCGTCTTGGGGCCTCATTCTACGGTGTTGAAGGCGGCCATTCTGAATGGCAGTCCATGTGCCAAGGATGCGCCTTAGGGCTCATGTTGCTCCGGCAACTAAAAAAGGCCAATTTCTTCGCCCGGCATTGGATGGACTTTTTGCCTCGCAAGACTTTTGGCTGTTCCATAATCAAAGAAACTGTCGGGGAAATGGAAGGTATCGCATGAAGTGGAAGCGCAAGGTTTCACTCCAAATCTGCCCACAACCGTGCAATCCAAGGTTCTTCGTGACTAGAGTTCAAAGTTTGGAAATGGCCGACGAAGTCGATGCGATCGTTATTGTGACTAGGCTCAACTTGGCTACTAGTCATCTGGTCAAGATGAAATTCGGGGTCTGAATAGTGCAGATCCCGAAGAGTAGGACAAAGACGGTGTGTTGACTCAACCAAGGATGACGATGCCTGGTCACCAAATATGGTCCAGACTTACTGCGTGCATGACCTGGCCCCATTCATTGACGGTCCAGTCTTTCCGGGGACTCCATTCAAGCGGAGGGCAGGGAGAGTGACCTGCAGGTGAAGTCATTGGCATTTTATCCGACCTTCGGGCGCTTCTAATTACTACATAATAGTCAGTAATCATTTGATCAGGGCTTTATCTCTGCATATGCGCCCTTGAGAGTTAATACGCCTATTTTTGGAATGTGGTAATTATAAGGCTGGAGGATTGCCTTTTGTGGGCTATCAGAAAAGAAGAGAGTCCAAACAACATGTCTCAATCTACTTCCCATTGATAGCCCTAAGGCAACTCCTCTTGCTATCTCAATCGTTTCTTTTCATATCTTAAAACACCTGTGGTGCCAACTTTACTCTTAAATTGCTTTATACTCCCAGCGGAGGCCAGTCAGGTGACTGTCCTCGGCCCCGGCCGCTTATCTTATCGGCTATCTTATCGGACCCCGAGGCTCGGCGAGCGCCGACAAGCGTCCGCCTTGCGATGAATTGGCTCCTATACCCTACAGGCCAGGTCTTTCTCTCTCGTACTCCCTTCCCTTCTGTCGGCACATGCGCAGAAGGAGAAACGTACCATAGTGGGAGCCACGTGAAGCTCCAAAATACTACAGCATGGCGCCCATTCTCACCTCCAACCCGTCCGTCACCCTCATCCCCGAGCCTCTCACACCAGTAAACTTCGCGCCATTCGGGACAGCCATCTGCTCGCCACTGCCCCGCGAGATCAGTATCGCCCCTCAACCTTCCTCGCTGCCCCCACACGACCCAACACCGGTCCTAGCAAACCAAAACTCGGCGTTGAAATACAGCCCCGTCTCCCCACTTATCGACCGTTACACTCATAGCTGTCCAAGTGGGAAACCAGCCTCCGCAAGGATGACAATGTTCTGCTGCTTCCCGCGCAAATTGCGTACGATTACCGCCAGACAGCAGCCCGACAAGGAAGTGTTCGATGTGCGCATTCTCGAGCGCCACCCCTTCACCAACCAGACCTTTATTCCTACCGATCTGTCCAGCCATTCGAAGGTTGGGGATGGTGAAGAAGAGCCGATTTTCGTGGTGGTTGTTGCACCGACACTGAAGGGCGAGGTTGCAACTGCGAAGAATGATGCTGGCGAGACCGTGGCAATCCATGACCCGCCTGATCTACGGAATGTCAAGGCTTTTATCGCGCGGGGTGGGCAAGCTGTTACATATGGTGTTGGCACGTGGCATGCGCCAATGGTTGTTCTGGGCCCTCGACGGGTTGACTTCGTTGTTGTGCAACATGTGAATGGCGTGGATGATGAGGATTGCCAGGAAGCCGCCTTTGGAGAGGGCGTCGTTGTTGACCTGGGTGGTAAGGGTCAGTATGGTCGACAGGAAAAGAATCCTGCCCGACTCTGGGCGGCAAAGCTTTGATTTACGGTGCAAGGACAGACTTTGCTGAACAAGAAGCCTATTTATTAGTCCATCTGATGCACTCACGGCTGGTTGTGAGTGCTTGAGGCTGTGTTGTTCTCTATTTCATACTCCGCCCGAACCACTATCAATCTACATTTACCAATATCGAAGTGTTCGATCCCGTAATTTCCTCAGGGATGCGTACATACAATTCGAAGCCGAGGTTCTTCTGCTATCCACGTTGACTTGATCTATCACGAAACTATCGCATTTGAACCAGAAGAAATTATACCGGTACTGCGGCAGTGGTGGAAAAGCATTCCCACGAAGAGTGGTATCAGAAGCGCAGCAAACACACTCTGCAATGACCACAATATCAAGGAACTAATAAAATAAACGCCAACGTAAGCGAGGAGTATTTGTATTTCTCTGCGTTCCCTCTCCAATGTGACGCATGACAGGACGATGGACTGGAAGAGCGAAGGCCCAATGGTCAGATAATGCAGTGAGCCGCTGAGGGGTGTGTGAAGAAGGGGACAGCTGATCGGACCAACCTAATGGGGCCCGTCTGCACGAGAGCTCTATACGTAATAGCGGACACCCCCTCCATAGTTTCTTCCTTCTTCACATTCGTTGTTTCGTTGAATGCACCTGTTTCTTTTCAGCTGGCTCATTCGTAACATCCAAGAGCTAACAAACATTCGGGGTCCACAACCAAAAACCTACACGCCTTTCAAAGCGTGCGGCTGACGGAACCCGTCAAACCCATACACATCACACATCCTGCACGTAATTGCCTAAGTCGATCTTTTGGCTGATTGGTATTTGTCTAGCAGAAGCAGAGGAAGTATCGCAGTCTGACGGAGTGAAGGCCACGTGACTGATTCCTTGACCAATTACGGAAGAAAAGTAACTAAGGTAACTAACTGAAATAACTTAAGTTAACTATCCAGCGTGCACATGGAAGGTGGCTCTGGTGGTGAGACTTATTCAGCCCGCCCGATCGTTTCCGCGGCAACGCAATGGCGGTATATGTATCGACCCACTAAGGAACGCACAAAACGTATTCGATGGAGCAGTGCATACTTTCAACAGAAACGGTCGAGGGTGTCGGATATCCCTCATTGAGCCCCGGTGTAAAGATAGGACGGTATGACGCATTTCCTGGGTGTGGTTGAAGGACACAGCTCGACTAGGGTCTGACAACAGTGGCGAGGTTCGTCCGGAGAGTGACACATGGTGAGCGATGTCAGGTAAGAAGAAGCACCCGGTCGACCCCAGGTGTAGATGTGTTTGCGGATGACGCTATTCCAAACTGTTGCTGAGTGGCACGTAGTTTCTCTGGGTCTCAGACGGGGATAAAAGCCAGTCCATCTGACTGTCTTCGTTACCACTAGAAGAGGCTCAATTCTTTCTGTATTGTCTGTGGGTAGGTAAACTCTCTGGGGAGGCGGTACTCTGCCGCATTCAAGGCACAAGTCTTGGTTTGTGGGCGATGAATTATCTTATCTTTCAAATGATTTTTGATACCATCAAAGAAGTGGAGTGCTCGACGAGAGTGAGAAAACAACCTTCCCAGAATTGAAGGAGGGGTATGATAGGCAAAATCGATCAAGGGATGCCGGCGTGGATCGCACGAGAGGTCGCACTTCCCACTTGGGTGCTTGGAATTTTGGATGGAAACACTATAACGTGGCGAGGTCAAAATTAATCCTTGGCATTGAACGAGAAATTGAAACACCACCACTTTTGACAAGCCGATTATACTCTGAATATTTGAGAAGCGAAATGAAGCCATGTGATCTCCCACTGATGAACATAAGGGACTGGGTATACACAAGGCCACTTTACACACACCGCACGCTTCGCAAAACAGGTAGGGAAACGAAAATTGAATAGGAAGTTGGGTCGTTCCGACTGAAATATCACCGAATGTGACTTGAAGCAGTTAGCCCAACCTTGACTCCATGTCGGGATGTACAATTAAGTCCCAGCTTTTCCTGCCATGGCTGCACATTTCTGTTCTCCACACAGTCGTAGTATTGCAATAGTCTAATGGTCGAATACTTGGCTAGGCATAGTGAAAGGTGTTCTGCAAGCCAGTGGTCATTATGCTTGTCGCTCAAGGCACGAAGAGATGCTATAAACTTACGCCCTAAACATGTCCGAGGCCCTGCATGAAATGGCATGTAAGCCGCCTTCGGCTTGATTTCTATCCATCGTTCGGGTCGAAATTCATCAACCTCGTCCCCGAAAAACTCCTGGAGTCTATGCATTGCATAAACAGAATACCCCACGGACGCACCGCGTGGTACGCTCAGTGGTGATTTTCCGTCGTCTCCACCTCCATGAGGGAGGAATGTATCGACCGCAGCGGTGCGCTGATTGGCCGCAACTGGTGGATAAAGTCGTAGTACTGTTGAGATTGAGAGCAACGTAAGTATTCCTTCTCAAGATACATAAGGAACTCAGGCTTTACCTTCTTGAAGGACCATACGGAGGTAGGAAAACTTGGAAAGATCTTCAAGCGCCGGGCGCTGCCCTTGCAGAGCACCGATTTCTGCACGGATTTTGCCGCACACATCGGGCCTCTGACAAAGCACATACCATGTCGAAGCGAGAAAGGAAGCCGTGCTATCCTTGCCGGCAGCCAGGAGATTCAGCATGTCATATTTGATATCTTCCTTCGATCTCCCTTCGCTGAGAAGCTTGTTGAAGACAATTTGCGCTTTATCGTCACTGACCTCGGACAGTCCAGACTGTTCGGTGAAGGTTTCACTTGCATGCTCGATAGTTTCATCTATGAATGAATGAACAGTTTGAAGGGACTCGTCCAATTTTTTATCACCGAGAAGAAATTTCCAACAAAGTCCCGACAAACTGAAATCATCAATTCCGGACAGGGCACGCTGGGAGTAATCAAATGCCGCGGCAAATTTCTGTCCCCGCATGCCGCGGGGCTCGGAATCAAAAAGAGATGGAAGTACGTTTGTCGATGTGCCCAGAAATAGTTCGGTCGAAATATCAAGGGCCATGGCATTGAAAACGCGTTGGAGGTCAACCGTATTGCCATCTGCCGGTACGGATCGCATCAGGGTTTGAAGATGGACTTCAAAAACATCAACTTCAGCTGCTGTAACACGAGACAAAATGGGTCGCAGTATACTGCGGTGGCGCTAGAAGGTCATCCAGACTTGATTAGGGCCATCCCAGATAACATGAGAATTTCAAACGAACCTTCCAAACTGCACCATCAGAGTTGAAAATCCCATTACCAAAGAGCGGCTGCAACCCTTTCTTGCGTGTAGGTCCAAGGCCAAAGTCCTGAAATCGAGTTCGATCGGTAAGCATTGTGTGCAAATTAACTGGGTCGATGGTGTAGACGGCCCGTCGACCAAGGCTCAGATAGGTGACTGTTCCCCCAAAACACGAAATCAACTCTGCAGTAAACTCGAGAAACCTATGATTGTAAATTGCTCCGGCTAGGTCAAGCAAGATATCGAGGCCAAGTATTGGATCTTTGTGAGGGTACCATAGGGGCTTGTTGTATGCGTGAAGTGCCTGGGAGCGTGTGATCTTGAACCAGAGTTTTGGTTTTGCGACCAAGATAAAGATCACAAATGAGATGAAGAAAATAACGAAGGAGCTCGGCTGATTTAGTAACCAAGGAATTTTGTAATTAAGGTCAACAGAGGAAATGGGGGGACGGAGAGCCACAGACGCGCTCCAAGATGACGAAGAATTATCCATAATGACGTTAATTGTGTTAATTGTTCGGCTGCGTTGGTACTAGGGACGATAATTGCTCATTTATAAACCGATGCATTTTCCTCTCTATGTATTTTCCAGGTCCACTCTCTACCCTCTATGTCTGTTGGTTGTCACATTCACACTGATGACACAGAGCCGGAATTCGCGTACTGTTGCGTTCTGTGCCAATCCTGTCACAACGGACGTGCAAGAATTGACACAACAGGTACATGGCTTTGTTTGTAGTGTAACTCCATCTTCTTTCTCTTCTGAGTTGATTCTTGGAAAATGAGTCGCCACGACTTAGCCCAGCACCAACTGACTCGGAGTGCGGAGAGGTGTCATTGTGTCAATCTAGGCATATTTATCCTAAGGAAAGGGCAAAATGGTACGATATCTGTTCTTCTGCCTCAATCGTGACAAATGAAGATCCAGTTTTATTAAAAGGGGTCCGTAGTGTGCCGCTCGCCTCAAACGGCCCCACATGTCAACGGCGGGGTGGTGGATAGAAAGAAGAACACTACAAGAAATTAATGATAAGGAACCCAGAGCTCTGGCTCTATTCAACATCTTTCAGGGAACAATTCCACGATGCCCCAAGATTTTCTAGTTGTTATTGTGAACACATGCACACATTTAAGTCAAAGAGGTAAAAAGACATTCGAACAAGTGTTTCAATGAAATCTAATTTCTTTTCTTACTACAGGAACAAGTTCTCGTCTATATGGTCAACGGAGAGAATATTACCTTTTTCGTCGACAGAGACATGCGTCGATGCGGATAAACCACAGTAGACCTGTACGGAGGTATGTAAGACTATTCAGAATTTTGATATATTGATATTAACAAAATTCCATGTCTTTTCAGAGTGACGATTGATCGTGTTCTATATCACGGTATCCACCTCTTCAGAGTCCGACCGGCTGGTCGCTGGAACGTTTAAAAGATTAATGATCTACTATAGTCCAGATTATGGATCGATCATGACATAAATGGCATAACAAAATTCTGGTTCGTCTAATAAGTTTCGAGAGGACAAGGAAAATGACGCAATGAAAACATGGTCAGAACCAGTAAGAAGTCAAGTAGAAAAGAGCGGGAGAAACGTAGTGAGCTGGTAAGCTGAAGTTTGACCGGAAAGTCGCCGTAAACTCAGAATTTTCGTTCTGCCATTATAAGATACCTAGTCTCCTCTCTTGTTCGAGACTCTGAAAATATGCATACTAATCTGGGCGCACTGGGTGAAGCTCAGCGGATGGCTGGTGACGTACCGTCTGGTGCGATAGGCATTTTAGGCAATGGAAGATGTATTGGGTTAGCCGTTTGGCGAGACCCCGCGTGTAGTAAGATGCGCGAATTTGGTAGTATACGCGATGGAAACCAAGATGGTTCTGGGCATTGTGGTATTCTTCGAGGATATCTCGCTCCATCGTGCGTGGAATACACAATCTCTCCTAATTTGGTGTGGAGGGGTCCTGGAACCATAGCAAATTGTCACGACGTATGAATTAGGCCGCGAGCTTGCCGTCGTCCACGTTCTTCCAGATACGGGCCAGAACTGGGTCAACATGGTAGCCGCGTTCCAGCGCCGCCATGTATTCTAGGTCGATTTCGAAAAAGCAGGTCACGAAACAAGGCACTTCGTCCGCGCATGCGTCGATGACTTCGTCGAGAACATTGGAGTCTGGTTCGGGAGTCTGTGTGGATGGCAGACGTGAAAGGCCATCCGCGACTAGGTTGGATTTCCCTGGGCGGTGCCGGATATCCAACACGAACTGACTGAGGTATTGTGATACAGGAATTAATCGACGGTTGAGCTTGTCTGTCGCCGATGATCCTAAGTGTGTGTGGTTCGCGATACCACGAGTGGATGCGTGGTCAGTGTAGATCACGACGGGTTTTTCAGGGTTTTCAATCAAATGGCGGATTTAACACAGCCCAGACGAGGCAGGCAACCTCCTGTTCCGATGAGTAGTATCTTCATTCGGCCGGAAACGCCAGTTTACTGAGATAAAGGATTGGTTTCACGCGTGCGCGGGTGGTGGCGCCTGAGTTTAGTAATATATGCTGTCTCCTTGCTAGAAAATTCATACTTTATGACGCGTAGCTTGAATCATCTCCATGTTCTGCTCTATTAAGCAATTCAGAAGGAACATGATACCATCTATACAACTGCTGCACGATCATCATCACACCTTAGGTCCTGCTTTCTAGTCTTGACCAAGGGTTGGTCAAGCGAGAAAGATTCGATTCCAAGGCTCCCTATGAGTGCGACAGCACAAGCTACTGCACAGAAAATCCAAACATGTCGCAAAGCACCCATCTCTGAATTGGTGAGTGCTGAAACCTCCCTTATGGACGATTGTTTTCCTCGGTCCCTTTTGCAAAATGGAATATTGACAATGGCAGATTCATCAGGTACCCAGCTACGAGATTTGACGTTCTGGCCCTCAAGTCCACTGGAAAAAATCGCACTGCCTATCGAGATTCCGAGTGCCTGATATATTTTTTAATGTTAGCTAAAATTTGCGGGCAGCAGATGAACGCCCTAAGGGGAATATCTTACTGCACCAAATGCACGCCAAAAGGAGTAGAGGGTCACGGCCAACGGAACTCTCTCAGCGTCTACAGCTGCCTGGACCGCAAATCCCATGGCTCCAAATAGAAGGCCCATGCCTACTCCAAGTGGAAGATTCAGGATGATCCACATACCGTTCGGGGTTGATGGTGTGAGCAGGTACAAAATTGCCGAGCCAATGGTCGAGACCGTCCACCCCATCCATATTGCCCATCGGTACTTGCCAGTCCAGCTTACCAGATAGCCAATCAGAATGGATGCAGGGACCAAGGTCAGCGTTTCAGGTAACACCGCCAGCCCGCTGTCGAGACTGCTGAAGCCTTTGATGGTTTCGTAGTAGACGGGCAAATAGTACATTATACACCAGAGAACCATTCCGTGGAGCATAGTGCAAAAGAAAGTGAGGATACACGATCGATTTCGGAACTGTGTAAGCGGTATAAGAGGATTGCGGGCCCACCTCAGTTCATAAACAAGGAAAACGCATAGGCCCAAGACACCCACTAGTAGTGGTACGAGAGTGTGGGGATCTTGCCAAGAATATACGACAGATGCCTGGTTGGCGTTGACTTAGCAAGTGTGGTCTATGATGGGCAAGAGGGGTAAAACCTACTTGCATGATCGGTACCAGAATCGCAACCAAGGAAAATGCTAAAAGCAGGAAGCCAGTAAAGTCCACCTGTTGGAGGTTTGACAGGCAGTGCTGGGCGCTAGGTAAAGGTGGAAGCGCGAACCAACAGGCGATGGTTGCACCAGTGCTGGAAATTACATTGATTGCAAAAACCCACCGCTAGAGGCTAAGGTCAGCTAGACTCCTTAGGCATATTACGGGGTAGGTAGGAGCAGTGAGTATCTTACCCAGGATCCCTCGGTAGTCAGGATACCGGACAGGACTGGCCCTATGGTGGTGCCGATGGCCCACGGTACACTAATAAAGGCGAACCATTTGCCGCGGACACGGAGCGGAACAATGTCTGTTACAATTATGTCTGTAAGGGCAGAGATTCCCCCGGATCCAAAGCCCTGCAATGTACGGCCTGCGAGGATCGTGCTGTAATTTGGGGCGACGGCCCCCATGAGTGACCCGACGGTGAGGAGCAGGGCACTGCCTGTCAACACCACCTTGCGACCAAAGACGTCTGCCAGGGTTGCACAACACGGTTGGATGATAGTGGAAGTTAGAGCAGTTGACGTCCCCAGCCAGAAAGTTTTGGGGCTGGACAAGTGAAAGTCCTGGGCGATGGTCTGAACTCCTTTAGCCTAGAATCGGAATTCTGTTTGCGAGTAGCACAGGCTCCTTACCTGAAGGGCAATAGACAGCGATGTTGTCGATAGTGCTGCCGCCAGTGCCAGTGCTGACATGGAGAAGAATGCGAAATAGAAGCGGCTGGGGAGCTGCGGGCTCACCTTTGCTTCCAGCTCGGCAGAATACTGTCTTTCTGTCGCCATAGCCGCGAAAGAAATAATATTAAGAACTTCAGATGGACAGATATTAGAAAGAGCGATTCGGGTTGTCTTATATTTTATTTTTATTCAAGCAAGAATATAATAAGGAATTCGGAAAATGGGAGGATAATATTTCCTGTACTGGAAAGCTAGACGACTCAAATGGGACACAGAGACGGTGTCTCATCTGCGACAAATATGTCACGAATTTTCCCCACCTTTCTCCGAAAGTATGGATATCTGCTCATCTAGACAGGCCACGCTTGTGCAATACCCGGTGGGAAACAGCTTTGAAAGGACTTGGAGACACACCCAAGGGAGACGAAATCAGACTGGAGGATGTCTCCATCGCAAAGTCAATATTGATTGACCAGCAACATGTTGCAACATTCATTTACAACGATCACTGCCTGGGTATTCGCTCTACTGCTTGGCTGTATGATATTTACCAAGACTCTTGCTGAGATCCGTCATGCTGTCAACATACGAAGCTATACGCGAAAGTCCCCTATCGTAAAGATCATCCCTTACACGGTTCCGTGGCTCGGCCATCACATCCCCTTTTTCATAAAACCTCAGCAATGGCTGAGTCATCCCAGGTGAGTTGCTCATTAATCTAATACACGAGCAGTAGATTGATTGCAAGTGAAACCGACAGGTGAATCGCGGCATATTTGCTGCTGTTTTTGGAGGTAGGAAATATCACCTAGTCTGGCTGAGGAGGTGCTCGGGGTGCAGGCCCCTGTGAACAACCATGATATGGTCGCTATTTCATGCACAATGTTTGGGACGACAAGGGAGCCATCAGTGCCATGGTTTCTCATGGATCTTTGTACCTGGATGCCCCTGTCTGAATTGAAACCTGCCGCTCGTGGCCAAGTGAAAGGCACAATGGCAGATCTCCACAATGGCCCAGTCGCCACTACTCTAGGAGAAGCGGGTGCAGGGGCCACCGCTGTTCGATGGGGTAATTTGGACAACGTCAGTAGCGTCATAAACAACCGCATCCGGCTCTGGGAGAAGGCCCTTGGCGAGTTCTCCATGATAGAGGCATGCATCGCATCTCACGCTTTTCCACTACGGGTGGCATAGACCAACGCCCATGTAGCTGTGTTTTGGCTACTGTTCAATCTCTATCAAGACTCGTATCTACCAGCGGCCATTCGCGAAGAAATGTCACCCTTTGTTCATGTCCGGGAATTCCCGAGCTCCGCTGGACTGTCCACGATCAAATTCAATTAGAGAGATATTCTGTTACGAACACCACTGTTCCAGTTAGGGTTTTTGAAAAAATGAGGATCTATACCCAGATTAACAGCTTCAGGAACGTAAAGCCAGACCTCGCAGTCACTGGATATTATATCGACCAATATACTCGTGAAGCTAGCTCCGTATCCGCGCAGGAACAGGGATTTCCGGTATCACAATCGGAGAGAATATATAAGCTCGAAAGAAGGAATATGAATCTGTTCCATTGGGTCTTCACCAATCTGACTCGAGGTATTGGCATTAGCCTGAAACCTACGACATTCGGCGATTTATTACCCAACAGCAGGACCGCAGATAGACAAATTTGTTAGACGGCAAGGGTGCGGTGGATTTTGCACGCGTCAGTCCCTGGGGTTCACCTGTAGATGTATGCAAGCGGCAGAAACTTTCATATTATGAAGTGCTCGAGGCTGCAGCGACTATCGTGGTCTTCTGGGACATACAGCCAGCTGGCGCTGCCGAATGGTCCCATCCAGGGCTCGCTAGAGCTGGAGGTACAGCACTTCCAAAGGGAGATGTGAGAATTAGGTTGTGTCGAAGAGTACCTTAGCTAAACATCTATGTTGAGAGGTCATTTTTGACGCAGGTCTTTGAATAGAGACGCATATTCCTCTGAAACACCCCATAGCGGGTTATTACACAAATTCTGAAAAATACCACACATGTTCAGGCCAAGTAGGGTGAAGAAATCCACAACAAACAGATGGCATCGGATAGGCCTCAAATATAGGAGAAGTACAAATGATGAGTACTATGTCCACCTTCCATCACTCAGCCCGCTGATGATTCCAGATATCATCCAGCTCAAAATTCCAGTCCAGCTTTGAGAGCTCTGACTGGATTTGACTTCCTGTTGCTGTGGATATGTGCGATTGGGTGCAGGAAGTCGAGCCGCCGCCATCCACATCAGTACCGTCATTTGGTGAAAAGAAATGGGCACATTGTGAAACATCCGAATGCCTATAACTGGGAGTTAGTAGGTTTTTCTCATTCAGATCGCAGATCTATTACCTAGAAATAGCATTCGGTGTGGCTTGAAGAACATTTAACTTGAACATTGCTGCTTTGTAGCCTGCTCGATACCCATCTTGCCAGTACTTGACATTGCGAGCCATCTCCGTCTCACCATCCTCCGAAGTAGCCCCAATATCGAAGTCATCAAATAATGGCTCTGGTGAATCTGACTGCGCGATGGTCATTTCCTTTCTTAACAGTTCCTGAAACGAGGCTTCGCTCGTCGCGCTGCCTACCATCTCCCAAGGCCTGGGAGAAGATATTTTACTGGCTGCAGGCTTTTTGTGATCAGCGGAGGGGTACCTGTTAGGGCGAACAATCCCATTCCACAGAACGTCTCCTTGTGCTATCATTTCATCCAACTTCCGCCATGGTGATGATGTGACATGTATCCATTTCGGGTGATATTGTTGTGTATCGAAAAGTCCAAGATTACGAGTCTGGAAGCGCTTCCCCGCGAAGTCAACAAAAGCGAAATAACTGGAGACGTTGTCATCCTCGGAGTGTCGGACAATGGTACAATTTGCTTGCTCCCGTGCCACCAGTCTTTGGATTTCCAGGGGGTCAAAATGCGCGCGCGTTCCACGGTAGATGAGAATGAGGTATCGAGCGCTGTATCGACGATCGGCAGTTGGCCGGATGCTGGGCCTTGTCTTGGTGGAGGACCTCATCGTTGCACCAATCGTCTTTTCCGCTTCCCAATGGGTCACCTAGCCTTATCGTGTACACGCGGCCCAAATTTTGCGACAAAAGGTGACAGGATCGGACATTGAACACACAGAGGATGAGAATATATTGATCTTTAATAAACCTACTTCTTATGCTATAGGCGCAGTCTTGATTCCTCTGCAGTGCATGACTTACGTCGATTTGAGTCAACCGTCACGACGCAGGTCATGCACAGCCACGCAAGTTTCAGGTGCGGGCGCCAAATACCTCCATAGCTAGATAGAATAAATGCACGAGTCAGTCAATTGCACTGCCAAGCCAATTTGAACCAACTCTGGGGCCGTAGGCGTCCATTTTTTGGGGGCCATGGGGGCCAGCGGTAGTGATGGCAACTAGAATGATGGCAAATGTGTTGTCATTGGTTCGAAACCGCCCCCAAGCATGCTTGCTGAGCATCCTTCCATCCTTTGCGGGTGGTATTGTTGGACTCCAAATGATCAAAATCAGCTGCAAGTGGGACAGTGAGGCAAATACGCTGCACGCACCCTACTCTAATTGCATAGCATGGGTTCAACGGAGGAAATAGCGCTGAGAACTACCAACACACACTGTCCCTGGTATATTTTTAGATTGGATGGGACTTGATTCCTAATTCAGGAAATATGCACCACCAAAGACCCACTAAGCTTCATCCTGGAAGGCTTTATCATTCCCTAGAGATAAGCGCATAGGAGGCCCATCAGGCACCATCTTTCGCACCCCAAGCTGATTCTTGACACCCAAAACCCTCTCTCCGATTCCGACTCTTTGCCAAAGGAATTCGATACGCTGTTGCGCCACCATTTCGATCCTGAATGGTTGTCGACGCCAAAGGTACTGCCAAATGCGGTAACATTTTTCACGGTACTTATCTACCACTTCACCGTTGTTGCTCTTCCAGATCCCATACCAGCGCCAAATAGTTGTTTCAGAGTGGACCCCGATTGTATCGACGCTTTTGACTTCAAAGCCAGCACCTTCTACAAGGTTGATATACATCCCCAGTGGCACCGACGCATGTGCCCCAGAGAACATGTACTTATTCATAAATAGTCCGCAGGTCAAATGTTCAAATTGCCAGCGCTTGCGCAGACCACCGATATGAAGGAAAAACACTCCTTGGTCTTCCAGAAGATCTGCTTCAAAAACGCTGGCAACCTGCGAATACCCATGTATTCAGCCATTTCAAGACAGACGATTTTGTCGAAGTGAGACGACGGCGAAATGTCGCGATAATGGAGACAGCGTATGCGGCTCTGGTTTGACGATATTCCCTGGTTCTCGAGGCGCTGTGAGGCTGCAGAAGCACCATTGCAACTCAAAGTCACGCGGGTGACTTTCGCCTCGTGTTCCACATTTGCGAACGCACTGAAAGTTCCCCAGCTGCATCCCGGTATCTATCACGGTATCCCGTGCACGTAGCCCGATCTTTTGACAAACGACGGTCATTTTGTTGTTCTGAAGCTCTTCAATTGACTCCGCTCGATGTGAATGAGAGATTATTCCGGAGAAGAATGTCATCGAATCCCCCAGGCTGAAGTAATAGAAGTCATTCCCGCGGCCATGGACTTCGCGAATCTGTTTCTGATCAGAAGCCATTAAATATGCTGACCACGCTAGTATGAACTCTGCTCAACAGTCAATTTGAAAGCAACATAGAACATACCGCGGCTTTTGGTTTGCAACAGAACATCTGGGACCATGGTAAAGAGCAAGTGCTTGAATAATTCGGGGGTAAATGCAAAGGTTGCCCGTCATGTCGTCGCTCAAAGGCTTCGTGACAATAGATTTTGAAGTCCACCAGCTCTTGAAACACATTTCGGTGAATTGAACCCTTGGAACCTTTTAATGAGCTCGATATCTCTCGCGGTTATTAGCAATTTTAAAATCCAACTAACTTTCAACAGGCTATTTGGTTCGATCAAGTGCTTCTGTTGGGTCGGAATTCTTGAGGCAATGGTCCAAAAGAGAACCAAGGTTGAAAAGAAGGCCACATGCAAATCCAAAAGCCATGCATAGGCCTCCTGCAAAGACAAGCGTCAATACCATAGGGATGCCAACGACGGGGAGGAGCAAAGGGTCCTAGCTAAACTGTTCAACCCTGGCCCATCCACCATTTAAGCCGCATCGGGTACGGTGGACTATTTATTATAATGTTGTTAGCTGGGCTTCCTCGCGCGCGGAAATTCAATTGAAATTGAAATTTTGACAGGGCCATTGGCAATTCTGAACTGCTGGTGTTCTTTAGACATACTCCGCGAAATAGGAGATTGAAATTACGATGGAAACGGGCGAAACGCAAGTAGATTTTCATCTTGTATTCATGTAAGGTCTTTATCCGGCAATATAGGGAATTCGTAATCAGACCCCCCTCACCTCCGTAGTCCGACCCCCCTTGCCTGATAAAATCTGGCTTTTACTATTTCTGCCGAATAAATCCTACCTATAACTGAGTCCTAGATCTACTTACATATTCATACCGTGCAACAAGGAAACATTGATAGACGATTTGTATCAGCATTCGAAACAATATGGAAAGAATATAGAGAGAAGCAAGAGAGTCAAATCAAACCAGGAGTCCACCGTAGGCGTTACCAAAATAGGATGCATTTGTTAGAGAAGTCAATGCACGTTCACATTCCAATTCCGCCAAGTACAAGCCGCCGCAAAGTTCAATGACGAAACTATACCACCAGGGATCCTCCCGTGTGAATCGCAATGCTGTAGTAAAGTCCCCGTAGTCAGGATACCAGCCTGCCGATTCCCAGTCCAGGAAGCCTGTTATCCGCCCGCCCTCAACCATGATGTTATGCGGTTTTAGATACCCATGGGTAAAAACAATGCTATGCGATAATTTTCGCATACCTCTGGCCAGACCAAGAGCATCTTTATATGCTACCTCAGACGGAAAGCCGCCAGACCAAGAAGGTTGGATGAGATAGTCGTTGAACTCTTCCTCGCATTCAAAGGGGCCAGCGTAGTGGTTGGGAACGCGAACGCTCCTAATTGCAATGCCCAACAGAGAGCGTATTCTGTTCCCGCCCCACGGATTTGACCATCCACGAATCACCTCCAAGTAGACTTTGAGTTCTTGTAAAACCGACTTTTGATCCTCGTTACTCAGTTTCTCGTATGCTTGCCCCAGCTCTTGGCCTGGCACGCGAGTCATAGGAATCGAGACGGGCACGTGTGGTGTATCAGGATGTTCCCCGTAACAAATAACTCGAGGGACCGGAAAGCCAGCTCTTCGTGCGACTTGCATGGCCAGAACTTCTTCTAATCGGGTGCCATCAGACCATTTCAAGATCAGTCCAAACGGAAGTTGGGCAATTTGATTATCGTATGTGATCCCGACCCGGCCGCAGTAAGACCTAGAAAAGCGGCGCAGGTATTTGTGCAGGAAACCCCAGAGTCGGCGGAGTCGGGGGGATATTGGTAGAGGCGTTGGTGGGATTTGTTCATTCGAGATTGGTCGGACGTCATTGTCCGACCAGGTGAATTCTGGCATGAAACAGCGAGGTATAGGCCATAGTTCCATGATGGGGTGCTAAAAGGACATAGAGGACTGGATACGAGCAGGAAGCGAGTGAGGTAAGGCGAAGGAGTAGGTCGACAGAGACTGCTATGACAGCAACCGGTGATTGGTTCATTACCTCTACGTCCCGGGATGCATTTCTCACTCCCAGGGTCTACTCGAACCACTCCTGGCAGCGTCTACTGTTCGTGGGACTATGTTATAGCCCCTGGAGAGAGTTAGTCCGTTCCCAGGAACCCTAGAATGGTTTATATATTTATTGAAACTAAAGAGGCAAATCCATATAGCAAATTGAGAAGTCAAGAGGTAAACAACGGCAGCAGATTTGAGGGGTATACAGAATATAAATACAGTTATAATACAATCATTTAGCCAGGAAAGCCTGGAACGCCTTGTGCTCAATCACCACATTTCCGACAGCGCGGAGCCTCTTCCGGCCTTCCTTCTGCTTCTCCAACAACTTTCGCCGCCGGCTGACATCACTGGCATGCAATTTCGCCAGGACATCCTTCCGATACGGCTTGATGGTTTCACGGGCCACGATCTTCTTCCCAACGGCCGCCTGGATGATGATCTCGAACAGCTGGCGATCGACATGCTCCTTGAACTTGGTCACCCACTGCCTCCCTTGCCGGTTGACCTGGCTCATGTGCATGATGCGGGCCACCGCGTCGACTGGCACCTTGTTGACAAGGAGCTGGAGCTTGACAATATTGCCGGCTCGCCAGGCAGACTCTTCGTAGTCCAGACTAGCATATCCCTTCGTGGAGCCTTTCAGTTTGCCGAAGAAATCGTCAACCAGGTGGGCCAATGGCAGCTCATACTTGAGAATAACCTGGCTCGTGGTGAAGTATTCAATACTCTGCTGTTCGCCTCGGTTGGCTTCACAGAGCTCGATAACCTTGCCGAGATACTCGTCGGGGAAGGTTATGGTGGTCAGCACGTACGGCTCTTGGACCTCGGCGACCTTCAAACGCACATTGTCGTCGTCTGGGAATTTTGCGGGATTGGTGATAATATCTTCGGTGCCATCTCTCCATACTACCTTGACAGGAACTGAGGGAGGCGTGATGATAATGCTCGCGCCGTGCTCCTGCCGAAGCCGGTCTTCGAATACTGAGCAGTGCAGAGTGCCCAAGAAGCCCATGCGGAATCCAGCACCCAACGCCTCGGAAGATTCCTTTTGAACCGTTATACTTCGGTCGTTCAGAATAAGTTGGGTGATGCTGTCCTCTAAATGTTCGAAATGGTCTGCGTTCATGGGATAAACCGCGACGAAAACCATTGACTTGGGCTCCTCGAATCCTGGGAGTGGCTCAACGAGTTTCTCAGACCCGACTCTCGTGAAAGTGTCACCAATCTTGGCATCCTGGCTACGCTTCATACCGGGGTTGAAGTAGATATACCCCACCTGGCCGGCCCGGAGAACTGTTTGTGGTGTCTCCGTGGGATACATGATACCGACTTCGCCCACATAGTATTTGAGGCCAGTGACAAAGGAGATGAGCTGCTGGCCCGGACGGACCTCACCGTCGAACACGCGCACGAGAAGGATAACACCCTTGTATGAGTCGTACCAGGAGTCCACAAGCAGCATGCGAAGCGGTTTCGAGGTATCGCCAACGGGGCTAAAGGAGCATTCAGTCAGTACAGACTATTCCTCACACAAAACGGGACCCTCCAAACATACGCAGGAATCTTGTCGACAACCGTAGGAAGCACTTGCGCAACATTCAATCCAGTCTTCGCTGAGACCCGAACTGCGTTCTCTGTGTCCAGCTCAAACGAGGTCTTCATTTGCTCCAGAGCCCGCTCCGGATCAGCCGAGGGCAAGTCAACCTTGTTGATGACAGGGATCAATGTAAGGCCCTGCGCAAAGGCCAGGTAGAAATTCGCGACTGTCTGTGCCTGGACACCCTGACTGGCATCGACAAGCAGCAACGCACCTCCACAGCTAGCGTAACTGCGCGACACCTCGGCGCGGAAATCCACATGGCCCGGAGTATCCACCAAATGAAGCAGGTAGTCTTCACCCTTATGATTGTAGATCATCGTACAGGTCTGGGCCTTGACCGTAATTCCCCGCTCCCGCTCCACATCTAGCTTGTCGAGAACCTGCTTGTTCATGCCGGGCTGGATGGTCCCTGTGAGCTCCAGTAGCCGGTCGGAAAGGGTGCTTTTGCCATGATCGACGTGAGCGACAATGCAGAAGTTGCGATATCGATCGATCGGAATGGCGGCGATTCGCTTCTCGAGGTCCGTGTTCGGGTTACTTGGAGATCCCTTTGACCGTGCCCTCCAGGCCGCCGAGTTTGAGAAGGATCGAAGAGAGTTATACTGGGACGAGAAGCCGGCCGATGTGAGGCTCGCCGTTGGACCTCTCGGCGCTGCGTTCAGCCATCGGGCTAACTGCAGACATCCTCGCATCGGGAATCTTGCTGTGGCATGGAAGAAGAGAGGAATCGCCTGTCTCCTTGCGCTGATTGCCGTCACAGAGGGGAATTGTAGGGCGGAGAATCTGGTGGAGGCGGTCGGTGCTTTGCGGAGAAAAAAAGAAAAGCCGGCGGGCGGTGACTCGTCGATTGATCGCCGCGGCGACCCTCACGGCGTAAACAAACCTCGCCTCTGCCACCCCTTCTCTGCCCTTCGTCTCTGCGCTGTGCGGCGCGTCTAATTGATCTCAATATGCCGGAAACAAAGGATAAGTCCAAAGTTCATAAGCTGTCGATCAGGGGTGGGTAACCGTTCGATGTCTTGTGGCTGTGACGCTCAAGCTCACCAAACAAATAGGATCGGCCAAGCTAGTGTCTGAATTCGTGAGCCACAGTTCTTTCTTCCCATGATATTTTTTCAAGTACTAAGAAGTCCCCCAGTTTGAATACTCGATCAATTCGATCCTGTGAGTGACAAGCTGTGATACATTGGGCGAACAGCCACTTATCGCGATCAACCATACAGATTCCAGCGCGGGGTCTACCCTCCCGAGGACTTCACAACGTATGTCGAGACTGGATGCCTGTGACGACCAGTTCCAATCAGCTGATACATATTAGTGTTAAGAAATATGGCCTCAATATGCTCGGTTCGTCCCTCCCATCGTCATCAACCCCGATTCGACACCGAACACTCCGTCCATGCCTTTGTTCCAGTCTAACCTTGTGCTAGTATCGGCGGATGATCAGGTGAAAGCATACATTAAGAAGATCATGTCACAGCTAAACAAATGGATGGCCGGCGGCAAGATCTCGAAACTTGTGGTCGTCATCACCGACAAGGAGACCGGAGAACATGTGGAGCGCTGGCAGTTTGACGTTGAAATCTTTGGCAGAAGCTCCAAGACCCTGAGTTCTCGCAAAGCGGGCGATGGAGAGAACGCCGTTCCTGAGTAGATATGCCTATTCCTATTCCCAAAGCTTCTGTCGTCGAACCCTTGGGCCTGTGCTAACGATTTGGTTCGAATTGAACAGAGCTGAGAACGCCCAAGCTTCGGAGCCGGTCGAGAAAACCGAGAAAGAGATCCAAGAGGAGATCCAGGCCATCTTCCGCCAAATCACCGCCTCTGTCACCTTCCTCCCCGTCCTCGATGGTGACTGCACATTCAACGTCCTCGTCTACGCCGACGCCGATTCGGAAGTGCCCGTGGAATGGGGCGACAGTGATGCCAAGGAAATTAAGAACGCAGAGAAGGTCCAGCTACGAAGCTTCAGCACCAACAACCACCGGGTGGGCACTCTGGTTAGCTATCGGCTGGCCGACTGAATATGCGATGTTGGATGGCGTTTCATGATCGGATACGAGAGATACAGCTTGCATTGGCGTTTGGCCGGGTCGCGTTTTGTCTTTTTTATTGAAATGCCTATGAGATATGGTATCTAATGAATACTGCATTATGCCTTAACTGGAATGATGGTGATCATCATCATACCGAGTTCCCATAGTACCAGGGCAATTCTGACATGTTCGGGAACCATTCGTTCCCTGCTCCACCGTCCCAACAGACCAACTGCTCCACGGCATCCTCGAGGCCCCTGTTGACAAACTCTTGCTGCGTCATGCCTGGAGACCAACCTCGATTGCTCCGTTTCCCTGCAAGGTCTTGGGCCACGCCGTATAGATCTCGTCTCCATAGTCCAATCCCTCTCAGTGATTCGCCTTGGATGAGAGATTCTGCGGTGGTGACTTCCTCTGGAGGATTGATCCCAATCACAGCAACCCTGTCAGCATCGATGAACTCTTCTCTACCAGAGAGAGGCAATAATCCCAGAGCAGGAAAGTGACATTCCATAAACCGCGCTCGCTTAAACTCGTGTGTCACGACAGTCACGCGCCGTGGGTAAACACCTGTGTAGAATCGAAATTGAAGCAGCGAAAACAACCCATTTTGGTAGGAATCTGTTGCATGAGGTTCGGCGATAACCCTCGATGGGTCGATTCGGGGCCGGTCAGCTTCATTCTGGAAATAGTTGTTCTCCAGGGCAAGGTTCTGTGTTCTTCAATCAGTCTGTTGTTTTCATCACTGAGAGCGTCAAGCGACCCTACGAGGTATGATTGCCCTTCGCTGAGATCTGTTCTCAGCTTCTTCGTTGCGCCGCTGTCAAGAGAATGTATGAGCTATAGCTGGTGTATAGTCGCAGGCTACTGACCCCGAGAAAACAAGTAAACCCTGGGGATCATCTGCCAGCGCTCGCAGTCCCGCCTTAGCATGGTTGACAAAGGTCGGCGTCTCGCCCTTCTGGAAGGATTCTATTAACCTGAACGAGTTATCAAGGTTATGATACAAGCTTCCAAGGTTGGGTTCTTTATTTTGAGCATCACGTACCATTCGCTCTCGCTAGCTCCGTGGTTTGGGCCCCCAGTATATATAGCATGACCACAGACAATGATCAAATGGCTCAAGCTGCTGATCGAAGCCATCTTCGCTATGATCCATCCGCTGTGCAAGAAAACCAAATTGCCGGAACAATCGCGGCGTGCGTAGCCAACCGGAGCTTCGCATGGACAGCGTGGCACGTGCGAACGGGACGGTTCGCGATGACGCTTTCCCCCTCGAAAGGCACGCGGGAAAGGAACACATTCGACGAGAACAGCAGATATCCTCAATAGACCCAAGGAATCCTTGGCAGGGCACATTCAATCTAGCGGAGAAAGCGGAGGAGTCTAATTCATCATCCAATTAATTACTACCATGCGACACACCTTCACGATCACGCTGTTATCGAGCGTGTTTAAAGAATGCCGACCACAATGCACTCGGCTTGGACGATCCTACTTTCTCGGCCCTGGAATATCCGGCACTCGGAATCACAATGCCATTTCTAAACGGACGATTTCCTTCGCAGCAAGACCAGGAGGAATTGATATTCCGGCGAAAGCTCTCAATGTCACGCAACACCCCCGTTGGAATCACGAGAAACCCTCGGCACAAGATATATTAGACCTCTCTCTCACATTATCCCACGGGCGCATGAACGGCACAACCGAGCTGACTTGCACCATCTTTGATGCCACGGGAGCTATCGAGACGCCCGAGACTCGCCTGACCAAGGCAGACATCGCTCAACAGTACGGGGTGGACGGCCGCGACCTCCGGACGGCGGATCTCGTTTCGGAAGGCGTCCCCCATTTTGTCATTCGCCCCTCAACCATCTTTCTCAGTCTGTTCTCTTTGCGATTGCTTGTACAATCGGACCGGGTTCTCCTGATTCGCACGGGTTCGAAGGACAGCGAACCCCGTGCCTTCCTCGAGGAAATCTTTGTGACTGATCTCCAGAGCAAACTGCGCGGCAATCAAGAATCTGGCTTCCCGGTTTATCTTCCCTATGAGCTCCGCGTTTTTGAGGCCGCTCTGGCCTCCGTGACTGCACACCTGGAGGCGGAGCACTCGCTGGTGTGCAAGGAGATCGACGACAGCCTGCAAGATCTACAAAGCGAAGATATCGCTTCAGCTGGACCGCGGACATTGCTGGAGAACGGCAAGAAGCTAATTGACATCGAACAACGAGCCCGGCAACTGCGCACCGCGCTGCAAGAACTGCTTAGCAACGATGAGGATCTCGCCGCCATGTACCTCAGCGACCAACGGGCCGGCAAACCACACGCCATCGAAGACCACCAAGAAGTCGAATACCTACTCGAGGCATACTATAAAAGCCATGACGCGATTATCGAGTCTGCACGCGCATTAATGATCCAAGTGCACCGCACACAAGATGCCTTCCAGTGGACTCTCGATGTGCGGCGCAACCAGATTATGGTCTTTGAGGCGCAACTGGAGATTTGTATGGTGGGCTTTGCGGTGTCGACCTTTGTGGCCGGTCTCTACGGCATGAATGTTATCAACTATTTGGAGGATAGCCCTTATGCTTTTGCGTGTCTTGTGTCGGGATGTGCGATGGGGACGTTGTTGTTTGTACGCTTCGGGATGTTGACACTGCGGAAGTTCCGCAGAATCCAGTTGTGAGCCTCACATCCTGCCGATCCGTGAGATATATATTCAGCACCAGTGGGCTACCCACACCGCGAATGGCAGTCTTGCCCCTCCAAGCTCGTTGCAAGACAATTAAGATTATAAACAGGCTCAGGCCTCGGCTGGTTATCGTCAAGGTGGCAGGCCGGCCAGATAATTCAATTGAAGCAAAGTGAAAAAGAGAGATAATGCCGGACATACAGCCGATCCCAGCACTCCACATTCAACCAAAGCCAACTACCACTCCCCGCCGACTTCGTAATGGAATATCTTATCGTTGATCCTCCCACCGGTAAATCGCCACAGTCGAGCGACGGACTGCTGATCGTTAGTGTCTTTATCTCAATCCTCTCATCTACCAAAGGAATTTCGTTTCATACCGCATTCAGCCATACGCCGTGCAACATGATCTGAATGAAAGCATACTCTGCCGGATGCCCATTGCCCGCAGGGCGATCCGTTCGGTCGAGTTGTGGATTTGCGGGACGATACGCGGGCATACGGCGATGATGCGTCGGCCAGTCAGTCGGTTGGCCTATATTTACAGGCGCAGCAGAGGCATCTGGCTCAGACCCGCTATGATGGACTTCATAGTCGGCGAGAGCGGACAGCGAACCGGTCGTGGTGGAAGTGGTAGTTACGGACATGATGGCGCGCGAGCAAAAGCTGGAGAAAGAGCAGAAGAGCGTCGAGACCGGCGCGCTGAGTGTGTCGAGTATTCTCATATTCTCTCGGAGATAACTAGACCGACTCACCAAGAATCTCTCGGCACGATGGAATTGTCGTTCTGGCCGGCGTCCAAATGGGCGATTTGCGGGCGCCCGCATTTCCCCCACATCCCGACAGTCGAACGAGCCTCGGGGGCGAGCTTGTATGAAAGCCTCCCAGCGCAAAAATGTGCAGGCATGCGCTGCTTCAAGAGTTTTGGAAGCTTTCCTTCTCGCTGCAGCAGTTTGCTCCCACCTGAACACAGTCGTCATGGATCTCTCCCGCGTCCTCGCCGCTAATATCGACGGTCGCACCCAGAACACGAGGTACCGTCAAGGGCAGTTCGATCGTCTCCAATCGGTGCTGGTCGAACATGTTGCCGAAATCCACGATGCAATTCGCAGCGACTCGGGACACACGCAGCAGGAAGTCCGGGCAGAAATTGTTCTCGCGCTGCAAGAGCTGCGGACTCACTATATGTCCCTGAGCTTGCAAAAGGACTTGGAGGTTGAATATCGCATTGCGCATGGGAAGGACAACCTGGAAAATGCGCGGGGTGCTGGTATTGTGTACATCGTTCCATCCACGCATACCCTGTTCTTCTCGGTCATGTCTGCGATGACGGCGGCCTTGGCTGCAGGAAACTGTATTGTTTTGGAGGTGAGTGGATCTACTTAACGGCCACTGAGTACTGGCAGGCTGATATTGGGCTTCTACAGCTCCCTCAAACAACCATGTCCTTGCCTGGACTCCTGCGTCGGATTCTGCCGGGCGCATTGGATCACGATACCTTTGCGATTACGAGTCAACGGCCTGATACTTCATTTATGAGCAAGGCGCTCCTGGTTGTGCAAACGGGATCGGACGCCTCGGCTGGACTCATCTCACCAGGAACCTCGCGAAGTGTTGCAGTTGTTGATCGCACAGCAATGGTTACTGAAGCAGCGCAGTCGCTCGTGGCTGCTCGATTTGCCCTTGGTGGGCGCTCGGCATACTCGCCGGATGTGGTGTTGGTAAATGAGTTTGTTATGAAACCATTTGTCGAAGCTGTCATTCAGCATGCCTCAAAATATCTTGCAGGAGAGAATGGCGAGGGAAGGCAGATATCAGTTTCGCCGCGACGATCCGGAGTGCTCGACTCGATCCAGAAAGACCGCACTGCGCGCATTTTGGTATCAGGCAGTAATTGGGGTGTCGTCGAGGTGCAGGATCGGTAAGTTGCAACTCACCTGCTGCAGATAACTGACATACCCACTGACTGGTAAAGGAACTCCGCTCTGTTGAAGAGGAAGATCGACGAGAAGGTGTTGCTGGTTCATCCAGTCACTAGCTTGGATGATGCTATCGATGTCAACTTGTAAGACTTTTGTTCAAAATTGCTTCCAGATTTGGGATTAACCAACCAAACCTAGCGATGGAACCCTCACGGCCCTTTATGCCTTTGCAGCTCCTGCTTCAGCCAAGTATCTAACGCAATTTATCGACGCTGACATCGCCTGGGTGAACCATGTTCCCAGCCATATGCTGAGTACGTCCGCCTTGTCTCTTCCACCCTCTCCCCAAACGGGGTAATTGTTTATTTTCCCCTTTGACCAATATATCCTAACTCAACTAGTTGGCCCTGCCCTTCCCCGAAACGCACCTTACAGCCCCGACACCCGCTACGCGACATCACAGTTTCAGAAACCAAGGCCCCACCTCATCAATCCCTCTGCCAGCGCTTATACAGCACAGACTATTCTCGAGAACGAAAGTACCGTAAAGTCCGATGCACTGTGGCGGGAGACCTTGGCCCCTCTGCCAGCAACAAAGCAGCCACCTGGATTCAAGATTGGTTTCTTCGAGCAAGGCATCATTACGGGCGGTGTTCTCACTCTGGCATCGCTTATTGCAACAGTGTCAACAGTGGGCTACTATACTTGGGTATATGTGAGGATGCGTGGTTAGCTGCTTACTATTACCACCTGTGTATATCTTCTGTTCAGTGTCTACTGCATACGGAGTCTATAGTTATTATTCATCTCAAGGAATACCTATACGCGCCATCTGCATGCAGATCCGGCATTACCTGTGCTACCGTAGTCATAGCACCATATTTACTCGCTAGATCCTTTGAATTTCATGATCCTTCACATCTATGTATCTATTTAGGTTTCAGGTGCTAGCTCGAACCCCAATGCCATCCACAACCTCGCCCAAACTCTTCCCTCCAATCTCCATAGGCTGCGCCGGCGCAAGCACATACAGCATGCGCGCCCACTGCGGCGTCCTCTCCTTGGTAACCGGGTCGACGGTATCCGGCGTCACATTGCGCCAGGCATGGTTGGTGCCGCGCTGAACAGCAACATCTCCCCGCTTCAGAACCCTCGTTTCTCCCGAGTCCAGCACAAGTTCAACTTCGCCCTCGAGCACGACCCCATAATCCAGCGACACGGTGCGGTGCATCGGACTCATCGCGCCGGGCTGGATATCCACGATGCGACACACATTTCCACTCGAAATCGTAATGCCCGGGGGATTGGAGAGGTAGCCCGTGTAGTCCTTGATGTCGGTGTCGTCGTTCAGCTGGGCGGGGAAGTGGTTGGAGGTATACGCGAGACTGAAGTCTGCGCCATCTTTCATGCGCTGGATGGGCATTTCCTCTGACAGCGCATTGGAGAATATGGCTTTGCCGTCTGGATTATGGGTGGTGATGTACCGGTTGAGTGGGCGGAGGTTCTTAGGTGTATCGTCCGACATGGTGGTCTGGGCTAGCTGGGAGATGAAGAGGGAAACAGTCTGCGGGTGTGGTGCCAGGTACCATCGCGTGTACCGGATCTATATCTTTCGAGTGGAGCGCCGTCTCGGGACCACTTTCGACCACATCGGCTGTGGGGTAACGATCGCACGGGCTTCGGTCATTGAGAGCTAGGGATTCGGCTGTCTGCATTGGTAGTATCTAGCGGCAGCGGGGTAGCATCCGCTGTATGATTCGTTTTGGTTCGGTGTTGTCGGAAGCAAGTGACTACCACCGAAGTGATGTGGTAACATCACCAGAGATGATACTGATGAAAGTGGAGATGAAAACGATTATTTCGTGATCGCTACGAAGGAACATGTCAAGAGGACAATTGGCAATGATCCACATTGGTCGTGCGGACCCACTTCACCGCCCCCTTATGGCAGTCCCCAATGCACACTCACAGGCCGCTAGACCGATTTCTGCTCTCTAAAGTGTCCCTTCTTCGAGATATCACATTAAGTGTCATATTCAACTGAATTGATCCCGGCGTGGCCAATGGTTGGATGGGTTTCCACTTGGGCAGAAATGAGCGGCCCTTTGTCTTGGGCACGTGTTTCAACAGATCGAGTAAGCGCCAATCAGGATCCAGTTTTATTCTCAGCCTCGCTTTGACGCCTACCCCTCTTTGAATGGCATGGGCTCTATTTTTGTCTATTATCCTTATTTTCTGACCCTTGTATCGTCTACACTGTGGAAGGCTTGGCTGTCGAAACCTTGTTGATCATGGATCCTCTTTCGGGTGCAGCAAGCGTTATCGCAGTTATCCAGTTGACCGGAAGTATCGTCCAAATATGTGGGCAATATCTCAACAACGTCAAGAACGCGAGACGGGATATCCAGCGCTTCCAAGAGCAGGTCGCGGCCCTTGCCAACGTTCTTCAATCTCTCGATGAACTGACCCGTGGATCTAATGGCAAGCAACTTACTGCTACGCAAGGCCTGATCGACAATATTGCCGAATGCTCGTTAGCACTCACAAGTTTGAAAGAGAAGATTGATCCACAAGTGACGCAAAGACGGATGAGGACATGGGGACTTCGAGCCTTCAAGTGGCCCTTGACAAGGTTGGAGGTAGATCATGCTATCATGGAGCTTGAAGGGTATAAATCAACGTTTGCTTTGTCCCTGCAGGTTGATCAAATGTAGGCTCCAGGCCATACTCCGATCTCTTAATTATTGATTTCAAGGGCCAACTCTGACACTGATCCAGGAAGTCTACCCATTCGATCCACAAAAAGATGGATCTTAGCAGTCTACGGACTGCAAAAGGAGCAGCATTCGACTCCTACGACATTCAACATAGTGAATGTCTCCCGGGGACCAGAACTGACCTGCTTCGAGAAATCGAAGAGTGGGCAAAATCTCCGCACGGAAAATCCATATTCTGGTTGAACGGTATGGCAGGAACAGGGAAATCAACAATCTCTCGAACAGTTGCAAGCCGTCTTAAAGAGCAGTCGCTTCTCGGGGCGAGCTTCTTCTTCAAGAGAGGCGAAGAGGACCGAGGATCAGCAAAGAAGCTTTTCCCAACATTGACTGAGCAACTGGTCGTCAGCATACCTCAAATGCTGCCTCGGGTTCTTAAGGCGATTGATGATGACCCCAATATTTCGGAAAAGGTATTAAGGGAACAATTTGAAAAGCTTCTACTGGATCCACTATTTGAGATTGAGCATTACGGGGAGACCACAACCAAAGTGATCGTGATTGATGCTTTAGATGAGTGCGATTTGGAAGAAGACATAGGGCTCATTCTCCGGCTCTTGCCACAAGTTCAAAAGTCAACCTCCGTGCACTTCCAATTTTTGTTGACAAGCAGACCTGAACTGCCGATCAGGCTGGGCTTCAAAGGGATCACCGGTGCCTATCAGGATGTTGTCCTCCATGAGATCGCAAAACCAGTTATAGAGCACGACATATCTTTGTATTTTGAGGATCAGTTACTGCGCATAAAACAGAGCCGCTCATTTCCACCAGACTGGCCTGGAGACGCAGCTACTAAGGAATTGGTTGATAGGGCTGTCCCTTTATTCATTGCAGCTGCTACCTTATGTCGTTTCATCGGTGATATGAATTGGAACCCTCAAAAGCGACTTGAAGCGATATTGACAGACCAATCAACCTACGTCTCTAAGATGGACAGCACATATATTCCCGTGCTGAAGCAACTTCTCACTGGCCAGGATGAAGAGGAGTCGCAACAATTACTCGAAGAGTTCAAGGAGATTGTCGGGATTATCATTATTCTCACGACTCCGCTTTCGATCAAGTCTCTTAGCCAGCTTGTGGGTAGAGAGCAAGACGACATAAAATGCCGATTAGATCAGCTCCACTCGGTGCTCAGTGTACCGAACAATTTCGACACCCCCGTCAGGCTCCTCCACCTATCATTCCGAGATTTTCTCTTAGATCACCACAAACGAAAAAGCAAATTCTGGATCGATGAGAAATACGCAAATCATCGTCTTACAGCACAATGCCTTCAGATTATGCAGCACAGCTTAGGGAGAAATATCTGCAACCTGCCGAGCGAAGGCACGCAATGCAATGAAATTAGCAAGGATTCGATTCAGCATTATATATCTCCCGAACTGAAATATGCCTGTCAGTATTGGGCACATCATCTGCTCCAATGTACAGACATCACTGATATGGTTCACGATGCTTTCTTGTTTCTCCACACTCATTTCTTGCACTGGGTGGAAGCAATGAGTCTACTAGGCCTTACGTCGGAAATACTAGGTATTCTTAATCACTTCCAAATGGCCTTATCGGTAAGTTCCGAAAATAGTCATATAATATTTGCACTAACAGCTTTAGAACGACGGCTCTTCCATGAATCTGGATTTTCTTCAAGACGCAAAGCGCTTTATTCTGAAAAATCGCCAGATGATTGATCAAGTGCCTCTTCAGGTTTATTGTGCGGGGCTTATATTTGCGCCCCGAACGGCAATAATCCGGAAAGAGTTCGAACATGAGCTTCCTGCTTGGGTATACCAGTTGCCACTGGTTGAGGAAGGATGGGGTGCAGAATTACAGACTCTCGATGGCCATTTATCTGAGGTCTTTTGCGTTGCATTCTCGCCCGACGGTCATCTACTAGCGTCTGGCTCGGATGATAAGACAGTGTGCCTCTGGGACCTATCGACGGGCGCGCTCACGCAGACTCTTAAAGGCCATTCAAACCTGGTTTTTTCGGTGGCCTTCAGTCCTGACAGTCGCCTACTAGCGTCTGGCTCTTGGGATAAGACAGTGTGCCTCTGGGACCTATCCACGGGCGCGCTCGCGCAAATTCTCAAAGGCCATTCACATAATGTTAACTCGGTAGCATTTTCGCCTAACGGCCGACTACTAGCATCTGGCTCTAGTGATAAGACAGTGCGCCTCTGGGGTCTACCTATGGGCGTACTCACGCACACTATCGAGGGCCATTCAGATATGGTGTGGTCAGTGGCATTCTCGCCCAACGGTCACCTAATAGCGTCTGGCTCTTGGGATAAGACAGTGCGTCTATGGGACCCCGCTACGGGCGCGCTTACCCAGATTCTCGATGGCTATTTGGATGAGGTTTCCTCGGTGGCATTCTCGCCCAACGGTCGCCTACTAGCGTCTGGCTCTAGTGATAAGACAGTGCGTCTCTGGGACCTATCGACTGGCGCGCTCACGCAGACTCTCGAAGGCCAGTTAGATATAGTGTGGTCAGTGGCATTCTCGCCGGAAGGCAATTTCCTAGCATCTGGCGCTCTTAACGCTATACACCTCTGGGAACTAGCTACGGGCGCGTTGGCGCAGACTCTGGAAGGCCATTCAGATGCGTTCTTGTCAGTGGCCTTCTCTCCCGACGGTCGCCTGCTGGCGTCCGCCTCGATGGACAAGACCGTCTGTCTGTGGGACCCAGCGATACGTGCGATTCCGAAGACTACTGAAGGGCATTTAGGTGCGGTCTTGTCAGTGGCCTTCTCTCCCGACGGTCGCCTACTGGCGTCCGGCTCGGAAGATAGGACCGTGGGTCTCTGGGACCCATCGACAGGCGCGCTTATGCAAACTCTCGATGGCCATTCAGGTACAGTTTACTCGGTGACCTTCTCTTCCGACAGCCACCTACTAGCATCTGGTTCTAGGGACAATACGGTGCGTCTATGGGACCCCGCTACGGGCGCGCTCGCACAGACTCTCGAAGGCCATTCAGATGCGGTTCAGTCAGTGGCATTCTCGCCCAACGGTCACCTAATAGCGTCTGGCTCTTGGGATAAGACAGTGCGTCTATGGAACCCCGCCACGGGCGCGCTTACGCAGATTATCAAAGGCCATTCAGATATAGTTTGGTCAGTGGCCTTCTCGCCCGACGGCCACCTACTAGCGTCTGGCTCTAGGGACAGTACAGTGCGTCTATGGGACCATGCTACGGGCGCGCTCACACAGACTCTCGAAGGCTATTCAGATGTGGTTCAGTCAGTGGCATTCTCGCCCAACGGTCACCTGCTGGCGTCTGGCTCTTGGGGCAAGACTGTGCGTCTCTTGGACCGAGCGACGGGGGCGTTTTTGCAGACCTGGAAATTTGACGAAGAGAACGCTATACTCGGATTTTCCCACGACGGTTCGTGTATTCACACTAACTTAGGCGCCATACGTATTCAGTCCATGTGTGACAGTCCCGTGTCCCATTCGGCTTATGCGTATCTAGACATATGCATTGAGGACGGGAAGTGGATAAAACTGAATGGAAAAAAATTCGTTTGGCTTCCTTGCGAGTTTCGGCCAACTACGAACAGCTGTTTCAAGATCCATGGTAACACGGTTGCTCTGGGACAAGCGTCGGGGCGGGTTTCCTTCATTGCGTTTTGTACGCAGGTTTGAATGATTTATCATTGTACTCCGTCTATTTGTAGTCTCTTTGTAAAAGAAGGGCCTAGGTGAAAATAGGAAGTTATATGTCTATCTATCCTACGTGCCGATCATCCATGGAATTCTAGCAGTTTCAAAATTGGCTAGGACCTCCTCCCAGCACCTCGGCTGGTGAGTTAAGGAATCACTATGTGACGACAAAACCGCATAATACCGTTGCTGCAAGAGCAAGCCATATTTCTCATCTACTTGTACTTTAAGTCCACGTAGCATCAGTCAGCCAGCATATCGTGTAGGAAAGAGTCGCGCGGGCAGGTCTCTCCTCATGATTCAGACTGTGTGTTGGCTTCTATTAATTCTACCGAATTTTCGTATAGTACAGCATCGTGGAATGCCAAATTGAATTATACCGTACCATACCAACGTTATTAAGTGCATCCCTGTATCGGTGAAGGCGATTACGCGAATAACTGTTCCCACCTCGAGCTGTTTCATGCAGGTAGCTTAGTGGCGGGCGGGAAAGGGGCCTTGATGTTGCACGAGACTTGCACGTGCTGTAATAGCTTAGCCTCTGTCCTCCGGTCCGAGTTGAGAAGAATGAACACTTTATGATCCCATTCCGCAACAGTGGTGGCAAACCTGAAGAGAAAGCTTTTCGCAGTTGCAGATCCGACCCTTCGCCAGGTCCGATCACAAGCTGTTCACACTACATTGTTTTCAGTTGTTCATCTCCTCATCTCATCTCATCTCTCTTGCACCTACGCAGAACTGGTGATGTCAGAAAGATACAATGCAACACATACCCCGCTAAATCTGTCCGTGGGACATGGTCTACATTTGTCTACATAAAGGATAGTAGGTCGCTGCAAAGCTTCACCACAAATTTGGCGCACAGCGTACTGGGTTCAGGGGTGACGGAGGTGTATCCAAACGCATGCCGATTGGCTCTGCCTCCACAATGAAAGATACAGTGGTGTCCATAGAGCACATCGAGCGATACCTAGGAGAAGACCCCTTCCATCGCGAAGAAGATGCCGCAGAACTCCCACAACCAAACGACACAGTAGACCAGGTTTGGTCAACCTTTGAGAGCATCATTGCGACAAGAACAACACACAAAGGGAGTCGGATATAATACCTCCTACGCTGTCGAGGCTTAGGCCTTGCATAGGATAAATAGCGTTCAGACATCGCGGTTGTCACAAATAGACCGGACCTCATTGCCTTCAAGGCCTCGACGCTCTAATCACACCGCGCTCCACAGTGTCTTATTCAACATACAACCCACACATGTGACTTATTTCATTCACGACGACTCACACAGCTCATCTCATTCACCTCACCTCGCACGCCAAGACTATTTAAACCTTTCCCCGTCCTGTGTCATCCTTCTTACTCGTCACACTCTTACCCATCATGTCGAGAACAGACACACCGGAGTTTGACTGGTCCGCCAACGCGGACCAAATGAAGGTGGCTTACTACGCAGCATTTCGCCGCAATGATAGCAGTTCCTCTACAGAACAACACAATACGGAAACATACATCTCCTCCGCACGAGGCTGGGACGAGTTCAAAGCCATGAGCGTTCCTGACCTCCTGCATCTCGATGAGACCAGCATCTTACGCTTCCGAAAGACGAACTCGGGACACGGCTGCTCAAACCTACACGATACGGATTTCTCACGAACTGGTCACATTCGGTCAAGTCGTATGCCAACAGGCAAACCCCCTGCCGCAAAAATGTACGGTGTGTTGTGGCTGTTCTTTATCGATAACACCGCCCTCATCGGTGAGGACCTCGCGCAACGTATGCCTTGGCAGTTTGGTACAGGCAGACCCACTAGTGACAAGGAGTCGGGCACGAGTATCATAACTATCGGCCGTGTCACGGCACCCCCGGATATGACCGAAGATGACTTCGATGTTATTGAGACGGTATCCTTCGACGATGGCGCTATGCGGCACAATGACGACTGGAGCAAAATGGAAGCAAAATACAATACACGCACTCAGATGCGCTCCAGCGTGGATGCTATCTGTATCGTGCCTCCACCAGCCAATGACTCAAGCGGCGTGCAATTCATGAGGATCTGCGGTCTCCCCACATTCGAACTCGGTGCTGACCCACGTCTTCTGAATGCAAATAGACTCATGGGACCTGCCAGCACGCCTCAGCAACCCGCAACTACGCCGCAGCAACCTCCGATTATGCCTCAAGCACCTCCCGCGGAACCCGTAGTTCTCCAGTTACGTCTCAGACTTACACTACATGAACCCACGATTACCTCTGAACAACCAAGCGATACACAAGCTCTTATTGATACTACACAACGGGTGATCAGTACCACTATGGAGCAGACAGTCGAGACACCTATAATCTTGACTAATACCACACAGATACCTATCATCTTACCTACAGATGACGCGCTACGAGCCGACACACCTGAGGTTCGAGTGAAGAGGGAACTCACAAAACGAGTCCACAACGATATCACGCAGACCCCCTCGAGGAACTGGACTATCCAACCTAGCGAAGCGTCCTCCGTCGCCATGGCCAGTCTATTACGCAATACAATGTCCGCCGCCGATCAATCTATGCTACACTATCTACAGCAGTGCCTAGTCGCGCATTCCCTCCTCCATCGCACCCTACATCAGAAAGGTGCCAATTCGCCAGAAACTACCGCCGCCGCGATGCAGTCCGCAGAAGTTTGCGTGACATTCCAAGAATTCGCGAAACAGTGTAATCTGTGCTACATGAGCATGGAACAACGGGCTACTGAAAACCACCGAGCTGCCGCCATCATCCAAGATACCCTGTGGAAGTTGCAGTTCCCCGGACGAGCTGTACGCCCTGAACTTCGCAGTTCAGTCATCACTGACATGGCAACCTTCCTACTTAGCGACGAGAAGAACATTCCGCTTCGTGCCGTCGGCTTTCTGCAGAAGGACTCCGAAGACAACTATTAACTACAGAACATTGCCTCATTACCCTTTTACGATGTTTTCCATGTTTATGCCTTGATTCTTCGGAAGCACCAAGTTGCTAACCCGGTTCATTACGTTGTTTGCATTGCCCTTTTATGATGCTTTCATTCTTCGGAACCACATTCATTACGTTGTCTTCATTGCCTTCTTACAATGCTTCCATGCTTATGCCTTGATTGTTCTACCCGCACACTAAGGGCGCTGTTGTTTTTCTATTTCAGCGGGCATTGTTGCACCGCATGTGACTAGCACGTGCTGTAATAGCTTAGCCTCTTGCCGTCGGTTTAGAAGAATCAACACTTTATGATCCCATTACGCGACACTGGAGGTGCCTAAAAAGTTACCGGGCGCATGAAGGGCTTCCCACGGAAGTGTGATTGGAAAGCTAAGAGGAGATTCGCGACCGAACCTAAACCCAATGCATTTGTATACTATTCATCTATTCAATTGATTTCTGACTATTGACGGGTATTTCAAGGGATAACGGGCAGAGTCACGTAGTTGTCACCGAGACCGAAGTGGATGTGGTTTTGGCCCTGGAAGCGCTCCACAGATCTAGATGACTGATTAGCATACTTGTCCGAGAAGTGGATATCATAGTAAAAAAGCTTACCGGTCAACAGGGGAGTTATGTTGGAAAGTACCGCAGCCCTGAGTATCACCACTGGCAACCTCCAGAATAATCTTTCCACCTGTCTGAACCACCACGTTGGTCGGCCATATCTCCACGTCGACCGCATACACCTCGCCAGGAATAACAGGCTGCACGTCGGTGGAGTAGTAGTTACGGTGCGGCAGCCACGGTCTGTTGCGAGGATGCTTCTCGTCGATCTTGCGCATGCTGACACGCAGCCAGCCCTTGCACAGGGGGACCGGGTCACCAGCGGTACCGGTATAGTGCACTTCTTTGCCTTCGGGCGAGATATGGCGGAGGGTAAGGAAAAGATCCAGGTCCTGGGGGGTGAGACCACCAGGATTGGCACTCATGGAGACATTCAGATGCGCAACGATGTGTCCCGTAATTTCTGTCTCCTGTTCGAATGCCGGGGTAGAGAATTGCACGAGTTGCGGATTCTCCAGGGTACCCAGAGCCTGGTAAGAGATCTTTCTTGGGCGCTCCTTTGGTGCATGTGTGAGCAGCTCCCGCTGGGACGTAAGGTAGAACTTGGTGTATTGAGTGCGTGCAATAGGCCACCCGTGCTCTGTGCGACGAGGGAAGCGCTTCTCGCCGGCCGCATTGTTGAAGCCCACATCGCCTTTCCGCAGCGTCACATCCACCTTTGGGGCCTGGCCCGTCGACCACCCAGCACGGTCATCACCCTTTAGGAAAGCATCCAGGAAGCTGCGTTGGAGCTCAACCTCCTCGGCATAGTAGAAGGGCAGGTCATGGCGGCCGGTGATGAAACGCAGGTACTTCAGCTCAGAACCGGCCTGCGTCCATCCTTCGACATTTCCACGAAGGTGAAGGAGAATACCGCCCCAGTTGGCAACGGAGAGCAGGGGCACCTGGATATCGGACATGCTGTATTCCTTCGATGCGTAGTAGAGATCATCACGGAACTTGTTCTCAACGTTGTCGACCGTCTGGTCCTCGCGATTCTGCACTAACTCCTCCTCAGACAAATCACCCTCGATGGTGTCAGGGCCCCAATTGCGAGCAGCCCGGCCGGGGCGACCGTACTGATTGCTCACGACTTGGCGGTCCCACCAGAACTTGATGAAGGCGTTGGAAAGGATACCTCCGTGACGGCAGCGGTCGCGATAGTAGTCTGACATGCCCTCCCAGGGAATCATGCACGCCAGGCCCTTCGGCTGACGTGCCGCGACACGCCATTGACTGCCTGCAAAGTAACTGATTCCCAGCAAGCCAACCTTGCCGGACGACCAGGGTTGCTCGGCTGCCCACTCGACTACGTCGAAGAAGGCTTCGCTGGTGCCCCGCGACATGGTGTCCAGCTTGCCAACGGACTGTCCAGTGCCGCGCTCGTCTGCCCTGACAACTGCATAGCCCTGGCTGGTCCAGTATTGGGGATCGGGGGTCTCCCAAGCGGAATGCTGGCATCGCTGCTCGGGGTTGACTTCACTGAAGCTCTGGGGATGGAAGTCCTCGTATGGAATGTCCTTGCCGTACGGCCCGTACGTCACCAGGACGGGAACCTTGTCCGCAGTCTTTGGGCGATAGACGTTGCATCGCACCAGACCCGATTGGTCCTTCAGCGGGATGGAAACATTCTGCTCGAAGACGTAGGGGAACGACGTCTCGTCGCGGGTGGTGATGTCCTTGATCTCGTTCGGCATGTTGTCCGGAGACCTGCAGACAATGGATCAGGAACTCAAGGGAAAACAAAAGATAGTCGTTTGCTTCTCCTGCCATGCTAGCAGCGCCAACAACATTTCATATACATTCGTGGCCCCACCCCGCGACCGCGCGTGTGCTCCGCAGAGGTGGAGCCGAAATGGGCTTCCGAGCCATCGCCAACTGCTGAACCAGCACGGATCGGGCAACCCGAAGAAGGACGGAAATGAGGGGGCGTAGATGGAGGGGCGGGAATGGTCCATGGCCATAAGTATTTATCTCGGACGTGCGGAGGTGGCGGAAAGATGGTTCTTCGAGCTCAGTGACTAGAATTACGATAACGCATTTCTGGTGCAGACAAGATGGCGACGAATGAACTGAACGGCAACACCGCGACCGGCCTTCGTGTCTTGATCGTCGGTGCTGGTATCGGTGGCTTGACTGCAGCAATTGCCTTGCGCCAGCAGGGACACCGCGTGGAGGTGCGTTGAATGGACATGACGGTGATAGGTCCGGGCTATGTTGTATACTGACCATCACCAAGCTGTTCGAGCGATCACGATTTGCCAACGAAATTGGGGCTGCTATTCACGTGTCCCCAAACGCCAATGGAGTATTGCTGCCCTTAGGGATTGATGCGACCAAGTTCGGCGCGGTCGAGACTGAATTGGTAAGGTTCTTTTCTTCTACGACCTTTGTGGCTGATCTGGTGCTTTTAACTGACGGCGGTCTAGCTGCGCGAGTATAGGCCATCGGGAGAGATATTCCAGATCACTCAATTTAAGCAACAGGCGGATATATGGAGACACGTAAGCTTCCACTCGTTCTGCTTCAGATGGAGGACAGTAGCTAACGGATGCCCTCAGCGCTGGCTGCTTGTTCACCGCGCTCACTTCCACGAAGGACTCAAGACCGCTGCTTTGGCACCGGGCAAGGGGGAGCCAGCGGTGCTACACACTGCCAGCAAGGTAGTTGATATCGACTCGCACAAGGCGACTGTGACCCTGGAGAACGGCGATGTTATTGAGGGAGATGTCGTGATCGGTGCCGACGGGGTGCACTCCCTGGCCCGCACGAAGCTCACCCAAGACATCAAGCCGGTCAGCTCGGGCAGGAATGCCTTCCGCTTCCTGATGACCCGTCAACAGGCTCTCGATGACCCGGAGACGGCCAGTATTGCCCAGGACTTCGGTGCCGTTGATATGTGGGATGCGGACGAACGCCGGGTGGTCATCTATCCTTGCGCGAACAATGAGCTGCTCAACTTTGTCTGCGTTCACCCTGATTCGATGACCACAATTGATGCGAGTGGTGATTCCTATAATCAGCAGATTGGCAAGGACACCCTCCTCGATGTCTACAAAGATTTCAACCCGCAGGTCCGGAAACTGCTGGAGAAGGCCGACCCCCAGACGCTGAAGCTGTGGCCACTCCTCGATATGCCTACATTGCCGACATGGGTGAATGACCGTTTGGCGGCCTTGGGCGATGCTGTGCATCCTTTCCTGCCATACCGTGCGTCGGGCGGTGCGATGGCTATCGAAGATGCAGTATCGTTGTCTGTCATGTTGCCACGGGGCACCTCGCCTGCGGAGATCCCCGAGAGACTGAAGATTTATGAGAAGGCACGTCATGAGCGTGCCACTACGATCCAGGTAATGACTCGCGAGTCTGCCCAGCTGCTCCCTCCTGACCAGGGTAAGTCTCCCTATCGACCCACGAGGAACGAGCTACCAAAGTAGCATTAGTGACTGATCATTCCTAACAGTCATGGCTATGGTCGCGTATATATACGGCCATGATGAGTTCGACCATTCCGCTCAGGTCCTTCGAAAGCACCAGTGGGCCCAAAACCCACACATGTACTGGCGCCAGCCCATCGTCTTTGGGCCTATGCCCGGTCCTCGACAGGACTTTATGGGTCATGACCGGGCCTTGAAATCTCTGGAATCTACCTTCCAGACCGCATCAATCAAGTTCAAAACCAGCCGGACATTGCTCCAGAACCTTTTTCCATCGGACCGCTACAGCTTCATCTCCCCCAGCTCAGTGGCTCGAGCGAGCTTCTCCCAGACTACCTTGAATGGGATGGACTGGCTGGGTGGTGGTGGCTACCGCCATGTGGGACTGTACATCCACGGTGTGCAGTACAAGAAGGAGAATGGGGAAGTGATCAAGGGCACCTATATGCCCATCCTGTTTGAGAGTCTTGCGGACCCGATTGTCTCCGGCCGCGAGGAGCTCGGCATGCCGAAGCTTTACTCTGCCGTTGACATCCACGAGCGCAACAACTCATATCGTTACCAGACCAGCTGGCAGGGTGCGGTGTGGGGCCATTTCGAGTTGGATGATCTGGAGGACGCCGATCCAGCTGCGGATAAGGGCACTATCGGTGGGGAAGATGACGATGGCATTCTCGTATACCGATACATTCCCAAGGTTGGCCGGGCCTCCAGGGGTGAACCCGAGGCCGAGTACCCTGTGTTCGTTCCCCATGCCCAGGAATCCAAGGTCGTTCCCTCAAAGGTAACACGCGTCCGCCGGACGAAAATGGCCAAGGTGGAGATCGCCGCACTTGGTTGGGACGCCTTGCCGACGCTGAACCACGTTGTATCTCGGCTGAGTGAAATTCCCATTGACGAGATCATTGATGCAAAGATCACCGAAGGGCGCGGGGTGCCAGATGTGTCCAGTGCTCAACGGATTGAGTAATTAAGTTAGAACGGAGACACAATGGGCCGGGTAGAATATAGTTTGATGGGACTGCAATATGAACTACTCGATTCAAAGAGGACTGACCTTTCAACCCTTGATATTTAAGAAAGAGATTTCGATAGTGGTTTGATGCCGAAGAGATGATAAGGATGGAGAGACTCACGAGAGAACGTGGATAATGATGAGGTTGATAAGCATGAAGAAGGAAAAAGAAACGATATTAGGAAGAAATGGCAAAAAATCCAAAGAAGACCAATAGTTGCCTACAAGGTGTCGATAGACAACGCGCGGTTTCTCTTTTAGGATATAATAAGGTTGTTGCTCTTCTCCCACAAGAAACGCCTCTAAATCACTCCCAAATCCCTACCGAAACATTACTATCATCAGACATCGGGTTCTTAGCCACTGTAGATTAATTTACTTATGTTTGTCTGAGCCTGGGCCTCATAAAAGCGGCGGCAGCTCAGATAGAAACGGCCCGCCCGGCAGAAATTATCCTGTCATATAAGCGCATATAGCCGACTCAACATTAGGTGCCCAGTATGAAATGCTATATATTCGGAGATGTTCAATAGAAGCTACGTACTCCAATCCTGGTTTCCATTCGCCCATTGAAAAGGCTATTGCCGGTATACTCCACCCCCGGTTCATCGCGCGGGTAAAAGCACAGCCCGCAGTGGGAAGTGGATTTCCCGCGCGCTCGGCTCGCGCCTTCTCCTCACGTCCTCACCAAGCAATTTATCTCCGCCACGGCGGTGCCAACCACAGAGACATTGTACCTTCGCCCGATAATCATCTCGATAACAACTGTCGAATTCGCCATGGCCGCCCACAACACTCTTCGCCGGTCTCTGCTGTACGGTAAGCAGAAGCGCAGAAAGCAGCCACCCGCGTCTTCCCCGCATTTTCCATGCGGAGCTGCTGGACGGGCCGATGCTAACAACCTTCCGTCCAGTCCCCGGCTCTTCACAGCGTTTCCTGGACAAGTCCCGCTCTCTGGTGGCGGATTGTCTCACCTATGACCTGGAAGACAGCGTCACGCCGCACATGAAGGCGGAGGCCCGGTCGCTGGTGCGGAAGGCGATCGATCAGCCTACGCCAGAGAATATTCGCGAGCGCGCGGTGCGAATTAACTCGGTGGACAGCGGGCTGGCGCTGGGAGATCTGACGGAGGTGGTCAGTAGCTGCATCCCCCGGAACAAGAGTCTGTGAGGCCTTGCATTGCTAATCTAAATCCCTGTCCAGCTACAATCGGCCAACCTGACGACCATTGTCATCCCCAAGGTCAATTCAGCCTCGGACCTCACCTTCGTCACCGACGTCATCAACCACACCTTATCCCAGCAGTCCTCATCCAAGAAGAGACCGCCCATCTCCCTCCTTGCCCTCGTTGAGTCCGCCAAGTCGCTCACAAATCTCTCCGAGATCTGCGCCGCCTCGCCGTTGTTTCAAGGATTGATCTTCGCAGCCGAAGACTTTGCGTTGGATCTCAGTATTACTCGCACCCCTTCCTTAACGGAATTCCTGTTTGCCCGTTCGGCTATCGCGACTGCTGCGCGCGCCGCGAACCTTCCATCTACAATCGATCTGGTCTGTACGGCATACAAGTCAGAAAAGGCGGATGGATCACCACCCGCGGCGCTCCAGGAGGAATGCCGCGACGGACGGCGACTGGGATTCAATGGAAAGCAATGTATTCACCCCTCACAGGTGCAGACTGTCAATGAGATCTTTGGACCCGACCGTGAAGAGACTACCTGGGCGATGCGCGTGGTCATTGCCGACGATAAGGCTGCTGCGGCTGGACGAGGCGCGTGGACGCTGGACGGGAAGATGATCGACGTACCCGTTGCTCACAAAGCTCGGGCCATCGTGAAGAAAGCTGAGGCCTGTGGCATGGACGTCACAGCCCTGCGGGAACAGTGGCAGCACCAGGAGCCGGAGTAATCGACATGCCTATGCATATATAGACTGCGCCAATCTCTGCCAATGGGCTCAAAACCTCAAGCCAAAACCCGAACCGCATTTTGTGCGGGTTCCATTAACCGCCCAATCCACACCCAAACCACAAACCTCTGCGGTTCCCTAGAGGGCCCCAACACAACTATTTCTGCATAAGCTTACATGAAATGCTAAAAAGAACTATATCAAGTACCTTATTAAGTACTGTAGTATAAAATAGTATCACCAATAGAAGATTATATATATATTTTAACAAACCTACTGTTGCTCCACTTTGAAACCTATTGGGGCCCGAAGAGCTATTGCGGTTTCTACCGTAAAAACAAAAAAGCGTCATGGTTTCCGTAATTCCCATAACCAAGAGCAAATTAGCAAATTTCAGCGCTTCTACCTAAATCGAAGAGTACATGCGAACAAGTTTACGACAAGATTAGCCAGAAAAGGAGGGACAGCTATGCGGAGTATACAGCCGAGCTGGGGTTCTGCAGGTTCCAACCAACTCCTCTCGGATACCACGAATAGCTCCAAAGCTCCCAAGAAGGGATTCAGAGGTGACTTGTGTGAAGAGGCATAGCGCAGGGTGCATACATCCGTGGCTGAGAGTACGCGCTGGAGTTTAGGAGAATCCCTGGTTCGAAGGGGCTGATTGATAAGAATAAACATGCGATCAAGGGTAGTTCCTCCAAAGGTAAAATCCGACTCACCATCCTTCTGCCGAGGCCTTGCTAGACTTCTTGTAGAGTAAATAGTAAGTGGTCTAGATTTCTTTTGTGGCGAAGATGTTTTTTGGTGCCGTAAAGTTTATTGGGTTGGCTGGCCAATACCTTCCCTTCCGTGAGTGGCGTCACAACTAAGATTAACCCACATGTGCTTGCCAAGCTATCGACGTGTGGTTTCCGGACCAGACAAAGGACATATTTTTCACCAGCAAGTCAGAAGACAGTGTGACGACACAGCTACTGAAATCAGTACATATTCTGGAGGGGGTAACGTGCAGATTTCCCATCACCAGCGGATTCTGAGATAGTACCATTCTTCATGACAATCTGCATGGATAACCTATTCAAGACCTCTTGAGTTGCCAAATTGTTTCTAGGACATGAAAGAGATAATTCGAGACTCAGCATTTGGCAAGCTACTCCGCATTGTCAGCGGTACGGCTCTCTTGCCGTACCCAGAAGAAACCGATCATTTGACTTGGCGGACATATGTACAAAAATCTGCGGGGGCTGAGCCATATGAAACAACCGTGGAGACTAGTGATGCCGAATTTTCCGAGTCGTATGGATTATACACGGTCGTGTCGCAAGCGTCGTACCGGAGTCGACGAAGGCCTCCGCTGAGGACTGCCTTGGCCGGACCATGGCGTGGGGCACAAGGCAAGACGCCTGTGATAATCGGCTGGGGAGGGCCGGATGATAGCGAGGTGCGACACCATTCTGGATTACCTTTACGAAGTCTCTCGGTCTGCAAGGCAAGAATTGTAACTGACGTTCCCAGAACCCTCAAAATTGGAGTTTCGGCAAAAAGATGTTCGTTAGTACACTCATCTGGCTTCTTACATTTTCTGTATACATTGGCTCGGCTATCTACACCCCTGGGATTCCAGGCGTATCTGAGCAGTTTGGTGTGAGTAACGAAGTTTCACTACTCGGACTGACATTATTTGTGCTCGGATACGGATTTGGTGAGTTATATTTTTCTTGCTGGACCGATTCACAGCCCACTCTAACGGAATACGCTCGAGGACCGATGTTTTGGGCACCCTTATCCGAGCTGCCCGCTATAGGGCGAAGTCCAGTATACGTTCTCACGTTGGTTGTCTTCGTCTTCCTTCAATTTGCAGTAATCTACGCAACGAACATCGGCATGCTCTTAGCATTTCGATTTTTGACTGGCTTCTTTGGCTCACCTGTCCTTGCTACCGGAGGTGCTTCTATGGCGGATATCTGGGATGTAAGATACCGCGACTATATGATTGGCGTCTGGGGATGTTTTGCTATTTCCGCTCCTGTGCTGGGCCCTCTTGTTGGCGGATTTGCATATTCCGCCAAGGGATGGACTTGGACTATCTGGGAGTTACTTTGGATATCTGGCTTTGCTCTTGTGGTTCTATTCTTCTTCCTTCCTGAGACATTTGCCTCTAATATCCTCTCTCGCCGTGCACGGCGGATTCGCCGGATTACGGGCGATCAAAGGTATGCATCTGACGCTGAGATTGAGATTGCTCGTGTTTATCCCAGGGTAAGCCTTCGTGGCCGTGTCCATCCACCTTTCCTTTCACCGTGGGTATTTGGAGACTGATAGAGCAGACAGGACGTCCTCATTGAAGCACTTGTTCGCCCATTTCAACTCTGCTTCCTTGAACCCATCGTCTTCCTGATGAACCTCTACATAGCCCTCATCTATGGAATCTTGTATATTTGGTTCGAAGCCTTTCCGATTGTCTTTGAACTAAAGCGCGGCTTTAACCCGGGAGAAAGTGGGCTGGCGTTCCTGGGTATTCTGATAGGGACGACTTGCATCGCTATTCCGGGGTACTTCTATTGGAAATATCGCTGGCAATCCAAACACGTTGACCGGAACGGCGAACTTTCCCCGGAAGAACACCTTCCTCCCGCGTGCGTTGGAGCGCTGTGTCTGCCAATATCCCTTTTCTGGTTTGGGTGGACTGGAAATTTCGCAAGCATCCATTGGATTGTGCCTATCATTGCTTCGATGCTCTTTTCTATTGGAGGCTGTCTGATATTCAACAGCATCTTCTGCTACGAGGCAAGTGCGTACCCCAAATATGCAGCCTCTGTTCTTGCCGGAAACGATTTCTTACGGTCCTCCTTCGGTGGTGCTTTTCCTCTCTTTGCTACCCAGATGTTCCTCAACTTGGGGGTTGGTTGGGCCTGTACATTACTGGGATGTTTGTCGATGCTATTTGTGCCATATCCTTTTTTTCTGTACAAATTTGGGAAGCGTGTCCGGAACAAAAGCAAATATGCGCTGCACGATGGCTAGTGGGGCCGGCAGTTCTCTTTTTTGACCGCATCGTTGTATTCGTATCCCATAAGGCAGGAAGAGTACGAATGATCAAAAAATCAATAAATGGTCAAATTTCTGAAGTGGCATGATCTGTTCGTATTTACATGGGATGCAAATCGAGTAGCGTGGAAAGCCAAACACAGTCCGAAGGATTATTGGTTCACCGGTTGTACGTGATGTACTAGACTTGAATTGAAAGGAAGCGTTGATTGCGCATATTACCTTACCCAAGAGGATGGAATAATTATGTACTGACAATTGCATTAGAGGTCCTTTTGCCTGGTATCGCATGTTTAAATTGCAATACCAGATAGCGTCTGCCCTAGGATCTACTTTTTCACTTTTATCACCTTGGGAATATGGTGTGCTTAGTATTTCTGGACGTACGTTGAGAATAAACGCTAGTAATATAGTAGCTGGTTGAGCACAAAATGTATAATGACAACAGGCCTTAGAGAGGCTGCTGATAATTCCGAATTTATCCCAGCCTCGGAGGCCGGGCTATGCGGATGGATCTATAAGGGGTTCATTCAGATTCTGCTCTCCCGTCAAAGATACGCTACCGCTGGCTCTTGGCGACCGGTTGCTGGTGTGAGGTCGGGATTGTAGAGCCATACTCCGAAATGACCAATAGGCCATGGCTGGTTTCCACTGGCTGGTTGCCACATGAGAATGTAGTTCCACCAAGGGCCTGGCCTAGACTCTAAATTACGGAATGAGGGAGTAGCCAGTTCGGGGGCTAAAGTGGGACGGGACATGGTTTGTGCTACGCTATTATTTCAGAAGGCGCTCTTTGATAACACGAAGTAGCAAGGGCCAGACAATCTTCGGTCGCAGGGTGGCGATCGGTTGTTTCCACATTCGCGAGGCGACAGGAGCCACCTTGCTCATGACTTTCGGCCACGAGCAGACAACCAAGCCGCCCTCCCATGGTACTCCGCGGCAACTATTGGTAGTGCTAACCGTAGTTAAATGCACTGTGATTTTACGGTACTCGAATTTCCTTGGCTGTTGCACACTGGAGTGGGATCAGCCTGCCTGGACCCACCGCAGCTTGGGAGGAGTTGAGGCTGCGGACATCTGGGGCTACGGGGCCTATCACACGATCGGAGCTGGCGGACGGTTTGATTGTTCGTGCACCCTACTTTCAACTTCGGACGGGACGAAGCAGGTCATATTTCTCCGCAAGAAACCCAGGCCGCTATGCGGGTCCCGATGCTGAGGGCGGTTTCGCCTTCCCCGCAGTCATTGTATAAATGGCGGCGAGAAGACGGGTCACCAGAGAGTGTCCGATAACCCGGAGCACTATCTCGCCTATATCAAGACGGTCCATCTACCTGAAATTCTAATCGAGCTCGATCGTCAATACGTAAAGGGATTTGACAATGTCACTGCCTCCGAGTGCCGAACCAATGGCCTGCGCTGAGAGCTCTTCGACAGGATCGTCCCCACATCGTTCAGATCTCGAGACTGCCAGCAGAATATCGCGTTCGGTGACGAACTTTGATATCAACGCCATTTCGCGGATTGCGTCCTTGGTTTCTACCCAAGGGCGAGGGGTGCTGCATACAATTGCAGAAGATGACCCGGCACTTGACCCCACCAGGAAGGAGTTCAACCACTATAAATGGGCTCGCACCAGACTCAACCAGCTGGATGAAGAAAGTGTCTTGCGTAAACATGCGGGTTTGGTGTTCAAAAACCTAAATGTTTCTGGGTCTGGCGCTGCGCTGCAGCTGCAAGAAGTGGTGAGCTCGGCTCTGCTAGCTCCGTTCCGCCCTGCCAGCTACAGAAACATACTGCATCCAGAGCCCAGGAGGCAGATTCTACATAATTTTGACGGGATGCTCAGGAGCGGCGAGATGCTCATGGTTTTGGGTCGACCGGGCAGCGGCTGCTCAACGTTCCAGAAGACAATCTGTGGTGAGCTACACGGGTTCAACGTACATCCAGACTCGGTTATGCACTACAATGGAATCCCCATGAAGAAGATGCACGAGGAGTTTAAGGGCGAGTGCGTCTATAACCAGGAGGTGGATAAGCATTTCCCACACTTGACAGTGGGTGAAACGCTGGAATTTGCTGTCGTCGGCCCGAACCCCATCTCATCGGTTGACGGGGGTGTCTCGCAAGCAGTATGTTAAGGAGGTGACCCAGGTAGCCATGGCAGTTCTGGGTCTGTCCCATACATATAACACCCGAGGTCAGTTTCAAAGGTGAATTTGGCGAACCATGCATAAGCTGAGCCGAAATTTGCAGTTGGCGACGATTATATTCGCGGAGTCTCTGGCGGAGAACGAAAGCGTGTTAGGTGCGGACCCCAATTTACTCCCTCCTTTTTTTGGCCTTATGAGCTATTTCCTCCTTCGATATCCCAGTGAGTGGCGGCTGACAATGTAATATTGCAGTATCGCAGAGATGGCGCGTAAGATGAAATCCTTGTCCTCATGATCTGGCTTCTGAAAGTCCGCTCGGCTAACCTGTTACTGTGTCCGCTGATTGCAGTCGCACGAGCTCCTATTGCGGCCTGAGATAATAGTACCCGGGGCCTTGACGCTGCCAGTGCTTTGGAATTTGTGAAAGCACTGCGAATATCGGCCGATTTAACTGGAGGCTGCCATGCGGTAGCCGCCTATCAGGCATCTCAAGCTATCTATGACGTTTTCGACAAGGTGATGGTCTTGTACGAGGGCCGCGAAATCTACTTCGGGCCATGCAACCAGGCAGAGGAATATTTTGTCAATATGGGCTGGGTAAATCCCCCTCGACAGACAGTCGGAGACTTTCTTACTTCTGTTACGAACCATCAAGAGCGCAAGGCACAACAAGGGATGGAGCATAGGATTCCGCGAACTCCCGAAGAATTTGAGCGCTACTGGAAGAAGAGCCCTGAGTATGCTGCCCTTCTGGAAGAAATCAAACAGTACGAGTCTGAATACCCTCTGGGGGGCCACGGGCAAGAGGATGTGACAGCCGGGAAGCGTACGGAGCAGGCGAAGCACGTGCGGCCAAAGAGTCCATATCTCATCTCGGTTCCAATGCAACTCAAACTGTGCATGATACGGGCCTATCAGAGGTACGTTTAACTGCTACCGACCGCAGGATCATTGCTTCTCGCATCTGGAAGAATGCAGAAATTTATGCATGGCTTCCTTAGGATATGGAACGACAAAGCTTCAACGCTGACCTTGCTCGTTGGTCGGATTATTATGTCGTTAGTGGTCGCGTCAATCTTTTTCAAGTAGGCTCAACATGGAATTGACTGAGTTGACAAATTCTGACTATATTCTGCAGCACTCCGGATGCCACTGCTGGTTTCTTCGCCAAAGGCTCCCTGCTTTTTTTTGCCACCCTGTAGGCCCGACCGATCTCCTTCCGAGGGTGTGGATGGATACATGGCTGACCGTGACCACCTGGCAGACTCAATGCCCTTATAAGCGTGACAGAAATCAATTCTCTCTATGAGCAGCGTCCTATTGTGGAGAAGCAAGCGTCCTATGCGTTTGTCCACCCTTTTGCAGAGGCCTGTGGGGCGATCATGGCCGACCTACCCATCAAGCTTACATCTGCAGTATTGTTCAATGTAACCATTTATTTTCTTGGGAGTCTGGTAAGCCAAAATCCTCCAATCCCGCTATTTACCTATCCCAAATCTGACAAATTTGAAAGCGGTATACTGCATTCCAATTTTTCATCTTCTTTCTCTTCAGCTTCCTTTCGACTATGATTATGTCCGCTGTCTTCCGCACTTTGGCCGCACTGACGCAAAGCGTTGCTCAAGCCATGGCTTTGGCCGGACTCATGATCCTCATACTTGTCATCTATGCAGGGTTCGTGGTTCCCACGCCAGAGATGCACCCCTGGTTCGCCTGGCTACGATGGCTAAATCCGCTTTTTTATACTTTCGAGGGCCTCATTGCCAATGAATTTCATGGGCAAAATTTCGAATGTTCTCAATTTATTCCGGGATACCCAAGCTTATCTGGTGATGCTTTTATTTGCTCCGTGCCTGGGTCTGTGGCAGGAGCAAGAAGCGTATCTGGGGATTCTTTCATCTATGCGCAGTATCGCTACAGCTACTCTCACGAGTGGAGAAATCTGGGCATCCTCATTGGTTTCTGGATAGTCTTTATTTTCGCATATCTCCTTGCCACCGAGTTGAACTGTGCCACGTCGTCAACAGCTGAATTCCTCGTCTTCCGTCGAGGTAACATTCCTGCCTACATGCAACACCATATCAAGGATACAGAGAAGTCTGCTAATTCCCAAGCGCTGGTACTGGAGCACCCAGTTAAGAGTGAGGTGCCCATGGATCTGAGCACAGTCATGCCAGAGCAGCAGAGCATCTTTACTTGGCAGAACCTGTGTTACGATATTCCCGTAAAAGGAGGGCAACGCCGCCTTCTCGATCATGTTTCCGGCTGGGTAAATCCAGGAACTCTGACAGCATTGATGGGCGTGTCTGGAGCAGGAAAGACCACGCTGCTGGACATTCTTGCACAGCGGGTGACTCTTGGGGTGGTCACCGGTGACATGTTGGTTAACGGACGTTCTCTACCAGCAAGCTTTCAACGACAAACTGGGTATGTACAGCAGCAGGATCTTCACCTCGCTACATCAACTGTGCGTGAGGCTTTGGGGTTTAGCGCTATGCTCCGGCAACCCAAGTCCGTTTCCAAGGCAGAGAAGTATGCCTATGTAGATCAAGTCATCAAGATGCTGAATATGACGGACTTTGCCGAGGCTGTCGTCGGTACACCGGGAGAAGGCCTCAATGTGGAGCAGCGGAAACTCTTGACCATCGGAGTTAAACTGGCGGCGAAGCCACAACTCCTCCTATTTCTGGATGAGCCGACAAGCGGCCTAGATTCTCAGAGCGCGTGGTCTATCTGTGCCTTTCTGCGCAAGCTTGCAGATAACGGACAGGCAGTCCTTTCAACAATTCATCAGCCAAGCGCCATCTTGTTTCAGCAGTTTGATCGGCTTCTCTTCCTGGCCAAAGGGGGTAAAACCGTGTATTTTGGCGACATCGGGGAGCAGTCCAGATCACTGCTAGACTATTTCGAGCGGAACGGAGCGAGGTCGTGTGACCCATGCGAGAACGTAAGTCGAACCCATCATCCTTCTAAAAGGACGCTGAACGTGCGTGTCTAACAATACTATAATTTCAGCCCGCCGAGTACATGTTAGAAATCATTGGTGCAGGTGCATCTGGCCACGCTTCCAAAGACTGGCCGGCAGTTTGGAAAAAAAGCAATGAAGCCAGTGAAGTAAAAGCCGAATTGGGTCGCATCCGTGCCGCGGGATCTTCTCCTAACGATGGCACTGGATTGATCAATACAGAATTGGACGACCAGGGAGAATATGCCATGCCACTAATCGCTCAGTTATGGTGGGTGACTCGCCGGGTGTTTCAGCAATACTGGCGTGAGCCAGCCTACATCGGGGCAAAGTACATGCTAGGTGTTGTCTCGGCTTTGTTCATTGGCTTTTCCTACTTCTTGCCAGGACAATCCATCCAAGGGATACAGAATCGCCTGTTTAGTTCCTTCATGTTGACGTCAATTTTTTCCACGTTGGTCCAACAGTAAGTCTACCCTGCTGTTCCCAAAAAATAACCTTGGGAGTATTTGTCCCCTAACCAAGCTAGTAGGATCATGCCTAAGTTTATCACTCAGCGCTCGTTGTACGAGGTACGGGAACGGCCATCGAAAACGTACTCATGGGTGGCGTTCGTCGTCTCGAATATCGTCGTGGAAATTCCATACCAGATTCTCCTCGGAGTACTAGTCTGGGCAAGCTACTACTATCCTATCTATGGCGCAAATCAGAGCTTGGATCAGCAGGGACTTATGATGATGTTTGTGGTTCAATTCTTCCCCTTCACCTCGACCTACGCAGACCTGGTGATTTCCTCCTTGCCGGATGCCGAAACTGCAGGTAAACTATTCCCCCAGTCGGACGATAAGTGATCTGGCAAGAGCATTACCTGACTCTTGGTCTACTTTACACAGGAACCGTTGCGACATTGTCCTTTGCCCTCATCCTAACGTTCAACGGAGTCATGCAGACTCCAACCGCCCTTCCTGGATTCTGGACTTTCATGTACCGTGTCTCGCCCCTAACATATTTGGTCGCGGGAATGTGCGGTAATGCGCTACACGGACAGCAAGTTCGATGTTCTAGCAGGGAGCTTAGTGTATTGTCTCCTCCCGAAGGCATGACATGCGGCCAATACCTTGGTGACTGGTTGAGTGCATCGCCAGGTCAACTCTTCAACCCGTCTGCCACGACGGGCTGCGAGATTTGTGCTTTCACTACCGCAGACCAGTATCTGTCCCTCAGCAAGATCTGTAAGTGGCGTGACTGCTCAGGGGCCGTTCCAGTGCTAATATTGATCATGTATCAGACTACAGTCAACGCTGGCGCAACTTCGGAATCGGCTGGGCCTATATTGGGTTTAACATTGGAGGGGCTATACTATTGTATTATGTTTTCCGCGTGCGCCACTACAAGCCAAATTTGCTTCCGCGGGTAGTGACTGCCCGTGGACGAGTCTTACATAGACTGTTCAGGAGAAGGTCGGGAAGTGTCCCCCAAGAGAAGGAGGCCGATACCAGCCGGGTTCTGTGATGTCTGTCCCGGCTGCGCATGCCTCCCGGCAAGTCCATATCTGCTCTGACCCAATCACCAACTACGAAGGGCTTCCTGAGGTTGTTCAACTGGATGTCGAATCGAGCCCAGCGTGTATGAGAGCCGTTATTGATATGCGCGATGGTTCTACTAAATACTTAGATTCTGCTGTCGATGTTGCTTTTGCCTTGGCTTTTTTGTCTGTAAATTATTTGTCAGTAAATTAAGAATATATATATTGATATGGAGGACCTCTGTGGTGTGAAGTGGTGCGTAGTACCTAATACCTAGCGATCGTTTAATAGGTAGTGCAAAACCTCAGAATAACGGTAGATCCACACCCAGCGTAATCTGGCCCATCAGCTAGGTTAATTTTAGCCAGAGAGTGTACCCTCAGGAGAGCAATCTGCACACGCACGGAGACCTTTGACGGTTCTCTTGCGTCACGATAACGAGGACCTTGGCGGGGCTAGATTGCCCGGTCGGAGCCCCACGACACACCGAGAATTGTCATTTCCTTGCTTTTTACTATTTTTACTCGATACTCTTAGTGTAATAGGTGCAATGGTCTAGACTAGACTAAATCAAAGTCATGAGGAATTTGGGGTGACTGAACCATGGATAGACCCAACATGCGGTGACTGCATGAAAGTCGAAAATGCCGATCATATAACCGCATGGTTCTGTCGGTTCAAATGAACTTCAGTATCACGACCGACTGGAGCCTTCAAAAGTTTCCCGATAGTTACCTTGTTCTTCTAAGAACTGAAGTAGGCTCGTTATGGCTAGCAGCGTCTCTACGAGCGGCGCTAAAGTTGAGAGATGGACGACTGTATATCAGTGCCCACTGAAGTCCCAGCTGCGGAAAGACGACTGGACTGGGCCGCCATTCAATGTAGGAAGCTGTTTCACGTGGGGTGAAGCTCCATATTAAACCCTCGCAGGCTATCTATGCAGGTGCGGCAGTTCGATTCCACCTCCTGGCTGGAGCGACCATCGCCCTCGCTGTGCGCGATTGCACGTATCCGCTGGACTTTGCGCAATTCGAATTCCCTAGCGGCAGTCGCCGCGATGGTTGGGAGGGGCTCACGAAGTTTATCCTAGAGAAGGCTGCAGATTACCAGGAGAAGCACAGCCAAAAGTTCGTCGGCTTAGCAATGCCGACCGAGCTGCATGAACGATGTCCTGAGCTCTGTTCGCGGCTTTGGGCTGAGCTAGATATTATCCCGATTGTGCTGCGCAGTTCGGAGGAAAAGGTAAGTTTGGGTTTATATGAAGAGAACCTGTCGTTTAAGTCATTAGACGAACACGCCGAGTCAATCGCAAGAAAATGTATCAGGTTGGTCTTTCCCTTTCCAGCTAAGTCCAGCTTCTTACTTCAGCGCAGGTTTTTCGGCCCCAGCCAGGCTCCAGTCCCAGAGATCGGCGTCCGAGGCCTTGTTGAGGTTGACGCCGCATTCCATGTAAAATTCACCCGGCTTGCGGACTATGAGAAAACAGTGGGAGCCCCGACGTGGGCGGCAATTAACAAATATGCCAATGACCTAAAAAAACGCCGGGTAAAGATAGCATTCATGAGTGCTACTCCACAGGGTGGTGGCGTCGCCCTAATGCGCCATGCTATGGTTCGGTTTGCAAATGTACTCGGTGTCGACCTCAGGTGGTAGGTGCTTGATATCGCGGTACCCAGTCTCCCACATCTCCGTTCTCTGCTCACGACTGATTTAGGTATGTCCCGAAGCCGAGTCCTGGTATCTTCCGAATTACCAAGAACAACCATAATATCCTACAAGGCGTCGCACCTCCGGGAACTCGCTTTACTCAGGAAAATAGGGACCTCCTCCATGATTGGGTCCTTGAAAATGCGGAACGCTATTGGTTTAAGGGAACGAGATTTGTAGCTCCCCCGTGGTTTGAGAAATTTCGCTCCTACGCCTATCCGTTACTCCAGGAACATGGCGCACCCCATCCGCCTTGGCATCAGACAAACGGCCCTCTAGTGCCGCCGTGGGATGGCGGTGCCGACGTGATTGTCGTTGACGACCCGCAGCTGCCATGGCTGATCCCACTTATCAAGGAACACACTCCGGACCGACCAGTTATTTTCCGTAGTCACATCCAGATCCGGAGTGATCTTGTCAACACGCCTGGCACCTCGCAGGCCGAGGCCTGGAATTTCTTGTGGGAGGCAATCGAGCAAGCAGATCTCTTTATCAGTCATCCCGTACGCGCCTTTGTCCCGAATGATGTGCCACCAGAAAAACTCGGATATCTGCCGGCGTCAACAGACTGGCTGGACGGTCTCAATAAGCCCATGACTGACTGGAGCGCCTGTTACTATGGGCGGATCTTCAACTCGAAGTGCCGGGAGCGGTATATGCCGAACATTGCATTTCCAGATGGTGAGATATTCCAGCGGTTTTGCTCCCTACTTCTACCTAGAAACCACGCAGACTGACATCAAGGTAGAGGACTACATCATACAGGTTGCCCGATTTGACCCTTCAAAAGGAATCGAAGACGTCCTCGCCTCCTATAAGGCGTTCCACAGGCGCCTCGTCGAGGCGGATCCGGACATAAGACCTCCTAAACTGATCATCTGCGGACACGGATCAGTCGATGATCCGGACGGCTCGATCGTCTATGAGGCTGCCCTAGCTTTTGTCGAGCGGCACCTCGAGCATATCCGGTCACAAATTTGCATTATGCGTGTTGGCCCCAGTGACCAGGTGCTTAACGCTCTTCTCCACAACGCAAAAATTGCCCTACAACTCTCTACCCGCGAAGGGTTTGAGGTCAAGGTATCCGAGGCGTTGCATATGGGTAAACCGGTGATCGCGACGTTAGCCGGCGGAATCCCGCTGCAAGTACAGCATGGTAAGAACGGTTTCCTGGTCGATGTCGGTGACACCGAAGCGGTGGCAAACCATCTCTTTGAACTGTACATGGACCAGGAATTGTATGATCGCATGAGCAGATACGCAGCAAGCAGCGTCAGTGACGAGGTTAGCACTGTGGGCAACATCTTGTCGTGGCTGTACCTGGCATCGAAGTTGTCGAAAGGCGAGAAAATCCAGCCTAATGGACGCTGGATCAACGACATGGCCCGCGAGGGGGCGGATGAGCCGTATACCCCAGGGGAGAACCGGCTTAAACGCGTGTTGTCGACGGACGCAGCGAAGTGAGAAGATATTCGGTCTTATTACGAAAAATACTCATTTCTTTCTCTTGTTTCTTCACATTGGATCTTCAAATTTGTACGCAGAAGGTCAAACATTATGCAGTAACCGGAAGCAATGAAATGATTGTAGAATCAATCCATGAAGCATAGCTCGGCAAGGAATCATACCTATGGATCCTTGTTTTCCAGTTTGCTGGCGTGGCTTGTAGAGCGTAATTAGAATAAAACTCAGCCGTTGTCTTTGAGAAAATAGAACTATAGGATTAATCAAAGACCTTTTACTGTGAATAGCACACAGTTAAGAGGTGCGGGGTCCAAGTCATCATCGCAGCTTCCTGTTTATATGTGAAAGACTATATATCGCCCCCACTTCCCCCCCCCCGCGCGTGTGTCGACCTAAATAACAACATAAAATGAAGAGGCACACACACACAATACGAAAAAGAAAAAAGTTATACGTCGCTGTAAGTTCAACTGTGCAGGAAACGGTTGCCTATTCATAATGCAATACGATCACTTTCCGGAATCCTGGACCCTAAATATATTCGGGCCCTGTAGAGGGGGTATAAGTGTCTTGGCAAAAGGGGGAAGATTTCCTTGCACCTCCCACTAACTCCCCTAATATTAGAGGGTTTCATACCCAAGTCAGGAATGTAGTATGCTGAAGGTATTTTAAGTCATATTGAAAAGGGGAGACGCTCATCAAACATAAGATACAAATGGTCTCGAAGATCGATCGCGATCCCCGGAACAAATTGACCGGCAAGTATATCGTACACGCTTTCATAGTCATACAAAGAAATTACATGACGCCTGGCGCTCTGGCACCATATCGGATTTTTCCAGGGGAATATGATTTTTGAGAAGGTTCAAGGAGGCTTGGATAGCGGAGGGAAGGCAGTCCATGGTCATGGAAAGAAGAAAGGTAGGCGAATGATGTCGAGGAGAGAGTCGGACGGAGTCGTCTTGGGCTTCGGACGGTGGCGGGCAAGGTCGTAGGGGCTGAATGACATCATTTCTCACCCAACAGCTCCTTGCGCATCTCCTCGCGTTGTATCCTCGACTCCTCCTTCGCCCGAGCGCGCTGCGCCTCGATCCGCGCCTGCTCCCGGTCCCGCTCTTCTTGCGCGGCGTACCAAACTAATTGTCAAGCAATGCCGCGTTAGCAATGTGATTTTTACTGATGTCCGCCTTGAGCTTCAAACATACTGGACTTGTCCGATTTGGACCACACCTTCAGCTTCTGAACATAATCGTCGAACTCCTGCGCCTTGCGATCGCCCTGCTCCGCACTGCGCTTCTGCAATTCCGGGTTGTAACGCTTGACAAGCTCCTCGTCCGAAGGGCGGAGATATTGCACAAAGGCTGGGCCACCGACCGAGATGAGGATACCACTAAAAAACCAGGCGACATTAGCTTGGGACTGTGTCGGGTCCGATGGCGACACTCACCCTCCGATCACTTTCGCCCACAGTCCAGCTCGAGACATTTGGATTGTATTTCGCACAGATATCAAGATGCGTATCACAGGTTATTGAAGCTCGACGGTACTCTGAGGAATTTCGTCGAAACAGGTGCTGTGTAGTAACGACTTCGAGGGGAGGAAGTCGGCGAGATGGAAACTTGGCGCGGATCGCTAAGTGCAAACCCAACAAACACCGGCTCGCGGTTAATCCAATCGCGAACCGGCGATTGCAAGTCTAATCCCGCCCTCATCCTCTCGAAAAACGTGGGGTAGCAATCACAGCAAAGCGTCTCATGGATGACACTGGAACAGAGGAACAGAAATCCTTTTCCTTGATATCGACGAAGTAGTTCTTCCGTCCACTCTGGTCGTACTGACATCCCTCTATTCCATCGCATCGTTATTTCTTGCATGAAGAGAACGCACAGCTTTCGAGCTTGGTTGATTTCATTTATTGAACCAGGCGTCGATTGATGTCTGGATTGGAGGGGAAGGATGAGTACTTTTGCAGAATACGCCCCTGAATGCAGGGGTCCTGCATCCTAGAGCTGGCCGTCAAAGACGTTCTCTCCGTTATGAATCGATCTCGCGTTTATAATGGCGATCGCGGGTCCTTCGTGTCCCATGACGGAAACCGAAAAGCTGGAAGAAGGACAGTGGTTTGTACCACTTAGCAGACTCTCAACAGGTCAGCCATATATTGCAGATCTCGTATTACGTTATGCATCTTTTCTTCGACTGGACAAACATAGGCAACATACTACACCAACCAATGATCGCACTTAGCTTGTCCGCATGCGATTGCGATGTAAGGAAAGGGAGCGTAGAGATCATAGTACAGCAAATGTGGAACTTGCAGCTATCTCGTGGGTGGGGTACGTCGGCAATATACAGTAGTGAATCAAGTCCGTCTGAACAGCATCTAGATTGGACGACTCCAAGGGCATCGGTGGCTGTAGCACCACTCGAGCTGTCTCTATAGTCCATCAAACACATGTCTTGTCGCCCCGCTCCGATGCGGTGAAGAAACTTACTATTGGACACCAAGCCAGACAAGTAATGATGCTTCTCTATATCCCAGGCAAATATGTTGATCAGATGATAGAAGACTGGTTGACCTGACAGATAGTGCATTGCCCGATGACGCTCATCCGTAGATTCTTCATATTCCATCTGGGCATTGCCTCATCAGATATTTGATGATTTTATTTGTGGTTCATAAGATACGTTTGGCATCGTTGGATTCTCTGTAGCTCACGCCCCTAGGCCATCCCTATGATTTTCAATGGTCCGTTAACTGCTATCACTTGTGTCTCTCCGGCAATGGTTAGAGATATCTTCCAATGCAGCATATGAGAATGCTTGATGTTGTAAGTCACAAAGTCAGGATATATCATCGATATGTAGCCAAGAGAGAGTCCACAAGAAGTCAGACCATGGGAACCGAGGCCCAGCTGAAAGGCCTGACCGAGATCAATAGCGGAGTTGCCTTCGCTGGGTGAGAGACGCAGAGGGCGTTGAGCCTTCTGAAAAACCGACTCGAGCCGAAGACTAGACGATGACGAATGCTGGTTATTTCGGGTCGCTCGATCCCAAGGGTCCCCCGCGCGAAGGCTGGTGCGACTGATCAAAAAGACTTTTATCCCATTGGTCTGGATATCCTGCGGCACCTCCTTGATAGAATTACTGATCTTGTCATCTAGTGGTAGGACTTCCAACACAAGTGGGAACGCTTGTGACAGGCTGAGTTGAATAATGCGGGGTGTGGTGAGGTTGACTCGGAAGTGGAACTCGGGGACTTTGGAAGAGCCAAAGAACTTGAGGGTCTTTTGTTTGACTGATAGATCTGTGTTCTTCAACCCTGGCAGCAGTCGCTGGCTTCGGACTTTCTGTGTAGCCGATAGCTGAATGACTTGGTCTGGCTGGCCCGCATTGTCGACCGAGTGCCGTAGCGTGATCGGCCAAGTGGCCGTATAGTTTTTGAACGAGCCAAATTTATATCTCAATTGAGCGCTTAAATAGTACTCCACAAAGCACTCTGAGTCTGCGCTGCCACTCGAGGCACCTCCCAACCAGCAGAAGGTCCCCGGCAACGTGTGATGGGCAGGATGGTCCCAGTTGAGGGGAAGGAAGCTGGCAGCCTGAGCATGGCCCTTCATCACAGAACGTCTTGGTTTTAATGGGATTTGGATTGAGAATGGCCAACTGAGCGACTCGGTACTTTCTTCGGGGAGATGTAAAGGCCCGCGGAAGATGACTTCTGGCAGCCTCTCGAACAGGTGCCACTCATCGCTGTATTCCCTGTCGGACGAACTAGTTTCTTGTACAAATCGAGTTTTCACGCGGCCTATCAAGGATAGAGTCACGGTTGCCTCGGGGGTGACGATGTGTGCGTGGCGCACCAAGTTGCCGATGATCACGTCGCCCGGTGCGAAGGTCCAACCTGGAGGGGCTGCGACGTCGAACTTGAAATCTTTATTTCCGGTCTTCCTCTGCGGAGGCATTTTGATCTCCTGGACAATGATTTCCCGGTCTCGTCTTCCAGCTCCCGGCCGAGGAATGCAGGGCTAAATACATCCTGAAAGTTGAGGATTGCCGGGGCTTAGGGGGCGAAAAGCCCCGGCGGGCGTGCGACTAAAACCGGGGGCCAGGGCAAGCATAGCCACCACACGGCCCAGCCGTTACTCTCGTCGAATGTATGGACCACGCTGTCATTGTAGCTACAAGTAGCAGTTGTTTAGTGATTTTCTAGGAGATGGAAGGAAAGGACCACGTGCAAGGTATATGAAACGAGACATTACAACTCCGATCTCCACTCAGCGGTCTTCGCGCACTAGCAAATGTCTCTCTTTCTTCAACTTGAATTCGTTTTCACGGCCCCATGAACATCCTTAGGAATAAATCACCCACAACAAGCTTTCACACAGTTTCTGCCCCCGACCCACATGCTTGATACTAAAAATCTCCGCGGGAAAAAGTATTCCGTCCTCGGTGAGCAATCGAAGCTGATATTGACTCCCAGGAAACGGGGGCCAAGTAATGCGGCAAGGTCTTAGCATTGCCATCTCGATCAAAATAGCGAGATGTTTCTGGCGTCTCCGTACCCGTTAGCGCCTCGCTATCAGAGGGCCAGTCGGATTCTTGCAAGAGATGATCGTCATCCAGCGAAGTTGATAATTTCAGACGGCCATAATCCCGCAGGGGGAGCTCTGGACTGGGAATGGTGGAGATAATGAAGTATCGACTGGTACTTGGGGGTGTTGGCAATACCGCAGCATCTGGCATCGCGACATCTGTGATGACGGCGGGAACACGGGCACGAGGCAACTCCACCTCAGTCGAAATATCTGAATCGTTCGCCACCGAATAGGCAGAGCTAGGGGTATCTTGTCGCCGGTATGGGGCCTCCGGTGACTGCGACATAGCGTCTTGCTCCTCTTCCGTCGACTCGGAGCAAGATCCATCATCGCTTTCAGGCGGTACATACACGACTGATTCCGTCTCAGAGCGGGCAGCCCCCCGCAGGCTGTACTTTGGGGATAATGGGCCTTTTCACGCGGGAAGGTTACTTTATTCGCGCCGCTGGGAACCGGCGAGTGCGAGGGGGCCCTTGTGTATTCCCCATAACCGCAGGGCTTGCTCCACGACTCCCAAATCCCAACTGCAACCCGTGCACAGTATTCGATTGGCACACCGAGTTGCTCGGCCAGCCGTTCCAGTACACTTTGGTGCTCCACATAGGCACCGATGTTCTGCAACAGAGCCCTTCGCAGCCAGAGATCAGAAGTTTTCTGAAGCTGGATGAGAGGCAACTGGAGAAACTGCTGAATCTCAAGGTCCACCGAGGCGATCTCCTGCAGGGTAGTAATCTTGAAGGAAGCAATAATAGCGTCGGTGGTAACTAGGCCCCAGATCTCAAATTCTCCATAACCCCTCCACCGATGCACAGTCGTCTTGGTGATCTGTGTAAGAGGCTGCGCCTTGAAAACGGGTGTTCGGAGCTTGAGCGGGTCGATGATGGTCACGATAGCACCTTCGCCCTTTCGAAGGGCCCGATGGATCGGAGTCAGTGGCCCGGTGCACGTCGAGATAAAAGGGGTAAGAACATGTTCCCGGGTTACGTGAGCCGTGAAAAAGTTGAGAAACCGCTCCTCGGACAGATCTTCAGGCCCAAAAAAGGGTGAATTCGTATCCGCAAAGGACCCAGCTCTGAAGAGACTCCTGCTATTCACGCCCTGAGAATCGATGTTTGACCACCGATACAACAGGGGTGGAAGATCGGCCGCCTCACATATTCCAGGGATGTTTCTGATGTTACCTTGGCCAATGGGATCCTGGCCCATTACATCTGCTACCGCCCTATGGCGCATTCCGTCTGGTGCAGATTGCCTGGTGAGGCTCTCACAAGAGTGCTCGGAGGGATCCGAAACTTTATCAATGCTGAATTCAATTTCCAGCATAGGCACATTGCCATATGCGCTTTTGCCTTCCCTTTCACACCAGAGGCAGACCTTATCATGACTGGTCACCAACTGTTCAAGAGCCTTGCTCGGAAGGTCGCTGGGGATCATGGGTTGTACGCTGGGTGAGACGGGTATCTCCACAACGAACTTGGGAGATGAGGTAACCGCTGGAACAGACTGCTCGATACAGTTTAAAGAAGAGCATGGAGATCCAAGTCCATCGCGGGGACTGGGGGTCCTGGGGGGACTGGGAGTGTCATAGGTGCCCTGAGAAGGTTGATCCTTAGCAGCATTGCTGCCCACGAGCGGACTAGCCGCGCAGGAGTTGACCACGTCTGGGCCACGGGCACTGACTGGGCTTGCCAGAAGGACGGATGCCATGAACTCTATCGGGTTATCCTCGATATCGAATTCCTCCTCCTCCGAGATGGTGATGGTGTCGCTTATCTTTTCGGGGAGATCGATGTCCAACTGAGCCGCAGTGAAACGAATGAGATGGATGATATCTCCCCACTCGCCATCCCGTCGAAAGTCCGTGTCAATGTGAACATGGTACCATACCGGATGCTTCGTCCTCTTCATCCAGTCCCACTGGGTGTTCAGGGCGGGGTAAGGCATGTTGGCGGTGCCGAATCCGCAATGAACCAGATCTTCTCTGAATATCTTCGAGAAGATCGCCGATAGGCTGTCCCTATCGCAGTGAAAGAAACGATAAAGACAACACAAGACCTGCCGATGGTATGTGTCCCAAGACAATTTGGCTCTCTTGTGGGCACCGGACTGCTTCATTTTGGGCAGGGAGTGTACCGAGATACCGTGTGATAGGGAGATTTGACCAGGTTGATTACAGGCACGTTGACAAAGGAGACAAGGACAGCCACAGACTCAGCACACAGGGTAAGCGGTGTCTGGTTGAGAAGTTGTGCTGACAGCAATAGAGAGTGTGAGATAGTGAGAGGGAAGAGGGGAGGAAAACAAGGCGAGAGATGAAAGGCGAGGGGAGAGATGGAGGAAGCGAATCCACGATGCCTCACCTGAGGAAGCAGCACGGCTGAGAATGCTCACTGTGAGTTACCAACGTACGGACACTCCAGAAAGATTCCGTCCTCTACTTAACTACATGATCAGCAGACAGCATGGTAGATAATCATTAGTTGGATATCCCGTCAAGAGGAGTGAAACGTGCCACCCTCGACCAATGATATGGAGTACTTTGATCCTCTCATTCTCTGCTCTCTTATAATTTTAGAATTGGGCCACCCTGGACTTCGAGGCGTGCGTTTATGCCGTGATCATCGGGATATATAAAAAGTGAATACACCAAAGCGCAATGGACGGGTCATCGTCCACTGCCATGTATACAGTGGGCCCTCTCCTTCTACACGGCTATCCATTTGGACTTGTCGGCAAAATCGCCATGGCCAGCTTCGCGATGGGAAAACCCAGCAGGATCAATCGATTCTCTCGGCGTGATGGACAATAAACGAGAGCGGTGACTGTTCTGCCGGTCCTACGTCACAGCGCGGCGGTGCGGCGCATTCGAGGCGAGGACGGACTCGCTCTCGGGCTTCGACCGACCAGCTACTTTCCATATAGGGCTTGATGGTCGGAGACAGGGATATGTGATCGGCAACGGTTGAGAGCTTCAATATCTGCCGTGACATTCCCCATCCCACCATGCAGTGTCTCCTCCCTCGAGGGATCCCGGGCCAGTTCCAGCGGCGCTGCTTTTCGTCTTCCGTGCCGCGTCACGAAATCCGCGACGTGAGTGCTTTGCCGCAGCGTTTGATTCCCAAATACCAAGGTGAGAGATTTTATCCCGATGCACTTATTTTTCTCAATCTAACTGCTGCTAGAAAACCATGGTGAGCTTTTGTCTCTGCAATGGCCGGCACCGCCACGGAATGTCCTCCTCGTGCGGAAGGACTGCGCGCCCCCAGTGACCCAGTCGCTGGTGGAATTTGTGAAGTACTTACGGATATTTTCTTTTCATGCAACGTCTCGTATCACTGACGGGTTCTTTTTGATGCAGTCACATTACCTCTACGTACCCATCCATCGCCGTCATCCTCGAGTCCAAGACTGCCGCCGAAGTCCACGAGTCACTCTCCCACCCGGTCTACTCGGCCTCATTGGAAGACAAACCCACCGCATTCCACGATAAGGTCGATCTAACCGTCACGCTGGGTGGAGATGGGACCATCTTGCACGCAGCCTCGCTGTTCGCTACATGTTCCAATGTCCCCCCGGTTCTGTCATTTAGCATGGGCACCCTGGGTTTCCTCAGCGAGTGGAAGTTTTCCGAGTTCAAACGCGCCTTTCGAGAGGTCTACATGTCCGGTGCTGGCGCCGGAGATCGCACACAGGTCCTCGAAAGTACCCGATCGGAATCAGAAAATCAAGCCGGACTGGGAAGCCAGGAGTCATCGCTCGGTCCGACCGGATGGTCGTCTGTCCGAGGGCAATCCATGGGTGCAAGCCGTGGTGCCCCCATTCTTATGCGCAACCGACTCAAGGTCGGACTGTTTACGGCCGACGGCCAGGAAACGACGCCGATCCGGGGAAAGACGGATCACGGCCAAGGCGCGTATGTGATGAATGAGCTGCTCATCCATCGCGGCAAAGAGCCCCATCTAGCGGTGGTGGACATCTTTGTGGGCGGCCGGTATTTGACCGAGGCCGTCGTGGACGGAATCATCATCTCGACGCCGACCGGAAGTACGGCATACAGTCTGAGCAGTGGCGGCAGTATTGTGCATCCCCTGGTCCCATCCATCCTTCTAACCCCGATCTGTGCAAGAAGTCTCAGCTTCCGGCCGCTAGTTCTCCCCTCCAGCACCCCGATCACCTTACGCCTAAGCGAGAAGAACCGTGGCCGGGAGCTAGAGGTCAGCCTGGATGGCGTCAACCTGGGCCGAGGCATGGCGGTTGGCATGGAGGCTCGTGTGTGGAATGAGGAGATGAGACATGGCAAGAACGAGTGGCAGGGCGGCGTGCCTAGTGTCATGCGTCGGAGTATGGGGGGTGAAGCCCATGCAGGATGGGTGGGCGGTTTGAATGGCCTGCTCAAGTTCAACTATCCCTTCGGCGAATGAGTCGACATCGCTGTTCTGTGTATATTTTAGATACCCAGTCGCACTCTAGAAGCTTTTTAGAAGTGCCTGCATCTTTGAAGAGATTTTAATATTGTTTGCATCTAGCTGTACACCGTGCACTCTTTTCGATGGCCAGTCTTGCATGTACACAAATTGACACATCAAGACTCGAACATTTAGCTTGTTTATTTTTTTTATTCTAAAAGATACTAAATCGCCGCATCGTGCAAACAATCTCTCATGTCCAACCACGAGTCTTGTGATTCAAAGCATATTAAGATATCTCAAAGCACCTGTTTATTCGCAACCACGGCTCCGCGTACGACCGTCGAGCAAACAAATGCTGACTTCTACTTTGGCAGCTTCACATCGAATGCTGAGCCCCCACTCTGCCCTTCACGAAGCGAAGCAAGCCATCGGTTGATCCAAGGACCGAACGATGAGAATTTAAAGCCCAACCCTGAAATTATACCTTCCAACCCCCCGGCATACAATGTAGCCGGAGTAAAAATTAGCTCGGAAATTTTCGTATGAATCCAGAAATCCTACATCACGAAGTTTAACGACATCTTATTTCTTCAAATGAAGTTACTGACCGACCATCTTAGCTGTTGTCACGATCAATCGATGTCGTTGTTCTCGAATAGCTACAGCTGAATATAGATAGAGCAGCCTATAAGGGTAATTTATGCTGTACACCATTTGTTGGCAGATGTTCCGTACCTATGTTGAAACTATCCCGAAACAAGGCTCATAATGGTTGTAAGCATATTTAGTATAGTAAGGTTGACGATAGGTAGGGGTCGACAAACACGTTGCCTCTATTCCGCGTGGAAGCCAACTTCCAATCCGAGTGTAAAGCTACTCCAATTGAGCTTGCTTCTGAATATCTTATGATTTAACTCGACTGACTGGTTGGGGACAAATCAGCCGAAAGGGGTACCGACCGCCCTTGTAGGCGTGGATCATTTTGCGATCATTATCACGTATATTTAAAACCTGGCGCCTAGTCTGGTCCCTATAACCGACTATTTCATCCCGCCTTATCCCACTTTTTGAACGTTATCTATACACCCTGGTGCCACCAAGCTGCTTGATAGCATTCTTTCTCACAAAACTCCACATTTAGCGACCTTCCTTCCCTGTTCTCACTCATTGTCATGGATTCAGAAACATATGGGGATAGCGATGGCAACATCGGGAATGGCGAGAAACATAACCGGTTTGACAGGTCTATGGCCGATCTCAAAAAATTCCTGACCAAGTCGATGATGGAGGTAGGTACTGCTTTTGGAACGGAGAACAGGACTCAAAAATTCCAAATATTATTCCCGCTCGTGCCACCCATCGGTCTTTCCCTGTTTATCTCGTTTATCGTTTCCATCCAGCACTAACTCCATTTGCTGGCTATTCACAGGCATGCAAGCTCGATGCATGTATGGACTTGTTTCTAATTGAGCTTAATGTCATTCGCGGGAGTGCCAATGGCTATCCTGATCCTGAGGGTTGGTACACCGGTCCTGAGCTTCCGGAATCAACCCAGTTCGAAAACATCCACGAAGAAAGATTGAACCGCGCAGCGGTAAAGCTGGAAAAAGACATTAATTGCCTCCTTCCAGGGTTTTTGGATAGCAAGACCGCGATCGGTATCCTACATCAGAAGAAGGTGAGGGGAAAGCTTCAGGAACGGTGGAAGCAGCTACGTGGAGATCTCACCCTGTATAGCCCTGACTTCGGCAAGCAATGGCTCCACGACTCTCACAAAAGTCTCCTTAATGCTGCGGTCTCCAAATATCAGCGACAGGCTGAGGATACAGGACAGCATTCAGAGCCTCCTAAACTGAGCCAACTCGCGTTTGAAAAGGCTTGTCGCCAATTAGAAGAGTCTATCTCTGGTGAAAAGGCATCGGCAACTTTTGCCTGTGGAGGGTTATTGCTTCAGCCAGTCACTTCCTACGCCAGTACTCTATTGCACGGATGTCACAATAAAGAAAAACTGAGAGCTACTATTTACTATTTAATCCCCCCCCCAACAACTTTATCGCAATGGGATTTCTAACGCGGCAGAACTTTGGAAATCTCAGTTCTTGCCCGAGATTGCTACTTGAAGGTATCATTCCGGAAGACTTTGATAGCTATGCACCAGCAAATATGATTAATTATGTCCCAAATATTCGATTCGCGTAGAATTATTGTACAGGCCCGCGTCAAAAATCCGTTCTCATGTCTATACAGGGTTACATGCAATGGTTAGTAGGTCCTTTCATCATCGTCACATCTTCCACTGGTTCACATTATCCAGTCCTTGAGTACCAGACAGGTCTCCCTCGTCCAAATAGCCACAGATTCTCCCCTGTGGGTCCCACTTGCGGCGGATTTCCATCAATCGCCTCGCGTTGTTATCCGCCCAAAACTTGGTCTTGCGCACCTGAAAGTCCGAATCCCCAAGATAAGCACCGACTGCTTGTGGCTCAACCCCCTTCATCATATTTCTCACCCATGCCTGGCAGCGGCGATCATCATGCTCCTCCTCCCAGATTGTGTATAGGGCAAAGTAATGGTCAGAGTGCATGCTCAGCGCCATGTCAGGGAGTGTTCTCCGGCTGCAAGGATTCATCGCGTACCACAGCGCAAAGGACTTGCGGTGCGGAAGAGTTGTGAACGCTTCTTCCAACACGGCAGGGACATCGGCATCATCCTTGAGGTATGCATTGTCCGCACAATAGCGGTGCTTCTCTGGGTTCGATTTTCCCTGACTGTTGTATTGCTCCTCGAGGCTGTCCTCCTTGCAGAACCATTCCTCTACGCAACCAGTGGGTCGCGTCTCTTGAGCAGGTCGGAGAGCCTGCTCTGCTTCATGAGGCTTATCTTTCATAGTAACGAACAGAATGAACAGGCGTATCTTGTCGTCGCCATCGGGGTAATGCGAGATGGCCGCAATCTCGGTGTCATGGTCGAAGTCGGGCGAAATTGAGATGACCCAGCTGAGAGCCTCTCGGAACATCTCGATTGGGTATACATAACCAGAAGAGCGGAAGCCCCGCTTAGGGTACGCATTCAAGCGAAGATGGAACTTGGTGACCACTCCAGGAAATCCTATCCAGGTCAGTTTATCAGTCGACGATACACCCCCCACATCACCGGCATAAGGATACCTGGACCGGCTCCCCGTGCTGCCCAATAGAGTTCCTCGTTTTGCTCTGAATTGCAATGAAGCAATTCTCCTTTTGCTGTAACCACATCGACAGCTTGCACTCTCTCACACGCCCAGCCCCAATTCTATAGGAAGGGTCAGCACGTTGATGAGCTATACATCAAGAAACAGGTATATGCTGGCTCTTACGCGGCAATTCCAACCCATTCCCCCTGGAGCAAGAAGCCTCCCAGGCCAACATCGGGACAATGACCGCCGGGAAACATGAGCTGATGATCCTTAACTAGAACGGAGTTCAGTTCTCGGCCAGTCATACTCGGCGACGCTCGAGCAATGCGATTGATGGCATCGATCTCCAGGGTCTTGTAGTTGCCCAAGTCAATAAGAATTGAGTTATCGCGCACACTCCATGCCGCCCACGAATGCCCTCCAGATCGAACGGCGACTCGGCAGTTTTTCTCTGCGGCCAATTTGACGGCAGCCACAATATCCTCCTGGCACGTGGCTTTCACAACTGCCAATGGAAAGCGCTCTGGACGACGACGGTTGAATACCCGGCCAACACGGGCATCTTCATAGGTGGCGTTATCCGCCGAGTCTCGCCAGATGACTTGCATGGTAGATGGTTTGGAGACTTTCTTTTGCGTCGAACCCGTTTTCGCTACCCGCGAGCCGGGTATTTGTACCTTGGGTCGAAGTGCCTTCGCGATCTCAGCAAGTCCAGCGACGGAACTTGGTTTACTCGGTGGGGGGTACCTACTTTGGGAAGGATGTGGGCATGTATTCCCCGTGGAAATGACGGGGTGGTCCACATCCCGAACGGTCGCATAGCAACAACGGAGTAGATAAGAGGGAATACACATAGAAGGCACCGTAGAAAACAGCCAATAGCAGTGCACAGCCGGCATCTTCAGTAGATCGTAGAGCACAGCCACTATGTATATCTATTAATCTATTAATTAGTATATCTATTACTATATCTATCTCTATATCTAGTCATGTTCTGATCTCTCCCACTTGATGGGGAACAACCCCCGCCACAGGCTCGGAGAGTAGGCCGACCGGCAACTTTTCGGCGGAGACTGCCGCGTACGTCGCCCGCTGGTGGACCCTCCCAACAGCCTACTGGAAAGCTTCATGCGTGACGCTCCGCCTTGCGGGGAAGTGGGGATTCAGCACGAGTCCCCGGGCTGGACATTACAAGCAAACACGCCATCTCCGTTGAGGTATAACAAACCCCGCAGGGATCTAGTTCAACTATCGGCAATCATAGCGGGATTTTCTCCGCGAAAAACCATCACCATTTCTCCCAATCGCCACGAACTCCTCTCTCGCGATGTCCCTGCCATCAGCCTGCGAGGTCCTCGTGGTCGGCGGCGGTAACGCAGGCTTCTCCGCTGCCATTTCCGCTGCTCAAACGAACCCCACGGCCAAGGTTGTTGTAATCGACAAATGCCCTGCCACATGGGCTGGAGGGAATAGCTACTTCACCGCAGGGGCATTTCGCACCGTACACAATGGGCTGGACGACCTGCTCCCGCTAGTGAACAACACCCCATCCGAGAAAGCCAGCCGCATCGATCTGCCAGTCTACTCAGAAGCCGACTTTACGCATGATCTCCAACGGATGACGGGCGGCCGCACCGATCCAGCGCTATCCAAGATCCTCGTCCAGGACTCGCGCGAGGCCATTGGCTGGTTAGCCCAGAATGGCGTTCGGTTCCAGCTTTCCTTCAATCGCCAGGCCTATGAAGTGGGTAACAGAATCAAATTCTGGGGTGGAATGGCGCTTCAAACCGAAAATGGAGGCAAGGGTTTAATCGAAGATCATCTACGAGCTGCTCAGAAGCACGGTGTACAGGTCTTCTTTGACACCACCGCGACGAAGCTTGTGGCCGACCCTGCAACGGGCGCAATTGCTGGCGTTGAAGTGGTCACGGTCGCCTCCAGTGGTGGCATCACCCACCATCAGCCGCGTCGAAAGATGATAGTTCACGCTCCGGCAGTAGTTCTGGCCGCGGGTGGCTTCGAGGCAAATCCCCAGTTGCGAGCGCAGTATCTCGGCCCGGGCTGGGATGCTGCTCGAGTCCGTGGGACTCCCTATAATACCGGCGACCTGCTTCAAATTGCACAGCGGGATGTCTCTGCACGAACGGTTGGCAACTGGTCCGGATGCCATAGTGTCGCATGGGATGCAGATGCACCAGCCCATGCAGGCGATCGCGGCATTTCGAATGAGTACACGAAGTCAGGATACCCCCTAGGCATCATGGTCAATCGAGACGGGGTACGCTTCGTAGATGAGGGCTCGGATATGCGCAATTACACCTACGCCATGATCGGACGCCGGATTCTCCAGCAACCCGGACAAGTTGCGTTCCAGATCTGGGACGCGCGCACGACCCCGTGGCTCCGCCGCGAGGAATACCGGCCAGAGGTGACCCGCCATCTCACTGGAAATACTCTCGAGGAGCTCGCGGATCGATGCGTGGAAGCCGGCCTGGCTGATAAGCAGAGGTTTCTCGCCACTCTGTCCGAATACAATAGTTCTGTGCCTGCCGATGCGGCGGCTCAAGGTACGTGGAATCCTGCGGCGAAGGATGGTCTCGCCACAAAGGGCCTTCCAGTGCCCAAATCAAACTGGGCCTTGCCCATCGATCGAGCTCCATTCCTGGCAGTGCGAGTGACGGCGGGCATTACCTTTACATTTGGGGGTCTTGCTGTGAATCCGGAGACAGCAGAGGTGATTTCAGAGACCACTAGCGCCGAGATTCCCGGTTTGTATGCGGTGGGCGAGATGCTTGGGGGCATCTTCCACGACAACTATCCTGGTGGCAGTGGATTGACATCGGGTGCTGTCTTTGGACGACGAGCTGGACGAGCCGCAGCCAAGAGATCCGATAGGAAGGACGATGGTCCTGCAAAAGCAGCTAGACTTTGATTCGCTGTCCAATGTACCATTAACGTGTGGCCATGGAATTGGAGTATTGTTGGCATTCGTTGGCAAGGCTATCATTTTTCACTGTATACATTAATCATGAGGTTCGTTAATGGGAGAGAACCACTCCATGACAAGCTCCTCTTAGCTTCGGTATGCGCCCTCAGATTGGAAGCCTGGTGTACTTCCAGCGAAATATGAGATTCTCAGCCCTGAATCTCTGCTTTCATCGCCACCACCCCTCCTGGTCCGAGGATATGAACCTTTGTCATATCCCCCTCATCCTGCAGCTTGATTTGATACTCATCACCCGCATACAGTGGACTAGTTGCACGATACGAGATACGCTGCGGAATCACTGAGGTCGGGTCGGCGCCGTTGTTCCGAGTATCTCTCCAAAGGTCTAAGATGGAGATCAAGTTCAATGGCCCGTGGACAACGATATCCCTGTGTCCCTCTACATCTCGCGCCCAAGGCAGCGAATAATGAATCTTGTGCGGGTTAAACGTGAGGGCGGAGAATCGGAAGAGTGTGACGGGCGACTGCACGACGGTCCGTGAATGCGTGTTCCCTTCGGTGCATATCGCCGAGGCCGATGCCTGCGACCGGTGGGATGCAGAAGGAGGTGCGGTGCTGACGGGGGTAAAGGCAGACGGTGTAGGCAATGCTTTGCGGAATACCCAATTCCTGTTGGCTGTCAGTATAGCGTTCGCGCATGCTGGGATGGCAGCTGGACCTTCGGTCGATGATGGAGATACCGCGATCATTTGAGAATTCCTTCTCCACGCCAACCACAATCATATCCTCACCGGTCTTCATGACAACCTTGGGCTCTGCACTAAGCACTCGAGTCGTCTCGCGAACCTCCTGTCCTACTCGCAAGGGGTTCGGTTTGCCGTCTGCGCTCCGGGGCCAAAGGACTTCGCCGCCAGCCCACATGCGCCGCGTGAAGGGGGCTTCGGGGTTATAGGACGCATCGGTTCCATCGGGTCCGAGCTCTCCTTCTAGGAACGCGGGTGTGAAGTAGACAAGATGGTAGCCTGGAGGCACAGATGTTTCCGCGGGAGGAGCAGTCGGTGTGTTGGAGAGCGACGGGGAACCGGGGAAGAGGGAAGGGCGGTTCAGAGTGAGCGTCAGAAGCTGCAGCTGGTTTGCATCGATCCTTTGCGCCCGCGTCTGAGGGCCCAACGACTGGAATCGAGAGACGAATGAAGCTGCGACCGAGGCGGCGGGCGGGTCTACGGAGGATAAACGGCGGGAGGTGCTGAAGCTGCAAGAGGCGTTCCAGTGGCGCGCTTGTGACAGGAGCTGCGGGCGCCCGCCTGGGAGACGTTTCGCGGACATGATTTCAATCTGTGCTCCGCCAAATAACATGCATTATGAGGCAATTGCGACCGTTGGAACGCGGGCATCTCCAATTATTTAGGCGCGGGGAAGCTGCACGGGCCGAATTAACCGTGACCGAGTCGGCTTTATGGCCGACCCACATGGTGGGCTCGGAGTCTGGTTGGATTGCCGAAGTACGAGGATCATGCAAGCCGGGTTGGAAGGCTCTACCAGAAGGGCTACGCCATGCAAGGTCAATGCTGTATGAATTGCGGCCGAACGCATCCGATGATTGCGAATAAGTGCCGTTCAAGCTGCAATCCCGATTTGATCCCGAAGTATTGTACCAGCAACCACAGGGTCGCGGAATATTCCTCGGCTTTGCGGAAGGCAGAAGTGCGGCCGTCGTTAACGCCCTTTCAAACGTTCTCCGCTTGAGACCTCGCGCATATCCTGTGCCAGGAAAGAGGGAGACATGATTGCGCAGCAGGAAAAAATTGTCCACTGGAATTGCCACTAGAGGCACTTGAGCAGGCAGTTCGAGTAGCCTTGGATGAAGTCACTGGCTTATCTTTAGATCTCATAGTTTCAATTGATTCTCAATGATAAATTACAAACCTCGAAGGCACATTCCCATGAATGGCTTCGTTGATCTCGTCTCCAGGCTGTTGAGATTTATCACAATGTAAGACTTTAAATTCGATGATTCTTTCCTTTCGCCTCCCTTGTCGCCCTGGTTCAACGCTGTTCTGATAATTCATCCTGGTCATCAACCTCCACCAGTGATATGCCGATCACGCCCTCACACGTTGACACCGTTGTACGATCAGATGGGGGCAACTTAGCGCCCCTTGGCTGTCTGCAAACACGACAAGCCAATTATTTGCTGCTTAGCCTAGAGGCTCCTTCCTGTCCAGGACAAGCACTAGCCCGGTCTATGTATATAGCGTGAAGTTCCACTACATATATCGTGGACGTTTCTTCGTCGCCTATCTAACTATGAACGTTATTGATCCACAAGATCAACGGTCACTACCGCTCTAATTTTTCCTTCCATTCCTCTCCCGTCCGTGAAGAGAGTTAGAGGTTCTTTCTTCACAGCCTTTGATAAAATTTGATTGTGACGGGCCAGAACGACGTTGTCATAGAAGATCACTACTGGGCGCTTGCTATCGGAATCATCTCGGAGTCAAGTACTGCATTGCCTTTTGCCTAAATTTTGCTCAACCTTGCTGAATCTTGGCACCTGTTCCGCCCTGCGTTTTGCTCTCTCTGTTTTGATCAATCTGTCATACCTACATTTTTTTCGCCCCTCCAAATGCGCCCATCCGCCAACACAGCAAATTAATTCATCCTAAAGGCGGACCTGTTTGCACATTCTATATTGCACACCCATAGCAAACGAACCTAACCTAAATGATGACCTGTAATTCTGGAATCGTCAAAGTTAATGAATCCAAATTGCGCACATTTTTGTATATCTCTAATTGTCAAACTGATGAAAAGCTGAAGAAATTGATCAATTCAACTTGCTAATCGGAATCTCGGAAATCAGATTGCCCAATTTGACACCTTTTGAGCACGGTTTTCCTCAGTTTGTGCGCCCCCTTTATTTTGACCAACCTTCGCTCGCTTTTACCCAATTTTTGAACCCTTGGTGTTTTGGCAAGTTATTGCTTGCTGTATGCCACCTTTTGCTTAATCTTCGTACCCATTCTGCACTACTTTGATCACTCCCGTCTACCTACGCTTTTTTGCCTACTTCTCACTACGCTCCCTGCATCCACGTTTCCTTGGATGATAACCCTAGCTTCGATCCCTTGAGCTACATTTGGGGGTCGCCCCAACCAAGCTATCAAATCTCCATCAACGGACACAAGATTCCCGTGGACCGGAATCTGAGGAAGGCATTGGACGATCTGCGCTAGCCTGACAAGCCGCGTGTTCTCTGGACTGACGCCATCTGTATCGACCATCGCAACAACTGGGAAAATTCACACCAGATCAGAGCATATACTCCAGCGCACAGGCTGTCTGCACTTGGCTCGATCACAACGTGCGGCCACTGGATATCTCGTTTGACGACCTTGCCTATTTCGGCAAGGATATTCAGATTGACGACTATGATCCGTCCCACTGGCGCCCGGTTGCCGATATTTTTCGAAATCCGTACTGGCGAAGGCTGTGGATACAGCAGGAGCTCATCCTGGCCACCGAAATCAACATGTATTGCCAGCGGAATGTCTTTGATGGGCGGCAGCTTCTGGAATTTCAACGAAGAGTTAACGATAGTTATTCTACAAGGTATCCGGCGGAGTGGGGAGGCCTGCCAGATATATCAACAGCGACAGGACGCCTAGCCAGGTGCTAGGCAGTAGTATTCTTCAGGCGAGGGACGACAGGCTTGTGAGCCAACGTTACCATGAACAGAGTACTGACGGGGTGACACGTTTCCAAGTCACCAGAAGGAGGAACCTGGGCGCATCATTACTGCAGCTCTTTCTCCAGGCGACCTCTCTGAACATGACGGAGCCCCAAGATTGCGTTTACCGGATTCTGGGGCTTGCCTTGGACACTGACGAGAGCAAGGTGAGGGTCGACTACGGGGCACCTCTCATGGGAATCTACGCGCAGATCTTCAGTCTCTTCATAGACAAACATAAGAGTATCGACTTCGTATGTTTGTCTGATGATGTCGTACCACCCTCCCCCCTCGAGCGATGACTTTCCAACTTGGATGCCACACAAATCTGTAGATTGGAGCAACATCCAAGCAAGCCGGGCCTGTGGCTCTATTACAGCAAGAAACGCCTCCATTGACCTGGCAAGTCGGATCCTTCTGTCCAAGGCTACTTAGTCAAGACAATCATGTTCGTTGGATCAGAGGAGGATTTCTACAAGCTTCCCATACGTGAGTAGTTCCCGATCCTGGAAGGGTACTGCCGCAAACTCGGGCCCGACGATGCTTGCCACGAACCCGGGGACGAAAGCGAGGATGTCACTATGTTTCTATCCCCCTGGTTTTCAGAAAAGACGTATCGCGGTCATAATCAAAACCAACTTGAGCCCCCGACGCACGAGACAAAGGTTGCGTTACTCCATGCTACTCGCCGGGTGGCGGAGCAGGTCGGTCAGGACAGGCTTACGCTTCGGGAACTTGCCTTTCAACCCAGGAATGACTTCCTGTCGAGCTATCAATTCATGTGTCAGCCTTTTTTGAACGAATTGGAAGCCTCTGTTTTCGTGGGAACTGAGTGGCAGCGGCTCGGGACTCTGAACAGAGGGGTGGGGGCAATAGAGCCAGGGGATCAGGTCTGGGTCCTCCATGGGTGTCGCATGGTTGTTGTGCTTCGAACGGTCCCTGGTAAGGAGGCCCGGTGCATTGTCGTTGGGCCAGCCATCTTTCCGAGATTGATGCGTGAGGGGCATTGGGGGACGTAAAAGCAGAGCTGGAAAGCACTGTAGTCTATCCCGAATAAGGTCCAGTGGAACATTTTTATCTGCCCCAGACGACTTCATGAATTCACACCACAGGGTAACTGGGCTTAAGGTGAAATGCGATGTATAAGGCAGGACTTCATCCCTCTCCAAGCAGAATATAATCATCTCTTGGATGTGAGTGGGTTCAACCCCAGAGAAGTTCTGAATAAACAGATCATTGTCTACGGAGGCAGTGCCGCAATCATTAAAGACGCTTTGGGCGTCCGTGTTTACCTTGCATAGATGACGTAGTATGAGTCTTCTTTCCTCTCCTTTGTTCCCAGTCATACCCTAGAGCCTGGGAGGTATCATATCCGATCTGAATTGTGTAATAATTTTCGCATCGTGAGCATGACTCCTGTGGCATATCAAGCTTGATACTTGGATATAGTTCAGTCCTATGACATCGGACACAAGTATGAAAGACGATGTACAGCAAAAGCAGCTTGAATTATAAGGATGCTACAAGCGAGTACGTTTAGTTTATGATCTGGGCTTGCAATCTAGGGATCCTTATTCTGATGAAATCATGTCGGCATGGGTATATCTTCTCATTAAATGACTTTAATTATGGCGAGAAAACTCCACGGATGCCATTGTAAAGCGTATTACCAAATCACACACATCTTGCAGAAATCTCGGCCGCTACGCCAATTCCTATGTTCCCAATCCTGCATCAACGAGAAGTCAAATAATTCTGTCGACTTCATCTATATCGCCATCGGACGGAGTCCATGAGTTATCCATCCTGTGTTCCTCTTTTCGGTCTGTGCTGCCCAGTCAGGATAGTTCCTCGGAGAGTCACAGTAGAAAGAATGCAACAAAGGCCAGGCAATGAATGACTCACTGTGCTTTGATTCCTGGCCTCTAAGAAACCCAGAAGGCTGTTCCCACTGTAGGATCTTCGAATCTTTATGTACAAAATAGGCAGGTTGGAAGTGGCTGTCCCAATTCTGTATCCATCCCAGAGGAAGCGGTGGTGGAGGATTGGCAGGACGAAGGGGTGATTCTGAAGCCATGGTGTTGCAAGAATGAAAGATGTCGTTGGAGTATGTAATCACGCAAGTACAGGTAGGAAGGAGTTGACTTGAACACTGGTTCGCAATGAAGTTACAGTATATTTGGAGGCAATGCTCAAGCGGGCTTTATTATAGTCTCCCTCTTATGTTGGCGGGGTTCAACCGTCGGTAGAGCCAAAGCACGCTTTTTCTCGGCAAAACAGGGTCTGAACTAGTCCGGATGACTGCGGCTCTGAAATTTCAACCGGTCTTATCAACCCCTGAGAAGTCGGAAATGAACCCACGCGAAGGAGCGTTACATTTGAGTCCTATCCAACTAGACCGGCCCCGCAATGAATTGCCAAGCACACTGCCAAGCTCCCGGCGGAGGGCTGTTACCGAGACTGGGCAATTTAAGCCGACGCAGTGGCCACCGTCGCCTATGGAATTAAAACCACCAACCCTGTCCATCCCTCCCTAATCACCTACCACCAACTAGCATGGCCTCAGAAACCGACAGGCCCCGTCAGTGGGGAGTGGATTACTCCGGAGATTACCCAGCAGCCATCCGAGGCGAAAGAGTGCCGGTTGTCATGGGGCGAATTGAACGCCTCTGCGTGGTACGAGGGATCCGGCACCATGATGGCTTCGCCCAGGAGCTGTACGGTAATCCCGAGTATCCGGAGATCACGCGGGCGCTCAATGCGCGGGCAATCATGAGCAACCGGATACCAGACATGAACGGCCCAGAAGACTTTCCATACTGCTTTTGGCATCCCGATATTCCTTATGAGCAGACACTCCGGCGTCTGGTGGACAAGTACCCTGGGAATAAATTATAAATTGTTCCGGTACTTAATCGGCCGCGCCTGTGCCGCAGGGGGATATATAACCCTATATCATGAACTAGGCCTTCTTCCGGATGTAGCTATCGCCGAGGAAGCCCGCGATAACGCTACCTCTGGTCGGGCCATCTTCGAGGCGATCGTTCGTGAACCAGTCAGATATACTTGCATAGATGACTACCGGCGTTGTTTACGGGAGCCCCCGGTTCCCGGCGCGTACCTCAACGGAGACACATGTGTCCGATCGATGCTAGATGAGACGCTATCTGTGGACGGTTACCCTCAGGAGCCAATATTTGATATTACTGAGGATTGGTGTATAGATGTGGAAGGCTTGAGGCCTGGTCAACGCCTGGTTGACCCTGAAGAGATTGGCCTCCTATACAATCCGCTTCCACTCGACCTGCCTACGGTTGATAAGGACCTACTGATTCTGATGGCCGCGTGGTCCGGCAACATCGACCGTTATACACGCCTTAGACGACCGAAAATGCACTCATATGAACTTCCTTGTGTGATCCGAGGCATCTATCATCACCCCTTCTTTAGCAAGTGGTGGTCGTTGCAGCCTGATAGTGGTTCTATACACATCCGTCAGGCGATCAACGCCCGTAGTATCATGAACAATGACTTGTCCTGGCTACACGAAATTACCCCCGATAGTCATTTACCAGTTCTTATTTGGTATCCGCAGTGCGCAGGGAAAGACACGTACGCAGAACTCGCACGTCGCTGGCCGTCGATGATCCCGCAGATTGCGCGTGCTTGTATGCATGCTGACTATCAGGATCTGTTTGATGAGCTGAATCCAACACCCGATGTTGGCCTATGGATTGATGCGGAACACTGCGCGAACCCATATTATCGTGAAAAAACCCAGCAGGCTGCATCTGAACAGGGAATTAATCTGGATGCACTCTGTGTAGCACCCTCCCGTGAGCCAGATATCAGAGAGCCCGACTTTTGGTGTATGGGCATGCTACAACAAGAGATGGAGCCAACTTACGATGGATCCTAAGCTGATACCCTGGAGCGGGTAATTACTCTCGATCACACCGGACTTGGAATGCAGGAATTGGGTGCCATTACATCTTATGTCGGCAAGGTTCTACTTCACGCATGCGTGGCAGATCGGTTCACGATACCAAGCCCTCCCTACGACTCACTGGATCTGCGTGAAGTGTATCGAGATGCACGCTATGTCGCATCAGAGGAAGATCGCAAGATGGTTGGGCTGCAACCGAACCCCAGACGGCCTCGTGGAGGTTATCGAGGCAGGGGAAGAGGGAGGCCTGCGCCAAAGTCTTAGTATAACCGAATTCTGGAGCGTAACAGTCTGTTTTTTTCTTTGTATCGCATTATCCTCCACCCTCTGCCCTTTCACTGCCTAAAAACGGCTGCCATCCTTCCTTTAGACTAGTAGCACAAACTACTCACAGAACCTTCACACACCGAGAAGAGAAAATTGAATTCTATAATGGAAAATTTTGGATCATAAGTAGGGAGGACACCTTACATACTGTGCTTCAGATTTACATTCCTCGCAAATAATTTCCGCCTAAGTAACAAGATGAAAATTATGCCAGAGAGAAAACCCTACCGGAAAGAAACAAGCTGCGTGGAGTATCTTTATTCGTCTTTATAGTCTCGTCAATAGATCCCAGTATCTATATGAGGGGTTCTCTGTGTATATACAACCAATGCATCTCCCAAGTCCTCTACTTCTGCTGCTGCTGCACTTCCTCCGTCGTCCGGACCAGAATATCGAAGGCATTGCGGACATACTTCTCCTCGGCCATGGGGTTGGCACTCACCACGCGAATCACATAGATCCCGGCGATGACCGTCGAAGTAATGAAGATCTCACCGCGTGAGTTGATCAACTCATACACCTTCTTGGTGATGCCATCGGCCACCTCATCCTTGTGAGCGACGGTCACACCGTTAGTGCCATTAGATACCTGGGGATTCTTGACGCGCAGCACCGTCAAGCAGAAAGCTGGTTTAGTGACAATCTCAAACAGGTCTGGCCGGCCCCGGACGAGGTCGGCGAATGTATTGCCGAGCTCGATGGTCTTGCGGATGTGTGCCTTCATGCCATTGAGGCCATAGCTGCGCATAACGAACCATATCTTCAGGGCACGGAAGCGGCGGCCTAGTGAGATGGACCAGTTGCGGTAGTCGATGACAGTTCCCATGTCAGAGTACGGGTTGCGCAGGTAGGTCGGGGTGATGTCGAGGGCGTTGGTTAAATCCAGGCGATTCCGCACAAAGAGGACGCTATATGTGTAATAACCGGGTTAACCATTGATCCTGTATCAAGATTCTGGATCGAACTCACCTTGCATCAAAGTTGACCAGCAACCATTTGTGCATGTTCATGTTGAAACTATCCACGCCTTCCGCAAAGTCCTTGGCGATGTACTGCCACTCGTCCGCTACTAGAGAGGCTCCCGCATATGCAGCATCGACATGTACCCAGATACGCTGCCACGCAGGCTTCTCCCGTAGCACGGCCTTAATCTCAGCGAAATGGTCGACACTGCACGTGTTGGTGGTGCCAAAAGTCATCGTCAAGTGGTACGGAGTGAGTCCGTCCTTGTCGCACTGCTCGAGAACCTCGCGCAGACGGGGGCCGGTCATCTCCATGTTCTCCTCCAGACAAGTAGGCACGCTGCGGAAGCGAGTGCCTGCAATCAATGCGCCCTTTGCGGCACTGCTGTGTGTTTGATCGCTTGCGATAGCCACCAGTCGAGGCTGCAGGTCCATCTTGCGCTCTTCATACTCGGTAGTACCCTCCTTGAAACCTTCGGCGAGCACCATCTCGCGCACCCGCCTCTCGCGGGCGGCAACCAACATGGTCGCAATCGCATCACTGGCGCTGTTCTGGATCACACCACCTCCGAGGTTCTTCGAGGTGCTCAGGAAGCACTCAGGCAGGCCCAGCGCCTTGGCAACCCAGTCCATGACAATCGTTTCCAGCTCGGTGCAAGCTGGAGAGCACAACCAATTGAACGCCGGGGCCGTGAATGTCGCCGAGTACATCTCGCCCAAGATACTCGGATATGTGACGCCAGCGGGGTAGTATGCCATGAAGTTCGGCGACTGCCAATGGGTCAAACCGGGTTTGATCTTGGTATCGACATCCTCCTGGATCTGCGCCCATGCTTCTGGCTCGGCAGGAGGGTTTTCGGGGATCAGCGGGCGCAGGTATCCGGGGTCGACGACGGGGAGGACTCGCCGGTCGGGGACGGAATCAAAGTATTTGACGACTAGGAGGACAAGGAGGTCAGCCGCGGAGGATCTTCAAAATATCAATCATCAAGCCAGCGTACTGTCGTCAATTGCCGAATGGGCTGCAGCCCGAAACTGCTCGCCGTCCATGTTGCGCGTGGATTCTGGTTGTGCGACGCGGGGAAGCGTGCAGTTGTCACAAAAGCGTGCGGGGCGGATGGACTCAATGAGCACAGATAGGAACTGCCCAGGATTCGGTCAATGGCTCTGAGAATTAATCAATTTGGAGTTTGAGTGTGCGGCTCCAAGCTATTAATACCAAATATGAGAAGGCGAGAAATGCTGCTTGTCGAAGTTGTCAATAGTGGTCGAAGGGCGTGCCGGCGCGGAAGCGGAACGGCTTCCGACCAGCGAAAAGGTGGCACGGGAAAGTGCAGGTACAAATTGATCGGAAGGAAGATTGAATTTCCACCACATAGTGGCCGTCTCATTCCTCCAATGTCCGCCCCTAATCCTTCTATAAAAATGTTTTATAGTGCCTCTTTATATCACCTTACTGCCTCTTGATGCTCGATGGCAGATCCCCCTCCCCCTTCCCCGGAACACGCCGACCAATTCATAGATGTGGTCTAGCCACTCATATACCATCTGATGGAAGCGCACAAGAAGAGTGTTTCCTACGAAATACCCGCCTAATTGGGTTGTTGGCTGGCTGTCTGAATAGATGCATTACTTAATGTTGAATACCCCCCCACTGTCTGGATTCCGGGACTTTTTGGTTCTACGAGCTTCTTCAAGCGCAAGAGGCCATATGAACGAGCTTGGATTCTAATATCCCATCGACACGGTCTATGAGTTGTCGGCACATGACCAAGCCGCCGAACCGCCCGACTTATTGTAGCTGTTGATAATGCTCACAATCGACCCGTATGTGCCTCCAATCATCAAAAAGAAGCCAGCTATGATGATGAACACACACCAACAGACCATCAAATTCCACTTGAGGGTCCTATGACTCTTGCCCTTGCTCCAATTGTCGTATAGCCACATGCCGCCCATTGGCTGGAAGCACATCGGTGTGCCGAGCAGGGCACCAACGAGCGAGACGAGATCGCTAAAAACGGGGATCGCGCTGGCGATAATATAGGCAACGATAGTGACGCCAAAGGTACATCCCAGCCAGAAGACCCAATGTTTCACGGTATTTGCCGTCAAGTGTCGGGAGCCGTGGAGCATGCGGATGAATATATACTTGCCAGTGATCTAGGTAAGGTAGGTGTTAAAAATTGAAACCCTTGCTTCTTACAGGGTACCCTTTTAGTTTATCAACTTACGTGGACGAAGAGTAACGTGCTGACAATCAGACCCGGGAGGGCAAAGCCATAGCTGACCTTCTTCACGACCGGGCCAGCGGAGCCAAGAGCAGGGGAGGAGACGTAGGACCCGCAAAAGTAGTAGATCACAATGCCAATTGCGAGATAGAAGCAGGTCACGACGGACTGACAGAGTATCAGAGCTTTGTTGTAGTGGGTGGGGTCGCGCATCTCCGATGCAATAGAGAAGAAGGCGGGCGTTCCTGCGTAGGCAAACACAAGCGTCGAGATGGCTGAGATGGCATCGGTGAATGACGAGTTATTGACGATTTTGTAGTCTGGGACCCAAATAGCATCTTCGGGGGCGGCAGAGGGACGATCTTGAATGCCGACGGCGACAGTCACAATCAAGACTAAGAGAAAAAAAATAAGATTGCATCCAGGAGGAGCTTCGACAAGAATACTCACTCGACGTCAAAATACAAAACAAGCCGATCCATGCGAGCCACGAGATGCGGCCCAACGTCTGGATGCTCCCGAACAGAAAGGCCACAATAGCGGCGACAGCGACATAGACAGCAGTGCAGGTGGCATGGGCTGAGACCGCATTCAACCCGATCGAGATGCCGAGCATACCAGAGCCGGCGACGAAGACCCACCCTACAACCGGTCAGCACGGTAGATATTATTCACGACGGTGGTAAGCCAACTCACAAAGACAGAATGCCGTTCCAAGAAGAATTCTCCCCGGTCGGCCCATCAGCAGCTCGCCCACATCGTCAATGCCGTATACTTCTCGATGGCGAAGCTTAAAGACGCCAATGATATAGTCGGACCACGTTGTAATGCCACCAATGGCACATAGACAGATCACACCAGGCACGAGGCCCAGAGCATCAAAGGCGACCGGTATCGAAAGGACCCCAAGACCGATTTGGGTCTTCATCATCAATACAGCGGTTCCCTTCCATCCGACCTGCGGGACAGATGAACATGTTAGCCACGGGCCAATCGAACAATTCTGGAACTTGGGCCGTACCGCGCGATAATTCGGGCCGTCCTCGGTGATTTCGCCAAATACGGCATCGTGCGAGTCGTCGATGATCTCACCGTTTGGAGAGGCAACGGTAGCCAGGTCCTCCTTCTTCTCACCGGACATCTTGAAGCATCAAGGGGAAAAGATGGGAAACAGTGGTAAACGGGAGGTACATGGCCTGGACGATACTTTTAAACCTTGGCCCCTCGCGGCTAGCCCCGGTGGCAGTGGCCAGGGTCCCTGGTCGCTATCTCGGCCAAGCCTTCAGGGGTGTGGGAGGGTACTCATATCTCAATCGGTAAAACGCCCCCGCCAGCCACCCGTCCGCCGATAAAGCCACATGACGCTTATCTGAAGAGCCTCGATCTGATATGTTTTCATCTTTTTGACCTCCCTCCTCGTTCCATACCTCCATCTTTCCCATTTTGTCTTCTTCAGTTGGACCTCTGGCACATGAAGCCATCCCCGCGTGGTTCGAGCAGCATTCATCCCGTCGCCTCAGCCGATCCTACTCTCCCCCCGCAATGGAACCATATTAGAGGTCCGACTCCACTTTTTTGAGTGCGGGGGCCACTAAATCCCTCACGGTAACCGGGCACTGGTGCACCAGGTACAACATTCCTGCCCCCTAACGTGGAAACGGAAGCTAATATCCACTTTTTATGGCCGCTGCCAGTCGGCCCCAGCTTGTCTTGTCGGGCACTCCGTGGGAGGCGCCGCAGAAGTCTTCTCCTGTTGCCCCCTTCCGCCACGAATGAGTCAGGCACGCCCAGAGCGAGCTGGGCGCCTGGCCGTGCAGATCGACCGACTCGCAGCACGGTACCGGGTCTGGGGCCTTTGCAGCTCAGTCAGACTCCGTGTGTGTCTAGGGTTAGTGGTGTTTCACTCTCTCGGGCAACCTAAGCGTTCTCGAAGCAAGTCTCAGAGACACCTCGTGGCGCGACCCACATTTCTACCACAGACAACAGAAATTGCCTGACTATCCCTTCTCTGACCTCCGACATAACAATGTTCCTCGGCCTTGTCCGAACACGAGCAATGTTTCCTTGTCTCCGTCCTGTAGCGGAGCCACATATGTTCGAGATCAGCCCCTTGACCCCTTATGGATCGTGTCATTTTTGCCACACGATCTGCAAGGAGCGCAAATATGCCTGAGACCCAACATGTCCACACAGCGGGTCCTGGTTGGCTCACCGGAACCGGGAGCTAGATCTTCTGGGCCAAGACGCCCATCCAAAAGGAATTGCGTTCTGAGGTGACCGGCTACATCATCCGGGGAATGTTGGGAGGTAACGGCCCGGGTACGGAGTAGTGTCGAAGGCATGGAGAACAAAGAAGAGTGGAGCCGGTGGGCAATTCCGCCAACCAGTGTAAGTCTACTGTACTTGTGAAGATATCCACGGTTGGCAGAGTGGTCAGGGGTGGGCGGTGGGATGGCCATCATCTTAACCACCCTTTGATTATCATTGTTGTTGTCTACATGATTGAGAATTTGAAATGGAAAACAAAGTCATGGGGGCATGCGTTCTGTTGTAACTGTGGCGCGGTTTCATACACTAGCCCAAGCGACCTCCGCCACACCAGGCGCAGGCCCGTGCAAATTCAACCTACCTTACGAGAACTACTAGGCAGTCACTTGACATAAAGCTAGCACTCGTTCACCGCTGCCTGATTACTTTCCCACTCTCACACCAAAAGCCATCTTTAATCCTATCCAGACCACCGCTAGCTGATGAAGCCGAATTTCCCGCACTGGCTGTGCTGTCTCGGTGTGTCGCCGCACTAGCCGTTCTTAGCATCACCGAACCACTGAAGCAAAAGCCTCTTGTCGGCTTAGACGTTATGGTCAAAGAAGGCAAGGTCCCCGGCCATAACGATGCTATATACGACACTGTGCCCAAAGAAGACCAGCTATTGGATGAGATTGCCCCGACGCCTATTATCGCGTAAGATATGCCCCTTAATGATGACGTCCTGATATCCTGAAGTGACCGCGTTTTTTTCGTCTACCTACGCGGCGATCTATCTAAATCTGAAAAGAAGGAACTAGGACTCCTTGATAAGGGCCTTATCGATGCGACCCTCTCTGTGAGCGGCTCCGTTGTCTACCCGGATGGTAGCTACATAGAACCAAGGTCCCTTACAATGCCGTTAAAAACTATTCCTATCAACGATGCGGCCCATCTCATCATTCGCGATTCTAATGGCACTCAGGTTAACTACCCACCTAGTAGCGGCCGCAGCGACATACTGCTAGATTTCCAGATTCCTGCGATGTTTTTGAAGAGCAGTATGTGGACTTTCAAAGTCGACGCTAGACTCGGAGATAAAGATAATTTATACCTATTTGCCATGTCGTTGGCACAATGGTTAGACGGGGGGCTTTGAAAAGTAGGGTATTTGGAATAATCTACAGGCTCAATGTTCTTTTCTTCGTGTAAGTCATACATGGGCATTTTACAAAGAGTCCGAGGATACAACTAGCCTGTATCGGGTCAAACAACCTCATCATCGCAAGGCAAACCGTTGTCTCGGGTCGAGGAAGATACTCGAACCGAACAATATGTAAATGAACACAGTTGAAACGTGCAAGATATGACACTCTGCCACACACCTCCAACTGCCGAGAGCGATGCTGGCATAAATTATTCCTCAGTGGCTGTGCTCTCTCAAAAACAGAAGGAAGGACGCATGGAAATGGTTCAGCTGCTTTTGGAGTACGGTGCGGACCCAATGCGAGCTGGAGGGGGTTGCGCCTTACATCGTGCACTACGAGATATTGACTTTAGTTTGACCACCTTTCTCGCCGACAAGGGCGCGCGAATAAAGGTTTCGGAGTTGACGGAATCCGATCAAAAATTGTTGGACCAAGCGATAGTGGATTATGAATGGGGGAAGTGATCAGGCTGACACCACTTAATTGGTCTCGTCCCGGATATGTTGACCCGGGTTTGATCGATGGCGGCCGTTTCATATCCATGTATAGGTTGCCGATGGATGGCCAAGGGAATGTCTAAGACCAGAATTGGCCCGTGAGTGGTGAGGGTGAGATGCCTCCTTTGCCATCCTACGTCTGGGGGATATTCATAATTTGCGGCAAGAAGACGGAAGGACTCCATAGATCAACGGCCATGTCTCTCTCTCGTCAGTCCTGGACATTTATTCAAGCCCATCCGGCCCCACAAACAAACATACACATAATCCAAATGCGAGTGTAAGTAGATTGATATGGTACATGTCATCAGCAACTAGTGTGCTCTATCGATTAGCGTGCTCTATACTACAGTAGGTCCCGTCCAGCACCAAGGAGCCTCTAGTGAACTCTCTCGGTCTCCTCCATTAACTCCTCCACCTTGAAGTTCTCCACATCGCCGCGGGTGAACATGCGCACCAACTCGCCCTTGCGGCCACTCGCCTGGCCGCCAAAGTCGTAGAAGCGCTGCAGCGAGCTAACCAGCCAGGTGGCCTCGGAGGTGGAAACGCCACGGTCGGGCACGACCTGACCGTGCATGAGGACGAGATTCTTGTCATCAGCGAGGTCCAAGTGGTGGGTGACAGTCGTATGCGGTTGCGCGAACGAGCCGTGCAGCTTGAACGCGCCAAGGTGAGTGAAGATCACGGTCGAGGTGTGATTGTTGATTGGCTGGGACGAGGTAGGAACGAAGTCATCTGCCGGCGGGTGGAACGCCCACTGCAAGAAGTGGATGTCCGCAGCAGTTTGCGCCGGGGAGCCGTCGACGGTCTGCATGTTCTCCTCGGCTGCTTGGCGGGGGAGCGGGAGAATGAACTGCGGGTTGTGGCGCGCGGCCTCGGCGATGCGCTGGTATGTCTCGAGTGGGATGGCGGCACAGATGGAGGTCGAGCTGTTGGCAAATCGGAGGCGCCAGAGCGACTCGATCTCCTTCGCGGGCAGGGCACGGATCTTCTCGACATCGACGTAGCTGCTGAGCGGTTTGATGGGGCTCCCGCTGCCGGAGACTTCGCGGGCGGCCTTTTCGGTGGCCGCTTGGTTTGGAGGAGGGGGATGGTGGAAGGCAGGAGGGGTGCCTGGGACAGTGGAGTTGGGTGTCGAGGCACCTGGCTCTGGCGTAGCCGGGGTGGCTGCTTTGCGGCGAAGGTCCTGGATCTTCTCACTGTAGGCATCTTTCAGGCAGTCGATGGACTCATGGCCCTCTCTAAGGTTGACCTGTTAGCAGCTAGCACAGAGTTCTCTGATCCGGACAGGACCTTACTGTTTGGCTTTCTCGACCAGCTTGTCCTTGTATTTGTTCAAGACGTGCTTGGGATCATGGTGGGAGGCCAGGAAGCGCACATCGTGAACCTGGGCCCAGCGACGTTGCTGGTTGCGCAGCAGATGTGACTTACCCCGAAGAGCGGATTGGAATCCTTGCAGTCGAAACGATGCCATATTGTCAGGCCAGGTCAACGGAGCTAAATCGTCAATAACGTGGACGGACCGTCCAGCCCGATCGAGTCGCGCGATAAGAAAATCGGCGGGATTTCGGGTTATGTAATCTCCGATCCCCGACGCCTCAGGCCAATGGAGTTCTTGCAGAATTGCCTGTAGTTCAAGGATCCAGAAAGGCACAGGCACCAGGATTCCAGTAAATACGTGACAGGATTCATGTCTAGTCAGGTCGATGCTCACACCTACACTCGGGTGCTCTTTGAGGTGATCTCTTTTTCTGGCCCCGATGATTTGCAGTGTAGAAAACTCAAACTATACTCCCTTATCCATTAGTAGTAGGTACGAGAAATATATCGTGAGAAAATCAGGCGGGTTGCTGCACCGCCCTTCCTACTTTTTGGAACCAAATTACACTCTAGCGTGTCGAAGGTTCCTTCGAATCGAAATTCCGTGATCTATTCTCGCTCGCTCTTCATAACTATGAACATGTCCTTTCCCCACGACCTCTATTAGGGTTGCAACTAGCTAGTCCGGTGAAACGGACCGACCAGCCGACTCCCCGCCCTGCCGCTGCGCCCGGCTAAACCTCGGGCGCATCTCCGTGCCTGTTTGGGCCGCAAGGTGGCTCGATCTCAACGACTCTCCACTCAAATCTCGAAGAGTTCTACAATCCGTCGTGAGAAAGCGCACGGATTCTCATCTGATACAATCCCTGGCTTGGGTTTAAGTGGGAGATCATCGGTTCCACCAGATTGCTGCGGTATAAGTATTGTAGCAGTTCCCCCGCAGGACTGTCGATGTAAACGGCCCCCGGGAGTGAGAACCACTTAACGCTTGCTTAAGCTTGAACCAATTTATCCACTATTTGCGAGGGTTCATTAATTACGAGCCACTGATTTATACTGCAAGTGCCATATAGCGGTAGCTGTGTTGGGCAGTAGCATTACCGGGTCTCGCTTGCCGGATCTCGCTTGATAGAACAAGCAAACTTCAGACAACATGGCTCTCATTGACGTGGAAAAGGCCATCGAAGAGCTGACGCTGGGCGAGAAGGTGGCTCTGACAGCTGGTAATTCCCCAAGCTCCCCCTTGGATCTCTTTGCCCGCAATGTGCAGGGTGTATCCTTCTGTCGGTCTGGGCGACCCCGCCGTTCTAGCCAAGGCTGACCCTCCGCGCCAGGACGCGACTTTTGGCACACGGCGCCCATTCCGCGCCTCAACATCCCTTCACTGCGCATGTCCGATGGTCCTAATGGCGTTCGTGGCACCCGCTTCTTCAACGGCATCCCTGCCGCGTGCTTCCCCTGCGCCACCGCACTCGGTGCCACCTGGGATACCGAGTTGCTGGCCAAGATTGGCTCATTGATGGGCGATGAGGCAATTGCGAAGGGGACACACGTTATTTTGGGTCCCACAATCAACATCCAGCGGTCGCCGTTGGGGGGCCGTGGCTTCGAGTCATTCTCGGAGGATGGTGTGCTCTCAGGTACCCTGGCAGGCCATATGTGCAAGGCCATGCAAGACAAGGGCGTGGCCGCCACACTAAAGCATTTTGTCTGCAATGACCAAGAGCACGAGCGCATGGCTGTCAACAGTATCTTGACGGACCGTGCGCTGCGCGAGATCTATCTGCTTCCTTTCCAGCTGGCCATGCGTATTTGCCGCTCGGCGTGCATTATGACTGCGTATAATAAGGTCAACGGTATTCACGTGAGTGAGAATAAGACCATTATTGATGATATTCTCCGCAAGGAGTGGGGATGGGATGGTCTGGTTATGAGTGATTGGTAAGCTCCCAGACTGGAACTCAATATCCATCGCAGTTTGCTGGATTAATGCTAAATTTCCACGGTGCAGGTTCGGTACGTATAGCACCTCCGATGCTATCAATGCTGGTCTTGACCTTGAGATGCCCGGCAAGACCCGCTGGCGAGGGGAGGCTCTGGCTCATGCGGTGTCATCGAACAAGGTTGCACAATTCAAGCTGGATGAGCGTGTGCGAAATGTTCTCAACTTGATCAACTATGTCGAGCCGCTGGGAATCCCCGAGGGAGCCCAAGAGAAGGCTCTCAACCGCCCTGAAGATCAAGCTTTGATGCGCCGAGCAGCTGCGGAGTCAGTCGTTCTTTTAAAGAACGAGGGCGGTTCACTGCCGCTGAAGAAGGATGGATCTGTCCTTGTTATTGGACCGAATGCGAAGATCGCCTCGTACTGTGGTGGCGGCTCCGCCTCACTTGCACCATACTATGCCGTCAGTCCATTCGACGGAGTCTCCGCGAAGAGTAAGGGAGAGGTCAAGTTTACCCAGGGTGTCTACTCGCACAAGGAACTGCCCCTTCTGGGTTCTCTCCTAAAGACGGCGGATGGCAAGACTGGCTTCACCTTCAAGGTATACAACGAGCCGCAGAGCTCTGGCCAAGATCGCGCTCTGGTCGACGAGCTTCAACTCATCAGCTCCATAGGATTCTTGATGGACTACATTAACCCCAAGATCAAATCCATGACCTTCTACGTCGACATGGAGGGCTTCTTCACTCCGGAGGAGGATGGTCTCTATGACTTCGGCGTGACAGTTGTTGGGACTGGCCGTCTTTTGGTTGATGGTGAGGTGGTCGTCGACAACACGAAGAATCAGAAGCAGGGATCTGCCTTTTTCGGAACTGCCACAATTGAAGAGCGTGGTGTCAAGGAACTCAAGGCCGGCCAGACCTACAACGTTGTTTTCGAGTTCGGCAGCGCCCCTACTTCGGACCTCGATACTCGTGGTATTGTCGCCTTCGGTCCTGGTGGTTTCCGATTCGGCGCTGCTCGGCGCATCGGCCAGGAGGAACTGATTTCGACCGCCGTGGAGCAAGCCAAGCAGGCCGAGCAGGTGATTATATTTGCCGGCTTGACGAGCGAGTGGGAGACTGAGGGCTATGACCGCGACCACATGGACTTGCCCCCCGGAAGTGACGAGCTAATCAGCCGTGTGCTTGCAGCGAACCCGAGCGCTGTCGTTGTGATCCAATCTGGCACTCCAGTCACCATGCCATGGGCGAAGGACGCCCGTGCCATCGTACAGGCCTGGTTTGGCGGCAATGAGTGCGGCAATGGTCTCGCAGACGTGCTGTACGGCGACGTCAACCCCTCTGCCAAACTACCTATCACATTCCCTCGTCGCCTGCAAGACAACCCCTCATACGTCAACTTCCGCTGTGAGCGCGGTCGCGTACTCTACGGCGAAGACATCTATGTCGGTTACCGCTTCTTCGAGAAGAGTGACGTAGTACCAGCTTTTCCCTTCGGCCACGGTCTGTCTTACACGACCTTTACCCGGTCAGATCTCCAGGTTAGCACTGTCCTTGAGCGATCCAGGTACACCGAGTCTGGTGAGCCCATCACTGCCACCGTCACCGTGACCAACACCGGCTCGATCGCGGGTGCCGAGATTGTGCAGCTCTGGATCATCCCCCCTCGACAGATGTCAATCGCCCTCCGCGTGAGCTGAAAGCTTTCCAGAAAGTCTTCCTGCAGCCGGGTGAGTCCAAAACTGTCCAACTCGTCGTTGAAAAGAAAATCGCCACTAGCTGGTGGGACGAACAGCGTGGGCAGTGGATCTCCGAGAAGGGCCGCTACCAGGTCTCCATAACTGGAACTGGCGTGGAGGAGCTGCGCGATGAATTTGAGGTGGGCAGAACTAGATTCTGGCTCGGTCTGTAGCTAGTGATGATAATGATATTGAAACGATTAACTAGGGCACGATTTGCATGCTAAATAATGAAATTGCATTTACCATATCAATGACCGGTAGCCATGGTTGCCTGAAAGGGAGTGTTTTGCCGGACAGGACACTGGCCAATAGGCTGCATGATGATTACAGTCCCCCCTAGGAATAGGTTGTATGCAAACGTCTACGGGCTGGAGCTATAGCCACCTGGGAAAGATGATTTTTAAGAAATTTTCTGGATTAACTAACAACCTAGTAGGTATCTCCATGCCACAAAACTAATGTATCCAAGCCAAAGTAACCAAATTGGGGCATTGGATAAGCAAAGGACCTTAAGGGTCAGCTAAAAAGGCCATGAAACCCATCAGACAGATTAGATTGAGTATGAAACAACGTGGGTATCGCCTCCATAACCACCAAACTCCAGCAAAACAACTCAACTATCTCAGTCGGAGAGGAAGGGGTCGCTCGAATCATCATCCTCATCCTCTTCATGCTCAGAAGGGACAGGAGTGTCCAGCTGGCCATGGCGGATCAGGAAGCTCCTCAGTTTGAGACGATCATGATTTAAACGATCAAGCATGCCAGGAATGGCGCGGTAGGCCTGACGAGCAACGGTGTAATCCCCATCGCGGGCCCAAACACGCACATCATCAAGAGGAGACTTGAGCCAAGGGTTTATGTATGCCCGGCTCTTGGGAGATGCGGGGGTCTTGGTATCAGTCTTGGTGGCAGACTTCGTGGCTGCGGCGGTCTTGGAGGCAGGGACAGACATGGTTACGCCATTGTGGGCAGTTGCAGCAGCGGTGCCGGACCTTTCGGAAGCACGAGTGTTAGCATGAACCCTTTTAGTGACGGTGGCAACGCCAGGATGGTAGGGAATTCGATATACTTCTGAAAAGCGCGGGTCTCGCGCACGCGCGTCCGGGTCTCTGTCTCTGGGATAGACCGGGCAAGCCTCTTGAGGAGAGGAGTCTCCATCTCCGAGGGACTGCGGGTGCGTTTGCGAAGAGTTGCAACATCCTGGATAGAGGGAGAAGCAGACATCTGCCCTCCCAGGGCAGGCGCAGGCGCAGGCTTGGCAGGTGTCCCTGGAGCGGACTTGCGCAGTGCGGCGGGCAAAGGCTCGGGAGAGGCCACTGTTGATGCCTCGGGCGACGGCACCGGCGATGGCTGGTGGGATGAGAATGCAGGTGTTGGCTTCAGAGTGGACTCAGTCTCAGAGTCAGATGCGGCAGCCTCCACATCAACGAGACCTTCCACATCAACAAGCTCAGCCTCGTCACTGCTGAAGGCCAGAGTTGGCGGCGCACGCTTTCCTCGCTGCCTCATGATGAAAGACGGGGACAGTGGAGCGTGAAAGGAGGGCTTGGGCGATGGTTGATGTAAAAGAGGACAACAAGACTGAGGCTGTTGTGATGGGGGAAGAAATATTTGACGCAGAATGGGGGAGAGGCGGGATAATCAAGCTGAGTATCCTGTTTGCCCCAGACAATGCCAGTTGATAGAAATCACACACTAAATTCCAGTTTCGTTGTTTTGACTACAGGCTAATGCGGTTCTGGAGAGATGGGGCCGCCTGCAGGCTTTTGTTATCTTGACTTCGTGTTCTATGCATCTTCTATTGATGAACGAATATTATCAATTTTATTCGCCCCCGTCCTTATCTCGCAGATTCCACATTGCCCTTAAGCAGTCTGGGGAGGAGCATTTGGCCCTCCGAAGCCTGGTGCAAATACATCCCGAGAAGAGCACTCATGCCCGCTTTCTCGGCTTCTTCGACCCACTCGATTACCGGGACGGCTTCATATCGCTGACCAGAGCCCCGTTCCATCAATGACTGCACTTCGTCTTGGCCCACTTGAATTTCACCGGACTCATGGATAAACTCCACCCCACCTCCATCCGAAACAGACGCACCGGACAGGTGGACTGCGTGTATAATTTGCGCCGCTGCTGACTCCACTGAGATAAAATCGAAAACACCAGTCCATGATTTTGAGTCCGGAATCTTTCTGATCGCTTGACAGTAGCGCATAATGTTGCTCATCAGATCCAGCTCTGGCGCGCCGGCACCTGTCACGCTCGACGGGCGGTGGATCCACACTGGGAGGCCCAATTGTTGGCTCACACGCTCGAGATATACCTCACTCACCCATTTGGCCGTTGCATAACCGTCTCGAGGGATTCCAGGAGGCGGATAGGAGGCTAGAGAAGCCTCCTCAAAGGATTCTTGGAGGGCAAAACGGGTGACACTTCCCGATGAGATGAAGTGGAAAGGAACACGTCGGGGCAAAGTAAGTTTGACAAGCTCCGCCGTCGAGGCAACATTGGTCAGTTTGAGTGACTGATAGCTTTTCATGAAGGAAACATCTGCCCCATTATGAATCACCACATCTGCTGAGTCAAAGATCGAGACTGCATCCTCATCGGACAATCCTAGCTGAGGAGATCCCAAGTTTCCATGATAGACATGAACCTTCTGACTGGCAAAAATGGCGGGCAGCTGGGCCAGAGGCTTCCTGACAGCAAGACAATAGACAGCCTGGACCCTATCATCCTCCACAAGCTGACGAAGGATCTCTTTGCCAATGAAGCCCGTTGCCCCGGTAAGGATCACAACACCTGTCCCAGAAGGCGCGGTGGTCGATTCTATATTCGGAGAGATTGGTAACTCAGTAAGTAGACTTTCCAGTTCTTCATCCCAGTCCACCGACTGCGAAACGTGCGCGGGTGATATGTTCTGAATGCGATGAGCCATCCTTTGTAGAGTGCTTGCCTCAAAGAGCTGATACAATGGTACAGATACACCGAATCGATCCTGGACAAGTGCTTGAAGGTCGACTAGGGAAAGTGAGCTTCCGCCGACATGGAAAAAGTCGGACCGTGAATTGATTGAATGGAGCGCGACAAGGTCCTGCGGTATGACCTCTTGCCATAATCTTCGCAGCGATTGCTCTATCGGCGCTGGAGCCTCATCGCAGACCATTTGGGGAATAGGCCTTTGAATGGGAATTCTGCTGATGGCGTATCGATCAACTTTTCCAGAGGCATTTTGAGGCACAATGGGGATCGGAATCATCAAGGCCGGTCGCATATACGGAGGCAGCGGTAAGTTGATTGCAAAACTCGCCAAGAATTGAGACACATCCTCAGGGGCCTCGGCATTGCCGGGAACAACAAAGGCAACGAGGAATGGTTCACTGTTAGCGTGTCCGGAATCTGAGCGAACCGAAACCACGGCCTGGGAGAGGCGCCCTTTAGAGCCTCGGACAAGGGTGGACTCAATCTCTTCGATATTAATGCGGATTCCCCCAAGTTTTATTTGATTGTCACCCTCGATACGTCCCAATAGAACCAAACGTCCGTCTTGTGTAAGCCGTCCTCGGTCGCCTGTCCGATAAGCTGTTGTCCATCCCTCGCTCTTGAAGAATGAGCTCGCATAACGATCGGGAAAAAAGCTCTTTGTTGTCAGACGGGGATCGAGATATCCTTGTGCAACACCAGCGCCTCCAATGAATACTTCTCCAGGCAAACCAAGTGGAACTGGTTGAAGGTTCTCATCGACGATGTAGACTGAATAGTTTGAAAGTGTATAGAGGCCGAAGCAAGAGTCCACAGTGTCCGTTTTGAATTGAGTGTAATCAATCTCTGCCGTACTGGAAGCGATTGTTATTTCCGCGGGGCCATAAGCATTGAACAGCCTCAGCTCCGATTTGTCCAGCGATTGAAACTCTTTGGCAAGGGTATCGGTCATGGCTTCGCCTCCTGAGATTGCCGTTGTGAGTATGGACTCCTGCAATGACGAGCGACCGTGTCGGAACCATGAAAGATATTCTGTTGGCGTTGCAAATACTGTAGTCACCTTTTCAGATGCAATGAGAGCCGTGATGGCGAGCGGATCACCTCGTCTGGTGTTCGGGACGATCACTATCGTTGCACCGTTGCAAAGCGAAACTAGGATCTGATACATCGACATGTCCCATGCATAGGATGACTGGTGAAGCACTGTTTCCTTCCCCGACGGGAACCCCCAAGCCAGGCTAGATGACTGGATTTGGTGCAGGTATGAAGAATGACTGATAGAGATCCCTTTCGGCACACCGGTTGAGCCGCTAGTGTACATAATGGCTGCCGTTAGAGTTGGTGTAGCTTGGTTTGCGACTAGGCTTTGGGACGATGCAGGAAGGGTGCTGACGTTGAGCTGCTGTGCCGAGCTGTGGAGCAATGGAAAGTCGGCCGTAGTTGTGGATTCTGTGAGAATGACAAGAGCCTTCGATTCAGCGATCATCATCGATAATCGATCCATGCCGACTTTCTTGTCCAGCGGAAGATACGTGGCACCAACGCGCCAGACTGCCAGCAGCGAGCAAATCCAATTTACACTCGCCGACTGAAAGACACCAACGCGAGTCCCGAAAGCAACTCCTCGGCCGACAAGCTCATTTGCGACCACAGTGACTCGCTCCTGTAGCTGGAAGTACGTGAGTTGAACCCCATCGGGCTCTTTAACACCAATCCGGCCGGGATACAGGTCTGTGATATCATCTATGCGGTGAACCAACGTGGGTGACCACAGGCTTGGTGATTCCGGGCCTTTTGCAAGTTAGCAATGAGGGAGCGTTATGGATAGAGAGTATTATACTTGCCTCGGCCTGCCAATAGTCCTTCGTCGATATCAGCCTCCAAAAACAAGGGAGGCCATGCCACTTTTGTTGCAGGGTTTCGGGTGAATGCCCGAACAAGATTTTGGTAGCTACGAAGAAGAATCTCGGCATGTTCCAGACCATATAGATCCTTCTGGACGAGGAGATGAACAAGTGTTTGCCCACTTGCAAAATGGGCAACATCCAGGTGAAGATCGTGAGATGTCTCACCCGCTGTCAGGAGCGTTCCTTCGGCTTGGCAACCACAGAAGTCCCGGGACTCCTCCGTTCGTGGACGATAATTGAAAAATGCTTGGAACAGAGGGCTGTATGATGCCGAACGGGGAACATTAAGGTCGGATAGAATGACATCAAAAGGAACGCGGGAATGTGCGAGAGCTTCTTGTGCAGCGCGCCGTGTGACCTTCAGTGCTTCGCCGAAGGATTGAGAGGCGTCCAGGGAGAATTTTATTGGAAGGAGATTGAGGAACATTCCAACACTTTGCAGGATATCGGCATCCGTGCGATTGCTGTCGGCAAGACCAACACAAATATCCCCGACATTCAAATGGCGGTGGAGAAGGATTTGCCAAACCGCAAGATGGAAATGAAATGTGCTAACTTTGAACATCCGACAACATTTGTCAATCTCATCTGATAATCCAGCGTCAAGGCGGATTTGAGCACCATGAGTGGCATAGCCGGAAACGTTCGGGCGAGCTGGTTGAAGAGAGAAATGAAGCAATGGAATTGGCGGCGGAAGGACCGCAAACGTTTCCCTCCAGTATTCGAGATCATCTGCCCAGGCGCCTTCTTCAAATTGGCGCAGTTGTCTTGTAGCGAAGTCTGGAAATTGAAGCGAATCAAGCGGAGTGAGTGTACCTTTATAAGCCTGCTCAAGTTCTGACCAGATGGTTTCAAAGCTAACCCCGTCCATGTTGATATGATGAAAGCCAAAGATCAACCAGTGATGGTTAGGGGCTAAAGAAAGTAGCTGTATGCGGATGACTTCTCCCTCGGCAATATTGAAGATATGTATTTTCATTCGGTGCAAGGCCAAGTCAACTTCGCTTTTGTCTGTAACATGGTCGTGCTCCAGGCGTAGAGGCGAGGTCGCCCAGACTCCTTGCATATGCCGCTTGCTTTCATCCGTAAAGAAGAAACTTCTCAGCGCCTCATGCCGTTGACCAACAATGTCGACTGCACGCGCAAACTTCTCGACATTTAGTTTACCTGTTAGTTCGAAGGTGGGAGTGACATTGAATGCAGTATGGTCTTGAACGAATGACCTGAGGAACCAAAAGCGCGATTGCCCAAAGGACATTGGAACAGTTCTGTGAACGTCGCGCCTTTCGATCACCTCTGAATCATTATCGAGAGAGCTCAAAGAAACTTTGTCTTCATTCGGGTCAGAGCTGGAATCGCCGACATTTAATGAGCCCGAGGACTTGCTGCTTCCTAGATTCAAAGATTGGAGATAGTCCAGATGAAATGCTTCGGGTTCATCTTTGTCTAGTGAGACAGGATCGCTTGGCGATATCTCAAGGGTTGATGAAGGGCTGATAGGTGTCGGCGGGCTGGGTGGCCGAGAAATTTGCGATCTTGTATCGGAATTGTCGTTGTCTTTCAGGTTCGGGATCAAAGATTCTGGGAGAGAGCTTGCGACGAAGACAAGCAGATCCCGGATGGATACCGCATTGACGATTTTCAACACAGGTATGTCTACACCAAGCTCTTTGAGGAAGTAAGAGCGGAAGTCGACTGCATTCAGAGAATCAACGCCGAGCTCATCTGGACTCATATCAAGTAGAGATTTGTTCGGATCGAGTTGAAGGGCGGATTGCAATTTAAGCGTGAAAGCATCTAGAACAACTAATAAGTAACGGGTCCCGCTTTGGCAAAGAGTGGGTTGATCTTGCCCTGTAAAACAGCCATCACTTCAAGGTTTGAGGTAGTCTCCAACAGCCGAGCTTTGGCCACAACGCTCGTTTTGTTCTTTTTGTCGCCCTCGATCAAGGTATTGGATTTGAAGACGAGGTGTTGGAATATGGGGTTGGCTATCCAGTCCTTGGAATCATCATCGTCGATCCGGAGACCACTGCAAATATCGGCAGTATTGGTCCTTTGCAAGCAGGAGAGGACTCCCTCCGCAAAGATCTCATGGAAGTCTTGCTCTGACATCCATGAATGGCCGACTTTGTATAAATACGACTGCTGGCTCATATTGAGTTCTCTGGTTACGTACCCATTACCCACGATGGGCCCGATATTGATGGCATGGCCCGCTAAGCCACGTTTTTGGCGTTGAGCCGCTAAGCTGGCCATGAACATATTAGCAGCGTTGTACGCGGTCTGACCTGGATTACCAGTCAAAGCAGCCATGGATGAAAAGAAAATCATAAAGTCCAGCGAGTTGTCTGAGAAAAGCTCGTCAAGCAAGAGACTGCCCTTTACCTTCGGTTGAAGGACAGTGTTGAACCGGGCGAGATCAAGGTCAAGAAACATGGTATCTTGCAGAACCATTGCTCCCTGTGCCACACCACCAATTGGAGGCATTGCGTCAAGAATATGGCGGTGAGTGTTGTGAACAGAAACACGATTCGTAATATCACTGCATCGGTCAGCAACCCCGGCATGGAAGACAGATGCGAAAAAGAGACTTACGTCGCAAAAACACGCACAATGCATCCATTGCAGGCCATTTTTTGTATCCACTGCTCATCTACCTTGGGGTTTCGACTAGACAGTGCAATGTACTTGGCCCCTTGTCGTGCCATCCACTGGCATAGTGAGAGACCAAGGCCTCGTGTCAGTCCGACGAGCCAGTATGTTTTGTTCTTGGCGAACTTGACCCGCTTGCTGGCTGGGATCACCTGTACTGGTAGCTTCAAGTGATCCCAGGTAATGACTGACTGTGGAAGTGATTGTTGCTGACTTTCAATCAGATCGCGAAGGCTTAACTGGGGAAGTCTATGTAGATTGACTGGGGTATGACCACTGCTTGCTGTTGTCCAGGTAGTCTGCAGTTGTGAGGATATTTGATTCACAGCCAGGTGGGGGGATGTTTGGGAGCCCTCCCTTGTCAGATCTAGTTCGCTCTCTAAGAGGCAGTCAGCTGGCAAAAGCTCTTTCAGCAAACATGCAACATCACTGTCTCCGCCGACATTCACTAGCCGAGTTACATTGGGTGGAATCTTGTTTGATATTTCGCGACGTGTTGTATGTCGATGAATATGAGTCCACGGCGAGGAGCAAGAACTATCTTTTGTGGTGAAAAGAACAAGTTGCACCCCCCTTTGATGGGCATAGTCTGTCAAAACGGCAGCGATGGAATAGTCTGGGTCCAACACAGCCAATGCCTTTCCTGGAAGAACTTTCTTGACCATTGACTGGGCTAGGAAATGAATGTAGAGACTGATCAATGATTGAATGGCTTGGTCCTCTGATTCTCCACACGTCACAGTCCATGATGGTGGCACATGGACAAGAGAAGTCAAATTCTCGGCGAGAGCCACCACGTAGCCATTGCCCTTGGGGGTTTTCCCAGCAACCAGGAACAACTGGTCTGATTCAGTGATCATCAGGGAGCGAAGGAGGCTGTGAGTTATCTGAATCTCAGTCTGACCATCGAAAAGTGGTAATTTCAGCGTGTCCGTCTCCGTAACCTGGTAATTCCCAGCCCGCGAAATGGCCACCGTAGCGTTGTTACGATCAACCGTATCGACAATGAGCCGTTTGGAGGAGTTATATCTGTCATTCCTTTGGGTTTGCAATCGAAGTCGGGGAATGAAAGCCTTTCCATTTCTCACCGATATCTCCCGTTCGGTATACCAAAGGATTCCCTCCAACTGGTTGCTCTGTTCCCAGACGTCAGCGGCGACAAGCTGAAGGAGCCTTTCTCCAATCAGATCTGCATCAGCTTCCGTGGGCGAAGAGAAATTGAGGAACTGAATGCGCAAGTGATGCATTTCCTTAGCGATGGTCCGTTGGATACCAGTGAACATGTTGCCAACCGGATTTTCTCCTCGAGCGCCATGTCCCACCCACAGAACATTCTTGCTCTGCCGGAAAAGCTCTTGGAAAGCCTTCAAGCTTTCCGGGGTCATTGATATGAACGCAGGCGCGTCCAGCTCGGCTAAGCTGAGAACCGTTCCCATGAACGGAAGTTCCTCGATACCGATCTCTGCAAGTCCCGCATAGCTTCTGATGGATTTATAATGTCGACCAACGACATTCTTGATATGTTTCACCATGGTAGTAGTGAGCGCTGTCTTTCCACCAATGAGGGTCAATGACTCGACATCCAGCGCTTGGTGGCTTGTGGCAAGAGGATCCCGCAAAAGGCTCATGCGATGATCAGTTGCCTGAGATACCATAATCGAAAACGGAAGCAGTCGTTCAGTGTTATGAGGGACGGAAACATCAATACCAGAAAAGCCGGCCGCTCTCATCAAGTCATCCCATTCCTCTTGCGATATGCTCGGTGACAACGTTCGCCCCTCTTGATGACCTAACCACCACCCTGGAAGGCCCGCGAGGACAACCCCAAAACGCATCACGTTGGGATCTGTTAGTTCCAAAATGAGCAGATATCCACCTGGCTTCAATAAGCGGCGGATGTTCGAGAGTGTGTGCCCGAGATTCTTCGTAGCATATAGAGCAAGAGTCGCGATAACTAGATCATACGACTCTTCTCCGTAACCCTGTTCGCTGACATCCTTCTCAATATCCAGGACTTTGAATGCCATTTTGGCCTGGTATGGTTGAAATTTATCTTGCGCACTATCAAACCAAGTACTCAAGAAGTCGGTGTAGGTGTAAGAAGCAAACGCTGTGTCGACCTCACGAAGGACAGACTCGGTTGTCTCGCCAGAACCGGCCCCTAGTCATAATTGTTAGGCAAACGTATTTTGCACAGCTAGTGAATGAACAAACCAATTTCCAGAATGTTGATATGAGGGTACCTGTGGCTGATTTGGCTAGCGATCCGGGCCACTTCGTTCAGGTACGATCGCATTCCAAGAGTCCCGGCATGGAATTGAGCCAACGTATTATCCTGCATCAAAATGTCAAGGATATTGGCTTCGCCCTGAACGACAGATGGGAGGCTCTCTCCAACTAGACGCATGGCCTTGCCATCAATGCTGTTCGCAAATCTAGGTTTAGTTAGTCCCAATCGACCTTGACGTTACCCACCAGGCTGGAACATTCACCTATCGAGTGTATGCGAGATAGTCTCTCTTGTGTCGTTTGCCCATTCCTGTCCGGCAAATGGGTGATCTCCAGACTCGACAAGCGCAACGCAATGGGCGGCATATGTAAGTAAGTGAGAATGATGCCCCATTACCTGTGACCGTACGGGCTCCAGGATCGAATGATGAAGATTCTTGAGATAAAAGTGAGCAATTCGCTCCAGCTGTAAGGCAGGGGTGCAGTCCTCTGTGAGCCAGTCCATTTCGGAATCTCTCTCACGTCCCGTTGGGACCTCCAAGGCCCAAGTCATCTCCGTGAATAGTGGAACATCCTTGTCGGGGGAGAGTGGAGTCAGCGGCGTGGTACGAAGACCTTGAAGTTGAACCACGGTGAATCTACCGTCGGAGGAGTAGATATCAACATCACCAGAGACCTCTGCAAATCTGACATCTGCCGCCGAAGCATGAAATGGAAGAAACATGCCGGGACCAGACAACCCCACACAACTACAGGGGTTGATGCGAATCCGGTCAATCCTTGTGGGGAGGTAGAGCGTGCGCAAGCGTCCATCCCCAGGGAAACAATATGCGAGCATAATTGACTGTATGGCACCATCCAGGGAGGCCGGATGCATGACCAATGATTTACCTGTCTCATCTTCGGCGGGCACAGTAATCATACCGGTGGCTTCATCCATCTTTCGGCTCAACCCAGTGAGAGCACGGAAAGGGCCAGTGTAACCAAAGCCAAGCTCTGACACGGAGCTATAGAATCGGGCCTCCTCAACGCGCAGGAAGGGGACTTGGCTGCTGGTACGTGCCGGAAGAGCAGCTTGGTCACAGTCTCCAAGAAGAATCCGAATGTGGGCAGATGCATGCAGAGACATGGATGAAGTTCCCTTCTTGGCATCGGAGTAACAGCTATATGAAGCTGTCACGACGTCCTTTCCGCTTTCCAGAATCGTCAGAGTGAAGATAACCTCGACGCCAGAATTTTCCTCGAGGACCAAAGCCTGCCCAATAATGACATTCTCAAAGTCAATGAGTTGAATGGATTCCAATTCAAATTTTTGAACTAGCAGTTCTGTTGCAGCAGAAATATACCCAGCCGCGGGGAAGACAATTTGGCCCTGTACCTGGTGATGCGAGAGCCAAGGGATCTCACGTGGGTGAAGATAGTTGCGCCACCGGAGCTCTTTGTCGGTGCTATCCGGGCATTTGATACCCAGGAGCGGATGGAATTCGTCATTTCCAGTTCGGAGGGTGGTAGATATTCGAGACTCATGCCAATAGACACGATCGTGGTCCCAAGAATAGGACGGTAGTCCTTTGATCAGCGTTGGCTGCGGGCAGGATCCCGCCGTCCTGCGCTCAAAGGCTGAAAAATCCACAGCATGCACACCAAGGGAAGCCCACATAGCGCCAAGCGCGGATGCAAACGACTGCTTGTCCTTTTTGCCACGAGTCAGAGTGCCTGAGTATGGTACGGCATTTCCGGAAATTTCTTGTATAGTTTGTAAGGTAGGTCCCTTCAAGGCAGGGTGGGGTCCAATCTCTAGTGCCATGTCAAATGGACCGAGTGCGCCAACAGCATAGGCAACAGCCTGGGAGAACATAACTGGATTGACCATGTTGTTGCTCCAATAGGTGTCATTGAGGCTGTCGTGCACGTGTTCAATGTCTTTGCTGTACACACTCGAGATCCACACAGCTCGAGCGCCAGACCGAGGCTTGATGTTGATGCTACATCTCTGCAGGGCAGCGATGTAGGGGGCAGCGCATGAAAGCATATGGTGAGAGTGATATGCCTTATCGACCTTCAGCAAGCGAGCGAACTTCTTTTCGTCTAGGAAAGTGTCTTTGGCTTCGTCAATAGCATCAGCGTCACCGGAAAGCGTGACACTAGCAGAGGAATTACTGGCGGCAACACAAATACGGCCTTCCAATGACGGCATCTCACAAAGTTCTTGTGCGTCTTCAAACGAGGTGCCCACCGCCATCATGGCCCCCTTAATTCCGTTATAGTTGTGGGGGTTCTGTAAAGACCATCCACGGTAGTATGCAATCCTGATGGCATCATCCGCAGAGATATAGCCAGCTGCGTACGCTGCAGCAATCTCTCCTGATGAGTGACCCACTACAGCGGCAAATTCAATCCCGGCCGAACGCAGGAGATGGACCAGCATGATCTGGACGGCAGTGCTGAGAGACTGTGAGAACAAAGCCTCTCCAATACGAGAGGATTGTGCATCCTTGAGTATCTCATCTTTGAGCGACCAAGCAGGACGGTCTTCTTCAGGAAGCGTTCGAAGCGCCAAATCAAGATTAGCAATAGATTCTGCGGCCAATGGTGAGCCAAGCAGCAGCTCTGCTCCCATTCGAGCCCATTGAGCACCTTGTCCAGTAAATATGCCGAGCAACTTCGGCTGCTTGATGTTGGACGTCTGGCTGGTGGGTAAGATCTCCGACGGCGACATCACAGCATTATCCAGCTTCGTCACCAGTTCCGTAGCATTCGAAGCGCATACAGATAGTCTGAAGGGCAATGTAGACCGGCGGCAATTTAACGTCCATGATAGATCGTGGAGGTTCAAATGTGGGTTATCTTTCAAATACGTGGAGTACGATCCAAGAGTGGCAAGAAGGGATCTTTCTGAGTTTGCAGAGAAGTTGAATGGCGTAAGAAGGGCAGTCGAAGAGTCACTCGTGCCATGTTCCGTAGATTTGGGGTCGAAAGATTCCAGGATTGCATGGGCATTGGACCCACCAAAGCCAAAACTATTCACACTGGCCCGACGGGGTGTCTCTGTTGGCAGTCTTGGCCATTCCATTGCAGTGGATGCAATCTGAAGATCATTGTAAAATGGTCGCACCGCGGGGTTGATTTCGTTGAGTAGAAGATTTGGTGGAATGACTGCATGCTGCAATGCCAAGGATGCCTTCAGGACAGCAGCCAGCCCAGCTGTACCTTCAGTGTGCCCAATGACGGTCTTGACTGAGCCAACGTACAAAGGTGGTTCATCGTCAGCTGCGCGATAGTAGTTCGCTTTGGGGCCATAGAAAGCAGTACAAATGGCTTCCGCTTCAACTGGGTCTCCCGCAGGTGTTCCTGTTGTCGTCAGACGGGTGTTAATTTTCAAGTGGACATCTTTGCATGCCACTTACCGGTTCCATGGGCCTCAAAGTATTGAGGCCGATCACTAGGGTTTGACAAGTCAAGTCCAGCTTTCGCGTAGGTCTCATGAATGAGATCTGCTTGTGCGATAGGGTTGGGCATGGTGATCCCCTTCGTCCGTCCATCTTGATTAATACCAGTTTCACGAACAATGCATTCGACGTGATCGCCGGCGGCCAGCGCGGCGCTCAACGGTTTGAGCACGACGGCAGCTATCCCGTCGCCTCGGGCATACCCATCCGCATCTGTGTCCCACATTCGAGAGCGACCTGTAGGTGAGAGCATCTTAAGCTTGCTCTCGGCCACGTACTGCTCGGGGCCAAGGAGAAGATTTGTTCCTGCTGCCACTGCCATGCTACTTTCACCATTCCGGAGGCTGAGGACAGCCTGGTGAAGCGCAATAAGACTGGACGAACAAGCCGTGTCAATGGTCATGGATGGACCATGCCAGTCAAAGAAATAGGACACGCGATTGGAGAGAATACTTCGTGCAGTTCCGGACGCGAAGTATGTTGGCAAACTCTGGATATCCCTCCCCAGCAGATCCGCGTAGTCATTCGTCATCAACCCAACATAAACGCCAGTATTTGAACCCTGCAACTGTTCCATAGGAATGCCCGCCGATTCTAAGGATTCATACACAGTCTCCAGCAGCAGTCGTTGCTGAGGGTCAATTGAATTCGCTTCAATTGGCTTAGTCCCGAAGAATTGGGCGTCGAACAAGCGATGGTCCTCGGACAATAGGTAAGAATGACGAACGTTTGTTGTGCCATGATGGCTACTATCCGGATGATAGAAAGCCTTGGAGTTAAAGCGACTCTTAGGTATCTCTGTGAGGACATCCCGGGGATCCTTGAGTAGCTCCCAAAGCTTAGCCGGAGATATCGCGCCGCCGGGAAACCGACAAGCGCTGCCCACAACGGCGATGGGCTCGGCACTAGGCCGACAACCACTGGACATGACGTATTTTGAGTTTCACTAACTTTCAAAGGCCCGGTGCGACCAGTGTGTGTGTGACCGTCGGTTTGTAATAGAGATCCAGAAAGTGACAGTTCAGGAGAGCCGAAAAAGCGATATTGTGTGGCCTTGAACTAGGAGTATTTTGAGACGGGCAGTAGATATCAATGAGCCAAGGTTTCGACTGATGGTCATATTGATTGGATGTTGATTCAAATATGTAGCTCAGAATCAACGAGCCTTCCCGTAGGTGATGAACGCAAGGTAGGCAAATCATAGCTCAAGGAGCCCTGGAACGTTATTTCTCGCCTTCCTCTGCATGGCCCACGAGCGAATTTGCATCTTGCTTTCTGACTGCAGCCTACAACTCATGGCCGTGAGGGTACAGGGAACGCTCTGGCTAAGCATTTCAGGTCCTGGACCAGTCAGGATCCTAACAATGGCCGAGTCCGACTCCGACTCCGAAGCAGTATGACTGAGAGGTACTCATTTGTCCGGAATTTGAGGTATTATAGTGGATTTTCACCATTTAACCATCCGAAACTGCTAGATGCAATTTGAATTCAGCGTCGCGTCCTTCTCTGAAGTCGCCTGCTCTGCGGCTTTGGCCCAGGTAGATGTACAATGGGCAGCGATCATGGCTGTAGCTTCAAGCAAGCTCGTGCGACATGAGTTGAAGCAGGAAGCCGGGCCAGAGATGAGGATAAGCGAGAGGAGGCCCTGTCGAATCGCTAACCGAAGTAATTGGAGGAACACAACGCGCCAAGCCAACTGCAATTATGCCTCAGGCACCAACTTCGTGGTCTGTCGCTGTGTAACAACATGTGCAACAAGGTCATTGTGCATTTGTTTGCTCGTGGCAACCCAGATCTCAAAGGTCTGGGCTTAATTATTCCAGTCCAAAATAGAAGGAAACTTTGATGAGGGCATGACGCTTTGTCCCATGTCCTCTGCATGAAAGACACGCAATTCTGCAATGCATGCGTGGGCCCGCGCGAAAAAATGCTTTGCTCGGTCAATCCAGGAACATAAGAGGTCTTGATCTAAACCGACTTAATCAAATTCCCAATCTAGAATGATATCTGTCCAATGGAGCCATTGAACGACAGTCCTAATGTCGCAGGTAGTTCGGCTGCGATATCTAGATATATTTGTGGCGTAGGTCATGCCCAGAGAATGGAGAGTCAGGCAAGATATCCATACATCAGCACGTCAGACAGACTCAGGAGGCTTGGATAGGGTGCATCAAAGTCCAAGGTCACACATACGACACGGGTACCTGAGAACCAAGGATAACTGTCAGTCTTGCCGTTGGAAGCGCCTAAGGTCTTGACTGTTTGAGCAGGCAGATGCCTGTTTCAGGCACTTTCACCGCCTACATGCACTTTCCAGCTCTGGTAGTCTCCGCATGGAACGGTCTCTAGGCATACGGGAGCTCGTGGTCCACAGCAGGAGCATGCGTGAAAGTTGATGGTATTCATAAAACATGTTGACATGCATAAAGCTTGGTCATCTCAATAGATATATACAAATTCGTCATTCTGTCGGTCAGTGAGGTCCTCCGTCATATGTGCACCCGCATGACCGACATGCTGTTCCGTCGTACCCTCTTCGGTGGTCTCCTCGATGCCATGGAAGTTGGTCTGCATGGAGTGATCAATGATCTTGGCACTCTTTCCATTACGCACACGGCGGCGGGCTTGCTGCTTGTTGAGGAACCACAGGTTGGCCCATTGGATGAGCACAATCGCAGCCATTGCGCAAAAGATACCAAGACAGGCACGGAGACCGGGATGGTAATTGGGAGCATCCTTCGAGGAGAAGAGCAGTGGGCCCACAATGTTGCCGGCAGAAGACGCCGCATTGTATAGACTCATAGCGACCGATTTCTTGGTGCTTCCAGCCGTGTTGCCGACAATCCAGGTCACGACCAGCGGGTTGCCTCCGAAAAGGAATGATAGAAGATAGTATCCAGCAAGCAGCGTACCCTGCGCGGAATCGGTTCGAGGCATGGCGTAGAGAATGGCCAACCCCGCAATCACGGGGAGCATGAACACGGATAGAACAGCACCCTTCAGGCGGGCTGTTTGGGCGAGATAGCTGGCGAGCAAGATCACGATCGTTTGGAGCGCGCCAAAGGGCATCGTCAAGAGACTAGTCCTGTACTTGTCGTAGCCCAGGCCACCGATGATCAAAGGCCCGAAAATGTTGGTTACGCTGGCACCGATGTTGAGGAGCATTGCCATGCCGATCCACAGGTAAGACTTTGGCTCCAGTGCTGCTTCCAACACATGGCTGAGTTTGAACTCGGTATTTCCTGTGCCTGTCTGGTTTGCGCGCAGGCGCTCCATTGCCTGGGCTTTCTCTTCCTCGGTGAAAAAGCGAGCGGTGGACACATCGTTGTCTAGGCGCCAATACACAAACGGCGCTGAAACGATAGTCAATAGACCGACGAAGAGGAAGATGCTGAGAAAAAAGTCAAATTAGCGACACAAATCCATCATTTGTTTGGAGAATTTGACTTACATTTGCCAAGCTTCCAAGAGGTCAGATTTAATGTGTGCAAGGCCGTAGGACAGCGCAGCCGCCACAATGGTCGCGATTCCATTTGTGCCGTACCAGGCAGCGATGCGCAAAGGCTGCTCGGCCCGACGGTACCATTGGCTGGTGATGACGCCAAACAGGGGCAAGCATCCGGCCTCGAACAGGCCCAGGAAGAAGCGCGCGGCCATCAGCTCCTGGAAATTGTGGCAAGCGGCCATGCACGCCTGCGCAATGCCCCATCCCAAGCACAGAATAGGCATGAGAATTGTATGCGGCACCTTCACAATTAGATAAGACGAGAACGGCTGCCAGGCCAGCTGGGCGATCGGCCCAATGGACCCGACCAAAGAGTATTCATTCCCCGTCAAGTGCGTGTCCTGCTTCAGGCCAAATGTTGCGCCATATCCGAGCACTGTCTTGTCCAGGATTTGCAGAAAGTAGACCCATATCAACACCACCAGAATCGTGCGGTCGGTCTTGCGACAGATCCGCTTGTTATCCTCTTCGGTCAAGGGTACGTGGGGGATATCGACTTCGATGCCCAGATCCGCCTTGGCCATCTGAGGGCTTTCATCATGGACAACATCGGGCTTGGCCATCGTGAGGAGATGGTTTAGAAGAATGCAGAGTAGACCCGACCGAGCTGCAGACGCCAAGCGGAATATTTATCTCTGGTCACCCCCACGCACTACGTGCCCTGTGGCGATTAGAGTTTCCTTCGGCAGTGGGGGTATCCTTCCCCCGCCTTCCCCCACGTCTGCGCTTGGTTTCGCGGCCATGGAAACGCAGCATGAGATGATCATCACTTTCGCGGCATTGGACCCGAGGTTCTTATTGGCGATGAACCCCGGAAGCATCGCGAGAGTGGAGGGGCTGGACCAATCCGAGGTGGAAAATGGCCCGGTTGGCTGGCTGGCTAACTTTGTCGCATTGTTACCGACCCCGAGGGTCTCGTGAGACGGTGTGGGGAAATTTTAACCCGGCATCTCTCCAGTCTCTCGGCTGTCACCGCTTTGGCCTGTTCACCACTCCCCGTAGGATTCCCGTAACTGCTTCCCCGAAGCCAGCCGGAACCCGCAAATGCCCCCACAATTCCCTTCCCCACGGGTGATCAAACAACCAGTGAAATTGTCTGCAGTGGAATGAATGACCTCCATACCCTGGTTGGTCCATCGCAGCTCGGAGCTCTCAAATGTCCCACCGTCGTCATCAATTGCCCTGTTTTCCATGATTTGCGCCACCCCTATGAGGCGCGCGGCGCCCCTACATACCCTAGTCTACTCTTGACTTGGCTAAGAACACCCCCACACCTTGAGCACTGATACATTGTGCGGGGAGAGCTTGCGGCTATTGACTTTATCGTCGGCGATTGACCCCCATGCTCTGGAAGATGCGGCGTTCCAACCGCCAAATGCCGCCTCCCATCAACTGAATGGAGACACCCCCATGGTGGGAACGGAAGCCAAAGCGACAAAGATATTTAATGACGGCTATTATATCATGAACTTGGCATTTAGTATGACTGCCAAACCTCTCGAGTCGCTATCTCCCTATTGTCGGCCACATCGGTCTAGCCCTTTATATATACACATCGTCGGGATCCCGATATCTGGGGAACCTATCACTTTTTTCGATAATTTTGATATTCAATGGAAGCTGTGATAGCAGCATGACCGCCCAGAGTGCCTTGGGCGAAGTCAGTCAGAACCATTGTCCAATGATGTGGGGGTTGGCATCTACTCACTTGGAACATAGTGTCTACCATGACAACATCACCCCCCTCAATTGATAACAGCCATGCCTCCCAGCTAGCGCCATGAAAACTCTCCGGGCAACGCTTCAAAGCCATTGGACTGACCTCCTCATACGGCAAGGAATCCCCGTATACAAGCGAGTCCTGCCCCGGCCCTCTAACTTTGCGTACCAGCCCAGCGCGGTTCTCTTCATGGTCGGCGCCTTTCTGCCCAAATCGCGCATGAAACGCCTCTCGTACCTCAACTGGCACTGCAAGATCCAAGAAGTCCCATTCAATCCCCTGAAATTGCGTCGGTTCTTTGGCCAGCTGGGCGAAGACATTGTGGACGGCCTCGGCTGCTGCGATAGCTTCCGTTTTGAGGTATTTACGTGGGATCTTGCCAAAGTGATCGAAGGAGCTCTCCTCCTCCCTACTCAGTCGATACTTGTAGCTATGAGAGCTCAGATGTCCCAACTGGAGCGCTGTGCTGTCGTGCTCGTATATCCACTCGGCGATGACCGACCATAGGACTGTCCATTCAGCCCAGTACCGGCCCCGCCCGCCTTTCTTCGTGGTCGCGAGTGCGCCTGCGATGACTTCAAAGTTGCCATTCTTCCAGCCGTAGAGCTCACCACCTACATTGGACAGCTCGTCATACTTGCCGGGTGGCTTATCTGCGTAGGTCAGGTCCATGTAGGCCCCCGCACCGCAAGCTACGCTGATGGCGGGGCCAATCGCGCATGGCTGTGGGTCGGGGCCCATCAGACCCCCGCGTGCGGTGCGACCAGCTCTTGCAAGCAGGATGGCCAGGTCTTTGGGCAAGCCGACGGAGCTGGGGTCCGTGTGGAATTCGACCACGGTCGGTTTCTTGTAGGTAGACTGCTCTTCCGGCGGGCTCAGCGTGCGCATGCTGGCATTGGCCGGTTGTTTTCCCGGAGAAAACCGCTTGCTGAAAAAAGCATGCAGCTGCGACCAGTCGGGGTGATTGAAGATGTCACGTAGGATGGCCGCGAAGAGTAGAGTCGCCTGGGTCCGGCCAGATTGCTGCTCGATGAAGGCGAAGTCATTGAGAGAGAAGCGTTGGAATTTCTGCGCGCAAGTCAATAACCCGAGTGTCCTCGTCGCTACATAGGTTGAGAAAGGCTTCATACCTCATCGGGCTTCCAGTTCTCGTTGGTAAGGATATTGTACGTTTGCGGACTGCGAAGGTGCAGCGCCAACGGAAGAGAAACTTCCATGGGTATCGGCATACTGAATGCTAGAAAGACTACGGTCAACTCATCGGCGCGTCGTTGAAGACTGGAGAATTTTCTGCCATCGCAGATGAGATGACGCCTTCTTGCAAAGGCATCGGATGTGGTACGTACCTCCCCCCTCCTCTCAACCCCCTCTGAGTCGCAAGATACCTATCTTGCCTGGATCCATGGGGTGGCTGTGCGATCTTGGCCCGCTAGGCTACCTCGCGCCCACCCCGCCGTGTGGGCACCATATTCGAGACTAGTTGCAGCAGATCCAAGCCCACGGGAAGCTGAATACGAGGTAGAAAAGGTGGAGCATTACTCGGTTGAGGCTGAGATGGGACAATTGCGTTTTGTTCCCACCCAGGCATGCGATCTGCTGGAGTGACTCGACAGGATCGTGAACATCAATTGCATCAGTCATGGATCCTCTCGGCGTCTCAATCGGAGCTATCTCACTAGTGAGCCTCTTTAAGACCTGTTTGGAGTTATATGAGACTTTTGAAAGCGGGCGGAACTTAGGAACAGACTACGAGGTGCTGGCCACGAAGGTTGGCATCGAACGTGTTCGCCTCGCGCTCTGGGGAGACGTTGTAGGCTTATACGATCTCGTGCCAGGCCAGGGACATGCCGTGGACCCCCGTCTGAGTGAGCCGCGGATTGCCAAGGCTGTTTCGGATATCCTCAACTGTATGCGGCGGCTCTTCGAAGACAGCAGCTCTCTGACGAGGAGGTATGGCCTACAGCCGTCGAGGACAGATCTCGTGCCCAGCAGTAGCAGAGATAATGCTCTGGCCACGACATTCTGCAAGACATATGGCCGCCTGCACGCATCAGCTTCGCGGATCCAGCAGAATACGTCGCTGCTCGTCGCGACACGGTGGGCGATCAAGGACAAAAAGCGGTTTGAGCGCTTTGTTGAGGATCTCCGCGGCTTCAATGATAGCCTCGGTCTGTTATTCCCGGACGGCGATATGCATGCTCGCGAAACCATGGCCACGGAGATAAAGCAGTCGACGGACCCGGGCAGCCTCCAGATCGTCGAAGCCGCTGTTGCGGATCTAGATGGGGCCACAGATCTCGCCGAGGCGGCCAGTGTACGAATCACTCAATTATCGCAATACTCACAGAGCGTGGTCGAGGTTCCGACCATACAGACGGACGACAGTGCTGTCGACGTGGACGTGCATCGTCTCACTCGACAATTGGGGAAGCTTGAGGCTTCAATGAGCCAGAGGGTTGAGCTGCGAGGTGGGCTGCAGTTTAGCCTGGTCAGCGTCCAGGATGGCGATTGTTTCGCCGAGTACGACTTTTACGGAATGGATAGCAAAGACTACATGGTGGAAAGGCACAAGGAGGCCCAATATGTGAAGCATTCGTGTCTGGCGTGGTGTATGTGATCCCTCCCCATCATCTGCATGAGCACGAGTTCATCCTCTGGAGAGGGCACCTAACACCGGAAACAGCATTGATGTATATGTCCAACAAGAAAAGACACGATCAATGCGATTTCAGCCGACAGGATACAGAGGTATGGGCCAAGACTAGTTGTAACCATTTCAACAGCTCACCCTAGCCAGTGCCACCGTCTATATGAGGGCAAGTACCCTGGAACATGCACCGTCCACGGCTATATCGCTGAATTCAACATGTGGAGACGAAATAAGACTCCTACCATGGAGAAGATGTGGAACACTGTGCAAGACCTGCCGGAACTCTCCCTCGAACGGCTGCTCGAGCGGGTGCGCCGTGTGCAGCTGCAGGGAGATCGGTTCTGGAATTACGAGGAGCTCGCGGCAAACAGCGGTCTCGATGAGCTGATCAGTCCAGATCGTCTGGATGCTCGGATACAGGACCAGGTGAGTCGCCTGTTGAGCACGCTCAACCGCCGCAGGATCTTTCCCGACGTGCTCGACGACGCGTCACTGGCTAGGATTGCCCTCTCCACCTCCGACAGCCTGTATAGCTTCCTCTTACAGGTGCTTTTAGCGCACGAGCTACGAATGCGCATGCAGCGCGAGTCCGATGTCGGGTTTGGTAATGTGAGTCGCCGGATCGTAGCTGCCATGCAAGCTTCAGAGCGATGGCTCGACGGCGTTCATGTCAAGACGCCCGACCCCAAGGGGAACCCCGACTATGTCGAGCTGCACAGTCTCGTGCACGAACGGCAAGTCGAAGGGCTAATCCGGTTTGCCGAGATGATGGCGTGGCCAGCCCTTGGGGAGATGCGCACATTCTCAGAGGAAGCCTATGCTGGCATTAGGGCGGGCATGAAGAGTAGCACACATCTATGGGACTGGCTCTATGGTCTGATGCTGCCCGGAAATTCCTTCGTGTTCGCCATCATGGCAGCGCTAGTCGCAGCCACCCCAAGTTTGCAACATCTTGGGGCCGCGCAGTATTATACATCAGGACTAGTGTTGAGTGACCGGTCGTATTGGCGGTCCAAAACGGTGCTGGGCCGTGTCCTGGGCGGGATGAAGGGGGTCAGAGCGGCCAATGGGTGGGTTGGGCCGTGCCCGGCCCCTGTAGATGTTCGCGGGAAGGGCCTGAAGGAGGGTTGGTGGCGCATTTGCGCGAGAGATGTAGCCTTCAACGGCTTCATGACCCGAGATCAACCGACCAGTCAGAGTCGGTTCCCCCCTTTGCATCGTCGTGAAGCCGATTCGACCGCCGCCGAGTGGATCCGTGGCATGGTAGACCGTTCAGAATGGGCCGTCCCTGTTGGACCATGTGAATCGTCCGATCATGTCGAATTCTCCGCGGTGCGCTTACAGAAACTTGGCTCGGGGCTGCCAGATGCTCCAGTGCCCGCGCACGGAGAAGACGAAAGGGGCGTTGAAGGAGTCGAGCCAGAGGCGGAGCAAAGAGCGGTTCTCGAGTTGTGCATCAATGGTCAACCGGCGAGCTTCACTCTCTATAGTAACCCGGTCTTTCTCATGGCTCCCGAATGTATAGATGGACCCCACGCGGTGCACCAGCAAGACCTCTCCAAGATGCAACACATCTTGAAGACTAGTCAGCTACCGGGGTACGTTCACGACGACACTCGCGTGCTCATCATTGATGCCACTGGGCAGGGAGAGTGTGAACTCGCTGCGCGGGCATGGTGCTCTCAATATGGGCAGCACGCGATTGTGACGAGAGGCCAACAACCATGCTTCGCGTGTGCTATCAAGGCTGCGAGCCAGGGCGGCCTTGTCATCGGTTGTATAATTCGGGCTGGTCCGTGAATTCTAGATGGACCCGTATGATGCATAGTAATGCAAGAGCAATATGCGCCAAACAGTCCTCGCGGGGTTGCATTATTACGGTGCCATGCGTTACTCTGTTGATGGCAGGTCTTTAAAGCTGCATGGGGCCCCGCGGCCTCGTATACCAAGGGGGGTAAGTGGATAGCCTCGTGCTGCGCCCCAATTGTCTCTGGCCTAACCGGCTTGGCATAGGCCACGACTAACACCTCTGGGTCATCGATGGGCTCTATTTGCATTATACGTCAATCAACCCGTTGGTGTTCACGGAGTTTGGAGTCCGCATAAGACGTTGCTTCGATATCATCACTGGAAATGGAGATCGCGAGTACCGCAATTGGGGTGGTTGGGCTGGCGGCCCTCTTTAGTACCTGCATCGAGACGCTCGATACTCTCTCATCTGCAGCGAGATATAGCGTCAATAGGGAGATCCTGCAGACGAAGATTGAAGTAGAGCGACTACGGTTGATGGTTTGGGGAGAGTCCGCCGGGATCACTGACATTGATCCCAATCGACCTGAACATGAGACTCCAGACGACCTTGCCATTCTAGACGAGTCGCTCCAGGGTGCAGCGCTGCGTCCAGCCGTTGCAGGTCTACTAACATGCTTCACCCATTATTTTGAAGACATCGAACAGCTCCAGAGCCGGTATGGCGTTGCTCCACGGAAGGAAAGCCAAGAGAAACAGAAGACAACTGCCTTGGCGGAGAAACCAACGAGGGAGATGCTGCTATCCACCTTTCAGAAAACATATCTGCGGTTTCAAGAAAGGACTTTGACGACACAAAAAAAGACATCGCCTTTAAAAAAGGCCATGTGGGCAGTCAGCGATGAGCGCAAGTTCCGAGTCCTAATTGCAGAGCTGAGAGCCATCAATGACTCGCTCACTTCGCTATTACCAGCCATCCGCGACAAGACACGCGTTCAGATGCGGGCTGAGATTCTGCGAAGCAGTGATGTGAACCAACTTCAGAATCTCGTCACTGCCGCTGATGATGTTACGGATCTCATTGCTGAGACGGCCAGCTTGAGGTTGGAGATGCTGTCAACGGCCAGCCAGCATGGAGCCCCAACGCCAGCCCCAAGAGCTGTGCAGGTTATACCAACATCAGCGACATCACCGCATGGTCTGCTAACCCACCCATCCGCCCAGGATCCATTACCCAGGCCCAAATCAATTGTGCAGAACCTGATTGCGGCGACACTGGCTGCTCCCTCAGGTCTTCCATCCATGCCCGGCGGTACAACATGTGATCTGTACGATAACACAGGTGCCTTGGTAATCCACAAGGCCTACCATAAGCCAAACAGTCTGGCTTGCTTTACGTGGCTTGTCGGCCTTGGTGAGACTCCAGAGTCTTCAGAAGTTCAATTGGTGTCTGACTCCGTTTTCGGTAAGCGATGCAATCTATTGTCCTTTCACAAAAGAGATCTAATATCGTCAAAGATCTACGATATATCCCCGACAATATATCGAGAGTGGCAGACAAGTTACTGGAAGTGAGCGTAGATGCTGACAGGAAATATGCCGGATGGTCTCCCGGATCAACCTCCCTGACAGGGTTTGCCAGGGAAGCCACATTCTGGAACAGGGCCTCGGAACTTGAAAACCGGGTAGATCCTAGCTGGAAGCGAACCAAGTCAAAACAACTATACACCAGCTTTATTCACCAGAGATGGAAGAAGATCGTAGCAGAGGGCCTAGGCGATGACTTCACGGACAGAAAGGGCTATGACCAGTTGGAAGAGCTCTTGGGTCCTAGCGAGTATGTTTTGAGAGTCAATTAATGCGCTCTGCAGTCAAGAGAGCTTACACTAATATTACTATAGATACACATGGCTTGATTCCGAGGAAGGCTATAAGCTGCGACATCAAATCACAGACCTGCTCGGGGCTCTGAGCAGCTCTATTGTGCCCAGTTTTGAAGCCACCGGGAGCATCGCCCTTCTTGCATTCTATGAGAAAATCGATCCGAACGCGCGCTTTGGATTTGCCGACTTTATGCGACAGATGCTCGTGGCCCGCGAGGCGATCCTACGGATCCAGCGAGACGACCGACGCTGGTATGGCGGGATCACTACGCGCGTCATTTATGACATGATCGCCGCCGATCTCTGGGCACAAAACATGGAGGTCAACATCGATGCAGGATTCAAAGTATCGAAGAATGTGCTTCAGCAGCAGATGGATGGCATCATCAAATTTGTTGATGAGATGCAGTGGCCTTATGCAGACGAGGTCCGCAAGACAGCGAACCACCTGCGAGAGGCCCAGGCCCACGAAATCAACGTCGACGTGCGTGTCCATGACTGGATGGGTGGACTGGTCTTCCCAGGCGCTTCATTCCCTCTCACTGTCGTTGGGGTAGTGTACCTGCTCTCACCGACCCTGCGCGCGCACATGCCGAGTGAAAGTGTCAATATCCGCCAGGGAAACTTTGGCATCGTCTATCCAGAGGCCTCATACTGGCATTCCCGCTCCGTACTAGGAAAGGTTCTCGCACCACTTTCTCTCAGCAGTGAGACAGGCCGCCCCCAGGTCCGTTGTTTAGGCGGCTGGATTGGGCCTTGTCCTTCTCCATCCATCCCGGAATGCAGACTTGGCATCACAGTCTCATTGTCAACTCGTCAGCCTCCCTTTGCTCCGCTAGAATTGTATTCCAGCGGAGGAGATGCAGATACTATATCGACGAGCGGTGGACAGGGCGATAGCGGCGAGTGGATGCTGCCGAAGCCGCCGGTGAGATCCTCTGATACTGTTGCAGTTCAGACCATCCGCCTCTCCAAGGTGGCAGTCGCCAGCACTAGCGCCAAAGATGCACCGCTGTATACGGCGCTGATTGATTTCCGCCTGGAACGTAGCCGCACATTCGTGACCTTCACGCTATACACCAACAGCGTGTTTGTTGCCGCGCCGGCGTGCCGAGGTACTCACAAAATAGACCCACGTGCGGCAGGGCATTACACCTTCGGTGTACGGGGAGTCGAGGAGCTCGGAAGAATGTCCCAAAAGGGGGATGCTGCTGCGAACATGGCTATTCTGGTTGTGAACGCGACAGGCGGCCCGGTGAGTGAGGTATTTGCGCGTGCTTGGTGCTCGCATACAGGGACCAACGCGGTGGTGTGGCGGCACGAAGGGGGCAAATGTTGTTTCAAGTGCGCGCTCATGGTTGCGTCCACGGATGGCTTGGGGACTGGGGTGTTGATAGTTTGTTAAGCTGTACCTCTTCGTTCTGTGTAGTACGGTGGCCCAGTTCGGCGTTGGGCTTGTGTTATGACAATCAGTACGGCCCTAGCTGGTACAGAAGTAGCGAGGAGGATGCCACGCTACTTCTATCCTATCCTAATCTTCCGAGGGAAACACATAATGAAACACGAATTGTAGTCTTTTATATGAGGACATACTCGCCTCCGATCACTCCTTGAGCGCATCATGTCCCCAATTCTTGAGGGATCGATAGCTCTTACTATTGGGATCCTGCTTGGCGCTTTCTTCCTGCGCGAGATGTCGCTTGCAATAAGATACAACCTTGCGCATATGATCGATGTCCGAGTCGTCATAACCAGATGCGTCGCGACTAGGATTGTGCTCTAAAATATCCACTATCTTCCGACCGCTGCATATTTGGGTCCCGTTAGCCTTCATCTTTCGAAGCAAGAATCCTAGCCAATCAAAATGCAGCCATTGGGATCGCTAACTTACCTCTCGTGGCCAATGGTCTCGCCAGATTCACCACTCCATCCCGATGACTGAGATTGCTCCTCCTTGAGCCACCCACGGAGCTCGTTTGGGGTCATGTTAACAAGTTCGTTGAACTCGCTAATTGTACGTAAGCCGTGGTCTTATGTTCTGGATCAAGACAGGGCAATGAAGAGACCTACCTAATCACAGTATTTTTGTCCTTCACCATGTTGACTTTGACTGTTCTTGTTCTGAACAAATTGTTCTAGGTTTTAATGGATTAAGCAGTGAGATAAATCTCGCTTTCACGTCGAAGCCATGATTTGGGGACATTGCTGCGTGGCCTGCTTGACGTCACCATTTCTTGCTCGGCCCATCGATTGACTGAACCTCGGAAAGCTCCCATGAATTTCAAGTATTTCAGAGGTGGGAATGGGCTGCTATTTAAAAACCTTGCTTTGAACAGGCACCCGTAATTATTCTTCATTTCTATAAAATATGGTAACCGAAGCCGGTGATGCTATACCGACCAGCTGAACTGTTGAGGCCAGCCCAGTCTATTGGGCAGCCCTGTGCTTGTCATCTGCTTCTCCAGAATGATCCACACTGCTGCAGCCACACTTTTCTGTCTTCATTAGAACCATAGCGTACCTGCCTGTGACATATTTTTGATGGAGGCTGTGCGCCTTCCTAGATGCTCAGGACCTCAGATGCGATGCCACACACCGCCGGTGAGTGCGTTTTCTCTTTCCGGTGTTGTTATAATTTCCTTGTAATGGAAACACCCACGAGTTCACTAAAATATACTATCTTTCCGACCGGCTGAGATTTTGATCTTTCGACACCTCTAGAACGTCGACTACTTTGCTTTCCCTGAGCGCTTGGGTCTTCTGAGATAACAACTGCAACTGACACTGGCTCGGGATGGAGGTTTAGACTATCCCAAGAAAGGCCATTTTTTCGCCGATTAGTGACAAATCTGATGTCCAAAGAAAGTACTGGGCTTCGGGCAGGTTCAGAGGGGGCTGGTACATGCGGGTCCGCGGAGATGCATTGCCAACATGCCAGCTTATCTTTGGCCAAAGTGATAAGCTGCATGCTTTGATTGGTCGCCTCCACTAAGTATGGAGGTGATCGACCATTGTGCACCCTCAGCACGAATCTGAGCTTATTTCTTTAATGATCCCCATGGCGCACAAAGGATGGGTCTGGGGATCAACCAGGCCTCCTTATCGAAACCCAGTTACGTCCCCTGTGTACAAGCGGCATTAGTCCCTGGATGGTGTATCGCCAAGAAAACATGCTGCGTCCTCGAGCTGCACATAAATATGTGAGTGCAACCTTCCGGCTGGGGAATTTGGTGTCACTTGCACTCTCTGTTCGAATCCGAACATCTTGTCCATAAATCTTCCGGGTTTGAAAAGATTGACCACTTTCCTTAAGAGTTTCCTGACTGGAGAGTCGCAACCCAGTCAAAATGAGCTTTGATGCATTCTCGCCTCAGGAGGTCATCGAGGCCCTTGCAAACACTGGGGTTCAGAAGGGTTACATGCGACTGGACAAGGTCTTTTTCAGCTCTGTCTCTGCCGGGTGCTTACTTGCCTTTGCCTGTGGAACTGCCCTGAGCACCAATGCTTCCCCTTGGTTCCAGGAAAACGCCCCGGGTCTGATACGCACTATCAGTGCCTTGGTATTCCCTTATGGATTATGCATGATTATCTTGACAGGCGCTGATCTATGCACTGGCTCCTTTATGGTATGCTGGGAGCCAATCCAAGTTTCTAATAGAAATATACTAATTAGTTACAACTCGATTAGTTTACCACCGTTGCGGCACTCCAACGCCGATTGCCCTGGTGGAAAATGCTTATTCACTGGGCCGTCACGTTTTTAGGAAACTTAGCTGGCTCTTTGTTCTTAGTGGTAATCATATTCGGCTGTTCGTGATGCTTTCACCCTTTCTTGCTGCCCACTGAAACCAACCTCTAGTGAACAGATGGCGAGGTTTTCTCTACGGACCCCTTCAAGTCGGCGGTCATCACGTTCGCCACGAAAAAGCAGGTCGTCCCCGACTTCCACATGATCTTCCTTCGTGGTATTGGGTGCAACTGGCTGGTATGCCTTGCCTGCTTTTTCGGCATGCAAGGACGAGACCTGGGATCGAAGATCATGGGTATCTGGTGGCCCATCTTTGCTTTCGTCTCCCTCGGATTCGATCATGTTGTTGCCAACATGACCTTCGTTCCTCTGGCAATCTGGCTTGGCACTCCTCACATTAGCGTTGGGCTGTACATCTGGAAGGGTATTATTCCCACCCTACTTGGAAACATTATTGGCGGCGGATTGTTTTGTGGTGAGTATCCCCTTCGTGCCGATTCTAATTGACCATAGAGCGTTCAACTAAGTTAAATTTAGGTACATACTACTGGTACATGTACCTGCTCGACTTAAACACTCTTCCCATTACCGGCTTGAGAAAGAAGGAGGACTCCCCCATCGGAGCTGCTTCTAAAGAAGATGTCGAGGCATCAGCTGCAGGATCCGTCCCCGCGCCTTCTGCGCGCTTGGGTGGTTAATTGCGTCTCCTTGAAGTCTCGCTGGATGGTAGTCTGACACAAGTCTTATCCCAAGACCTTGTGTTCATGATCGCTCTATCCATGGGTAATATGAAGTCTCTATCAGGCAAGTGGTGCCATGGATGTGTGCGTATTATTCAAGGATCACCCTCGGTAGAGTTTGGCGATTGATTCTCAATACATTTTGCTAAATTGTTAATCTTGCTACTTACTGAACATTTTCACCGGTTTCGATGTCTCGTAAATGGGGTCTCCGGGGTCTTCTTTGCAAGAGGCTCGCTTTCACGGTATACTTTCATGCTTAAGTGTAAAAGTTTTCTTTTGTGTCATGTCAATCTAGAGCTACATGTTTATCATATTTGCTGTGGCTAATGTGCTATCACACCATCTTGCGTGATTGTGGTAGGATCGGAGTCATCGCCACATTAGCCGACGAGCCGACCATAGCCGCCCTCAACACTTCCCGCTACGAAGCGCGAAATTCAAAACGTATTATTAATGCCCCTACCGTCGGAGCAGAACAAACCCCCGACGAACGTCTGCCGATCGATCCGACCGGCCGATGCGGGGGATATACAAGTATGACTTTGATTTTCGTGCAACCTGATATATTAAGCAGAGAAGATCTCAGTGAATTACCTCTCGTGTTTTGACTGTGATTCAAGCATTGAAGTTTGGGGTAAAAAGGATCGACCAAGACTCCCTGCTGTTATCAACACTGCCTAATATATCATCATGGCCTCAGCAGTCGTCGAGACAGCCACTTCACAAGTGATGCCAACCTCCATCGACCTCTCTGCTTTCCCAGATGGACTGAAGACATCTGGGCAGCATCCACCCGTCTCTTCACGAATTCGTCCCTACAGCGACTTTCCAAAGGTTCATGGCGGACCTACGGTATGGAAGGCTGAGGACTATCGTGAAAATCCAGACCGTTGGACCCATCGGTTGACCGATGAGGAAATCAACGAGCTTGGAACTGTGGCAGATGAATATATTCAAAAGGACTTGCCCCTAACGGGCATATCAAAGGTAAGTCGATAGAGTCGCCACTTCACGTGAATATTTGGTTAAACTCGCAGCAGACAAACTTTCCTCTTCCCAAACTTTCCAGTCGGCTTGAAGTGCTGCGGAATGATCTGATCAATGGAAAGGGCTTTTTCTTATTTAAGGGCATTCCCGTTCGAGAGTGGGACCTTCGCAAGTGTGCAACCGCATACATGGGCCTCGGGACCTACTTAGGATACTTCACCAGCCAAAATGGGCGCGGACATGTTCTGGGCCATGTCAAAGATCTCGGAGAGGACCCAACCAAAACAGACCGAGTCCGCATCTACCGGACCAATGCTCGGTATGTAAACATCTCAGTCGGAGTTAATCCACACTCGACATATCACTGACATGATGATTAGCCAATACTTTCACACCGATGGATCCGATCTTGTTGGGCTTCTCTGCATCGCCAAGTCTCTTTCCGGTGGTGAATCAGATATTGCCTCTACACATCACGTGTTCAATGTGCTTCAGGAGAGACATCCCGATGTTGTTCAAACCCTCGTTGAACCGAACTGGTATTTCGATCGCAAGGGTGAGGTCTCGGAAGGGCAAGAGCCATGGATTCGTGGCAGCATCTTTTATCTTGAAAACGAGCGCGCGGGAGACAACCCTCGAGTTTACGCCAGGTTTGATCCGATGAATGTCACTTCTCTGTCTCGATTCAACTCGGGACCCAATGCCCAAATCCCACCGCTGTCAGAAAAGCAGAAATATGCCATGGAAATCTTCGAGAAGACATGTGGTGAGCTGGCTCTGCACATGATTCTGGCCCCCGGCGATATCCAGTTTTTGAGCAACTCACACGTCTTTCACGCACGAACTGCTTACACCGACCACCCTCCCGGTGCTGTAGATGACGACGGCCAGCCCGCTCGGAGACGGCATCTGATGCGACTTTGGCTCTCTGCTCCTGAGTCTGAGGGTGGCTGGAAACTTCCATATCACGACACGCTGGAGAAAAAGCGCGGCGGTATCCAAGTCAACAATCAGCCCCCAGTCTGCCCCTTGGATGCCGAGTAATCACTCGCTGAAAATAGAAGCCTCTGGATCCTTTTACTGTATTTTATGGACAATTTGATCTTCACTTTAAATGGCCTCTATCCACACATCTTGTATCAATATTGTTGTTTGGTGTCGAGTTTCTCCCCTCAAGAAGAAAACCCAAATCCAAGTGCCCAGTTTTTCTATCTCCTTCCCCTGCCTTACCGTATAGAAGTAAAAAACTAGTTCAAACCAAGAGATTATTCCCCACAATATATGAGGTCATGAGAGTGTAACGCATGTTAACCATGTTACAGTCGTAGAACAAATCACGCTTTATCTTGATGGGGGGACATCATAAATGAATAGAAAACAAGATAAGAATTTAGAGGTCTTCCACAGATCCAGCTCTGGATTTGCTAAATTAACCTTGTTGAGGGAATGGAAAAGCCGGAACCCACGGCTCTCCCTGTGTGGCAGCATATCCCCCAGCCCAAGGTAACAGCCCAGCTGTTTCAATCCCTGATCCCACGGCCGTGTCTGCCGGTTGCCATGCCCAGCCCAAATCAGACATAAATAACGTCTGAAGTTCCTCGAGGCTGGCCTGGCCCAATTCAAGCTCGGGGTCATGTGAGGCACCTGTCTCGAGATTTGGTTCAAGCTGGCCATCTGTCCGCGGATCAACATCCGTAGAGGAATCTGGTTTTGTGCTATTGGGAGCAGAAGAGGTTGTGGCCTTTTCAGGGGCATGCCTTTCTGGAATAGACTTCCGCGCCATGCGAAAAATGGACAATGGATTGAGCACGTAATCTGGTGCGCTTTGCACTGGAGTTCCGGGAACACTCTCGCTATGGAGCAAGTCAGTACGCACATCCGCCTTTTTGAACATGTAAAAGGCAAACCTTTGGTCCTCTTCACCCATGGGCTGGTAGGGATCATCAGGAATGCTATTCTGAGCTACGACCTCTGACCCAATACCCGAACGGTCAAGCATCGTCTCAGCTGCACAACACTGCATGAGATAAAATCAGCTCCAGATGCAAAATTGGATTGCTGTGTAGGCAACATCACTAACCAATGAGTGTGAAATCATGCTTAGCGACCCCATGAGTTTCAGACAGTTGATGTTACTCTGTAAAAGGGGAAGAGTCTCAATCGTGATTCTCTTAGTATCTTCATCACGAGGGTCCAAAATTTGGGTCAAATGGTAAACCATAATTCGACAACTATCGTATGTGATCGTCGGAAGCCACGAGTCCGCCAGCATTCTCGAACCATGATGGGCAGTCTCTCCAATGATACTCGCCAGTGTTCTTGCCGCATCAAAGAGAACCTGCTGTAAGTGTCTTAGAAACCCCTGCTGTTCAGAGGGAAAGTCAAAAGCTGCCCTCAGCTTGTAAAGAGCCGGGGCTCCTAGTCGATACAAGTCACATATTGTTTGATAGTGAGCACAGTGTAACACACAAAGAGCACCAAGCTGGGAAGAATCTTTCCTGGTATATATTGCACTTGGCGTAAATTGCAAGCTGGGCGGTAGAGATTCGTACCATGCGCGACAATCTGCGTCCAGCTTCGCAAATTCGGACTGAGGGTCCCATGGAACCATGGCATTACCAAGATGTTTGATGTACCTGTCTCCCTCTCGTCAGTTTCTTAGAAGATCATCCAATCAACAAGCAACAGATAAAAGCCGTGATACTATGGACAGCATACCTCAGGACCCGTTTTCGAATTGAAATGTGCCGAACAAAATATGCCATTATACCCATATTGGGTACAATTGCATTTGTGTCTACTTCTTGAGGAACAAACTTCAACCAGTTCCCAGGATCCAACGTTTCTGTAAGACATGGAATCTGCTGGGTGAAATTCCGCTCGTTACATGGGAGCTGGATTTTCATGTCTCTCTCATCGACCAATGTGAGTTGATCCACCCCGCTCCCAACCAAGGCATCCATCACGTAGCAACTCCACATGAGGCGACGACGACATTCCTTGGCTGTAACGGAAGGACCGAAATCATTGTTTTGGCAAAGGAGATCTGTGTTGTACTCCAGGTTGATTTGCAATGCTTGGGTCATGCGCGTGATAAGACCACTGAGCATGAAGGCATTTGCAAAATTTCCCATGCGGATTGCATAGTCATTTAGCAGAACTGCAGCCTGTTGCAAATTCAGCAATATGCCAGAGACGGGGAACCATTGATGCTGACCATCAAGTTCTCGATTGTGACGGTATCGAGGGTCTCGAGAATGAGTCGCTGGGCTACTTTGGCCCATTCGTTCCCTGCCAAGAGGACAAACCTTGACGGGAGCGGATTCACGGTTTCACTATAGGCGAGTGCATAAAATCTTGTTTCCAGCTATTGTTAGCGTTCCTTGCGTACAGAAAGACAATCATAACCAGGCTTACTGGGCACCCAGAGCGCAGATGATATGAAGTAGAGCGTGGCTCTGATATTTCTTCGATAGATCCTTATCCAGTCTCTGCAAGAACGAGGGTCTGTGAATGAAAGCGAAGCACCGTAGCGGATGAACATTATTGAAATATTCTTCGACCAGCACTCCGACTCTCCATGAACTAGGTAACTGACGTGCACTTAACCTGCATTGGCGTGTAAGTGATAAATATCAGGACCCTTCATTCGCCTTCTTACCAGTTGAGGGACGATATTTGTGGCTCGACGGTCTCTGTTGTGAGTGACTGGCGATATGATGGGCACGGAGATTGAGGCGTTCCATGTTGCTCACTAGCCTGCATTGGAGTAGATTGCGAGAAAGAGTTTCCAGGAGACTCGTTGGAGACTATGTTTGGAGTGGGAAGAGCGGTCTCGCTGTTCTTCGCGGTGACCTCAACTCGTCTTATCCAGCTAGGTTGCGATGACTCGGAATAGACACAGGTGAGAGCTTTGCCTTGACATCTTCGACATACCGGTCGCTCTCCTGAGCATTTTGTTTTTGATGCGCGGCATCCAGTGCAGGATCGATACGTCCTTTTTCTCTTGGGGGTTTCTATCACATCTTGTGCGATTTCTTGAGCTCGGGACCTTGATGATGGCCCATAGCCCGAGCAAACTAAGCGTAGTCGGGTACAATTACCACACTCTCCAGGTCGTTCATCACATTTGACCTATAATACTCGGAGACATGTTAGTTGTGCTCGATTCCCTGACATGAGAATTGTCGCGTCTCACTTTACGTGCCCGGCAGGTTCGGCAGCCTACGCCCGTTAGCCTCGTGAAACGCTATCATCTTGAGGCGAAACCTACCGAACCGTGACCGCGACGCTTTTGGGACACTCGCATCCGTACTGTCCGTCATTCCTGACTATATCCACCCTGTGGTTCTTCCCAGACACTCTCGACGTCGATGGCCGAGTGTTGCAATGGGCGAGGCTCGGGCCATCGGCCAACGGCCGGTCGGCTGGCGACCCCCTCAAAGTGGTACCATCCCACCGTTGGATGACGGAATGAGAAAAGCGGGGCTGCCGAGGCGTTGTTTACTCGTGTAGCGGCGAGTTAATGGCGCTAGCCACAGTCCCAGTCGCGATTATTTCCGATGTTCGTGTTTTTCCTGTTTGGGTGACGATGTTTCCATTGAATCTGTTACAGGCTTAACTGTCCGCCGCTACCGCACGCGGGCTCTCATCACCCGCCTCGCAACATACCAGAAGCAATGGCTCTACGGTAATTGGTGTCAACACAAAAGAGGGCCAAATGCTAGGCAAACAACTTCTTGACCAAGATGCAAATATAGGCAACACTCTTAGTCTATACCGTCATTTATTTCTATGAGAATTTGCAATGGCTGGGGAACTTGCTCTCATACTACTGAACATAGATCTCGAACAATCGGTGGTGACATAAAGGAGGTTCGGGTAGGGCTACTTGAGTTTGTCTATAAGCTACAGGACTATCTCTTCCACAAGGCCCGGCAAATCTTTCCCTGGCAAAATTGACAGATTCACAAAAGTATGTGTGAGACGAATGGAAAGTTTTAGAACGAATCACCTGCAGCCCTGTGCTTTGGGGGAGCTACTTACATCTCATACTCTGCTTCATACCGTGGGACAGCAAACCATTCCCTTGGGCCATTACTATGAATGGGTTCCTCGGGGCTAATAGAAGCATATATCCGCCCACACGTCCTTTTTCGACTACTCAATCTGCTCGTTTTCAACGTGCTGCACCGAATTCATATTATCCTGTGCGATATCCCGAGGAGTTTGAGGAGTTTGTGCTACTTGTCTTCACCCTTGGGTCGAGCCCCTTGTCCTGAAGTGGTTGGAACCTCGGATACGCACGATTGGAAATCAAACTGGCTACATGACATGCTGTCTGCTCGGCCCCATTCGTCTCCTCAAGGGTATCGGCTGTTTTGGCAACATGTGGAGAACACGCGGCATCTAAAATTTCCACCGAGCCAAGTCTGCTTGATCGGGTTGGAACCTTACACAAGGGGCCAACTTGGGGAACGACTGCTTCCGTACACTGTGTATATGTTGTTCTGTTCGCCGATGACAAGGCACAAGCGTTGGGATAGTGTACATTTTCTGCCCACTGTCTGTACGCATGCATCTAAAGTCACTAGAAATAAATGACTGACACGCCTGGAGGATGAGAAAGGGGCAGAAACAGGCAGTCGATATTATGATTCTGCGGTGCCCCTGCTTCTGTTATCAACCTCCATTTACGTGGTACATTTGTTCCAGGATACGAGCGCATCGCCAGCCGTAATCTCCTCAGAATGGAACCAAAATGTTTCAAAGTCAAATGCCAGTTTTCATCCGGCCTATGTTTCAGGCGAATCTCCCATAGATGAATTTTCACCTCATATTCTCTTGGGCCGAGGCGTGTTCTGTCAAACCCACTGTGCTTTGACCTCGAAGGGCAGTCTTATCGCGCTAACCAAACGACATCATTGTGAACTCCAGTCTCAGCGAACAGACCGATTCTATTTATGACCATTTCAAAATAAACGCGATTACGATGTGGACTTGTAATACGAAGCAACGCGTCATGCCTTGGGAGGACGAGGCAAAGATTTCGTTGGATCTATTAAATGTCGGAAAGAGAATTGACCCAGCGAAGTTAAGCTTGTCCTGTCTATCACAACTCCGTCTTTTCACCATCTTGTAAACAGGATATCTCATATTGATACTTGACTCCTTGAATCCTACTTGACAATGTTGACTTCCTTTGAAGTCCCATCAACGCAAACAGCCATTGTTCAAGGTGAGGGGGAACCCTCCATGTCACGCCGGGGTCGCCTATACCCAACCTTGAACCTCATCATTTACTTATACGGACGGCATCTGTGGCACTAAATCCCTGTGATTTCAAGATGCCCCTTCGGTTTCCTACCCCTGGGCTCTGGGACGGGTGTGACTTTGCAGGTACTGTCGTCGCAGTAGGCAGTATAGCCGCAAAAGAGGGGCGATTCCACCGTGGAGACAGAGTCTTTGGTGCTGTTCAAGGATCGAATCAAGCCGATCCATTAACTGGGTCCTACTGTGAGTATTTAAGGATCGAACCAGATTTCGCTTTCCATATTCCGGAAGGGTTATCTTTCACCACTGCACCAGCCATCTCTGGAACCGGTATCGCCACACTCGGAATTGCATTATTCTGGTCACTTTGCCTTCCTGGAAGCCTGGAAAAGCCCTCTACAAAGCCACTCTATGTGCTAGTATATGGAGGAAGCAGTACAATTGGACTTCTCGCCATTCAGATGGTTAAACTGTATGTATTCTGTATCTAAAACGCAAATATTCTGTGCTTTAACTCGACATGACTTAGCTGCGGCCACCGTGTCATTACGACGTGTTCGCCGCAAAACTTTGGATTAGTTCGATCCTATGGCGCAGATCTGGCTTTTGATTATAATTCAGATACATGTGCCCAGGATATTCGGACTGCTACTAAAAATGCCCTCCGCTATGCTCTTGATCCCTTTGCTGAGGCAAAGACAGTACGCATATGTCAAGAGGCCATTGGCCGAACAGGTGGACGATATTGTGCTCTAGAACAATACCAAGAGCATCTTTGTACGAGAAGGACCGTCAAGAACGAGCTAGTGATGGGAGGCGCTATCTCTGGCAATGGCGTGCAGCTGCCAGAGCCATACGGTATTCCCCCGAAGCCAGAGATAGGAGAGTGGGCGAGGGCTTGGTATAAAACGGTTCAGCACTTAGTTGATGTGGGCCAGCTGAAGCCTAGCCCAGGAAGGGTCATTGATGGGCGTTTTGAAGGAATTCTTGAAGGCCTGGAGATTCTCAGAAGTGGAAGCGTCTCGGGCCAGAAACTAGTGGTTTTATTGGACAAAGTCGCTTAAGATGACTGTCCATGGTGGCATAGTCAACAGCAATGTCTCCGAAAGTTTACTCCGCATTTCGGGAATTCTGCATTTTGTATTTTCAAGAATTTTCATGAAAGGAAAACGAATACGAGGTTCATATCTTTGGAATGTTCCAACTAATCCCGAACCTTGACTCAAAATAATCTGTCAGTCTTCAAACTAAACTAATAGTTTTCCTGCACTGGAAAGCCGAAAGCCTTCTTAGAGCAATGGGCAAGTGCACGGAATTCATACGGATCACAAGCTTCTTGATGAGGTCAGATTAAAAAGGGGCGGGGGCGTTGTCAACGGCATTTCTAGCAGCGGAAATCGTAGACCATTCGCGAATTCACTGTTTTATCACCCTTCCACACAATGGCGTTGCGAGTAAAGTATCTTTTATCACAAATATACTCAAATCCCCAGAATACTCGCGCCTCCCAGCCTTTGGATGAATTGTGAGCAATCTCATCAATAACGACCTGGCATGAGCTTCCCTCGCTGAGCGTCTGGCGAAGCTTTTCGTCTGAAATACTCGATGCATTGATGTAGCTCAACTGCATCACCACGTCCCCAAAGATAGGGAGGGACAAATTTTGCGGCTTGCCATTTACATGATAGATTCCTTCACTGTTGAAATTTCCAGGATACACATTCTGTGTGATGTCGAGAATGGTAACCGAGTCTCCTGGGTAATCAAAGTTGGAGTGGGCGTCAGGTGGGGCTGCAAAGGTTCCATCTGCCAGGCAAATTGACTGGGAGATTGATAGAGAAAGGCTGGCGTACCGCAGAACCTGTCTCACCACCCAAGGAACACCTTGCTATTTTTCTTTAGCTTTTACTGTAGTTCTATTCCAGGCAAAGATTGGCCTACCAGAGCGAAGATTTTGTCTGGATCATCGGAGAGTGTTCTATTCTATTCCTTTGGTCAACATATAATCCATGGATTTGTAGGGGAAACCTACTAAGTTCCAGACACCCGCTAAATTTGTAGCGTCTCTAGAGCTAGGGGCAGCCATCTCTTTTTTCTAGCAGATTTTGCCTTGTCGAAGTGAAATATTAGATGATGGGGTTTTTTCACAAGGACGTCAATGTGGAATTTAAATAGTCCCACCCCTTATTATCTCAGCTCTGGTGTCACAGGTGCATTCCTCAGCTTCGGATTCGGTATCGGTGTCGGTGTGGCAAATCCTTCGGATTCGGCGACTCTTTCTTTGGTCTTGAAGTACTAAAAATAACATATCACACGTCATATGTAATGCTACTCATGGTGATACAGAGACAAAATAAGGAGACAGGAGCAAGCAGGTATGAAACACGTAGCCAAAGAACGCTATTCATGGAGCTATATTAATGTTCTGGTAAACAAAGACCCTGGGATTTTCTCCATTCCGCTTGTACATTGAAGAAAAGAAAGGTCACACATTAGTTCTTTCCTTTACAAGATGGCTCAAGCAGCTCATTATTTCCTCCAGTGAAATGCCACGCAATTTATTTTCCTGGGAGATGATCTGGTCAGGGATGGCCACCAATGGAGTAATCTCCGAAAGATACGCCATAGAACCTGACTGTTCACCCGACTGCGGAACAGATCTAAAAGTCAATCGAAGTGCACGGTCAAGGTTTCCTAGCATGCTAGAGCTGAGCTCAATTAGCACTTCGATCTGAGCCCGCAAATTACCTTCCAAGGGAGACTGCCTGAAGTGCAAGCTCGGAAATAGTAAAAAGCTGGTATCATCATCAGGAGAAATAATGAGCAAACTCCGATATAGCAGCGCGAAAACATCGTGATACAGTTGAATGAGATGACTGTATGTTGTCAACAGGCTGAGAAAGACTGGCATCTCGTTTTTGGGAGATGAAGCCTTGACGGGATTTTGAGGGGGTATCATCATTGTCCAATATCCAGAATCCGATGAAACTATTCCTACTCCATCTTCGACAATGTTGTCCGTGACAAATGGAAGAGGTGACTTTCCGTCATCGCCGATGTATGAGTAAGTTTCCACGGCTTCCAAAGGGGAGGAGAAACTGGCGTATAGGGTATTTTCACAATCAAGGATTTCCAACAGCTTGGTAGAATGATTAAGCATGCGGAAAATTGGAATGTCGAGTTTGCTGACAGTGGGATACACACTGCCTCCAAGGTGGAAATTTGATGCCACAGTATCTGACTCCACCTCTAAAAGCTCAAGATCGCCCATCACTTCCAGGTTTAGCTGCAACAGTTTCCTTTGTATGCCGTACGCCCCTGTGGAAGTCCAATCACCCAGTGAGGTGATTTGTGATCCATTGTCTTCCGTAAGTCCAGCACCAGGCCTCCATGGTGAATTCCAGTCCATTTCCTCCCCCAGCAAATATTCAGGGTCGGCGAGATCAAGGGCACCTGGAATGGAGGATAATTGTTTATTCGCACTGGAGTGAATTTGGAAGCTCGGTAAATGATTTGTGATGAGCGCCTCGGAGCATGATGGTTGATTCCTTAAGCGATTTTCAGGTTCTAAGAAGCTAAGATCGCCTTGGGGCTATATTTTTTTAGCACATTTAGTGATCACCTTCGGGAAACTAGATGCTCAAAATATCAATAAACTGACCAATTGATAATTAACATTCCAAGCAGGACTGGAATTTCTCCAATGTTCTGGTGTAATTGATAAAGGAGAGCCTGAGGAAATAGATAGGTCAAATTCCTCCGCTGTGGGACCAGTACCCCCACTATCAAAAGAAGGAAAATGACCGAGCCTCCTCCAAGAATTAAACGATTGACGGTCGTGTCGTCGTGGAATCCCAGAAGGAGGGACCAGTTTTCTAATCTTTGAGTGAACCGATCCGTGGAGAATGGGCATAGACACTCGATCACTCTTAAGCATGCCCTCATCGCATTCGATCGCTATGTTGGCAGAGTTGGCTTTCGAATGAGGGAAATTTGGGGCCGGATGTCCAATGCTTGTCGTGCACACCACTTGGGCCTTGAGGCACCTCTCGCACGTTTTGCCGCCCACTTGACCTCGCTGACAGCGTAGCTTGAAACCGCGGCATCGATCACAGGCAGATCGGCGAGATTGTCGATAGTTGAAAGCTGGTTGCATTTTGGGGAACACAGAGTTGATTTGGAACTTATTACATTGATATCAATTTTCATTGAGGATACCTCAATATATCTTTCCGAGTATTGATGTATTGATCTCCGTATGAACCCAGTAGCTACATATGTCTGGCCGTTGTGTCTAGAAGGTATATTCCACATTTGGTGATTGAAATATCACCTACTTGAAGGTAAAACCAAGAGCAGACCTGAGAGGTTTATGGTTCTATTTGAAAGTGAGGATCAGGCTATCAGATCATTTAAACGTGTATGAATGATTTGAGGATACACTGACATTTTTCTTCCGGCTAACACCTCCTTTGGTCGAACCTGACCAGGTCTTTTGTATGTTAGCTATTTTTTCGAGCAAGAAATCTTGGCTGATGCTCACTCCGTGCCTTGCTCTATAATAGGTAATTACTAATTTTCTAATCCGCGGCGGTCCACGTCCCTTTCGCTTTCCAGATGCGGTTTGCAATCCACTAACCCAAGAAAGGCGCAAACATTGTAGATAGGCCTACACGTGAATCTAAATGGCAAATTGAGAGCAGTCGGTACCGGTTTCTAGGGTTATGGTAAAAAATCACGATGGAGAAGCATGAACTACGTATCACGCTACAGTTGTCCCAAAAGTCTAGAAGATAGCAATCCAACCAGCTAACAAACCCTGTTAGGAAAAGGATATGTAAGAAAGGATATCCCTGTGTATGGCCATATATGCATTTCTGGGAAATGTGGAGGGCCCGAGGAATATCGTTTAGAAACAGGCCACAGCAGTACATCTCCGGCTAGCGAGAACATTGAGTTCACAGCTGGGTAGAGAGGTAGCTGAAAATCGCCCGCTGTGGCCCGTGGGACTGGGTTTTTCCCTCCTTTCATATCTTCACCGACACTTTGGTACTTGAGCGCTCACAGAGCTAGTCTCTCAGCGTCTGTGAGCCTAGTCAAGACACAAACACCCAATATAAAGCAAATAGAGCTTGTGTAACCAACACTGAAAGGCTGCATCTGACAAATTACCCGCATATTTTCCGAAGAACAAAAATTGGATGGCGCGTGGCTCATAGCGCTATCTAAATATTTACAACATGTCTGCACTATCGTTCCCTTTCATCACTGGCTTATGAGTATTTGAACATCGTTCTTGTCTGAGGTGATTGTCACATCGTTATTTAGTCAGTTGACTCCGCTGTGATTAATAACCGAGGAACCTCTGTCATGCAGTCTGAGGTCGAGGAGCGAAGAATTCTGTCAATGCAGTACAATGTCACATGACTTCCATAATGAATGCTCGTTCGAGGTTTGGGGCCGATTTCCGCTCGCGGATTATTTCCTCTTGCACAAGTCTTTAAAATCGTACTGACCCCGCTTTCACCACGTTACTCGAACACTTGCATTGCTACCAGCACAGGGGTTCGAAACGTGCGAGTACCATGTGAAAGCTATGCACAGGTCCCGCTAACGTGGGCTTGGGTTGTTAGTAACTGATGTTCCCAGAATCCAATCGTTAAATCGCCTCTCACAACACTTATCGGCCAACATAGAAACAGCGCTTGTTGAAGAACTTATGATATTGAAATATCAATAAGAGTAGAAGACTTTGGGAAATGTGGATTTTCCCGAGATTACCAGTTCGGATCTTGTTGAAATCTTCGAGCAACAGGTAAAACAGAAACCCGGTCTCGGCGTCGCGGGCGGTTTCAGCTTTGTATTCGACTTCTAGGGTAGTCGTGGATGTTGACGTTTCAAGTTGGTCGACTTTGTTAATTAATTCTTGCTTGGGGGTCTTCCCAGCCAGAAGGTTGGGCTTCCGGTCGCTCCGCTGCCATCCTGGGCCGCGAGACATCTCGCTCTCCCGGTGCGCCAGGTCTGCAACTAAAAGTTCCTAAGCGTCTCTGTCTGTCTTTTCGGACATGGAGAGGTCACGGTCGTAACAAACAGATATCCTGCGGCGGATAGCGGTGACGGAGCTCCCAGAATATCACAGAGGACGTTTGGATGGCCAGCAATATATTCTGTCAATCTAATATCGTCCCCAACGACAATGGTCCATTTTGTTTTGTTAGATTGTGCTAGTTAGTCTTGGGCCGCGAAGCCTGTGGTGACCCTCGGCCTTGGTTTCATTGCCTCGCCCTCTAAGTCTGGAGAGGCGAACCCCCGGTGCTTCTTCGCGCCTGCATTGAGGGTCAACAAATCGACTGCATACCCGCAAAACTTTGTCGTAGCAGCTAGACAGGACGCCACGAAGCCAAGTTCTGACTTCATTGAATAGCCGCTAGCATAATGGTCGAATAACATCTTGCTGAGTGGCTACATGGGGCAAAAATGCGAAGTAGAACGTTTTCGATCTCCCGCAGCTGGAGATGATTTGCGGATGGGTTTCCATAATACGGCGCCCGCTAGAGATAGAGGTAGCTTCCTATTAGACCAAGCGAATAATGTATGGTCTAGTATGCATTCAGCACGAAAAACCTATCAGAATCAAAGTCATGATGAAGGGATAGGTTGGTTGAAGGAAGACGGGGGGTTTGTTGTTGAGGGCTTCCCCATGGCCCGTACGCGCGCACTGCTGCCCGTAAGACTGATACTCGGCAGTTAAGAACAACGGTCGAGTCCATGAGTAATCCAGGATTAAATAAAAAACCATTGGCAATGTGTTCTCTGTGTTCTCCCGTGTGATCTATCAATCGCTAGCCGTAAGTTATCGCTCCATGCACTGAAATTCCTATCCTGTTGTAATGACAGCAAAGTTCATTCTCTGAGATGAAAAGAAGCCCTTTCCATGAGGTAATTCTGCTCTCTACGACTACCTTGAAAAGTCCTCAGCTAGTGCATTGCCTTCGTTATTACTCATAGTAGGAGCTAGCCCTCTGTTCGGTTTATTAGAGGTAGAGGCTGGACAGAACGAGTTATACCTACCATAGTATTTTGCAGGAAAAACAAAACAGGAGGCTAGCTCATTGTGGTTCTTTGGGAGACATCCCATTTTCGAAGGCTATACGAATGAAGTGCCAAGCGAAGTGGAAGCCGAGGCCCGAATGCGGGGAAGGTGGCTCGATATTTAAAGTGAGCACGACAGGAAGCTCAATCGTCGACAGACCTCATCGCCAATATGAACTTCGAATTACCAGATGAACTACATGATCATCTCCAATCCGTTGATTCATTTATTCAGTCTACCATACTCCCTCTACAGCACACAGGTGATAACAACCGTTTCTTCGATCATCGCCGCGAGGATGCTAGGACAGACTGGGATCAAAATGGCAACCCGCGGCCCGAATGGGAAGCCTTGCTGAGTGAGTCATGTGGCAATTTGTAACTGAAGAATGAGTAAACGTGTTGAGCTTGATTCGAATACAGAACAGGCTCGTGACCTGGCCGATGAGGCGGGCTTCTACCGGTTTGCACTTCCCAAGAAGTATGGGGGACAGGAGCACCCGGACACCAACTTATGGATGTCTGCTATTCGCTTCTATCTATCCTCGCATCCCGTTTATGGAGGCGGCCTTGGCCTTGCCAACGATTTACAGAATGAACACAGTATTGTTGGGAATTTTCCCGATGTCCTTATGGTCCACCATTTTGGAAGCGAACAGCAGCGGCAAACACTCATTCCCGCCCGTCTTCGAGGGAAATTTCGAATGACCTTTGGCCTGACAGAGCCGGAACATGGTAGCGATGCAACGTTCATGTCTACCGTAGCACGTCGTGAACGTGGCGGCTTTGAAATCAGCGGAGCAAAAAAGTGGCAGACGGGTGCCCATTCCTGTACCCACTTTCTGATATTCGCAAGAACGTCAGGAGCTGCAGGTTCCGGAACAGGAATTACTGCTTTCCTCGTTCCTCGCGAAGCTTTCGGTCTCAGAATCGCCAGTTATGAATGGACATTAAATATGCCAACAGACCACGCAACGGTTGAGCTAGAAGGCGTATGGGTACCAGAATCCGCCGTCTTGGGCATAGTCGACCAAGGCTTGGCCATTGCGCAGACCTTTGTGCATGAGAACCGCATACGGCAAGCAGCCAGTTCCTGTGGCGCGGCCAAATTCTGTCTCGAACGCAGCATTGAGCGTGCCCGATCGCGAAAGATCTGGGGTGAGGGCAAGATTCTGGCAGACAACCAGGCCATCCAGTTCCCCATAGTAGAATTGATGACACAAGTCGAGATGTTGCGCTTGCTCATACTGAAGACTAGTTGTGACATGGACCGTATTGTGGCCGCGAGCAAAGCAGGACAAGTTCAGCAACCCGCATGGGTTGTGATTGAGCGCCAACTCAGCGACAAGGTGGCAATGTGTAATTTCTGGGCTAATCGACTGTGTTGTCAGGCTGCCGACCGGGCGATTCAGGTGTGTTCGTGACTTCCGATTCTGATCATCATCCTTATCTGGGAAGGAGAGCTGACTGAACAGATCCACGGCGGCGACGGGTACTCCCGCCACTATCCTTTCGAGCACATCTATCGCCATTTCCGACGCTATCGGATCACTGAAGGCTCCGAGGAGATTCAAATGCGAAAGATTGCAGCATACATATTCGGGTTTGCAGGGCCGCTGAAGAGGGAGCTTGATGCGACGGAGAGATTAAAGGCGAAAATTTGATCTCTCTTGATACCAAGTACAAACCCGTCCGTTGACAATCGCGTGGGCGTGTCGAAAGAGTGACGAGGCAGGCCCGCCCTTTGGCAGTCATTTAACAATGCTACATAGATGGGCTGGCCTTGATGTGGCAGTTATAAGCCCTCTGAGCTCTCCTTCCTCGTTCATATGCTCTGTTCGTTGTTTAGGTCATCATCTTTCCTGTGAAGATCAAATTGAACCCAGCCAATTCTCAAAAATCGATAGATTATGATGATCCACGTGACCTTTAGGAAACGGTGCTTGGCGTTGCTTATTGACTATGTTTTCTCCTTCACGTGCATCTCCGCTGCGTTTTTCTCTCCTGAAACAACACCATGCAGACCGGACCCCGCTGAACCGTAATATGCGTCCAGAATGCCCAGTTTAGGTGGGCTTGCCGACTGGCGCCACCAGTCGTTTTCTCCTTCCTTTCCGGCGCGGTTTACCTAAGAGAATTCCTCTCCGCGGTGGCAGTGGGTCCTTTGGAACCCCACCGAGGACCTAAAGCGAAAACGGAGATTTCCAACATGTAGAGAAAAAAATCTTGCCAGCTTTCTCTAGGCAGTTTTTCAACTCTGCTCGGTCATTCGGGGGTGTCAATAGACAGCTGACTATTACCCCCAGTCGTTTTGCGCTTGTCTCTACCTCGGCGGCCCGATATGGCGTCTGATAAGGATGCCGCCTCCGCGCCGCAGGTCACTAGCGAGTCGGTGGAAGGCGAAGCTCTTGTTTCGGACATCAAACATGCTGTGCAGGATATTAAACCCTCCGATGCGGAGGAGAATCATAAACAGTCGGCACCTGGAGAACTGAAGCGCAAGCTCAAGAGCCGGCATTTGCAGATGATTGCTATTGGTTCGTTCATATAGATCCATACCAAGTCGTGATATCCTGGTGCTGACGAGTATTTTCTAGGTGGAACTATCGGAACGGGTGAGGACATGGTTAAAAAAAATCTGGTATATTGGCGATCATGACTAACACTCCCTAGGTCTGTTCATTTCCAGTGGAACTGCGATCGCATACTCTGGCCCCGCAGGCGCGCTGATTGCCTATATCTTTGTCGGCTCGATTGTTTTTTCTGTGATGACATCTCTTGGCGAAGTCGCGACCTACATTCCTATCCCCGGAGCTTTTACCTCCTACGCTGCTCGCTTGATTGACCCAAGTCTCGGATTTTCTATGGGATGGATCTACTGGTTTAATTGGGCTTCCACATTCGCCGTCGAGCTTACCGCTACGGGAACTATCATCCAATACTGGGATCCGAGTCTCAACATTGCGATCTTCATTGGTGTCTTCTGGGTGTTCATTACGGCCCTGAATTTCCTACCGGTCAATTTCTATGGCGAGCTAGAGTTCTGGTTCTCCACTATCAAGGTCGCTACCGTCATCGGGTTTATGATCTTTGCTATCGCCGTTGATTGTGGTGTAGGCAAGCAGGGCTACCTTGGATTCCGTTACTGGGAGAATCCTGGAGCTTTTGCTACTCACCTTATTGACCAGCCTGAATCCGTCGGCAAGTTCGTTGGGTTCTGGGCTGTCCTCATCCAAGCTGGTTTCTCATATCAAGGAACAGAACTTGTGGGTGTGGCTGCTGGAGAGACTGAAAACCCCCAGAAGACTGTACCTTCGGCGATTCGCAAGACTTTTGTTCGGATTCTTCTTTTCTTCGTGCTCACTATCTTCTTTATTGGGCTGGTAGTCCCCTACACCAACGGCAGGCTGACCACCGATACTACTAATGCCTCCGCCTCGCCTATGGTTATTGCTGCCGATCTGGCCGGTGTCAAGGTTCTCCCGAGTTTGATCAATGCTGTGTTGTTGACAGTGGTCTTGTCAGCAGCCAACTCCAATGTGTACAGCGGTAGCCGTATCTTGACTGGGCTGGCACATGAAGGCTTCGCCCCCAAGTTCTTCGCGCGTACTACCAAAGGAGGAGTGCCTTACATCAGTGTCACATTCACCGCGCTGTTCGGTCTCCTAGGTTTCATGAACGTGTCCAACGATGCGGGGCAGGTGTTCACCTGGCTCGTCAACCTGTCCAGTGTTGCTGGATTTGTGACTTGGTCGTCGATCAATGCATGCCATATCGCTTTCATGCGCGCACTGTCTGCCCGTGGAGTCTCTCGCGACACACTCCCGTACAAGGCTATTCTTCAACCCTACCTGGCCTGGTATGGTCTTTTCTTCAATATCCTTGTCGCTCTCACACAGGGGTTCACATCTTTTATACCCACATTTAACGTTATCGACTTCTTCATGGCCTATATCTGCATCATTGTTTTTGTGGTGTTGTATCTTGGGCACAAGATCGTTTTCAGGCCGGCTTTCGTTCGCGCGGCCGAGGCTGATCTTGATACTGGTCGGATGCACTACGTGAAGGAGCAAGGGCCTCCGAAGCCCTGGTATTGGAGAGTTTGGGGCTGGGTCACGAAATAATGATTGATGTAATAATTTGGCTTGATTGATTGCGCTGAATATATTTTGGAAGGTTTTCTAGCACATGCACATTTTCGTCTTCTAGCACATATGGCATTCTTTCTCCTACATCGATTGTGCAGCAAGGATGTACATCCGAGTACGTTGCCCCCACTATGATAAAGAGACAACTACGCGGTTCTGCTCCAAATCGAACGGAGGCAGAAAACATAGGTAGGTAGGTACATCTTCAAATCCATTTGAGCTGGCGCGCCACGACCGAAATCCCGCCAACGATGGCAGTTCCTCCTGTGCAAACAACAAGAGCACCATATCCACTACCGTAGGCTCCCGATGCGCGGCCTTTCCAATTATCTGCCCTGAGAAGTGTTTCGCTCAGTGGGCCACTGACGACGTTGCCAATTCCCCGGCCAGTTTCCATGAATGGAAATATGACGGTGGCATCCGAATCTGGATTGGCTTTCTGAATTTCATTGGCGATGCCTGACCATGTCGACGAAAAGCCGCCTGCTAGGAGACCGTACGCGGTGCAAAAGACATAGAGCGCTGGAAGAGTAACTGCAAAGCCCCACAAAAGAAACACCGACAGAACTGTGCCCACCGTTGAAATCAGGATAATCGTAGTGACATGGTAGCGGTCGGATAGAAATCCTGCTAGTACAGAACTGAACACCGAAGTAAGGTTCACGAGTGTTACTGTAAGCGAGGACAAGAATTCGTTGGCACCTAGGCTGCGTGCATACATCGGCAGGCAGATTGTAGGCAAGAAGAAGCCTAGCGCCTCCACTGTGTTCCCAAGCTGATAGATGAGATACACTTTGTTGTATACGAATCGAAAGTTTAATCGGTCGTGGCGTACAGCAGCACGCACTGGAAGGCGCGGTCTGTGGAAGTAAAGAAAAGGGGCGGCAAGAATAAACAGTGTCACTGCCGAGACTCTAAGAGTGGTTTCGATTCCATGTTGATCAAGTAACCATTCTATCGTGAGCGGAAATATCACTCCTGATATTCCCGAACCAGCCTATCTCATGGTGGTGAGGACAAAAATCAGTGAGATTAATTTTTCCGATAGTGAGATTCCCACTTACCCACACAATTCCAAATGCGAGGCCTTTCTTCTTCACGAACCACTCCGACATGAACAAAATTGATGGCGTATAAGCAAAGCAACCGCCAATGCCAAATCCAATTCCTTGTGAGAGAATCAAGTGCGTTACATTTGTAGCGAAAGAGCTCAATGCCAGCGAAAGGCACATGATCACGACTCCAATCGTCGATACCCAAGGAGCGAGGCGAGGTATTAAAATCATAATCACAATGGCCAATGGGGCGATTAGATATGCGATGCCCTGTGGATTTTGTAAGGTAAACCCAAAATTTCATGAAAAGGCTCGGCCATACCATCGCGCAAGTACCAATCACGGCAATATTTCCGGAACCTTGAAACGGCGCATGTGCACTGTAGTAATCTTGGAATATTCCAAATGAGAATGCGTAACCTGTATCAATCAGTGCCACTCTCATCTCCTAAACCATTTCGTAGAGTAACTCACCCCAGACTAACGCTTCAAGTATAGCTGCCGCTAACAGAAATAACCATGCTTGTATACCTCCGTCGATTGGAGGTAACTCATCCTCCCCAGGAGATATTTCGAGATCATATCCTTCAGATGAAGGTCGATAATATCGTGTCTTGAGGCTATTACTCGCGATGCTGGGTGCATATTCTTTGGTATCCACTAGATGTAGGGTAGAATCTCCATGTTGATAGTCATTTGGTGGGGCCATCTCGAAGAGGGCTATAGATTTGTTGCGGCAGATATACTCCCAACAGCGTGGGCAAAGACGAAATTTTGAATTCGAGTCAAGAAGAGTTCTTTCTCTCGCTACCAGACAACAGCAGAAATAAATTTCCAAGTGGAACGATGACGAAACAGCTTTGCAGAGTATGGCGGCCATCGGGTCTGGAACGCCACTAAACTCATGCAAAACGAATGATCTTCGAATTCTGAAGGCCCCAGCTCCTAGCAATGTGACACTAAATCCCTAGATCAGCCCTTCTGCTCAACTCAAACACGGGGTCAAGGGGCTAAATCGTCATGAGTTACCACTAACACTATATTCATAGCCAGTCAACCTTTTCTAATAATCCTTTATTTCACCCAGAAGGCTGGCTAGGAGTGCGAAGTCTCTGTCGCAACGTCGACTCTTTGACTCCATGTTCTTGATCGCTGTACGCGTTATCGGTGCTTCTTCGATGATCACCTCGGGGTGAGGAAGCCCTTACAAGGCTATCCAATAAGGAACCAAGGCCCACATTGGTCGGGATTGAAAAGGCAATGGAATGTTGATCACGTCCATTTAAAGAACGCGCCGGTTAGTTACGGAAGTATATTGACGTGAATCCGTACGTTAATTCCTCCCATTGGAAGCAGCTTCCGGACAAGGGGGTAAGTTAAAAGTCACCCAGTTCAACCGAGTTGAATAGCTGTATTGGAAAACTATAATCCCAATACCAGAAGCCGGGTCCGTAGCCTCGTAGCTTTACGGTGAATTGTTGGATGGAAACCTAAGGCGTATGCATTCAACCGAAATGCTTGAGCTCCAATCGAGCGATTTTCTTTCCTGCTAAGATGGAAGGTAAGTAGACAGGAAGTAGCGTCTCCTTCAGAAAGTAGCGCGGCTGACCCGTTCTAAGACGCTCTCGGTGGAGTAACATTCCAAAAAACCGAGCTACCTTCAGCTCTGGTCCAACCAACTTAGCTCTAGATGCGGATTAAGTTTGCATTTTGCCATTGTAGATGGTTCCCTCGATTAACCAAGGGAACTTTCCTTTCCCGTGGATCATTGACTCACTGATTCATTTTTTCAAATTCTGCCCGGTCCAGTTTCCTTAATCTCATCAATCCAGGTCAGTACATATAGCGGCGGCCCAAAAGTAATTGCACCCCGGTACATCTGTATCCGACCGCCCTACCTCCAATATATATCCTACACTGCGTACCTTCTCTATGCACAACAGCGCGCTGCGTGTTTATCAAAACACTATAATTTAGCAGGCAACAACAGCTATTAGGATGAACGAAAGCGTGCATTCAAAACATTAGGTAGAGTTGAGTAGTGATAAGAGAGTTTCGCATTGCAGAATATTCAGCAGAAAATTAGTAAGCACTGGGGCGGAAGTCCTAGGGCGCAAATTACTTTTGGTCTGTCACTGTACGGATTTCAAACCTCAGGAATGGGGGAGGCTGATCGAAAGCATCTGAAAAATTATTCATCACAAATTTGATGAGGAAAACTAATAATTAACTTGCACAAAGTGGGTGGTACGGCTGGAAGAAAGAGTTTTCACTGTGAGACTTTATCTTCGCCTTCGGCTTCGCGGAATGTAGTAGTTGGAAATCCTACGATGGCAAAAGGGGATGCGAGAGATAAGCTATAATTAAATAATTAGAGTGTGTGGATACGTACCAGAATTAGGATCTCGGCCAAAAGCTGAAAAGAACTGCCGTGCCCCATTGTCACACCCATACACGATACCGAAATTTTGGGAACCGAGGCCCTGTAGTGACCCGACCGATCGGCTTGCCGAGCTCACGCCCTAAATTCCACTGTGGGCTTTGGAAAAGCGGCGCCCAGCTCTCCACTAGTGGAGCAATGCCTGTTTTCCACGCAATCACAGTGCGTGATCACTTACTAGCTACATGCATTTAAACGCCATGTGATTTTGAGCCTTCTGGTGGCGTAGAACTCCTTTTAAGAGTTATTCTCGCTCTTTGCTGCGCTTTGTTGCACACAGTGAATACACGCCGGACAGCCCTGTCCGCAATACCAGCGATGGCAAACGATTCCGCTGAGATGCCCTACCTTCGCTCCATACCATATTGGCGAATTTTGACCGACCAGGGAGTCGTCACTCAGGAGATCATCGACTATCCTTACGCTGGCTCAGGAACAGAAGAAGACCCGTTTCACGTTGAATGGATCCCGAACGATCCCCGAAATCCTATGCAATTCGACACTCGTCTCAAATGGGTCTACACTGTGATAGTCGCCTTTGCTACGCTGGCTGTCTCACTAGCTTCTTCGGCCTATGCAGGTGGTATATCTCAAGTGCTCAAAGATCTGGATGTCAGCCAAGAAGTCGGCACCCTTGGTGTTTCTCTTTTCGTCCTTGGATTTGCAGTTGGCCCACTTCTTTGGGCGCCTCTCAGTGAGCTTATCGGTCGCCAAGTTGTCTTTTTGATCACTTTTCTTGGTCTGTCGGTATTCTGTGCTGGCGCGGCGGGGTCCCAGAATATCTGGACTTTGGTCATTCTACGGTTCTTCGCTGGTTCTTTTGGCTCATCACCCTTCACCAATGCTGGTGGTGTTATCGCCGATATCTTTCCTGCAGACGAGCGAGGCCTAGCGACTAGTCTTTTTGCTGGCGCCCCTTTTCTAGGACCCTCTCTCGGCCCTGTTGTTGGTGGGTTTATCGGTCAAGGTGCAGGCTGGCGGTGGGTACAGGGATTCCTAGCTATCTTCACTGGTCTCATTTGGATCGTGGGGCTGCTATGTATCCCAGAAACCTACGCACCCCTCTTACTGCGCAAACGAGCAGAGCGACTATCCTCCCTCACTGGCCGCGTGTATCGCAGCAAAGTGGAGATTGACCGTGGGCAGCTGTCTGCGCGTGATGCATTTAGTACTGCACTCAGTCGCCCTTGGATTCTATTGTTTTCCGAGCCTATCGTCCTGCTGCTTTCTATCTACATGGCTATCGTGTATGGAACACTCTATATGCTCTTCGACGCATTTCCCATTGTTTTCCAAGACATCCGTGGCTGGGGTGAGGGCATTGGCAGCTTACCCTTTATTTCTGTGATGATTGGCATGATGATAGCAGTGGGCCTCAACATGTACGACAATAAGCGCTATGTCCGCATTCACGAGAAGCACAATGGATTTGCACCGCCTGAAGCCCGTCTGCCACCTACAATTCTTGGTGGTCTCGCCATCCCTATTGGCTTGTTTTGGTTTGCATGGACCAACTCGCCATCAATCCCATGGATTGTTTGCGTGGTTGCTACCGCACCCTTCGGCTTTGGAATGGTCCTCGTTTTCTTGGGGATTATGAGCTATCTCATCGACGCATACACCATCTACGCTGCATCGGTACTCGCAGCCAGCTCTATCATACGTTCGTGTTTTGGTGCGATATTCCCACTGTTTACCACCTACATGTATCAAAACCTCGGCATCCATTGGGCATCGTGTATTCCGGCATTCCTTTCTCTTGCCTGTGTTCCATTCCCCTTCATTTTCTACCGCTACGGTTCTGCCATTCGCCAAAAATGCAAGTATGCCGCCGAGGCGGACGAATTCATGCGCTCATTGATGCGAAAGGTTCACGACCATGACGCTAAGCTTGAATGGGTGGGCTTGACTCAAACAGCCATGGCAAGCGACTTGGCTTCCTCAATATCAACTTTGGAGCGCACAGATACGGTCTACGAGGCGAACCCGTATGACATTGACCGTGTGAACACGCACCACTCCGCCATTACCCAGCATTCAAAATCTTTGAAATGGAGACTTTGGAATTTCTTTGGCACTGGCCGCAAATGAAATGGGCTTGTTAATGCTTGAAAACATACATATATAGACCTTAGACCCTACTTAATAATAGACATCACCTGATTAGCCATCCGAATTCCCCATGCTCACCAAATGTCTCAGATTACATCTTATTAAACATGATCGAATGACGCCAGTTTTATCACCTCGAAGCTGGAGGTGACAGCACGAGGGGGTTAGAAATCTGCGGCATTTGGAAGCTTCTCAGGGGTATCGTCGCGGAAGTTAGAAGTAATCAGACTACTCAAAGACGGTGACCAGTCGACACGTGGGGAAAGAATTTCTAGATCCCAAAGCTCCGAGAGAAACTTCAAGATAGACGTATGGGTGAAATCTCCGTTTCCCTCGCCGGGCCTGTTTTGGATCAACCCTTTCCCGACCCACGGCGAAGCCAACACGGTGGGGACGCGCACGCCCAATCGGTCAAAATGAAATGTGTAGTCAACCCCATCGCCCGCCTTCTCCGTGTATGTCAGACTATCGCCAGCTGGAACATCTGTAGGTGGAGCGACATGATCGGCGAAGCCGCCGTGCTCATCAAATGTCAAGATAAACAAGGTGTCTTTCCACTGCGGTGAGTTTCGCAAAGCCTCGTAAATGCCTTTTATGAAGTTTTCACCCATATTAATCGGAGATGGTGGATGCATTGACATGTAGTTGCAGCATTCCGGGTTGATCCAGGTGAACTGGGGGAGATTTCCATCTTTGGCGTCCTTGTAGAAACGCTCAATGGGCAGAACATTGGTCTTTCCAATTGTAGATCTTGCTGTCCAGTCATAGAATAAGGCATCGGGCAAGAAAGGGGGATCGGATTTCGTCGAGTTTTCATAGTTTTTCCAGGTGATACCTTTTTCTGATAACTGTTCAAATATCGACTTTTGTGGCAATGCCGATTGATTGAAAGCGTCATCGTTCATGCCGTGGCCATGGGAAGCACCAGAGGTTAAGTAGGCACGGTTAGGGTTGGTAGGGCCGGGCACTGCAGCGAACCATCTATCCATAAGTACAAAGTTTTGTGCAAGCGCGTTGAAAACAGGAATATGCTCCGGTGTAAAGTAGTTTATCACCTCAGCTGCTCGCGACAAATCGTCCTCCATGTAAGAGAGTCGCTGTTCGGTAATAAAGCCATTCATTAAAGACTGGGCTTTCGAAAGTGGATGGTAGGAGCCGAATATTTGCATGTTTCCTCCAGAAATGCTATGATTGGGGTCTTCTGAAGCAACATTTTTCGCTATGTTTTGAGCGCAAACATTCGACGAAATCGAGGTCGAAACGTTCGCTGGATTGCAGTATTGACGTTGAACCAGTCCGTCGATGCTGTCGTCGTATGTGAGGCCACCGGCAAAGTGATCAAACGATAAGTTTTCCTGCACCAGCACGACAACATTTTTTATGTTGCTTATGCCCGTCGAGCCGTGCGGGCGCGCCACCACACTCTGCGCAAGAGCGAGGGTGAGTAACGCCATTGTTAGAGTCATGGTCGATGAGATGAGTAACTCTGATCCAAATTGACAGATACTTTCACTGTTATGTTGCCAACATTATTTAGACCCCGGACCAGGCTCGCAGTGCTGCATCACGTTCCGTGGTCGTGAGGTGATGGAAGAAGTGAACTGAGGAGTACCCTGCCGATCATTACTTGCGTCTCAGCTTCCCCGCCCAGGGAGCTGCGCATGGTCAATTTAGGCACTTCCATTGGTTGTGCGGGGTGTTTTTGACCTGAAACACCATGTAGCGAATAAAGAGCCTACAACTTCAGGGGGCTAAACGAAGAGGTATGCATACATTATTGCTACCGCTGCAGGGGGTCCCAGATGGCGATATACAACACCGTATATGTGCCTCTCTTATCACAATAAAGTCCGGGTTATTATCTATAGAGGGGAGAGATAGATGCGTCCGTTTAAAACACAAATGCCAAATTCCTGGAACGCGTTGGTAGCAAAAGACATGATGCGCGGAACCCGCCTCCTGTTCCCTTCCTCGCTCTTCCCCCCGTCAAACGCATTTTAAAAGCAACGCGACTACTCCCTTAATAGCCTTTGATCAAATACAACAATGAATGCGCCAGCCATAATCTTCGTGGGACATGTGGATACTTGTAATCCCCGATAGATGAGTCCAGAGCCAGAGCCAGATAAGATAGAGAGCCCATTATGGACCAAGGCTTCCGAAAAGGGGGTCACTTCTGCACTAACTCAGGCGAGGGCCCAATGAACCAGCGAAATTCCACGACATGGGGACCAGCTAACAAGAGTATAATGGCCCATGTGCCTTGTGGTTTGAACAGACTGAGGAAGATAAATCACGCTGAGACGGCCACTTCAAGAAACAAGCGATCGCAGTTCCTGACGGGGCCTTGCCGGTCAGGTCGAAACACAGCCGCCCGCTCAAAAACCTGCACTCAGAATGAGACGTCCAAAAGAACAATAAGCCAGCGTGATCGATGGCCGTTTCTAATTTTGCTCCAGGCAGAGCAATAAATGCTACGGCAAGGCGCTCATGAACAACCTGCCATACATGCATATTTTTCTGCAGGCGGCCATTCTATGGTTTCACTCCCGATAGCTGCTAAGCCTGTTTAGATTGATTTACGCTTCATCAACCGCTACCGTGATACGTGGCCCCCGGCTATCCAATGTCCGATTGGCGGCATCCTGGATTTGAGGCTGGTTTCATATGTACTCCCCATGGAGAAAGCAGAGGATGCGCTGCAACTTTGCGCTGACACCCGAAATGGCAGTATACAGGTGCTGGTGGTGGATTAGCAGGAGGCTTCCTTATGAATTACGAAGATAGTGCCTGCTACGAACATACATAGAAGGGTAATTATTTATAGGCTTTCGGATGAGTCGCAGCAGCTCGTCCTTGTAGGTATCATCTACGTGCTAGGTGGAGTCAGCATCGTAGCGACCGGGATGAGTTCATTAATCTATTTTGGTGCTTGGCCAACGCCAATTGAGCCCACAGCGAGATATAATCTCCGGACCGCAGAGGTATAATTATCTAGAAGGGCCGCTTTTCGTGGCAGTAGATGGATGTAATCGGCACGGGGTCGTCATTCGAGTGATCACCGGGGCTGAGGAGGGTGTTTCGACCGGTGCAGAAAGGTCCACTAGAATGCATGAGAATCAAGTAGGAAACACCAGCAGGAGACGGATCCAACTTACACAAAGACGCGGCAGTACTTTCGAATGGAGACGGTATACACCTCACTAGGAACGTGGGAATGTGTGAGTCCAATGCCTTCCATTTGGTGCCCGGCGACTTACTCCTCGTCGAGCTCGACGCAGTCGTCCAGTTCCACATCTTTGCCATAGCTAGCCTTTTCAGTCTCAATACCAACCTACCGGCCGAGTCAGCAGGCATGAAACCTAGTCGCAACTGAACCATGGAGGCCATGATGGGAAACACTCACAGTCGTCTTTTTCGGCGTCTCCTTGGCCGCGACGGAGAGCAGCATTAAGCCCAGGACGGTGAGTTGTTTGAGGCCGTACATGATGAGATGCACGATGCAAGATGCAAATCGCTAGACGAGAATTCAACGCGACACGTTCGAGACCAGCACGCTCGCGGTGTTTAACCCGGGCGATATGTACTTGTTGCAGCCACTTTGACCCAGGGAGACCGCCGCTTTGTGTAGCATCCCTTGCCTGCGCACAGGGCGAGCCCCGGCAAGCGGATTGCAGGGCAAGGGTCTCCCTTTGTAGGAACGATTGGCTGCGAGGGATCGGAATGTGAATTGGGGTCTGCGCACGCTTTGATGGGCAGTCTGTAGTCGTGAAGCCACCGACAGGAACGCGGCTGATGTCAGTCCATCTTGCAGGGGGATCCATGGGTGAGTGACCCTGCAGCAGACTCACTTGGCTCGGCCGCTGCAACGCTGATCGTACGCTTCCCCACAATTTCGTTGGGCTCCTCATCCCTCCCCATGTCCCATTCTCCATTCCTTCACTGTTGGCGCTGACCCTGGCCTATTCAGTCTGCACGCACCGTGCACCATGCATCCCCATCCAAAACGCCGGTGCCTGACGGGTGACGTCTAATTCCCGACCGAGCTAGACGGGCCGGGCTCTCGCCGCCGGCCTGCGCGCCCATCACTAAGGTCGACTAGCAACATTGCAAGGACACCCGCCCGCATGCGCACCCTCGGATTCAACCGACAGCCCTGGGTTTCCTTCCCCACTGGGCGCCGCCAGCTGGGGCCACGATGGGGTCTCACATGACCCGGGCTTCCTTGCGTCCAGGAGGAGCTGCGTCTTCACAATTGCCCACTCCGCGCGCCGTCCCGGGACGGGTTGTGGGATGGTATAGCTGGATAAGTTCGACTAGCAATGCACTTTCCGCGTCCAAATCCCAGCCCTCGCTCGCACGTTTCCGGCCCTGCTTAGTGAGATTCTCGCCAGATCCGCCGGCAGGATGGAGAGGAACGAGGGCATTCTCCTTCCGACAATATCGAGCTCTACCAGGAAGCCATTCACATGTTCAGTCAGTTGTTGCAGATGCGGGATCCCAGAGTCTTACGGTGATGTCTCGAAGTGATGTCGGCCCGAGCCCAAGACTGGCGTTCCGCCTGGAAGGATGCACGGCTCTGTTCGACGGGTTTGGAATCCATGGCTTCGGCAGCGGGCAGCTGCAGGCGGTATTCTGGTGCGACGTACGCATGTGTGAGAATTGGATAGTACGCTAGAAGTTTCCTGGATGGGTTGCTAACTTGGGATATAGATTTATGCGGTACCCTGATTCGTGTTAAGGGAGAATAGTGATTGTCATACTTTGTTCCTCTGTTTAGATTTGTACATACGACCATAGGGTGTGGAGAACAGGGCTTCCCGTCCGCTCAGCCGTACTTAAGCCACACGCCGGCCAGTTAGTAGTATGGTGGGTGACCACATGCGAATCCTGGCTGTTGTATGTTTTTATTTATTGTTGATTGTTGGAATTTGTGATTCGTTGGGACGAGTGCGTTTGCTACGTTGCTCTTTAGGCGCTTTAGGCCCCTTAACCTGAACGCTCGGAACGCCCTGAACACCATTACTGTGCAGTTAAACCAGTCTCAGATGGTGCGAGCTGAGAATTTCATTCAATTTACTTCTCAAAAAGACAAAGACAAATCCGTCGACAGCGTACTCAATCCTACTTGGTGAGTACAAAGTGGCGATGAGCGACGTATAATAGAAAGAGAAAGCTAAGTGACCTGGAACTCATGGTCGGTCACAGTACGTTAAATGCATCACGTTGGGAATAAAGCAGGGAGCAGAAACTTGGAACAGATCACAAAGTTCGGGAAGCGATGAAATACTTGGATTAGAAGAAGCTTTTGAAGACCCTTCCCTCCCTCTTCTTTTTCTCCTTCCTCTCTCTACCTCACCCTCACCCTCTTCTCTCCTTGTTCCTTGTTCCTTTAGTCACTACACATCTTCCCTCTCAATCAGCAGTGCGCATCCTGACACTCTCTGCTCCCACTCCCCTCATCCTCACAACCTCTGCTCCAATATCCTCACAACATCTACTCCTTGGCTACCATGTATGGAAGGGTGAGAATATGCGTAGCTAGCCGGGCAGGTTGCATCTCATCAACACCACTTGAAGTGGTGGGGAGCACAACAGGGGTACCGATAAATTGGCTGCTGTGGGTCGGGACACCTCTTTTTGACTTGTTAGTAGGGTAGTTTAGAGTGGAATGTAGCTACTAGGAGCTCACAGGTAGTCACTGTGACCTATATCATCCGAGCGTCTGTTTGACGCAGTACCTGGGCTCGTAACCGGCACAAGCGGGGTACTCGCTGGGGTAGTGTTCGGGGTTGGGTTTTGGGAACTCATTATCCCTGGTTGATGCTTTTGGGAGCAAAGGGTGTGCGGATGAGGAGCCTTGGGAGTAGATGTTGTGAGACACTGCATGTGAACCCTGCAGTGTCTCATGGAAACAGCCAATCGTTTTGTTTTTAACCGATGTACGATGTACAATACAACATGATTTCACGCCAGCTACACATTGCCGCGACTTCTCCTCCAATCATCCACTATTCCGGCATATACGGATGGTTCGTACACCCCCGTGAGCTCCGTCACGAAACCCCCTCCTAAACGGTGTGGGTTTAACGCTAGATCGTGCATGAGCATATCGTTATACTATCCTACATTGTTAGCCCTGACCAGGATTGACCGACCGCAAGAGGATATTCTTACATGGATAGCATCGACCTGAAGACCGGAGCCTGTCAGCGACCCGAGTACCACATCTTCAGATATGGCCTTCTCCATGGCGGTTTGAGGCATCCGTTCGAGAGCAAGGCCCATGGGCCGGGTTGGCGTGTGTGCTGCAAAAGTTTCATCGAACCCTCCAGTCAAGAATGCAGCGACCCAAAGTGCTTGGACCTCAGCGACAACCGCAATGGTGGATGTGAGCACGATGCCAATGGCTGCAAAGGAACGATCTCCCTCCGCAACCAGCTTCGGGGCAACCATGCGACGGAAGAGGCGATACGGGATAAGTTGATTATTTCCGGTCCATGTTGGCGCGTCTCGACCTGCAGGTGCACACCCAGTCGCGGACAAGGTCTTTCTCACCAAGGCGATTGACTGCTCGTCTAGAGATTTCCAGTGTTCGATTTGCTCATTGACTTCCGCATCCTGAGGAAGCTCCGCATAATCGGACGACTCGCTGTTTCCAATTGTGGTACCTGTTTCGGAACGGGATCCCACTAACCCTGCTAAACCTAGCTCGACACGAAAGCTCGGCGGGTCGAACTTGATGGGGACAATAGGCTTATATCCAGTCGCATGAACCACGAGGTCTACATCATCAAGGCAGGTATCACCGCCAAGCGATACTTGGATACTTGTTGCCTCTTGGCCCTTGTCCTGTGCCTTCGAGGCCGTTATTTTCTGAATGCCAGATCTGTATATTTTCACATGTGGTAGCCTGATCGTGTCCCAGAGATCGGGCTGGTTGGCGATGCCAATACTGGAGGCACACGAGACGACGCTATCGACAATTAGATACTATCCACACCCACAAGCAGATCACAATCTTACCCATTGCAGGGCCGAATTGATTGCATCTTCGGTTCTGACTGGTAATCCGCAAATTGTTCAAAGTTTCGGTCCACGGAGCGCCAGAACCAGCGAACACACCATCGGCCCAGAGGATTGCCGTGGATGAGACGGAACAGCCATGATCCTTCCACACGTAAGCCCCAGCTTCGGCCTTCTGCAGTGTGATATAGCGACACCCGCTTGGGGATCTCGTAGCAGCATGGGTCCAGATAATGAAGCAACCTGGTGCTGGCTGCTCTATCACTTGCAACAACATCGCCATTCGGAAGCGGCGAAGTTGGCGGTGCCATCCATGCGGGCCCTGCTCCGTCTTTGCGGATGACCCAATTCACCGTGACTGGTTCCTTGGGCGCAAACTTCAGGTGCAGTGCAGGATCCTTACGATGTAGAGTTGCGAAGAAATGGACCAGGTCGAAGGCGGATTTCGCGCCTCCGTACACCACTACAGAACATAGTGGTGCGCTGTGGTGTTTACTCTGGCCATCCCCTTGTGTTAGCTCTTCCAACAAGGGCAGAGGTTGGTATCCTAGATTTTTGCGAGCCCAATCACCAATGTCCTTCGCGTGGATGACAGACGTGGAGGTCTTCGTGTCTACCGGAGATGAGTTTATCACCGGCGTATTCGGCACTGAAGTCAACCCTGTGGCCAAAATCAATTTGTCGCAGATGATCCTCAAGCCACGCGCCGGGGTCGAAGTAATGTTGACCTGGAGTTCCCACTCCTTACTATCAAGCCTGCGAATACTCTCAACCTGGCCACTGTAAGACGAGGGACAGAACCAGAACCAGCCAAATATGCACTCACCCTCCAGTTCAATCGGATTCGCTTCTTGAGGTCCCATTTCTGAGCCCAGGCATGCAGGTAACGGTTAATCTTCCAGCCCGCGATAAATTGCTGCCCCGCGCTCGCCGCTTCATCCGGGACCACGTCCGACAGAGGCAAGTCACTAAACTCATACAACCCATAAGAGTTCTGACTCAGTAGGTTGGGATAAAGACGCTCTTCTGCCCAGGTCCCTCCAATGTCTGATGCCGCATCCAGCACGAGGAGACAACATCCGGGCATATGCTTCACTGTATGTCTGATGTCGGAAAAACAGGGTGGCACTTCATCAGCGGTCTCGGTGGTTTCGAAGGTCTCATCCTTGTGGTTCTGGTTATCGTAGGTGCCTGAAACCTGCAAATACGTCTTTGCGGCGATGAGACCGTACAGGCCTGTGGAAATTAGCCAGTGGATTCTTTGTTGAATTGACGGCTACTAACCGGCACCGACTATCACCACGCGATCCATGTGGCAGGCCGGTGGGATGCCAGAACACACACACACAGAGAGAGAGAGAGAGAGAGAGAGAGAGAGAGAGAGAAGTTGAGCAGAGTTACAAGGTTGGATTTAATTGGAAATAAAAATGGTGGAAATGGTCAAGGACCACGAGCAAGGGCCGGTCTTGATATTGTTCTAGGGATTGTTCTGGTGGGGCCGCCGGCACGTCCCTTCAATCGCTGCAATCACTTGAATCTCTTTCCCGTCACCAAAGCAAAGCCGCACCACCAAACAGTTCGTTTACTTGGGATAATTTTGCTTCCTGAATCTGTTACATGCACACGCATATCTCCGCAAGCGTGGGGGTGGGAGGCGTGTTGGTCCTTTTCACCAGCTGATTGCCACACACCGGACAGCTGTTAGTCTGCACAGGCGGGCAGAATCTGCATATATTGAAATATTCACACGAATAGTACGTTTCTTCGTCTGAAAGGCGTCCTAGGCAAACATCACAGAATCGATGACTTTTCGGTTCTAGGGACGGGGAGTCCACGCTTGATTCCGCACTGGATTCCCCACCTGGATTCAGCTTTGGAGCTTTGCTATCAAGGAGCCGCTTGATCTTGTGTAGCTCCCTCTTCTCGGCCTCGACCGCAGGGGTCAGTCCCCAGATGTCGGGACGGCATCTGTCAATCTTTGGCAAGTCGAGTAGCAGTTGAACCATGTCTAAATGACCTCCACAGACAGCATAAAACAGTGGTGTTCTGCCATACCGATCCGTGGTACCTGGTTCTGCTCCAGCTGAAAGCAGAAGTCTTGCTATGGAAGTGTTCCCACTGGCACTCGCCATGTGCAAAGCAGTTCGACGATAAACATTGAATTCATCCGGATTGCTGTCCTCTTCAAACAGAGTCCTGACGGCTACTTGATGGCCACCCTCGACGATCGCCGAGGGTAACTGTTGCGGTCCCGAGCCTGGAGGGCTAGGATTGGCACCTTTGTTTAAGAGAAGCCTTGACACAGTCTCATGCCCTCTCCAGGTAGACATAAACAATGGAGTGTGGCCCATTAAATCAAAGACGTCAAGTTTGGCAGCCTTGTCTAAGATCATCATAGCGATGGTCTTGTTGCCGTCTCTCGCTGCGATGTGCAATGGTGTCTGTCTGCTCCGACTCATAGTATCAGCACGGGCCCCCCTGTCTAGGAGCAGCCTGACAATTTCCACCCTATTTCTCTCTGCAGCCAACCGTAATGGGGTCATGTTGTCGTTGTTTCTGGCTTCAATCTTGGCCCCATAGTCTACCAGAAGCTTGACTGGTACCTCCCAGCCTTGTTGTGCAGTTCGGTGCAATACAGTTTCCCCATGCTTGGTCTTGGGTTCAGTGTTAGCACCCTTGCTCAGGAGAAGCTCGAATGTGGCATTGTGTGTTTCCTGGTTGACCAATTCGTAGGAGAAGTATTCCGTAATCCTGAGTAGCGGCGTTTCGCCTTCGTTATTGGCTATGTCGGGGCTTACACCTTTTTCCAAGAACAGTTTGACGACCTCCAAGTGGCCGTTTAACGCTGCATCGTGTAACGGAACATCGCCAACCCCAGTCTTGCTTTCGATGTCGGCACCTCTGCTCAACAGCTCCCTGATGATAGTCACATGACCGCTTGTTGAAGCCTCATGCAATGCACTCCTGTCACCGTCTCTGGGATTGTAGTTGGCGCCTCTATCTAGGAGCAGCGTGGTCACGGACTCATGGCCGTTGCTCGCGGCGATGCATAATGGAGTCTGATATCCTGAATACCTCATTTCAATGTCGGCGCCCTCATCCAGGAGTATCTGGGCTATTCTCACATAACCTTTACGCGCGGCCACATGCAATGGTGATAGGCCATCAGTGTCTGGGAGATCAACTGTGGCGCCCATATTCAGGAGCAACTTTACCATTGATTCATGCCCATGACATGTGGCCACGAACAAGGGCGTCTGTTTCCTCGAATCTTGGATGTTCACGTTGGTTGGATTAGTCTCAAGAAGCTTTTGCATCAGAAGCTGCAGGTTAAAATAGGCAGCAATGTGTTCTGCCTTTATGTTACTCGTTTTGGGATCGGGCCTCCAATCCAGAGGCTCAAACCCGCAGCGGTCATATCCAATCAATTTGGTCTCGGTCTGAAGGAAATTCAAGAGTATCGACCGGTTTCCAGGCGCCTCTCGGAAATGATGTCCCCAATTAAGAGAGGCGTAAGTGTAAAACGGGTATTCGGCAGGGATGTTTTCAACCTCTTCTTTGGCCTCAAATCGATCTTCCTCAAATACGTCGTAGCACAGGTAGGTCAAACAGCTGTCCGTAATATGGCTAAAAATTTCGGGAAACCAAGTCTTCAAGGTGCGTTCAAAGTACTTCTGGGTGGTGTAGTGGACGAATTTCACTTCGGTCGTTTGTTCATCGACAAGAACCAAACCACAGCAATACGAAGTCAATTGCTCGGCGTCGGTGATATTGGTCTCATCGAATTCGGTAGTTTCAAACTCAATCGCCAGTGCGTGTTCAAGCTCGGCAATTGTCAGAGCTCTTTTCGCGTTTACGATCCATCCGATGGTTTTCTTTGCAAGGCCAAACGCATTTGCCCCTTGACGCTCGATTCTGCTCACAGTTTCATTATAGGCATGATCTGAAGCGTTGGACTCAGAGGCAGTGCGAAACTCTTCTAGCATTCTTCGGATCCCCTTTTCGTTCGACTCGTCTAGGAGAAGATTAAAATAAAGCCGAGCAAGAAGAAACCTAAGACAGATTAGGACCACGTCACTGGAACAGCAGATAAATTCGTACATCTCTTTGGCGGCCTTAGTAATACTGTCCTTGATCGCCTGTTTCAATTTCTCTCTTTTGCGAACAAAAGACGGAAGGTCATTCAGACGTACGTCAACATAGTACTGAATGTCCTCACTGCTCGCCCGTATCTCCACCGAAGCAGATCCCTCAAAGTGGGCTGCAATCTCCTGGTCTGGTCGGGATGTGGCAAGAAGATGAAAGCCCTCTTCCTTCTGCAACCGAACAAGCTGACGAAGAAAGGAATTACGAATGGTGTGGTTACCATCCGCAATTGGACATTCATCTAGTGCATCGATTACCACAAAGGCTCTGGCGCACGAAGCAAGGACAGATCGCAATTGACCGATTATCTCATCCTCCGATGGTCTGGTTGATTGTGTAGAGTATTTTTGGTAAAATGATTTGACACTCTCCGGGATCGAGGTTTTTCGTTGCACAGCTTGTCGCAGAAGAGCCGAGTAGAGCTCAAAAAGGGTATGTTGCTGCCGATAATCACAAAAGAGATATGCGATTACGACGCCATCTGGATTGGGAAACCTTTGCTCTAGATGATCAATGATGATTGATGAAAGGACTGTCTTTCCAGAGCCTGGGATCCCCGGACAGAAGAGAACCTGCTTTTCACCGCGGATCCATTGCTGGAAGTCCTCTGTTTCCAGCAGCCATATCCCTGTCCCCTTTTGATGAGAATTGAATACTTCGCTTTGACGTAACGAGGGGCTCACTGGACTCAGCCAACCCAGGATCTTGTCGCGCTCATGATCGTCCTGTCTGTCATTGAGAGATTGAATTCCATGCCTAGTTTCCGAGAATGTCCATTAGAAAAAAGAGTCCTCTGGCTGGACCCAGCTGGAAGAGCAGAATAGAATACGTTCGACATACTGGTTGGCCTTGCCTACTATGAGATTGAGCAGAGAAATATTCGCGACGATTCGAGATCGAAAATTGTCTATCTCTGCTTGGTCCCATCGGATCCTTTTCCAGGCCTGCCGCACCCTGCCCGTCCACTCGGGAGATGAGTCCTTTGCGAGAATGTGAAACTTTCGTAGCCTCGAGTCAAGATCCCGAAGAACGTTGTCACAGCTCCGGATGACTTGGTTCACATCATCCCTTTGTTCGTCAACTTCCTCTTCATCGAGGTCGGTGATGCGGTTGAGTACCAGAATAAGGGACTCGACCCTGCCACAAGTCATTAATATGTCACCTCACGATCCAAAATCCAACACTTACTCTTCCGTAATGGCTTTGTACTCCCTCGGTGCTTGCGCAAAGCGGCCTCGCAAGTCATTTGCTAGCTGCAAGACCGCCAAGAAATCACCAAGACCGAAGCCAAAGCTCATGATGTTTCAAGGAACAGATCACGCCTCGGGTTGGCTGCAGAAGCTTGGGGACAGTGAATGAGCGGGTTGGGCGGACACAAACATCCCGCTAGAAGCGGGGTCGGCTACGAGGCAACAACAATTAGGCGAGAGACTGCCCAAATTGACCAGCCTCGTGGAGTAAGTCAGCATACAAATCCGACAAGCTAGCTACCTAGTCGTCTACACTGAACGTGGTCTCTAATCGAGCCAGCCACTCCCAAACACCGTGCACTGGTGATGTGGCCTTCTGGTTGATTGCCAACCTGTCTCATGGGAGGGTGATCGAGGTGGGGTCCACGAGGTGTTGGGAGTAATCAAGTTATCAAGTTACGCGAGAATACAACCTGGGCGGAACTGTCGAACTTCATGTAGCACGATTGGTATAGGCTTGTACGGCAGGTATCCAATAGGACCACGATGATGATCAGACTGATGAATGATGCTAGCGAAGAACAGAGGGTCGCGGTTGAGAGCGACGGGCGCACAGCTGCCATTTTCGGGGCGGAGTGTATGAGCCAGTAGAAGCGAAAAACACATGATCCTGCTGCATTCTCTTGCAATATGTCTTCCTAAGACGAGCGCCCCAGTTCAGATATACGACCACCCTTTCATGAGTTTGCCTCCGATCTCTTGCCCAGGCTTTCGGCCGTGGTTGCCGCGCTGGAGAAGGCCCTCAACCGCCTCCTGAGCCATGCGAACGATCTCCCTTTCTTTCTCCCTGCCTCCTCTCACCAATCTGCCTTCTCGGACCAAGACCACCCCATTCACCATCGTTGTGTCTACGTCGCGGCCCGTACATCCATGCACAACCGTTGTCACAGGGCTGACCGCGTTTCTGGAGGATCGGTTGCTCCACGGGGCTGCACCAAGTCCCCCACCCCCGTACGGATCTACTACCACAAGATCCGCCTTTTTGCCTGCCTCAAGACTTCCAACCTCATGCTCGAGCCCCAGCGCCTTCGCTCCGTTGATTGTGGCCATCTCCAGGGCGACCTCGGCGGGAATCAGCCTGGCATCCCGATGGACGCCTTTGTGAAGGATCCCTGCCAGGTGCATTTCTTGAAACATATCATAGTGATTGGCGCAGGGGGCGCCATCAGTACCCAAAGATACATTCACAGGCGATGGTGCGGACAGCATGGCCGGCACGGGAGCCACTCCGGATGCCAGCTTGAGATTTGAAGTGGGGTTGTGAGCCACCGAAGTATGAGTGCTTGCCAGCAGTGGGATGTCAATCTCCTCGTCCAGATTGACCATGTGGGCCAGCACTAGCCGATGAGAGAGCTCATCATGGCTCTGGGCCGACACTGTTGTGGCTGCACAGAGCTTCGCGTTCCGAACGAACTCCATAGAGCTGCAGAGATATATATCTCGGTAGATCTCTCGATCTCGTGGAGCTTCGGCACAGTGCATCGTTGCCGATATGCCATTCTTAGCGCATGTCTCGCCCAGCTCACGGTAATACGCGATTGATGTGCCCCGTGGTGTGCCCGCGGCTGCCCACACATGGATCCGACCATCGTGGCTCTCGTGGTGTCTCTCGTGTGCTTTCAGCAGTTCTGGGATTGACATGGCAAGGAGGTCCTGATCCCTCGGGTCGGTGATTGACAATTGTCGATTCGTTTCGGTGAACTTGACGAGCTTGCCCTGGTCGGAACGTGGTCCATTATTAGTAGGCCTTTTTCACTGCCGCCGCAACCGATATTGCAAGCTCACAAGGCATCCCCTGATTCCCATCTCGCCCACCACGTCGCAAATCGCGTCGAACCCCGCCCGGTAGGTCAGCATCGGGTCCAAGAAGCATGTGGTCCCGGTCTTCAGCATCTCTGCCATTGTCAGGCGTGCTGCCCGAACACCATCATCACCTTGGAAAGATGCTTCCAGTGGCCAGATTGCGTCGCATAGCCAGTTGTGCAATGGCAGATCCTCTGCCAGTCCTCGGAGGAGAGACTGAACGAGGTGAGCATGGGTGTTGATTAATCCTGGAATGATGATCTTCCCATCGCAATCAATTACTTCTGTCTGGGCGGGTAACTCATCCGGAAACGGGCACTTTCCGACCGTTGTAATGCGGTCGGCATCGACGCGGATGTAGCCATCGAGGATGATCTCACGTCGTTCGTTGACCGTGATGATCGTGGCGTTGTAGAATAACGTACATTTGGCAGGAGCCGCTATCGTACACATGATGAGCGCGCAAACGACCGGATCTTTTCTCTTCTCTACTGGTGAACGAAAATACAGGTATATAAACTCCAAGTTTCCAAACATGTGAAGGTTTTCCCAGCTTGCGTAGGTCAGACGCAATCGCTCGGGTTTCCCCAGAATCTCGGCCGACGCCAAGCCATCTCGCTTGCTTATCAGTCCCCATGGGCCCTTGATAACTTAGCGTGGCTGGGGTGCATGATACAGTCAGAGAAGATATGATGCAAAAGATAGAGCTATCTGTATGTGATTGTTTTGCCCTGGTCGACGATGTGGTATATATCGGACGCGATCGACGCCCCGTCACGCCGACGAGGTCACAGACAATGCTAGCGCAGCCAACAGCCGAAATCCAGGTTCTCTTGATCCCCGCTGACGGTCATGGATGCGACACGGAAGTTGCCGGAGAAGGAACGGTCCGAGATGCCGGTCACTTCTTTTCTTGACACATTCGATGCGGGGGACAGGGAGTCACACATCCTCGAGATTGCGCCCGCGGCCGAGACCCGATTGCAATACCTTCGCCGTTACTTTACGAGCTGGGATGGATGGATTGGCAACTACGTACGTGAAATGAGACAGGTCGATCGGATATTCGAAACTAACGTCGTCACGACAAGGACTATGCATATCTGGTGACTCCGAACATCTGGCCGCTGAACCAAAAATACAAGGATTACCAAGCGCCCTTCTACGGGTTGAACGACGAGGTACCAATTCTTCTGACTATTATTCTGGGGCTGCAGCATGCTTTGACGATGATTGGATCGGTGGTATCACCGCCTCTCGCCATTGCCAGCGGTGCATTTTATCTTGATGCGGAGAAAAGCCAGTACCTTGTTTCCGCGGCTTTTATCACGACTGGCATTGCAACCGCACTCCAGGTCACTCGGGTGCACTTGACAAAGACTCCTTTCTACATTGGAACTGGTCTCTTGTCTGTGGTCGCCCCGACATTTGATGTGTTGGCGATTGCATTTAGCTACGCAGAAATGCGCTATGCGAATGGGACTTGTCCTACTTCATCCGATGGCTCTAAACTTCCATGCCCTGATGCTTGGGGCGCCATGCTGGGCACGATTCTGTGCACTGTTTGGATTCAAATCCTGTTGTCGTTTGTGCCACCGAAGACTCTCAATCGGATTTTCCCGAAGCTCGTCACGGGAACCCTTCTACTACTGGTCGGGGTGTACCTGATATCCAGTGGGATGGAAAACTGGGGTGGCAGCTCCAACTGCGACGGCGGATCTGGATACTATGCACTGTGTCCCAACACTGCCGCTCCAAAGCCCTTACCTTGGTAAGATACTACATTTGGTAACCAAAGGACCTCACCGGCTTACATGAGAAACCAGGGGAGATCCGAAACTCATTGGCCTTGGCTTCAGTGTTTTTATCACGATCATTTTTGTTGAGCTCTTTGGATCACCACTCATGCGGTCCGCGTCGGTCGTCTTTGGCTTGGCCGTGGGATGCACAATATCTGGGGCCACCGGATACTGGTCGCGTGAGAATATCGACGCAGCCCCTGTCGCAACCTTCCTCTGGGTCGAGACTTTCAAACTGTCGGTAGATGGTGCATTGGCTTTACCGCTTCTGATTATGTTTATCTGTGAGGCTGTCAGCTGCATGCCTGATATCCTGGCCACTGCCGAAATCTCGGGAGTGGACATCGACGGCATCGAATTCAATAGCCGAATTCAAGGCGGAATTCTGTGCGACGGCGTGGGCAGCCTGGTCAGTGCCTTGGGGACTGGCTTGCCAATGGTCAGTCAAGCTGGAAACAACGGAGTCATCTCTTTGACGGGATGTGCGGTGTGTATTTTTTTCCCTCCTCAAATGGGTAAATTCTGGCTTTTGCTAATTCAAGACCCCCTACAGAGCCGCCGAGCGGGCTGGTGCGCCGCCGCCTTTCTGATTCTCATGGGCATCTTCGGAAAGTTCGGAGCAGTCTTTGGATCCATGCCTCCGTCTGTTCTGGGGGGAATGCAGGTCTTCTTGTATAGCACTATTGTTGTGGCGGGCATGAAGGTACTCAGCTTGGTTGAGTTTACTCGGCGGAACCGCTTCATCCTGACTGCTGCCCTTGGCATTGGGTTTATGGATATTGTCTCTCCGCGCTGGTTTGCTAAGATCCTCGCATATGAAGGGTCGAATGTACGACTGCAAGGCTTTGAGCAGGGAATCAATCTCATGGTGGAAACTCCTTTCATTATCGCGGCAGTGGTCGGGGTAGTTCTGAATTTCGTTCTTCCTTACGATGGGAGCAAGAAGGTGGGGCGAGTGGAAGAGCGTGATGGCCGGCCGGCCCTTCCTACTTGACAAGTACAGGGCCACTATTCAACAACACACAGTACTCAATCATAATATCTGCTACGCATTCCTTTTTCTTTATCTTTTTCAGATCAGGTCCACTACGCATAATACCGCCTTCGTCCTCGTCGGTAACCGTATGTTGCGTTCTGGCATTGGGCTAAGCCAGAGGCGGGCCGTGAGACGGACCGTGTGGGCGCGCTTCTCGTTGCCGGCGGGCGGGGGACGGTCCGTGGAAGATGAGTTACCCTGGCCCAAACTACTTATATCGATTGAGCTGCTCCAGTGTGGACTTTAAAAAAACCCTTCTCTCCCAACCTATTCATCAGTTCATAATGGACAAGAATCAGCGCATTGTAATTGTTGGAGCTGGCGTCTTCGGTCTTGGGACGGCCTTGACGCTGAAGGAGGAGGGCTATACTTCCGTCACAGTCCTTGATCGGTCTATGCCACCCGTCCCAGACGGGTCTAGCAACGACATTTCCCGTGTGATTCGGTTCGACTATGGCGATGCTGTGTACGCAGCGATCGCCAAGGAAGCGTACGACTTGTGGAAGACTCCTGAGTTCAGCGATGCTTTCTACACCACCCCATGCCTGTGGGTATGCCAGGAAGGCAGTCCCGAACAGCCCGTGCAGCCCCTCGCTCAGGAGTACAGCGCGAAAACAAAGCGGGTTCTCACTGAGATGGGCCAACCATGGCATGCCGTGACAAGCGTGGAAGCGGCCAAGGAACGATTCCCCGAGCTCACTGGACGCCTGGCCACTCCCGGCTTCGATGGCTTCTACAACACATCCGCTGGATGGGCCGACGCTGGCAAGGCCATGAGCCGGCTAGCATCCCGCTGTATCCAAGCCGGAGTATCTTTCTTGACGGGTCCCAATGGGCAGGTCACCGAGTTTGAAAAGACTACCGACGGCACCATTAAGCGGGTCTGCACCGCCGATGGCGGCAAGGTGGAAGGCGACAAGTTCATCGTGGCCACAGGTGCGTGGACCGCCAGTCTGGTACCAGCATGGAATTCGATGCTCGCAGCCGGCCAGATTGTTGGCTATCTTCGACTCACTCCCGAGGAAGCCGTCCAGCTGAAGAACATGCCCATTTACTTCAACTTCTCCACCGGCTTCTTCTGTTTCCCACCCCACGATGGCACGGGATATCTGAAAGTGGCTGTCCATGGCTTTGGGTACACAAGGGCCACCGAGAAAGCCAACCTGTCGTCTCCACCAGCCAACTCTGTTGCGGCGCGAGCCAACTTCGTCCCCGCTGAGGGTTTGAAGAGAATGGAAGCTGGTCTGAAGGATCTTTTCCCGCAACTCGCTTCCCGCGGCTTCGCGCGGACGGGACTCTGCTGGTACAACGATACACCCGCGGGAGACTTCATTGTAGATTACCACCCCGAACACAAGAACCTTTTCATTGCGACAGGTGGAAGTGGACAGTAAGGCGAGAGAATCCCCCAGCCGAGGATGATCAATCTGACGTATTATTCAGTGCATTCAAGTTCCTCCCCGTGATCGGCAAGTACATCGTCAGAGGCTTCGAGCGCAACCTTTCGCGGGATCTCCTCGACAAGTGGAAGTTCCCCACCCAATTCCGCGAGCGTTTCCAGAGCGAGGTCTTTGGTGGCGACGGCAGCCGTGGCGGTCCCGAGCGCCGGGAGCTGACCTCCGAGGAGCGAAACACTTTTGACGCTGCTTTGGCAGCCTCCGCCAGACAGAGCAAGATTTAATTAGAGACTCCTTGCCCTCCCCTAGATGAATATTCCAGCACACCAACGATTCATGATATTGCATAGTCCATAGCCGCAATTGTTCTGAGTTCCATGTATGGAAACCATTGGCCATGACGGTTCTCACGAGAATCAGTTATTTTCACATTGCTCTGCTGAGTCCCTCGGCGTATTTTCCGTGGCACTTGTGGCCGAGTGAGAACCCACGGAGAGTCCAGAGTCGTCAATCCCGCGTTTCTCAAAGGTGTTCAGACAAAAAGTCTCCAAAAACCATCCAATCAGGAATATCCGGAACTCCTAATCCTGGAGCATGACTTCCAGCTCGGTCGGGGAAGTCCCACTCGGAAATTGGTTCATCGTTTCCCAATTGCGATCCTAGTTCGCCGAGAACTGGGCCACTGTGCGAAGGAGCAGCCGCGCTGCCCGGACTCTCCAAGTCCACGGGTGCATGGAGATCGCCTTGGCGCGTTGATCTTCCGGTCGGGTGTTTTGGTGTCTTCCGTTTCTTCCGTGTCAGTGCCGGGGAAGGGGCCTCCGTGGCTGCAAGCGGGCTGGATGAAGAAGCAAAATCCAAGATATCCCACATCAAGGCCTCGTCATCAACGGACATTCGAGGCAGGTTCGAGGGTGTCGGCATGCTCGACAGGGCTCCCGAGAACCCGTCTTGATTGTAAAACAGAGAGCCATGATGATTGCGTCGAGCAGCTAGTTCGTTAATTCGGAATACCTAGATTTAAAACATTAGAAAGGCATCAATAATTGTCAGCAATGGGAATCTACCAATACACCCATATTTTCCCAGTAAGACGATAGTTCAGTAATGAAGTCAACAAGAACTCGAAATTCTCCATTGAGAAGGAGTGCGATCTGCGGGTTTTTATTCCCCGTATGCTCAAGTTGGATCGTGGCTGCAATCGCAGCCAGATATCCAAAAAACGGATCGTAGACACGCAGTTCCACTTCTTTCATTTCCTTGATGAATCTTGCGATCCATCGAGAGTGAAGCAACGATGTCTCGAACGACTTCTGCAGAAAGGTTGCTGACATGTTCTCATTCAGATGACGAAGCTTGACCATGGTGACGAAGGGGTGATGAAGTAGGCATTGAATGGAGTGGAAAAGAAACTGCACACAAAGCCAAGTCGACAAATATGGCCGAGACAGGGGCTCGTGGCGAGCACGTCGCTTGAAATCAACGTTCATGTAACGGTGATTGTCTGCAAATTGGGTCTCAAACTGCATCCACTCTGACTCAAGAATTGCAAGTGCCGATCCGGTCTGCCAAGGGGGCAGGATGTTTGTTGGGAAGGGCTCGAACACCCACTCCGTTGCCTTGCCCCATAATTCGTATAGTCTAAGGAGACACACCATGATGCCTTGATCGACATTGTGCCCCTGTTGCATCGATTTCTCATGCAGTGTTGCCATCGCGGGGGAATTATCCGGGGGTGAAGGGAAACATAAGGTGAAGTGTTTGTCTGAAAGGCACAGGGAATAGTTTCGCGACGCGTTGTAAGTGCGATCAAGCATGAAAAAGGCCCAAGTGATTCGCCTTCTAGTCTCTGCCTCAGACCGGGTGAATGAAGAGAGATTTCTGCCCTGGTTGAACCCAAAGGATTGAAGGGTCCGCAGACCAAGGGCAACAGATGCACATCCACGGTGAGCATTCCCACCGGCAAAATCCAATTGCGCCACTAGAAATGTGCCTTGTAGGAAAGAGAGACCCATCTTGCCATTCTGGTATTGTGCTGACAGGATTTTCCAGGCTCGCTCCGCACAAAACTTACCAGTCGGTATATCGCAGTCGGGCGTGCCTGGCGAGTTAACGGTGAGGCGCCGAGTAAGGCCGACCAAAGAGAAGGCGGTCTCTGATGGCAAGCATCGTGCGTTCTGCCGAAGCCAGTCTTCAGCAAAGACGCAGTATGGCTGGTCATGAAACTTGTCCAGATAGACCTCGACTTCGGTTTGGATCAACGAGGTGGATAGCGGATAGCTACAGGGTGTCGGTTATGTCTTCCCTTTATTTTGGCTGATACAGATCCCAAAACGCACCATGATGACAAATCCTCTTTCGCTGTTGCAATTTCACTTAGGCTGTGTGCTTCATCTAGTTCAGCGTGGGTCTGATGGGCGGCGGTGGGTAACCCATTCATCACTGCAGCCAATGTATCGACCGGTGGTAAACGATCTCTGAAAGACACCAATATAGAAATCAGCCATCTTTAACTAATACTTGATGTGAAACATGAGGAATCAAATCTAACCGAAGCAAGGTAGATATTTCCTCCAGCTTCTGTTCTATATGCCGAGCCCGTTGCCCCGAAGAAACATCGAAATTATTTCCCTTCATGTTCTCATGTCACCATGGCAGCTACGCCTGTGGACACAGGAGGACTGAGGTAAGAACGTACCTCGCCTCCATCTACATTGAGGCCGTCGCTATTCGTGGATGTCCCACGCCCGCGGATGCGATTCGGCGGTTCCTGCGACTCGTATGTGCACTGCTGTCCTAGCCGATGGCATAGCGAACATTTTGGTTTCTCACCAGGGCAACGAGCCTTTTTGCGACTGAATGGTTGAACGACATCTTAGCTTTCAAATTCTCCACACCCTGTAATCGCGTGCTGCTTAGCGGGCGTTACACTTACCGACAAGGACCGCATGCTTGACGCGTACGTTTGACAGAGACTTTGTGAATTGAATAATTGTCATTCGGAGTGTTCATCGCATCGTACTCGGGCGCGAATTAGCTGCGACGCTGTTAAATCGGTGTCGCGAAGAGGAGATGACGCAAGCTGGAGAGCTCGACGGGCAGGAAAAATTGGATTGGAATCGGGGCAAATCTGACGAACCAAATGGCTCATGTGAACTACTCCGCCTACCGGCCAAACCCCGCGGACGTAGAAGGGTGAAGAGGGACAGATTCGGCGGCCATCGTGGGTCTTTAGCTCCACCCAGCAGCTGCTTCGGCGTGCGGGGTACACGGCCGACCGAGAACGGCGGAGCAAGAGATATGAAGAAGCATAATCGCTGGATGGACATGAAAAAAAAGTCTTGAAGTTATTAGTTCATTGTTTTGGGATTTCCCCGGATAATCAAACATCCCGGGTGCGCTAACCGTTTCAACAGACGATAAGCTCGAGCAGAATGACTCGCCGGCAAGAATGCCAAAAGAATTTACCCCTGCTGGGTGAGCGGAAGGAGATTCCCGATTCAGGAATACCTTCCTCCACGTTCCATAAGTCTGACCCGGTAGCTAGCTACTTATTTACGGTCTATGGTATTGACATGTCGGCAGCCACCGTCCCAGGTCTTGCCAAGGTTGGTCTTATGCTCCGGGCCACACGAAAGAGGAGCTTTGACGGGTACTAGGAGTCGACATAGGTGCCTAGCTAGGAGACAATATTTAGTTAACGGGTTGGACAGACAATGACTATCTAGGATTTGTTTGGCTCTCCCGCTATTTTCATATGTTTGGTTCTTATATTTCCAAAGCACTTTGAATTGTTGCTTTCCAATATATACATATGAAACGACATTAAATTAACCAGGATACTTAGTACCCATTGGTGGGGAAATCTGTACACCGATATTGATACCAAGACGATTGATGGATTCTACAACACTCGTATCATGATGTGGAGAACTTACATCACAGCGATGATTGTGACTTTCGAAAATTTGATACAATCAATAATTTGCACTACACTCTTACCTGTCTGTTCTGGATTCACCATCAAGATGAGAAATCTACCCCTGATGAGACGAGGAGACCTTGTCCGATATGCACCGACTCGCGGAATCGGTGGCGATAGGCTCTGCGACCACGTTAGATCGGCGGGAGAATTGGACCGTGCCACAAAAGCTGGAGAAACGCCACGCGGTCGGAGAGAAACGAGAGAGAAACGAACTACGAATGCATACTGCCGACAGTTACCTAATGAGCCAACAAAACAACGGTCGGGGTGCTCATGTGACCGGCTCCGGGGGGCACATGACGCGGTGCAAGTGCAGATGAGTCACGAGATGCCAGCCACTTGGAGTCAAATTGGAGTAGCAAAATGAGATCTCGAAGCTCTGTTCACACCCTTTAACAAAGAAGTGAATTTTGGCTTAAAATGGGATGCATGCTCTAGGTCTGAATTGGGCTCAGTCGAACCCATACTGTGTGCGAACTGTATCGGGGCGGGGCTTGTTTCTTATATTGCAATCTCGTAGCTGGCAGTGTACGAATATTGCATTTTTGCCCCGTGCTAGTAGGGCAATATAAAATCTGATTAGATCTCTGTCGGGAGGTAAATAGTCATTTTATTGGTGTTTTACCAAATGGGATCCAAGACACTTTTGGAGCATGCATGAATCTTGCACTGCTGACCTTGCGTTGTAGCACACGCAGCATTCTGTCCCAAGAAGGTGCCTGGAATCTTGTCACCGCCTATCGAAGTGGATGACGAAAACAATCGGTCGGAAGATGACCGAGAGGGTTCATTATAACTCCGCTCCGTACTACCCGCTCGGTGCCTAGGTTTACATACACTGCATCTTCGGGAGTGGACGGCAGGCTAGAATCGCGGCGACCAAGGGAAAGTTTGAACGCAAAAGCCAAAATAATTGCGAGGCGAGGGGCGCAAGCTTTGTTTGCTAAGGCAGGCTGTCGCCTAATACATCTAGTGCTACAATCTATCTACTGTTACATTTCCAGATAAAATGATGAAGCGCGGGGGTAAATAAGAATCTGGGGTGTGGGCGTTAAGAAAAATGACTCGACACTTCATTGCCTCTTTTCCGCATCAACTGCCGGGGTTTCAAATTCGACTGGGCTGCTTATCATGCGGCCGACAAGCGCAAGGCATCTGCGGTATTGCGAGCCGACAAGACCGGTGTGGCGTATACCAGCGCCGGTCGCAAGAACCGTTCACCGTGGGCGCTGGGCGCCATCTTGGCCCGGTCCCGGTCCTCACGGTCCTGATTTAGAAACTCAAGCCGTTAGCGCCCATCCCAATTCAGTCTGAATCCCGATCCTGTGATCGGTAGATGTCCTGATACTCCCGTCGCACCCACCATTAGTCGGGCCATCTTGATGATAGCAATCATGGAGGCAATAATGATAGTTGTATGGTAGAGAAATATATATGAAGCTTTTTCTCAACCCCAGATTGGAGATAGGTCAACAAGATCAAAATTTCTTATATCCTTTTGTCAGAACAGTCTAAATTCCCCTCTCCCGCAATCGACATGTCTGCGATATTGAAGAGCGACTTAGGCTTCGAAGAAGCTGCAGGTGTCAAGTCCTCCAAGGACGAGAGCTCCCCTTTGACGGCCCTCCCCCTCTCATGGTACACCGCACCTGAAATTTACGAGCTCGAACGACGAGCTGTCTTCTCCCGCAATTGGCTTCTGACCACACACTCTCTGCGCTTCTCCAAAACTGGTGATTGGCTACGGTATAACGTCGCTGGCTTCAGTTTCATTCTGGTTCGCAACAAAGAGGGCGCCGTTAATGCATTCCACAACGTCTGCCGCCATCGTGCATTTCCGGTCGTCACCGAAGACGGTGGTACTTCGAGGATCTTCTCCTGCAAATATCACGGCTGGTCATATGGCTTGAATGGCAAGCTCGCTAAAGCACCCGGCTACCAGGATCTTGAAGGATTCGACAAGAGCAAGAATGGTCTTCTTCCTATCCACGTTCACACGGATGTCAATGGTTTCATTTGGGTGAATTTGGACGGCTCGGAGAAGCCTGAGATCTCCTGGGAGGATGAATCCAAGGGCATTGATCCGCAGTCCCGGTTCCAGGCTTTTAACTTTGAGGACTACACTTTCAACCATACATGGGAGATGGATGGCGAATACAACTGGAAGATCCTGGCTGATAAATATAACGAACGCCACAACGGCCAGACGCCACGCCTCGACGTTCCCTGCGGGGCCGGTTTGAGTTCCGACTCTGATGAGAATACTCAGAGCGGAAGTATCATTCACGAACCAAATACCACCCCAGCACAGCATGGCCTGAAGATTGCCAGTACCTACTACTTTCCTAATGCCACCATGACAGTATCACCAAATGTCTTCGTTATGCAGCGACTTGTACCAACCGCTCCCACCAGCTGCTCTATGCGATTCGAAGTTTACCGCAATAAAAACGCCACTGACGAGGATTTTGAATTGGTCAATTCCATGCTCAAGCGGATTGTGTCGGAAGACAAGACTCTCGGTGTCAACATTCAGCAGAACCTTAACACTAGCGGTGTCATCAACGGCGAGCCTCACCCCAGGTTGGAGGATAGCCCTCTTAATTTCCAGACGGTGGTGAAGGACATTGTTATCGATTTCCACAAGCGCGAGGAGGAGGTCGGCCATGAGATCTGGCCTTCACGACAGACTCTGCCATCCGAGGCTAAGACTAGCCAGGACGATATTGATTTCTGCTCGAAGCTGCAGAATCAAAGCCAGGCAAATGCTGACTGCTCCAGTCAAGTGGGTGGCTGTCGCGGTGGCGTGGCGTGCCAGTCTGGCAATGAAGCTTTGGCGTATTGATCTTCCCTTGGCTTCATTCAATATTTGCTTACATTTTAGCCTGATGATATTTACGATTTCTGCATTCTGATGAATTACTCCTACGTCAGATTATGATTAATTTTAGCTATATTATTTTTATTTTGCCGACAGAATCTATTTGCATCTGTTCAAGCGCAAGCGTTGTTCCCTGGAGGCGTAATTCGAATCGAGCAGATACCCCGACACCCATATCAACTCCAAAACTGATCGCCTGTGATAGGCCTATGAACAGTTGGGTTGCAGATCCGCGCCCAAAATATGGCGAAATTCAATGTCAACTATCAGCCCAAGAAGCGGCTCGCCTTTTCTCTTATTCCGATCATGGAGTTATCTCAGATAGTGTTCCGTGTGTGCGATAAGAGCCCAAACCAACGAATCTGCTGGCGTCACATAACCTTATTCTTATCAATAGAAGCAACAGCCAATTCTTTTCCATTATTCAGCCATTATCCGCATGCTGAGAGAGCTCTATTGGGACGATAAATGGTCTTTACCATGGATCTGCGACCGGGATCTTCAATAGAGGGGTTCTTTGGATGCAGGATACTTTTGCCTTTTTTAGCAAGATTTTAAGTTACATCACTAAACTTGGTGCCCACCCACGGACCAACCCCGACCATCACGATCGTGTCGACGTGGTTCTGACGCCGCACAGCAGGCCAGAGCCTATTCTGGAGCGAAAGGGCCGGGCCCCCTGCATAATCTAGAATACTAGTCGCTGGGTCTCCCCCGGCCGAGTGCCCACCATGTCTGGTTTGTCGGTCGCGGACAGGTCCTGTTTCCCCGCTCGTGTCGTGTTATCTTCTCCTCGTCATACCAAAACCCCCTCTCGCCCCCCATCATTTCCCGCTACTCCTGCAGCCGTCGCTTGTGATGGCAAGCTGGCCATTGTTCGTTGGATAAGAGTAACTCTCAGTCTACCGTTTTCGATCGATCTAGAAAACTGCACGCTTTTTGTTTCAACCCCAAAGTTCTCCTGGTCGTAGCCATCATATAATGCCACGTGAAGGCAATCGCGGAAGATTGCGCTCTCATGAGGCTTGTCTGAATTGCCGGTAGGTCACTAATTCCCATATTGCTACTCCATTTTCCATAATTCTGACGATTCACAGGAGGAAAAAAAACCCGTTGCCCCGCTGAGAAGCCAGCGTGTTCGAGCTGTGTTCGCCTGAACCAGCCCTGTCTGTATACAGCTGTGCCCAGAGGCTCGCGGAGTGGCCCTTCTGTAGGAGTGCACCTTTGAAGCATCCTAGAGTGAAATACATACTTACTATCCGACTAGGCTGACCGGCTCGCCTATCTGGAGGAGAAAGTCAACCTCATCTTGAACGGTGGCAGGTAAACATCCCTTGATACTCGCCTCGCTTCTCCAGAGGCTCTGACGCCTTCTTTAGATCAGTCCATCAGGATCAGAACCATGGCGGAAATAACGAAGCTCCTGACAGCGCCTACTCGGCAGCCTCATGTCCGTCTTCCGGCGATTTTGGACCCTCCCTCAATGACCCCTTTCTTCTCGGGTTGGGATTTGAGGACTCGAAAATAAATCCATCATCGAGGATCTCTCAGGCAGTTAACCTTTACTTTCAATACTGCCACAGGCAACCAATATGGTGCTTTGATCGCGAAGAGGTCAAGGACACGAGTTATATTTCGGAAGAGCTGGTCTGCAGTATTTTAACGCTCACTTCGCGCTTCTCGCAAGAGCGCGACGAGCTGCAGCATTACGGCGATAGCGCTCGAACTTTAGTCATGCTGCGGATCGCCAATGGTACCGTGGAGCTTGAAACGATAGAGAGCCTGTGCTTGCTTTCGTACTCTTCCTTCCTCGGTATGTATCGCCTCTTTCTTAGTGCCAAATTAAACCTAAAGCTAAAAGATATTTAGATGGAAATGCTCATCTCGGCCGCTTTCATCTCGGCCTTGCTCTTCAGCTTTGTCGGTCCGCAATGCTAGACCTTGACTCCACTTATGGTATCGAATGCCCGGCTGCTGAAAGGAAGAAAAGACTCTTCTGGAGTCTTCAGTGCCTTGAGCAGGCATATGGCCAAATCAATGGCATTCTTGGTGTGCCAGCAGAAGTTTTACGCTCCTTTTACGTTTCGACAGGTGATGATAAGGAGCTTCTAAGGAAGCTTGACACTAGGCCACCGCCACTGCCAAACGATGAGGTTGGATGCTCGGGCGCAGATGCCCTTGGAATTTGGAATTTGGCACTACATTTCGGATGGGTTTGGAGTAGGGTCAGATCATATGTTTTTGAGTGCGCGCAAAGCCGATTGAAAGAGCCGTGGAGGCATGACTCGATGTATGCGATGGTACTTTCCGACCTCACCGAGCTCGAGAACAAGCTTTCACTATGTCATCGATACGACTCGGTTAAATTTTATGAACGCAGAGCCGAGGAGCTCAGAATGAGTAGAGAATACTGGGCTCCATGGCTCAAGCTGCAGTTCACCTATCATTGCATCCTGACGGTCCTCAATCATCCATTCCTCTATATTGTGGCATCTCAATACAACCACAATTTGACGATCCCGAACACTTTCTGGAGACGATCATCTGAGCTTGTCCTTTTACATGCGACCTGGATTGTCCGACTCATCGACATGGTAACAGAAAAGAAGATGCGACTAATTGATCCATTCTTTGGCCATGCAGCCGCCATTGCCGCTACCGTACATCTTTACTATTGTTGTGCCACTGACCCAAGATTGAAGTTCAAATCAAAAACAGATTTTGCAAAATGCAGAAGATTCTTGAAAAGCTTTGTGTCATTCTCCCCTGCTTGTGAAACTCTGGTATGTCGTGTGTTGCACACCAAGAAATTCTCAAACTAACAAAATCAGGACCAAACGCTGGACAAAATGACTCGCATTGCATCCGGCTCGGAGAAAGTGGATTTTGACTGGGAACCATCGAAGATTCATCTCAGTATTCCTCTGATGTGGGAGCTTCTACAAATAAACTGCACACCAACCTCACCAGAGACTTCCGCTGCCGGCTTACTGCACCCTTCACTCAATCCTGCGGTCTTCCCGGAAGATATTGACAACCCATCTTCCACTCTTGAGATCATCGTCGCCATGTCACCAGAAATCACAGTCAATACCGCCGATGGAGGATCCGCCGCGCATGTGCCACCGAGTTTACCTAGGATCTCTACAGCTACAGCTACAGCTACAACTACAGCGCCAGCATCACCGGCAAGTACGGCACCGGGAGACAAATTAGTCGCACCTGCAGACAGTCTGATGGCCAATACTCCTTGGCTATGGGCTGATCCGTCACAATTTATTGATATGGATAATCTTGGCTATCCCGAGTCGGAATCTACCCTCGGAAATATCGACGGGTTTTCCACTTGGTGGGATTTTGGCAACCTATAAGAGTATAATATTCATTCATCTCTATTCCTCAATTGACGAGCATTCCAGGTCCACAAATGATCCCCAGGGTCTTGCGGGCCTTCCAGTCCCTGGGAATAATACACCAGCTTCTTTCTAACCGAAGCAACCCCCTAACAAGTCCCCAGATAACCCTCATGCGAACCAAATTGCCCCACTTTATGCCGCCCCGACAGTCTTCAACTTCTCCTGCAGTGCAGCAAAGTTCCTCTGCATCGCACTCTCGGTAAACTGAGCCCCGGTCACTATTGGATACTTTTTCAATGGCCCTTGGATCAATGTGTCCTTGCAGGGCTGGTTGAAGTATGCAATGCTGTACCGGTCCCCAAAATAATCCCAAGGCTCACACGGCGCCTTAACGCGGTGGAAAGTCGACTTAAACCGATCATCCGACCACGACATGAGCAAGTCCCCAATGTTGCAAACGATTTCCCCAGTCCTCGCCTCCACCTTGGTCCATTCGTCCCCAATGCCAAATTCGGTAACCGATTCGCGGCCCGGGCATATTTCGAGCCCACTTTGCCCTTCTTTCTGAAAAAGTAGAGTCAGAAAGTCCCAATCAGCATGTGCCCCTGCGCGATGATACACTTTCCCGTCGGCTTCCTCCGGCAGCGCGAAGTAATGAAGTAGCCGCATGGTGGTTTGAGAGTCCGGGCGCGCGACGTCGTGACACTTGATAAAAAACTCATCAGGGAATCCCAGGCCTCGAGCGAAACACCGCATTAGACATTCCGATATCTTCTGCACCCGATGCATAAATTCCAGGGAGGTAGTTCGAAACCCGGGGAGATGCTCGTCTGCTACCCATAACCCCTTCATGCTGTCTCCGAACTGAAGTTGATAAGATTCTTTGCTGTCCGGCTTTCCGGTGGATGGTCGAATTTGTGAGTTTCTCTCCCATCCCACGTTGTTGGAATTCCATGGCACGGTCGCTTTGGCGTCGCTGGGTAGGTCAAAGAAGCTCTTGGACGTCATGAAAATAGCCTCAATATCTTCCTTGGAGATTCCATGATCCACCAGGGTGAAGAAGCCAACATTTTCAGCGGCGTCTATAAGCTCTGCTGTGATTTTGTCGATCCGGCTCTCAAAGTCCGATAAGGATATTTGAGGAATAACGCGGTCGACGTATCGTGTTTGAGCCATCGTTCTCGCTCTTGTTAACCAAGCGTAGGTGACGATACTTTGATTTGTGTATAGTGATCGTCTGGCACCGCGGGGCGTTGTTTGCGACAAATATATATAGTTGTTGGTCGCGGACTGGCGTGTTCCCCACATTACTTATCTCCAAGCTCGGCCGACCACCTCGGCCGAGCTCCCGAATTTTTCAGGTCAAGAGTCCGGTATTGCCTGCGACCCTCTCAATGCCTAATGGCCTTCCTCCCCAGTAATACGATGCTAGTTGCCAGGTACCTAACAGCTTCCACAATTTGGCCATATGCCGCCCACGCTATCCAAATCAAAGATACTACAAGCCAGATAGCGATCTCACCTCCGCGAGGGGTCCAATATACATACTCAGCCTTACATTACTCCATATGATGTTGCGGGTCCTCCATTATAGTCACCAGTAAAAGGCCCATGGGGCCATTCTTGATGGCATTCCGTTATGTAGAACACTCGGTCGGCCGCCCGGCATGCCAGGTCAGAAGGATGTAAAGAATGTCTGCAAGTGCATGGAAGGGGAAAACGACAAAGGGATTTTTGTATAATTTCCGGGGGCGACAACCTCCTATACCGGACACGAATAGAAAAACCACTTTTTGATAAACGGTCAACTTCGCGGTTCGGGAGAAAATCCCAGAATTGTGACAAGCCGAAGGCTCTTACCTTATGGAGTTAGCACGGGGGCAGCGGAGCGAACCCGGGAGGGACCAAGTTCAGATTCTTGCCAACACCAAAAAAACCCCATCCTTCTGTGTACTGGTCGCTCCTACCGAGCCTGCTAAGCCCGAATGCATGGCCATTGAGCCGCGGTGAACGAGCACACTTTCCCGAACACGATTCCTGACATCGGATTTCCCCAGCTATTTCCTTGGTTTAGCCCTACCCGATTTTCGGAGGGAAAGCCGAGAATACTCAACTCATTGTGTTTCCACTCCCGAGTTAGCTCGATCTAGCCATAGGGTGTCCTATCTTGGCAAGAGTGCGATGCGAGGGAGGAGCCATGCCTCATGAACGTCGTGACTCCCTGACCAAGGGAGAAAAAACTCTCCATGATCAATCCAACCTTCTTCCCAAGAGACAATTAATCTTCTGCCTGTGTATCGTGTCCATTGCACAGCTTATCTCCTTTATGGATCAAAATGGCATCTCTACTGCTTTACCCACGATTGCTATTGATCTCAACGCCCGCAACACCATTTCCTGGGCTGGAACGGCCTCGCTTCTCGCGAACACCACCTTTCAGATGCTCTACGGCCGATTATCTGATATATTTGGCCGGAAAACTATCTTTGTCTCTGCCATCCTGCTACTTGCCATCGGTGACCTAGTATGTGGCTTCAGCACCAATGCGACCATGTTTTATGTTTTTCGTGGCGTTGCTGGAATTGGCAGCGGTGGGATCACGAACCTGGCCATGATAATTGTTTCGGATGTCGTTACACTTGAACAGAGAGGGAAGTATCAGGGAATCATTGGAAGTATGATTGGTCTTGGCAGCGTAACGGGCCCCTTTCTTGCCGCTGGCTTTGTATCACGAGGAACGTGGCGGGGCCTTTTCTGGATGCTCGCGCCCATGGGTGCTCTGAATGCATTATTGGCAGCCTGTTGTCTGCCCTCCAAAAAGTCCGTGACAACATTCCAAGAGGGCATGAAGAAAGTTGATTACTTCGGAGTACTTACATCGTCGGTCGGGACAATATTTTTGCTCATTCCCATCTCAGGGGGCGGTGCATATTTCCCATGGAATTCAGCTCTAGTGATCAGCATGCTCGCCATAGGCACCGTTTCGTTGGTGCTTTTTGTTCTTGTCGAATGGAAATTAGCGAAAATCCCGATGATGCCAGGTAAGTCCAGGACTCTGACTCGATGGAACATCCGAACTAACAATCACAGTCTCAATGTACCGCAACCCGGCGATCGTCATCTTACTGACCCAAAGCTTCGTACTTGGGGCCGTCTATCAATCGGCGGTATACTATATTCCACTCTATTTACAAAATGCGCATCAGTATTCCGCCATCGTCTCCGCCGCTATCTTCGCTCCCTTGGCTGGTATTCAAGCGGTGATGTCCACGCTCTCTGGCCTTTGGATCACCAGATTCAAAAATTATGGGTTTGTCATTCGGTTTGGCTTTGGGATGTGGACACTGTAAGATCCCACTATCTCTGACAACAAACAATTCACTTACCAACGACATTGTTTTAGTGGCACCGGACTGGCATTGATCTATGGAAGGCAAACATCCCCAGCTGTCTTGGTAGTAATCCACCTGGTCGCGGGCATTGGCATCGGCTGTGTGTTTCAACCTATGCTAGTCGCTCTGCAAGCTCACTCGACAAAGGCGAGGAGAGCAGTCATAATTTCGAATCGTAACTTTAACCGCAGTGCGGGCGGTGCATGTGGTCTTGCGATCTCAGCTGCAGTCTTACAAGCACGACTCCGGGCGACTTTGCCCGCCGACTACAGTTATATGGTGGATTCCACGTACGCATTACCCAAACTTGACGGTGCAACCCCCTCTGCTGTGCTAGATGCATATATGGCTGCTAGCCATACAGTGTTCATCGTGCAATTGCCTCTAATTGCATTATGCTTTGTGGGATCAATGTTCGTCAAGGACAGGGGCTTAGCGCCAAAGGATTAGCGGCCACCGGCTGCGGTGTCTGATAATATGAATCAGGAAGTCGAATGCGAAGTGTTTCAGGGCTGGAATGCGCCGGGAACCGCTGAAGCGCAGGATTTCGGGCTTGTTACCCGCAACGTCAGTCCAAAATGAGGTGGACACAAGTCGAAAAAACATAATACCATATAGCAATAGAAGTTTAAATTTCCGGCCGCGTCTTTGCTTATCAGCCTTGCGCTATCCTCATCAACTCGCACAGAGAAGCGATCTGCTAGTTGGTGAGCCTTCGGCCGAGGTATCGGACGATTCTCCGTAGAACCGGGGAAGAATAACATCAATGTGATTGAATATAATTGTAATCTTCTAATTGATTCTTTCGTCGGCTTATTTGTTCATAGAAATGCATGGGCTGAGTAAAATGAGTAGTAGTATGTCTAAGATAAGAAGCGCGAGATTGCTGTGTAATCCTGTGAAAGCGGCTGGTCGCCAACCTCCGAGGCTGCAGATAAGACAATCGCAGCCTCCACTCCGCGACTCCAACTCATCGGACTCGAAAGGAAAATGAGCAGCGGCATTCACCGAAAGCGTCTGGCGTGTGTCGAATGTACGCGTCGCAAAGTGAAATGTGACAAGATCCTCCCATGCCGCAACTGCGCCAGGAAAGGAACTCAATGCACTCGGCCGCGCGAGCGGGACTCTCCGAACCCGAGCGTGGGTCAACCCGAGGGACGAGCTGAGCGAGCTATACTGGCACGGCCGAGTACAGACGCCCTGGGAATCATTGAAAGGCTTCAGACGAGAATTTCACAGCTCGAATATGCGCTCAGAGAGGCCAACGAGTCAATAATCCGGTCGCGTTCGTCGGAGGTAGATACTCAATTACACGGCGCTTCCTTCTCCTCGACCGAATCAATCGCAGTCGAGCGATCACCGATTTCAGTGCAGCACTCTGCCCACACTGAGTCAGATGCTACTCCGAAAGAGGTGGAAGATGCCGCAACAATACTTGAATTCCTGGCCTGGGGCCGCCGCAAAGATCCTACTTACCAGGATGAGATTGTGAGGCGTAATAATCTCAATCACTCCCCTGGGGATGTTCCCGCGGAGGATGAATGGGAAGATATTCGCATGCCAGGACGCTCGGCTGCTGCCCTTTGCCAGGCGCTACTTCCGATGAAACATAAGGTCTATCAGCTGGCTAAATATCACTGCGAGTGCCTGCTTTGGTATCATGGAGCATTTCATGCCGCTACGTTCCTGCAAGAACTAGACGAGTTTTATGACAAGAAAGACGGTCAGGTGGAGGGCTCTGGCGTCAATCTACAATGGATCTCTTTTTTGTTCGCAGTCCTCACGGGATCAATGGCTTGTGCACCAAGTACCACTGCTCAGGCGTGGGGGTTTCGCGGTCGAGAGCGAGATACCTTGTCTAAGCGGTGGATGAAAGCTTCAATCGCATGTCTACATCAGGCTGACTATATGGCCAATCACTCTATCTACTCAGTTGAAGCCATCGCCTGCCTCACGATCTCAGCCCATATGCTTGGCCATTCGAATGGATTCTCGGTGCTTTTAGCGTCGGCTGTCCGGATCGCCCAAGGGATTGGGCTGCATCAACTTGATACCGATGATGATCATCAGTCCGTAACCTCGGTCAAGCAAGAGATCGGTCGCCGCATTTGGTGCCAACTATGCATCCAGGATTGGTTTTCTATCCCATTTAGCGAAAGCTATTTAATCCATCGCTCGTGTTTCACTACAGAAACTCCACAGAACTGTGACGATGATCTGAACACCCTCTCAGATGATCAGCCTACTGTGACGGGCTACTCACGCCTATTTTACAAAATTGCTGCTCTGATGCCAGACCTTCAGGACGATGTAACGTCTTGCAACACTCTCTACACACGGTACGAAAAGGTGCTTAAGTATGATCGCCGACTGCGCACCTTGGCCACCCAACACTTGCCATCCTACTTGCAAAACATTCCTTTGGATCCATCTTGGCCATGCTACGTGCCATGGGCCCGACGGAGCTTAGCCATCAGCTCCGCTCATAAGGTGATCATGATCCACAGGAAGTTTCTGAGTCTGAGCTTTGTCAATCCAATGTTTGAGTTTACCCGAAAAACGTGCGTGGCGGCATCAAGGACTATCATCAAAGAACAAAAGGAAGCTACACGGAATGGCGGGCCTATCCTATGGATACACCAGGCATTCAGCGTCACTGCAAGTGTAAGTCAACGAAACATATCCCCATCGTCACTCCACTCTTGGCTAACAGATCGAAGATAATTTTGTGTCTAGATATGTTCCATCAGCCGGTATCGGATCGCCAGTCTTCTGAGCATCGGCAGTTGATTGAAGATGGCATTGATATCCTTTCACATTGTGAGACGGACATGATTGCGCGGCGAGGTGTATCTCTTTTGCGAGCCATGCTCGAGGCGGAACAAAAGGGTCCCCGACCAAGGAGGGTTGGGGGGGAACTGCGAGAACCACGGCTCCTCCATGGAAGTTCTCTACAAGAAAATGGGTTGGACATCGCAGCGATCATTCAAACCTTTTATCGACATGATCGCGCAAGTGTCACCGGCGAATGCCGTGCAACCCTCCCAGGCCCGCCTGCTGCGAGACCTACGGGGCACAGCCATTGGCCTGATCTCACCAACGATATATCGGGAATGGCACCCAGGGTCGATCTCATGACGCCCTTAGGGGTTGATTATGCTGAGGGATTGGACGATATTTTCAACCTAGCAACAAATTATCTTAACTAGGTCAATTTGCAATCATAATGATACAGCAAAATCAAACATCGTGAACATCTCGCGGGCTGTGAGGATCGAGCTCGCATGCCTAGAATGCGCCGGTTTCAATTTCAATATCTGATTATGCATGGGGTATATCCGCAATAATTATATAAAATATATGTGCAGCGACAAAAGCGAGGGGCCCATAAGACAAGGCATGTAATTTCCCCATGGGCTGGATATCAACAAAAACAAAAAGGCTCCCGCATATTGAAATTTCGGATCGTTTCACTCCGTTTTTCGGACTTGCGTCACTGGTGCTTGATAGACGAGACGACCGTGGACAAGGTACTGGAAAACCGCGAAAATGACTACCACTCCAAAGACAAGAATGGACCAGTTCATGTTCACTGGTGTCGGGTTGGCAGCAGTGGGAAAGAAGGTGAAAATGATGGCGAAGCAGAGATAACCCACAGAAAACACGTTGATGGGCAATCCCAACCAACCGAGCGAGAAGCGAGAAGGCGGGATCCCACCGGGCTGGAAGCGAGCTCGAATAAAGGCACCGATCGACAGGATATACGTAGTGAACAGCGCAGCAATCATCACCGAGGCGATCGCATTGAAGGCAGCAGTGGAGCCGATGTTGATCAAGCTCAGCAGAAGGGTGATGATCGTCGAAACAAGCACCGAGGTGACGGGGATCTGAGTACGGCTGTTGACGTGAGCCAAGGCACGGGAGAAAGGGAGGGCGCTGTCGCGAGCAAAGGCAAAGGTCTGGCGGGAGGCAGTCGCTAGGATACCGATGGCGCTGCAGACTTCCATAACCAGAATAATGGCGGCGACACCGTTGGTGGCGGCGACGGAGCCGGTCGCATGGTGAACAGCAGGAATAAATGAGAAGCCGGTCGTCGTACTGAGCGCACTGGCGAGATCTCCCATGTTGTACAGCAGAGTGACAAGCATGATAAATCCCAGGCCACCATTGATTAGCGCCGTCGACACCATGCACCAGGGCACGACCAGAGCTGCATTTTGAACCTCCTCCGCTTTGGGACAGTCAGCACAGTGTCTATTGGAACTGCAATGTATCACTTACCCATATGAGTAGCAGCGTCGGGCCCGGCCCATGAGAAGATGGGGGTCAGCTGGCCCACTAGGCACGCAAGCCCCATACTGGACCAGCCACCATAGTTGGAGAACTCGGCCCACACTTCTGACGAAGGGGCCTGACCTGGCGACATCACCCACATTGGCACCAAAACTGCGACAAATCCAAAGATGTGGAGGCCAAGAATAACGCCCTCGAGCGGAGGCAGAAACTTGGCACCAAAGGTGTTGACCAAGGTTCCCACAGCGGCAATCGCCATTGTCAAAAGTGTTCCATGCCAGCGCTCAAAGACATAGACGTATCCCGTGGTGCCCGAATAGTTGAAGACGAGGAGTCCCTGGATCAGGGTACCGCAGAGGAAGCAAATACTGGCGAAGGCCGCTTGCCATCCCAGAACCGACAGCCACCCTAATAGCTGTCAGAAGACGTGTCCAGCGAAAATCGAAAAGCCATGTCGCCCTACCAGTCAAATAACTCAGGAAGCGTTGCCATTTCGGGGCAGCAAACTCGCTAACCCAGTGGTATTGCCCGCCGGAGGTCGGGGCACTAAGTATGAAAGCGTTAGCTCCAATCCTAAGCTCCGTCGGACCTAGTCCAAGACGTACATGGAAGATATCTCTGCCATAGAAATGACAGATGCGAAGAATCCGACAAACGACGCGAGATAGACATAGACCATGCCGGCCCGCCCGCCGTCGGTCAGGCCATATGTACTTGTGCTGCGCGAAAACGGGTTAATACAGCTGCGGCTGCGACCGGGACAAGCGAATCGTCTTACAGGAGAATTGACTCCCATGAGGCCATCAATGTGGTAGTAAATCCAAGGATCGAGTAGAAGCGGAAGTTTCGCTGTAGCGGGTCAGCCCGGCTCCTCTCATCCCCCGCATCCTCCACGACCAACCTTGAACTGCTGCGCCTTCCCCAGACGTTCCATATCCCGATCATCTTGGGAACTTCCGTCCAGGCCGACCTCGTGCGCCATAATCTCCTTGTCTCCGGGCATCTGCGGTGGTTTGTCTGCACGCGCACGCAGAAAGCCAAAAGCTCAAAAGCTCTAATGAAGAAAAGATGAAAAATTGAAGATCGGGGGAAAGGTGAGAGAGTTAGGGGGTTCCTTGCGACTCAGGCGACCACCGCCAATCACACGGCGCGAGAGACCGCATTCTTCTCGAAGTGGAGACACCGAAGTCTATCAGAATGTGACGAAAAAAGCTGCTCTCTTGGCAGCGCCAACGCCTCGACGCACCTCTGGGAACCCACGGCTATCGACTAGTGCCTCGGGGTTTTACTTCCCCGATAGAAGCCGGTGCTCGAATGCTGGTGCGCGGGTGAACTGCGTTTTCGACGATCACCCACAGGTTCCTGCGGAGCGCGACAAAGGGCGCCGTCCGCCGGCATGACCGTCCGTGGCCGACAGTGTGCCGCTGCTCGATATTGACGTGCATACACGACCCCTCTTTGCCCATCCTCGACGCAACAGCGCGGCGCAACCTGGCGTGATCAGCGAGGCATCGCACCTTTTTGGGCTCTCGGTCGCAGCAGGTGGAGAAACAGTCGATATTGGTCCTCTTGGGATAGTGGGCCCTACCGCCCGATGGTCTAGGCAAGGAGAGATGTTTAGAACAGCCCCCGCCCGTGGGGATTCCCTGGGATGTGTCTCGCCAAAGAGTCTGCGACCGTCAGGACGCATCTATTAAACTCACGTTTACGATCAGCCGAAGCATTGGCCCGTTGCTAGCACCGAGATAATGTCGCAGGTGTCTTAAGGGGAATAACAATTGTCTTGTCGTGGCAGCCCTCCATACTACCGTAATATTCAAAATCAGTTTTACCTCCGTTCTCTCTCACACTGTTTCCCACTACCCCATTCAAAGCGAATACCAAATTAGACCATGTTCCCGCACAACTTGCATCTACGAATTTACCTTCGATGAGTTAGGATAAAATACAGAGTTTACAATCGTCCATTGACAACCTACTATAGAATATTCATGGGGCGGATCGGAATGAACAAATCAATTTAACCATCTTGTTCTTGCATGGCCCCCAATTCATATTTGAGGTACGCTGTGGCTTTCATGGCTAGCATTATTTGACCGCTGCTCGCCGCCAAAAGAGGTGGCATTGAGATAGCTTTTGTATAACCGCACTTTTGGCTGTCGAAAGCAAATTATGGCCGGTGAAATCCGGGCAATCATCATATGTTGGGAGGTGCGTCCAAGGGAGTTTTACTATGTTGGATTTGCCCCCAAAAACTCCAGCAGTCTGTGCGCGACCGCAGCTGGTTGCTCTTCGGGGAGAAAGTGCCCACAGTCATCAATAGCGCCCCCGGAAACTTTGGCCGCGAAGTTCTGGACCAAGCGAATCATATCCGAACCGACGGAGCTGGCCCCACCTAAAGCTAAGACAGGGATATCGAGTGGTGTTTTGGCATATTCCAGATTCTGTTTCGCACTGGTTTCAAAAGCTCGATAATACTCGAACCCCCGACTCATCGCTCCTGGTCTTGAATAGGCTTGGATATAGCGTTCGAATTGATCTTTCGGTAAACCATCCTTTTGAACCGTCTTCAAATTAAAGAACCAGGTCAGTAGCTCCCGCTCCCGACCGCGAGTCAGAATTTCAGGTAATTCAGGAAGTGCGTTGAAGGAGAATTGCCAAAGACGCATGTTGGTCCGGTGAGACAACGGAAACTGAAGCTGGGGCATGAAACCCGGCACTGACGCGTCCAGTATACTGAGCGATTTGATTCTCGATTGAAATTGAGCGGCCCAAGGATAAGCAATCCATCCGCCCACATCGTGGCCAACTAGATGGTACGGTCTTTCTTTCAAGACATCGCGAATCGCTTCCGCCATGACTTTGCTCACGTTCGCAGTATCATAGCCATTGAGGGGAGGAGGCGAATCGCCCAAGCCCGGGGGTCGAGAGCGAAAAACTCATAATGTTTTGAAAGGGGCTCGAAGATATCGTTAAACGCCTCTGCTGTTTGTGGCCAGCCTGGAATAAGAACCACAGGGGGACCTTGACCGCCAACTATGGCTCGGACTCCGTGGAGGAGGCGTATGGCTTGCCATTTCGGTGTCATGGTGTTGGCGTCCGCTCGGTCGAGTGCGCGGATGGAGACTTCAAAGGACGGAGGATGGTAAGCATAGTAATTTCGTGCCCGTTGGGGGATTTCGGCGGCTTCATATCATTTCGTAATGAGTCATATATTAAATGGTGAATCAGGGCAACGAGTTTATTTCAGGCCATACATATACCCACATAGATGGCGGTGGATTCAAATCTGTGATGGGTAAAGACATCGCCTAATTCCCATTGGGTGCTCCGACGGTGTAGTAATTCTGATTTCAAATATTGTTGTTGTAACAAGGATGATTGGTTGGTACATTGGCCGTTCATTAGTATTGCACTGTGGTACATCCTGCCAATGCCGCGATTTATTTACCGCTCAAATTTATTATCTATACACTGCTTACTTTATCCATAATGCCTTCCACCCGTCATCATCTATCCTCTACCTAGTACTTCCTTATAACAGGGCGCAGGTTAGTAGATATCAAGCCTGGAACCCTACATCACGCACATTTGTATGCGAATTGATGCTTATGAATTCTAACGGCAGAAAATCAGTGGGTCTCTCTCAGCATGCTAAGGCATTACAGTAGAAATACTAATCAACTCTGACTGTACAGTAGTTGTAAGGAAAGCTCGTGCAAGACGCTGAAATACTGTAATATACTATGACTCATCTGAGGCACAGTTGGTGACAGAACTATAACCTGATTTGGAAGGCTGTGCTTAGAGTTGGGGCAGATAAACAATATGAGAGAACATCGAAGTAGGCACATAAATCTGATTTTGAATATTACTATACTGTATGGGAAAGCCTTTGTGGCTTTTGCGAATGAACGAAGAGGTATCACAAACTCATGCTTATCAATATACATCGATACCATCAGAGTAGCCCATGCAAATCACGCCTCTTTTCTACAGATTGGGTTCCACTCCGCAATACACGAAGCGCACTTCTTGGCTTAACTATCGGGCCTATCCAACACTGCCGAGGCTCGCAAACCTAAGCGTTCCCTTGTAGAACTGATAGTTTTGGTGAAAAGGGGAGGTGTAAACAACAGCAATGTTCAAGTTGGTCGGGATCACAATCCAACGTCCTGGATCTACGTTATGAGTATATATATGTATGTTCATGGTAGTCTTCAGTCGACATGCGTGAAGAGCGACCGAATGGAGTTAGCATGCTTGAGCGATTGTGCCTTTGCTGGCTACCTTCCTTATTTGGTCAGTTTACGTCCTTCCCGCCCTGTTGAGTGCCCCGTTACTATAATCTCTTCTTTCCTCCATCACATCGTTTGTAGATGGCCGCGATGTAGGTCCAGTTTGTGGTTCGTGCGAGGAACTCGTTGGTCGAATCTTCAACTATATATAACGCACACGGTGCAATGCAAACTCTCGATTGGCGCGAGTGGCTTGACTGGGAAAGGATATTTCTAGACTACAAGCGGTCATCTGATAGGTAGCAGAAATGACATTTTACGCTATTTATAAGTGCCGAGCAGAATGGCGCATAGTGACCGAATAGAGGAAGCGGATACACTCCGTGATGGCCGGACTGGCCGTTAATGTGCGACCGGGAACCTAGTTGGACAAGACGTGCCGACTAGCGATGGTCCGTGCAGCCATGAGACCGACCCTGCCTGCCCTTAGTTGGCCCGTAACTATTTCTACAGGCTCATGATTAGCCAAATCTGGTATGCGAGGCCGATATCTACGTGCCAGCGTCAGACAGACTTTCCCCAGCGAATAGGATGTATGTACTACGTAAGCCTCTCGGGCCGATTGTGAATTTCCCACTGTGGAGAATAATACGCGGCCTCCAGCGCGTTCTCGTACCGCTCGTACCGCTTGCTATTCTGAGCGGGAAGATTTCCTATGTGATTAAAGAGAGGAGAGGGGAACCGTGGAGGACCAAGACTGCTCCTTTTCAGAAACTTGGACTAATCTAATCTTTTCATTGACCTGATAATGTACGGGAACAAAAAGAACGAGCAACGACAGCCGTGTCTCAAAAACCTACTGCATGGCGTGTATAGAAACCAGCGGAATTGGCGCTTCCCTCACCCATCAACGCACGAATATCTGGCACAGACCTGATGAGCCGTCTATAACCACATTGACGTTATCTTGGTCTGATTGGACCCCGGTTGAGAGGCGCCCACTTTCGACACTCTGAGCCCCACGTGTCGGCACTGCGCCAAACGACGCGTGGGCTGGTGGCGCTGCGGTTCCGGGTGGCTTGGATGGCGGAAGGGGGGCTTCAAGAAATTGAAATCCACAATCTCTGACTGATCGCCCTCACTGGCTAACTTTTTCTGGGTGTTCGCTCAGCCAAGAAGGTTGGAAGCCGACAATGCGTCCGCCCGCTAACTCTATCCCCCAGTTGGATGGGTCACTTCGTAATCCCGGAGGCGCGACAGATCCACCCTCATCTTGGCAGATACCAAGTATGTATGGATAAGTCTTGAATGACCGAATGAACATGCGCGTCCAGAGGCGATCTCACCTTGAGTCCGGCCAACGAATGTGCCATGCGGGGAGGCATCAGTGAGGGTGGGTCTGTTGGGACGTTGGCTTTGTGGAGAGACGCATTTCATATAACATGGAGAGATTGCCCTAGTCAGTCACAATCTGCGTATTCTCCTGACGCTCTCTATCCTGACGGTGGCGGTGCTCTATTGCCCCTGAAACAAAGACACCCTCTACTTGCACCGCGATGCGCCAATGTTCTTGCGGGCTTCTTCCGCCTCTCTGCGCCTGAGCTCCTGGCTTGGCCGTAGAGATCGGCCAAAAACTGATCCCCGCCGCTTGATACCTGCAATCGTTGGGGTCATTGGGGGCTGTGTTCTGTTCTACCTTTTTGCGCTACCCCAGCTCATTAAGTTTCGGTTTCGGTCCGGGTTGAGCTGGTATGATCTTGGACTATATGGATTTGGACCATCACAAGGCTATTTCTCTTTCGACGAGGAGTCGCCAGTTGTTGAAATCTCCCCGTCTGGTGCGCAATGCGATCCACGGTATACCTTCCTTGCGCCACGAGGTGACTCCGTGGCACACCCGGGACCCATGATATTGGATGCTCACGGAGGGCTCGTCTGGATGAAATATAACTGGGGGACAACCCAGGACTTCAGAGTTCAACAATACAAGGGCCAAGACTATGTGACATTCTGGCAGGGTGACGAGGAGGACGGACATGGTCGTGGATCATGGTATATGGTAGGGCCGATTTTGCGCTTTTCTCGACCACGGAGACGGCTAATTATTGACATTTTGTGGCAGCTGGACTCGACCTATACTACGAAATTCATTGTTTCTCCTGTTGGTGCCCTGGATGGTGATCTCCATGAGTTTCATATTACTGTCAACGATACTGCCCTCGTCACGATCTACGAACCTATACCAGCCGACTTGACAAGTGTGGGAGGCCCTGAACTTGGATGGCTCTATGAAGGCGTATTTCAGGAAATTGACATTTCGACGGGACAGCTTCTGTTTGAGTGGCGCTCTTCTCAGTTCTTCTCACCAAATAGCAGCTACGAGCCACTCGATGATCGGGGTTATGAGCGGACCCGGGGTTACGACTACTTCCATATGAACAGTGTGGACAAGAACGACCAGGGCCATTACTTGGTTTCCGGTCGGCATACCCACTCTGTCACTTGTATAGATGGATCCACTGGCGAGTTACTCTGGACCCTGGGTGGAAAAGACAACGAGTTCTCGGATGCATCGAACGGGGCTGCTACACAATTCGAGTGGCAGCATGATGCCCGCTGGCATGGCCCAAACCAGATAACTCTGTTCAACAATGCCGCCAACGGCGATTATGACCTCAATAAAACAAGCTATGGCGCCCTGATTGAGCTAGATATCCCTGCTCGACGGGCGACATTGCGGACGAGCTACAACCATCCCCAGGAGCTGATGGCGACATCGCAAGGCAATCTACAGGTCCTAGACACGGGAAATGTGCTGGTTGGCTGGGGTCACAGTGCTGCATATACCGAGTTTTCCCACAAGGGAGATGTCTTATGCGATGTCCACTTTGGCGCTTCGGCGTACTACTCCTTCGGCCGGATTGTTTCGTATCGCGTGTACAAGGGCAGCTGGCTCGGCACCCCGAACACCTTGCCTGATGCAGCGATTGCCGGTGATAGTGTGTTTGTGAGCTGGAATGGTGCGACCGAGGTTGCGTCTTGGCAACTTGAAGCTTGGGATGGTATAGGCCTGGAAAATATGACGTTCGCGATGACTGATCGAGTTGACCGGACTGGCTTTGAAACCGAGATTCCTTTGCCACCGGATATTACCTCGTACTTCCGGGTGTGTGCCGTCAATGCCGATGGAGATATCCTGGGTACAACAGACATCTTGAAGCGCAGTTCTCAATCATCCAGAAGAAACTTCCTCACAATCCACTGGGGTGTGCTCCTCATTGCGATTTTTGCGTCGGGTTGTCTGGTGGGTGGCTTGTATTGTGCTGTGCATCGACATTCGCGACGTCGTCGGTCTGATGCCAATGGGCCCTACCAGCTGATTGCACACAAGGACGATGATGAAAATGATACGGAACATGCTCGTTTGCCAATTTAGCATCGGACGCCGGCGTCCTCGATACCCATTTTGTGTTTGTTTAGAATCGCGCTATCAATTCTGTCAAAGCCCCATTTCTGCATAAAGGCTACGGCCGAGTCGGAATCCTTTGTATTCACCTCATTCCTATTTCTTTTACTAAGAATACCATGCTTGAAGGGTCAGTTGGACGTTCCTGCAGGGTAAACCTTGCATATAAGCTATTTTTCGCAATATATATGCGCTGAACGTGCCAGACGAGATCCTGGGATACTCTCTGAACCTTTGAAAATTGTACACGTAGCGAGCGGTTGTACGGGGATGGCCCTCGGTAATTGAGGAAAGAAATTTAGAGACCAATGCGGGAGATGTCAGCAAGGGGTGAGGATTGTGATGATGATTATTATTACTATTACCACTACTATTGCAATTGTTGTTAGTATTTCATTATTGCTATTGAAACGAGACCAGGAACCCGCCACAGGATGGATGGCCCAAGGGGAAAATCACGAGGTTTTGAGAGCTGATCCCGACTCAAGTGCCTCTTTTGATGTGGGACGACGAGATCCACGAGGGAGGTCGCATAAAGTTTCAACAAATCCGCTCGGCGCGCAACACACGTCCGCGCAGAAGCGCTCTGTTTTTAACTGAGAAGAGAAAGAGGGATAATCCGAGTCAGCGACAATTTTCCGCGACCGCCTTGGGCACTCAATTCCCCGCCGATAGATGGAGTCCCTCTCGTCCCGAGAAGTCAAATAGCCAGTCTCGTCACACCAGCACGAGCTACACCGGATATTGCGGAAAAAAGAAATCCCCTCGCTACTCTTGTCGAAAAATTTATGTGGGAACACGGGCGCCACTAAACGCCACCGCACCCGGAAGGGGAGCTAGACCGACAAGTAATCTAATCAGATCCGTTTCACCGAGGGTTGGAAAAAGTATCCACCGACTCCATTGGTTGCTGGCGGCACAACAGGACTAGCTCTAGCTCGCAAGAAGCAATAGCACCAATAAACAGCCCTGTCACAGCGAGAGGCGATTTGCTCCGACGAATTCCCCTCCCTAAGGTTGTCTGACCGCACTCTTACTGGAAGGAAGCTCCGGTATGTCGCTCGTGTGCATCCACCAGCCACGTGTGCCCTGATCATTTCTGCCGCAGCGAAAAATTTTTTTATCTTTGTTTGCTGGGTCTTCCCTATAGACAGGGGAAAGCGGCAAATAATGAAGAAAGTTATCAGATCCTTTTCTGACCATGGATCAGCGCCGAGACGGGACCGAAACAGTAGGAGTGGCCCCATTCCGGAGCACACAGCCCGATTTGCAGTTGGCTGTTGGAAGACTTGTACTACGTAGTTGTGTCAGTTGCAGCAGAGTCATTCGGACCCATGTACTGTCTCCGTGGGGCAGTACTCTTTCTTGGACCCACGCTACAAGCACATACCAAGCAATACCAAGGCAGGGGATAGGGCGCTCTTGCCGCGCCTGGTCCAGGAGGATTTGTCCAGACCCTCCTGTGGCCTTCACTGTGAACCAGAATGCAGTGATCAATCAAACGAGCGTGGGTTCCAAGTTGGGGAAGCGATGTTAGGCTATCTCTCAAGGGATACTTGGGTTCCGTCGGCGATGCGAGGATCAGATAAGTGGAATAAGTGGGGTGCCGCCCCTCGCCGAGGGCCATCACACATTCTCGCTACCTGCTTTCCAGCTTAACCGAACCCATGAACAGCCCACATATAGCCTGTCACTGCATACTATATGCCCTGAGCTCATGTCGCTTTGATCCCAGTGTATGAATCCTGTCGAACGAGCCGCCAGTCGTGGAATTCGTCGAGTCTGGTGACGCTGCCATTATCCCCGTCAACACGGGATCCGTGGTCCGATGCAGGCATTTAGCCCGCGTTAGCCACAGCTGTAGACCTTCTGCCAAGAAGCTAGATATCATTGGGGCCCACCAAATCCACCCCTTCTAGTCCACTCTGAGTTGCTACAATCGTGTTCAGCGCGAGGATGTCCCCGAGTCCAGAAACTTTGGGCCCCTCGACAAAGACACACCCCACTGGTACCACTGATGACTAGGAGCATCGATTAAATATCCTGTTTTGCCATAGCCATCGACTAATCAAAATGCGAGGCCTGGCTACTCTCCGATCTTCGGCTTGCGTGGCGCTATTCGTTGTGCTGTTAGCTTCCTCGCTAGCCGACTTTTACGTTTTATCAATCAGTACATCGGCGGGCGCTAATTAGCGATGGAGGTGTGATCTACTCGGTATAAGGACAGAGATTTCCCTCGCTGTGACCATTCCTATCCGTCCCATCTTTGTCTCTTTCTGCGGTTTCCAAAAATGGGGCTCCGGACTGCCTTTCGTCGTCAGACGACTGAGGATACGGTCACTCAGGTCGATGTGACCACTACCGAGGACAGCAAGCGGGAGGCTGTGCCCGATGGTGTCGCTGCTGAAAACAATGGCGCCGTCGACGCGGATCAGCCGGCCGAGACTCCCGAGGAGGAGCTCCAGCGTGGTGTTCACGACATGGAGGCGATGACCATGACCTGGTCTAAGGGAGCGCTGATTGCAGTCTTTTTGAAGTATGTACCGCTTCCTACCGTCTGCCCAGCACCTGCGTGTCCATCTGACAAAACTACTTCTCACAGTATCTGGTTGCTCTACTTCACCAATGCGTTTCAAAGCTCGATTCTATACAGCTTGATTCCCTACCTTACCAGTCAATGGGAATCCCACTCGCTGCTCAACACCATTTACATCGTCGCCGATGCGATTACCGCAGCTTGTTATGTACCCTTGGGAAGAATGATGGACGTGTGGGGTCGCGCGGAGGGTTTCCTGTTCATGACCATTTGCGCCACTGTGGGCTTGATCATGATGGCCGCCTGCAACAACCTTGCGACATTCTGCGCTGCATATGTACGGCTGTCATGAACCGCAACCTAGATCAAAATTGTGCACTGGCTAACCACATCCCTAGGTCTTCTACTCGCTTGGATTCGGTGGAATGACGTATTGTGTGGACGTTATCACCGCTGATGCGTCTCTGCTGAAGAGTCGAGGTCTAGCCTACGCCTTCACCTCCTCGCCTTATATCATCACGGCATTCGCTGGTTCAAAAGCGGCCGATGACGCCCTATCTGACAGCGGCATCGGCCTGCGCTGGCCTTTCGGTATTTTCGCTATTATCTTCCCTCTGGTGGCCACCCCTCTCTATTGTGTTTTGAAGTATAATATCCGCAAGGCTGTCAAGGAGGGGCACGTCGTCAAGGCAAGCAGCGGCCGAACCATTTTCCAGAGCGTCTGGTTCTACCTCGTTGAGTTTGATGGTCAGTTAATATGAGCTTCCTAAATGATTAAGTTACTGACCTTCAATAGCGATGGGGTCGCTTCTCTTCTCCGCTGGCCTTGTGCTGTTCTTTCTTCCGTTCGATATTGCTGGGAGTGCTCCTAGTAGCTGGGATACACCCTATATCATCGCTATGCTTGTGGTTGGCTTCGTCTTGCTTTTCGCCTTCATTATTTGGGAGACCTTCATCGCCCCTAAGCCGCTGCTTCAATACGGGTTCCTCTATAACCGGACTGTCATCGGCGCCTGCTTGCTCGACGCGACATACCAGCTTTGCTACTACTGCTGGGATAACTACTTCACCTCTTTCTTGCAGGTGGTAAACGATCTGACCGTAGCCGAGGCTGGATACGTTGGCAACACATTTGACGTCGTGTCCGGTGTGCTGCTGCTGATTGTTGGTGTTCTTATCCGGAAGACTGGCCGTTTCAAGTGGCTTCTGTGGATTGCAGTGCCTCTCTACATCTTTGCGCAGGGCCTGATGATTTATTTTCGTCGCCCGAACCAGTCTGTCGGTTATCTTGTCATGTGCCAGGTCTTTATCTCTATTGGTGGAAGTGTCTTCATCCTTTGTGAACAGCTTGCGATCTTGGCCGCTGTTGATCACCAGCACGTTGCTTCCGTACTTGCTTTGCTCAACGTTGTTGGCACGGTCGGGGACGCTATGGGGGCCACTATTTCCAGTGCAATCTGGCAGAACACCTATCCTAATGCGTTGAGGATGTACCTCCCCGAATCGGCCATGGATAACTTTGATCTCATCTATGAAGATCTTGACACTCAGCTAAGCTACGCTGTCGGAACACCCACCAGATTGGCAATCCAGCATGCCTATGGTTATGCCCAGACCAGAATGCTTGCTGTCGGCACCGGTATTATGGTTCTGGCTTTTGTCTGGACCATGATGATCAGGAACATTGACCTGAAGAAGGTGCCTCAGGTCAAGGGTATGGTCTTCTAGGCTGATGCCTGATTTTATCGAAGTACAAGACATAGTTATCGCCCTGTTGTTTCTATCTCACTACCAGTTATATGGGCGAAAGGAAATCTCGGAGTGTTGTTGTATAATCCATGATTATTGTTTTAATTTTGTTTTCTTTCAAAGTTTTGAATCTAAACTACCACGAATCATAATGTTCAGACGCTTTATATCCATCTTCTAGTTTGCACTGATCGGTGCGACAGTGTATGTTGCCTCCTTCTCCTTAACTATTGCCTCCTCCAACACTGTTGATTCTGGGCTGTTGATCTGTGTTCTGGACTCTTGCCTTTTATCCCACCACAGACCAATCTGAATGGCAGCAGTCACAATGACTAAAAGGACACGTTAGCACCAACAATGTGCTGCTGCTTCTGAAGAAGATAATGAGACGTACTTGATAACACTTGCATAACAATCGACCAGAGGTAACCCTTCCTCGCAGCAGGAAAGTCTGTAGTTTTCCATACAAAGTTTGGAGCCTGTAAATGTCAACTATTGGTTCTCGACCTGCCAAACGGTATGGCTTACCACGGCCTGTACGACGTATGCAAAGTCGTTGGACATTGCGACAATCAAAGCTCTCTTCTCCGTGTCGGCTGAGCATATTTCGTTGGTCCAACTGAGAATGAGTGGACCAGCTCCAAGCTAGATTAAAGTGAGCAGGGAATTTTATTTTGGCCGATGCCAGGGGATGAAACTGACCCCAATATTGCTGAGCCAGTAAACAACCATGCGACCATCTATATTGCTATACAGTGGCATCTGCAGGAGGAGAGCACAGAAGATTATCTAGAAGGCATAATCAGTAACCATCCACACGGTTTTAAAAGCCGTTGGTACTCACTGTCATGAAAGCACCGGCATGAACGAAAGGCCAACGCGCTCCGCGGCAAGGGCCATCCGAGAGCCAGCCCCATACGAGAGCAACAATGATGAAGATCCCGGTAGTAAGAAGTGGCACTATTGACAGGTTAGCTGAGATTATCATTTGCGTGTGTTTACATGAACCTACAATTATTAATCTGTGGAATTGAATAGGAAGTGCCAGGGAGAGGAGCAGGTGTCTTATCAAAACTCTTCAGCCAGTAGCCCATTCCAGGCTGTGGGAAGCCGTTATTCCACACAACGTAGAGCAGAGCTAGATCCAAGGGTTAGAAGGAGAAGACCGGAGAATCCTAGGAAAGGAAGACATACGTAAAAGATAGGTATGCCAGCTTGAGAAAATTCTTTTCGCCTTCGCCATAGTCCATGGCTCCTTGCCAGCACGACCAATTTCTTCCATCCGCTTGACTGAAAGCAAATGCTCTTCTTCAGTCGTCCACCATGTCCTTTTCCCCCCTTGTGGCAGATTTGGAAAGAAAAGATAGCCTGCTAATGCAAGAGGAAGTGTGATAATCCCATCGATGATAAAGAGCCATCGCCAGCCCGCACGACCATGAACACCGTCTAGGTTTGTGTAGGCCGCTGCCTGCAAAAAACCGCTGAAGAGTGTGCCGATTGAACCAGCGAGCCAGAAGATCATGGCCCGCTTGCCGATCTCCCGTGGGGTGTACCATGACCCAAGCAGGTAGTGAATCCCCGGGTAGAATCCAGATCTAGCATGAGAATCAGTTGAAAGTGTCAATATATAAATGTGAAGAGTAAATGCTCACTCGAAAATACCGACAATGAAGCGAAGCGCATAGAGGGCTTGGTATGACTTCACACTCGACATACACATAACAGCAATACCCCAACCAACCTCGAGCTGTAGATTCTGTCAGTATGGAGAGAGACGCTAATGGTAAAGAATGCTTACTGAGGGGATCACCCATCGAGGCGAAAGGCGAGTTAGCAGTAGATTGCAAGGAATCTGGCCGATAACATAGCCGACGGTAAAGACGGAAGTACTTGTCACCAACTGATTTCCGTACATCTCCAGATCCTCCTCCATGCCGCTAAGGTAAGCATTGTTAACATTGTTGAGATCGAGGTTCTTGAGGAAGTAGCCAATCTGTAACAGGAAAGCATAGCAAAGTTAGAGATCTTCGATGAGTTTTGTGCATGTTCAACCCACTGAAGCAAATGTGAGGACAAACGCATCTAACTTGAATAGCAGCCAGCGCTGATCTGTAGGCAACTCCCAGGTATCCCAAATATAACCTTTCCATGTCTTGATGGGCTGTACCAGACTCTTTTCAGAGTGATTGGCCTCCGAATCCACTGTCATGATGAGTTTGTTCTACAACACCCAAGATATGGAATTTAGATCAATTTAAAGGTTTAAATGCTTGCGTGCGCCATACATGGCTGTATTGCGATTCGGAATCACGTCACTTCTTAGTGCAGTTCATCATCATTGCCCTGATCAGTTAAAAGTTCACAACAAAGGTGAGCCCAGTTCGACCCCACCAAAATTCCCAACCTCCACATGGGAAGCATGTATCTTTGCTCAAGAAAATAATTGTAGAAATACTGCTAGGTGTCTAAAATAGAACCATGGTTGTCTTTCTCGTGAACTCCTCGGACACTGCGAAGATTTTCGTTCAAGAAGTGGTGAGGGAAGGTGCGGAGTTGGGTAATGGCGCCATAGTCTCCACGAATTATACCTTTAGATGTCGTAAGGCTCGGGCTATAGGAGTTGGCGCGAACTGTTGATTTCTCATACGTTAAGTGTTATTTGAGAAGTGGACCTCGGAGAACCTTGCAGGATCTTTGTTGACTCCCACAGTCGCTGACCACGCGGCCCCTTAATTGAGTCTCGAGTCGCATAAAGTGCCTCTCCTGGATGATGCTTGGCTTTCCGTGCTCGCCAGCCAACCTATCAAACTAGCTTGAGCACACTGCACATATTCAATAATAGAACTCTGTTATCCTTAATTAAACCTTCTTGCCTATCTGGTATCGCAGCGTACAAAAGAACGTCCGGCAGTTCGTAGTAGCCCTGAAACTAAAGAGTCTGGCTCATCTTCCGCAACACAAAACTTGTGAATGATAGAGATGGACATTCCGGGGGCGGTGTACGTCCCTTCGGACGCACGGTCGCTCTCCTCCAGGTCCCGACTGGAGTCTAGGGGGGAATACACAAAGGAGATCTCAAGTTCTTTTAAATATACTGGCGCACCGGGGAACAGGACATAGATGCCGGTACCCCTTGGTGGGGGCGCACCTTTGCGAATCAATGCGTACTCTTTCCCTGACAGACCCTCATGTGAGTATTCTGGTCTCTGCCTCAGTGTCGATCACACGTCATCTGATGCTACCAATTTCACGGCTAAATACAGTTTACCTCGGACATGCTTTGCTCCACGTTGGTTACACAATATCCTAAGCCCCTAACTCAGCGGTGAAGGCAGTCGATACGGATATTGTTGTATCGTATAGGAGAGTGTTCACTACTTTGGTACGTGTGGGGAGTAGGGTGGGGTTGAGCTAAGCGAGAACAGACCTGTCATTCGCAAAGATTATGTATGGAGTAGGGACTACATTATCTCAATATTTTGACCCACAAGCGTCAAAGACAATCAAGGGAAGAATGTACCTTTTATAGGTCATTTCGTACAGGGCTCGTTCCACACTCTCTAGTCAGCAAAAGACGGGAGCTGTGGTCGTTGATCCTCAAAGAGCTCTTCATAAGTAGTCCAGACGCAGAGATGACTAACTGCTCCCTCTCTTTTGATGGATCCAATTTGCCCTTGACCGCTATACCAAGTATACCAAGGTCATTACTTGGTACACAGGGCAATATATTGCTACGTTCTTTCCCAGACAGATATAGCTTATAAGCTAGATCAAATATAGATACCTACCATAACAATTGAATGAACAATGAGCAACGTGGCACAAAAGATGAGGTGGGTCAGTATGCTTAATTCAGCGACTAAAGCGCGCCCGTGAAACAAACGGACACGAAGGGGTGGGATAATGCTGAGCTCTGTAAGGCGACCGATCCTGGGTACGAATGAAGGCTGATAAAGTACTCTATATATGACCATTTGAGGCTCAGCCATATACATCTTCATCCGACTATTGAAAATAAAACCTGGGAAGTAACTAAATTGACAAATCCGCTCTCGTCTAATATATAATACGGGAAAATTAACTGCGCAAGGTGAAACTTTCCCGGAGGTCGTATATGTCTACTAGACTTCCGTGGTTGTGGATTCAGTAATAATTGTCAGGAGGTGGCCGTGCAGTTGTTAGAAATAGAGCACCAAATTATGACAGCCATACTGCTGCATCACCCAGTGGACCTTGTTTCAATGGTTGCACGTTGAGTACGCGACCTGCGAGGCAAAAGAGTGACGACCAAAACGTAACTGAGCCCAACAATTCCAGCAACAACGCTATACGCAATAACGCCTCCAGTTGGAGCAAAGGGCGCACCAATCCCTGACAAATGGAAGCCCAATCCACCATTAATCACCCCGAGAATTATCATGCAGCGGCCAACCCAACGGTGTAAATAAGAAAGTGCACTCTTTTTCTGATGTTTGCGGAAATATATGTGCTGAAGAAAGCCGAAAGTGGGTTGAAAAAGAGCAAGGTATGCAATGACGATCATTCCAACGATCGGATGGTAAGACAGAATCAAATCAAGTTCTTTTGCCATCTTAATACCAATTCCAAGCCCCGCAACTGCTAAGGCGAGAGTAAATAGTTGGAGAGCAGCATGGAAGTTCACAAGTTTTGGAGATGAAAAAATGTGAATCATCAGAGCAAAGAAAGGGAAAAGAACAATAAACACTAGAGTCATTATGACAGCATGGGCAGCTCTGAGACTGTCAATATTTCCAGTGCTTGATGTAGTGACAGCTTGCCCTGAACTCGAAGTAATGTTGCTTGAGGTGATGAAAGGGTTATCTGACATGCCACCAGAAGCCTGGCGAAGGTCTAGATCTGCGACACCAGACGCATCATGTATGGTGATGGATGCAGACAAGCTATTCGAATCAATTGAGCTTCCGTATTTCACGGCCCACACCCATGAGCTTGACGAGCTGTTGGGTCTCATGCTTCCACCAGACCAGTTGATACAGGTGTCACATCGGATGTTTGCCGTGGTGACACCATTTTCTATTCCACTCCCTGCAAGAACTGAAATTTGGGCATCCGGATTAAACCTTGGCTCTATATGCTGAAGTCCGAGCCGCGGAGAGACCGTGATGTTGTCGCCTTCTTGAGATGCATACACGACGAATATGTTTGATCCAAACATTTGAGAGCCCTGGCCCCATGCGAACCACTGAATGCCACGTGTGGACTTTAGCTGGAAGAAGATAGGCCCGGAGCCAGAAGAGGCTGTGCTCTGGGGTACATTGACACTGTACGTAATTCCATCTTGCGCAGGAGGGTTGAAGGTTGTCAGCTGTGCAAACGCAGGTAGAAAAATCAGACCATATATGAGAATGAGTGGGATTGGCATCTTGAATACGATCGTGGTGATTTTTCCCGGAAAGTGAAGGAAACCCTGAAATATGACTGATGGCTTCAGATGTTTATCATGTGACCTCCACTGCAGCCATGCGTACTTCTGTAAGGAGGCTGTGCACTTTGCTTTGATTCTGCATGCATAAGCCGTAGTACCAGAAATGGTAAGGGATGTGCGAATACGAGACAGAGAAACGAGATGCTCAAGCATTGCCCAAATTCTGCAATATGGGAGATGCTTTTGAATGGTTGAATACTTCGTGGCCCACTCCCAATCGTCCGTGCCGTTGTTAGCCAGTCAGGGACAGTCGCGATGCCTAGATAGAGTTCGTTTGCCGCCAGTGGTGCTGACACCTTCCTAATTACGGCGTTTATTGTGAAACCTTATTTACCGTGACTTGTTGCTTCGCCTCCACAATAAGGAAAAAAGCAAGGGCCCTAGCCTCAATAGGCCTGATCAACATTTCCTTATGCTACAACGTTGAATTGTCTTTGGCTCGAATGACAAATCTCCGCTCGTATTTAAGGGACTCAGAGTAAGTATAGTTTTGGCTTTTAGTACCTAGGCCCAGTTCCCCCTCGCGAGATCCAGTAAAGAAGCGGGTCGCATTTTCTACTTTAGGTAAATAACTAATTTGAATGTACAGCTCATGCTCTGTTGATAAACATTTCCCAAGCTGCTACTAAAAGCTATCATCCATATCACCGGACTATAATGGATCTGTGGCTTTTCGAAGCTTTTCAATTCCAAATATCATCTACGCTTACAAAGAATATAGATTTAGTCGCAGCTACCATGGCTCTTCGGTTAACTATAAAGATGAAAGTCAGCGCTGTTATGTCGGAGTCAAACATACCTATATAAATTTACCAAAACTGTTTTATTGCCAACAAAAAATTACCGAGAGCAGCAAGATGGTGATGTATTCTTTATATACTGTTGTCCTTCTATGGAGCTCTTTTACTCTGGCGCAGTATGGAGGCTATGGAGATACTGCTGGTTCCTCTACAAGGTCTACAGCTACGACTTCAAGTGCAAAATCCTCGGCTTCTAGTGCTACCCAGACGGTTGACGTTGGCGAGAACAGCCTTGTCTTCGACCCTGATACTATCCATGTCGCACCAGGCGGCAAGGTTGAATTCCATTTCTACCCGGGTAATCATTCAGTGGTCCAGGCTTCCTTCGATAACCCATGCCATCCATTGAGTGAGACTAGCTTTTTCAGTGGATTTTTCCCCGCTACGAATGGAGAATCAGTAAGTGTGTTCCGGATAGAAGGAAACGAAAGATTCTTACTTCTGACAATTAGTCCACTACATTTACCTTGACTGTGAATGATACAGCCCCGATTTGGTTCTATTGTGGTCAGCCTGGACATTGCCAGGGCCGCATGGTAGGAGTGATTAATCCTACGTAAGTGGATTAATGGTCACTGTATTGCAACCCAACTGATCTTGCCTTCAGTACCGGAAGCTCCGATACTCTGGACGAATTCAAAAAGGCGGCCTCAAATGCAAATGGGGACAGTGTACCAGTTCTGGTCCAAGGGGGTGTTCTGAGCTCATTGAAAGAAGGCGACACAGGCAGTGCTACCGCGACCGTCAGTTCGTCAAGCAGTACAGGTGTTTCAAGCGCAAGTGCCACAAATATGGCAGCGATATGGCATATTTCAACTGAGATTGGAATCTTGTCTCTTCTAACCTTCATGGGTGTTGCTTTCTTGGCCTAAGTACAGGTGCTAGGTTTGGCGACTCCGTACCGAATCCTGGTTACCGCAGATTCTCTGATTTTGGCCTGTTTGATTTCCTTATACCACGCAGTACGAATCCAGTAAATGAAATTATCATGTGATAGTTCTCCACATGCAATATGCAAATGAAGCTAAAGCAGGACAGAAAACATCTCCTCTCCCAAAGAGTGTGACGGAAGAATCCCAGAGAAGGTCGAACGCCAATATAGCGAACGAAGCTTTAGGTCCAAATTCAGAACAGCCATGCCCAGTGGTGACCTGGCAGCCGTTTTGCCCTATTCTATCTTAATTATATCCCTCATTGTACTAACATGCCAGCATTTGCGCATACTATTAACCCAAATTAAGTAGGGAGAACGAGCGAGAGGGATATAGTGTATCAAGGAAATCGAGGAATCTCTAGTGAACAGAAGTGTAAGGGAAAGAGGTCGAGGTAAGAAAAACAGCAAGGAAAAGACAGAATGCACTGCAGGCGGCTGGGCTTGAAACAGCTGAACTAAGAAAGCATGCGCCTTCTATCACCTTATAGGAGGTCCCTGACTACACACTTTTCCTGTTCTAGGTACCATTTGATCATCGTCTCTCCCCTGTAAGCGATCCCGCCCAACAGGACGAGGGTATTTGTAAAAGCCAGAAGATAATCCGCTTTTTGTGATTCATATGGAATCCACAAAATATCTGGCTCATACTTGCTTCAGTGGAGTTCGTAATGGACCCGAGCGCCCCCGTTGAGAATGCCCGACCGTGAGAATAAGCAATTCGGGGAGGGTTTTTTCGACCCCAGAAAATATGTTCCCGCCTATAGATGGAAAAAGCCGGGCAATGATCAAAATGAGAAGTCGCATAATACTTCAACTTGGACATCAATAGCTTCAATCGCCTCTGAAATGGATACTACATCTTTTCCTTATTCCACGCGATCGATAACACACCGTCGAAGAGCTTTGGAGGGAAAGTAGCGAAGTGGATCCTAGGTGCACCAAGGGGATGAATTCCTGGCCTGAACTGTTAAAAGGCCCCTAACTGGCAATTTGGATGGGATGAAATACATGACTTTATCCTGGCGTGAGATTATATCCTGCCCGAGGGCCGTTACACTTGCCGAGTCATCAAAAAGAACAGTCCATTCAACGAAGATATGGAATATGAGGAGGGAAAGAAACAGAACTGGATATAGAGATGAGCCCTCTGTTTTGCTACTATAACGCTGGATCCTTCCATGTCTTGTGACCGTTCCACGGGGCATCATTCCGACGGTTTTCTCAATGTGGCTTAGTGGATGTCTCTTACCTCTCTATGATGTCCACGCTTTGCATTGCTGTTTTGCACTGACCACTTTTCCCATCAACAACCGTCACCTTCTTCACTCTCGTACAAACGCCAGCGTTATTAGGCTCTCATTCGCCAGTATGTCTTCATCCATCATTTCAATACTCATCAAGCCAGCATGAACAATCCCGGAACTGCCGATTTCCTGTGCGGCCTCGAAGGCACTGACGTCACTCTTGAACCACCATCCGAGCCAGGCCTTCATCTGCCTCGTCAACCCTGGGTGATCGAAAAGAAGCTCTCTGAACGAGCATCTTGGATGACGCAGGAGGAAGTTACCGACGGCCTTGGAATTCCGTACGCAGCTGCTAAATTTCTCTGCCATCGCAAGGAAAACCCGAGCAAGAAGGCTTTTATGCGGATTTATCTTCAAATTCCTGTCATTGGCACTCAATATCAGAGACATCATATTCAACGAAAGCAGGCTTCCAAGCCACGGCCGCACACTGAGTTGACGACCTTGAAAGAGCTTAAGAAATTCGAATGCGATGTTGTCCCTGACCTCCTTGCTTACCAAGAGGGAAAGCAAGATGAAGATAGTGTCATTCCAGGGGGTTATATCACCTATGTGGTCTAGGACAAAGTCTACGGGGAGCCTCTAGACCCAGAGGATTTCTGGGAGCTAGATCTTGAGTCACGCCAAGCGATCCGCGATAAATTTCGTGAAGCCTATCCGTAAGTTTCCAGATCTCTCTGCCTGGCGCGCTCTCAATTGACAAGGAAATTAGAAAGCTGCAGAAGCATGGTTACCTCCCGTGTATGCCAGCCATGTCCAAGATCATCTATGACAAGGTCACCGGGAATATGTACGCTCTATCCGTTGTTGAGTAGCGAACACTATAAGCTGACAACGATTAGGCATTTCTCAGGGTTTTCACGCGCAGACCGTTCTGATACAAACAAAGAGTGGCATGAGAAGTACTACGTTCTGTTTCGTTTGGCCAAGCCACCGAAGACGACTGACTGGGTCAAGGATCCCAAAGGCTGGACTTGGTGAACAGTGAAGTTACACTCAAATGGTCTCCTGGAGGGAAATATGGGTAGAGGGTTCTTCTCATTCGCACGAGTCTTCATTTCGTAATCGAAGAATTACAATCAGCATAAAAAGAGAGGATCCAAAAGTCAAATATGTATCGAGAATCAACCAGTCTGGAGATCGTAAACTGGGCATCGAGGACTGTGCCTGGCGCAAGCCTTCGTAGCGAGTGATGACGAGGTTGTATGAAAGTATCAACGCTTGGGCAGAATGCGAGTACTGGTGCCCTCTGAGAGAGCCCGCTGGGGGTAACATGCTGGCAGCATCGTGCTGACTCAACAGTCAAGGTAAAACGGTAAGGGGAAGGGGTTCTGGTGGTACGTAGGCTTCACATGAGGCGTGGACTATCCCCGCTTCCTTACGTGGGCTTTCGAAAGCCTTGCCCACCACGAGTACTTTTTACCAATGTTGCGGAAATGATAGACGGCATGTGACAGACCTGTCATTACAGACTGACGCCGATAGTAGCGTTCCTACCAAATAATTCGCCTCTTAATTTATTTCGAAATATGTGGAGCCTTTTTGCTCATATCTGTCCCGATCCTCAAGTCATTGGAACCTGTCTCGAAATGGCCCAGGGTATTGCAGTTTCGCATTCTTGACATGGCCTCCAGTTGCTGGGGCACTGGCCTCGGTAGACTCTCACGGCAGAGTCGATCTTAACTTCATGGGTATTCAGCTGTTCAGTGGAGCTAGCATGATATCTGGAGCTTGCGAGCTTATGATACTATAGTATTTACTATATAGACCAGGATGAAAGGAGGGTCTAATTTGAAGTGACGAGGTATGAAGAATGAAGAAGTTTGGTCTCCCATCCACAGGCCTGCAGACTTGTACCAAAATACAGCCCACGTTTACTCAGGCGGCATGCAGAAGTGCTCATGGAGTAGTCATCTGCTCTGATACGCATGGGTCAAATCCTCTCTGAAATTTCAGTTACTTGCGCAGAAGACCATGAACACTTATAAAATGCTGTTGCGATATGATCCAACAAGAGCTAAAGATGAAGGAGCAAAGGTGACTTCTCAGTTGTGCTATGATAAAAGAACGGCTGCGGCTAATTTGTGGGTTCGAAATCACGAATGTACCATTCAGCTCATTCGCTTACTCCTCCAGCAGGGCCCTCAGCACCTCAGCAGGTGTACCTTTGGGCGCGGCGAGCTCAAGTACTTCTTTGCTCGTTGTTGAAGTGGAACATTTTCCTTCCCACGCCGTCTCCGGTGCATTTTTGATAGACAAGATGACATTTTTTGACTGACGAGTTCCGGCATGGTTGTGTTCATAAAGCAACTCCACGAATGACATGTCTTGATAGCGAATGTCCTCAGCCCGCGTACCAATATGCTGCTCGACCATGCTGACTATTTGCTTCCCAGTTATATCTTCGGGCCCGTTAAGAACATATTTGGCTCTGTTATGCGCGGTGGGTTCTGGTTGAGACAAAAGATGAGCTGCAAAAACTCCAACATCATAAGCGTCGATAATGCCAACAGGTGCATCCTTCGACGCCATCAACTTGAGAGTTCCCTGCTCTCCGGTTTTGCGGTATTGTTTGATCCACTGCGCTGCGCTTGCAAGGTAGAATTGTGAAAAGACGTTGGGTTGAAGAGAAGTCCACTGTAAGTCGGCGAATTCGGGCGAGCTCAGAAGAGCTTCGATCGCCCAGTGAGTGCGAGGATAGTAGGCCTTTGAATCCGGGCGGACGTTGGCAGCAGTAGTCGAGATTCGCACAACATATCTGACACCAGCGTTCAAGGCCGCAACGTAGAATGCAGATTCTTCAGCGAACTGGTTTGGATCGTTGTGTGACGCGATAAATGCTCTTGCTACTTGGTGTTCACGGAGCCAGTCGGCGGTGATTCCGACCCAATTTTGCTCTATCACTTCAACTCCAGGCAGTTTGGCAAGCTGGTGTGCCACTGGACTCTGCGAGGAACGTGTAAGAGCAATAATGCGGTGCCCAGGCAAAGCATTGGTTGACTCGAGCAACTCTGGGAGGGTTTCCACAACACTTCTGCCAGTGTTACCTGTGGCGCCGACGATGAGGATGGTAGGAGCCATAATTGACCAATATAGGAAAATTTCGTTCTACCTAGCAAAATATTTGATAAGAAGATGAGCGGTAATCTGTGAACCACCGAAGTACTTCCTGCGACTTTATAGTCGTGTAGCGCGTTAAGTAAGGAAAAAAATTAGTAACTCTTAAGATTTGTAAGAGGATTACTCAAGGCTGACGAGCCTTGAAGAAAGCTTGTAGATTAGCGTACATCGCCGGCCACCCGCAGGCATCCCACCAAGCCTGAATAACCCATATGGAGACCAGTCGAGAGCTGTTTCCGGAATCTTCTGGAGCCATCTCCCTCTGCGACTAGGAATTTTATTCGTGTAACTACCAGAGACTTTGCGTTCTGTTAGCCACTCTGGTTTAACCTAACCTAACCCTTCAGACAGTTGAGGTGTGGGAGGCCGGTGGCAGATGGGGGAGCGGTGGGATGCCGGTGGGAGCCGGGAAGTAGCTTAGATAATCTAATCTTTACCACAATAACGTCAGAGGGAAGCTCTGCATGGGCCAGGCCGCCACGCAATAACTTCATCCACTCTGCGCATGTGTCCTATGCAGTAGGAACCTTTGTCACGGAAGGCCCATGTTCACTGACGTGATCCTGCTGATCACGGCCAGTCTTGACAAAATTATGGCAAGTCTAGGCAGTCAAACAGACCCCACACAGAACTCTTTGGGTGCATTCAAGTGTTATTTTCCTGGCTGCAACGCCAGCTACCGGCGCAAGGAACACTTGCACCGCCATGAAGCAAAACACTTTCAGCTGCAGGATTTCTCGTGCACAAATTGTGGTCGTGGATTTGGACGAAGGTAGTTTGACTCTTTGTATACTCATTCCCGTAAACACTCACTCTGACTCAAGGAAACTGAACTCAGTGACACACTTCGACGTCATGTCCGTCAGCATCACAAAATAATCGCACCTCCCAAGCGTTCCCAGCGTGCCTGCGAGAACTGCCATGCAGGGAAGTCTCGGTGCGAAGGAGGTGTGCCATGTTATGGGTGTCGACGCCGCAGGATCCAGTGCTCTTTGGACGACTCGGCTGGTTCAGCAGAAAATCAATTTCCCCGGTCTGCCACACATCGTGCATCAAACACGATGCCAAGATTACAGAATTTCGAGAAGGCCGAGCAGTGCATCAGTCTTTATTTTGAGGTATTCCACCCCTATTGGTCATTTATACACAAAGGGACATTCAACGTGCAGCACGAAATGCCCTTACTTGTTCAATCAATCGTTGTTATAGGCCTGTGGGCCAGTGGGGGAGAGTCTGCGCAGTCGGCTGCGGTAGAGCTTCATGGCAAACTTGACTTGGCTATTCGAGATCAAAAGGTTTGCAGTGCCAATATGTCTCTACTATCTGACAGCTTTACTGAGGCTTAATCGACAGGAAAAATGGGATGTCTCGGAAGTAGACGGAGCATGCAGCCCCGGTTTCTGGCCAATAGCCTCATATCAGGCTATCCTATTGCATATTGTCTTCTCTCTTGTCATCAGCAGCCCGGGAGCTATCGAGTTCGACTTAAAGATCTCCCTTCCTCCTGGTGATTTAGGATTACTCTATGCACTTGTCGGAAGTTGTCGGAAGCGGGGCATGTTCGCTTATCCGAACATCCTCGCTCAATATCAAGAAGCCAATCTGGCTTCATTCGTCTGGGTTAGCGTGGAGGAAATCAAACGATTTAATATAGCTCTGTACAAGGTTTGTAGAAAAGCAAGCAGCTCCAACGTGACAGATGGAAATCAGCGTGGCACTAGTGCAGTTAGGTCTCTGCTAACTGCAAGTGAACTTCAATTTCCCCTGCCAGAGAACTGCCCTCTGTGGAATGCGACTAGCAAAGACGAATGGACGGCTCTCATGAAGGACGAAAAGTTTGTTTCATTATATGATGACTGCCAGGAGAAGTGGATATCAAATTTCGCCCAGGTTTTAGAATTTTTTGAGATATAGAATCGAAACATAGAATCGAAAAATTCTTGCCTGGAATACAGAAGTCTTGATTTTAAGCCCTTTGGCCTCTAGGCTAATGAATTATCGTCCGCTCCTTGGAACAGTCTACGGCAATACACTGGATGCTGTTGATTCGACACTGCGGATCGGCTCAAAATTGAAGATCTTCTAACTATTCACCATATTAAAATTTATCGCTGTTATTTATTCCAGGACACTTCCCTCTTACATAGAGCCACCTGCTCCATCATCCACGAGACACCGACCATTTCCAGTAAGCGAAAGTGCTGAAGCTTTCGTCAAGCGATCCCGTCAATCTGCATCGAAAGCGTCCCACCAGTATACTGGACAAGGGTCCGATAACTACCCGTTAGGAGACGCAGATGTGATTAGAGAAGGGAAAAGACTGATTCTTGGGGACTGTAATGCGCAAACCCCCAAAACTGGTTAACATGACCAAAGCACAATGGAGTCGAGGAGACTTCGCCACCGAATCGTTCAGCTACCGGGGGCTTCTTGCAGAACACGAACTCCTTGTTGAACACATACTACTCGAGTGACACGAGCTGAATGTATGCCAGACGCAGATTCCCTGCAGGAGGCCTGCAGTTATTGAGTATTGCCGTGCGCCGTAAACCTTACTCGGAGAACGCCAGTATCTCGCCGGGGCCCTTTGTGCGGGGCACACCGTGACAGATGAACAAGCGGCGTTGGTGTGCATGATTTATCAAAACACTTGCTCGGCGGAAATTCGGCGCGATAGTGGACAGGTTCGGTATCTGATGGATCACGAGTCCCTGGCTTCTTATAGCGTCCCTTAAGGGAACCCTTGTCATTGAGAAAGCCCGAGAAATAATTGTAGATAAAAAACTGTCGAGACAGGGAGCGGTAACTTCTCACCTAGACAGGGATTATACTGAGTGACCCACTTTCCTTTGGGTTTTGTACAAAACTTTGGCATGTCAATCCGATAAGAATGATATCATCCTGCAGGAAGAGAGATTTTACTGTTCAATTCAAGTGTATTTTTCCTTCGTCTTAGAATCTGTGATTATTGCGCAGGAATAACAAAAGTGTGTTGTGTGACAGAAGATCACGGCGGTGAGCTATGCGAGTCGTCACTGACGTAGAAAGTCAAAGTGGTGGAAATTGGTAGTTACAGGGATCGGAGTACAGCTCCAATCCACATATGTCGATTTGCTGTCAGCGCCTCTTGTCTTTAAAAGCCCTTGTTGTTCCTAATCCTTTATCTGGTAGACACTGAAATGGCCTAATTGAATCATACCCACCAACTCCATTCCGGACTTCAATATGAGAGTAGACCAGATTTATTTGTATGCGTTTTGTCTCTTCAGTTTGCTGTACATTTGTGCCGTCTTATTTTATCGGCTGGTATTGAGCCCCTTGGCCAAATTTCCGGGTCCTCGCCTGGCAGCCGCCAGTCGCCTTTACGAGATTTACTTCCAAATCATTAAAGGGGGTACATTCACCTGGCATATCAACGACCTCCATGACAAATATGGCCCTGTGGTACGCATTACTCCGTGGGAGATACACATCAAAGACCCCGAATACTATAACACCGTCTACGCCGGCCCGGGAAAACACCGCAATAAGGATCCTTTTTTTAGCTTCATTGGATATCCTAAGTCAATCTTCTCTCTCAGCTGTTACGATTCTCACCGGCGCTGGAGGAAAATTTTGGGACATTTCCTTAAAAAAGGCGCCGTTCTTGAATTAGAGCCAGTTATCAAGGAAAATACTCAAAAACTGTGCGAGCACTTTTCCGCGGCGGTCAGGGGTAAAATGGTGCTAGAGTTGAACGCTGCATTTCACTGCTTCACTAGCGATACCCTCTCTCAACATGCCTTCGGGCAGAACCTCTCCTTTGGTTACCTAGACCAGCGGACACTTTCGGACAGTTGGAAGACAAAAGTAAACACCATGTTTGAATTCTGTCGGTTGGTTCGACATTTCCACTTTCTCGGAGACATAGCACATTTAATCCCAAACGTGGTTTCGTTAGCGGTTACTGGATTTAATGATGTCTATGCAATGGAACAGGTTTGTTGTGCCTATGCTTAGCTTGGTCGGATTACTTTTACTAACAAACTGGTTAGGCTACTAGGTCTCGAATTCAGCCGCTGATTGACGAGTTTGATCAACGGGAGGCGGAGGCTCAGTCAGCTAGTCGCATCATCGAAAAGCCTTTCGAGATGCCAAAGGCTATATATCCTGCAATCCTAGCGAATCCCGATATTCCTCTGCTTGAAAAGAGCCAATCTCGGTTGGAGGACGATGCAATATTTCTCATGTTTGCTGGCACGGATGCTCCGTCGCAGACTATTGCCATCACTATGTTCCATATTCTAAACAACCCTAGGGTATACCAAACGCTGAAAAATGAGCTCCTTGCTGCTATTCCGGATGTGGAAACGGTTCCATCTCTTTATGAGCTGGAGAAGATCTCCTATCTAGTAAGTGGCATGCAAAATGGCGGCCTGTCTTTCAGACTTCATTGTACTAATTTCACTATAGAGCGCAACTATTAGAGAGGGCCTACGCCTTTCGTCTGTCGTGACAACTCGACTTCCTCGCTCAGCACCGGATCAGATCTTGCAGTATCAGCAGTGGGAAATTCCAGCTGGGGTATGTGGAATTCCAGGATTCATATTCGAGCGCATGTACTAATATTCATAGACGTTTGTCTCAATGTCTACCTACTTTATTCTAAGGGATCCAAATATCTTCCCTGAGCCTGAGAAGTTCACCCCCGAGCGCTGGCTACTGGAGCCAGATGAGCTGCTACAGCTCGAGAGATATCTCGTGCCAGCATCCAAAGGAACACTGGGTTGTCCAGGGCAAAAGTACGATTCCCTAACGCCATGAAATCCCAATAGCATAGGACCTGGAACGTAGTAGCTGACATTAGAAAGCATGAATTGGAGTTGGACACATCATCTCATAAGTGCTCTTGTGCGTCGTTTTGACATGATATTGCATGAAACAACAGAGCGGAATGTAAGGATGGTTCGAGACAACTTTATTGGACAAACTGAGCAAGGTCTCAACAACATCAAGGTGAAGGTAGTGAAGGAGCACTTTTGACAAAGGGCTGTTGAGGCTGGACTCAAGTATAATATTTCGGTCAGAGGATATATCTGAAGTTCCGCTCTGTGATCATTATCGTCCCTTTCGACGTATCATATTGGAATACTGTTAAAGCACCAAGTAGGCTCGTAGATGTTCAATTTATTTTCCAAGAGGGTGAGGGTACAAGTTAACTGAATTCGGAAAATACGGTATCTGGCCATCAAGGTCGGCCTCGCGAAGAATCAGAAGATGCCAAGCCTGGTCACATCCTCCCATGCCCGGTATGCTAGCGCGTCCAGAACTTCTCCCGGTCACAAATGAATTCCACTTTTCTCGACAGGATGCGCTTCAGCGGCATTTCAAGACTCATAAACTACCAATATTCTTCGGCCATCCTGGTCGCCAGGATGATATCCCCGGCTGTGTCCTTATTTTCCCTTCGCTTCCTGGCTATAAGCTCCATCTGTCTGAGCACCATAGTATCTTTCTTTGATATTTTAATAATAAAAAAGAATGTTGTCACTGCTGGGCTCATGTTTCACGCGCCTTTGCGAGGTGCTGAGAGTGAGGACATACCTTGGCCAGTTGCAAGTAAAAATGAAAAGGAAAAAGGAAGAGCAGTTCTCCAATCATTATGATTAGATTGGAATGTCGCAATACAATCCAAGGTTCATACCCAATCTGAATAGCAGAGCGCGCTAGGATCCTTGGAAGCGGTAACACAATCACATTCTTGGCTTGCGTGAACTATTTATCAATAGTTTTGATGATGATTTGGTATTAATTATATGGCTGGCTGAATGCCAAGTAAGAAGAAGCAACCAAGTCAAAATTGTGTCAAGACTGTTTCTAAGGATCCCTCAAGACCGCTCCACGAGATACACAATTTAGTACACAGTCGTCCTTTGGATCCTCCTTACCAGATCAATCTGCTGTGAAAGCAAATACCAGGGCAATGTAGAGTGAACACATCTTGTGTAACATGAGAGAGGGGCATGCATTTGATGTGGCAAGGTAGGGAATACGAGGCTGTGGGATCGCCCACGCTATAACGCCGGCCGTAGAGGGGCATCTATGTAGATCGTAGCATTCTTTAATGTCGCACCAAATTTTGGGGTATAATACCACTAGACTAAAAATCCATCATGCGCAGCCTTCTCAGTCTATACGGTCATTTTCAAGTTCGACTTTGAATAATAGAAAGGAAATGTTGTCACTGCGGGGCTTGTGATGTACCTGACTTTGCTAGTGGCGGATAGGATATTAATGGGAAAATAATTTGAAATACTACTTACTGTATGCCTTATGGCACCGACACAAATTTCACCACCTTCCATGGTTCTCTCTGGCCACGCCAGGACGAACACGAACGATTGGATAAAAGTTTGAAGTGAAGGAGTCTCAGAGGAGACAAGAGACAAAAATTCTAAAAAAGAATGACCAGACTGGGGCTCGATCCCAGGACCTTATCGGTGTTAACGATACGTGATAACCAACTACACCATCCGGCCAACTGTATATTATCACATGATATTAATTTGATATATGTCTTAATGGGTCCATCAATTGTTATCTACATGAGCTCCACGCTAGAAATCGTCCTTACTGCGTTATACCTGGTGGTGCGGAAGTTCCGTGTTCATCTCCACGGTGCCTTCTTTACCAAACGGGATCGCCACGTGGCCTAAGTATGTTTAGCGCAAAGCGGATCATGAAATTGAAGTAAGCCATGGCATACGACACTGGTGTAGTTGAGTTCATTTTGTCACTGTCTAAGAACGTCTTAACTTTTGACGGTTCAAGGGTGCAACACTGGGCCGTGTATGCCCTGCCTACCCATCCTTCCTTCTGCGAGCTACGAAAAGCGAGGCGCAGTTGACTGGGATAGAGTGCTAGGGCCTTTAGCATACTAGGCTCTTAAAACAGCCTCCAACCAAACTACGCACTGCCATGGCGAGAATATAGGCAAAATATAAAAGGAAGGGACGTCATCTCGATGAGGCCATCAACAGTGTTTCTCGACAAGGACGCGAGCCTATGCCAGAGAGACCGAAATCAACCTTTGACAGGGTATTTAAGCCTGAAACTATTAATGACTTAAGAGGATGTGCTGCATTTTGTATGAGCAATCCCTCAACTATGGTGTAACGACGTGAACGGACCAAACACGATGATAATCCTGCCATCCACTACGGCCTGATCGCTTCTGCAAACCCGCTGATGAGGAATGCTTTGAGTCGTGATAGGCTCGCCGCTGAGAAAGGCGTACCGTGTTTCGAAATGACAATGGCAGGGCGTATCAACATCTTTTCTTGCGTTGTTTTTAATATGGGGCGTCTGTGACTACTCAGACTCGCATTATTGTATGACGTCTCAATCACACTCTAAGGACAGCAGGCATAAGGCTACCGTAAATATGTTTCTCGACAAGCGTGTGTCAACATCAGTGGGGAAGATGACAAGGAATCAAAGACTTTGTATCGCGCAGAATAAATAAGATGCGCGAGATCGTCATAGTTGCTGCTGCTGGAGAAAGTTGCTGCCAACTCTGGGTTGTAAGAATGGAAGGTACACAAGCCGTCACTCATTTATACTCAGCCGAGATCTTCGGGTTGACAGTTTGCCTAGTCTTTCAACTTCTTGCCTCTGCATTGTCCTCGGGTCTTGGCTTGTCATTGCAACATGGAAGCGATCTTGACTGTCTCTGGGGTCCTCCAGTTAAGGGATTGCTCGACGCCATCATGGGCCAGTTAAATGCGGTCGGGAAGGTTATTTCAAAATATGTCAATATCTTGCTTCCTCATCTTTGGTCACCACAACCCCAATTCAGAGTATACAGGTGGGGAGCTTTGCACGCCACTTTTGAGGGCTCTTGAATGACATTCCCGCTAGACGGCCGGCTTCCTACAAAAGACGTCACGATTTGGAACCTTGCATACCATCAACTTTAACACTCAATCTTAGTACAAATCCTAGTCCACAGGCGACGCCTCTGGAGGTTAGACGCCTCGGGCCGAGATTTTTAACGAGAAGCTGCTTACACCACAATAGACTGATTACAGACGCTTAAAACCAGGATGATAATATCAACAACGGAATCAAAGATTTTTAGAGTGAATCTTCATTCCCTTGACGTCATGGGATAGGTGGTCTAGAGTTTATTTTCCACCTACCAATTTCATCCCGGGCCGTCGATCAAGAAAGTCGCCGAAAACATCTTCGCTCGGAGCGAAGATTGTGCGGATAAAACTATTTCTTAGCTATTGTGGCAATTGTCTTGTTATTAATCCTTGGTTCCAGTGGAGCCTTGGGGCCACAGAGCTGTTGGTAGTGGCGGAAGTACCTCGGCTGGTGGGACGCTCGGAAACGTTTTAGGCTTGGTTATTGAATCATGACGATGGACCGAGCACTAAATTAGTGATTACCCCAACACGTGGAACTTTTCTGGAACAACCTTAATATCCTTTGCCTCCGAAATGAATCTTGCCGGGAAATTTTTTCGCTTCGGGGTATCCACTCGGGCCCTCGGTGGAACCACAGCAGCGTTAAGAGAAATGCTGAGAAATCGAGGGAAAAAGAGCCTGAGAGCTTCGAGGGCTTTTTGAATTATTTAAAAGCGGGTATCCCGTTCTTGGCTCTGTGATAATATCCGCAAACAAATAACCAAACCTGTTCTACCGTTCTACTATACATCTACTGTTCTACCATACAACCACCCAGTTTGCATCCTCGCCTCAGAATGAGCGTCACATTTGAAGTTTTCCGCGGGTCGAAGGACGGAAAAATTGTTGCGGACAAGACTACACGCACCCTGCAACCCAATGAGGTCTATATCGAAACCACACACTCCGGCCTTTGCGGCACAGACGAGCACTACCTGCGCTCCGGTCAGGCTCTTGGACACGAGGGCGTTGGCGTCGTACGACAGATCGGCCGCGATGTCACCAACGTCAAGGTTGGTGCCCGTGTCGGCTTTGGTTACACCCACTATGTGTGTGGAACCTGTGAGCAGTGCTTGAGTGGTATGTGGTGATGAGAAGACCCAGCAATCAAAGGGACCAAGCTAATTCGATACCTTCGAACAGGATGGGACCAATACTGCGAGAACAAGGAAGAATACGGTAGTCATGACCATGATCTTGGATCCTTCGGTGAGGGTGTCGTTTGGGATGCAGGCTGTGTTGTCCCCATTCCCGATGGGTATGACTCGGCAGATGCGGCCCCCTTGATGTGTGCTGGTGCAACTGTCTGGACTGTTCTTTCTGAGTACGGCGTTCGCCCCACAGACCGTGTTGCTGTCATGGGTATTGGCGGCCTTGGGCACTTGGCCATCAAGTTGGCAGCTGCAATGGGGTGCCACGTCGTTGTCCTCTCTAGCTCCGAGGCCAAGCGTGAAGAGGCGTTTGGCTTCGGCGCCTCTGAATACCACGTCTTCCGCTCGGGCCAAGAGATGAAAGATTTCAAGCCGGTGAATCATCTCTTGCTTTGTGGCAGTGCCAATGTTGACTATGCTGCGTAAGTTTGGATTTGCCATTTGACTACTCTCATCCAACTAACATTTAAACCCAGTCTGGTCCCCCTGATGGATGTACACGGATCGATCTACCCATTGACAGTCGATTTCGCTCCCTCTCCAGTCCCAATGCTCTTGATGAATGTGAAGGGCATCCGTGTGCAAGGATCTCTTGTCGCCTCTCGTCGCAGCCTGCGCTCTTTGGTGCAGTTCGCCGCTGAGAAGAAAATTAGCCCAACCATAATGACATTCCCATTGGACCAAGAGGGAGTCGAGAAGGCGATGCAGACTCTGCGTGACGGCAAGATGAGATACCGGGGTGTTCTTGTTCGCCAGTAAACAGATGGCATGTATATAGCGTTACAATGGATTATGGGTACATAGCATATAATAATGTCGTTTTCTTCAGACATTGGAATTTTGGTGAAAGCATGAGAAATTGAACTGATAGATATCGAGAGTTGAAACAATCACTTCAACGTGTTCCTCTTGCACTCTCCTAGGCGTCCTTATATTTCTATTTCTAGCACACACTTACTTCTCTGTCCCTTCACGTCTACTTCTATATATATCATCAATTCTCTATCTTACTATTAATACGTCTGCTGAAGGGAATCTGTGTCTTTCGCTTCCTCCAGATCATCGCCTCCCTCTGTCCTCTCAACTCAGGTCGGCTACTCTATGCCCTCTTTTAACCAGCAAGAGCTCTCATCCGACCTTTGCATTTGGTAGAACTCAATGCAGTTCACACGAATACTGTCAACCATATCTCTGAAAAACTGGGATTGGGGTCAGAACAGGACCGCCGCATCTCCAGCGGTCATATGGATTGCGGCACTTGATTGATGTTATCAGAATTGTCACCGACATAGGCAGATTCAGAATCAATGCTCTGCTCGGATATGCATACCATAATGATCTCAGTTGGAATGCTGTGTATTGCCATAGGTTTCTTTTCAACATTATGCCATTAGCGTCGGTCGATAGGGAAATTAATTTGTAGTATAGTGCGTCGACCTACACGCTGAACCGTTTGAACAAGGCCTTGTGACGGATGCCTTTGAAGGAAGTGCATGATATTCCTCAGAACGGTCCTGGATTGGTCGCAACAGGACAGAGAGGGATCTGGATATGGAAGCGGATCTACCGTGCCTTAGTCTACGAAGGATGCCGGGCTGCCCCGTCTGGTTTGGAGTTAGGGGCGGCATCCTGGGCATATTTTGTCAAGCCTGTTCCAGCTTCATATAGCAAATTTCTTGTACTTGCGCCATTTACCTACAGTTCGTTAGACTCTTTAGATCTGCGACGCTTAGAATAATACTGGCGCATGCATATCCATATTATCATTATAGCTACACCATAGTTTCTCCATTGATACAGCCGGTTACTAAAACCCACACAAGGAGATCTGACCGTGGAAGCACATTTGGACTCAAGCTACAGATAGTGCGGTCCAACTATTCCTCTTCAGCGAAGGCCTTCGGAAACACCTCGGATGCCACATATTAGACATGCGAATGCCCTGCGTCGGTTTAATCTCATTTAGAGGATGTAACCCCAAGATTACATACCCGGCCAATTTTCGGGCCTCCAATCAAGCTGCCCGCCCATGAGAGTCCTTCAACCTTTCTAATAGCCCCTCGCTTCGCTTGATGGGCATCGGAAATGGCTAAGAGCCGAGAATTGGCAAGGACAAATTCCGGTCATTAAGCCGGGCGCACTTTGAACGAATGGTATGTCTTTCCCGTCACAATACCAACAGTATTCTTGATCTCGGGACGATGGAACCGAGAAATTTGGTGTCGAATCTCCGGCGTGCCGATTTGAAGTTGCTCCAAAATCTCCGCAACCGCGGAGTACAAAATATCGATATTACCATCCTCGATCTTCACGGAAATGCCCAGAGCACCCTTGGCCCCGAGCTCTCTTGTTCGGTCCGAAGACTTAATGCCAATACCATAACAACCGGCTGCTCCAAGTTTGCCAATCAAGGAGCCCTGGAATGCTCTCATGAGGACAGTGCAAAATCGGTCGTCGCCCGCGACAAGCTCGGGATATTGAGACATAGCATGGAAGACACGGCCCAGTGCCTGTGTTCTTGGAGTTGTTTCAGAGCCATTGAATGATACTTGGCTGGCCCCCTCGGCAAAGACGGCATACATGCGGCCCAGGCAATGAAGCGGGAAACCGGGCGCTGGAAGGTTGCACCCATCGATGCCCCATTTCGATCCATTCTCATCAAGATGACAGATCTCATCTACAACCTGCTTTACTCGTACTTGCATGAGATTAGTAGGCAGATGGTAGGTTTGCACGTCTGCACCCAGCGCTTTCGACCCGGCGATCATTCCGGCGTGCTTTCCGGAGCAATTGCTGTAGACTGCAGTGGGAGTAAAATCTGCCTTGATCCACGACAGATTGACAGCATTCGAAACGGCAGGATGGCCGCCGCATTGAAGGTCGTCTTCGTTGGACTCTATTTTCGCCAAAATACTCCGTGCCCGCGCGATATGTCGATCTTCGCTGCTGTGCGACGCGCACATCAGGGCGAGGTCCGCATCGTCCAGGTTGAATTTCTGCAATGCGCCCGTTTCGACAATAGCCAGAGCTTGAGCAGGCTTGGCTGCGGATCGGACGAGGGTCATCCTGGTCGGATCGCCCACGGCATACAACAGCCGACCGCTGGCGTCGACGATGGCCGCGTGGACGCCGTGCCGGTTCTCCACGACCCCAGCCCGGTCTGTGACCACGAAATCAATCGAGATCACAGTTCGCATGATGGCTGGACAGTTGGGACGCGGTATTATAGTGAAATTCCAGTTTTGTCAGTCTTCGGTTTTCTGCACCTTCGCGATCACGCGGGGTACTTGTGCTTCTTGTGTGCGCTTACGCGAGCGGCAAGTTGCGACTGTGGAAGACCAAGTCCCTTGAACAGTTGCGGTGGGAGGGATAGAAAGTCGTTTAAATTGAGGCGGTTCCTTAAGACCGGAAAGCGTAGGTGACGTCTAAAAAGGCGTAGACTGCGGAATAATTAACGTACAAGGCTCTGCGAATGCAGCCCCTCGCTATCTTTCGCCGCGGAACCGCTATCATGGAGACTGAAGACGCTCAGACCCCAGGCTCCGCAATTTCCGGCCGGACTTTGATTGGCGTCGCTGCAGTAATCCTGTACTTGGTGATAATTAGCTCATGACTCAGAGGAAGATTCCCAGCAGCAGTGGACAAGGTGAAACCGAGTTAGCCAATGTCCGGATTAGTCTGACATGGATGGACGCATGATCCTACCATAACCCGTTTGAAGCCTACAAAGATCTCCCGTCCCTCAGGCCCATTGAATGGACTGACTAGTGGCACATGATCCTCGACAGTAGAAGAATCCGAGTGCTGACTGTAATAGACGCTATATCAACGCAATGGGCATAGTCTACGCCACGGATAAATTAGGGTTTACAAGCGATAATGCTTTTCTAGCGTTTCTGCGTGCACGGTGCCATGCGACAATAGGGTTATCATCGTGTTCTTGGTTTGAGACTGGAATAGCATCGAGGCATAAAAAGATTGCCTCTTCGCAATAGGAAATAAAAGTTTGACATGGGTGGGCGGGGTGGTTTTGATTACACGGTGACTTTGGAATTTTGAGTTTGTAGCTGGAATCGGTGATCTATAGTGCGCATTATGTATGGACATGCTGCCTCGCACACCATAATACTTATGGTACTCAAGGCGCATGCTTGCACCTTATCTGCTCGTTATGTAGACTAAGGAAGTACTGTGCGTGGTTCCATAGACATTTCAAGATGGGTCTCAACTGAAGAATTGGACGGCACTCCAGTCAGAACTGAAACAGCTGTAGTAGTCCTACGAACCGGAGACTGTCATGACGGAACAAAACTTCGCGTATGTAGAATGAGAATGAGATGGAAATCTAAATGACAAACACCATAAAACCAACCTCTTCCAAATGTATCCCATGGAAATCTCAAAACACCAATGAATCGCTAAGACGTTTTCACACGCACGCCAAAATCAAATATAAAAACCGCTAAATAACAATCACAAGAACCGTGTTGACCCCAAAATGTGCACCGTATATGGCAACAGAAATAGAAACAAAATTATATATATATAAAAAAAAGATGAGCCATGATGGACGAGAGTCAAGAATGCCCGAGAAGACAGAAAATTATGAACAGGTCTAGAAGCTGAACAAACCAGTTCGCTTCTTGCCCAAGGGGTAAACGACGAGCGCGGCAATAAATAAGCCCACCGTAATACCGATTGCAACCTGGATCATGCCAAAGCCAAGACTGGCCACCGAGGTGTCAGACAGACTGGTCGTACTATTATTTGACGACGCAAGATTATCCCGGACTGAATTGGCGTACTGCACACCCGCGATAAGCGAGCCACTGGACGCGAGACCGGACGGCACGAGAACAAAGATACCTGGCAAAATTGCGGTGGCGGCGTGGCCGTGCCAGAGACGGCTGTAGAGGTTACCCAGGACGCCAATGGTGAAGGCGCCCACAGTATTGGCAACCTCGGACTGGGAGCCAAGCTTAGTCGTGCTGAAGAAGTTTGTGACGTACCCCGCCACGGCGATGAAGACCATGACTGGCATCTGTTTCCACTTGCCGTGGTTGACGATGGCCAGAAAGACGGCGTAGATGGCGACGAAGGGGAACCGCGCTGTGTAAGCGGAGCCGTAGATACCTACGTTGGAGCAGGTCGTTGCGGAGGTGGCATTGCCATCCATGAGGCCATATACCGTGGTGCCGACCGTGATGCCGTAGCCTAGGAAGAGAGAGTAAATGATGGCATAGACCATGCGAATTGATCCGGCGATCATCTGGTGCGATTGCAGTTCCAGACTGCTGCAGAGGACCATGAAACCGGGCAGGATGAGGGCGATGGAGGACTGGGCGAGCGCGGAGAAGCAAAAGAGCTCCTCCTGCTGGCCGTTGCGGGTGATTTTGATGCTACCCAGGGCCCGGGCCAAAAAGGATGTCAGGACGGCGGCGGTGACTTCGAAGACGTTGGAGTAGAGGACAGAGCGGGGTGCGAGAACGTGTTGCATCAGGCCGACGAGGCAGCCTAGACAGAAGATAACGGGCAGGTCGATGGGTCGCGCACTGAAGGCGAAGGGCCCGACGGCGGCACTGGCCAGGCCGTACGTCAGGACAAGGATCCACTTGTTGAAACGCGGCTTGCGCGACATGATCTCGTCCAGCTCCTGGGTAGCCTCTTCGACACCGATGAGATCATGCACGACATTCTTATACACGTTATGTGTATCCGCCAAGCGACCCAGGTCGACGCCCTGCACCATGCGCACCAGCTTGACCTCCGCCGTACGAGTGGTCGGGTCATCGAAGGACATAATCATACACCCGGGGAGATACAAGAACTGCCCCGAGACCTCGAGCACCCGAGCTGTCATCTGCATATATTCCTCCAGCCGATGTGTCGGCGCTCCGTAGCGCATCAGCGCACGGCACAGCTGCATAATGTATCGATGGCGAGACAAGATCTCTGCAATGTGCACCGTGACCCGGATCTCGTCTTCCAGCCGAGTCTTGCGCCTGCGCTTGTGCTTCTTCCCCGGCTGAAGAGACTCGACTGTGACGGGCGGGAGAGTCGGGCGCCCCAGGTTTAAAGAAGCGTCGACCAGCGACGAGGTGGACCGGTGCGCGGATTTTTTGTACCACTTAATCTTCTCCTTGCGCGGGGTGGCGGTGCCAGAGGCCGGCGTGGACCGTGGGGCTAGGGAAGGAGACAGCGAACCGATCTTCCTCGGCGTGGCCCCGCCCGAGGACACCTGTGTGTCGCTGTCCGAGTCATCGGTGATGACACTCTCCGCCCGCGAAGAGCTCCCCGTCTGGGCGGCGTGCAGCTTGAGCAGCTGCGAAAGAATCCCGCTCCCCCCAGCCAGTCCACTGGACCGGCGACGCGCCGCAAAGTCCTTCAGCATGCCCTCGGGGGTGGTTTGCCCGGACCGCTGGTACGCCCCACGCGGGCGGCGCTTGCGCAAGGCGGGATTATCCTGGGCCTGGGTCATGCTGCGGACGAGGCGATGTGCCTCAGCGCTGGGTGGCGCCTCGTGCGGCTCCTCACCAGCCTCCAGCGTCCGCAATCGATCCGCAGCATGGCGGGCCCGGCGCGCCTGCAGTTCCTCCAGGGGGATACCGAGGTCCTCCGGCATGATGGTTGCGTTCAAGGCCTCGCCCTCGTCTGGCGAGCGACCGAGGCGCTCGGTCAGTCGCAGGGTCTTCTGGCGGAGGAGTTGGCCCGCATGTCGGAAGCGCTCGCGCGCGGAATGAGTGCGCTCCATTTCCTGATCATGATGCGCGTCTTTCTCTGAATCGCCGGGGACGTACTCATTGTTTGGCGTGCGGCCACCTGCGAGGCCCGTGTGGCGTACATGTGTCGGCGCCGGCGGGGTGACGCTTCCGGACAGCGGGATATCACTCAAGTCCGCGGGCGGCAGTAATGGATGATGGGAAGCGTCGGAGCGGTCTGAGGAAACTCGGTGAGAGTCGCTGCCGGGCAGATGATGGAATTGCTGGCTGATGGAGCGACTGATGGAGCGAAAGCGCACGCGTGGCGACCGGATTCGATGGTGTTCGGCATGGGCGGGCGCGGGCGCAAGCTCGGGCTGGGGCTCGGGCTGGGGCTCGGGCTGAGGCTCGGGCTGGGGCTCGGGCTGAGGCTCGGGCTGGGGCTCGGGCTGAGGCTCGGGCTCGGGCGGCCCGGCCTCGTACTGGTGAGCATCTACGGTTGTTTCACGCTCGAGACTCTGCCGACTGGAGGAATGGATGAGGTCGATAGGGGGGATGGGGGAGAGAGGAAATTCGTCGTATTCTTCGCTGGGGCTGGGGTGAGGGGCGTGCGGTTCGGACATGCCAGCGAAGGGATGAGTCCGGGAAGGCCGGACGGGCGGGGAATGTTCGTCCAGTCGAAAAGATGCAGAGGAGAACCTGAAAGAATTGGAAGTAGAGCGAATGGGCGGGAGAGAACATGCAGGAGTAACGATAGTAGAGAAAAAGGAATGGAGCACGATCGGGAAAAGAAAAATTGAACACAATTGCATTGAGAGAGGTGAACCCAGATCTATGAACTAAGAACGCAGCATGACACATCCGTCTAGATTGTTCGGCCCGGGGAAAAGGGAGGGGAGTATCCACGGATCCCGCGCTGGATGCAGTTCTGGGCTGCTCCTCTGCTCGTTCTAGAGCCAGGATCAACCGGAGTCCCACCGCGTACCCACGAAGAGTGTCGTTCAAGTCTCCTTCCGCGCCTAGCGGTTCTGTTTGAGGTGTGCTCGAGAGGTGCTCGGACCAGCTGCATGACAACCGGGCGGCATTTGGTGGCTGCTTGGGTTGGCCAGTGGCAGAAGCCCGGAGCAAAATGTCCCTGCAGAGATTTTTTAGCTGCAGGGCTGGCCCAACCACACCCTGCCGGTCCCTTATCACCGAAGTATACAGTCAAGTCCACCACACCAACTTCCCTGCTATCAGCTCCCCCTCGGCCAACTGTAATCCCCGTCGTGTGAGGCAATTCCATCATTCGAGGATCCCGTGTGTGACAGGCAGCGTGCATGCGTTCTAGAACAGCACGCGTACCACTGGTACATCATCGCGGCCAGGATGGTGGGGTCGTGGTGGCGACCCAACTGGATTGTCCTTTTGACTTGCTGTGGCACCGCGGCCATCCGGGCGGTTCGTTCCAAGGATTCCTCGGTCTCGTGGGCGTTGCTAGCGCGGTCGCTGGTGAGCCTAAAAGGGATTGAGGCCGGCTAAACACCCTAGGAGGACCCTAGCCCGTCGTTTATCTGGGCATCGTGGAACGTAAAGAAAATGAGAAAAACTTCGTGGCCCTTATCGAGCATCGTTGGGCTGCATTCGGCCTGCCCGAGGCGTCGGTTGCGGGACCACGATCGACGGCCGAGCAATTCATTGCTCTAGCCACCCCCTGAGACTTCAGAGACGAGAGTTCAGACGCTCTCGGGACTTCAGACACTCTCGAGAGAGAGCTGGCCCTTGCGGGATGGACAGGGGACAGGCATATCACAGCGTCATGATCCACCGAGATGGGATCATCATGGATGGGTGATGGGAGTTGTTTGGTCGGGGGGCGAGCGGCGAGCGGCGAGCGGCGAGGTGGGAAGGAGAAGTGGGGGGCTTCACAGAAACCACGCCCGAATAAACATAGAAACACTCGCCCCACCGAGAGCTCTCCAGGCGGCGTTCCAGCCGCCCGTAGAACGATGGTGCAATGAGATATCATATGATAGTTGTGACAGTCATGATACCCGTGCCCGCCATCACCTTGAAATATATCAATTGTCAAAGGGTGCCGATGCCGAGTTATTCACGGATCCCTTGGATCACATCATATTAACCGACTATGTGTATGCGTGGTGCCCCTTTACTAGCTAGGTGACTCGACTCGACGGCCACGAAGGAATGGAGGACCCGACCAGCTGATGAATAGAAATTGTACGACCGCCTGAAACCCGCGCTAGAAGGAAAACTAGCAAGGCACGGCCATGATATCCACTTCATATCAAAACCAGATCGCCGCACGGCCCATCCAGCTGCTTCGAAAGCCCCCTCGCCTATTCGCGCCAATCCCTATGCTGCATTACAACACCTGCTCTTCATCTCTCTCTGTTTTGCTTGCAGTCTACTCCGACCGCGGGTGCTTCTTAGGCAATGTCCACCCGTTCAACCACCCCACGCCCGCATTCAAATACGCTGCGTAGCCGAGCCACACGTAATACGGAGTCATCAGCCAGAACGCCGTGCGGTCGGCATCCCACCAGTTGGCCAGCAGCAGCGTGACGTTACCCATCAGCAGGGTCATGTCGCCCAGCGCGGCCGCGGGCCTGCCCAGCCCGAAGAACAGCGGCATCCACAGGAAGTTGAGCGCCAGCTGCGTGGTGTATAGCGTCTGTGCGGACCGGTTGGCGGCATGGACGGCGTGCGAGAGCGACTGCGACGCGGTAACGGTTGCGTGGTGCGAGGCGTAGCCCATCAGCCCGTATAGAAGGGTCCAGGCCGGGCCGAAGAGCCACGCCGGGGGGTGGAGCGGTGGTTGGCGGAGCTGACCGTAGGTCTCGTTCGTCTTCTTGCCTGTCCAGCCGAGAATCTAGTTAGCAGCTGGTCGAGGTTGCAAACAGTCGTATTCCCTCGTAGCCGCTAGCATGAGGGGCGGGGACGTACGATTGGTGAGCAGCGCAGACGCTGTGCCGATCGTGATGGGCGTTGCGACCGCAAGGAGTGGCGAGGTGGTGATGGCCTGAGGCAGCACGAACGACCACGGCATGATGGCGGCAATGAGAAAATGAATGGTTGACTCGATCAGAGTCGCTATTCTCAAGAAGACAGCGACGATTATAGGAGCGCAAGCCGGAGATCTCCTGGGATCCTGAGATCGAGCCCCAGTCTCAGCCGATCGCGATCGGTAGAATGCCGGCCTCCCGCTACGTCACCGGCACTGCCGTGACGGCCGCCCGCTCCACCTTTCGCTTATAGGTCAACGGCATGGAAGCTGTCCAGATCGACCTGCTGAGTGAGATTGGAGGAGACTGTTGGAGCCTCGATCGCGACGTGGGGTCGGCACATCTGAAATTAAGCTATATACCTACTCGTATCATATGGAGACTGCCGTCACTATATATCTGAGCTCCATTGGAGTGGTGTTGCGATCATTCTTCTCATCTGTCACAGGAGCTGAAATTAGACTGGCGACCGGGGTGCTCACCTAGTACCTACTAGGTACCTAGGTCTCAAATCTCCCTCGCTATCAAATATTTTTGTTCTAAGACAGGTGAATATCACACCGTGCCTCGCCCGATACCTAAGGGAAGAGGTAGCAGGGCAGGATCCCCACATGGACGTTAGCATGTTGTGTGAGTTTGCAGCACCATTTCCTTTGGCATATACCACAGCGTGCTTTTCCTTCATCGCCTATCTGCAGCTAGGCGCACCATTTCAAATTTGTGAGTGTATGTATGAGTTCATTGTAGACACGGAAACCGTGACCCTCGGACCAACCATTTACTCCTATAGGTAATGCTGAAAAGAACAACTCAAGCGCCAAATTGAATTTTTGAAATACCCCAGGAGCCACGCCAGTTAGCGAGGACCAACCAACGGCATCTTCAATTTAACTCCAGGGGCTGCATTGTGATACCGGTTTCGACCTGCTCAGCTCCGTAGTCATGTTGCGTCAAATGCAATTTCTGTTAGTGGGCTAGCGCATTATGTTCTTCAAACCTTTTATAAACCACCGTACCCATGGTACTGACCACCGTACCCTTGTGACCTCAGCCTTGCTAACCCGCAAGGGTAGGTGGGGTGGTCAGTACCACGGGTATGCAGTCGCTTTCGGGGATAATGATCCATTCTTTGTCAAACATTGTCAGACTATTCTGGCCCTCCGCGTGTCGTCAAAACGTTCCAGAAGCAATGCGTTCATAGATGTCGTACACAAGCGATTTTGATTGGCCCCCGACACGCGGCGCAAACTCTCTTGCGAGGATAATACTTCCCCGCCACGACTCGATCTCCGTTACCTTGGGAAGGCTGCGGAGAGCTACTTGGTGGCGGTCGGCATACCCTCGAGCCTGACGATCCAACTTCCCCATCATCAATTGTCTCCCTGGCCTCGTCCATGCTCAACTGTCCAGGCCTTGACATGCCGTTCATGGTCTCCTCGCGGCGGCGCTGAATGTGAAAGATGAAGCAGTTTGGGGACGCCATCATCATCGTCGATGTGGTGTTCTGGTTCCTGGCCACAGTGTTTGTGGCTCTGCGCCTGGTGTCGCGGACCGTCATTGTCCGCAAGGTCAACCTGTCGGACACGGTGATGCTGGTGGGCTGGGTGCTCACCACCGCCCTCTCTGGCGTCAATATCTTTGCGACAACCAAAGGCTTGGGATTGCGCGAAGGCGTCCTGCTTGCGTGGCGGCGGCCGCTGGCGGTCGCTGAGTATGTGTTTGCAGTGCTTTATGTATATCTGTCTGTCCACTGCGCTCTAGGAAGTTGTGTCCTCACTCACACATCTACTCAACTCTCTAGTATCCCGCTCTCGGAGCCATCAAATCATCCATCCTCTTATTTTACCTGACCCTCGCAGCCCAACAGCGCCTCTTCCGGCTGGGAGTCCTCATCACGCTTGTGGTTGTCATCCTCTTCACTGTGGCCCTCACCCTCGTCAACCTGTTCCCCTGTCGGCCGCTCTCGTCGTCACTCCTCATCCAGACCCCTCCAGGAACGTACTGCATTGACATTGTTGCGCTCTACATTTCTACTGCCCCAATCAATATTGTCACCGATGTCGCCATTTTCGTGCTCCCCTTACCGATGCTGTGGCGCGTACACCTCCCTCGACGGCAGAGGATCATCCTGCTGCTCACCTTTGGCACTGGCCTATTCGTCATCGTCATCAGCATTCTCCGCACCGAGTTCCTCTTGCAGACGGCCATCTCCCGGGTGACCAAACCTCACAAACCGAGCGTTCACGATTTGTCGTGTAAGTGCAAATTTCTGAGTCATTCGTCCACTGGTCAATGTGTGAGTTTTACTGATCCGTCTGTGCAGATTACGATGGCTATGTCTTGCTCTGGTCCACTGTCGAGCTGAATCTCAGCATCATGTGTGGCTGTGTGCCCAGCTTGAGGCCTCTATTCTCCCGGTTCCTGCCACGCATCGTCCACTCTCCAGTGCGAACGCAGCGCTCCACCGACCCAGGGACGTCAACCAGCGACGGGCAGCATGGGCTTCATTCCCTGTCCGGTGACTCGGTTCGCAAGTTCGGAAGGATGAAACGCAAAGGGACAAATCCTCAGGACTCGATGACAAGACCAGCATCGGGGTCGAATCCTGCAGCCAGAACGGAACGGCGGCCGCGGTTTGATTTTTTCCGCCTCTCCCGGTCTAAGAACATGCTGAACATGGGTGAACGAGAATCACGGACCCCGCTGGCCGTGATGGGCATCCTTTTCCTGCTATGGGGCTTTGCAGACGGGATCATCAACATCTTCTTTTGGCGATTCCAGCGCTATAGTAATTCTGAGGTGAATGCCGCCTTTGGAATGCATGCCGCGTATTGGGGGGCCTATCTGTTCGGGCCTCTTCTCATCTCGAGGCCCGTTTTGAAAAGCAGGGGGTTCAAGATCTGCCTCCTAACTGGAATCTCAATCTTCTGGCTCGGCATGCTGTTATTCTGGACCGGCACGGTGCTGATCTCCGTCGCGGCCCTCGTGGTGGCAAGCTTCGTCTCTGGGTTGGGTCTGTCCGTGCTGTCAACGGCGGCACACCTCTTCATTGTACTCTGCGGACCGCCGAACCTTGGCGAAATCCGACTGACCCTCGCCAGATGCATCTATGCCACCAGTGGGGCAGCCGCACTGATACTAAGTCAGCAAGTGCTCTTCGAAGATGTGGCAGATGCGTCCGGCCTGATCGAGATTCAATGGATCTTTCTGGTCATGGCGCTGGTGTCAATGGTATTGGTAGCTATGTACAGCTTCTTGCAGCTTCCCGAAGCCGCCGATGAGGAATTGAAAGAGCTCACGCGCTGGGACGACCCAGAGAACTGTGGCTTTGTGTGCGGGGCTCGTGTCGTTTGGGTGACTTTGGTTCTAGGGGCTCTGTCGCAATTTTGCACTGTGGGTGGGCAAGAGTCTTTTCGGACGAATTTCCTCTATTTCGTACCGTTCAACGAACCCGAGTAAGATTGGAACGGTCCTCCCCGTGCACCATTGATCTAGCTAACCCCTCCTGCAGCTCTCATCCTTCAAAATATACCTTTGTCGCCATCGGCCGCGGCGCCGTCGCAGCTGGCTACCTCCTCACGGCGCTTATGCTGCTCGTCTGCAAGCCGCGCTGGGTTCTACTAAGCCTGTATCTCTGCTCAATCCTATTTTCCATCCTCTGCATAGCCATGTCAGGATATGTGGGCATCACGATGGGTATCCTGCTCTTTTTTTCAGTGCTGGAATTTTCTCCATTAACTTTGCCATCTGCCTCCGAGGCATGGGCGAGCATACGAAGACCGCGGCCGCATTCTTGACCACGGCCTGCATCAGCGCTGCGCCGTTTCCTTTCGTCCAACGCATCGTATCCGAGTCCCACGGATACCGGTATGGAAGCGCCATTGACGTCGCGCTCTTCTCCACTGGCGCATTCTTTTCGCTCTATCTTAACCTCGTTGGGCCGGCCCGGATGCAGATCGATGGGTCTACTCCACAGCCAGAGATCCATCAAGAAAATCCCCCTTCCATTACCTACGCTTGATCTATCAGACCCTGTCCACAAGTCCGAAGTGTAGTTCAAGTCTTCGCGTCTTGACCATGCCGGATGAGAATGTCTCTATTGGGTGAATGGCCACATGTGGGTCCAAGTGGATACAGTATATCTGATCGATCCGCCACACCAGATCGATGGTCGGACGCACAATCGCCAAGACATAATAATCATCGTCATCGGCTCCAGGAACGGTCAACCCTAGGCGCTTTGTTGCTCCTGGGACCTCCAGTACAGCTCCCACAAGCAGCCATGTGTCCTCCGGGGTTCGAGTGGAGTGTCTATGGGATCGGTATCTCCTGAGGTTCCAGTAAAGAAACATCGACGGCTCCGCGGGCTCACGATTTCGATGTCACCTTTTCTTGCGCTCTCCTGAGCCCTTATTTTGACATAAGCAACTTCCACGAGACACAGACAGTTGGGAGATGGTGTCTAGTCAGTGAAATGCTCATTTGAGCTTCACTTTCCTGCCTAGCCCATCTCCAAAACACGTTGGAATATTAGCGTACGTTATGGATTGAGCCGGAGCAATGACGCCACTCAACCTTTTTAGTGGTGATCAGTTGGGGCTGATGGAGATTCGGGACTGCCAAGTTAAAATAGACTGTATGCCCTTTAAAATGCAAGGGCTTTCATATTCAACAACGCGACTGCGGCTGGTGGAGAGCACATACCAGTTCGGAACCCAACTGGTTCGGCGAAACAGAGTGTTAACGTTCGCAAATCAAAATATGAGGCCTAAGATAAGGCCTACAATCCGGTATACCTAAGATACCTGCCTATAGCTTTATTTATGTATTACTGGTGCGGTGCTGATAGCAAGGACCAAGCCCTGCATGGTCCGGTCCGGTCCGCGGCGACCTCACCAGGCCGTGTGTAAGCAAGCATATATCTTCATTGGCATACAGCGGCCTTTCGTGCAGCCATTCGTATTGTGGACATCGCCGCCTCGCCTTGTCGCCTAAAGCCTCATTAATATGTAATCTATTGGCATGGAGGATTGGTTAGACGGATGAGAACCCATTTTTTACAGTTGTAGCAACGGCGTCATACGGACCGGAGAGGAGGAGGCATCTCGTGTGCTCTCTTCTGCTATGGACTGACTGGCAAGCAGAGCTCAAACAATAAGGTGGCGATCACACTAGGCGCAGACCATGCGCAGACGTGTGGTTCCCCGGAAATTGCAACAGTGCTTTTCGATATGGCATAACGCTGTGTGCCTTGCAGGCTGTCTTCATGAAAAGAGAAGCCAAGAATCCCATTTGGTCTTATGTCAAGCGCTGAATTTCCCCTACATCATCCCATAGGTACATGTTTCCATCTCTTCTACTCACTCCAGTCAATATGACCTCTTTTGCAGACAAAGCACACGAAGAACTTCGGTAAGAGATCTTCTATAAGCATTATTGACTGTGCTAACTTGACATTGCAACCCTTCAATCCCCACGGAACCGCTATCGCCACACTCATATCTCTTTGAGAAATCCTACTTCAATGAGCTTATCTGTTGGCAGCCGGAGGTTGGCCATTTTGTTCCTCGTATTATCCCGGATCCACAGAAAAACGCGTAGCAAGGCTCTTCGGAAGTGCGCTGTGTTGGGCTTGATTTTCATCTGCTCCTTCCCGACAATGTAGAGCACCTTGTGTGAATATGCCGCTTCCAGATTGGCGATTTCAGAACCGAGGAATGCGCGCGCGTCTGTGCTGCCTTCCGCGGCGGTGCTATTAGGGGTGACCGAATCCTTTGCTTCATCCTCTTCGTCTAAGGACACGCTGGCACTTCTCGTTGTTAGATAATTCCGGACCTGGTCGACGATCACACTCGCCAAGTTGGGTGTGATGATCTCGTCATTATAGCCGTATCGAACAACCAGCCGGTAACAATTTGGAATGGCCAACCGCGACACGGTAAATCGATTCTCAGGGGCGATTGAAGGTTGCTCGAGGGGGCGGAGATGGAAGAAGACAATCACCTCAGGCAAGGAGGTGAGCTTAAGCACAAACTGGCTGAACACGGTCGGGGTCGTCTCGCCCGCTTTGTCGAAGAAGATCCCAAGACCGCGGGTGATGCTGACTGGAAGGCCATCATATCGTTTGGACAGGAATATTTGGCCATCTGGACTAGAAACGATGAAATGTGATGTGGGGAAGCGGTCCTCAGCTTCGGCGAACCATTGCTGCTCTTTGCCGTATCGCCACAACAGAAACAGCATGGCGAGGATTGCAGCGAGCGTGATTGTGAACCAGGCTCCTTGAGGCACCTTGTTCAGCGCAGAGGAGAGATATGTACCGTCCAGGCAGGCCAAGGTGAGCCACGGGAGGAGAACAAGGTACGGGCTGATCTTCCAGACGAACATTGCAGCCAGAGAAACCATGCAGGTGTCGAAAAATGTCACGAACATAACGCACACGCCGTAGGCATTACCCAGGGACGTCGTCTGGAGGACATAGGATAAGCCGCTGGAAAAGAGTAAACCAGGAGAAGAAAAAGGTCACTTACGTTATTATAGATGGATGCGATCAGGATGGTTCCAATCATCAGCAGCCAATTCGCGATCGGAATGAAAAGCTGCCCGTGGAAAATCTCAGAAGTATGTATGACTTTGATCTGAGGGAAATAGGAGAGTTTCATCACTTGTGCAAGAAGCTGCCAGCATTGTCAGAGTGGATCTTCTCCTAAATGAAAGGGTTGCAAACTCTCTCACCTGGAAGGTTGCGGTAATGATGGCCTGCGAGGCAACAACAGCAGCTAGAATGGCGATGATCAAGGCTGGATAGAGGGTTCCAGGTGGGGCCGAGTTGAAAAAGGGATTTGAGTACGCCTCTGGGTGGGTGCTGATATATGCGGCCTGCCCGATATATGCTAACAAAAGGCAGGGAAACGTGTAGCACAGCCAACTGATCTGGATCGCTTTTCGGCTGAAGGCACCCAGGTCCGCAAAGAGAGCTTCCACACCTGTGAATGCGAGCAAAGTACCACCCAGCATCTTCCATCCTTCTGTCTTATTACGGATCAAGAACTGAAACGCGAGGCCAGGATTAAAAGCCACGAAAACCCCGGCATCATACTTGGTGAGGTTGTATATCCCGAACGCCGCGTTAAAAGCGAGCCATATGATCACGATCGGTGAGAACGCGAAGGATAATTTTGTGATTCCCAGCGGCTGAATACAAAACAGCACGACGAGGATGGCATCAGTGACACCGATTACTGTGCCTTTGGATATGCTCGGTTGCACAACTTCAATGCCCTGAACGGCTCCGAGAACGGACTGGGCTGGAGTGAGCAGGCCATCGGCTAGTACCATAGTGACAGCCAGCACACCGATCACTTTTAGCAGCCCTCGCGCGAACCGACTGGACTCTAAGCGTTGGCGCACTTTCTGACCCGCGTGCTCCAGATCACCGGATAAGTACCGTTTCATCTGGATCAACGAAGCCTCCCTTGGATCACGGTGGGTGATATTCATCTGTGAGTCAGTTAGCTTTTGCGAGGAAGAGATCATGAGGAGTACTTACATAGCGGCTGAGAAGGGAATAGGTACTGAAAGTGCCACCTTCGCCGTCATTATCGGCACGAAGAATCACCAGCACATACTTGACAGTCACCATCATGAACAGGCTCCAAATAATGATGGAGAGGGCGCCGATTAGGTCTGGCCGAGAGGGAGGGGACGAAAAAGTGGACGAGAAGACGTAGAGGGGACTGGTGCCAATATCGCCATAAATTACGCCCACGGATTGATATGCCAGCCAAAAAAGCATCTTGCCTTTGAATACCTGTCTCTGCTTGAAGTCGCCCGGGTTTCGCAAGCCTGGGTCGTCGTCTGGTTGCTCAGCGGAGATCTTGCTACTGATCCGCTCCGGCATCCTGGGGTGGGAGCGGATATTGTAAATACTCTCGTGGACGTCCCCTTGATGGGATCGGGCCATCGATTGCGACTTGGAGAAAGCTGGGCCCATCGTTGATGCATCATCGTCTGACGGCAGCTGTCCGGGCTCATCTCCCGCATACGCGGGATCTGCGATTCGGACGGTCGCCATGCTGTTAGAAAACAGACAAGGAACGGTCGAAAGCGACGTTGAGATCGATGATGAGGGAAGATGGCTGCATGGTCGTTGTGCGTCTGCCTGGCAGGTGATGCGACTTATAGCGAAAACACAGGCTGAGCTTGCAGGGGGCTTATCTGAGGTTATCGTTGCGATCTTATTAAATTAATGATGGTCACTTACTGATCCTTCCGTGAATCCGCCGCGGAACAGCAACGCCACATGGCAAACGTGCACCAGAACGGAGGTTAGCGGTGAGCAAAGCACACTTGACACGGCACTAGGCATGTGAGATTACGCGGACTGAGCAAAATAAGCTTCCTCAGCTGTTGTGTGATAGGACCGGATAATTCCCTCATACCTCATTCTGGCAAACGATGAGCAAACGTCGGGCCGCTAAGTGACGAGATAATGAGCAACCCTAGAAACTAGCAGCCTTAAAAACAGACCGCTGGTATTATTGTCACTGCGTTCCTGGCGGATTTGGGGAATATTCTTGCTTGATCGGAGTTTCCGTGCAACTCTACGAGTTGAGCGGTGGCCAGAATAAGATCAATGCTAGGCACTAGATCTATTAAAGTGGGGCCACATCACACCACGCAATAATGACTGCAATTTGGTTATCGCATGCAATTGTTGGCTCAATAGGGTATTATATTAGCGGATCACAAGTATTTTACGGAGGCTGCCGCTTCAGCTCTTCGACTTCCATGCCAAAATCCACACGTTTCTTCCCTCCCATACTGGTCTCTGGGTTCTCAACGGACCAGCCCCATTGATAAACGTCATATGACCGCCACCACCCAGGTCATCTAAGTTGCCTCCCGCTCCATGTTGGCGACTGCGTCGATAGGCCTCGAGTCGCGTACGCTTCTTCAAGTCCTGTAGCTTGGTTTTGAATTTGGCTTCCTGGCGACGCTTCTTATCGTCCTCGCGCTTTTCAATTCCGCATTCAGTGCCTCTAGGGAGGCCCTTTTTTTTTTTTTTTTTTTTTTTTTTTTTTTTTTTATTATAAAGAGAACGCAATCTCTTCAATCTAATAGCGAAGCAATATCATCATTTTGTTCTAGGTCACCTTATGCGGATTCGCACGGTTCTATGTGACGGAGAAGCTCTTCATCTTTCAGATCGGCTGGGGACTTATTCGCAAGTCAGTGAGTGCGTGGGCTCACATGAGGGAAGTGTTTGCGGGGTTGTCTGACCACATTGAAGCTATACCAGATCCGGATAGGAAAGAATTAGCGTCAGTTTGATTTATTGCAGCTTACCCTTTTTATAGCTACGGTAGGCTCAAAAGTATATGCAAAGTTAGTAAGCACTGGAGCGGAAGTACTAGAGGTGCAATATTTTTTTTGGTCTGTCGCTGTCCGTCTCTTCATGACAATGAGCGCACGGGTCCTGCTATAGCGTCGTTCCTGTGTGTTGGCTTATAGCATCCTCCATTCGGAGACGCGGGCCGCTTTGACTGATAACGATAAAATTTGGTTCAACCTTTCCGCCCCTGCTTCCCACCTTACAATCTCCCGAGCACCCCTCTCAGGAAGAAGTCATCCATACCACGGTTTGATACACCCAGTGCGAAATCCTCGACTACTATACTAGAGCAAAATGCTGTCTAGTACAGATATTGGCTACTTGCGTCGGTGTGTGAAGCTAGCCCGTGAGGCGCTTGATGCGGGTGATGATCCGTTTGGGTCAGTGCTCGTAGATGCTACGGGCAATATTCTCAGAGAGGACCGCAACCGGACCAGGACCGAAGCAGATATCACCCTACACCCGGAACTCATACTGGCTGTTTGGGCCCGGAAGCATATGGCCCCCGCCGACCGCGCCGCTGCCACCATCTACACTTCTGGTGAACACTGTCCAATGTGCGCAACTGCCCACGCCTATGCCGGGTTGGGACGGATCGTGTATGCTACTTCGACTGCTCAGCTTGTACAGTGGAAGACGGAGTTGGGTGTGAAAGCTGGCCCGGTTATTCCACTCTCGATTAACCAGGTTGCGCCGGGTCTGATTGTTGATGGCCCCGCTCCCGGTCTGGACGAGGAGATTTATGAGCTACATCGGAAGCAGGCTCGAACTAGAGCCGAATAATAGGTACCTTACCGCGAACCCGAATGAGGAGCTTAGGTGCCTCCCAAACGTGCTATAACGAAAATGGTTGCAATGTTCAGGAGGCCCGTGGAAATTGTCCAGTGTTTTACAATGACTCATTACTCTGAAATCAAATACAGTACATTCTGAAACGTGATACGGCTAAGCAGGGGTTGTTGATGGAGTAACCCATTACGGATTAAAGTGGTTCTAGGTACGGGCCGAGAAACGATCGGTGTGTGTCTAGAGGGGCATCAGATTTCGACTCGCACTGTACTAGTACATGTAATCTGCCATGCATGCTTGGACCCCGACGCTTTCGAGTTGACATCAGCCCCGTCTAACATAACCGCACGATTTGCTGGTCATCGATGGGATCTTGGTATATGGTAACCATCTTATTCCTTCTCCTCTTCCTCACTCTCAACACACTTTAAACCATGTTCATTAGCGCCGATTTTTATACTCTGAGTTCTCGAGCTTGTATTGTCGACCCACCGCCTCTTTCCACCTATCCTTTATCTCGACCTTCGTGAACCCTCACCGTGGCCTACCCTTTACGCGGCCACTACTTTTTGAAAATTTTGAACCTCTACTTTCTTCTTATATTCAAAACATTTTTCACGCTACTTATCTTCAAGGGCGAGACTTGCGAGAATTAACATGGTACTCGTGCTTCGCGCCTCGTTGAACGCAATGAAACGCTAAAGTTGACAAGTCGATTTCACGTATATATGGCATCAAGCCCGATATATCGACTGCTTTGATTCATGTATAGGGCAACTTCATCTCTGTGTATACTATCCACTGCCAAAGTTTTGGTTATACTGACAGTCTCACTTAGACACATACCTGCCTTCCCTTCTCCGTGAGCTTGCTCGAGAAAGCTATTCTATCCTCGGCCGCTATCGCAGTTTCAATCTACTGTGGTATCCTCTCGAGCCCTCGAGCTCCTTGTCCCACGTGCTCATCGAGGCTTCCTGTTCCATTCTTCACCATCAACCCGACTCTGTTCACCATTCTGTTCAAACCCTCCGCCCCACCTTCTCCGAGGTTGCTCACCCATTCACAAACCGCCTTCTTCCCTCACTGTAAGCCCATCTCTACGCCTGATTCCACTCATTGCCTCTTCTTCATCCTAGACAGTATTTGCCCCTTGTCCTCGCCATTTCTTTGACTTTCGATATCCCCCCGCAAGTCGGCTTCATCAACATCATGGCAGTGCGAGAATGTGTGAAATGCCATAGGGAATTTGCCCTTGACGACTTCAGGTCTTCTAACAACCCGTATCGAATCTGCACCTGGTGCTGCAGATGTCGCGCGGCTGGCAATGAGGTGAGTCTCTCAGTACCTTTCGAGTTGCCCACAAATGAACTCATCTTGCTAGGGTCATAGGCGCTATGAGCAGAGAAAAAAAGAGAGGCTCGCTGTAAGTAATGCTAAAATGTTGGGTCCTGCTATCGAGACCCGACGTTTGGGAATTGCTTCCAGGGTTCAGAGGCAGTCCCGGATGATTTCGCCACCGGTCAAACACTGGGCAGTTCTTGGTCAGAGAAAAACCTCCAATGTCGTAACAAGTAAGTCATGATCTTTCTAGTTTTCTCTTAAAAGGCAATCCTGTTCTAAAAAAAAATTTAGGTGCTGGTGGTAGTCCCGTACTGTCCGTCTTGACATCTCCCTTTTCTCTAACGCCCATGCAACTATCAGGTTGGCATGTAGAAACTCTCCCTCAATTGGAAGACACCCAGTCCGGTCCCTCCAACGGCCATACCCTCGGCTTTGTGGCTGACGCGCTTAATGCATACTATATCGAGCGAGCATCACGCCATAAGACCTCCCGATTTGAAGACCCCGACAATAAAACGTCCGAGGACGATACTCCGGAGCACAATTTATCCGATGATGAGGCCTCCGATGATGGGACCTCCGAGAGTGAAGCATCTAGGGACAAAATGCCACAGGATGGGGACGATCAGGATGAAGAACTACGGTCCTTTGATAGTCGTAATGAAGAGAATTACGAACTCGAAGACGAGACGAACTCTGACTCCTCCGCGACACGATACTTTACCTGCCTGCACTGCAGCGTTGTGCGGCCAATCAATCTCTCTGACCTTGGGAGCATATGTCTTTATTGCCTCGAGCAGAAGATGTATTGCGTGAAAGGCGACCATGAAAATTTCGAGTCTGAGTTCTTCGACTCCAACGGTGATGGGCATGCAGTTTGCAAACAGTGCCACATTGTCCCAGAACCCACCTGATTTTTTTGACTGGCTGACGCCACTTGCTCGGATAAAGGGGCGTCGCTGCGGATTGTCCAATGTAATTCTGCGATGGGGTGGCTGGCAGCTGATCGGGCTAGTCCCGGAGCGCCCTGAATTGTTTCTAATTCTGGCTGTTCTTAGTCCCTACTGCTTTGTGGATTTTTGTCTTTCGAACTTGCAGTCCGTCTTCTCATGTTTTTATTCCACTTCAATTACTGATACAGCACTTATCTACGGCAATGTCATGTTTACTTTCGGGTTGTACAATTGCTGCTGATGTATGACTGACTGATGTAGACGATTGTTTGTCCTCCTCGCATGCCCCTGCTGATAAGGTAATTAAGTTGGAGACTAATCAGCTACATTCGTTCCCCTTCAGACGGCGCAGGCGGACTTGCAGTTAAACTCCTTCCCGCCCAGTAAAAGAACCTCAGTCAGCAACACCCACACGATTTGCGGATGATGATGATGATGATGATGATGATGATGATGATGCCTTGAGAAACTACCCGAAATATGTATCGAGAAAAGGGCTAGGCGACCTGCTGACCAAAGAACAAGCATGGCCGTAGTCAACACCAGTAGATCTGACGCCGCCGGACGGCGATCTTGCGCCAAGCGGGAAAAGGAGATCATTAGGATTAGACCAGTCAATTGGGGCCCATCGGAGAGATTGATACTCCGACACAATCTACCCTAACAGCTGTAATTGGTCTGCCGGGGAGGACCACGCGGAAAAGGCCGCGAAACTAAATGGCCGGAACCCCCATTTCCGCTGACTCAGCGGGCCGCCGCAAAGCCCGATCGCCGTGGAAAGTACAATGGCCAGTCACCTTCTCGCCTCGGCCTCTTGGCATTCCGTGCAACGAGGTGGATTGACTGATCAGTCAGTTGGCAGTGGATATACGGATAAACAATCAAGTGTGCCAGCACGCCGACTTGATTCCAGAAGACCGGGCTGATTATTGCAACATCCCCCGTCGCAGTGTCGCCCGCGGCGCACGAGCAACGCCAACAGAGATTAGTATCAGGTCCACCATTTGCGACAAGGCGTGTCCAAGTTAGTCAACTAGGCCCTGATGTGTCAGCGGAAGGGAATCCCTGGTCCCCTCCGTGTTGCCTTCTTGGGTCGTCGGAGGCTCCACAGCTTGTTCGGTTCGGGGCAGAGATTTCGACCGTGCGTGGACCACTGTGGGTCTGCCGGCCCGCTACGGCGCAAATAGTAGGCCTGACCAGGGGTTTCCGAAACAACATGTGCTTGTTGACTACGGTTTGCACCGCAATGCGTGGCCGCAGAGCTGCAGGTAACCCCGGTCAAGATAGCAAAGTCCGGTCGAAGCGGGCTATTCTTCGGCACGGAGGTTCGGCCACAGCTACCGCCGTCTGTCTTAAAGGTCCGGACCCACTCCGAGTGTAGGAGTATTATATGCCGGTATAAAGATATGGATGTGCCACAGGTGCGCGTCTTCCTCGCTTTCATGTGCGCAATCCCTCTCTCTCTCAACCATGGAGAGTCCCACTAAACACTCGTCCCCGCCAGGGTCGATAGAAGTCAAAGATGTGACCGTGAGTGCTGCTGCTACGGTCCTCGGTGACGAGACTCCTCTCAAGATCACCCCCTCGCACAGTCAGCACAACGAATGGAGCCTGCTGCAACGGGTTCAACAACAACATGAGCGGGACCTGGCCTCCGGATTCAAGCGTCAGGAGCTTGGTGTGACCTGGCAAAATCTCAGTGTCGACGTTATTAGCGCGGAGGCGGCCGTCAATGAGAACGTCTTCTCACAGTTTAATATCCCCCAGCATATCAAGGAATCCCGCAGCAAGCCCCCACTTCGCACCATCCTGAACAAGAGCCATGGCTGCGTCAAGCCCGGCGAGATGCTTTTGGTGCTAGGCCGTCCTGGCTCCGGTTGTACAACGCTGCTGAAGATGCTTGCCAACCGTCGAGGCGGATACAGGGCCGTGGAAGGAGATGTCCGATTTGGCTCGCTATCCCCCCAGGAGGCCAGCCAGTATCGAGGCCAGATTGTCATGAACACCGAGGAGGAGCTATTCTTTCCGACCTTGACAGTCGGACAAACCATGGACTTTGCAACTCGCCTCAAGGTCCCCTTCCACCTGCCGAACGGTACCGACTCTCCCGAAGCGTACAAAGACGAAGCGAAGAAGTTCTTGATGGAATCAATGGGAATCTCCCACACGGAAAACACCAAGGTCGGTAACGAGTACGTTCGTGGTGTCTCGGGTGGTGAGCGCAAGCGCGTCTCAATCATCGAATGCCTCGCCACCCGCGGATCCGTCTTTTGCTGGGATAACAGTACCCGTGGCCTGGATGCCAGCACCGCTCTGGAGTGGACCAAGGCTATCCGTGCCATGACTGATACCCTGGGCCTGTCAACCATTGTCACCCTCTACCAGGCCGGGAATGGTATATATGAGCTCTTTGACAAGGTGCTGGTCCTGGACGAGGGCGAACAGGTGTACTACGGCCCTCGTGAACAGGCCCGGCCGTTCATGGAGGAGGCTGGCTTCATCTGCCGCGATGGTTCCAACGTCGCCGATTTCCTTACTGGTGTCACTGTTCCCACTGAACGCCGCATCCGCGAAGGATACGAAAATCGCTTCCCCCGAAACAAGGACACACTTCGCCAGGCGTACGAAAAGTCCTCCATCTACACGAACATGGTCTCAGAGTACGACTACCCGAACTCCGAAGCTGCACGCGAATGCACCCGAGACTTCAAGGAGGGCGTGGCCTTCGAGACCTCCCAACATCTCCCCAAGAACAGTCCTCTGACTGTTAGCTTTACCGAGCAGGTCAAGGCCTGTATCGCCCGGCAATACCAGATCATTTGGGGTGACAAGGCGACGTTCATCATCAAGCAGGTTGCCACCCTGATGCAAGCTTTGATTGCTGGTTCCCTCTTCTATAGCGCCCCTGATAATTCGGGTGGTCTGTTCGTCAAGTCTGGTGCCCTTTTCTTCTCTCTGTTGTATAACAGTTTGCTTGCCATGTCCGAGGTAACAGACTCCTTCGAGGGTCGTCCAGTCCTAGTCAAGCACAAGAGCTTCGCTATGTTCCACCCCGCCGCTTTCTGCATTGCCCAAATCGCCGCCGATATCCCCGTATTGTTGTTCCAGATCAGCGTCTTCTCGCTGGTCGTCTACTTCATGGTTGGCTTGACAATGTCTGCGGGAGCCTTCTTTACCTACTGGATTTTGGTCTTCGCCACTACTATGGTAAGTCGACTATCTTGATGACTACTTCAATAACCTAACATTCCACAGTGCATGACCGCCCTCTTCCGCGCGGTTGGTGCTCTCTTCTCCACATTCGATGGTGCTTCCAAGGTTTCCGGTTTCCTCATCTCGGCGTTGATCATGTACACTGGCTATATGATTCAAAAGCCCCAGATGCACCCGTGGTTCAGCTGGATTTTCTGGATAAACCCGCTAGCCTACGGCTTTGAGGCTCTCCTGGCCAGCGAATTCCATGGGAAAGTCATCCCCTGTGTCGGAAACAATATCGTTCCGCAAGGCCCCGGTTACGACAACGCTGCGCACCAGTCTTGTGCTGGTGTCGGCGGTGCCATCCAGGGCAACACCTATGTCACCGGCGATCAGTATCTCGCCTCGCTCTCTTACAACCACTCTCATCTCTGGCGCAACTTCGGTATCAACTGGGCTTGGTGGGTTTTATTTGTGGCGGTCACTATCATTGCCACTTCTAGGTGGAAGTCCCCTTCGGAGAGTGGAAGCTGCCTAGTTATTCCCCGTGAGCGACTGAGCCAACACCAGCAGAACGCTCCCACCGACGAAGAGTCGCAGGTGCAAGAGAAGTCGAAGAAGCCATCTGAAGGTGATGCCCAGGAAGAGAATAACATTAACAGCCAGTTGGTCCGCAACACTTCCGTGTTCACCTGGAAGAATCTGTGCTACACCGTGAAGACCCCTACCGGTGATCGCATGTTACTCGACAACATTTATGGGTGGGTCAAGCCTGGTATGCTAGGTGCCCTGATGGGTTCCTCCGGTGCTGGCAAGACTACTCTGCTCGATGTTCTGGCACAGCGTAAGACCGAGGGTACCATCAAGGGCTCGATCATGGTAGACGGCCGCCCTCTGCCTGTTTCCTTCCAGCGTTCTGCCGGCTACTGTGAGCAGCTTGATGTTTTGGAGCCATTTGCCACCGTCCGGGAATCTCTCGAGTTCTCTGCCCTCTTGCGGCAGAGCCGGGATGTGCCCCGCGAGGAGAAGCTGAAGTATGTCGACACTATCATCAATCTCCTAGAGCTGCACGATATTGCTGATACCCTCATCGGTCGCATCGGTGCTGGTCTGAGTGTCGAGCAGCGCAAGCGTGTCACCATTGGTGTCGAGCTTGTTTCTAAGCCCAGCATTTTGATTTTCCTGGACGAGCCTACCTCCGGTCTCGATGGACAATCCGCCTACAACACCGTTCGTTTCTTGCGAAAGCTCGCCGACGTCGGCCAAGCTGTTCTCGTTACTATTCACCAGCCCTCCGCTCAACTCTTTGCTGAATTCGACACTCTCCTTCTGCTTGCCCGGGGTGGCAAGACCGTGTACTTTGGAGATATTGGCGATAACGGCCAGACTGTTAAGGACTACTTCAACCGCTATGGCGCCCCGTGCCCCAACACTACCAACCCGGCCGAGCACATGATTGACGTTGTCTCGGGTCACCTCAGCCAAGGTCGTGACTGGAATCAGGTCTGGCTGGAGTCGCCCGAGCACCAGAAGGCCCTCCAGGAGCTTGACCAGATTGTCGATGCCGCTGCTGCGAGCCCCCCGGTACGCTCGACGATGGACAGGAATTCGCGACCTCAATCTGGGAGCAGACGAAGCTCGTGACGATTCGCATGAGCACGGCCCTATTCCGCAACACAGATTATGTCAACAACAAGTTCGCCTTGCACATCGGTTCGGCCATTTTCAACGGATTCACTTTCTGGAAGATCGGCGATAGCGTCGGTGATATGCAGCTGCGTTTGTTCACGATCTTCAACTTCATCTTCGTTGCCCCTGGTGTGATCAACCAGCTGCAGCCGCTCTTCCTAGAACGCCGCGCGATCTACGAGCAGCGCGAGAAGAAGTCGAAGATGTATTCCTGGTGGGCCTTCGTGACCGCCCTCGTCTCCTCGGAGATCCCTTACCTCTGCATCTGCGGCGTACTGTACTTCGTGTGCTGGTACTGGACGGTGGGCGGCGACACTGCCTCCAGCAAGTCCGGCGCCACTTTCTTCATGATGCTGCTCTATGAGTTTGTGTACACCGGTATCGGCCAGTTCGTTGCCGCGTACGCGCCCAACGCCACCTTCGCCTCGCTGGTGAACCCCCTGATCATCGGAACCCTGGTGTCGTTCTGTGGTGTCCTCGTGCCGTACGCGCAAATCCAGGAATTCTGGCGCTACTGGATCTACTGGCTGAACCCGTTCAACTACCTGATGGGCGGCCTGCTGGTCTTCAACGTGTGGGACACCGACGTCAACTGCAAGGAGAGCGAGTACGCCATTTTCAATCCGCGCAACGGCAGCACCTGCGGCAATTACTTGACCTCCTACATGGAGACCATCGGCATGCGCATGAACCTGGTCAACCCGGATGCGACCGAGAGCTGCCGCGTGTGCCAGTACACGCATGGCAGCGACTACTTGTATACCCTCAACCTTAAGGAGTACTACTACGGCTGGCGGGACATTGGCATCGTGGCTATCTTCGTGGTTAGCTCGTATTCATTGGTGTATCTGCTCATGAAGCTGCGGACTAAGGCTTCCAAGAAAGCCGAGTAGAGTTGCATGGGGGCAAAGAATCATAGACTTGGATAGATTTCTTAGACGGATAGTTCTCGGCGTTGCATATATCGCAAACTAATCAGATTATTCATATTGCATATGGCCATTTGGTTTTTATTTTATTTTCACCCCTCCTTTCTAAAGTGGAATCCTCGTACTATCTGTCCTTGCCTCATGAAAGATGGCAACTTGCCATTCGTCTAATTTTCCGAAATGCCTGATCATCTAGACTCTTGACTCCTCTTACGCCACCCTCGCCTACCTTCCATCAAAGCGCTTCTACTACCGGACCGCACTCGATTATGGTCTCTCTCTATGAGGGCAGCCATCCTCTTTCTCAATTTTCACCCTGAAAGAGGCCATCCTTAGTCTGGGTCGAGAGAGTTCACCAAAATACCCTCTTACCGTGGGCATGTCGGGGGCCCGTTCCGGGATAGTTGCACAAGTGGGGATGCATGTCTCATAGTCCACGGCCAATAGCCAATGCCACCAGCGCTGTCGACACCCCAGAGTCGCCTGCCCGCCCGCATCGACCCTACTTCTCCAATGTGCTTAGCCAAAAGAGAAGCATCCCAGACGTCTCCAAATCTTCCAGCACCCAATCGCGCGTTTCCCCCCGGCCAATCCATGCGCGGCCACCATCCGGACATGGCGCCATGAGTCACCCGAGGTCGTGTGTCCGGATCGGACAATAGAAGAAGATCCATAGCTTTCATAGTTCCATAGTTCCCTAGTTCCATCCGGAAGGGCACTTTCCTTTTCTTTGCCTGGTTCCCAGCCTCTGCTACAGCTCCACCCTCTATACCACCGGCGGAATGACCTCGTCCCAACCGAGCCCCATCACCATGCACGATGAAGAAAGACCACCCCAAACCGCATTCTCCATCCTCGAACCACCTGCCTCCCTCTCCGCCATCACCACACACACGACACACCTTCGCCGGCCGGAGCCCGAAGACACCTTCCCCGATGGCGGGACCCGCTCCTGGCTCGTCATCCTGGGCTCTTTCTGTCTCCTCATGGCCAGCTACGGGATGATGAACTCCACCGGCATGCTGCAGAGCTACTTTGCAACGCACCAGCTAGCCGGGTACTCGACCAGCGCGGTTGGCTGGATCCCCGGGCTCTTCACGTTCTTCGGGCTGAGTCTCAGCGTGCAGATTGGGCCCATGTTCGACCGGTACGGACCGACGGGCATCTTGGTCGCTGGGTCGTGCTGCTATGTCACTGGGCTGCTGTTGCTCGCGGAGTGCCGGTTGTACTGGCACTTTATGCTCACGCTGGGCGTGCTGATGGGCTCGGGCGCGGCGCTGCTGAGTACCGCGGCGATGGCGGCGGTGCCGCAGTGGTTTGATCGGCGGGTTGGGCTGGCGATGGGGACGGCGATGGCGGGTGCCGGGCTGGGCGGGGTGACGTTCCCGTTGGTGCTGCGCGCGGCGTTGACGCGGGTTGGGTACCGCTGGGCGATGCGGTTGCTGGCGTTGATGGTGGCGGTCATGTGTGGGGTGGGCATTGGGTTAGTGCGGTCGCGGTTGCCGAGGGGCTTGAGCAGGTCCAGTATCAATTTGAGGGCCTTTCAGGACTCGCGGTTTACTTGGTTGACGCTGGGGACGTTTGGTGAGTCGGCCGCGCGAGAGGGAGAAGGAATGGGGAGAGAGAGATGGAGAGGGAGTGGGGAGAGATGCTGATGCGCGTGTAGGACTCGAGCTGGAGGTCTTTGCGGGCCTGGGTCTTTATCCCACGTACGTCGTGATGCAGGGTTTTAGCGTGTCAACGAGCGTGATTCTTCTTTCGGTGCAGAATGTGTTGAGTCTCGCTTTCCCCGGGCGCGCGTGTGCTATACTCGACTCACACTAGACTGACTACGGACTCCGACGGACAGCTTCTCCACGCTCGGTCGCCTCATGGCTGGGGCGATCGCGGATAGATACGGGCGAATCAACACGCAAGCCGGGCTCGTCTGCCTGGGTGCGCTCGCCATCTTCGCCATCTGGCTCCCCTTCGGTAACACGCTGCCGGGTCTGTACGTCTTTAGCTGCGTGTTCGGGCTGGCGTCCGGATCCTTTTTGAGCCTGGCGCCGGCATGCATTGGGCAGATCTCCAAGGCCAGTGAAGTCGGGGGTCGGTTTGGGATTTGTTAATCCATTGTGAGCTTGGCGTGCGTGAGATCCCGTTTGCGTGCATGAAGAGCTGGAATGCGCCGACGCTGACTCTGTTAGTACCCTCGTTTGCATTCCCATTGGTGGTGAGATGCTCGAGAAGGTGGGCAGCCGTGCCATGGTTGCGTATCTGGGGAGTGTCTTGATTGTCTCGCTGGGCATGTTCGTAATGGCGCGGTGGGCGAGCCTGAGTTATCGATGGCGGTGGCAGGCCATGATCTAGTCCTTTCACTCCCCGTGAGGTTTGCTTTCCCCAACTGGGTAGAAGGATTTGTGGGGTATGGAAGTGATCAACACGATGCAATTTGGCATTTCCATTGGGGTTTAAGAATATAAACACGGTATCGAACACAATGGCCGCGCCCGCAACGGCTATGGCGCTTCCAGGGCGGCAAATATAGTGGCAGACAGCAGGACCTTCATCAGAGATGCATGAAGAGGAGGGAGACCTGCTATCTTGGTCATAGATCAAGTCCAAGCAATTCAAACGAACGAGGGAAACGGTGGACCTTGGGGGCCCACAGGACGCGAGTCAAGGAAGTATATGAAAAACGAGAGATCACGCGGCAGTTAGTTTTGCTCGCCACCTTGGGTCTTCGCCAGTTCTTCCCTACACCAAACACCGTTAGCACAGCAATCCCACCAATAGAACAGGCGTAAGATCTTGTGGTGTCATACAGGTGCCGATCCAGCTCCTCCATGTGTTTCTGCGACTCCTTCATCTTCATGCGCAGACGCTCGATCCTACAGAGCCCAATGATTAGCACCGCTCTGCTCCGCAGACCCCACGATCCACCCCATCGCCGAGGGGAAAACACGCACTTCTCCACCTCCTGCTGCCGAATGTACATAGCCTCCTGGGCGGCCTCGCGCCGCTGGAACTGGTCCTTCCTGTGGTTGCGCAGTCAGCGATGGGATGACGTCATGCATTCCCGAGGTCGCAGCGACATACTCGGCTAGAAAGCCCCGCGCCTTGGGCGCGCCCGTGTCGCCTGCACCCATGATGGATGGGGCTGCCGTGAATGATCGGATTAGGGCTGGAGTCGATGCGGATGTGCGAAGGATGGGGCGGGAGAGGCGTTGCATGGTGAATGAAGCGGGCTGGGGGATGGTCTGGGGGGAGGTTGGGAGATGGATGAGAGGTGGGGATGTGGTGGGGAGAGACGGAGTATTGATCGAGGAAATGCGCAGCACAGTTGGTTATTCGTGAGACCGTGCAGTTGTGTAAGATAGTCCCCGGCTGGTAGGGGGCGAAGTTGAAGAGACGGAAACGGTCGGCCTTTATAGCCGGGGCCAGCTCAGGGAGGAAGTCGAGGTACGCCGAGGGCCGTTCTGGACAGACGCGGACTGGACGAGTCATGGGCTTGCCACTGGGCTGGTAGTCAGTAGTCATGGCCATATCGAGGAATCGGGTTGCCTACTTCGTCGTGCCATCCTTGGCCCGATCTTCCATGCGGAGAGGAGAGGCTTTCCCCGCACGTTCCACTCGGCCAGTCGGGAAGTCTGAAGGGGCTGGGGTGCTGGACCATCAGGGGCATGGGGGCCATTCTAGGCCGCTGATGGCACCACCGTGAACTAGGAGAGGGGCATTCAAAAGCACAACAAAATCGATCTCATTGCTATCTTGCATATCTGGCGTATAGCCCCTACACCACAAAACGGAAGCCCTTCTGCAACCGCCTCGCCGCCGCCACATCGATGCCCTCCAGGTCCGCTGTCACCTGCAGTCTTCGCAGCTCCTTCTCCGTCAACTGCACCTCCTCGTTCTCCAATCTCTCCTGCCGCTTGTTCAGCGTCCGCAGATTAAAGTACATAAACAGCCCCATCAACAGGCCGATGACCTGCAACGCAATGCACACCCCCATCGCGGTATAGTATTGCGGCGCTTCGGCGTCAAGGTAGGTATACGGCGTCCAGATACTGGCCGAGTTGCCGATGGAATTGATGAATGCGTAGGCGGCGGCGCGCTTGGCGGGCGGGCGGGGCAGCGCGTTCGCAATCCATGAGTAGAGCGTGCCGTTCTGCGCGAACACGAAGATCATCAGGAAGAAGGAGAAGTAGCGCGGGCCGAAGCTGCTGGTGGTCATGAAGAGGATGAAGCCCACGATGGTGATGGGGATCGGGTATGCGAAGAACCAGAAGCGGACGCCCATCTTGTCGGACATCCACGAGTGCGCGAGGCTGTACATCACCATGAAGACGTATGGCGGGGCCACCAGCAGGAGGGAAATCGTGTTGTTGTAGTGGAGGGTCTTCGTCAGCGTGGGGAAGAAGTTCTGGAAGCCGGCCGCGCCGGTGATGCACATGTATGCGATCGCCAGCACGTAGGTCTTGATGTCGGTCATGGCCAGCTTGAGGCCCTTCAGCTGGCTCATGCCACCTTGCTCGTCCGTATCGGCCTCCGCGGCGTCCACGGCCAGGCGTCGCCTGGCGATGCGGCGCATCTCGGGCGACAGCAGCTTCCACGTCTCCGGGAAGTCCGGGAGGAGGACACAGATCCCTAGGCCGACAAAGACGGTGACGCTGCCTTCGATGATGTATAGCCACTGCCACGCCGACAGGCCGCGTTTCCCCCTTGAGGCCGCTCAGGATGCCAGCCGCGATCAGGTTGCCGAAGGCGCCGCTCAGCAGGGAGCCGGAGTAGAAGATACTCATGCGGAAGGCCAATTCATTCTTCGTGTACCATTTGGACAGGTAGAATAGGACACCGGCGAAGAAAGGAGCCTCTGGAAACGACAGGTATTAGCGGTGAGACACATCATCACTCCCCCTCCATGGGGGCTCAACGTACCGACCAACCCCAGCAGAAATCGGCACGCGACGATCGCGCCATAGCTCTTGACCTGGCTGGTCAGGGCCGACACTAATCCCCACGCCACAACAAAGAACCCCAAGTACAGCGATGGCCGTCCCATATAGTTCAGCAGCAAGTTGCTCGGCACCTGCATTAGAATGTATGCCACGAACAGGATTGACAAGCCCGTATGGTACTGCGTATCCGTTAAATGAAGATCCTCCGTGAGACCCTGGAGCTTCGCTGCAGCGTAGTTATTTCTACCGGCGCATTAGTTTCCAGCCGGCAATCCCCCCTCGGCGGTATCCACTCACCGATCAATGTAATTTAAAAGATAGACCAGCACGACCAGCGGCATGATCAGTGAATCGATCCGCCGCAGCAGTTTCTTCTCGAGCAGCTTCTCCTCTTCCGTCAGCGCAGTCAGATGTATGACCTCATCATGGGTGATGTCAGCCTTTTCACCCATTGTGACGGAGTCGGGGACGAGGTGGTCGGTAGTCTCCATGGTCGGTGCCATGGTGGGTGGTAGAAACAGGAAAAGGCCCCTGATCGCAACCAGAGAAGGCAAACAGGAGATCAGCAATGAAATCAATCTGCACCCACCGCGACTCCCGGGTGGGGAGGGACATCGTTTTATGTTCACGCGGCAGGGAGGGGGAACGTGTCGCCGCCTAGTCAGTGTGTGACCATAGCCAACACGGGATGCTGCCCATCGAGGTGCGCGGCAATCGCAGTTACCCCGTCCTCCCCTCGCGGGTTATGGGGACGAAAGTGCGTGGGGGAAGAGAAGACCTACGCCACAACCAATGAGTGCTGCGGGCAAGAAGAATGTGGAGTGACCCGAGGCTCGACAGTGTCATGCCTCTGCGTCTGACGGGGCTGATAGGACGATACTCCGGGCCCCCACGGTGGAGGCGGGAGCCATGCGCCACGAAAAGTCCGGGGGAAGCTTCCCCCACGGGCACACGTCTGGCACGGGCCCAGTCCGGGGAGGACGACATGGCGGGTTTCGTGTCTGGCTCGGACTTGGTCCGCGGGCTGAATGATCAGCCGTGGGCCGCCCGTGGGGTTTGAGTTTGCTGGGCCGTCTTTGACTTTGGAGGCGAGTTCGCGGGGTTTGGTGAAAGCGAGTTCCAAGGTGGGCAGCTGTGGATGCCATGAGGGCGGATGAAGCCCGTGGTCATTGGATAGGTGACATATATCTTGCGTAGAAGCGTAAATTTGCGTCGGTGGAACGGTGGAACCAGACTGGAGAGGACGCCGAAGCTTTCTCGGGCATGAAACCTGTACATGGCTGTACCGGATAGCCACATGAATCCAAAACAAGATCCCTGTCGCTGAGCCGATGCCACACGTTGGGGCATCTTCCTCTCTGAGTTTCACTGCCAAGCCGCCTCTTCTTCTGATTGCCCCAATGCCCGAGACAATCCCCGACAAGCAATCATTCGCCACAGCTTGACCCAGCCACCAGCGGTGTCGCACTTGCTCCGAAGGGTCCCTGCATCCAACCCTTCTACTCGGCCTTTCTCCTAAGCTGTCGCTGCTGGGTACTCATAGGAGGGAGGCGAGACCGCAGATGCTTGTTGGCTGGATCCCAAAGTCGATCCTTGGCTCACCAGGCGTTACGTGGTCGACCAGAACATCAAAAGCCGGACCATGCCGCGATCTGCCCTGAAGAGCCGTTAGAAAGATAAGCCGAAAAGAATGCCGACCTCTTCGGAAGCATGGCTGGCCATGCTGACGTATTGACTCGGCATCGTCTAGACTCGTCCGTCCAAGCGTCTTCCGCTGCAAGTCATGGAGTTGGGTCCTCTCCAGTATCAACCGATGCAGCCGGGCTGCCAGTCGGGATGAATCCGGTCGGTGGGGGCTTATAGCTGCAGTGGTCGGCCCTTACGACTCGGCCGACATGTCACAGATTGAGAATAGTTCCGCCGGCTGGACATCCATACGCTAGTCTCTCCGAGCACCGGTGAGGAGCAAGTCGGCGACAGACGTGGTGACGTCCAACCATTTTAATCAAAGCCAAAGCATCTCCACGCCCTCCACAGCGTCGGCGCTTTTGGGATTCCATACCTTTTTTCTGGTGCGTTGTGACCGAACAGAATTCCACAGCCACTGCGAGTGGAAGTTCACGTGCCGCCGGAAATCGTCTTTGAGCCGAAGGCCCAGTCCATAGTTTTTCAGAATGACTTATAGAAGTGATGCAGCTTGACGTGGTCATTGATTTGCGTCTTTTTTCTGCAACAAACCAGTCTGTTCTGCTCTGGCCCGCACCATGCGAATCGCTAGCGGCGGGGAGCTTGTCGGGGGCGAACCGGGTTTCTTTGGAGCTGTTCCTGTAGTGGTTGAATAACTATTTCCGGGTCCAAAGGCCAGACGTTCAGTTGTCGCATAGGCTGCGAATGGAACGCTGGTCGATCGCACAAGCCGCACGACGATATTGTGGAAGTCGTGCCGTATCCACTCGTAATTCCACGCCGTTACTACTTAGAGAGTGGAAGAAAGTGTTATATCCCTGGAAAGATTCTCCATCGTTCTTTATACCCAGGAGCCCTTCAATCCAGACCACGCGCATCACAGCGGTCGAGAAACTCGGGTGAGACAACCGAGTCATGGTCGTCGATCGACAGGGGGCAATTTTTGTTAGATCTGCATAGAGGTGGAAATGAAAATCAGAGTATAGTCTAGCCTGTGGCAGTGGATTTTAAGTTCAACCGAGGACTGGATCAGATGTCGGGGGGCGGGCCTGGCCACAGTAAGTATACACCGCGCATCTCTACGAGTGTCGACAGCCGATAATAGAGGGCCCCCTATTATCTCTAAGGAACCTCTATTCTAGCCATTGTCGGGATACCTATTACTGCGCACACCGTTGGCAGGGACTTTCCGAGTTTGGTTCAGTATTATGCTCAGAACAGATGCTGGAGCTCCAAATCTCTTAGGTTGGTTTTGGGGGCCGGCTATCTCGATCCACCAGCGATGCATCATAGTCAATAGTGCCAAGAAGCGGAAAGTTTTCCGGACGACACTTTCTAATTTCTACCGAATTGCTACCGTATCTCAAAAGACCCTCTGGTTCAATGAGCGCTGCATGAGGTCTATTGACAACCTGCAGCAGCAACTTCGCTTGAGTGGAAAGCCGTTGTAGCACTGCAGATGTGGGTCTTGTAGGGACCTCGGCAAGGGGGCAGCTAGGCCTTCTGTCGGTAGTAGGTGCGAGAGGTGCTCGCTAGCTTGAGACTCTAACTGGGCTCCCAGATCTCCACAATTGGCATCCAGTTTCAATTTCATGTTTATGGATGGAAGGTGGTCCAACTATGCGCATTTGAGCAACCTGTCTCCCTACATTCCCCGTCTTTCCGCACGTTCGCCCTGTCCAAAAAAATTAAAAATCGACCAGTCCAACGGCCCTCCAACACCAACCAGCTGCACCCAACAAACTCGTTCCACTTCCAACCGTCAGCCCCTCATTACCTCTTCGAGCGACTGGCAGCAGCTACATCCAATGTTCCACCTGCATCGCGCCAATCGCAAGCTCGCCTAGCGGGCCCAGTCGCCGTGGGCGGGCCCAGCTCCGCCAGCCACAGTGCCGATAGGAATTCCGAGACCTCCAAGCTCCCCCGCCCAACGGCTTCGAAGCTGGTCATAAGCTGACCCAGATTGGATCCCCTGTGGCCTTTGGTTCCACCGCTCTCCCACGCCCCGAGCAGGAGATCTCGGGCTCGATCTGGCCCTCCTAATTCCCGCAGCGCCGTTGGCTCGGCATGTTCTTCTCCCTCCTCCCTCGTCCCAGTGCCGCATCCCCATGGTCGGTGAATCGCAACAAGCTGCCCCCGACTTGCGAGTCAGGAAGGCTCCCAACCGGCAGTCACGCTCCTGCAGAGTCTGCCGGTCCCGCAAAGTCAAGGTATGGAGAAGTGCTCAGGTCGTGACAGGACGGACGGTCCCTCCCGGCCGTTGCCTTGTTCCACTGACGGCCATGTCCATCCCAGCAGGACAGGGGGCTGCCATCGTGTCTCAGTTGGTGGTATGGAATCGTCCGCGACACCCGGCGCTAACGTCGATCCTGATCTCTAGTGTGACCGCGTAAAGCCCTGCCACGCATGCTGCGCCCATGGCTACCCTTCAAAATGCGTGTACGATAATATTCCTGATGAGGAGGCCCGCCCGATCAGCCAAGCCGAGGAAATCCGGAACCTGCGATCGGAGATTCGGGATCTTCGGGCGCGGATAGACGACAAGCATGACGGTATGTAGACATGGAGAAGGCTTCCGCGTTGGTGGCCGTCGACTGACGCATTGCTGCTGCAGGGTCCCGGGTCCAGAATCTCAAGCGGCTGGACCAGCTTGAGAGCTTATTTGAGTCTATTCGCTCGGCCCCGCTTCGGGTTGTGGACTCGCTGGTTCGGGATATTAGGAGTGCACAAAGCGGACTGAAGGATGAAATGGCGACGGTGGGGCCATGGGAGGGTCACAAAGGTACGTCCGAAGGGATTGAGAAGATTAACATAGGCCCCTATCCTAATCTGGCTAATTTCTGCAGCTTATGAGAGCTATGGCTCTCCCGGATCTCTGATGCCCATTCGCGAGCGTCTGAGCAATAGTAGCCCAGAAAGTGACTTCAATGATCCTATCACCGGCGATGATGACGATGATGAATTCGGAGATGGCTTGTCGATAGACGGATCCGACTCGTCGTCTTCGTCGGGCACGGTTTCCATCATGAACTTGCAGCGACCAGCAGTCGATGTGTTTGTCGAGCGCTTTGTGGACGCATTCGCTCCCCAGGTCGACTCCAGGCATGGCCGAGCTGGTGCAATTCGTGCGGCTGCCGGGATCCGCATGTTCTCTCCCCTCATTTCAGATGCATTCGAGGCGGTATCTGTCGCCTTCTTCGGCAGGTCCATCCAGAACAAGCAGATTGAAGCGTCCGGCTTCCGCTTGTACCCGCGTGTGCTGCGGGGATTGCAGGATGCCCTGATGGACCCTGAGCGGTCCAAGGCAGAATCTACGTTGGTGACGGTGACTCTGCTGCTTGCGTTCGAGGTGAGTCTTTCGTGACTGCGAACTCTTAACTGGCGATACATTTCCTGACTCAAGCAGAGCGTGGAACGCACGACTCAACGCGGGGTCTCGGCTCATGTACGGGGTGCGGTGCGCCTGATTGAGCATCGCGGCCCTGAGAATCACATGTACGGGGTCGAGCATCTCCTCTTCACCGAGCTACGTCCATACTGGGTATGCTGTTCGGTCGCCTCGCTCTTCCACGAATGGTACTAACAGCTACAGATTGGCGGCGCGCTGGCGGCTCGCCAGCCCTCCTTCCTTGCCCGCGAAGAATGGAAGACTATCCCCTGGTCGGCTGGAACGACTAAGAAGGACATTTTACATCATCTTATCGATGTTGCCACCGAAGTGCCCGGCTTGCTGGCACAATCCGATGCATTCAGCGAAGCACAACAGTCATCCGTGATGGGTGCACAGGAAATGGCCGTCAAACAAGCGGCCCTTTGGAACGGCATCACCGAATGTATGGCGCAGTTCCAGCAGTGGTATGCTGATTGGGTCGAGTGCTATCCCGACGGGTCGATCCAAGAATCCGAGCAGACGGGGGAGCAGGACTTCCCGATCTTCAAGCGGCGGGACCTGCGCACAGGCGCGATCTACGCGCCGACAAAGTTCTCCTACCCCAATCTCCTCTTAGCGCAGACCATGTGCGTGTACTACGCCGTCCGGCTCATCCTGTCCACCATCGATACTCGCCCAGAAGACCGGGTCACGCCCATAGAGCAGTACGAATTGGGATGTGGCATCTGCCGAACCTTGGAATGGTATATTCTGACTGCGCCGGGCAACATGATCAACCGGCTTGCCTTTCCGACTCGAGTCGCGTGGGAGGCATTCCCTGACGGCGGCCCTGAGCGCGCGTTTATGGTCGAGGTGTTGCATCTGGTGGAGAAACGCCATGCTCTCGGCCTTTGGGGTAGTGCGATGCCCGAGCTGTCCGTGCGAGAGAACTCCCCCCTCAATTCCGACCTTTAGTTCTTGTGCGGTGTCACTTTTGCGACTTCTGCATGGCGGTTCGCTTATGCGGTGATGTGGGCATGACTAGTATTAATTTCCACCATATCACGAGAGAGATATCCCTTGAGCGAGTTTGGCGCTTGGCCTTGAATGAAAACCAAAACCACACAATTCTTGCATTCGGCTGCGATCCATCGTACAATTCCATTGTTTTGCTTCTCATCCCAACACGTCAGATGATGAAGACTACTTCGGATGCTGATAGGGCCCCCCAAATCATTTCTGGTTGTGACACCTCTCCTCGGGCGGGCCAGACGCAGTTGATGCACCACGCAGGTCTGACAGCCTCGCCATTCTACGAGGCCCTCGATGAATGATCATTGGGCCCGCGTGCAACATCCCCCACCACGCCGCCCTGCCACTAGCCCCGATCAGAGTGTGGGGACCTGCACGGCACGCGAGGTTGGCCAGTCACAGCGCAGCAGGCCCGATCAACAACCGATAGTTCCAGGCACGGATGGACCCGAGCGAGCTGATTGCGCTGAAGGGAAAAAAAGGAGAGAGCAACCTCGGGAGATCGTGCTCTCCCCGTTGACCACCCAACAATAAAACTCCGGCCGTGACTCAATCCACGGGTTGCTCAGCCCTATTCCCTCCCTTCCACTCTTACCGCCAATAGAGGGCTTATCAATTCTATCATCACCAGAATGCCCTCTCTCCGCACACTCCTTGTCTCCTCCCTGCTAGCGGCCTCCGCGGCTGCGGCCACAAGCATCAACGACTTCTCCTGCACCTCCGACTCGAACCCGGTCGTCCTGTTGCACGGCCTGGGCGCCACTTTCTACGAGGACCTGAACTACCTGCAGTACTGGCTGCAGAACCAGGGCTACTGCACCTATTCCCTGACCTATGGTGCCTACGACGGCTTCCCGTTCCTCGGCGGCCTGAAGCCGATCAGCGAGTCCGCGCCCGAGATCGCCGCGTACATCAAGGAGGTCGTGGCGAAGACCGGCAAGAGCAAGGTCAACCTGGTCGGCCACTCCGAGGGCGCGTTCCAGGCGCTGTACGTGCCCAAGTTCGAGGGTGTCAGCCAGCTCATCGACAAGATCGCGTCGATCGCGCCGCCCACGCACGCGACCACCTTCGCCGGCATCTACGAGCTGGCCTACCTATTCGGCAATACGTCGCGCGCGGTGACCAGCGACGTCCTGCAGACCGTGGGCTGTGGCGCGTGCGACGATCTGGGCCCCGATGGCGCGGCTATCACGCGGTTGAATGACGGCACGCCGATCGTGCAGGAGGGCAACAAGGTGACGATCATCGCGTCCAGGAGCGACGAGCTGGTCACCCCGCCCACGACCTCCTTCATCCACGAGGATGGCGTGACCAACCGCTGGATCCAGGATATTTGCCCGCTCGACCCGGTCGGCCATATTGGCGAGGCGTACGATCTGAATGTGTGGAACCTGGTGAAGAATGTGCTAGATGACACCCCGAACCGCAAGTTTATTTGTCTGCTTGGGTCCCCTGGTAAGGTGTAAATGCTGCCTGTGGGCATGTCCCTTGGACCGGGATTATTTCATTCGTTGTACATACGTAATTGTTCATCATAGTATATTTTGCATGGTCGCGTCGCTCGGCCCATTGGGACTTGGGAATTTTCCAGCTGTAATATAGAGCCTGTCGATACTGTAACATGCCCCTCGTTTTCATTGTGTGCATATCTGGCCTGCATGCATGAATCGAGCGTGCATTCCGATCTGATCGGTTTGCACGTGGTTCCGCGTGCACAGTATTTAGCTATCCACGCATGCTTTTTCGACTGGCAGCAAGGTAAGCCAGTGCGGTTGAACGTGTTGAGACAAACTTGGTGCTCTAGGCATTGAATTCCTTTGTTTTTGTTTACGTCATCTAGCACTAATTAACCCCGGCTTTGTGATAAGCCGGGCGGATCCTCGAGGCCACGCCAGTACGGAGAGAATTGGACCAATGCCCTTCACACTCCCGGCCACGGTGGGCGACTGGGGGGGACCATCGACGTCTAAAGGCGCTTTGCATGCTACAATCCCGCGACCCCGCGATGGTTACTGATATTCTGCCTGGACTCGCAACTAATCCAAACATGACACTACGGCTCGCTCTTCACGCCCTCAAGCCGTATCCTGCATAATTCCGACAGTACATGGCCACGCTCCACTGGCAGATACAACTCTATTGCAGATCGAAGGATCTTTCACCCCCGGCCTCGCTCCTTACACACTTGTACCCCCGTGTCACCTCACCACTGCGCCCTCACACTCTCCAACCCCTCCGACCTCCTGAACCCACGATCTGATGGGACGCGAGTTCCGGTAGCCGGTATGGTCCGCGAAGCTTGGGAGCGATGGGCCAATCAACACTCCACCAGAAAGTACCCCACACCTCAAAGGAGTATAGCCAGATCAGAAAACAGAGAACCACATCGAAGGATGGCGCTCCCGCCAATGTCATGTTCGATCGACGCTAATTGGCTCCGCTTAAGCTTGCCTTAACTTGGCTGCTAATTAGCGGCGTTTCAGGGGGGTCGATTGGACCAGACTTTCTCTGACTGGACTTTGATTGGTTTGGCTTGTCTCAGAAGCTGAGCGGGGGTCGGCAAGCCGGAAGTTGTCATGATTGTTTCCAACGATAATAGTATGTACCAATCGAACAAGAGGGACCCTCGTACAGTGCGGACGTGGCTCTGTCGTCCACAGTCAGACCAGTGACCAGACTCCTCCGGGTATAAGAGGCGTAATCCCCCGCCCTTCCACCCCGTCGTCATCTGTTGACTTATCCATCCACGACCATCCACACGCCCCATCACCAATCCTTCACACTACAATCACACCGTCGCCATGGGCTTCTTTGACAGTAGGTGCTTCGAATCCTGCCATTCATTGCCACTGCACTCCATCCTGGGTTTCCCACGATATCTGACACTGACACTCTCTTCTCACCCGTCCCGCAGACGATTCCGAGGAGTACCGTCACCACGAAGTGATGACCAATCGCCCTCACGAGGCGAAGTGGTCCCACGAGCTGATCGGCGGTGCCGCAGCCTACGAGGCCATGAAAGCCTACGAAGACCATGAGGCTCGCAACGGTACCCATGCCCGGACACTCTACTCCCCTGATACGTACGCAGACCAGGCCACTGACATCTTTTTGGATACAGGCCAGATTGACAACCATGCCAAGGCCAAGGAGGTTGTCGCCGGCCTCATCGGCGCCTTCGTCGACCGCGAGGTGGAGACGAAGGGACTGGACTTCGTCGACCGCGAGAAGGCCAAGCGCCACGCTCGCGAGCGTGCTGAGCACCAGATGGAGCAGAGCGGCCGCTGGTAGATGGTGATACCATTGCCAGCCATGGAAACTCAATGGGGAATAAGACATGAAACACGGGGTATGAACGGGAAGTCGTCTGTATCAAATCGATTTACGCGAGATGCGAATGAATGGATGATGCCTGGTAGCTCAGATGTAACGGGCACTGCGTCCCTGAGGCTGGAAATAGTACTCTCTCACGCTGCGGAAGTAGACCCAGATATGTATTCCTGATCCATTTAGGTATTGTTAACAGTCATTCAATCCACTTGAAGTAGAATGACCGCACGGGTGTAGAGACGGGTTTCGCCATCGTTCAGCAACTTCATTGGCGAGCGGGAGCTCGCACTTCGAAGACTTTTTTACTCGTCACTATAAACAAGAAATGCAGAATCGTCGCCGGGGGCGTAAAAAGCGAATAAAATGGTACAGAGCATGTTAGAAGGGGAGGAGAGTGGAAAAGGAGAAAGGAGGGGGTTATTTCGCGGTGGTTTCCTCTGAATGTAAATTCAATATCTTCGCAGCTACCGCATAATGGCTCTGTCCTGAGGATGACTGGAATCCTTGGTTCTCTGCGTAGATCAATATGTCGGATATTTCACAGTGCGCTTGACGGACTAGCTACAGCTTGCTCGAAAGGCCATCCGCCAGATCGCGCGCCATCGCTTCCTCAACTTGCTCCTTGGAGGCCATGATCCACGCGTCTACCCAGCCTTCGCCATCCCTCCAGAGTGAACGTGATCCTGAGCTCTCTTGATCGTTCCAGATCTGCTTATACTCCGCCTCCGAGAAATACAAAGCCTCTCCTGTGCTGAATCCAGCGAGGATCAACGCATCCGGGTCCCCTCTGCAACAAGCACAGCCCTCCTCTGCAGATTCAGGAAGAGTGATAGAGCCGGTGTCTAAGCCTTCCAGGAGGGTCTGATATGGTGGACCGTAGAGCTTGTCAAAGACGTCGTCAAGAGTGAGGTGCAGCAGACGCAGGTGAAACGGCGCATGTTCGGTTTGGCAGCGACGGCCGCACTGAAGATAGTGACTTCCCAAGACATTCAGGTGGGCCTGGCCTTCGTAGATGGCGTGGTCAATGATGTATTCACCGGTAGAAGACACGGAGACTGTCAGGCCCGGAGTGAGGTCAATGATGGCTTGGATCGCCTCCGCCAAGGGCAGATCGGGGATCTTGTCAATGTATGATTGGAGTTGGGCCATTTTGACAGATGGGTTGTTTTGGGTGTGGGTGAAGGACGGAGAGCGGTGAATGGCGATTGGGAGAAGTTGGAGATTATAAATTCAGGAGCATGTCAGCGAATGCCCGTGAGAAGGTGTCGTCATGGCGGTTTGAGGCTCTGCGCTCTGCTGTGCTCCTCCGCTTGGTGCCACGAATCATCCTCGGCCCGCGAACACCTCCCCACCCGGTCGAAGCTCGTTGGCGAAAAGAATTTGAATCACAATCCCGAGCATCTTTGCAACCACATGAGCTAGCTACGAGCTGCTCATCCAGTGTTCTCAAGTTCCCATGTTCTCAATGGCTATTAAAATGGCCGTCACGGTCGCGCCCGCCACCATGACGAAAACCTGTCGCTAGGATAATGGGCTCAACAACGATGAGCATCCTGTCGCCCAAGGCAGACCGGCTGTTAAATGCCTATCAATCCTCAAGTCGGACGACACTTACCTCGGCCGTTCCGCGACCGCGACAGTGGCTGCCATTCTGACGCAGCTGCAGCCAGGCGCGTCGCCAACCCTCAAGAACCAAAACTAGACCCATTTGCATGCAGCTGTGCAACGCTTCGATGCACATTGAACACTATACACCATACGCAGGCAAGGCTGCGCCCATCCCGCCGATCCCAGAGTTCGCAATGCCACCAGACTCCGCCGATCGAGGAGCTTGCGGGGCTTCGTGAGCAGCCACTCGCCAACCACTCAGTCCGCAGGGGCTGCCGCAGATAAGCCACCCATTAACGAGAGCCGATTTCTCAGCAGTGCAGGGGTTGCTTTTCTTCCCTGCATACCTCGGCGGCCCTGGGGATCCCGGCAGCTCCAATGAGGGCACCGAAAACCAAATCGAAAGGGCATGAATGGATCAGGCGGGCGTATTGTGATCGACCAGTTCCCCGACCGCCATACTGCGAGCGTGTGATAGGCTTTGTCCTCCACCCGCTCCCCACCCTGTGGGCCCTGCGACCGGGTAGCCCATGGTTCAGTCCGCCCCAGCTCTTTGTTCTTATCTGATTCCTTTTCCGCCTGGGTGAGCTGCGTGCAGAAAGGGGATGACTCTTTCTCCGCTGTCGTTTCGGCAACACTGAGTGCCTAGAGATTGCGAGAAGCGTCAAGTCTCAGCGAATATCTAGGCGAGTTTGCAGCCTGCTCTGCTGAGTAGCGGGTGCCATGGAGGATCGGAAGTGGGCTGGTCCCAGACCTTTTCCAGGTCGCCGGATATTACCCCGCGAGCGCAGGGGTGCCATCTGGGCTTATCTCCTTGTTGGAACGTTGTGTATTTTTGGGTGGACACTTTCAGCGCCGTGGCGTGATTCGGTTCCTGTGTCGCCATCAACATCAACGTCCACTCCATCCCCATTCAGCTGGGAGGATATCTCGCCATCTGAGTCGTTGGAGTACCATGATTGCGGCGATGGATTCCAATGTACCCGGCTGGAGGTCCCGATGGACTACAATAGGACCGACTCTCGAGGGCGGAAATTTGCTCTCGCAGTGGTTCGGATCCCAGCCCAAGTACCCGTTGGAGACCCCCGTTACGGGGGAGCGGTGTTGATAAACCCAGGTGAGGCTAATACTCTACGATAGTTAAGACATTGAAGCGGCATAGCTTATGTCAACAGGTGGCCCTGGCGGCCCTGGAACTCTGCAGGCATTTCTATCGGGCCGTAATCTGCAGACTATTATGGACTCGGAGAATGACCCGAGCGCAGTGCCAGTTGAGGCGAGCGATAAGTATTTCGACATTGTTGGATTTGATCCCAGAGGGGTGGGAGCTACAACGCCGGCCGTAACCTGTTTTCCCGACCCCATCTCACAACGGAACTGGGAGTTGCAGGTTGAGGCAGAGGGGATGCTGGGTAGCGGCCCGGATGCCCTGCAGAGAAACTGGCAGCGCACCCATGCACTGAACGCGGGATGCTCGATGTATGAAATGGCCGCTCATGGCGTACAAGGCGATGAAACCATGATGGATTATGTCAGTACATCTCTCGTGGCCCGAGATATGATCACCATCATCGAACGCCATGGTGAATGGCGCGAGCGACAAGGCAAAAAGGCCCAGGCGATCTACGACCAGGTCAACGGTCCAGACGAGTCGCGTGCAATTTTGCGACACACGCAATGGCGGGTGGGCAAAGAGCCGCTCCTGTACTGGGGCCGGTCTTACGGGACTGTCTTGGGTACGACATTTGCCGCACTTTTCCCGGATCGAGTGGCGCGGGCAGTCCTCGACGGTGTGGTAAATATGGACAGATACTATGAAGGCCGGGGACCAAATGTAGTCACCGATGCTGACGCCATATTCGAGCGCTTTGGTGAGTATTGCAATCAGGTTGGTCCTGAGGGATGTCCGTTCTACATTGATGGGGGCCCCGAAACAATCAACAATGCCTACTGGGCCCTTGAAAATCAGTTACTGAACGCGTCGCTTCCGGTGATGGCATCTGCTACTCGCGGCCCAGAAGTTGTGACTTGGACAGACTTGAGGAACATTCTCCGCGTGGCGGTCTACCAGCCCCTGCTAGCATTCCACGTCCTGGCGGACCACATCAGCGAGCTTGCAAAGGGAAATCCGGCGACAATGGCAGACTTCAAGCATCGCAACCACTTTGGTGCTTGTCCATCCAGCGAGTGCCGCATTGCAGGGCCATGGTCGTCCCAGTGTGTGGCCGGGCAAGACAACTATCTGTACGCGAGTGCTGCTATTCTTTGTACAGATGCAGAGTACATGACTACCGGGACTATGGAGCAGTTTCAGGAAGTATGGGCGGGTCTGAGGGCAGATAGCAGGACTCTGGGGGATTATTGGGCGGAGATTGAATTGTCGTGTGTGGGATGGAAGGCGAAGCCAAAGTACAAGTTCACAGGTACGATATCTCTGCACATCCTTTTGTTCTATGGGGTTCTGATAATTATAGGTCCCTGGGGTGGTGTTACAGCGCATCCGATGCTATTTGTTTCGAATACCCTGGACCCGGTGACCTCTTTACACGGGTAAATAGGCTTTTCACCTTAAGCCGAGTGCTATTACTGACATCAGGCAGCGCGAAACATATGTCCAAGCAATTTCCCGGATCTGCCCTACTCCAGCAAGATTCAGAAGGGGTGAGTTAGCATGCTATGTTTTGTCCAACGCCTTATTCAGGCTAATTCATCTCCTATCTAGCACACCACCATCGCTGCACCTTCCCTATGCGTCGCAAAGGCTATCAGGGATTACTTCCAATCTGGCTCACTACCTGCTGCAGGAACCCTCTGCGAGGCCGACCTAAAGCCGCTAATCGGCCCACTAAACAAGGTCCATCGTCAAGATCTAGGCCACGCCGACGGGAAGCTCATGGACGCCTTGATGGCCGAGCTTGAGCATGGTTTCTTCCCGCGCCTTCCGCTGTGAATGAACGGTGATTGTCATGAGCGAATTGTTTCGTTTTGAATCCTCGAATTCTTTTTTTTTTCTTTTGCTTGAGACCCCTTTGACGGGTGCACGATCGGGAGTTTTGGTTAGAATTACGTCTTGCAGCATTTGTAGAGCGACTGAGCGCATGTTCCACCTTGAAGTTGTGTCAATATCCAGTGATTTAGTTGAATTTACTACAGCGGTTTTTGATCCCGCGGGCCACACCACTCTGTTATCTGCTTTTTGATCAGCGCTGATTTCTGGAGACCTACCACCAGCATGTCCGCCCTGTTGCACTTCATTGAGCGTGCACTTTCGAAGGCACATGACATTTGGAAACCGTAAAGTCAAACCCAAAACCGAATGGCTCGAATGTCTTCGATCTCGCGCTCAGGCACCCAAAGCCCCGCAGACTTTGTTCGGACCGTCCGGCAATCTGCTGCGGAGAAACCCAGGGCCTCGGCTCACTCCATCCAATCTGGGTGCAGTGGTAATCAGCAACACCCCACCCTAGGCCATTTCATAAAGCGCCCTGATCGCAATCGTGGTCGGGGAAACGTCCTTCCCCATTCACGCTCAAGGATTCACCATGGCTCCCCCAACAGCCACAGAAACTGTTAGCAACATTACGGTGCGGGCGCCGCAGTCGCAAGCGGCTGGCGCCGAGAAGGCCAAGGTCAAGATGCAGATGCCGTCTATGCCAAAGTTCGAGGATAAGATGCAGGAGCGAGAGTTTCTGAAGGGTCGCCTGGCCGCTGCGTTCCGGATCTTCGGCAAGTTTGGATACGATGAGGGTATGCAAGCACCCTTTCATGTGGAAGCCAAGTTACTCAAAGTGCAACAGGCGTCGCTGGACATATCACCCTTCGCGATCCTGTCGACCCGTCGACCTTCTGGGTGAACCCGTTCGGCACGGCCTTTTCGCTCATGAAGGCGTCCGACTTGATTCAGGTCGACCACCAGGGCAAGGTCATCGACGGCGGGCCGAACCGCATGCTCAACGCCGCTGCGTTTATGATCCATTCTGCTATCCACGCTGCGCGCCCGGACGTGTTGTGCGCAGCTCATAGCCACAGCCTTTACGGGCGCGCATTCTGCTCGCTGGGCCGGCCTCTCGATATCATTTCGCAGGATGCCTGTTCATTCTATGACGTAATGGCCCCCATTTGCAAGCTTACCTAAAGGAGAAACTAGCTGACACGGTCGCAAACAGGACCACGTAGTATACCAACAATTCAACGGCATCGTCCTCGCTGAGGAAGAAGGCAAGAGTATCGCTGCGGCCCTGGGTGACAAGAAAGCCGCCCTCCTGCAGAACCACGGTCTGCTCACCGTCGGTAAGACTATCGAAGAGACTGTCTTCTGGTTCGTGAGTCTGGAAAAATGCTGCCATGCGCAACTCCTTGCCGACGCCGCAGCGACCGGACGAGGTGGACAGACGGTGAAAATCGACGATGCGGACGCTGCCTTCACGTACAAGACTGTCGGAACGCCGCTAGCTGGGTGGTTCAGTGCCAAGCCACTGTTTGACGTTATCCACAAGGAGACTAACGGAGACTACCTGGAATAAATTATGGCTTTACGATTTCCGGGTGAAGGGGCGAAGCTGCTGATGACAGGGTACCGGGACATCAAACTCGTGTCGAGTCGGAGGCTTCGACGTGGTTTCAGGGATGCACACTTTTTTCCCATGAATGTCCAGAATTTAGATAGCAACGACAGGGGTGGAAATTGAACCGTCTATGAACAAGGCTCCTCGCGCATCCTTCGGTCTCATATTATCCACTTCTTCACTAGTTGGAGGGCCGCCCAAACAAGCTCCTTCGGCCTTTTCGGTGAACTTGCTCAATAATCAGGAGACTATTCCGGATTGGTAAGATTGTCCGTTTCCCGTTTGGTAGTAATTAATGTCAATCACCGCGTTCGTGGCGCGGAGGACCCGCCGTTTGAACTAGGCTTAAGGTGTTTTATGTTGAGACAATACTTTATTTCAAGAGTAGTCGCAACTCTATCTGTTTTCCACCACTTAAAGAAGGGGGGGGCCGTTAGGCAGACCGTGTATAAATTTCAGCCATTGACCCTGGGAAATTTTTGGGATCAATCAGTTTTACGTGTTGTTTTCCAAAACCAGCTTCGCGATCAGCCCTGTGAAAATGCAGTTCCTCCTTCTTCTTCCTCTTCTTGCCAGCACTGGCCTTGCTAGCGCTGCTGTGTTTGGCTCACCGGTCACACACGTCAAGCGCGACAGCTGGGGAGGCAGTGTTTCGCTCGGCCCGACCAAGTCGACCATCATCAACGCAGTCACCACTCTCATCCCCGGTACTGCGCCTTCCACCCAGAATGGTGAGCTGTTCCTGTGGCCTGGGATGTCCAACGGCACTGGCGACTTGGTCCAGACCACTCTAGAGAGTTGGCCCGACAACTCCTGGTGTGGTGCCACCACTGGTCAGTGGTGTGTCCGCGCTAGTGTGTTCGGATATTTCGGCCAGCTGGACGGCACCGCAAGCCCTGTCAGTGGTACCGACAAAGTGCGCATTGAATACAATCTGGAGAGTGACGGGCAGACTTGGAAGCAGTATGTTTTAGGTGTACAGGCGCAAACAGATGGGAGTAATAGTAATGTTAACTCGTTTCAGGACCGTCACCAACGCCGAGACCGGTGCCCTCCTTTCCACTTACTCGCGCGCCTCTGGCCCATACATGACCGGGTAAGTGTCACCTCAATAACAATTGAAAATGCCCTATTTCTTACTCCGCCTAGCTATGGTACCGGCACCGAGTGTGACAACAGCTGCACCGGCACTATTGCCCCCCAACAGTACCTCGACACCACCATCACCCTGGCTTCTGCCGACACCACTTTCGGCAGCACCATTTCCACTGCTCAGAGTGCCACCTACTCAGGACTGGAATCAAGCGAGGGTGGCAAGGTGTGGAAGATTGCTACCATCAACATCCTTTCCATGTCCTAGACTTGCAAGTTGTCGTCGGAACACCCCTCGCAGCTCCGGAAGCTCCACTGTCAATTAAGAAACTCGTGTATAATATGAAACTTCTGCACGCTGGCTCAAGATAGAAAACACCCAAGCTACATTTATACATGAAGAACTAAACATTATTCTGGCTCCTGGTAATCAATATCCACCACCAACCTCACTGGCCCAGGCGCGGCCGCGCCCCCAATGCCATCATGGTGCCGCTTGGACTCGGTATACGCATTAACCACCTTCTTCGCCTGCGGCGTAATGATAGAGCACCCTTGTCCATCTGCCATACAAATCCGCATGCCCTGAACATCTTGATGGGCGATCTGCGCCTGAATAGCGGAGACATCCCAGCCCGACCAGCCAGCATTCTCAGCATCTCCAAAGGAGAACTCACCCCACGTCGACGTATACCCGCCCCAGTTGTCCACGGGGAGACCCTTGGTTCCAGGCGCGGCGCCCCACGCTCCCTCCGAGTCCTCGTCGAACGCGACATACCGCGTCTCGCCGGGCGCAAGCACGAATGTCAATGCGGAGTGACCGTACCACCCGTCCATTTTCCCGTCTGGTCCCACCTTGTTCCAGATGGTGATGGTCCAAGGCTGGGTGTTGGGGCCGATGAATTGGACAACGTATTTGTATCGGTGTGCCTCGGTCGGACTCACCAAAATAACGTTGCTTCCCCAGGGGATACCGACATTGCCGTGATATTTGATTTGGGACCCGGACGGCTTGCTGCGGCCCCCGAAGCGCTCGGTGGCAAAGTTTCCATCGGCCGGAATGGCCGTCCAGTCAAGATTTGATGGCACAGTAGGTCCACTGGGGTCAAGAATTTGACCCAATGGCAACGATGGGAGGTCTGAAAGTGGGAGTTGGGAGACGACATCCTTAGGTGCGTCTTCGAGTAATTGAGGGAGCGGCGGTAGTTTGGGCAGAAGACCTCCTGCGGCTGGTGCTTTGGGTTTCGTAGTGGTCGTCGGGGCTGCAGGGGCAGGAGAAGCCTCGACTGATCTTGTTGCGATCGAGGTATTTGTGGAAGACGGGCCCACAATGCTCATGCCAACACTTGCGGAAGCAGCTTTGATGATCGTTATTGTGGTAGTTATATCAACGGTAGTTGTTATATGGATGGTAGTTGTTTTCTCATCCCGCATAGGCTTATTTTCATTCAGGTTGGCGGAGTTAGGTGTCGAGTGAGCCATCTCCTGCTTTGAGGGCTCGGGCATGTCGGGCGTTGCGACGGCGGGTGCACTCGTCGGCACGGGTATCAATTGTGCGAAGATGGTAGTAGTAGCATCGATGGTCTTTGTTGATGGGCAGTCCTCGAAAACGGTCGTTGTAGTGGTGCGGATTTCCATCATCATGTCTGCCGGGATCCGGTCGAGCCAGTCAACATCTCTCGGTTCCAAATGCTCCGCATGACGTTTGAGGCGGGCATGGCCGTGCCTCCCATGATGATTGTGGGTTCCGAGGGCGTAGTCCGCTCCTATAGCCGCAAGTAGCGGTATGTAACTGCTCAGATGCATTTGTGGACGTCAAGTGGTTGAAGCAGCAGATTGGTGGCTAGGACGGGCAGAAGTGGTGAAATATCTGAGCTATCTGGGACCAGCTTTTGTTATTGCGGAAAATGAGTGTTAGTAGCCACGTCTACAAAAGCATGGTCGAAACGGTTGTCAGCGTCATGATGTTGTTGTTGGCGAGTGCAGTCCAGACACGCGATCACGGGTGCGACGAGCTTTTATACCCCGACGCGAAATGTCTCGGCCATGGACCATCAGGAATGCTCCTTTCGCGTTGGATCTCACGAAGGGGATCTGATCTGGACTGTAGCAGCCCTGAATTCCATCCCGCCTTGGCTGCTGTCCGTGGCTTGTCGAGGGCTCCCCACGATACAACCCACTCCACAATTGGCCTCGATTAAATCCAAGGTGTAGTTGTTGTGAAAACAGCATGAAGACAGATAGACTTTGACTAAACTATTTCGAATTTCATAAGCAACAACAAAACAATAGGTAACTTCAGCTTGAAGGTTTGATGGGGTGGCGGGCGCGCCCTTGGTAGGGTCGCCCCTCGCGTGGGACATTCCAGCCCTGGTGATGACCACAGACCTTTGGTACACTGAAACGTGGGCCCTGGAAGTCAACAGACGAGAATCAAGTCTAGGTAAGGTAGACTTGAGATTGTAGGACCAACGGGACCCGGGTGCAACAAGGTATTGATATCCTAGCGTCGGGGTTCATTCGTTCCCGTTTCTGATAAGAGTGGCGAGGTATACATCATAGCGGTAGAATCAGTAGACTATTGCAAATACTACCTAGAAGAAATATGCACTTAGTGTGATCGGGTCCCTAGCCTGTGATTACACTTCGATGCTGACCACTGAGGTACCTCAGGTGGGAGGAGTCACAATCTTAACCGCTGTGGGAGATGTATATTTCTCGCTACCACGGTCGCATCTCCGATCGTCATGTCAACCCTACGTACAAATTTCCCCCCGAGCCTTCCCCCCGAGCCGAGGAATTCCTGCCAATCCGCGATACCCGAGGTGATGAAATGTTGTCCACTATATATATCACAGGTCCAACTTCGCACAGCTAGATCGACGATCTGTCGTCCAGAACGCGCAAGTGGATCCGAGTTTGTGATTACCGCTGGAGACCGACGAGCCAATCGGGACAACGTGGACTATCGGACGTTTGGTCCCCTCTTACAATTTTCATGCGCTAAACTGGTTTGAGGCAAAGATGCGCTCAGGTGGATTAGAGTTAGCCAATCATCGGACAAACCCCCGCCAGGTCGAAAGATTTACCGAAAAGAGGATCGGGGCGGTTCCTGGACCTGGAGAATATATAAAACGCTTCAAGGTCGCCTGGTTTTCGGTGCCTCGTCGAACCCCTCAGCTATCATGTCTTCACTTCACCCCTTTGACCCTATTACTCCTGGGGAGATCCAGCTGGCCGTGCGCGTTCTGGAGTCCGCTTTCCCGGGAGTTAAGTTGCGGTACAAGCGAATTGATCTCCAAGAACCCACCAAGCATGAGACCATTCCGTACCTCGAGGCCGAGCGCCTGGGCAAGCCGCGCCCTCGCAAGCCGGCGCGGCTGCTCATGGCCTTGTTCCATCGTCTAGACAATGGCTCGTTCTACAAGGCTCTGTTGAACGCCGACACCAAGTCAATCGTGTCGGCTAAGGAGCTTCCCAAGGATGTTCAGGGCCCTCTGGATGTTGATGAGATGCTTGAGATTGAAGAGCTATGCTTGAACCATCCGGCTGTTCAGGCGGAGATCGAGAAGCTGATGCTCCCAGCGGGTATGACGGTCTGCCTGGACCCTTGGATCTATGGCACCGAGGACGCCCAGGAAACCCGGCGTCTGTTCCAATGCTATATGTACATCGTGGCCACCGACCACCCGCAAAACAACCAGTACTCCCTCCCCTGCAAATTCTCTCCAGTATTCGATGGCATCACTCGGCAGCTGGTGCGCATGGATTACCTGCCTGGTGGCGCCGATACCCAGACCACCGAGACCCAGCCCTGGAAGCCGGTGGCAGCCGTCCAATACGCCCATGATCTACTTGATGAGCCGCTGCGCACTGACCTCAAGCCATATATCGTGCAACAGCCTGAGGGGGCCTCTTTCAATGTGGTTGGAAATGCCGTGTCATGGCAGAAGTGGCGGTTCCGTGTTGGCTTCAACAACCGCGAGGGCTTGGTCCTGCACAATATAACCTATGATGGCCGCAATACCTTCTACCGCTTGTCATTCTCGGAGATGACAGTTCCTTATGGAGGTAAGTTTTCATCTGTGCCCTTCCTGAAATGAAGGTGGCCAATAGCTTATAACGGCAGACCCGCGCGCCCCCTACCATCGCAAGCAGGCCTTTGATGTGGGTGATGTTGGCTTTGGTATAACGGCAAACCAGCTGTCTCTTGGCTGCGACTGCCTTGGACACATCAAGTATTTCGACGGCTTCCGCACTGACGCCAAGGGCGAGCCTATCCAGCTTAAGAACGTCATCTGCATGCATGAGCAGGATAACGGTCTCCAGCACAAACACACTAATTATCGCTCCGGCGCCGCAACCGTCGTGCGTAACCGACAGCTCGTGGTTCAGATGATCTGTACAGTGGCCAATTATGAATATATCTTTGCGTTCATCCTGGACCAAGCCGCGAACATTGAGCTCGAGGTTCGTGCGACCGGTATCCTTTCAACCGTGCCATTCGACAACACGAATGGCCAGACAGTGCCGTGGGGTACAAACGTTGGACCAGGCGTGATGGCCCCGTGCCATCAGCACCTATTCTCGCTACGCATTGATCCTGCATTGGATGGCTTCAAGAATACGATCTACTACGAAGACAGTGTGCCGATGCCTGAAGATGACTCAAACCCCTGGCTGGTTGGGTACACCACCGAGAAGAATGTTATCAAGAATAGCGGCAGTGCATCGACGAGCGTTGAGAAGCACCGCGTGTTCAAGATCCGCAATGACCATATCATCAACCCAATCACCCACCACCCCATCGCCTATAAGCTGCAGACCAACCCGAGCCAGATGCTGCTGGCTCACCCGAAGTCATTCGGCTTGAAGCGTGCGCAGTTCGCGACTCGTCCGATCTGGGTGACCAAGTATCAAGATGACGAGCTCTTCGCCGCGGGCGAATTTACCAACCAGAGCAAGAAGTCCGAGGGAGTCGAAGTGTGGGCGGCGAGAAATGATGGCGTGGAGGATGAGGATGTGGTCCTCTGGCACAGTAAGTCACGCGTGTTTTGATCCCACGAGTAACCCAAGGCTCACAATTTCCCTAGCATTCGGCCTGACCCACAACCCGCGCATCGAGGATTTCCCCGTCATGCCCATGGAGCGTGTCAGCGTCATGCTCAAGCCGGATGGGTTCTTCACCAAAAACCCAGCACTGGATGTTCCGCAGTCGTCGCAGTCCTTCAACCAATCGACCCAGCATCCGGAACCATCTTGCTGCTCTGGACCGCAGGATAGGAACCAGGTGAAGCTGTGACACTTCTTTGATATCATGACTTGGGGGATAATTTTGTCTTTATGATTGCGTAAGGCTAGCGATTGCATGCATAAATGAACTATACAGCCTATGAAGTACAATGATTTCTTGTCAGGCAACCATGGCACCCGTTTCAAAATCTCGCTTATAACCTGCGAATCTTGCCCACATTGGAAGTACGCTCTAGACCGCGCAGAACAATAGAGATATTTTCGTACATGTTGGATGGCTACTTTGTGTTTTGCACCATGTCAGAATTTCTATGGTGTGGTTAGGCTAGCAGCACACATAATCTTGTCTCTGACAGAGAACAAGTGATATCCATTTTAGGCGTTGTTTCCATGGTGCGATTTAACGTTGTCTGTGGTGGAATGATGAAAGATCCGACAATGGTCCTACCTTGGGAAGAGTATCCAGAAAGTGAGTTTCGAAACGCACTGGAGTCAAAATCTGCTTCGCCTAATGATGTGGTTGGCTCTTGCTCGCTGCTTCACCTGGCCTTTAGGCGGCCGATCTGAGTGCAGATTTAGCAGAATCGGGCACACGTTTTGAGCCGAATCACGGCCAGTCTTGCCCATCAGATCAGTGTATGGTCCATCGATGATATCTTAAATGGTGCATAGCACATAATGATCTGGAAAGCCTCTTGAATCTACTGCTAACCTTATGTCTGGACCGGAAAATTTGGTACCCCTCAGGAACACGATGATAATGTCAATAGATAAGTGAAAAGGTGTGGATGAAATTCAGATTAATTATACAAACAACATTCGTTACGCATATCAGCCTCGCGACAGATGTCCCCAGAACACGCCTTATGATTTGGGCTTAGGCCAGCCATCGATATCCCCATACCACCGTGATCGGTATATTTCATCACCAACATTAATCTTCTTTCTCACGCCATTGACAATTAGGCTGGTATGAAATCCCCGGAACTTTTGCCACAGCGACTGGACATAAATGAAACTTCCATCGGGGGCAAGGTTGAAGCTTTTCAAGTCTGACTCGGGGAGTTCTTCCCATTTACCTTCGCGATTATACCCATGGCGATCGCTTGTCGTAACTTCAAACCCTCTCATGTACTTCTCAATCACTTCCTCGAATTCGGCAACAAACTCGCCTTTCTCGATATCAAACTCAAAGACACCCCGATCATTCGACATGAGAAATTTACGCTGATTAGGAACAGGCACGAGGTCGTGAGGTCCAGCCCACCAGGAATATCCCTGGCCCCATTCCGTGTCGATGTCATATGCATGTTCCATTCGGAAGATGTATCTATCATCCTTGCGAAGCTGACCCGTCGACATGTCGAACGGGTAGCCCTGGATGACACCGTGTGCTGGAACAGGATCGGACCCGTCGGCTGCGACATCCGTTCCACACGCCCACAGCATCTGGGCCTGTTCGTCCCAAACCATGGCATGGATGGCCCGGAGACCGGTGATGTTCTGCAGCACGGGCGGATCATCGACCAGCGGGTTGGCCGTGCTGGCATTATACACCAGAATGCCATCCCAAGGCCGTTGCCCCGTGGTGGCTACTGCCAGCAGATCACCGGGCAACGGCTCTACACTGTGCGCATTCCACAGAAATTCGTTATCTCTGCAGACCGCAAAGGTGATTTTCTTGTCGGTCGTCGGATCATCCGGGGTATGATTGATGATCAGGGCAAGATCACTATAGATAGCCGCGACCGCGGTGCCATCTCGCAGCCATTTGAGCTCGGTTGCGTCGTTGGCCGAGGCATATAAGCAGCGTTGCAAGGCCGGCGGAAGCTCCTGATGGACGTCATCGCGCTCGAACTTCCATTTAACCGTGCCCTCTCGGTCATGGATTTTGATCAGGGGCGGAACGCCATACAATCCAGTGATAATCTCCTGCCAAGGCCGGTTCTCGGGACGCAACCGATCTTGGGGCTGAATGGGCGGGATATAATAGTCGGCCAGTGGCTCAAAAAGTAGGGGTATCCAACCCAGATAACCCCCCAACATGATCTGGGAGGCAGCGGGCTGCAGATTGCGAATTGCTAGCAAAAAAGCCCGACAGAATCTGACCCGACCCCGAGACAACCCTGACGGGCCCCTCTTATGCGAGTGGAGACAAGGTGGGCAGTCAACCTGGAACGGCAACGAGCGGAGCGCCGGAGAGTCGCCAAGGGATAGTTAGGGAACCAATTGGCAGGCCGTCCGACTGAATCGCACTGGATCCTTCAGCCTCGACGATCGTAATCACGCCTTCAGCCTTGTTAGCCACCTAATATTGGCTGCTTGGCACGATGGGGTCCCAGTCTCTTATCTTTTTATGGAACGGTTAAACGAGCACGACCCTCGCATTCATAAACGAAAACGATACCCTGAGCACGCGACCCCCTCTTCGTCGCATTTCCTCTCCTCCTTTCTTGCTCTCTTGCTTTCGTACCATGTGGTGGTCTCTCGGAGACTCTTGTTAGATCGGAGAAAATGGTGAAGGCGATCGGCACTGTTTTCTCGTCCTTGAGCCACCTCATCCATCAGTTTTATCTATTCCCCTGCCGGACCCTGGAAGCCTTTTGGGATTTCTCTCGTTGCTATTTTTACGCTCTTGCATTCTGGTCCCTGTTCTGCGCCAAGTTCTTGCATCTTTACGCCCATATTCATTCTCTTCCTCCTAGCAAGCTCGTCGCTTGGGGTATCACTTTTTATTTCCAGGATGTTGTCATTCTCCTGCTCTTGCGGGTATTCGCCCAAAAAAGCCACACCCGCTCGCGGCTGCGCGTGGCGCTCGACGTACTGGTGGTCGTCCCGTTTAGGTAAGTGACCATGTGCCCAGCTGCCCAATTCATCAACCACGTGGAACTTTATTTTTGACCGTCGGGTTCGCGATAGTTTGATTGTCTCCGTCATGGCCGCCGCCAATTTTTCAGTCTATGTGTTTACCGGAGCGGAAATCCACTGGCGCCAAGCGAAATCCTTTACGGGTGATACGGCCGCTATACGAACTCTCCTCACCGGCCTGACCGGATTTTTAATCGGCGAGGTTTTGCTATCGATGATAGCAGTCATCTCCGCCCGCCCAATTCACACACTCAGCGGCGGCATCTTACATGTGCTGGCATGGCCCTTCCAGTGGCTGCTACCTCGCTTGCGACCGTACGTAAAGCGACCGCTCCAACGGTTACGAAAGCGAAACCAGCAATCGGCCCTCCCCGACCCAGAAATATACGAGCGGATCGCACTGGAGGATGATTACTTGAATGATTCAAGCGATGACGATGAGTCGGACTTCCTCATAGGAGCCCCAGCTGGCGGCAGCTCCCAGGAGCTGGGGCGAGTAACGGAAAGGACCCTCCCTCGGGCACTCATGCTTGCGGCCTTTTGTCTATTCGTCGTACTGCGACTTTGCCGACCGTCCGATCCTATGTATTGGTATCTCTCAGGGAGTTTGCCCATGGCTTCACTGTTTGAAGGTGGCCACCATGAATCGCCGGTCAATGTAGAGGGGATCCCTAGTCACTACGGCTATCTGAATGCAGCCTCATCTTTGCGTCCACCACCTGCGTTTGGATGGATGCCGAGTGAGGCTGCCCCCGGTTTCGAGGATTGGAATAAGTCCGACACATATGCCCTCCATTATAATTCGGAAATAGCGCCACTTCACATATCTAATCTTGACCAGCCTGTCCTCGAGCCGGTCCGGAGGGCGTTGGCAGATGGCCATGTCAAGATCAAACATGTGGTTCTACTAAAACTCGAGAGTGCCCGGGCGGACATCTTTCCTCTACGAAAGGACTCGTTCATGTTTGAGCGCATCGCCGAATCCTGGAAGGACAAGGTTATACCCGAAGATGCGCTGCAACGTATCGCAAACCTGACTCCCACCGCCGAGTACCTAACCGGCTTCCCAACTGGGTTTGACGATGGAAACACCTCACAACCAGAAAAGAAACCATACGGTGGCCTTAGCGCAAAGAACGCCTACACAACCTCTACCTACACACTGAAAAGTTTGGCAGGTACCCTGTGCGGTGTGACACCGTTGGTAGCTGACTTCAATCGCGAATGGGAGCATCATATCTACCAGCCATGCTTGCCACATGTCTTCAACATGCTCTCCCAGCAGCCTGGTATTACGAAAGAGACCGATGATTTTGCCAAGTGGCCCTTTCACTCAGTGTGGATGCAGTCTGTGACCGAAGGCTATGACAACCAGGACAAGTTAACTCCCGTCCTGGGCTTCGAGGACAAGAAGACCAAGGAGATCATCGAGAGTCCCGACGCCAAACACCCAGTGAAAGGCGAGGAAGTAAACTATTATGGCTACGCCGATACCGAGCTCGAGGACTACATCCGCGATGCCATTGATAATGCAGAGCGCGACCATGAACGTTTGTTCCTGACACACTTGACCGGAACCACGCATCACCCTTGGGGTCTTCCGGGAGATGAATACAGCCAAATTCTTGGGTCCCAGAATGGCCAAAATGAGGATTTGAATCGGTATCTGAATGCTGTCGGCTTCGTGGATGCCTGGCTTGCGACTATTTTGGGGATTCTGCAGGAGAAGGGAGTGGCCAACGAGACCCTTGTCGTCATGGCTGGCGATCAGTATGTTAACCTACGAAGTTGTTTCATGATACATGGACGCTTTGCTAACCCTTTTTGTCAGCGGTCTCTCTCTTCCAAATGACGGCGGCATTACTCCCTACGACAACCCGCACGTCGGGAACTTCCACGTTCCCATTGTCTTCGCGCACCCGCAACTACCACCCGTCGAGATCAGTGCGCCAGTTATGAGCGACCAGATAGTCCCTAGCATCATCGACCTGTTGATCGAGTCATCATCTCTCAGCGAGACTACCACACCCGTTGCCCGTGACATTCGTTCGCTATATGAAGGCCAGTCACTCATCCGGCCATTGATACAAGAAAAGGACGGCAAGCAAGACTGGCAGTTCACCGTGATGAATACCGGTGGCTCATGGCTCAGTGTCCGCTCCGCGGCGAAGCCGCAGTTCCGACTAGTTATCCCGCTCGTCAACGATGTGGAGTGGAGGTTCTCTGATTTGAATGAAGATCCAAATGAAGATCGGCCTGTTTCCCGGTTCAGCTTGTTAGACCTGGCCGAAACAATTAGGAAGAAATACGACCAGGAGGTCCTTCACTGGCTGTGGGATGCGGCGTATGTTTCCAATTGGTGGGTTGGAGAGAACTGGCATCGCTACCGATATGTGCCCGGCAAATAACGGACGCACACGCAATGCTGGGACACTGCACCACCTCCACTATATTTTGGCATCTTCCGGATGGAACTGGTGTCTATATCATGGTGTCTATTGCCTCGGTCTTGGACTAAATATCGGTCCAATTATCATGGAACTCCAAAGGCGCCAGCGATCCATTGCAATCGAATGCAAACCTTCGCGAAATGGCGCTGTTGCTCCAGCCTCTCATACGCCATCTTCATCCCGGCAAATTCAAATACCCGGTCACCAACAATGGGTTGAACTTCCTTCTCCTCAATGAATTGATTCTTCTCTTGGACACGATAGAGGGTCTTGAGAAGTAACCCACGAGCTGTACAAGCACGGACGGTACAATGGACCACTGAAGGCAGTGATGCATCCCTCGATTTGTCCAAAATACCGGCGAAAGCAACCAGTCTGCCAGTTCGAATGGCTCTGAGAGAATACGACTGAGTGGATGCCGCACCTACATTCCACCACGAAATTGACACCTGACTAGCCAGGGTCAGGCCTTTGGGCCGTCCTGCCCCAGTTGGGATCTACGCGATAGTTTATGAGATAATGAGCGCCAAGGGAGTTGTCTTTCCGCTTTGGTTTCTGTGCTGGTGGTCGCCATCACCGTAGCACCCACAGCCAAAGCAAACTGCATATGGATTTAGCATTGGGACATATTGTATATAACTTGGACATATAACTGCAAAGCAGCAATAGAGACACCCCCTGTATCTTGCACAAGCATATAGTCGCTTTAACACCCTGTGGCCTGCATCCTTTAGTCCACTCAGCTCTAAGGGCATTATCAATTCAGCATACATTAATATTGTAGTTGAAACATATTTCACCATCATACATTCATAGGCCATTTGCGTAATTTTACTTTATTGGGGTGCGTTTGGTCCCAGCAGAACAACTTAGGTCAATCGTTAATGATAGAGATTGTACAACTTAACTTGACAGGATTCTGAGTCATGTGTGGGTTGGGAAATGACATTATTAACTCATTTTAATGTCGTCCATGGAGGAATCTCGGTCTAGTGGGCTTTTCCATCCACTTTTTTCCCGACAGAATGTGCTAAGCGGACAAATTGGCGCTGATCCGCTCCATCCACTCCTGTCCAGTGATCACATCCGTCTTCCCCTTAAAGACCTTGTCCATGAGCAGATCGTGTACTTCTTCATCGCGGTCCATGCAAAGGTCTCGCAGAACGGTAATGCGGTAGTCCAGATCAGACGCATGTCGAATGGTGGAGAGGACGGCACCGCTGGTAGCAATGCCCGCCACGACAAGTTGCTCGGTGTCGAAGCAGCGGAGGATCATCTCGAGTTCAGTACCAAAGAACGCCGATACGCGTCGCTTGGTGATCACCACCTCATCTTTGGTGGGTGCCACGGCGGGGTGGATTTCAGTAGTCCAGTCGCCTTCCTGGAACTTCCCCATTGCTGCCATGGCGGGCACCAATGAGTTCGATGGGTGGCACTCTGGGTAGCCAGTTCGAAACGCAGTTATAACGTGGACGATTTTGATATTGTTGCTGCGTGCTGCGGCCACTGCTGAGCCGAGACGCTGGAGGTATGTTCCTGTGTTGCCGAGCATGTCGACCGTGCCTTTCTCGATGTCAAGGATGAGTAGTGTGGTGGTCCCCATGATAACGGCAAGAACGGGAATGGGCGATGTTACAACCAGCACATGAGCGGGCTGAATTCGGATTAGACGAAGAATATAAGTTCGCAGTGCTGTCAAAAGGCAAAGCCGTAGAGATGGGCGAATGCGATTCCGGTTCCGCTATCCCCGCATGCCGGTACCGGGGCGAGCAGCAGTAAACTTCTCCCGACAAAAAGGGAAGAACAGAACGTAGAAGATGCTTTCCTGGCAAAAAGTATACTTTACATGTCAGTCTCTTATTTGACTTCTGCCTCGATCCTTGGACTTTCGCTTTTCTCGGTGCTTGGTCTTTCGGGACTTGGTACTGCTATCACCGATTGGTGATGGCTCAGGCGACCCAGTCTTAGATTGCGACTCAGATCGGGCCTTGGATGAGTCTTCGCGGTGGCCTTTTTGTCTCTCATTCCTCTTCTTCTCTTTCTCTCGCTCTTCGTTTCCGTGCTCTTCGTGTTTCGACCGCTTGAGTTTTCGGAGTCTTTGGATCTCTTTCAGTTCTTCCTCCGCCCTTGCCATCTCCTGTTTTTTGATATTCTCCTCCTCTTGGAGCCTCTCATCTTCCTCACGACTCTTCTGCTCCTCGCGCCTTTCCTGCTTTCGGCGTTTTTTGCGCTCTCGTCGCTCCTCTCGCTTGCGCTTTAGTTCTCCGTCAGAGTCGGCTTTCTCCAAGTCAGTGGTGCTACCCTGAGGATGGCCGCGGGATAATTCCTCGTCCGGATCTTTTTGCCCCTGTCCATTTTCACTCTCATCCAGGCTTGCTGCTTGCTCCAGGAAGTGAGTCTCCTGGAGATTATTGGTGGCTGCAGACCCCTGGTCCGTAAGAATTCTCGCCAGTGCAGAGTATGCTTTGCTCATATCGCGGTAGGTGTCGATGACTTTTCTTTGGCATATCTTTTTGGACGTCGGTGAGGTGGCGTCCATGAGGTCGCGGACTCTTTTCATCATTCTCTCGGTCTGGATTTCTTTCCAGCCCAAAGTGTGGTTCGACATCTCACTCAGACTAGAAGAGCAACGATAACCGGCCTCTGATGTTCCGGTGACTGACTGCTCTGGTGGTCTATTGTTGACTAGCGTCGACTCATCATTGTCCAAACACATGGGCTCGGGTTCTTCGGCAATGGCTGGCTCGTTCGGTTGGCGCGGTGTAGGCTCCACAGTCTGTGATAAGCCTTCGGCGTCTTTTTCAGTCATCTCAATCTCCTCAACCTGAAAGTCGTCCAGGGAGCAATCAAAATATTCCTGGGAATGATCAAGTACTGGCATTTCCCCGACCGACTCAGCATCTTCATGCTGAGAGGGTAGGTATTCCTCATTCTGGGAATCAGTTTCTTCTGAGATGAAATCCTGTAGATCCTCAAAATCCTCCTGATCCGCTGCATCCTGTATAAGTGGGCGATGGGGCGATGCTGCGCTTCTTTCTTGGGTAGAGGGCCCGGGAGAGAGCAAGTCCACTTCGGCCATTTGAACATGAATTTCACGCTTGGACCTCAACCTTGCGCGAGTGGGCGTGCGTGGAGCGCCGGGTGATGGGGTTGTCTTTGCATCTATTAGCTTTCGGATTGCCTGTTCGTTTTTACTGCGAAATAAGCAGGTCTGGTGCCACCCCGTCATGACTTGGTCCTTCACAACTGGGCGAGACATGATGTCGCGAATCACTGAGGCAAAATCTCTGGGATCTGCTTTGAAGTGATCTAATTCTGTTTGGTCACCTTCAACTTTGTCCGTGATCCATTCAGCGTAGAGGTTTTCGATGAGTCTGAACACCCCTTGTTCGAAGGGATTGAAGTAGCTAGCCCCATTCCTTGTAATGCAAACACAGAAGATATTCTGTTGCCAGCAAGTCACAAAGAATTCGGGGGTGATGTGAAACCTGTATCCATCGATGAGCAGCAATCGACGGGGAGCGTTCACCCCAGCTGCACCAGTGGGGTTGGATGCTAGTTCGAAGACAAGCTTCATCCAATCCAGGAGGTGAAAGTCCTCGGCCCATCCGTCTGAGGTGAAGAAAATGGGAACCCCGTCAAAATTATCATGGGTTTTCTCCACTCTTTCAACTTTAAACGTGACTGCAGGCATCAGAGGCTCCCCAACATACGGCATGCAGCATATCACCGATGCCAGATCCCTGGGCTCACGTCTTTGGCCATTCACAGTCGATGGCCGTGGGATAGACAAGCGTCTGCTCCATCCGGAGGATGTTGTTGCCAGAGCGAGATCACCAAGTATGAAAACATTGTCCCTTGGGACATTGAGCCGTTCAAGATCATGCTGAAATTGCCCAGGAAATCTCCGAAGCCTTTCTTTTTGGCATTTGCGATCTTCCTTTTTCTTCTCAAATTCTCGCGCGATCTCCATCTGGCTGCCAAAATTCTCATGGGTAGAAATCCTTCGAGAGTGCCAGTTGTGCGTAATTCGCGTATCAACTTTTTCAACCAGCTTCAAGTACGTATTGGTAATATCGTCGATGAGTGTGCCCCTTAGCACGGGGAAGCGGGATTTCACCCATCGCTGATTCCATAACTTCGCGCCCTGTTCTTGTCTAAGAGACAGTTTCGAATTTGATCTTTTGAAGTTACTAGGACGTTTTATATAGGGACCACGAGCAGAATCTGGCGGACTCCCGGAGCTAGGTATTCCATGCCGATTTTCCGCATGGTTGGCGACGGGGGCTGCGGCCGAATCCTGATTGCCATTGAAAGTAGGCACGCTGTTCATATTGTTATTGCTGGTAGAGGCGCAGATAGCACCATCAATTCGTCGGGCCTTGAGATTTGGACTTTTGGCATTGGCTGTGTTGGCATTTTGGGAGATCCGCGCACTATCCAGAACGCGAATACGGCCGTTTTTGGGAGCCCTGTTCGAAATAGCGCGTCGAAAGGACACTGGAATGCTACCAGTCCCAGGGACAGCAGGGGTAATCTGGACTGCCTCCAGCCGCTGCATGGCGTATGGATTTTTGCGCCACAGGCTTGCCGCCCCTATGTTGACCGCCGCTTCGTGGTGAATCACCTCCTCTGAAGATGGCCCCAAAAGGAACATAAAATGTGGGCAGGTTGAACAGATCTGAGAAAGAAGTCAACTGGCTGTTGGCATGGGCTGGCATCCTTCAGACACAATTCCAAAATGACACTCACCGGAAATTTTCAACCCGCGATGCGGGTGCGATAGCCCCAGTAACGGTGCTGTTATGACATATCTGAAAGAAGCAAGATCCCGGGTGATGATTTTGTGAGCAGTCGCACGCCAATCGAATCTGCAGCGCTAGTAGCAGATTGGGATGCTTCACTGGTGAGTGCCCTGAAGAAAGTTGAAATGACCGGGTGACAGGTTCCGCGAAAAGTCGAGATGAGTTTTTCAAACGGGGAGAAAGTGTGACAGCAGAGGACCAGAAGTCCTATGCGTAGGAAGTGTTCCGCACAGAAAACAAGGCCTGCGAGCCGGGAAATGGCAATAAAAGGTTGGAAGCGTAATCTTCAAATCAACTCCGAGGGTTGCAGGAAGGGAAGAAAAAGATGAGAAAAATTGGCATGAGATGGAAGATTATGAAAAAGAAGCCAGATGAACGAGCGGAGTGCATTGAAGCGAGAGGGTTGGGTAAGGGAACTGGGGAGCGAAAGGCCGCCAACCGCTCTGAAATAAGCAACGAAAGATCGAGACGGCCGCGACACGTCCGATGCCAAGGCCGCTGCTATTTGAATAGCATCTCATGGGCTGAATGCCTTAACCACAAATATAAGGAAGGTGGGGAAGACATGTGGGACAATGAGGAAAGATCCAGATTGGACGCGGAAAATCTCGGAGTTATAATGGAAACCGTCTGCTGATATGTGGGAGTAAAGTTCAGACCGCATTTTTGGAAAGGCTTTGCACCCAAAAAGAAGAATTCGATATATATGACCTTTGAAGCAAATGCCGACTTGCATAAACTATTGATAGAATAGCAGTGATGCTCGGGCTTTTGATTGTCTTGGCTTTCTTACGAGCTCAGCTCTGTAAGAGAATACTCAATTAGATGAATAGATTTTTACCTCAAACATAATTAGGCTGGTCAGCCAAACATCAAGATAACAGAAAAGATGTCGATGTTTATAACGAATGAAAATTTTGGGTAAGCTGGCTGAAAAGGACACGGCGAATGTTATCTATCATCTGGCGGAGAGGAAACAATCCTATTGAGGCTAATGGATTTATCTGAGCGGAAAAGACCCGGAATTGGGGTGTTATTGTAGACACTGACCAAGCAGTCTGGCCCATGCTGGTTGGAAATCGAGCTGAGAAAAAGAAGTATTTGCATCTGGGAGGTCGACTGCAGCGGGAATGATGCCGGCCAACCAAGCTCCCAGGGTGAACGTAGTCTTGTTTTGGTCGGGCCGTCAACAGTCCTTACACAGTAAGCCGTCGTGTAAAGCAAGCTCCGGGGGTTAGACAATGGCGTGTGTATGATTAGGAATAGTTGCCTCTCCTTTCAGACCTTCCCCTGTTAACTCGGGCTTTCGTCGAAGTAATCAGTGGTGTTGGTGGTTGTTCAGGCAATTTGCGCTCCTTCTGCGTCACGATCCCGTTTGATTGGGCTCGCGTCTGCGGGACATTTAGGAATCTGAGCAATATTTTGAGAACATTGGAGCCAAGCTTAGCAGTGATTTGCGGTGCTTCCGCCTCTTCCAGTTCCCACGCCTTGGGTCGACAAGTTAGCCTTTAACGGGCATCCAGCTAAGCGAGACCCAGAAAAGGTTCAACGGGACCTAGGGTAGAAGGCCTATCAATTAGTTAACGAGGAACTAGTAACTACAGTTAGTTAATTCAAAATAAATACTAACTCTTAAGGAATCGAGAAGAAACAAGTTTGGGAAAATACCGCTATCACATGACCTATTCTTAGTTTCTCAGCAAAGGTCAGAAGTCGGTGTGTTCAAGTTCAGTGGTCACCCCCTTTTAAGAGCGCCACGTCGTACTCTTCAATCAAGCATCTCGCGTATTCACGTTCTTGTCCATCACACCCACAATTTCAGAGATGCGGACTCGCATGTACTTCGATGATGTCGCGTGGGAACGGAGTGAGGCCATCCAAGACGCTTGGGTACACGAACTGTTCAAGGAGGAGACTTTGATGGCTATAGGTCAATTTATCCTGAAACATCGAAGAGGAAAACCCGTTGAGCTGTGTGATCCACAAGCTGGGGGGTTCAATGTGTCCTTCAGAATGAAGTTTGAGGACGGCGGTTCTGCAATCATTCGATTTCCCAAGCCCGGTGCTACGATGTTTCCCGAAGAGAAGGTGCGCAATGAAATCGATATAATTAGGTATATTCACCAGCATACGACAATTCCCGTGCCAGTTGTTCTGCACTGGGGCACCAAAGAGGAAAATCCTCTCGGCCTTGGTCCATTTATCATCATGGAATATATTGACCATGTAATGGACCTGAGCGACGTCCTTAACACCCCTGGATTTGCGATTAAGGATCGTCCGATTCTCGACCCAAACATTGATGACGCCAAGCTTGAACTGCTATACGGACAGTTTGCGGATAATTTGCTTCAGTTGTCCACGCTACGGCTGCCTAGGATAGGATCATTGGTCCAGATTGACGGTTTCACCTGGGAGGTGGCTCAAAGACCACTACCCTATAGCGCGAATGAACTCGTGCGTGTAGGGACTCTACCGCGCTCTAAGTTGCCAAGAGCGAACGAAACTTTTCAATCAGCATCCACCTACTTCAATACACTGGCAGATCTCCACCTCGAGCATCTTATACACCAACGGAACGATGCCGTCGAATCCGCGGATGACTGTCGACGAAAATATATTGCAAGAGTATTGTTCCGTAAGCTCGCTAGGGAGGGTCGATTCACGACTTCTTCCACGAATCTCGGACCTTTCAACATCTGGTGTGACGATCTTCGGCCCGCTAACGTCTTGATCAACGAACATCTTCAAATCGTAGGGGTTGTGGACTGGGAATTCACTTATGCTGCACCAGTGGAGTTCTCTCACGCCCCACCGTGGTGGCTGCTTCTTGAGCAACCAGAGTATTGGCCGGATGGGATAGAGGCGTGGACAAAGGTGTATGAGTTACGCCTCCGGACGTTCTTGAAGGTGCTACGCGAACAGGAGGATGCAGCTATAGGCCACGGTAGACTGAAAGATGAACAAAGGCTTTCTAGGCCAATGCAACAAAGCTGGGAGAGCGGTGATTTTTGGGTCACCTATGCCGCGAGAAAACCCTTCGCGTTCGATGCTGTATTCTGGAAAAAGCTTGATGGCCGATTCTTTGGACCTGGAATGAATACCGAAGACGACCGTTGGAAAGGACGGATAGATCTTCTTACCGAAGACGAAAGAACAAATATGGAAAAGCTAGTCGAGAAGAAACTGGAAGAGACGAGAACGAGGGTTTTAGCCTGGGAGCCTGATGAGGTGGATCCGAATATCTTGAACTAGTATGTACCTGAGATAGGAGTACACGAAAAGGCATGGTTTTGAGAAGGCCTCCCATCTCCATTCACTGTTTGAATTCACATTTGCCACCTCTAATTACTTTGGCAAATATGTTTAGGTACTCTCCATATAGTAGGCTTATGTGGATAAACCCTGAGGTAATATCGTATGAAAAAGATACAGAAGTTTTAAATGATGTAGGTATAGGTGCTGAAGGGCGACCCAGGATTAGTGGGAACCCGTTTACGAACCTTAAGGTGCACGGTTGAGCGCGACGATTACATAATAGATCGATTACGTCGTTGCCATGGGTTCAACTTAGAGCGCAACCTTACCTCACCACCACCGACCAGCATGGCCGATGATGAGCTTCTGGGCTGCGCAGGAACATATCCTTATCACATGGCCAGATTCCTTTGAGGCAAAATTCGCCCCGGCCAACCATGGCGCAGGCGCCAGTCCCACTTACTCACGGCAAGCATGGTGCGCGATCCAGCCATCCCTGCCCCGGGTTTTATCCGAACCTGATCTAACTCTACGCAGAGATGCTAGCTCCAGTCGCGCGCTTGAATGCCAGAGTGTTTGAGTACGACCCAGTCATCGCGTATATGTTACTGGATATGTCACAGGAAGAGCGGCTAGCGTATTTGCCTTCCTACTGGTTGACACTTGTCAGGTCGGCTTTGCTTAATGATGCGCTGATCACCCAAGCCGATGACTGGAAAGCCGCTTCTGTCATTATTCCGCCCGGGAGACATGTTGATAACGTCTGGACACTTATCTATGCCGGGTTCCTCTCCGTCTTATTCAGGATGGGGTTTTCCGGTTTGAAGGTATGGTAATCTAAAGAAACGAAGACAGGTTGACAACTAACGACTCCAAGCGCCTTTGGACGGAATTCTCGGGCATGACCGACAACGCTAAGAGGAAGGGTCTCCACGGGCGGAAGCTGTATTACTACATCTTCAGCATCGGGACCGAGCCCGAGCACCGTGGAAAAGGTGGGCACATCTATTTCCCCCCCCCCCCCCCTTCACCCGGCCTAGCATGACTTGAGCAGACCACTCACTTGGCTGCAGGCCTTGCCAAAGCCATAATACGGGACTACATGAGAAGGGCCCAAGCGGAGAACGTTCCAATCTGGCTCGAAGCTACGACACCCAACTCTAGGAAGCTGTACCTCTCAATGGGGTTCGAGGAAATCGAGGAGGTTACACTTGGGAAGGGCAAAGTCGACAAAGACGCCAACCTTGAGCCTGGTGGCCCTGGTGTTCCCCTATGGGCGATGGTCTGGTGGCCCGAGCAGCCGCCGTGCCATCCTTCTCTCTAACCTAAAACTCTTCGCTGTGTCCCTATTCCCTCCTGCTATGCGTTAAGACACATCCCTACCACAATGCACAGTCCACTGGTCTATAGACCTGCTATTACTTCGCGAATATCGACTCGATATAGACTTTGGGGAAGCTTGGATTCGAGGGCGAAACAAGTACACAGTACGCCGCCCACTGGTGGACACGCAAAAGGAAATATGTTGATACATCAACAGAGGAAACAAAAGTATAAATGAAATGATACAAAGCAGATTACAAGACAACTCGCACCCATATGCCTTCGAGAAGATTGCCGGAATGAGTTTGGCAAACCCTCTCCAGCAAGTTGAGGTCCTTGGGAATCACCCCGCTCTTGACAGCATCTGGAAATACATTAGCAGCCATCCAATTTTCAATACGATGAGAGGGCACACTTACCCTGGTAAGACCAACGGTAATCATTAAGCTGAGCCTTCCAATTCCAGAACACCCAGCCCTGCAGCTTCTCGTACGAATGCGCCTGCGCAGCAAACCACGTCTCGTAGAAGTCAGTGTTCGAGCTCGGGTCCCAATCAGAGGACTACTGGGCATCATCGGGAACAGCTAGACTCCACTCGCCAACGATTGTGGGAGTGTCTCGGTCGCGGTTGTTGCTGTTGCAGGACTCTCTGATGTAGCTGTCGTGGCTGACATCGACACTCGTGTCCCACTTTAGGTACCGGTGGTCATCATAGGCCGCATAGTACAGGTTATCAATGTACTGGTTCGGGTCTCCGGAACCTCAGTGTTGGTCCATCATCTGGATGTGGAGGTAGTTGTTCTCATCGATTCCAGCGTTAGACTCATTGGCACGGATGCGCTGTGATGAAAGTTAGGTTTGCTGAAGATGCAAGTTTTGAGTGGAACCTACTGCAAAGGCCTGTGGGTAGTAGGTTGGACACAAGGAGGAGGCCTGGTCATTGTACTGCAGGGGTTCGTTGAGGTTCTCGAGCATTGCGCACGTTGCGGAACTCATTGGTGGAATGAATCAGACCACTCATCCATTCCAGGAACTGCAAAGCACGCTCGTACTGGTAGTCGATATAGAAGCCCGCATCGGAGGCATACTGGCCAGTAAGGGCATTTTTCGGAGTCTGGGCCCTAGGGGTACTGTGCAGGTCCATGATGATGTACATGCCGGCATCACTGGCCCAGCCGCACAGTCTCTTGACATAGTCGAGACCACCCTGGGGAAAATACTCGCTGTCCGAATAGACCAAGTCCACGCGGAGCCAGTACCCAACAGGCACACGGATAGTATTCAGGCCGTAGCTGACCGTCTCGGCGATGTCGTCCTGGGTAATCCAGCTATCCCAGTGCTTCTGGAAGGCGAGGTTGGCAGCCTCCTGGCCGAGCAAGCTCACGCAGTCAAACTCCGACTTGGTGCCACCGCAGCCCATCTCGCTCCAGACACTCTCGCCGCGCCAGGACTCAAAAATGAACTGTGAGCCCAGGTTGACGCCGCGGATCTTGCCATTAGAGGTTGAGAACAGATCCCGACCATCACTCCCTGTGATCTGCTTGTTGGTTGTCGGCAGCCGAGCCGTGGCTAGGGTATTCAGCGCGCTCAGCGCAACAAAGTTGGAGAAGAAGCCCATGATTGAGATTAAAGAGTGACTTGGGTTCTATGCTCAGGGCACAATGAGGAACCCTAGGTTGAACTAAATAGCCTCTCGGGACCTCGTGTGCACTCCGCGATCTACCTTAGGGCTCGTCAGTTCTCCGCGGTCATGTCAGCTTGGGCCGGGGGATGTAACCAGTCTGCAGGATCACAGCCTCGAGTTACAACCAGAAGAGCAAGGATGTGCGCTGTGTCAGGGTTGGCAATTGCCCTGATTGGATCATTGGCACATAATTCAAAAGGACAAGCAGTTCCTCAGATTCGTTAAATCGGTCCCTTTTCCTGGTATTAGCAACTTTTGGTCATATACCGCATTCCCTGCTCAAGGCAAAGCTCGTACAGGCTTCAAAGACTCGTTCCTGACTGCCGCTTGTTTTGGGAGCGAATCCTTTACGACGATGAGATTACGTGGTGGTTGGGGGCCAAAGTCCTGTAAGATGATGGGCAGTTTGGCCTCTGGAGATCTTGGTTCATCAGCATCCGATCTCCGATCGGCTACATAATCAAAGGGAGGACTTGTCCACAGTGACATCTGGATAAAAATGCGGTGCTAAGGGGAGTTAATGGTCTTCCGCCTGCTGTCCATGTTCGCGAGAAAGCCTACCCCTTTCCCCCAAGGTCAGGGACAGTTGGTTCCGGTTTTAGATGCAGTGGGGCCGTTTTTCTCAGCTCGGTACTCCGTAGATACCTGCCTCATGGGGCGGCACTTCACAAACGGGGCTGTAAAATAAAACCTGAATTATTTGTTATGCATGTGGTTGTCTCGAGCTCGACCAGTGGCCTTCATTAATTGTCATGTTCCCGAAATACACTTGGCAGGGCCGTCATTTCAATCTTCGCTCAATTGTTTATTCGGACCACTTGTTGCCACGGTCTCTCATAGAATAACGCTGCTGATGAGCCAGTGTATCTCCCACTGCCGTCTAGAGCAAGTGGACCCTGACGCCTTCTGACCTTCTGGGCAGTCAGGACGAAGAGTTGAGTACTTCTCCTGCTCACATAAATCAGCACCTTTCCACCCCTGATGTCACCGAGGAAATAAAGAGGAAATAAAGACATAACACAGTTTGTGTAGCCAAGGGCATTGTCATCTCTCATCAATGGCACTCCTCTGCCGCAATCGGGTCAAAATGTCAAGTATGATCACCGATCCTCCCATCGCAAACCCAATCCAAGTTTCTGACCGAACTGGCCCCAACCGGTTTTCTTCATAAAACCGGGTTAGAGTCCTGATGTTGTCGTAGTGATCCTTCAAGGTAGGATCCCTGAGCAGGACCCTGATGGTGACCAATTGTGCGGCAGGGGAGCCCTCAACAGGGGGGGGGGGGCTTGCCGTGGTGTTCACCGAGAGGAGTTCTCTGTCCGATCCCCGTGCCAGGATCTACCTTGATCACTTCTCTGAGTGCGTCGTAGATTGTCATTGGAGTTCTCAGCTTGGTGTCTCTTCTGACGATTCATTATCGGGCCGGGGTGTGTCTGAGAGCACGCCGCAGGCTGGATCGGGGGACCGAGGCTCTGGGATTCTTTGTGGACTTTCCATCTGCTGCTGGATTTTCTCACCAGGCAGAAGGCGAAGGTTGACGAGGATTAAAATCCGAGGAGGAAGTCCAAAATCACGGGGATGTTGGAAACCATTGCACTCAATCCGATGGATGCTTCTCGGAACGGCGAGCGGTGGAGAGTGAAGGAAGTGAATCACTCAACATGAAGCAGTTCAATCCCAGTGGATGGATTGTGACTTTTGCGACCGCCCTCTGCTCTGTTTCAACTGAAATTCCCAAGACTTTCGTTCAGGGTAAGATCTTGCCGATAAATGCTGTTTCATGTGTTGGCAGGGACTCACCACTCCGATGTATGTCAGTCGCCGGTCATCATAGACACGCGCCTATGCCCAAAACAGTCTACGCTCTTCTTTTTACTGGAGCTGATCGTGAGACTGGCGCTGACTCGCTTAGCGCGATGTCGGCCCGATTGGATCATGTGGCTTCAACAGAGAATCGATGACATCTTGTCATGACGGAGCTAAAAAAAAAAAAGACATCCCGGAACGCCTCCCCGCAGAACACAATCCAGACCACTCTATCAGCCCCCGACGCTCACCAAAAGCCACCGCCATAGCATCCATCACCCCAGTTCTCACTCCGAAAACCCTTCATCTCCCCAGCAGCAACACGAGGACAAGCTCTACGTATCACAAAAGCAACGTAGGCAGCCTACGAAACGCCTGCGGACTTCACCCTAACCCCGAAACATCACAGAGCGCCGAGTGGGGACGATAAGCATGGTCGATCAGGCGACTCCGCTGCGGGCCGCGGGGAATTCTCGGCCGGCCGAACGCTGGGCCCGGTCTGCAACGCCAGAGGACCACTTCCGGGTCGTAAGGCTGTGAGCTGCGAATGAGAGCGCGGCTCGCACCCGAAGAGGATGAGGGGCCGGCGGATAGGCCCGGATGATACGCGGACTCTAGCTTGGGGATGGGCTCGATCGCGTGGGCGAAGGTTATTATATGTATGGCTCGGACGCCGCGGTCTACTTGACACTGCGAGGGCGGCCGCATTTGAGCTGCTCAGGAGGGAGAGGATTCCAGCTACTCTGGTTTCGCGAGCAGGTTTGGCCGCGTTGTTCGCAACGCTTGCTCAGAGGAGAGGGTACAATCCGGTCCGCATGAAGCAAATGAGCAATTCAGGTATGTGTTGCCCAAGTTGATATCGCATATTAGTGGGTATGCTGTTTAAACCGCACTGACAGACCCAAGTGCCATGCAGGGTATACAAAAACGGTACAAGGATTGTCACATTATTCGCCACGGCGTGCCTCCCTCCCCAAACGCCCAGGTCAAAACAGAAACCAGCATCACAAGTCCTCCCGACGCCATGATGGAAAAAAAAACCAGGAAGGATAGACAAAAAGAAAAGAGCGACCAGCGACTTCACACAGTCGGGCTGGCGCCGCGCATACTGGGGAACAGCATGACGTCCGACACACGTCCCAAGATGTTCTGCATACTCCAATCCTCAAGCGGGGGCGCGGAGCCACCAGCGGGCGCCATATTGGGCGGCAGATCCGGGGTGGTATCCATCGAGGGCGGCGACGGCAAGATCAGCGGCGAGTACGTCCGTCGGCGGTGTGGCGCAGCCGGCGCCGTTTTGCGGTCCCGGAAGGCTTCACGGATCTCGCGCAGTGCACGCAGCGATGAGGCGAGATGTTTGGCAGAATCGGTGCGGTTATTCTGGTCGGTCTTGCCGTCCGCATACACGTGGTCGGCCAGGACGTTCTCCAGCCGGTCGATCAGCTCCCAGGTCTGTGGGCCGTCGTCGGTGGAAACGAGCAGGAACGCGGATGCGATAGATCGCTGCAAGCTGATCCATGATCGGGAGCAGTGCGAATTGATCTCGTGCAGCTCGACGAAGGCCTCGATGGTGCTGATCAGGCTACTGATGCACTCGTCGTGGATGACAGCTCGGCGCGACTCGTCGAGATGGGTATGCCGGTCTAAAGATACCCGACACAAGACAGAAAGGAGATACGAGGAGTGTAGGCGCAGCTCGGTGCGCTCAATGTGCTCCGCGAGCGACCGACATTGCTCACGGTGTCGCAAATGTGGGGTGGCTTCGGCGATCATCCGCTGTATCCGGTGCTTGTACTCGCGAATCTCATGATATCGTGGCTGCTGGGACTCGGGGTACATGCGGGATCGCAGCACTTCCAGTGCAAGCGAGACCACGCGGCAGAGAGTCTCGAAGTATGTTCGATAGCCCGGCATGGATTTACGATCAAAGGGAATCTCGGGTTGGCTGACCATGGTTATAGATGGCCGATCATAAGCGAGCGAGAAATGGCTATTTTGAAAGGCCATCGCCCACCTGTGCAGCATCAGCATCGAGCTCAGCAAGTGGCAAGGGGCAAAGAACCTACCAGACGCGCCTTCGATTGGCCTGCTCCTCGGCTGTGAATCCTGTAGTCTCGACGTGAAGCCCAAGAACAAGACACATACGCTCCGTCATGCCTATAAGGTACATTAGGTGAGAAAGGGTCCCATTGTGCCCAAAGTTCCAACTTACCAAGCAAAGTGTAAGAAGCACCGGCGTTCATGTTATATGACAGAACATTGCTAATAATGAGCAGAATTTGGATGACCTCTACAGTGGGTTGCGACACATAATTCAACATGCGCAGGCATTGGTATGCACAAGACACTGGAATGGGCATCAGTACAATGGCAACCTCAGCATTCTCCTTCGTTTCGTGTGGGTCATACCGTATATCCATGAAGTCATTTCACGGTCGGCACTTGCCAGATCGGACAATTGGCACCCCGAGGCAAGCACCGCAAAAAGCAAACTGAGAAACGGCAGGTCCATTCCGAACGGCTTGACTAACCCATTCGCATCTGGTTTATAGACACCCCCAGCCCGTCGCCTGCCTTCGAGTAACCAATGTGTCTTCTGTTCAAGCTTGCCGAGATCGGGTAGTACCGGATATAACACGGCGCCGATATCTTTATAAAACCCCAAAAATCTATGCAGAAGGGAGATAAATCTGAGTCAGTAGTCCAATCGCAGCCACCGTTCCGCACGTTTCACGCGACATACCGTTGACATTTCTCGTCGTCCGGGAGCACCGCACACACCCCGGCAATATTGAAAGTATATGGATCGGAGGACCACAAGTCCACAAATGGATATGCCGCCGACTCGTTGCCCAGAGCGAGCTCTGCCAGCAAATCCTCCTGAGGCAGCGCCTGCGCTGTATCCTCAGAGCCCTTGGACTTATCCAGAATGTCGACGAGGGCGGACCGAGACCCAAGATGGACGGCGCCCGTCTTCAACACGTTCGGCCCGTACACGCCCTGCGACCGGGCGGAATCCTTTCGTTCCAAGGACCTTGCCTCGCTGCGTTTGCGGGACGAATGTGCGTTGAACAGCGAGTGTAGGCTGCCAAGGATCTGCTCCATGACCCTCATCTTGGTATTCACGTCGTCCCATTCCGTCTGCGAGATGTCAATGATCTCGGGGAGGTCCGAGTCGTCGCTGGCTTGGGTGTACTGGGTGTACCGCTCGGGAGCGCAGGAGGCATCGCATGTAGAAGGCGCGGACGCAGCATAGGAAGGTGGGATGCCTGGAGAGACAAAGGAAGGCTGCAGCGTTGTGGGGGACGCGGTAATAGCGGCGGCGGGTATGGGGAGCTCGTCGGAGGAGGGCGGGCGACCGTAGGAACAGGTGAAGCTGCGCTTGACGCAATTGCTACAGGGCACGTTGCGGTCGCAGCGGACTTTGCTGGCGCGGCAGGGCAAGCAGGTCTTGCACTCGCGCGGGCGGCGGCGGATGGGATACGTCGGCATGGTTCAACTATCTGCTGGACGAGCGGGGACGGCTTGCTTGCCTACGGCGAGCGGCGGGCAGGGGAGGTAACGGCATAGGCAGGTCGGGGTCGGATGAGGCCGAGCGAAAGACAGGCGAGAGAGAGCACGTAGCCGGCCCTCGGACGCGGGACTAGGCGACTGGGCGAGTAGGCGTCTTAAGGCAGGAGCTGCTGGGGCGGGTTCGTTTAGGATGAAAGGGAATGGCTAGAGCCGCCACGGGCGCTGCTGGGGCAGGGATGAGGTCCGTGAGCGACGCGTGAGATGTATCGAGTTACCGAGGAAGTTTTGTTGATTGAAGCTTGCAGATTGGAGACGGGGCAAGGAACGAGATCGCGGGAGGCCCGCAGATGTGAATCCGAGCTGCCGAGAATGGTGTGCAGCCTGACGGGTGCCGATCACAAAGCCAATTTTCAGAAATGACCGGATTGGGATTGACAGCACTGAGATTATTTGAGTTTATCTCGACGATGTCGGCGGATTTCGCGGGGTCAAGTGGATGAAAGCTGGCCGAAGTGAATGATTTCATAGCGGGCTCAAGTCCCGTGGTTCGCAGTGCCGAAAGCGGGCAGTCAACTGCGTGTTAACTAACTACAGTACTTCCTGTATCTATTTACGAATGATGGGGCCGTTGGGAGTGGTGGGGCCCTTAGCCTGTTCCTGAGGTCGATCCTAGTAGGAGCACGGGATATACTTGAAATGCTGACAGTATTTGCTCGCTATCGTAAAAATAGATGTTATGCGGCTCTACGCCATTCCTCGTATGCCTCAGTCCAGGGGCACAATCGCTCACAGCGCCTGCCAGATACAACAAAGCCCATGACATGCAACTACCTAGCAATGCAATCAGAAAGGGGGGCTAGTGGGGTTGGGGGAGAGACAATCATTTTTCATTTTCACAGTTCCCGAGTCTCTTTCACAGAAGGGAGGCACGGCTCAAGAGGTAGGGGGGTTTGCGGTTTTATTTTCCGAAATCTGCGGCACGATCCACCAGTCATGCCACTGCGTCTTCGAGCCAATCTCGGGGATCACCACCTGAAGATTTACCGGCTTCTTCTCGGAAGGTGGGGAATCGCCCAAGAGGGCCTTCTTGACGGTCTCAATCGCAATGCTGGCCCCGATGCAGGCGCGCATGGTGTCCTTGATGTCGCGGCGCCAGTCTTCCTCGATGGCGATCGACGGTTCTCTGGTGGGTGAGGAGACATCCTCACTGAAGGCACCATTAGCAAGAGTCGCCTCCCATGCCTTTCGGGCCTCGGTGATGGCCTTGGAAGCACGGTCCAAAATGGTAGTGTCCGCATCGCCGTCCAGCGTGGCCTCACGCTGGTACTCCTCATACGGGACCAGCTCGGGTAAAGAGATGGGCATAAAGGGCTTCATGCGGAGCTCGTAGCGTAGTCGGTCACTCGAGTAGGCCTCGGGGCTCGAAGCAGATGGAAGCACATTGTGTCGAGCCAGCAGAACATAGAGGGCGTGGAGGGCGATCGCGAAAGCATCGATCGCAATTATATGCGTTGTCAGCCTCTCAAGATAAAGAAATGATTTGTGGAATGCAGGAGACGTCTGCGCAGGATTTTCGGCGCGACTACTGCTTGACACTAGATCGCGCTTTCTAGCTGCCACAATGAAGGTGCGAATCCGATCAAGGTGGGCCAGATGGGTGGAGCAGATGTGTGACAGGTACCAATACACGCCAGGGAGCTCTTCGGGGGCGTAGATCGATAGCTCGAATCCCATTTGCAGGATGAGTCGGAGCTGGATAAGTTTTTGATGGTAGGCCCAGCTACTAAGTGGGTATGAAAAGGTAGCTTCTCCGCCCGGAAATTGCAATGCAGGCTCGGCGCTGAGGTTCTGAAGCTGAAGGTCGAGCTCCTCGGCCTGGAAGTAAAATAATGTAAGCTTCGATGAATCAAGATTGGACTCTGGAGTGGATATACCTCCATCTGCAGATTGTCCCAGTCGATAACAGTGTGGCAGATGGTTCGACGGATCCGACATCGGTTCAAGCAGGCACATCGTACAGTATCCACAAAAGGCTACAAGCAATTAGGAAACTTCCTAGTGAATCTGGTCTAGGGTGGACCGTACCTGAGCAAAGCGTTTCACAAATCCTTCCATCTGTTGGGCAATTTGGAAACGTGGATCTGACGGTACTTCTACCTCATCAGTGTTCGCTCGAAGCAATATACTTGATGGCAAGACGAGCTCCGCAAGGTCGTCATAGAGAAATTGTTTGACAGAAACAGCCCCAAGAATTGTCAAGTCGCTCACGATCAGGGCCTGGAGAAGCGATCGAATATAGACCGACGGCTGGGGTTTTCGGGAGAGTAACGTCCACACGGCGGTCTAGCATCGAAGACTTAATAAAACTGTGCACAAGTGAACGTTTCCATAACCGTACCTTGAAGTTGCTTGGACCCCGATAGTCGAGTATCTGTTGCAAGTCAATTGCATCTTGACATAGCCGCTTCATGTGCGCAAAAGCATCCTCGTGCTTGATGTGGACAATTGGACGAGGCGGCACAGTGCTGGCAAGCTTCCGCTGAAGCTTCAGGCTAAAGGCCTCCGGCACCGTTGTCCCCAGAGATACGGTCTCAGCCAAAGCCTTCAAATGGGATAAGCATGACATAAAGCTATCTGTTGACCTGGTATCCAAGATTTCGAGATCCTGGTCCACTGAAGCCAAAAAGTCCCGGCGAAGCAGCAGCCTGCTCCGAATGGCATCTCGAACCTTTTGGTCTATTCCTTCCTCGACCTCAACCCAATCCACCGCCTGGTCCAGCAGGCGATAGAAATGCGATGAGTCGAAAGCGGATAATAGGGAGCGGTTGTATAATTGAGTAACGAAGTCTTCTTCCTGTATCACCAAGCACCGTCAGCGCGGTTGGTCATTTTCCCAATAATCATCCAACGCACCTCATAAAAATATTCGGAAGCCACACGCGCATGCACAAAGTCGCATGACTTTATCAGTGCAAGGCAATATGCGCGAAGGACGTGGCTGACCAGTGGCGATTCGCTGGGCACGCGATCAAACCGCGCATCTTCCATTGTTCTCGGTACGGGCCATAATAGCTTGTCGATGTAGATGGACGTAAAGAGAGTCTGGGAAAGAGGGTGGCCCATATGCCATGCCATCTACAAGGATACTCAGTAAACAATCGGCCCATAGCTATGCGATACACCCACCTCATGACAAAGCAATTGGTCCATCAACCCCACAACCTGCTTCGGTGTCAAATCCCGTCGCACATCGTAATTGTCTTCCAGCGCCTGCGCCTGGTTCTCTCCCGGCGCTATATAGCCGCTGTCCATCTTGGAGTCCATGATCTATCATAAATCCCAACAATTATCAGCATTCATCCCTCTCCTGCACGCTGCTAACCCAGGGTGACAATGACGCACCTCCAATGCGCCCACGGCCTCAAAGAGCGTGAACGTTTCATCCTTGACGAGCTGGCCGGTCCGCAGTTCTATGAAGTAGGATATTCGTTAGCTTTTAGAGACAATGCCAGGAATGGGGGACAGTCTTACTCGAGGAGGCCTCCGTAAAGTCGGCGGTGATGTCGCGCGGAACAGCCGACTGCGCAGCCGCCCGCGGCGGGGGCACGCGAACCTCGTTATTCGGCAGCATCGCACAGAGAATCAAGGCTCTGCAGTCCGCTGCCGGGTCTTCTCATGGAATGAAGGGGTAAATCGAGAGATACAACCGGCGGGGTTTCGAGTGGGAATAAGATCGAGGGGTGAGCGGGGGGACGTTGGCGGGAAAAGCGCTTCGGGCAGGGCGGGCGGGCAGGGCCCTCTGACGTGCAGCTACTGCGGCCGGCCACCGGAGGGTACAATTAGACCAAGCTACGACCAGGTTCCAGCTACAATTCCACAAAGTTGGGCGCTGATGGATATACGAAAGAATGCGATTTGAAGGTCTGTTTGTCCGTCCAGACACAACCTGTATTGCTACACATGTACAAAAAAGTTCAATTGTCTTCCCGGGGTCCCTCTAAATCATCGCTCATGTCCGATCGCAGCCCCGGGTCCATCGCTCCGCTAGAACAACATGACTGTATCATGTCCATTCGTTCGTGCTCAGGTGAATGCTGGTCGTCTATTTCTCGGCGGCCTGGGCAAGGGCCTCGTTGTTGGCCTGGGCGAGCGAGCGGACCTCGCCCTGCTTGCCGTTCTGTTTATCACAAAAGATCGCATCAGCCCCATCAAGCCAATCCAGGAATATATTCTGTTTCAACTAACCTCCCACTTAGCGAAACGGAGGTCCATCTGACCGCGGCGCTCGGCGTTGAGACGGGGAGTCTCCTTGAGGGAGCGGCGCACCGCACGGGCGGCAATGGCCAGGTAACGGTTGTAGCTAGACTCAGGGTTAGCATTGGCGGAATTTGGCGGGATCGGATGAATCGTACGTGAGGCCGGCGGCTTTCCAGGCGGCAGTCATTTTGAAAGGTGGATGCGGAGAGATGGGTGGTGGAATTGAAGGGGGTGAAAACGGAGTTTGGAAGCGTTCGACTTCGGAGAATCGGGAAGGGTATTCACGTGACACTTATGGGTACGATCTATAGGTCACGTGTGTCCGACGTCAATCCAGCTTTGCTTCAATAATAGTCGTTTCGTGTCACTCATTTCTCGCTCTCTATCAATTACTGTTAACGAGAAAACATGGCCTTCATACTCTTCACAATAATTTGAAGTGTTCGGCGGATTTCTGTGGGTCTCCGCCTGCGTTTACGAGTACAATTGCTCAGCAAGCTCTCTCGTTCGCAATGCGATGGAATAGCATTAGGTGGGAGGACGAAACGATCCTCGGGATTTCAAAATCGTGATCGATCGATCCATTGCTTCGCTTCGGCCTCTAATTTACGCTGATTCATCACCCTCGATCTATGAGTTCTACTCGGCGGGGAACCTAACGTTCGACCCACCTGACCAATATCAAATAACAGCGGGCATATCTGGAGATTGGTAAAAAAGGGAGCAAGGCCCATCATCACCAGGCCGCGTTCGAAATGTTGATGGATTTGGAGTACACTACCCCGTGGGGTTGCAGCACTGACGCTCTTTTTGGGACTACCCTCTCCCCCTCTCCACTTCTCCCCTGGGAGCTTTCCTTTTTCCAAAGATGGAGGTCGCTGGTGACTGCCATACCCCGCAGTAGTGTGACTGTCCTAGTTCACGAAGGCCTCTGGGCCGGCCATCGATAATCACATCCTCCTATCCTCCTCTTCTCCAACTTCCCTTCGAGCCGTCACTCAGCAAATACCACTCCACGGTCGTACATTGCTCTTTCCTTTCCAAGATTTGCGTTTAGCCTTTGGTTATCCGGTAAGTACCTTTCCATTTCAAACTGTGCATTGTTCGTCCCGCACTCTCTGTCCTTTCAGTACCTCTCTCGGTGGGTCCTTTCGTCACCGTTTGAGGCGTTGAAGATCCGGGGTATTCTCTCTGCTGGCCATGATCTTGTTCGAGACGAGTACGACTTCATGGCCATTCGGCCCAGCTACTTCCTGATACTCGAATCCCCCTGCTCGCACTTGTTTTCCGCCTGTATGGGGTCTCCGGTGACGGTTCACCGTCACCAGCATCTCGAGACACACTGCACATACGGAACAGATTCTTGCCCTTGCCTTTCTACCCGACCTTGCCCCTGCTGTGCCAGTTGCCGAATGCCGTTTCCTGGACGTTGAAGTCTCTTCACGGCCTGCATTCTTTCAGTTCTGTGGTCCCAGGTAACAGTCCACCGCTGGCGTCGTTTGGGGACGGCCTGCTCATCTCTTCACCATTCCAGGCCTCCTTTGCAGACTAAATTGGCCATGGGTTCCTGCTTCCGGCTCCCCTGAATACCCCGCACATCTATTTTCTGTCGTGCTTCGCACTTCCAGGGTGACGGTTGGCCGTAGCCATCACCTTGAGATATCCTTCCCCGAGGATGACAATTTTGTCTCGTCACTTTTTCCGCACCCTGTTGCAGACAAACTCGATCGTTACATGATTGACAGCCCGTTTCTGTCCCTCCGAATTCTCTGAACACATCTTCCCTCTTCCACGCCGCAATCTCGGGTGACGATTCGCCGCCGCTATTGATTCGGAACATCCCTCCCCGATCCCCAACACATTCCAATCCAGTCTTGTACCTCTACTCCTTTCCCGAACTCGGCCGACGCTGGTGAAGACATACTTACAGATATTCCATTCACCAGCCCATTGATCGCCTCTCTCAAGACTCGAAAACATGCCTTCTGCTCCCAAGGGCGGAAGTGAGCAGCCGCCCGACAAGCCTGCCAGGTCTGGAAAGGATAGCAGGAAGCCCCGCAAGGAAAAGCGCCAGCTGGTGCGCTGGGACGGTGAGCTGAATTCCGCCTTTTATCCGAATGCATCCCACTCATGCATAATGAGCTTCTATCACATCTGAGCTGGGTTTGCTTCACATTTTCCGCTCACCCGGCGGTTATGCATGAAGTACCCCGTTGTTGCCGTTGATATTTGGGCTTTATATACTAACAACATCGATAGGTGATCTTGATACCCTGCTGCTCCTCACGGTGCAGTCGGCATGCAACCTGACCGGGGTCAAGATTCCCTGGGAGAAGGTTGCCGAGCTCATGGGAGAGAAGTTCACGGAGGGTGCTATTGTCCAGCACCTGTCAAAGCTGCGCCTTCGCCGCGAGGCAGCCAATCAACGTGTGCCTCCGCCATTGCGCCGCTCTGTTACAGCGGCTGCTGCTAGTAGCAAAGGGACTCCCAAGGCAGCAAAAAAGGATACGCACAAGCCCAGGGGCCCTACTGCTGACGATGATTCCTCGGATGACCTGGACGCCCAGGAAGAGGATGAATCGGATCCGGAGTACATCCAGAACAAAAAGACGCACAAGTTCAGAAAATTTTCCATTGTCAGCCCCAAGAAGCGCCAGGCATCGACTCAAAAGCCCAAGGCGGAGGGAGATGACGATGACGACCTTATGTGTGGCGGAGCCCCCTTTCTTCGATTGAAGCAGTCTGAGCTTAAATCTGACCATTCCAACAGCGATGACGAGGATTATGGTGATGAGGATGATGACGAGGAGGAGGCGGCTGACAACGGAGATGTTGATGATTCAGAGTTCTCTTCAGGAACCAAGATGAAGGTCGAACAGCCAAGTCCCATTCCTTGGCGATCGCGCGTTGTCAAGCTTCCAATGGGCCGACGTCTGGACGAGAAGGCACTAAGGGAGATTCGTCGCATGGCCGAGCCGAGCCCGCCCCCTACGGATCTTATGCCGCCTTCGGCTCTTATGCCGCCATCTTCCGGCAGTCAGGGTCGAAGCGTCAGGACCAACGAACCGGCGTTGATGTATGGGACTCCGGATACCTGGTATTCTGATACTGCGGCCATCGGGCAGCAGTTGCACCACTACCCGTTCACCCCTGGATACAGTACTACTCACCCGAACCCGATTCAAAGCAACATCGATCCTCTTCTCCTGGGTAGTGATATGCAGGGATCTTACCCGTGGTCTGTGGGAGGTCTCTATGGACCCCAGTATCCAGCCAGAGCTGGCCCTCCCCTTTCAAGAACAATGCCGCAGCCATGGGGACCGGAGTACAACACCGGGGGTATCAATGCGACGACCATGGACTGGGCGCTTAATCCTACTAACTTCCAGGAGGGCGACGGTCGCGAAAATAAAGGTAGTCACCAACAGCAGGACGGCATGGAGGAGTATTGAACCCGGGGGGGAATTGGGTGGGCTGTCAATCTCGCGTCCGGTCGGTGGAGAGTTTGATGATTTCGGTGGTGATGATGGCAATGGTGCTTCGGTGGTAGTAATGATCCTTTTTTCTAACAAGCTGGACTTAATCTCATGGTAAAGAGGTATCAGCAGTCTCCTGTCTGCATAACAGACGTCGGATTCGCGTTCTATTGGCGTTCCTTTTGCGTCAGATCAACTCAAGCCGGGCGGGCCAGGGCCCACGGAACGAAGGGTGTAAGATAGGAGGAAGGCGTGACATATTTAAGCGGATCTCATAGCACCATGAACATTTATATCCTTATCAATACTGGGTCGTATTTGTAGTTGATAAATGCAAGAAGTGTCGATGAAAGACGGAACTAGGAGGTCTGCCGTCATCCCCATACTTTATGAGCGCTACCTAATGCTTAGGCGTCACATACGCTTTAGTCTCAGATACCCGCCCGCCACTTACAGAAGAGCGCATGCCACTGATCTTGGGCAGTGTTTCCTTCAATTCGTGACCTTTTGCTTGCTTTTCGAAACTCGGGTTGAGTTTGCATCGTTATCATCGACTAGGTTATTAGTCCACATAGTGGTCCACAATGAAACTTGAACACGCATAGGTTAATGATCATGCTGTGCTGGCTAGGGTTTGTTGAACAATGACACAATATATGTTGCCAGTCGGAGGACACTCCGAAGTAAATATCTCCCCCATCCAGTTCCATTGGCGTCACTGTTTGACTTCATATCCATACCTAATTAGAATTGAGTTAGACTCTACATGAAAAACTGCTCAGTCGATTATGATTGCCCCATTGCAGCCTCAATTGGTCTTCGATGATTGCTCGACCAGACGCGAGGCAAATAGCCGGTCACCCGAAGCCTCGGGAATGCCCTTCACGTGACCTTCTAGCTGTTTCTGCCGCCAAGCTTCTGGGGATGGGGAAGATGGAATGGCCTGGAAAATTTTCGAGACTTTGGCTTCATCTTCACCAGCTTTCCTCACATCCCTTTCATCCTCCTCTTCCCAACCCGCATCGATTCCGGCTGGGTTTCTCTCTACCTCCTTATTTCATACCCTTTCCCGTCTCCTTTCCGTTCGCGTGTTTCTTTCGCCATGCAGCGCGCGCTGTCTGCCCGGACTTCGGTCCTCTCGGCCGCTTCCAAGCGTGCCCCTTTCGCCCGCTCCACCCTCAACCTCCAGCAGCAGCGGTTTGCTCACAAGGTGCGTGCGACAATGCTATTGCCATTGCTCTTCGAATGGAGTCCTTGATGCCTGTCGGCCGCGACTCCCGTCAATTCCGGAGCCCTCCGTGTATAACCCTGGCTGACCGTAAAGCAGGAGCTCAAGTTCGGCGTCGATGCTCGTGCCAGCATCCTCAGGGGTGTTGACACTCTTGCCAAGGCCGTTACTTCTACTCTGGGCCCTAAGGGTCGCAATGTTCTGATCGAGTCTCCCTACGGCTCCCCCAAGATCACCAAGGGTACGTTGTTTTTTTGGTCTAATTTTCCTTTTGCGCGCCTCCATCCCTAGGCTCGGCAATCCACGACGATTCAAGACAAGAGCTAATTCTTCATCTTCAATTGAATAGATGGTGTTACTGTCGCCAAGGCTATCCAGCTGCAGGACAAGTTCGAGAACCTCGGTGCCCGCCTCCTCCAGGATGTCTCCTCCAAGACCAACGAGCTCGCTGGTGACGGTACTACCACCGCTACCGTTCTCGGTCGTGCTATCTTCTCCGAGACCGTGAAGAATGTCGCCGCTGGCTGCAACCCCATGGATCTGCGCCGCGGTATCCAGGCTGCTGTTGAAGCCGTCGTCGACTACCTCCAGGCCAACAAGCGTGACATCACCACCACTGAGGAGATCGCTCAGGTCGCCACCATCTCCGCCAACGGCGATACCCACGTCGGTAAGCTCATCTCCAACGCCATGGAGCGCGTTGGCAAGGAGGGTGTCATCACCGTCAAGGAGGGCAAGACCCTGGAGGACGAGCTGGAGGTCACTGAGGGTATGCGCTTCGACCGCGGCTACACCTCCCCCTACTTCATCACCGACCCCAAGTCCCAGAAGGTCGAATTTGAGAAGCCCCTGATTCTGCTGTCCGAGAAGAAGATCTCCGCCGTCCAGGACATCATCCCCGCCCTGGAGGCCTCCACCACCCTCCGCCGCCCACTGGTCATCATCGCCGAGGACATTGAGGGTGAGGCTCTCGCCGTCTGCATTCTGAACAAGCTCCGCGGTCAGCTCCAGGTCGCCGCCGTCAAGGCCCCCGGCTTCGGTGATAACCGCAAGAGCATCCTGGGTGACCTGGCTGTCCTCACCAACGGTACCGTCTTCACTGACGAGCTCGACATCAAGCTCGAGAAGCTCACTCCCGACATGCTCGGCTCCACCGGTGCCATCACCATCACCAAGGAGGACACCATCATCCTCAATGGCGAGGGCAGCAAGGACAACATCACCCAGCGCTGCGAGCAGATCCGCGGTGTCATGGCCGACCCCACCACCTCCGAGTACGAGAAGGAGAAGCTCCAGGAGCGTCTGGCCAAGCTCTCCGGCGGTGTTGCCGTCATCAAGGTTGGCGGTGCCTCCGAGGTTGAGGTCGGTGAGAAGAAAGACCGCGTCGTTGATGCCCTGAACGCCACCCGTGCTGCCGTCGAGGAGGGTATCCTGCCCGGTGGTGGTACCGCCCTCCTCAAGGCCTCCGCCAATGGCCTGGACGGTGTCAAGCCCGCCAACTTCGACCAGCAGCTCGGTGTCAGCATCATCAAGAGCGCCATCACCCGCCCCGCCCGCACCATCGTCGAGAACGCCGGCCTCGAGGGCAGCGTTATTGTCGGCAAGCTGACTGACGAATACGCCAAGGACTTCAACCGCGGCTTCGACTCTGCCAAGGGCGAGTACACTGACATGATTGCTAGCGGTATCGTCGACCCCCTGAAGGTCGTCCGCACCGCCCTGCTTGACGCCAGCGGAGTTGCCTCCCTCCTCGGCACCACCGAGGTTGCTATCGTCGAGGCTGCCGAGGAGAAGGGCCCTGCTGCCCCCGCTGGCGGCATGGGCGGCATGGGTGGTATGGGCGGCATGGGCGGCGGCATGTTCTAAATGCATACTGTCCTGCCTTCTGCGCCCTCACGCGCCTTCGTGAAATGATTACCCCCCGCCGCATCCCTTTTGCATCGCCGTGCCATCCTCTCGCGGCCCTGGATCTTTTGTAATGCCTTGGTGTTGTTCTCTTAACCTTTGTTTTATCACCCTTTTTCTATACCTGTATTTCTCTTGTCCCCCCTCCCCTCTCCACTCCTCCTGGGGCTCGAAAAAGGTTCCGGCGCAAATCCTGTATCATATTTTTTGTCTCCATCTCTGTGTGGCTCTAATGCATTCGATGATGCTAGAATACTCTGTTTCTTCCCAATCCCGATCAACGTAGTCCGATGGTCCCTCCACTGTTGGAGTGATCGCAAGTAGGCTCGAATGTAGTAGATGCACAAATGTAGTAATCCACAAATAACTCAGGAACGAATCTCCGGGGATGGCCAACCAGCATCGAGCGACAGTGGACCTGCGATCGACCGGGCGATCTGCACGTGCAGTGCATAAACAATCTCTCTTGGTTGAGCTTTGCCTGCGATCGACTGTACGTGCTCCGACTGACCATCAGGAATACCTCCAGCAGGGCTATCCTAGACAATCTGGGACCACAAAAGCCCCCTTGCCACGGTCCGTGGCCCGTTAAGTGCCCCGCCCGCTGACTGGCATTCTGGGAGGCGTCCCTCGCGGGGCCATTGGCTGTGTCCGTCGGCTATTCGACCATGGTTTGTTTTGGGCCGCGTAGAGAGCGCCATCAGCGGCGGTCTAGACTCGCCTGCCTCAGACAACTTCGCCTGGATTTGTCGGTCGGTCGCCTTTCCCTCCTTGCGAGGACCCCCGGAACTTGCCTGGTGTCACCCCAGACCGTCCCCTCCTCCACTCTCCCTCTGCTGCCGAAACTTGAAACTGCCGGGCAACCTCACTGCTCATATTCCATCTCCACCAAATCAGTTCTTCCAGTGGGGATCTGTTGTGGTACACTTGAGCGTCGGTTGGTAATGTATACAGCCGCGCCTGCTCAGTCCCTGTGCTGCTGCACCTGCCATCCATCTGTTTGCTGCTCTCAGAGGACGAGTCCGCCCTGCCTGGTGAGTTCCCGCCCTCTGCTTCTATGTCTCATGCCGGATGATTGGGGTACCACACGGCCGATTCTTGCGTCCTGCTGGCTGACACGAGTTTATCCAGCCCAGGTGCGATTGAGGAACCTTGACCAGGCCCGAGAAAGGCTGGTTGCACGTCAAACCTTCTATTCCTAGCCCGCCCAGCACCGGTCAGCACTGTAACTGTCTACTATGGCTGCGCTAGTGGATTCTCCACGACTAGCACTGGTCAGCGATGCCGACCTCCTCCAGGCCCGCGCCGCGCTGCAGCACCAGGAGAGCCCCAACATCTCCGTCCCGCGAGAATTCATATCTCTCATTGTTGAAGAACTGATCTACCGTCGCGAGTCCCACTCCGCCATCGCGGACGTCGAACATGAATGCTCCACTCTCCGCAAGGAGCTTCGCAAACACACCCACATCAATGAAGCCTTCCAGAAAGAACTGCGCGAGATCGGCGAGATCATTACGCAGGTTGCTCATGGCGACTTGTCCCAGCGCGCACGGCTACATCCTCTGGAGATGTCGCCCGACATTGCGACCTTCAAGCAGACAATCAACACGATGATGGACCAGCTGCAAGTCTTTAGCCAGGAAGTGTCCAAAGTGGCTCGTGAGGTGGGCACCGAGGGAGTCCTCGGGGGGCAGGCCAACATCGACGGCATTCAAGGAATCTGGCAAGAGCTTACCGTCAACGTGAATGCCATGGCCAACAACCTGACCACCCAGGTCCGCGACATTACCACAGTCACCACTGCGGTGGCCAAGGGCGATTTGACCCGGAAGGTGCAGGCGGACTGCAAAGGTGAAATCTTGTTGCTCAAGAACATTATCAATTCTATGGTCGACCAACTGCGGGAGTTCGCTTTTGAGGTGAGCCGAGTGGCTCGTGAAGTTGGCTCGGATGGAACACTAGGTGGTCAGGCCGTGGTCCACGGCGTAGAGGGTACCTGGAAGAACCTCACCGACAACGTCAATCGCATGGCCTCGAACCTGACCCAACAAGTCCGTGAGATTGCCAAGGTGACGACCGCCGTGGCCCGTGGCGATCTCACCATGAAGGTGACAGCCGACGTGAAGGGCGAAATCCTAGATCTGAAACTTACTATCAACGCAATGGTTGACCGGCTCAACCAGTTCGCCTTCGAGGTGAGCCGTGTGGCTCGCGAAGTAGGCACAGATGGCACATTGGGTGGACAAGCGCAAGTGGAGAACGTGGAGGGTCGGTGGCGCGATCTGACAGACAACGTCAACACAATGGCCCAGAATCTTACGCAGCAAGTGCGACAGATTTCAAATGTCACTCAAGCCATTGCTCGGGGCGATCTAAGCACCAAGATCGAAGTCCATGCCCAGGGCGAAATTCTCACTTTGAAAGAAACAATCAACCGCATGGTGGACGGCCTCAGTCAATTCGCACGAGAAGTGAAGATCGTGGCGAGAGACGTGGGTGTTCGGGGCAAGCTTGGTGGGCAAGCGAAACTTGACGGCTCATATGGTATCTGGCGGTCTATCAGTGAAGACGTCAATATCATGGCCGATAACCTCACCTCGCAGGTGCGAGCCTTTGGTGAGATTACAGAGGCTGCGATGAGCGGAGACTTTACAAAGTTGATTACGGTGTCGGCGTCTGGTGAGATGGATGATCTGAAGCAGAAAATCAACAAGATGATCTGGAGCTTGCGTGATAGTATTCAACGGAACACCGCTGCCCGTGAGGCGGCGGAGCTGGCGAATCGCAGCAAGTCTGAGTTCCTTGCCAATATGAGGTATGTGCGAGATTCAGCGCCCTCCCTTCTCCCGGAATCAAATAGCTAAATATGGATAACCAGTCATGAAATTCGAACACCGATGAACGGAATAATTGGGCTTTCGAGTCTAGCCCTCGACACCGACGATCTTGCTGCTCCTGTCCGAGAGACGCTCAACATGGTGCACAACCTCGCCATTAGCCTCTTAACCATTATCGACGATATTCTCGATATTTCCAAGATCGAGGCCAACCACATGATCATTGAGAAGATGCCATTCAGCCTGGGATCGACGGTACTAGGGGTTTTGAAAGCTCTGTTGGTTGAAACAAACGAAAAGGCCTTGACCTTGTCCTACACCGTCGACGGCAACGTGCCCGACTTTTTGATCGGCGATGCATACCGCCTGCGCCAGGTAATGCTGAATTTGGTCGGCAATGCCATCAAATTTACCGACCACGGTGAAATTAGCGTGACGATTAGGCGTGCTGAGGACAGCAAGTGCAACGACGACGAGACAATGTTTGAGTTTTCGGTCACGGACCCTGGCATTGGCATTGAAGAGAGCAAACTGGGCCTTATTTTTGGTAAATTCCAGCAAGCAGACGGCTCAATGACTCGCCGGTTCGGTGGCACAGGTCTGGGGCTGGCCATTTCCAAGCGCCTGGTTTCTCTGATGGGCGGTGATATCTGGGTCACGTCGCGCGTGGGTAAGGGCAGCAAGTTCTCGTTCACGTCTCGAGCGAAACTGGCCGAAGCTCCATTGGGCTTCTCAGAGCAGCTAGCACCCTATCGGGGACGTCGAGTTTTGCTGGTAGACAATGGGGACTCGGCAGGCTGTCCTGTGTTCCGGATGCTACAGGACTTTGGCCTCGAGCCCGTCGTTGTTAGCGACAGCCAACTGAATCCAGGTCAAGGTCAAACCGACTGGGGCGGCTCGTTCGACGCCATGCTGGCCCCGACCATTGAGACAGCTGCGAAATTGCGCGCCGATCCAACTCTTTCCACAAATCCACTGGTCGTCGTGGCGCCTGTGGTATCTCTGTTTCTGAAGAGCGCGGGCGAGCTCGGCATAACATCCTACATCACAACACCCTGCCGCCCAATTGACTTCTGGAGTGGCATTCTCCCCGCCCTGGGCAACCGCACCAACCGCATCTCCGACGGGTTCACGCGCTCCCTTGCAATCCTGCTTGCCGAGGACAACGATGTGAACCAAAAAGTTGCAGTCCGTATCCTCCAAAAATGCAACCACAACGTGACCGTCGTCGAGAACGGTCTTCAGGCCGTCAAAGAGGCACAACAGCACCGATACGACGTGATCCTTATGGACGTGTCCATGCCCGTGATGGGCGGGTTCGAAGCGACGGTCAAGATCAGACAGCACGAAAAGATCAACAGTCTCCCGCGGACGCCGATCGTGGCGCTGACGGCACATGCTATGCTCGGTGATCGGGATAAATGTATCAAGGCCGGTATGGACGAGTACCTCTCGAAGCCGCTGAACTCCAGTATGATGATGCAGACTATCTTGAAGTGCTCGGCCATGAACCTTGTGTCGGCTGTTGAAACATGAGGTCGGACTACAGTATATGCCAGGCTTGACACTGGCTGATACTTGACATGACCAACTACTCCCCCAATGTTTCAGTACATGACCCCCTTATCTATCGTCGCGCATACACTGCTACTGCGGCACACATAACCTTGACCGAAGGCCTTGTTCCTTTGCTTGGCGGGAAGTTTATCTTGACCAGGGGGCATGTTTCTTCCTTGCACATTTATAGGTGTGCTTCTTCCCGAGCCTTCTCAAATTGAAGGCTCTAGTGATTTCAGAGTGGTGTCATGGTCGCATTCATCTCGTCCCTTTCATCACTCATTCATACCGGCATTTTTCACTATATTTCGTCAAACATCAATATCCCATGAATCTTAACTGAAATGTATGCTGGCGTTTCTGGATTCGGCGTCCTTGGATTTTGCTTTCCTGCTGGAGAATCATTCCCTGTTTCCTGCAGACTACGAAGTTGCAGCCTTAGATCCTCTTTCAGGCTTGGATTGAACAGGCATCCTTCATCAAATCATCAGGGGTTGGAGTAACAGTTATACTAGAGAGTAGGTTCATCATGGACTTTCAATCAAAAACCTTCATATAAGACATCCGTTAAAGCTTCCAAGCTCCCACTTAGATTGTTCTAGGACTTTGGACCTAGTGAGACGTTGATTGTGTCTACCTAGATTTCTCATCCACCTCAAATTTCCCTTTCGACGGAGGATGTCCCTGGGGCTTATGCGATATCGCCTGGACGCACGGCCTCTCGTTGTGCAACTGCTGCCACTGCACTCCTGTCAACGTGAAACTGGGGCAGCGTTCGCCATCAATGCTGTGATCGGCTCTGGTAACCCGCCTGTCACTAGCACCAACTTCGGTCAATGCGTCGAGTACTCAGGATGTAAAGCCCGCGGCACCGCGCCACACTAGCCAATACATAGGTATGCCAGCGCCCATCAAGGCATCAACATCCATGTTATGTTGACATCTGTGAAATGCAAATTGCTACTCTAGAAGTCGATTTAAAGCAATTCTGATGGCCAGGAGATATGCCATCTCTAACTCCGAATCAAATATACTGGTAGCTTGGCCAGGGCAAGGTATTTCATAGCATGTAAGCTCACATTCTATTCAATTGCGCCGTAGCCAAAGATACAGTATCATCACGCTAAAATGCTCAAGTGCTCATCTTGAAGTCCACCATTGGCGAACAGGCCAAGTCAATGCACCAGCCATACCAGACACCCAACCGGCCCATCCTCTTGCCTTCACAGCAGCATGAACAACCGTGAGCATCCGTTGAGTGAAGATATCTGCTGGGTCCGAGTCATGTAGATAGCACTCCCAAACAGCTCTTTCTTTATCGTTTCCATCATGAAGAGCCTCCAATTCTCCCGTCGAAGAATCAAGTTTCAGTTTGGGCCCCGTAGCCAGGGATCGACCAATACACGCTGTATCTGCAACCAAATATGACGCCGCATCGATAACATCCTCACTTCGCCCGAGTGGCACCCCCGCCAATAGTACCCGAACAGGCGTTTGCATGAATGGGGAATCGGTATAGTATGGGCAGATAATATTGACTCGTACACCAGCGCTGACGGGAGCTGTTACGCGTAGACTCCGAAACAACCCAAGCACCCCATGCTTCGAAACGGTATACGGCGCCTGCGTGATCAGCGGGTGTAAACTGGCAACAGACCCCATAAGCAGGATATGTCTGTCCCGCCCCGACTCCGAGGCAGCCGATTCCTGTTGACACGGCTTCGAGCCCGGATTCTTCGGTAGAAAGAACAACGCCAGGTGTACTGTATACATAACGCCGGTGAGGTTGACATCTAGTGTCTTGAAAGTCGGAGCCGGCGGGCTGGGATCGTTCAGATAGTCGACGTGTGGATTTTCGAAGGCTCGAGATTCCTCGCTATTGTTGATACCGGCATTCGCAACGACGGTATCTATCCCACCATGCGGGCTCAATCTCAGAGATTCGCGAAAGAAATTGACCTGGGATGTCCAAGATGTGACGTCTAGCTGGATGAAATGAACATTTTCGTTTTGCGTGTCCTGGCGGATTTGCGCCGCGACTTCTTCGCCGGCTGGATTGATGTCGCCGAGTATCACGTTTGCTCCGGCAGCTGCCCAGCGAGCACTGAATCCAGCACCAAAGCCCGAGGCGCCGCCGGTGATAAGAATGGTCTTGCCTTTAATGGGGGCTGGGTCATAGCTCAGATCCATTTTGATTTGGCTCGAGTGGAAAAAGAGAAACGGGAGTGCGGTGCCCTTGTTAACCGGATTGCATTCACAGTGCAGATGTGTCTGGTCACGATTATGTTAGGCTGGAAGGAGAAATCTCAGTCAGAGCACTCGAAGTGGAAGGGAAACATTCGAGCTAGAGTTACGTTGCACAGCTCATGTGCTGAAGGTGGGGGGCCAGCTGACACTAGGCGGCGAATTTCTAGCCTTTTTAGCCGACTCTCAGCCTCGTATAGCCTTGTCTGTTCACTTCTGGGATAAGGATAAAAAAAGTACTTGGGAATAATTAAGTCAAGGGAAACGTCAAAACGAACATTGTGGAATGGTGATCATCAAAAATACGCCTTTTCTAATTGACAAGGGCCAAAAAGAAATGAGACCAAGAAATAAAAAAAGAAATGGAGCAATGCAGCAATGGAGAGCGCTCTACCCCTGAGTTAGTTAACGTAACCCGTAAGCGAGCCGAATGTAAACAAGGCGATCACCCCAAAACACTATAGTGAAGACGATATTTAGCAACTCTATAAATCGATAACTATAGTTTCTTATAGAGTCTCACTAGATATCTAGGCTGTTCATCATAAAGATAGTCTACCTAGAAAGCCTGAAAAATGTTTTGGGACATTCTAATTTAGATATGTATATTTGTAGCTAGATAAACCTGCTTTCTTGGTGATCTCATAAAACCGGCATGAAATTATTCTTAGATTGATATATGGTATTTCATATCACCATAATAAACTTATGTTTGATATTAATATAAACCAATTAGTGGTTGTTGAGTTATAGAATTGCTAAATATCGCCTTCACTATGGTGTTTTGGGTTGATCGGCTCGTTTACATGATCGGCTCGCTTAACGGGTTACGTTAATAATTTCCGTTGTCTGATTAGATTATTAGGGGTACCAGAAGGAGTGTCCCCAGGAGCTTATAGTATAAAATGTACCTAATACTGATTGGTTGACGAAGTAGCAGGCTCCTTTATTGCGCAATTGACTGCAGTAAGATTACCAGGATGAATTGTCATAATTGATGATGCCAGTGCTTTTTTTTGATGGGATAATGGGGGTAATTTAGTGAGGGAAGGTGGTACGTGAGCTAGGCTAGCGTGAGGCGTTTTATTGAGGTCGCTTCGTGGGCTGCTCACCCCGATGCTCAGACTCTGCTCAGTCGTACTGCTCACTGATCTGATCCGACCGCCCAGAGGCGTGCTCAGTTCTATTCAGTGAGCCAAAAGCGGCGAAGTCTGAGCACTAATACCGAAGGGGAACGCCAAGCAATGGCAGAGGAAATACGTAGGTGTTGTTGAGTCCGAGATCATCAATACGCCATCAGAATCGAGCAAGGGTCAGCGAGTAGTCAGATGCCCGGCATGTCGAGCCGCTGTGTGGTCGCACTACGGGGGAGCTGGTTCTTGTTCTTTGGCACATTTTATTTTGGATTTAGCCTGTGAAGGTCAACCTGATGTGCACGTGTTCACATCGAGCAGGAGAAGTTTCTCCATATCCCTGAATATAGCGCCTTATATTCCGACAAAGACAATATATGGAGCCGAGACAGCATGGTTAGATGGCAGAAATTGTGGGAAACGGAGGATTCTAAATGCATTTGTTCTTTCCTTTCCTCCATATCTCATGAACTATCTTTCACTATCCCAAATAGACCCTCAAATATCACTTTGAAAATGTAGATGCTGATTGGCAGTACTTGGAAGAACAATCACTTACCAAGCAGCTCTTCTATGTCGCTGGCTGAGAGGGACCGACAAGGCCGGCGGTGGAATTGCGTACCGTATTTGTGAGCAAAGTCGAGGTCTTCACGTCTATACAGCAATCAATCAGCTTTTTAGGCGTTGATCAACCGTCCGCAGATATCAATCTCACGAAATTCGCTCCAATGCGTCACAGTATCGCCCAATCACTGACTTTTCCGGTCCGCGACCCGGCTCGTACATATAGATCGCATCGCGCCAACCGCCGCTCAGTACCCATAGCTTGAGAGAATTGATACCGTTCGAGATATCGGCAGTGGACTTGGGACGAGAGGTGATATTGGCGGCTGTTTTTTTTTGTATTAAACCGTCAGACTCTTGAATTTTTCAGTCATTGGTTGACCTAACTTACTGGCGCCAGGGTGCACGTTTCGCAGGTGTTTGCGAAGCTGGGCTTGAGTGTTGAATGACATTCCACACATAATAGGGTCATAAATGGCGATATCGCAACTTGAAATACTGATTAGTATTTCCTCAGTACGGTCAACACAACCGCTGAACCAACACGAGACCATTCTCCTTGTTGAGCGTCACAAGGGGATTAGCTGGAGGGTTTCTGGCCAGTCCATCTGTGATGTCCGAGGCTTTGATGAGACTGACACGGCCGCTTTGAAGTACCCGGTCAATGACAGCCAGGGGGAGCCATCCGGGATTGTTGTTAGGGATTGGGCCTGCACGAAATGAGAAAAGGAATTATTGTCTTTGCTTTCTTGCAGCGTACCATGGACATAGCCGGTGAGGAAATCCGGGTTGCACGCATTCAGCACTTCTGGAGTTTCGAAGTCCGCTCTGGTCAATGAGAGGTCCAGAGTCTCCATACTGGAAGCCAAGGAGGTAAGGAAACTGTCAAGGTGGAGGATGTAAACACCTTCAAGGTAGAGTTGACGGAGCTGTTGTTCTTGTTGTTGCCTTGACGTTCCTACGGGGCGAACTGTATCCCCGTTTGGGAAAGCATCATTGACCAGAAGGAACGTTCCTTCCTGGAGAATTATTCCCTGATTGGGCTTTGTATTCCTGGAACAATCCTACAATTTCCGCAAGAGCTCTTCTTAAATATCTTCGTGGTACGCAATTCATAGTTGTTCCTGCACAATGGAAAGTCCTAGTTGCAGCAGATAAGTGTCTTGGATAACTTGATGTAGCAGAACCGCCGAGCTAACACATACAATGTTACCATCCTGACACAGTGTTACTTACGTCTAAATGAAAGTGTTGGGAAACTGTTTGATTAGGGTGCCTTAAAGTGGTAAAATCAAACACTGCAACCTTGTATGCATTCCGCCGCCTCCACCCTCAACTTTGCATGAAAGGATATCTCCAACCTTATTCTCGTGAGACCACACCACAAATCCTCATGGTCCATCACTAAGTATGGCAATATACCTGGCAGAAAGATTTCAAAACATGTAACCAACTCGTCTGATATATGCGGGCCTTGATTCACCAGGTCTAGGTGTCTGCCTCGATTCCGTTTCCGTGCCTAGATCTTTTCGCCTCGATATTTTCGGCAACCTGATCACTACCAGGTACATTCTCTCTCTACAATCCCCTGTAGATGCTGGGGATGACTGAAGTCGCTTGGACCTTCCGTTAGAGCTGATCTTATTCCGAATATACTAGCGTGTCTGATAGGCCCAGAACAACTATTAATTGCTGCTTCATGTATCTGGCTGATGGTCTACCGTGGGAATGGACCATACAAAATTCGGATACGGAGGATTTACACAATGCTGATGCTATATATGAATGGCCGAAAGTGGCGTGTCTGCTGGAACAGGCCGCAGATTGTGTATAGCGTCCTTGTAGTGCTGCATCTGTCCATGAAAAATGAAAACGCCAAAGCAAGATTATATATACCATGTGTCTAGCGTAATAGAAGCTGAATCAAACATTGAGCCCCCCTTCGCTGACCCTCCGCACCTTCTCCGCCAACGACTCCCCCCATCCATTCGCCTTCGACATCGATTTAACACGCTTCCTCCTCCTTCTCTCCAGCTCCTCCAGGGGGCTCCGCTCCACCTGCCGACGCTGCCAAAAGTCCTCCTCGAACTGTGTGCGAGGATTGCTGTACCCAAGATACTGATTGAATCGCTTGCGCATCGCGGAGTCTTCGGCAGGGATCACGGAAGGAACCTTGCGTTTAAAGGATTCCCAGTGGAAGATTATTTTGATGGGATGGGAGACGAACTCTGCTAGGAATCCACGGCCGATCTTGAAGGATTTGGTGACTGCTTGGCGGAGTTTCTGGCTGAACGCCATGAGCAAGGCAATGGTAATTATTGCGAAGGAGGCAGGTGCTGCAAGAAGGCAGGTGTTAGCATTTTGGGTCGACAGTCAAAAGGCATGAAGGTCAGCGCGGTGTTGGCTTACCGCCGATCTCGAACATGGCGGACAAGGAAAGGTTCTCGGGCACGCCGCTCCATTCACGGGCGTTAATTCCGAAGAGGGAGGTGAAGAAGGACAGAGGAAGGAAGCTTCGCTGGTTAGCTGTGTTGATAGCTCCAGTGGCTCTGGGGTGTCTTACATGACCGTGAAAATGGTAAATACCATCAACGACCGCGACTGATTCTGCGTTTCCTCAGCCTGCCACCGGGCCATCTTCGACTCGTCGACATTGGCCTGCTTCTGCTTGAGATCAAGAAGGGTCTCAACCGCCTTCTGAGCAAGATGGCTATTCTCCTTCATCTCGCCGATCTGCGTCCGGTATTCATCGATTCTCAACTGCGCCGCATCTAGGAAGACTTTGCCACATCCGTTTCGGTCGAAGTATTTCATCATACTCTTGATGACGGTGTCCTGCTGATCAAGCAGCTTCATGATTGTGGAAAGCTCGTCTTCGATGTCGCGCAGCTCGAGAAGTACAGAAAGGTCGTCACGGTTCCGACGGGCTGTCTGGCGGTCTCTCGTGTCACGCTGCGTAGCGGTCATATCCCTGCCATCGGCAGTGCGGTCGTAGTCGGCTGCACCATTGAAAAAGCCTCGGTTGCGGAAGCGCTTGAAAGATTTTGTCACCGATTCAGTCTAGCGATCCCGGACCTTGTTAGCTTTTCGTTCCGACCCATTGAGACCAGAACCTACCAGGATACTTATGGACTCTTCAAAGATTCGTAGGACTTCTAGGTCACGATGAAGAGTCTTATCTAGGAGAACCGTCGTGGCGTGTAGCATGATGAGAGCCGCAAGATCACCTGCAGTCTCAAATCGACGCGCCAGGTCTCCATTTAACTCATTGTAGATACTGCTGTGTAAATTAGTCTGCTCGAACAACTTGCCCTCAGATGTAGTCGCCTCTTGGTTTGGGAAGAATGTGACAACGGTCTTCTGGTCCACGATCCAGAGCCAGAGCTGATCGACCATCAACACATTGCCATCCATAAACTCCGTCGGCTCTGGGTCCTCTGGGTCATCATTGGTGGCTTCGAGGTACTCCCGAAGCTGATCGTCTATTCGGGCTGGCTTGCGAGTGCGCTTCCAGAGCATTTGGTCGTCATCGCGAGCGATAGTCGAGCGTAGATTGGGGTATCCGAATTGGTCAAGCGTGCGTCTAAAATGAATCGGTGGCTCACAACCCAAGTATTGCCAGATAAGCTTAGCCTCAAGGCTGGATTTGTCGATTCGATATGGAACAGGCCGAGATCGTCCTTGGTGGACTCTGTCTTCGACAACCTTACGACGTTGGATCAGATTGCGGTACGTATCCCAGTGGAGCTGCATGAGGTTAGTAGAGGAGTGGGGGATTGAGCCTGACACACTCACGTAAGGTGTCTACGACGGGGGTCAGTAATCCTGATATAAAGCTCGAGAATGCGGCACTTACGTAGAGAGCTAGTTGAGGATCTGCCGAGTCCCCTTCTTTGGTCCCCTGGGACAAGTCCATTTGTCTCGAGTGGATACATTTTGGTCGTACGAACCGTGCATGAGGTTCCCTATGTCGAGCACGGTTGAGGTTCAAGTACCAATTTTGATCGTTTATAAATTTCCGTAAGCTGAAAAATCCAGATCAGTATTTGTGTCGTGCTTGGGAGAAACCCAAAAAGCCCATACAAGTTTGGTTCTTGGCGGTCCTGGCATGCTCGTCGGATTACCTGTGACACCCATCCAGTATGTGTATACGGGACATGTATCCAAAGCAGTTTCTCCGTGCCAGGTTCCGGCCGATCAAATCGTGGTACTGATCGAGGGATGTCCGGCGCTTCGGCGTTCTGATTTATACGATCCCGGGTAGATGCGGGAATTGTTAGGAACCCAGCTTGTTGCGATGGGGATGCAGAGCTTCTGTAAGAATGAATAAGTATACTTGTAACGTATGGAGTGGGTGTGCTTACGATGGAGGCCGGGAGCTATTTTCATGGGAACTGCTGTCCGATACATTTCGCGTGTGGGAGTTGACGTGAGCCAGCCCTAGTGCTTGAGCAATCGTTTTTCGCCGGCGGCGTTGGATAGGAGGAGGCGGGCTTTCACTCGCCGGTCTGTCAAAGAACCCATCAACAGATGCCTCGGTAATGTGAATGGTTGGAGACTGGAGCGGCGGGTCTATATAGTCCTGGTAGCTTGGGCTGTGGCTTATGGGGGGCCTTGAAGGTCGGTCATCACTTTCAGACGTAGTTTCATGACCATCATGTTCTTCTCCTGCGTGTTTTTCTTCATAATGTTCTTCACCATGTTCTTCATCATGGTCTTCATTATGTCCCTCTTCCTCATTCTCTTCATCGTCGTGTTCGTGTTCGATTTTATCTTCATGTGCAGGTTCCTCTGGTCCTTGAACTACCCGCGGAGAAGAATATCGGCTATCGAAACTGCTCACGGAGGAGTCATCTAATCCGCCAGGCTGGATCCGCTTCAAACGTTCACGCAGACATGCCGACGGACCTCGGGCCAAGTAGTCCTCCAAGGAAACCAGAGTAGACCACATCTTCAGGGGGCTCTCATCGCTAACACCCAGTGCGATATCTTCAAAGAACCCGTTGATTTGGACCATTACCTCATTCTCAACATGTAAGGGGTTATCCACATTCTTGGAAAGCTCGACGGCTACATTAATCGAGTCGTTGAGTTCAGTCAAAAAAGCCTCTAGCGCCGATTCTTGCCCCTGAAAGCAGGCTGTCCCAACATGATCCGTGCCCATGGGGAATTCGTTCTCGTGCTCAATGCCGAGTAATCCAGATCGGATAGAAGTGATCGGGGCATGGAACTCCACAACGTTGTTCGACTCTAGGTCTAGAATATGCAGCGTCGAGTCAATTGTCTCAAGGAACGACCAAACTTTCATGTCTGCAGAGAGGGCCTTGAACTGGTTCGAAAGATGCCACAGTCCGTCCTGTCGAGGCCGGAACTGCTCTCTCAAGGAGAGCGGGGTTTCGTGCTCCAGATGAAGCAACCATTGAATACTCGTCTGGTACTCCTCCGCCGATAGATATGTCGAGCCCTGATGAGGAGTTGCGAAGAACGCGATGCCATGGCAGCTGGTCAGGATGGCCTGGTTCGGCTCGGCCCGCGATGCTATAGCAAGACACGCTTTGGCCACGAGGCCGCCCGTACTATGACACAGGAAGAATATCGGTCGTCGACTGCTGTCATACTTGCGCTCATCAAGCAGCAGGTTCAAAAGTCGTTGGCCAAGGATATCGATCCGATCGCGCTCACGCAGCTCCCCGTGGTTATACAGCAGGACGCGGGCGCGCGGCATGCGCTTAAGCAACTCCGTTTCGAGCCACGGCGAGTTTGATCCATGCGCTGTCCAGGACTTGTGAGGATGTGCGCCGATAGGCGGGATCGCAACAATACTATGAGCAGAAGAAAGTCAGCTGGTAGCTCGAATCGCGGAGAAAGGGCGCACAGACTCTACGTTCGTGTTCTTCGCCGCCAGGATATGCTCGAACCATGCAGAGCGCGTCGGCCCTGTCGCCGGGGGCGGAGGCATCATGGATCTAGGACACGCAAGCAGAACTCATGGAAGAGAAAAGATTCCCCGGGGAAACAGATGGCGACAGTGCAGGAGGGGGCCCATCTTAAATCAGACGGTACGCCCGTTCAGCCTCAAGTTGCGATCATCTGCTTGCGCCCTGCAGCCCGCTTGGCCCCAAGTCGGCAACGTGCGCCGATCGCGGGTGTCAAAGCGCATCACCCGGGTGGTCTGCTTATATATGCCAGGGCGAGGGACCCCTAGAACCAGTAATACCGTGAGATAGAACAAGGGTAATAATCAGCACAGGGGAGAGTTGGAGGAGATGATAGGTGTAAATTATTGGAGACTTTATTCACGAATTTCGTATTTACAACAGACGGGGTGCTTTTGGTTCCCAGAAAACCACTTTAAACATGCCCGGACTAAGAAACCACCCCAAAAAACTTCTCTATCGTTTGGCTGATGCGGTATCATCAAAACATGGACGCCGGAAAGATAAACAAAAGTAAGGAAACGGTGAGTAGGGAGGAGGCGATCGAGGCACCAACCGCATGCAAGATAGAAATACAGAGATGGAAGAGCATGAGAAGGGAAGGAAGACAGGATTAGGAGCTTTCAGTGTGCCGCCGCTCGTTCACCTCGCGAGCCATGCGCTTGCCGAGCTCATAGGTCGAGATCATGATCGCGCAGGCCGGGGCGACCTTTAGGCAGCGTGCTGCCCAGCCCCTGAACAGACCGGCCGTGCCTTCTTCGCGGAGGATGTGCAGAAGGAATTTTGGAAGGGAGAGTTGCTCGGGGACGATGGATTTGGGAGAAATAGATGGACGTTGGCCGGCACTCGTTGGGACATGGTCATCCATGTGTCGGAAGACCTGCTGCCTCGTCTTGCCCACATCGAAAGGCGTCGTTACCAATGCCGCCACCGATCCCGAGGTGGCGCCTGCAATGAAGCTCTCAAAAAAGGCCGTCGCACTGGAAGGTGACTCCATGTCCGAGCCGGAGAGATACGGCGCACTCTGCCGTGTATTCTCCAGCGCGTGCTTCACCTTCTCATAACCCCACCAGTATAGACCAGAAAAGGGCACGTCGCGCCACATGGTGAGCGACAACCCTCGCCACAAAGACGTATAGCCCCTCGCCTTCGTCATTTGGTGAATTCCTTCCAATGTGGCCTTGAAGTGGCCCGCGCCATGGCCCGGCGTAGCCTGCAGCCTTGTCCGGAACATCTCGACCGGACTCGTGGCCGCTGCGGCGGCTGTACGAGCGATGGCACCCGCAACGAACGGCGCATACACATCCGCCACGTTCTTCTTGATGGGACTGCGGTCATCCGCCCGCAGCCAGTCGTATCCAGCAAAGTAAATGATGTTCGCCGGAATCCCCATCATTAGAGTTGGACTGAGTCCGCGCCATAACGTCCAGACACCCTCGTTCCGAGCAATCTTCCGGAGCCCATCAAAGGTCGAGGTAAAAGTCCGTCGCTGCGTTTCCTCCACAGCACAATCAATGGCTGGATGTGCCTGGCTCCCGATCACGCCACCTTGCGGTCCGAGCATGCAGATTTGCGCATTATCTCCGACCCAAAACACTTCACGGCAACAGGCGGTAATCCCGAGGTTCGGAGGAAGGTTCTTGAGAGTTTGTGTCGTATGTGTGGTAAATGGAGAGGCGAGGGTGGTCTTCGACTGAGATTGTAACCGTACGCGCACGACGTCCAGGGGAGTTACTAGAGAAAAAACGTTAGTATAGGCTCGAGTGAGGACCGTGCTGCCAGAGGCCGATACTCACCTAGCAAACCGGTCAAGATATTCCCCGCGGTCGCAGAGACCATGCGTTGTCCAAGTGAGATATTCTCTGTTGGGGCTGGAGAATTGACGCTGGGAGTCGGGGCTACGCCCGTCGGTGCTGTGGACGTCATTGTCGAAGATTCGTCAAAATGGGATGTCCATAGTGATTCCGTGGAGGAGTCGAGGTCGGGTCCACGGACACCCCTAGGAGCGCTAGGGTGGTTCGAAGTTGCAGAGAGATCCAGCCCGGGCGACATTCAGCCGGTAAAGACCGACCTTTGGATGCGTTGGGAGGGCGATGCTGGTCTCGCGACTGCTGGGGAAAAGTTGGTAGAAGGGCAATGCGTCACTCGGCAGGGAATATTTTCGGGGTTTTGCGGGTGGCGGCGGGCGGAGATAAGCGGCCGTTTGTCGACTCGAGAAACCTGCTCTTTCACCGTTCTTTGGAGCAACCAGATCAAACTATTCCACCACGCAATCAATGGCGACCGCGGCGATTGTTATATAGTTTCTTTACTGGGTGTTCTTGCTTAACCTTGATCGGTGGAACCCCCTCGGTGGGCTTATCAGATTGATCGATCTCCGACACCGGACGTCGGGACCCTCCCCGCCATGGATGACAATGCCGAGCTCGAGTCCTTCCGCCGCCAGTGGCGTGAAGAGGTTGCTCGTCGATCAAAACCCACAGCCTCTGATGATGCTGCGCCCTCGATCACATCTCCGACCCGGTCGCTCGCGACTCGGCATCCGCCAACGCGCCATGTCGCCTCAGAACGCAAGGACTTGGAGGAGGAGGGGCCTGCGCCGGCCTCATTTGACCCGGAGGAGCTCGCCCAGCAGGTTGGGGAGCTAAGTGTGGCCCCAGAGGAAGACGAGGAGGAAGATGCTTTCACCCGTCGGGCACAACTGGAGCCCAACTCAGCTTTGGAGCACTTTGAGCGGGCCGTCGAGAAGGAAGCTGCGGGCAACTTGGGCGATAGTCTTCAGCACTACCGCAAGGCATATCGGGTGAGTGTGGAAATCAGTTGGTGTTCATCGAACGCTTTTTGTGCTAACTGATGTGCAGCTGGACGCCGGTGTCGATAAAGCCTATCGTAACAAACACTTCGCCCATGTATGGAAGAAACCTGCCCAGCCTGGGCCAGCTGGACCTGCAGCTGCCGTACCCGTGACTGCCCCTGCGCCTGCAGAAGCCGAGGTCATTCCAACGCTGGAACTGATCGAGTCCTTTGCCCACCTTCCTATCCCCCGTGCAGACCCCATCATCGAAGGCACTGCTCCGCCGCCGTGTCCGATCGCGAATGTTCCGTCCGAGGTATTAGTCGAGATCCTACGACATATCGCCCTGCGGGACCCAGCGACTTTTGGCCGGATGGCATTGGTATGCAAGCGACTCGCATATCATTTTGCACACGAGCAGCATATTTGGCGACGGATCTGCCAACGGCCAGAGTTTGGATTCCATGGGATGCACTACGCCTTCGTCTGCGATACTCTCGGGCGTCCTATCTACACGCTGGACGGTCAACGGTACACGCCATTCCCGACAGAGGTGCCTGCAGAGATTCCCAAGCCACTGTCTTCATGGAGTCAAGTGTTCCAGTCCTACCCGCGCATTCGCTTCACTGGTATCTACATCAGCACTGTCAACTACACACGGCCTGGAGCCACGTCCTCTTTTCAGAACGTGTCATGGAATAGTCCCATCCACATTGTGACCTACTACCGTTACCTGCGCTTCTATCCGGATGGATCCGTGGTTTCCCTCCTCTCCACGACCGAGCCCGTGGATGTAGTCCCGCACATCAGCAAGGAGAACATCATGGCTGCGCGCGTCCCTTCCCACAGACAGCACCAACGCCAGACTTCGGACCACGGCCAATCAATATCTGGGGCCACTGAACCTATCCCGCCAGTGGCGATGAACGCCCTGAAACATGGCCTTCGTGGTCGCTGGCGTCTGACACGTCCCGTCGACGTCTCGGATAGAGCACCGGAGCAACAAAAGACCTCTTCCCTCCCCAACCAGTCCCCGGAGTCCTTGGACCCCCGTGATGTGATCGTCGAAACCGAGGGCGTGGACCCGAAGTACGTGTACACAATGCACCTCTCCCTGCGATCTCCGTCGTCATCCAAGGCGCATTTGAACCCATCGCGGAACACCAAACTGGTTTGGCGCGGCTTCTGGAGTTACAACAAGATCACGGATGACTGGGGGGAGTTTGGGCTGCGAAACGACCGGGCGTATGTTTTCCGACGGGTCCGCGGCTGGGGCCTAGGATGAGAGGACGATGATTTATGAATTATTTGACAATATCTCCCTGGCACGATAAAATAATAGAGATTTCCATATCATCAGCACATACACATTAGAATCTCGGTTCCGGAGACAAAGCATTGTTCGCAGCACCCTGCTTCATAGTAGACTCCTTCCTACTGTGAGGCTGAGCATCTTTACTGCGCAGCCCTGCACTGCCCCGGTGCGTGATGTCAACCTGACTAATTCCTTCCAGAAATCCCCGGGCGCATACCCGGCCCCACGGGGTTGAATAGTCGTGCCAGGAACGTGAATACCCGGGGAAGGATGGCGCTAGCAATTTCCTTTTTCTAGAGAGTCCCTGGCCCATAGTAAACAACGGCAAAGGCTGCATAGAAGGGAGAATGTCCACGTGATGAGAGACCTGTTCGTGTGTACTTTGAAATCATGTCAGGTGTAGTTCGATTAGACGGCAGCGACTATGGCGGGCCTTTCCTAGTTTACTGGGCCGCCCATCGCGCTTTCCATGTTGGTGTCCCTCCAACCCCAGCTTCAACCCCAAGATCAGCTCCTCCGCATAGAACAGAACACAGGTCAATCCCAAGCCGTCCTCTCTTTATTCCATTCCATGACAAATGGATAGCATAGGCCCCGTGGGGTAGGTCTGCCCGGCCCGGCGCAACAGGCTGGTAAGACAATAGGGGTCCACAATAGTTACATAAAAGATACTTCCTTTGAATATTCCTTGATCATATCAAATTTAGGTATTTCTAAAGTACCATCTCTCACCGGGCCGGACTCGGTGTAAGGCAGATTTTGCGACGACTTATGTCAGCAATGCCCAGCCGTTTCGGCATGCCGCCGAGAAGCGGACAACAGGAACAGGCGCGAACAACAGGATAGAGGTATAATGGTGTAGTTCAACGCGATTCTTCGTCAAAAACAATATCACAGCGGCTTTTTTCGCCCAATATTTTCGTGTCTTTGAAAGCATTACAGCTCGGTGGATGCCGTGAGAACATCATCTATCCCCATTCTCCACGTTTGCAGTTAGTTTCATGTGGAGCATACCCTAGGGTATGGTCCATCGTCACGGCCAAGAAAAAAAAAATGGGTCAGTTATGTCTTCAGGTTCTGTGACCTCCACGATGTGCGGACCCCGAGATATTTCTCCCTCGTCATCCTCGCTCGGACGCGTGCATCTTGTCTATATTCCCATCCCAAGTCACCATGAGCGTCCCCGAAGCCCCTCATTCAGCCCCGACGCGGGATATCGAGGTCTACCAGGACCAGGACGAGACAGAGAAGGCGTATTCTGAGAAGCCAGCTCCTGTGGAGGACCCGTTTGGAAATGAGGAATCCGGGGAAGTCAAGTATCGTGTCATGAAGTGGTGGTAAGTACTAGTTCTGTTGCCGTTTTTATGGGCGACTTCATGTATACGAGCGACGAGATTTGACTGACGACGATGCAGGCAATCTGGGATGCGTAAGAGCCCAGTGCTGGCCATAGTCGACGGCATGGAGCCTTATTCTAACCTGTTCCCTAGTTATGGTTGCCGAAAACATCTCGCTCGGTATTTTGTCTCTTCCATCCGCTGTGGCGACGCTCGGAATTGTTCCGTATGAAAACTACCTCGATGCCCTACACCCCGTCGATGACGGCTGACAAATTTCTAGGGCGTTCCTCATTATCCTTGGTCTCTCTGCGATCTCCTGGTACACCGGCTATGTCATGGGCCAGTTCAAGCTGCGGTATCCTCATGTGCACAGCATGGGTGACGCGGGTGAGATGCTCCTGGGTTCGTTTGGGCGAGAGCTATGCTACTGGGGCCAGCTGCTGTTCATTATCTTCCTGATGGCTAGCCACATTCTCACCTTTACGGTGCTGTTCAACACCATAACCAACCACGGCACCTGCACTATAGTCTTCGGAGTGGTTGGCTTGATCGTCAGTTGCATTTGCGCCCTTCCGCGAACGACTGGCAAGGTTTTTGTGATGTCCACTGTCTCGGCTGTCAGTATCCTGGTGGCTACCATTGTCACCATGGTCTCTATCGGAGTCCAGGCGCCCGATGATGTCCAGAACGACATCACTACTTCTCCTACCTTCGTGGATGCCTTCCTGGCGGTCACCAACATCGTCTTTGCCTTCATCGCTCACGTGTCTTTCTTTGGCATCATGTCGGAGATGCAGGATCCGGCCGAGTTCCCCAAGTCCTTGGCTATGCTCCAGATCGTCGACACCACCATGTATATCGTGACTGCCATGGTCATTTACTGCTATGCTGGCCCGCACGTATCTTCTCCGGCCCTCTCCTCGGCGGGGCCTTTGATGAAAAAAGTCGCCTACGGCCTGGCCATCCCAACCGTGTGTTTACTCTCTTCGAAATGGTCTCCTTTTGGAATCTTGTCTAACTTACAATAGGTCATTGTCGCCGGTGTTGTATTCGGCCATGTTGCATGCAAGTACATCTACGTTCGTATCTTCCGTGGCGAGCGCTCGCACCACATGCACCAGCGTAGTTTGTTGGCCACTGGTACCTGGGTAGCTATTGGCCTTACGACCTGGACTATCGCTTGGGTGATCGCCGAGTCAATTCCTGTGTTTAATGATTTGTTGAGTTTGATTGTACGCTTGATCAGCAGCCCCCGATTAGAAGATTCACTAATTTCTCTCTGCAGAGCGCTCTCTTTGGTAGCTGGTTCAGCTGTAAGTCCCCACGATCAATACAGTAAATGATGTACAGCGGAATGCTAATGATAGACAGACGGCCTGCCTGCCATCTTTTGGATGTTGATGAACAAAGGGCAGTGGTTCTCGTCGCCGAAAAAGATCCTTTTATTCATCGTGAACCTGGTGATTTTGGGAATTGCATTTGCTATTGTAAGTAATGACACTTCCGATGCCGACCAACATGTTCTAACATGATCAGTGCGGTCTGGGACTCTATGTTTCGGGCAAGTCAATTCACGACAGCTCATCCAGTGCCAGCTGGACCTGTGCCAACAACGCCACTTAGATCCGGACGAAGTATTGACAGGTGCATATCATTATGTCCTAGACTCTTTGATTCGTTTACGTATAGACGGTTCGGCACCTGTGTTGATAGATGGATATATATTGTGTATAGCATCGATTGGCTGGGCAAGTCTAGTCGTTGTAAATAAGCCTAGAATAAACAAGATGAAACGTCAACCAGTTGATCCTGGAGACGTTCCGAAAATATGGGACTACGGGTCTGCGTGGATATTAATATCTGGCCTGGGTTGGCCCGGAATAGCAAGTCAACACCTCCACGAACTCAGATTATTCGCTTGGTTACTTTCAATGATCGTCAAAATGCATCTTCTTGCTAGTCTGTCACTCATCGCTGCTGCGGCGCACGTAGCCACGGTTAAGCCTGTGGAAATCAAAGTCGAGTGGCTCCAATCTGCCAGTGTATGATTCAGCTTCTGGCATGGCTGGTCCCTGGATTGTGGAGGTCAACCAGTGTCTGAACACTACCACACCCCACAATCACTTCACCATTAAGGGCCTCAGCAGCGAGGCTGTGTACTTCCTCCAGCGGGTGATACCCCAGCGCGGCCTCCTAAGTTCCAATCCCTATCATCCACTGGTCGCATGCTAGCAAATCCCGAGATCGCAATTGTCTCCGAGAACGACCCGGCCAACTCCCCCTCCGCTGCAACGATGTGACCTCATCGTTCGAGTCCAACGTTCCATCCGGTGTCAGTGGCTATGAGTGGAAGTCCATCAGCATCACTGAGTACCCTTACTCTGGGCAACTGGTGTGGTGTCTGGGCCAGTATAGCCTGCCCATCCAGGCATACAAGCACTATGTAGACGGTGCCAAGCAAGACGGTCTCTTCTTGGGCGCACACAATGTCTCAACTTGGGGCTTGAAGTTGCAGTATGGATCTGCTAGCAGCGGTGGTTAGCCGTACTGGCTAGTTAGATTGCTTGGTTCGAATAGTGCGGATCCCGCAGACTGGTGAGCCCTTACTGGATGGAGAGTTCCGGACTGTCATCAAGATTCAGGACAATTAAATGACACATAAGTCACTGCGATATATTATGATCGGATATCATGATGCTATTCGGGCAAGAGGTGATGCATATGGACACAGGGAAGGCAATCAAGGGAAAGGAATGTATGTACAAACGAGACGGAAAGTGTGGTCGCTTCAATACCTAGTTCCGCCAATTGATGACCTGCTCTTCGTCTTCATCGACAATGACAATCATCCACACGCCAACTTCTCCGTTATTAGCGTATAGCGGCGTGCAGTGGACCCAGCGATCGCGGCCTTCGTTGTTGAATCGGGTGACCCATTTAATCCGAGCTGTGACACTGTGACCATGCTGCATCGCCGCCATTAGCTCCTCCTTCACGGCGGAAGAGCTTCCGATACGAGAAAGGAATGATGACTGTAGCATGCCAGGGATTTGGAGGGATGGAGAAGTGAAGAGGACGCGGAGGGAGGGGTAGGGTCGGACGAGAAGATACTGCGTCATATTAACATCTGTGAACAGTCGGGATATAGCTGAGGGGCACTCGCATTTTCATATACACCCGTCAGTGACCCACGCAACAAAGTCGATTTCAAATCTCGCAGGCGGATAGCTTCTACCTCGCTATCTATCGATGTTCCACGCTGTAGCCAGTGACGCTGGGTTCGCGAAGCCGTGTGAGTATTCAGTGGTTGGAAGAGATCGCCGCCATGATCCTGGACTGCAGATAGTTCCCGTGGGCTGAGAAGCTCACACATCTGTTGAAACTCGTCCTTGGTTTGTACTTCTGGCATTTCTGCGACACTCTCTTCGTCAGCGTCGCGGTACCGTGATTGCAGTTCGATGAGAGACTCCATTTGGGCTCCATCTAGTGCGAAACCGGATACATCGATTTGTGCGCCGATGAAATATTTTACCTGGCCTTTGCTATCACAAAGGGGTGCACATTGGAGAAGATTCATGAACGGGGAGCCATCGCGGCGGCTACCAATGTCAAGGAAATGCCAGAAAATAGAACTTGGGGAATACATACTAGTTGAGGAACAGCTCTGAATGATGTCGACCCTCTCTCAGTGCTTCTCGGATTCGACGTATGCTGTTCGGACTCGTCTTGGGGCCTTGGAGGAATCGACAATTTCTCCCAAGGACATAGTCCATTCCATACTGGGTTGTTCGATGGAATTCTTGAAGAGTATTAGGGATCACATTGACGAAGTTTGGATGGGAAAACATACCTTTCGAGGCGAAGATGATGGGATTGTCCGGTCGTGATGTGTCAGTCAAACAGAATACTTCCGCCAAGGCATTTGAAGTATCTCGAAACTTCATTGGCAGGGTTCCTCGGACGCGCTCCTCGACAATCTTGCTGGTGATAGTAATGCACCTTGAGGTAATAAATGCAGGCAGTTCTTCAGCTGCTAATGCTCTCAGACCATCTTCGACTCGTTGCTCAAGAACCTTGTTCTGCGTGATTCCGACGATCTCACTGCCTGTCTGAACCATCTGGACTGCTGGCGGGGGGACATCGGTGGAGAGGCGGACCAGCGCATTCGCGTATTCCAGTGCTTTTAGCGCCTTGGATGCATTGAGGTAATATGTCAGAGTGGAAATTGACCGCGGCCGCTCTTCCAGTAAAAATTCTCGGAAGCGGGCGAGATATCGGGGGTTATTGAGAATGGATAACATATGCTCCCTCCCAAACATCACATCCGAGAGGCGCTCCAGTTTGTGAAGCGGCGCATCAACACCGTCCCATGGAGCGATCAGATCATAGGAAGCGCCTTCTTCATTGACAGGATTGAATTCTTCGGCTCCGTCATAAGGGTTCATTTCTTGAAGCAAGGGCAGCTCATTTGTGGTGACATTGCGCCGCATGTTCTTGATAGAGGACCGGGGGGTTGGGTATGATTCTTCGGCATATGTTTGGTCTTGAAAGCCTTGCTCCTCCACGATGGCATCGAGAGCCTTTGCCCGGATGGGTGGATGAGGGAAATCGTCGAGAATTTGACCATTTCTGATCCGATCGATCGATCAGTGGAAAATATTCGCATAGGCTCAGACCGCCACTTACCGGGAAGTTCTCCCGGACTCTGCGACCCATTCATGGTACTCGTCCGGGAGTGATTCTGAGAAGGATCGCAACGACTCATTATCGAGGCCCGCCAGTCCCTCATGAAGATCTGTGCAGGACATGCTGAGCGCTTGAGGAAAGAAAAAAAGAAAAGAAGATTAAAGGAAAAGGAGAAAAAGAAGAATTTCTGCTGCAGGTCCTCGGCGGCTGGGGAGCCTGGCCTGTCTTTAATAGCCTCATGACCCTCTGCTGATGGGCATCACAGGTTGATGCATCAATCAATCACCTTCACTCGGTTCCCAATTTTCTTCCTGGGCAAACGATGCGTTCGTGAGACAATGACAAAGGACCGCAGACACGAACTCGAGCTCCATGTCCACAGGTCACAATTGGCCTGAGAACCGATCGATCGAAGCGCCGCGGCTGCTGCCCACGAGATCGGTGTCGATCCCTGGCTGATGATGCAATGGCGCAGGGGAGGACCCTGTCAGGGAGAGGCTGTTGCGAATAACGTTCTGTGATCGGCGCCGGAACCTGAGTCTATCGAATTTCGCGTTCGTGCATCGAGCCTTAGTTGTAGCGTGGCGGGCGTGATTGGCCGGGGAGGTTTGGATACATCCATTGTTCCGCCATGCGGCACCGGCTGGGGTTACCAAGGGCGGGATCCCTCCGTACATTGTCAAATGCGGGCGTGGGGTGGCTGACAATTTCATGTCTGCGATCACATTGACTTGACATGCTGGTAGTGTTTGGTGGCCTCGACACTGTTCTGAAGGCGGGAAGTATATAAGCGAGTAGTCAACCCACCCCCTACACTCGGTCTTGGCAATCGTCCCTGGAAGTCGGTGAAAAGATATCCATCTGCGTCTGAGCGCCTCCGCGATTTGCGGTTGCGGTCTAGACTTGCTCGACCCCAGGAACCAGTCTGCCTAATCCAACTTTGGCTTTGGCCCCGTTTGCCTAGTTACCAGTTCGCCGGAATCGTCTGATAAAGCACCCTCCGCGCGGTCGCAGCGAGCCCCTTTTCTCGAGTTGGCTCAATAATTCATCGACTACCGGGACTTTGACTCGCAGATATGGCCGACAAATTTTGGCTTCCCTAATTTCTTTTAAAAGAAAGTGCATGATTGGGGCCCAAGCCAGGGCTTCCTGGTAGACCAACCATCACTGCGCTGGCGCGGGGAGCAGAAACAGAAGGTGAGATCCACATAAATCCCAACAATTGCAAATTGCTGGTGCGAGAAATCAATGGGCAACCGCCACTTCTTCCAGAAGTACAGCCCCTTTAATCGTGGGCCAGCTCCATTCGTGGGAAGGTAGTCGGACGCTGTCCTACATTATTTGGAACGGAGTATGTGAGGGATCGGCGGTTTGGTCGGAGACCGCTCTTATCGATAAGCCCGATAAGCGAAAATTTTCGAGACGCGGTGATGCGGCATCACGAGCCATTTCTCCGCAGTGACGCTCACCCACCATGCCTGAGAAGGTGCACACTCATTTTGGTGGCTTGGACGACGAGTCACCCAACAAGGCTCCCAAGATTGTGCCGGAACCTACCCCGGTAGACGATACTGGCCGAAAACAGAAGCGAGCCAAGAAGCGGAAGCGCGACGGGCTCGCCGAGGAACCCCAGGCGCATCGCAACAATGAACCACTTCAGACCAAGGAGCCGGTGAAGGTCATTCCGCCGGTTACAAAAGAGCCTTCTGCAGCACACAAGGTGAAAAAGGCTCCTGAACCCGAACCGCCCTCCGACCAAACGCCCGCGCCGAAGCCGAAAGCGAAGTCGAAACCCAGGTCCTTCACCGATACCAAGACCAACTTCACCTCCCTCCGCGAGAAAGCCAATGCCCTCTACGAGCTCCGCAAAAAGCTCCCTATCTTCGGTCACGCCGATGAGATCCGACAGAACCTCCGCGAGCAAGATGTCATGTTGTTGGTTGGTGAAACCGGTAGTGGAAAGAGTACCCAGATCCCGCAGTTCCTGGTGAACGAGTTCTGGTGCCGACCGACACCGGCGAAAGTACTGCGAGAGGATGGGTCCGAGAAGTCCATCATGGTCGGCGGATGCATTGCGATTACGCAGCCGCGTCGAGTCGCTGCGATTACGCTCGCACGGCGCGTGGCCGAGGAGATGGGTACACCGCTTGGCTCTTCGTCGCCGGCGAGCAAGGTCGGCTACTCGGTCCGTTTTGATACCTCTACGTCACCGAGTATCCGGGTCAAGTTCTTGACGGAGGGTATGCTGCTCCAGGAAATGTTGCACGATCCCTGGTTGACCAAGTATAGCGCGGTCGTGGTGGATGAGGTACACGAGCGCGGTATCAATGTGGATCTGGTGGCGGGATTCCTACGAAACTTGGTTTCTGGGAAGCGCGAGGGCCGTGGAGGGATCCCGCTCAAGGTCGTGGTGATGAGTGCTACGGCGGACATGGAGAGTCTAATGGGGTTCTTCCAGGAAGGATTCCAGGAACAGGAGCAGGTGCAGAAGCAAATATCGAACGGGACTGAGAACGGGACTGAGAACTGCCAGACGAAAGAGCAGAGACCCCAATCCAGGGCGATCTCGGCTTGCCATATCAAGGGCCGACAGTTCCCTGTCAAGACGATCTATTCGCCTGAGCCTGTCCACGATTTTGTGGACGCTGCGCTCAAGATTATCTTTCAAATTCACTACAAGGAGCCGATGCCCGGCGATATTTTGGTTTTCCTTACCGGCCAGGAGACCGTGGAGAATCTTGAGAACTTGGTCAACGAGTATGCCATCGGGATGGACCCCTCGCTGCCCAAGATCCTCGTCCTGCCACTCTTTGCAGCTCTCCCTCAAGCTGCCCAGCAACGCGTCTTTGCCCCGGCCCCTCCTCGCACGCGCAAGATTATTATCGCTACCAATATTGCCGAAACTTCCGTCACTGTGTCTGGGGTGCGGTACGTAGTCGACTGCGGCAAGGCCAAGGTCAAGCAGTTCCGCACCCGCCTGGGATTGGATTCGCTTCTGGTCAAGCCCATCTCCAAGTCGGCGGCCATCCAGCGAAAGGGTCGTGCTGGTCGTGAGGCCGCCGGTCAATGCTTCCGGCTCTACACTGAGAAGGATTACTTGGCTCTCGATGAAACGAACACCCCCGAGATTCTACGCTGTGATTTGAGCCAGGCGCTTCTGAATATGAAGGCCCGGGGCGTCGACGACATCGTCCGGTTTCCTTTCTTGACTCGACCCCCACGCGAGGCACTCGAGAAGGCCTTACTGCAGCTCCTGAACATTGACGCCCTGCAGGAGGATGGTCGCATCAGCGATGTTGGTCTGCACCTCGCAAAGCTCCCGCTTACCCCGACGCTGGGCCGCGTGCTCTTGGCTGCTGCGGAGAATGGGCATGACTGCTTATTGGATGTCATCGACATCATCTCATGCCTTAGTGTCGAGAACATCTTCCTCAACACAATGTCCGAGGAAAAGAAGGAAGCCGCCGAGTCGGCCCGACGCGAGCTGTACCGGCGCGAAGGCGACCATCTGACGATGTTGGCGACCGTCCGGGCATACGCGGGCGAGAATGTGGACCGGAAGGTGTGGGCTGAGCGGCATTTGGTGTCCCATCGGGCCATGCAGTCCGTGATGGTATGTTTGTTCTCCCTTTTGACGTACACTCTTGTTTTCATGATTCGGATCTAACCCGCCCTGCCTAGGATGTCCGCAAACAACTTCGGACTCAGTGCCGCCAGGCCCAGATGCTGCCTCGCGAGGAGCAATCAAATCACACCAGCGATCCCTCGCCGGAACTCATCCTGCAAAGCTTCCTGAGTGGCTTCGCGACTAACACCGCCCGCTTGGTCCCCGATGGCAGCTATCGAACGGTTGTGGGCAACCAGACGGTTGCAATCCACCCCTCGAGTGTGCTGTTTGGCAAAAAGGTCGAGGCGATCCTGTACAACGAGTTTGTGTTTACCAACCGCAGTTATGCGCGCGGGGTGAGTGCGGTGCAGATGGATTGGGTCGGTGAGGCCTTGGCGGGATGAGGGGACGTAAATTCCGGTCATCGATCCCTCATTATTTATCCTTGTTGTTTCTTGAGTGTATATACCCATGAATGAGCCATCATACTAGCCAAGTGACGATAATCCCCCTCCCCTTGATTAATCTCCGATCCTTCAGCAAAGTACGTTGGGCGGATTGAATGCGGAACCATCCTCGCATCAATCCACGAAAGCGGGTATTACGTCGATCCCTTTCGCCACTGGGCGTTTCCACGTCAGACACGGCGAAACTGGGGGGAAACCAAGGGGTAAACTGGGCAGGTTAATAAGACTATTGTGCTGCTAGCCTACTTGCGCAGCCATCGCTGCAGCGGAAGTCACACGCGAGCAGTCACATTTGGACGGGTTATCGCCTGAGCCGACTGCGTCAAGGGGAGAATCCTGGCCTTGTTTCTTTACTTTTTACCCTCTCAGCACAGATATTATCTCCAACCTCCAACACATCTCTATTTTCTTTCGGCCGTTTTCGCCATTCTCTCGACTCCACCATGGCCGTCCTCCAGCGTGTCCACTTGTAGGTGGTCCGACCTCGCGACTTGCTTCCTCCGGCGACTCCACCGTCCGCCTTATCAATCGCTCGTTATCAACGCATCATTTGTTCCCAACGCCCTCGCGTTCGTCTTTCAATCTCCCCCCCCTTTCCCCTCCTCTCACTCCCGCTTTCGCTCTCGTAGGGCTCCCTTCTTCGTTCCCTGTTCCATTCCTCCCTGGGACACCCCGTTCTTTGTCCGATTCTCCGCTACTGATCGCACACGCGGTCTTTGGTTGCGGGGAAGATCCACACCATCCACCTCAACCGCTCCTCTGGCTTAAACACAACTACTCAGGATCAGTGATCATCCACTATGGCCTTCCGTGTCCCAGCTCAGGCACCGCGCCGCAGAACCTCATACTCAGCTCCTCAAAGTACTCCTCCGCTCGATATCCCGCCTTCCCCTAGCGAGCAGCAAGAAGACGATACCGCCCAATGGGTGCTCTTCTCCCCGACCGCGCACACTCACACGACCTCGACAGAGCATACCCGCACTGCCGGAGCATCTCGCCTGAGCGACTTTGGCTCGTTCGGCACCGCAACTCGATCCACTGCTGGGCAGGAGGGCGAAGCAGATGAAGTAGACGATGCGCTAGATGATCAGCTCGACGAGGATGGGACGGAGCTCGATAGCTTGGACGATGGGCTCCATGCATTTCGTGCCCCATCGCTGCTCCCTGTGTCCCCCGCACGGGGCGATCAGGGACCACAGGCGATGCTCCCTGCCCACGATGGCCTAGGAAGTTTTCAGGCATCCAGTCAGTTAGCTCAGGAGCAGCTCTGGCAGCACGAGCAATATAATCCGCAGAGGCGCGGGGGAGTTAGCCCCAGACACCGCCGTCGGTCCAGTGTCCAGCGACACTTAGACACGGTGAACGAAGGGGACGGGGACGTCGAGCGGGACCGTTGGCAGAGAATCGAGCAATGGCGGATGGACCAGAGTCGGGCACTGCTACAAGAAATAGAGCGTGAGACCCGTCGTCATCGGTCCAGTCGTATGAGTCGATCCAGCGTCCCGCACTCCGTGGATTATCTCTCCCCCCTGGCATCACAGAAACACAGTCCAATGCCGTATGTCCAGCAGAGCCAGATGCGGAGATGGACGAAACTTTCTGGCGCCGCGTCACGCGCAAGGTTATCCAGGATCTGATCGGAATCGACGATTCCCTGCTCTCTGTTCTCTTCGGCGAGTCTCTGCCGCTGGACGAGCAAACTCCCGAGAACAAACCATCAGAGCTGGACATGGAGACCGTGCTGGCACGTGAACCTGAACCACAGAATGTCGATGCGCCTCTCTGGCAAACTCACGTTCTTCAACGAATCACCCACGAGTTGGGTATTCTGGTGCACCAGCTCTGTGAGCATCCCGGTGCCTTCTCTACGTACTACCGAATGACCAAGGACATATCGAGTGAATATGCGGGCATGTCACTCAGCCGCCTCGCGGACAGTACTACCTTGCAGCGCCCCTCTGAGCCTGCGGCCGAGACCCCTGCAGAGACTACTCCCTCTGAATCCATGCCATCCCTACAATTTGCCCCAACACTTCGCGACCCTAATCGCGAGCATGAAGAGCAATGGGGCATCGAAGATGACGATACCATGGGCAATCCCGTCTCCGAGTCAACCCGTCTCCAGCAGGAACACGAGTACTGGGAGCGCGGGCTAGATGTCATGATGGTCTTCCGGTACCTCCGCACGCGCTTCAGTCGCCGCGGGTACATGTCTAGCGACAAGCACACCGCGACGCCCCCATCGCGCCACACACAAGACGCCTCCCGCCGCGCAGCGATCATCCGCCAACACCATCCCCTCGTCGCACGGGCCTACTCGCGCTCGCAGACCCAAATCCGCCGTGCGTCCCAACTATCAGGCGTCTCTGGCCCTGCCGGCCTCGCGTCGCCGCTGGTCCGACCGCACTTGGGCCGCCCAAGCTCCAGCTGCGCCAGCCAGAGCAAGCTCTCCGCTATCTCCAGTCATCGCACCCTGACGGGATCCAGCCGGAACTATTGGGATATTGGCGGATCCGTGGAGAGTGGGAGTGCGATTGGCGTGGGTGCTGGAGTCGGCACGTGGGGTGAAGCGTGATTTCACTTAATCTCCTCTCTTCCTGGGTTTGTTTTGAATTCAGACTTTGGTTGGAGTTGACGGTGGGAGGTGGGCGGATGGCTGGTTTTACATAATCTTACGACATGATATACATCTGATGGCGATGTGGGTGAATACTTGATGTTTGGCTTTGGTTTTTGGTTTTGTTTTTCTTTGGCTTTATCTCAACACCTGTTCATAGTCCGGATGTGGTGTTCTTCGGTCGTTTGAGACTGACTCGGAACTCTTGTCTCTTCTTTACTTGCATGCATATAGCCCTATGATATACGAAGGTTTACTCAGCTCGCCAGACATTTACAGAATTCTTCTGTATGGTGGCAACCGTTATTACCTTCCATGTTGGAAACATAGACTCTTTCAAACCATAGGCACATGATACTGTACACCCTCAACACGCTAACCCGATTGGGTTGACTGACCAGCCAAGCATGCTGGAATGAGCGAACGTCACTTCACCGCCTTTGGGAATCGTCTGAGAAGAATCCGGGGATCCTTGCCAGCCCCGCTCGGTGTTTCATCATGCATAACTGTAAACTTTCTCCATCACACTGCAACGTTCTTAATCATTGATCACTATCGTGGAACCCTGTTAATCCCTGCAAACAAAATTATCAAAATTATTCGACAACCCTTTCTGTCGTCTTATATCAATTTCTCCACCTCACAATCTCGTTCCGAAGAACTACTTGAGGTTTCGAGTTAGGATAGACCTCCTATGATGAATATGGCACAAGATGGGGCTACAGCGGCATCAAGAGCTGATCGTAGACATCACACTCCCGAAAGCGTTTTTTTTATTAATACCGCCGTTGGATCCGAAGCCTCACAAGCTTCCATCCGAAAGCGGGCTCGTTCGCACATTATGACTCGGTATCATAAAAAAGCCCGTGAGTTGCGTGTAAGTAAGGCATTCTTATACATTGGGCTTGACGGTCCTAACTAATTTTAGGGAGTGGAGCGACCCAGTCATGATGACCCGGCTTCTTTTTCACCCCGAGGAATAATATTAGATGAGGAGCAGTCACGACTTGTGGATGCTAATTCAATACCGATGCCTAGGATTGGCCCTACAACTGATGACTTCCAAAGCGGATTATGTGAATGGGAAAAGAGGCTCAGGTGTATTACAAGGCAGACAATATCTACTCCTTCTGGGCTTGACCTATTCGGTACAATTCCATTTCCGTTTCACTTGGACCACCGGGATCGGAATCTGTTATTTCATTGTAAGTTGCCGGCCTCCAGCCTTGTCTTTCGCTCGACCATACATCTGACTGATTTATAATAGATAGTACGGTCTTTAACTACACGAACATGCCTGTTAATTCCAAGGAGGAATGGATAAAATTTGCTGTGACCGACGCTGCTCTTCTTCATACTACATTGGTCATCTCAGCCTTACACGTTGCACTCATTTGTGGACAAGAATTCAGCGTTGACGCATTCCGACATCAAAGGGCGGCAGTGAATATCCTTAATGATAGGCTCAATGATCCTATTCTCAGCAGCACAGATTCCACCATCCTCTCTATTTCCTGTCTTGCATTAATCGACGTGAGCATGACATCGATTTTTCTGATCTTCGGATCTTCGGATCTTCGATTGACAGAAGCTAGATTTTGAACGCATCGCCGCTTGGAGCAGCCCCCCATACGACGGCTCTTGAACAGCTTGTCAACCATAGGGGTGGGCTTACCACCTTAGGATTCAATGGTATTGTGCGAAGAAAGGCCCTTTGGTATGATTTTTACATACCACTCTACGTCATTTGAGGCTCACATTGTGACGATCTAGGGCAGATCTTAGCAGCGCCATAGCGCAGCGAATCGCACCTCGCTTTCCATTTTCCTCGGAAAAATTGCCGATGGGACGTCCATCTGATGCTATTCCAATTACAGTCAATACATCTGCAGTAAACATCTGCACCGAAGTTTCCGATTGGGTAGCAGGCAGTCCGTACCCTCCTGGTATTGAGGCTATCATCCACGACCTTCAACGCCTGTCTCTAGTGCTCAGTTCTGCAAATCGTGCTGACATGGCCGAAATCGATCAATTAATGCTGAGCGACTCCTTCTACGATCTTGAACGACGTGCGTACGACCTTCTTCTTCAAGCTGAAAACCGAAATTCCGTCTCCCAGATTGTACCAAAACACTCGGCTAGCATTACCCCCAATTCCTTTTTATATCCAGCATGCTGTCTGACAGCTATTATATACGTCTCTCTCGCTCTTCGCGAGATCCCACCGCGTGCTGGGATATTCAATCCGCTCCTAGGACGCCTTACGACACTTCTCCGTGATATCGATATTTTCGCAGCCTGCACTACTCACCCCAAAACGTTGTTATGGATCCTAGGCACCGGAGGTGCAGCGGCTCTGGGAAGAGAAGAGAGGAGTTTGTACGTGAAATGGCTTGATCATTTCTGTCGTACACAACACATATATGAATGGGATGAAATGAGAGTCGCATTCAGCAGTTCCATTCATTTGGCTCCTCTGTATATGACGGAGTTTATGGACGTTTGGAATGATGTTGAAGAGTTCAGGATCATGAGAGATTTAATTGAAATGTGACTGAAGATCCCTACAGGGGAGCGATAACATATTCTTCGATACAGGAATAGTACAACTTTAACTCCTCACCGATAAGCGGGCATGGCCATGAGAGCATCAGGCAAAGTCCTCTCTTCCTCGCAATCCGTCGCCCCTTTGATTACCGCCCAAATCTCTGTCACAAGCTGGACCGTCTTCGGCCGAGTCAGAAGCTCCACAAACACCTGAAAGTCTTTCTCGAATGTCTCCAGGGATGATGCGCTAGTAGCATCGTTGACTCTCTGCTTGGTCATAGCCAGTGCCGAGAGTTCGAATTTTCCCACGCGACCAACATAAGCATCCACGAATACATGCATATCCTCTGACGTTTCAAACACCCGGTTTATTATTCCGTACTTCTCTCCTTCTTCCGCCCCAATGTCACGCCCTGAGTAGAGATACTCCAATGCTCGTGGCTTGCCCATCTGCTGGACCAGCCGCATGGCACCTCCACCTGAGGCATACACACCGAGACATGCTTCAAGATGGGATAGCCATGTGCGACCTTTTATTCCGAAGCGCATATCGAAGGCCATGGTGAAGTCGCAGCCTCCGGCACGTGCGCATCCTTCAACCAGAGCGATTGTCACAATGGGCAGATTGGTCAGTTTATACATGAGGCCAAAGAAATATCCCAATGTTGGGTACTCAGGGTGCATTTCTGGAAGCGTGGACTCTGGCCAGGTAGTTTTGTAAGACACTTGAAGAAAACGAGACTCAATATCAATCACTGACCTGGACGGGGGAGCAGATCCAGATGTGCAACAAAGAAGTCCGGATTTGCACTTTGAACCACGAGGATCTTAATATCACTACTTGAAGAAACTTCCGTGAGGAGATCGTTAAGGTCAGACACGAACCTCCAGTCACAAAGGTTGATTGGAGGGTTGTTGATAGATGCGGTTAGGACGGTGCCCATCTTTGACGTATTGATCGTACCGTGACCCATCATTTGGTAATAATAAAGGCTGTTGAAGAACAGATAGGCTTTGGGCACCGGGCAAGAAGGGACTTGAGCGCTTCTAAAGGATTGAGACGCATAACCTGTTGGGACAGCGTGATAGTCACCTCCAATTTATACATCCCAAAGGGTTCGGCTCCTGGAATACGGGAAGACTCTATCCTAAAGTGGAATATTACCAGAAGCATCTTAATCAACTTCTATCGCGCTCTTGATACTGTCATGATGTCATAGACTTCTCTTGAATACAAACACAATACTTATCGCAAATTCACGTTTTTACCCGATCCGCAAAGCTCAATTCGAGCCCGTTCCAACTTGCATTTGGTTGGGTGATGTGTTGTGTTCTGACGACCCACAGTGTCATAGTTTTTTTTCTTGGCATTACAGAAAATGATGCGGATTCTACTTTTTCATATAAATTTATCTATATATCTATATGCATATTTTTTGTAGCCAACCAATAGCTACCAAACACTATAAGGACTTCCAAGAAAAACGAACCAAGATGTATTTTATGGGCTTATTATCTGTTATTAAGCTTAGTTGTTCTGTGTCAGAGCAATAAAACGACGGTATAGATTAAGAATGTTGCCTATAGTGCATTGTTGGTCTACAAGTTATTTTGCCTATGATTTGGCACTCTTTTGTCTTGACATTATGTTACTGAGGGATTTTGCCGGAACCTAATCACTGCCCTGATGCTAACATTTTCCAAGGCTAACTATGAGTGGAATATTACCTGAAACGGATCCAAAGTTTAATCCTAGTAATTGAGGAAACCTCCGGTAATCAAAGCATTGCGCTGTTGGAGTTGTATTAGCGAGTGAACCTCGACCGAGAAGGCAACACTTTCAGGCTGGATATTTCACATAATAGCCCCTTGCAGCAGCTTGAGTGATCTGAATCTCGCCGTAGTGTAGGGCTTTAATTGAATAATATATTCTACCCACTTGCTGGATCGTCAAGTTCGATGATCGAGGTACCACCATCCGAGTTGAATTTGAAGACATTGGAGTGTTTTTATTGCGGGGCCCGCTCAGCCCAATCATGTTAACTCGGACGTGCCGGGATGAAAGTTAACTCAAAGAGGAGTATTACCCGATAGGGACTATTTTATCGCCACTATCCCATTCCGACCCACCACAATTGATCACGAGGCATATACTCTGTACTGTGAACAACATTGGCTATGTAAAATAACTGATGTTTGGGTGGTCCAAGGTAAACCTCCATCCAGGAGCGCTAACCAGAAGCAGTAAATTTCTTGAAATAGAAATGGTGCCCTTCGTTTTAGCATATAATAATACTCTGGCCTCGGTTGGAACACGGCTGTCTGCAACAGGCCCTGCCTTTATCCATTTCGATTTGCAACTCAAGTCAATTCAGAACATGGCTTCCACGCTCAGATTTGATGTCTACGTGGCTCCTGGAATACCTTTCCCTTCTCCTGAGGGTTTGCCACACTTCGTCACGCCAGTCTGGTCACCTATGGCTATTACCCTACTTTCTGGAAACAAAGAAGCCGTACTCGTGGATGCACTTCTCACAACCGCTCAAGCGAATGACCTAGCGGATTGGGTTGAATCTTCCACAGCAAACAAGGTGTTGACGACAATTTATATAACTCACGGTCATGGTGATCATTTCTTCGGTTTGAAACGGCTCCTGGAACGGTTTCCAAACGTGAAAGCTGTCGCAACAGCGAAAGTTATCGAACATATGCGGTACGAGCTAGAACCCGTTAATTTTCAACCTATATGGACCAGCCGATTCGGTGAACGGATCGACGTCGATGGTGATATCCTTTCGCGAATTGAGTCATTGGGCGATCACGACAATACTATCCTCCTTGAAGGCCATAAGCTCATTGCCGTCGATGCGGGAGAATCAGACACATGGAATACGACATACCTACATGTCCCATCTCTCAACTTGGTCGTTGCGGGCGATTGTGTGTATAATGATGTGCACCAATTCCTTGGTGAGACGAACACGCAACAGGGTCGGGGCTCGTGGATCTCGATCGTCAAGGCTATTGCGCATCTCAAGCCTTGCACCATTATTGCGGGGCATAAACGACCCGGGGCAGTGGATGGTTTCAATAATCTCGCGGCAACGATCAAGTATATCGAGGACTTTGGAGACCTAGTCGAAAAGACTGCATCAAGAGAACAGTTGTTCGAGGAAATGATGAAAGCGTACCCGAACCGGGTGAATCCGTATGCTCTGTGGTTATCCTGCCAGGGGGCATTCAAAAGTTGAGATAGTGCGGCTGTACCATCTGTCTTACACATTGTTCCAATAGCCTCGGCAAGTACAGTAATTTGACTACCACGTCGGAATATAACTGCTTGACTCGGTCCGATTGATGGAAAGATGCGTAATTCATAACAAGCACGGCGTGTGTTCCGACCACCCACAATTACGCAATAAAAGATTTGAAAAAAGTAGCATCAGTACGAGAATGGATAACACTGTGTTTAGTATAGGCTGGCAGTATCTAGGGGTGGCACTTGATGACTGTGCCAATCCCCATGTGTGGCTTTACTATGTCTTACGGAGGGGAAACAAAGCAAATAATAGAAGGGGAAGAATAAAAACAGAAGCGCAGCCCCTTTCACCGGGCATCCTGTAGGTCAGAAAGCAGAAGCAGTAACAAAACTGACCTGACCTGATAAGAAACTGACCTTCGGCAGGAATAGCTCTCAACCCCGCCCACGTCTCCCATGACAGAACGGTTGGCCACAGCGGCGATCGAGACAGCGAGACAGGTAAGTTGACATGGCCGCCAGAGTCCTCTCGTCTGGATTCAGCAAACTCCAAGCCTCTGCATTTCTCCTCTCGAACGTCCTGATCTCGCGCTCCTGGCCCGTTGCATAGGCGTCATCGATATCCAGAAGGCGCAATCGTCCAACATGCCGGCTGATGACAACAAGGGCGTCCACTGCCAGATTTGGACGGTCTCGTACCAGTATCATGAAAACTCCCTCGAGGACCTGGGCAATTTTACTAATGTGGAGCTCTGCACAAGACATCCGCCTAGCGCGGGTAGGAAGGGGGGTCCGGTGCAGTTCGAGGATAGCACGGTCCAGCCTCGGGAGTCCTTGCAGGGCCTCGCGACAAAGCTTAGTTCCATCGTGAAGGTTGGCTGCTTCTTCCCGCATTTTCCTGACGAGCTTCCCTCGCTTCTGGTAGAACCCAAAGCGCGCAACAAAGCGGGTGATTGGGGTCCTTGTTGAAATACGCATCTCTGCGAAGCAAGTTCGTAGTAGGAGGTACTTGAGTTCGACAGAATAGCCCAGTGGGAATTTGGAAGACGTTCGTATTGATTTCAATAGTCGAAGTCAGGTTTTGACACTTGTTGAGTACTCGGTACGTAGGTATCGGCGGCATTTATAATCACAGCCTCTTCAATATCCAGACATAGCACGGGAGAATAATGCTTCTTTGGGCATGGGGGATGTATTCGTGTAGTACTGATCAATGAATGAAATAAACGAGTCCAGGGTTCTACAACGAAATTGTTTTGTTTGTTTCTTTCTCTCGATTTCATTTATCACAGTTTACTGTGTCAGCCGAGAACCAAAACGCCACGCTAGACCCAAGTGAGAATGACATTCCTAAGTGATTGAAATGAGTGCTAATTATTACACAATGCCATTGTGAAATCTGAACTGCGGCCAACCCGACAAAGAAGGTAAATGACGGTATTGCAATGCCAAAAAGGATGGTGAAAGCAACAACACACCAAGTCGACTTGATCGGCAGCCAGAAATGGATATGGTAGGATTAGAGACCCGATCTGAGCTTCATGGGAATTCAAGCTGGTGATCGAGAACTGCTTGCTTTGTCACTTAGTGAGATTGTATTACAGGATGGATCGAAATCAGTTTCACCACTTGCACGCAGAGATTCTTTCTCGAACCCTCTCTCAAAACACGCTATGCCTATTACAGTTACTCCATCCCTGACTCCTTCTCTTGGCAGGATTTCAGTACAGTTATAAATAACTGTCGAAATATGGCCTCCACCAGTATTATTCAGCTACCTACTGACCTGTTTTGATTAGCTCCTTGGCACATTTCCCCCTATTTCTATACGCGCAGCTTGGCTTTCTACAATACACACTCTCTGGCTTCATTAGCCTACACGTTACTAGGCGATACAATTCTTCCCCATTCTGTCAATAACACCACAAAAATAGCTACCGTATTAGGCTTGTATGGCTTTCGGAGCTTCTAGAATGTTGATCCTACAATAAGGCAAACAAAGGAGGATCTCCCTAATCCGGTTACTAGGCCAGAGTGCGGATTCGAGTTTGTCAACCACTCAACTCCAGAATATTTACGTGGGTGTGGTGTATACTATACAGCACTAGTGGGTTACGTTTCTTGCTTTATATAATAGACTGTATTAGCGACTAGCACTCGCTACACTCTGACTAGATGAGACTATGCTGATGTTAGATCTATTAAATTCATTAGAGCCTTAAAACGCACAATGACCGCTAGCTTATATTACAATAAAATAATCTTTAGCCCTACGACTAGACTGCGCCAAAAACCGCAAAACGGGAAAACCGCAAAAAAAATAAACCGCAATTGGCGGGTTTTTGGGGCCAGTTTCAGAAACCACAATGGTTCTTGGGGCCCCAATGGTTTGGTAAATAATATAAACTGAGTAGGTCCTTGTCACTGTATATTTTATGTATTTTTCCTCTGTTTCTTTGGGTATTTAGCTTACAATAAAGGCCTCCTTCTATAGCATTGGTTTCTAATATACATTAAATAAGCTCTTTTAGCTATACTACTAATTTTCTGAACCCGTCAGAAAATGAGGTTAGGGAGCTACTATCTACATACTAGTAAACCTAACGGGCATCAGAAAAATAGTTAGGAAGCTATATTATTGATCGCTAATAATACGTATATAGGTCGTAGTCGCTTCCTTCATCGATGATGACGTCTCGAACTTCGTGGATTGTACCACCAGGGCGGCCATCTCGATATGGGCGGAAGATTCTATAGAGAGCGCCATGGTAGCTGCTGTATCCGATTAGCTTGCCTATCCATGCTCTATCTGCCAGATGCCTACCTAGAGGATTCCTGCGGATTTCCTCTTGGTGTCGAACAACGTAGGCATTACTCCCTAGAATGCTTAGGAAGCTTAGATCTGGCTTGTGTCCGTAGCGAAGTTCGTATAGTGATTTTGAGCCATCAACCTTCCTACCGTAGTAAGGAATTAAGTTTCTAAGGAATGCGACCGCGCGCATGATCTCCGCCCATAGGTATGCTAGTAAACTGCTATTCTCAAGTACTACGCGCGTCCTCTCACCGAGGATTCGCTTAAGGCGTTCGACCTTGCTATTTTGCTCATGAGCGTAGGCCGCAGAGAAGACCCATTTAATACCACTATCCTTGGCCTATTACTGTAGCTAGGCATCTATGAACTCGCCGCCGCGATCTAATTGTATTCCAACGATAGTATCTCTTCGCAGTAGAAGCTGATTAGCTTTTAGAAGCTCAGGGACCGTTCCTGGCTCCACGATATCGGCTAGTGAGTGGATCTGCCGCACCTGCACCTAGCGGTCTCTCTCGTACTCCGTAACGACCTCCTTGAGTACATACTTCGCAGCGCTCTTATAGCGGAGGAATTTGACCGTACACTAGCCGCTATAGTCGTCGATGGCTGCTAGCCAATAGCGAGCCTAACTACCTAGTGCGCGTGGTAGCTTACCCCCGCCGCCGATGTCGATATGGAGAAGCTCACCCTCGGCGGAGCTTTGGTGGAGGACTAGATCTCTCCTGATGTTTTAATGCGCCTTTCCAATAGCGCACGCGCTACATGGTCGTTTCGGCACTAGTAGGCCTTTGATATCGATACTATTAGTTATGTTAGCTGTCTTAGCGATAGCTTTCATGCCTGGATGTCCTAGGCGTCGATACTAGGTCCTGACGTTAACCCGGCGCCTATCTAGCCTCTGTATGACTTTCTGCTCGTCCTGTTCTTCGGCGGAGATATCCCTTCGGCGTATATCTGATAAGTCTAGCGCTATAGAGGCTTGTATAGATGTGTCTAGTACGTTCGCGCTATATTGGATGACTTCTCTGATACGAATCAGCCAGCTGCGTCCGCGAGGGTCTCCTAGACCTAGTGTAGAACCATCCTTTCGCTTTATAGTCAATTTTGACCCTTCGAATTCCAGTTTAATGCCTTTAGTAGTCAATCTTGACCCACTAAGTAGGTTGAATCTGATTCCGGGCACGTATAACACATTGGTGAGGCGTACGCGGTTCCCGTCTAGTGAACCGGTCTCTAGGACCATTTCGAGGTCGCCGACTATGATTTCAACCTCTCTCGAAGCCATTGCCATTCGGATTATCCTCATGCACTTCCTAGTAGTGCCAGGCACAAAATATTTAGGTGACGCTATCATATAGTCGTCACACGCCGTATCACATACCTAGCGGTCGATTGGGACGCTAGTCGTGGTGGAAAACGCTTGGATAACGAGGTCTGGTAGCTCTACGGCTTCGGCGCCTCCTATAGTAGTAGGGGCCGTCGCCGGAGCTTGTAGTTCAGATATCTCTATTATTAAGGCCTCTGTAGCCTTAATCTCGGTCCTCTTCGAGCTAGTGTCGCTCGTTGGCGGCTTTAGGTGCGGGGGCTTCTCCTAACATCGCTCTTTAGTATGTCCTGCTTTCTTGTAGTAGCCACACTGCGTTCTCGATGGCTTCTGGTTCTCGCTTGGCGCGCTGGTCGTTTTACCGCTACGTCCATTACCCCCTCGGTTACCTCGCTTACCTCTTTTGGGCGCCGTTGATGTGTTAACGACGGTGGAGGAAGAAGTAGATATATGCTCTTTTAGCTGTTTCTCAGCCTGTAAGAGGGTAGAGACTATCTTGCGGAAGTTGTATAGTCTCCGAGGGTTCTTCGACTGCTTGACTAACAAGAAATAGCTAGTCTTCCAGTTCAGCTAATCTTCGGAATCGATTCCTGCCAGCAGATTTAGGCACCGGCAGTGTTCACATTCATCGCACCACGCCCACCCGCTAAAAATATCCTCCCACGCAGCTTCGACCTGATTACAATAGTCGGTGATAGAGGAGCAGGTACTCAGGCGGAGATTCATAGCTTTCGTGAAGCCTTTCTACGCGATGTGTGCGTCTAGGACCGTATACTACATCTCTAGCAGTTCCCACGCGGATTTTGGTGTCTTGGCCATGCGATTGATCTTCTCGTTGATAGAACTGACGACATTGTTAACGATGGCAGTTCCGGCTATCATATAGAGCCTTTTCCCAGTCAAAGCGAAGGTCGTGGCCTCGTGGAGGCTCTACAATCTCTCCGGTGACGATCTCCATAAGAAAGTTAATATCATGCATATTGACCATATTCTCTCGCCACTGCCAGTAGTTGGAAGCTCCGGTCAGCTACGGAGACACCTTGGGCAGGCTCGTCACCTTCTTCGGCAGGCGTGCAGCATATTCAATGCGCTTCCGGCTATCCTGCGGTACTGGATCGTCCGCGAGGTTTATATAGGTCTCTTGGGCCTACGGCTGGCTATCAGACGGCCCTGGAGATGCAGTCATATCTCGTTGGATCTAATCTGCTAGCTCCTGTTGCGCACGATCCTCAGCATCCTCCAGTTCACTATCATTATCCTCTTGTTCCAAGTTCCTTCGATTATGCGTAGCCATCGGGCTATTCGGAAACCCTCCAGCAACGCGATGATGCCGGCTCGATTCGGCTGCACGGCGTGTGTTCGGCGCCATATTCGATTCGGCGGTCGGTCGGAGGACTCAGGGGTTGAAGCGATCAATCGAGCTGGATCGAAGAATATCCAGCGCCCGATTGATAAACAATCGGGCTCATAACCTGTTGAGATGAGGGATACGATCTAGGAGGAGCGATGGTATCTGCCAGCAATTGTGTAATATTGAAGATGTCTAACTATCTAAGATAGCCCCTGAGTGGAAGCGTGCTTTACACGCTTCCCAAAAGCCCACTTTACCATACAAAGTCAGCGTGTCTCAGGGAGGCCAGAGAGCAACAGAAGCTCTCAGTCACGTGATATATACCAAGGAAGCCTCGGCGGTATCGGACTGCTGAAACCTCAACATTATCCAATAGATTATAATTTAATTATAATCCCATAAATAAATATCATAATACTAATAATAATGCTTCCGGTTCAAGGGATGTCGCTAGCAAGGGCTCGTTTCGCGCGAATTCCTTTAAAAATCGACAGCCAAGAATAAGAACTACGAGGTCTATGTCGAAGCTAGAATCTGGAGAGGTCAGTACCAGAATACCAGGAAGAGGAGATGGACTACCAATATAGTTATTTGGAGTGAGCCGGTTATATAGTCCGTAGTGTATTCGACAATCTGATATGATCCCGCAGTTTAGTTTTATCTAGTGACGTCAGCCACTGGTGCTCATCCAATCCCAATACTCTCCCAACCTATCTAGAGAGCAGATGACCAGATACCCAGTTTCGCGGGCAGAGTGGCAACACCCAGAACCGTGACTCGTAGAAGCGGGTCACTGCCACTCATCCAGAATACCGGTACTGTAACCGAGGGAAAGAAAAAAGGAACTTCCCGTAGCCTCTGCTGCAATAGATAGGGGCACAACTCAAGATACAAGATGGAATATATGGTACTACACCCGTACCGCTCCACCAGGTATACGATGCTTCATATATGCGTTCATTCTAGTGTTAGTGCAAGATTGGGCCCGTCTAGACTGTCGGCAATGGGGATCTGGGCTTGATGGCAGCCCTAATCGAGGATGGAGCTCTGGCCACGAAAGCTAAAAGGTAAGAGTAAGTTCGTTAAACGATGCGTTGACTTTACAAGACTCCCGAACTCCCCAAGAATGACATAGCCTCACCCTGAACCATGTCAACCTCTCGCACCAGAGCCCCGGGATGGGCTGGAGGCACTCATAGGCCCAGTAGTGCTATATAAGCAGCCCTGAGCTAACAACCGGGTGGAGGGATGCTGGATCAGATATGAGTCCGATCAACTCTTCGAAAGAAAACACTCAGTCATCTTGAGATGTCTGCAAACCAAAATCTAGCCGTTTGGATGAGACACGAAAGAACCAGCTTCCATGTTTCTTGTCGGCGGTCGTAACACAGGCATCTTCGTTGGAGTAACGGTGACCGTGATCCTCGCTAGCATCTTTGTCGCCTTGCGGCTGGTCAACCGTTTCGCCATATCTAAACACAGTGGATGGGATGATTACAGCATCATAGTAGCATGGGTGAGTGGAATGGATCCCCTTGAAACCACAAGCGAGACTGAGATATCGTCAGATCCTTGCCTTTGGCTTGTCCTTTACGGTCGATTTCGCCGTCTCCAAGGGCCTAGGGCTTCACAAGGACCGCATCCCTGCCACCGGGATTCACCAACTCTTAGTGGCGAGATATGTGGCCATCGTTCTTTTCAACCCAGCCCTGATGATGACCAAGGTCTCGATCCTCCTGTTGTACCTGACTATTGCCCGACGACCACATAATTTTCTACGCATTGGCTCCTACATTACCCTCGCCGTCGTCGTTGTCGGTGGCCTGGTCCTCACCTTCATCACCGCTTTTCAGTGTCGCCCTGTGCAAGCCGTCTACGACATTAATATCAAGAACCCCAGCTGCATCCCCATCGAGGATATCTATCTAGCTTCCGTCCCCGTTAGCCTCGCCACGGACCTTGCCATCCTTGTCCTCCCCCTCCCGCTGCTGGCGAGCCTGGCTCTTCGGCGGTGGGAGAAGACGATCTTGCTCCTGACGTTCGTGCTGGGTGTTGTCTTTATCATCGTGGTCGATGTCACACGTATCTACTACCTACAGCTGGCCGCAGCCAGTCTGAGGGAGCTGGCCAACGCGAAAGTCCCCGTTAGCCTCGACTTCCTTTACAATGCGGGTCTGGTGCTCCTGTGGTCGGCTGTGGAGGTGAATGTGGCGATTGTCGGTGCCTGCATCCCAACCCTGCGGCCGTTGGTTAAGCTCTTGATCGCAAAGATGAAGATGGTCTTGAGTTATTCTCACGGGAGCAGCGAGGGCGAGCTGATACGGTCCCCTTCATCGCCCAGTACTCTGGACGGGTTTGGTCCGCCCAGTCTCAATGAGCGTCTTCGTCATTCGATGAGATCGGAGGCACCTCTGGTCGACAACCAACAGCAGCATCACCCGTACCAGATGAGTATGAGATCCTCCCACACCCTTTCAGACCCGGAGGCAGCGCGACGGCCCTCCCGACGCACGGAAACATCTGCTCGTTGGAGATTTTCCCACACGGAACCGCCCAAGTGCATGCTCGACATGGAGGGCACAGAATCTGTCAAGTACTGCGCCATCGTCACCCTCATCCTCTTCGTGGAGGGATTCATTGTGACCATGCTGTTTTCCGTCAATGGGAAGATGGTCGTAGTGACAAGTCAACAGCAAGGCATCGGTATCTCCTCTGCCACGTACGGCGGTGGCGCTATTGGCTGCTTCCTTGCGTATGGGCTCCTGCGTCGCCTGGGATTTCGACCCACATTTGTGACCGGGTTTGCGATCATCAGCGTGGGAACCCTGGTATTCTGGCCATCCGGAGCCCTAAGTTCCTATACCGGGTTCATTGTCTCGAACGTGCTTGTTGGGATGGGGATCCCCCTTCTGGAGCTGACTGGGATTGCATTTATTGTCCTCTGCGGACCACCGAAATATGTGGAAATCCGCCTTCTCTTCGCGCTAAGCATCAGTTATATTGGCTCAACCGTGAGCCTTGTGCTCGCGCAGAAGGTCTTCTTTAAAAACGTGGCTGACGCCCATAGTTTGATTGTTATCCAGTGGGCCTACCTGACGATTGCCCTCATTACTACCCTGTTATCCCTCCTCGTCTACTATACACCCCTTCCGGAGGCCACTGCATCAGAATTACGAAGCCGAGAAAGGAGGCTGTGGATCGACCCTTCACAGAAATTGTACGGTCGAGTTCCGGTCCTTCACTCCACACTCGCTCTCGCAGTGCTCTCGAGCTTCTGTTCTGCTGGTGCATTAACATGCCTCCGTACCTTCGTCGGCACTCTCCTTAAAAGCATCTCGACCGGTTCCGGCGCCGGTACTTCGACAAACCTCGGCCCCTTGGATCTGAACATTGTGTTAACTGCTATCTACGCCGGTGCTCATATGATCGCTGCCTTCTTGGCCTGTCTTATCCCCCCGCGCATCCTCCTGCTCTGGGCGTATGCCTGTGGTATCGTATTCTCCACGCTCATCATGCAACTCTATTTCTCCTCCGCCGAAACAACGGAATATCTGGTCATCTTCTTCGCCATCGTCCTCGGCCCGATCCCTAGCTTATGTCTGGCCGTTGCATTGCCCGGCATGGGCGCACACACCAAGATTGCGACCACTCTCATGGAATGCTCTGCCAACTTGGCCGCCTGCGTCACTGTCTGGATCATGTTTGCGGTGACCCATGCACCCAGCCATTCGGTGCAATACTCGTTCTGTGTGCTCGTGGCCTTGTATGCTGCCGGGGCCGTTTTCCCACTCTACGTCACTCTGGTGCCCTCCTCGCTACCCTACAATCGACCCCCAGCCTTGCGGGCGGTTTGGAAGCGATTCAGGCGGCAATGACTGTCCTGTTACCGCTGTTACCCTTTGCTTACATTGGTATTCTGTTTCTCTGATGATTCGATCTCAATAGTAGAGATTTCCACGCTTGATTAAGCGGACATATCCTAACTTTGTGGACGCTGGGAGGAGGGGCTTCCCATATCATGGACCACTGGGTCGCCCTTCGGCTTTTCAAAGATCTGGCTGTAATTTGGAAAGGGCAAAATCCTCCTAAATAGGGGTTAAGGGATATCTCAATCTTAGTGCAGAAGGAATTAACGTGTTCAGTATATGCTTAATAAATAGAGGATTAGAGATAATAGAAGGAAAGTGAGCACTAGCAATATACATATACACTATTTTTATTATAGGCTTTCCGCTACAGATAATAATAGTTGACGTATAAATTCAATATAAGCTTCGCGGGTATGAGGAGAAAGTATTAAATTAAAATTATATTAAGCGCTAGCTTAGTAGAAAGAGATTGTTTAACTATTACTAGTACATACATACCTCCCAAGTGATTTTCAAAGAGCCCCAAATTATAAGCCTAATCCACTCAGCATTTCCGGAAGTAAGTGCCGTAGCTAAGAGAAGATCTTGCTATAGTTGTATTCTTCCTAGTGAAGTCAGCTTCACCGAGGCCATCCCCGAGCGTTCTAGGCCAAGTGATATCCGATGGTCTCAGCCTCTTCCCAGACTATTAACTACTATTACCACGGAACCGGGTCGTGGAGCTCCACGGTTCGGCCGCTCACTTCCCCGCCTCTTACCATCCCCTTGGAGCCCGGTACATTTTATAAGTATATAGTTCTGGGCATTACTGGACGCATATAATTGATGACGCGCTGTTTTTCGTAGAGTATGTAACACAACACACACAGCTCAAAGTGCAAGCCGCCGCTTGACTATGGTATGGCCTAGTCGACGGCTTTAATGACGAGCCCATACTGCCAACCGGTGCGGGCATCACAGTTGAAGTATTCCAAACGGCAGCATCCTCAACGAGATATCTGAACCACACCATGCTGACTGCCAAAGAAGCCCAGTCGCCGGGATCCCAAGGGCGACGGTTGTACGAGACGGCTAACAACGATCTGAACGAGTTATCAACCAGGCATCTCCGTGTTTATAACTGGACCTTTTAATCATGATAAAGCACGGTAAGGTGGGTACGGGCCTTACCTATTCCGTGACGTTTCTTGCCGATCGCGACTTGAGTTGGACGAGAAAGGGGGGATGCGATGACCGTTTTGTTTAAGGCGGTGAGTGTGGGTATTAACCATGATTGGACGGATCCTGTTCAACGAAACTGATGGATAACTATGTACCCTTGAGTTGACTAACGGACCCTCCAGTAACGTAAGTTAAATGAAGGGTGTTTGACTGGGACTAGGCCAGTGGTCCGTGCATTTCCTAATACCCTCGCGCTCCCAGGTCATCCTGCTTGCAAGGACAACGATATATGTACCTCCGCTCCATTCCGAGCCCTCGGGCCAGACCGGACCACTTGAAATCAGATTATCCATATCCGATTATCCTACAATGGTTTTCGAAAACAGCTATACCTCGACAAACAGGCGAGTCCTTTGCCGGATAATATATCTGCAGAGGAAGAAATTCGATTGGATTGTTCTAAGATTGGCCTCTCGTGTAGACCGCGTTCTATATATAGTGGCCGTTCATTAGTATTTGGAACATAGTACAGTACTTCCGCTTACTGGCAGAAAGATAGGTGGGGCAAGTACCATGTTCCAAATACTAATGAACGCTGACTGTATATATCTTTCCTTACATTACAGACACGTAGCCTGGGGGCCAAAGCTTGATCTCATTCTCATTGGTAATACATGAGTGAGGCAGTCTTTTACCACGCCTCAGATGGCCGCTGAAGATGAATGCAGCAAAGTTACGATCATTAATCTTTGCAGAAATTTACGGCAATTTGGTATCATCAACCTTATATCAGTGCCAGCTGGTACTGTATAACCTAGTATGCGAAGACGACGAATGATATCAAGCGGAACCAATATAGATGAATAACATTGATTGATTCAGTAGAAAGATGGGCGGAGAAGCGCTATTAAAAGTACACACTTAGATACACTTGTAAATCGATAAGTACACTAACGTCGATAGATATAGCCTAGTGCCTTTATCGTCGAACTCTACGCCTACCGTAACGCCCGTTACGCCTATTACGCCTAGATCGAATAGATATAAGCGACGGCTGATCAAGAGGCTATGTGAAAGTGCCAAAAGGGATAGAAGGAATCCCTATCCGAGGTACTCGAGTCGCCTTCTAAATTACGAACCTCCCGGGTAGTAGCGGGACGAGCCCGCGCTAAGGGAAAGGCCCCGGTTAAAAATCAAGGGTTTGAAAAATAAGGGGTTGAGGATTAAGGTTAGTTCGATATTCTACTATTTGTTTATATATCTAACTATATATCTTATGTATAAGACGGAATATCGGCTACTAGTAAGTATCCGTCTAAGGAAGGTATAGCCCTGGTCCCTGGCGCATCTGAGGACGAAGCGGATGATGTTGGTGCCGAAACGGATAGTGCTGGTCGAACTAGTAACGAGGACGATGCTAGTAATGAAGACAATACTAGTAACGAGAGTGATATAGGTGATGATGACGATACTACGGACGAGGGCGATCCTAGTAACAATCAGGAAGAGACGGAGGGTATTATTGGGATTGAAACTAAGAGTGAGGAGGAGGTTAAGGCTAAGGATAAAACTAGCAGTCGTGCTACAGAGACCGCTAGTCATGCTAAGGATATCCCTAGCCGTGCTATAAAGACCCTCAGTTACGCCAGGGACGATACGTCTATATAAGGGGCTAATCCTGGCAGTCTAAACGATAATACAAAGCCCCTACCTGGCTGGCTTATCGCGTCAAAAGCTCCCGTGCTGACGCAGGACGAGAAGAAAGAGAGATATGAAGAAAGAAAGAAGCGCCGTGCAGATAGGAAGGCAAGTAAAGAGAAAAAGGAACAAAAAAGAAGGCCCTGGCTATGCCAGGAGGTACGTCAATCATATCAGACTATTTCAACAAGAACTAACTGCTACGGGCTGTGGTTGAACAGGAAGGGGTTAATTACCACAGGTATCCGTGTACATACTTCGGTACTGTCTCTGGACGCCGCGCGTAGCGCGGCGCGCAGTCTAGTATAATGATCAATGGAGAACTGCCGTAAGATTGAAGAGATTGGCTCCGACGTCTACTGAAGAATAAAGTACCTAAACATTTGCGCGGAATGAGAGCACATGGCAGAAACATCCAAATAATATTACTTTCTAACCTCTCATTATATCTCTCTGTTCCTCCTCAATGTACTTCCTCAGCAATTAAACTTGACACTAAAGTCACGGAATCCGTTATTAAAGCTCTTTTTGCCGGGGGTGAGATCCTCAGCCCCGTATTTGCACGTAGGAGGCGTTGAATCGTCCTTTGCGCTGTAGCAGGTGACAATCCACTTTAGAGGACCCTGGATATTGACTGTATCCTTTCCATCACCGCCGGCGCGATTTGTCTTTTCGGTATACGCAATGAGAGCGTCGTCGTTATCGTACAGTGTGAGCTCCAGGGCATATGCTCCTGGATTGAGATAGTTGCTCATCTCATTCTGCTGGTATTGGCGGATGTGCAGTTCGCATGTGCCGGCCTTGTAGTCTTTGGCATTGTCAAACGACAACGGTGTTCCGGTTCCCTTGAATGCATTGACGATGTTGGTGGGAGTTGCACGAGGAGGATTCCCCTTCGGGTCCTTGTCTGGGTTATTGCAGGTGAAGCCACAGAGCCTTCGCGCTTGCCGTTGTCGAATGCGCCGATGTTGCATTCGTGCTTTTGGTCAACTTCCAACCACCACTGGTTGTTGAACCAGAACGAGAGCATGTCTTTGTTGTCATCGCCCTTGTAGCTATCTTGCACGATAAGCGGATATGTCAGGTTACTCTCGATTGCGAGGGCTCCGTCCACTGGTTGCTTGGTGGCATATGCTCGCGCAATGCCCTCTCCATCAAGTAGGGTCACTGCCAGTTGATATTCATTCAGCGGGTTGATGTATTCGAAGTTCTCGTGGGTTCCCTGTTTATACTGGTCTGGCTGGAACTGTGTGATGTGGATCGTGCACCACCCCGGGAAGAAGCCAGCCTCGTTCTCACCTCCAGGACCGTCCTTGGCATCGACAGGCACGGTGCCACACGGAGGGTGCACAAGGTCCATGATATTGTCCTTGGCTTGTTTCGGATCCATGCAGATGGTGAAGTTGAAGAAACCTAGTCTCTATTAATGATGGATCCACCGCTCGGGTTGACATATTATGCATACCGGGGGTCTGGATGGTACCGAGCATAGGCCATCCATCATCCTCCAAATCCCAATTTTCCCCGACCACCGTCGATTCACCCGATTGCAGCGACTGAAGCCAGGATCAGTGAGGATCTTTGCAATTCCAGTCCTAGTTGACGTGGACTCACATAACCATTTTGCTTGTTGTTCTTGAGGAACCCTCCGTAGCTGGAGGTAATAATATCCTCGAGCGAAATTCCCTATCGTTTACCATTAAAGGTCACGTTAGCACCACCCTTGAGCACGGTGAACGGTTGCCAGTCAGCATTAATGCAACTAGAGCATTTCGGATAGTTGGCGTTCAGAAGCCAGTAAGTCGCAGCCCCGGGGAAGATTAATCTTCAACTTTCATGAACCAAATGGTTTTCTGGTGCAAAATCACATACTTGGAGGTGTCGTTGTTGTCGCACCAATGGGTCCCGACATTTGTCCCGGGATCCATGTACCTTCCTGGGTTGTATTCGCTGACACTAAAGGATTTGCCGCCACCAACCTCGACCTCATCACCACACGTCCAGTGCTCAGGGCCGAGTCGTCTATTCGGCTGTTATGACAAAGGACGGGAATGCAATGTATCGGGGTCACTCACAGAATGAAGGGATGCATCGGTTCTTCGGAGTTTTCCCAGACCTCCGGCAGCATACTTCCCCAAAACAAACTCTTCAGATCATTTTACAGCTCTGTCCAGCTCGAGTCGGTCAAGGTGGACATGTTAAACATACCACCATCCGCGATCATGCCATTGACTTTATCCCGGCTCTCGGTGTTGTTGGCCCACATGATTTCTGCAAGCTGGTTCTGGAGGGAAATAATGGTACTATTGAAATAGGCCTTACCAGAGCATTTTACCGGTGATTTCGGTAATGGCGTCGGTAGGGGTAGACCTGGAAAATACGTGCGTTAACTACATCTTTTCAGTTGCGACCTTTTCGGGACTTACAAAGTGTCTTTGCCAGCGGTCATTCCGTACGCAATAGAGGCACTGGACACATCTTTCCACACCGATCGTTCGTTCCCCTCTTGGCTTTCAGAGCCCTCCTTGGCTTTTCCATTGTTCGGGAATCTGACGCCCGTCTTTCCCTTCAGATATTCTGTTCTTAATTTAGATTTGGCTCGTGTAGACAGTTTGGAGCACGAACGTGGGAAGACCTTGGCCTCTTTGAGGACTCCGGAGAGAATTTCATCAGCACAATGCATGCAGCAATTTTATCTTCAGGGTGCATAGATCTACTGTCATTCCATAACACTGCGGATGACAGTCCAAGCAGGAAGGTAACACTGTCAATGATGAGCTTGATCGTCTTTTCATCCGTTGTGTCCTTCCTTTCAGCAAACGATTGCACAAAGTTTGACATATCTCCCTGGGATATGATTTGGTTGGTTACGACCGAGTCCCACACGGTCGTGACAGCCTGTAAAGTGTCAATGGAGCTGGAGGAAGCCAAGTTCAAAAGCAAATTACCTGGTGTAGATACGAGAAAGATCCCAGAATGTAGGTAGCAGCAGCGGGAAATTGGTTCTTACCGCACTCGGGAGGAGCACAGGGAGCATCGTGCACAGAGCACTGGGGATCCGTGTTGATGCTGAAGGCGTTCCACAGGTATGAGTCGAGTCTGACCGGTCCTCCGCTGCCCTTTTTGTTCTCGTCTTTACCGCGATAGGTCTTGAAGTCATCGAACAGCTGATCCCATGCCTCTGTTTTACCACGTCAGTATCCTATATCATTTGGAGCTCCAAATGGCATATGTAGCGTACTCGGCACCTCCGCTGCATTCCATTTGTATATGAATGTCCCAACAGTAATATCAGTATTGTTGCCCGAGCATGGCACATTCACCCAATCTCCCGAAACAACAACTTCACCGCCAAATTGAATTTTTGAAATATCTCAGGAACCAGACCAGTTAGCGAGTAACAGACCACGGCAAATTTCATCTAACTCCCTGCGCTACACTTTGATACCGGCATTGACCCTGTCAGGCCAGTATCATGGTGGTGCGCGCGCAAAAGGATGATGGGCCTGTCCTGTCAGGGGCTTCCGGAGGCCCAAAAAATTTGCCATCGAACCGCGAGCGCGTACTGAACGCAAATCATGATGCACAAGCACTGTTAAAAGCACTGCGCAGCAAGCAGAGCGGGGCGAAGGCCCCCGAGACGCAGTATTCCAAGATTACCGACTTCCTGAAGCGTATAGAGGCCCTGACGAAGGAGCTCCTGTTGACACCGCTGCAGACAGACTGGCAGGCTACACTCGCGGCCATTCGCAAAGATATGCAAGATATCAAGAGGGCAGTAGAACCGCCGGCGAAGCAGACAGTCAGATCCTTCGCTGAATAGGCCAGAAGAGCGCCTACGCCCGTATACTACCAGTCCTCTAGCTTATCTGATTCTGCGCCTACGCGCCCGTCGGAGGTCGCACGTAACCGCGAGGTGGTAGTGTGCCTAGGCGATCGGGTATAGATTAGCAGCTTCCGTCGTCTATCGCCAGTAGAGCTTACCAAGAAAGCCAACCAGGCCAGGGCCAAAGCCGCATAATCAGCCCGCGATCCTACGCCCGCACTCGCCTAGGTAATGATCCTGGCGTCCCGGTAGCTCAAATCGGGTGATATCCGGTTCACCGTACGCGACGCGAAGGAGGCAGATATCCTGCGGATATACCGTGAGAAATAGACTAAAGGCTCTGCAAGACTACCTTCGTCCACCTACCGACGTAGGGAGTGGTGGTTCACGACGTCAACGTACGCTCTCTAGGCGTTAACCGGGCGTCGGAGGAACTACCTCAAGAGAGCTTGACTAAAGATCTGCTGGCGGAAAACATTCGGTTCTGGGAGACGCGGAGATCACCAAGATCTATTATCTTAAGATTCCCTCGGGGAAGAGCGGTTCTCTCGTCCTCGAATTCACCTCGCTAGTCCCTGCGAATGCGGCCATCAGTCATGGCGTCCTCTGGAGATGCAACAACTTAATAGCAGTCTTATACGACCGAGAGTCTCGCCTACAGTAGTGCTTCAACTGTCAAAAGTTTGGACATATAGGAACCACCTATTCCCAACCCGTTAGGTATGTGTATTGCGCGGATAGGCACCAGTCTCGGGAGTGCCCCCACAAAGACACACTGGAAGGAACCACCAGAAAATGCGCCAATTGCGAAGGCGCACACGCTGCATGGAGTCAGGACTGTCAGCTTCGTATGCAGGAGGTTGAGCGAATAAACGAAAGGGCTAAATACCGGGGAAGATTCCATCCAGTTCCCGCGCCCTTCAGCATCCGCCAGCCGGCGCCGAACCTGCAGCCCTCCTCCGTCAGCTCATAGGGAACGCCCCAGGAGAGCTCATCTAGCGAAGAGCTCAGCGGTACGAGTAGCGGCGTACCAGCCGCACAGCCCAACAACGGAGGCTCGCAGGATACCGGTCCTGCACCAACTCGGTCTACCCAAAGCGTGGCTACGCCAGCCACCAAGGCCACGGCGGCCACCAAGACCACCAGGGTCACAAAAAACAGAACCAAAACAGCCAGCAAGCTAGCTACAGCTGCCAGCGCTAGGCCGACAACAGCTCCGACAAACAGCAATGTGGAACAGGGACAAGAACCATCAGACTCGATGGACACCGGGGCGGATGGGGCCAGGGAGGAACCTACCTCTGAACCTATACAGGCCCGCCCCGATGCGGAGTCAACGGACACTAGAACAGATGAGGCCAGGGAAGCCTGTACCGTGTTAAACTCGACTAGCACTGGGACAGACGAGGATAGGGGAGAAGAGGCTAGGGGAGGGCCTACCTCGGAACCCTCACAGACTCGCCCTGTGATCCCCCTGATCTCGCTCGATTCACTCAACAACCACCAGTTCGGGCTAAACGACAACGCCCAGATCTTCAAACGAGCCTTCCCTCCACAGGACAGGCCCCAGGACAAGGCCTCCAGGTCGGAAGCGGCCAGAGAGCGAACCGCCAAGGCACGCGCTACCCGCATGAAAGCCGTGGAGGAACGGAGAATCGAAATCAGCCAGCGAGGGAACTCAGTCAGGGGACTCTAGCAGCAGGAGGTCAGTGAGAATATCGAAGCTGATTGAGGACGCCAACCGGCGAAGGGCGGAATCAACATCCGAACCCGAAAGCAATGAGCTTGAACGCCAGCTAGTGCTATACAACACTAACGAACCCTCGATATCTTCCCTCTCGTCCCTGCCGGAGCAACCATCTGATCAGGAGGAGTTCTAACCGTCATCACTACCGTCGCTACTATCGCTACCAGACCGACCTAGCTCACTTCTAGAGATGAGTAGCAGGAAGCGAAAGCAGCCACACGGCGAAAAGCGTCAAAAGGAGAAGCTAGGAGCCCGGAAAACCTAAGGAAGCTAGCCACGCCTAAGCATTAATGAATCAGCATAATCGGCAACAACACACACCAAGGGAACTCAAGATTTATTAATACAACGTGAACTGACAAAAAGACAAGGTGATAGCCCAGTTTCTACGGGATCCGGAGGTCTTATCAGCCGATATTATCGCTATCCAGGAGCCCTAGAAGTTAGAGTTCAAAGATGACACTCACCGGCTATACTAACGCACTCACGACCTCCTCCGACCACCGATAGACCCGAGCCTACCCATCGAAGTAGCTCGGGTACGCGTCTGTATATTTATATTAAAGAAACTAGGCGAGTATACCTACGTTATCTACTCCCGCGATTTGTAGGAGCTCCGGATGACGCTGGTCGATAGCAAAGAGCTTCGGCTGTTTAATCTATATAACGAGAGGGGTAGCTAGGGAGCTATAGATCTACTAAAAGAACTCATCCTATCAACTAGAGAATGTTAGAAGGGCGTCTCTTACCTGGTTATAGGGGATTTTAACCTACACTACCCGGTATAGGGAGGTGATAGGGTTTAACAGCCAGAGCCTAAAGCCGATAAGCTACTAGATCTAATAGCCGTCGCCGCCTTAGACTTATGGCTACCCCCAGGCGTAATCACCCGCCGCGATAGGGATTTAGAAACGACGATTAACCTAGTTTTGGCCACAACGAACCTACGTACCCGCTTAGTCAATTGTGAGGTGATAGAGAAAGTCTATACCGATTCTGACTACTTAACTATCTGTATTACTACCGATATCTCGCCTATCCTAACTAAGGAGGCCCTACGGAGGAACTAGAAGGCGTTAGACGTAGAAAAGCTCCTTAAATTCGTCGAGCTAAACCTATACCAAGTCAACAGTAACAGTAACAGCCTCTAGACCCCGTAATAGATCGACGAAGCGACCGACTACCTTATACGCACCGTCTAGTAAGGCATTTATGCGTCTACGCCTTTCGCTAGGCTATCCGAATAGTCTTAGCCCGAATAGACCCTCGAATACACCGAGGCTATTAAGGAGATACGCCTCACCTTTCGACGATGCAAGAGGACAGATGCGACGGAGGAGGACTGGAACGAATATAAAGAAATGAAAAACAAGAAATAGAAGATAATTAATAAGGCTCTATATAACAGCTTCCGCGGCTAGGTAAGAAGGATAGTCGAAGACGGCCCTCGCGGTCTATAGAAAGTCTCTAAATAGGCACGCTTACGCGACTAACCGGCCTACCGTAACGTCCCGACACTTAACGGGAGAGATCGCCCAGCAAAGACGAACTAGCAGAAAACGGAGGCTCTCCGCTAGGCGTTCTTTCCGTAACCGCCAGAAGCCGATCTCTCTAATATCCCTAGCGCTCACTTACTAACCTAGCTGGACTTCCTAGCTATCACCTAGCAGGAGGTCAAGGACGCCATTAAGCGAGCACCACCTGATAAAGCACCTAGCGACGATACAATCCCGAACCGTATATAGAAGATCTTAGCAGATAATAGCCACAACTTCGTGGCTAATTTAATAGCCATCTTCAACGTATATATACAAACAGCCTACAATCCCCGCTACTTCTAACACTCGACAACAGTGATATTACTAAAGGGAGGACTAAGAGACTTCCGCTAACCGGGGTTATAGCGGCCGATCGCCCTACTAAATACCCTCGGCAAGATACTAGAATCAGTCATAGCCGTATATATTACCTAGGCAGTAGAAGAACACTAGCTTCTGCCAAGAACACATTTAGGAGGGAGAAAGGGAATCAGCGTCGATCGTGGAATTCAAATGATTCTTGACATAATATATACAGCCTAGGGACACGACCGAGTAGTCTCTGCGCTATTTTTAGGTATAGCCGGCGCATACCACAACGTTTCCCACCAACGGCTAATACACAACCTCCGTAGGTTAGGCCTAGGCTATTTTACTGCGTAGCTAGAATCTTTCTTAACTAGCCGATCGACACGTATCAAATTACTAACTGGCTATATCTCAGAGGTTTTCCCAACGCTAACTAGGATCCCCCAGGGCTCACTATTATCACCCATCGTCTTCCTAATCTTTAACACACCCCTCATCCTCGCATACCTAAAAGGCACGAGTAACGATGATTATATACACAGAATCGGATAGGTCGACGATATAGCTACCATCGCAGTCTCTGAGTCCTATTACCAGAACGTGCAGCTATTAGAGGGCGCACTAGCTAAGGCCAACGTCTGGGCCGATCGATACGTAGCTAAATTTGCACCAGATAAATTTAAACTCATTCACATTCGGAACCCGCAAAGGCGTAATAAACCTGACCACTACCGAATCATCCGGCCAGAAGACAGTGACTTTAACATATACAACTTCGACTATGCATTCCCAGCAGGCCACGACTAGATAGCTGTACAAACCGTCACCTAAAGGATCCAACCAGTTAAACACGCTAGATATCTCGGTATTTAGCTCGATAAACATCTCTCATTCAACACTCACCGCTAAAAGCTACTCGCTAAGGCTAACGGTAGCCTCGAGGCTCTCCGGGCCATCACCGACTCCACTTAGGGTATATCCCTCTACGCTATGCGTCGAGTCTACTAAGCGGTGGTGCTTCCCTAGATACTCTATAGCGTCGCTGCATAGTTCTGCCGCAAGGCAAGGACGATGCTATACAGAGAACGGCTAAAGATCACCGACGAATACACCAAAATTCAACGACGCGCCGCCACGCTTAACATAGAACTATTCTTGCTACCCATTAAACTCTAAATGGAACAAATCATCGAGGAAACAGCCATCCGAATTTAAACAGGGCCAAAATAGGCCCAACCCGAGTGCCTACGCTAGAAACAGAAGCGCACGACCAAGGAGACCAACCGCAGGGGATAGGGACCACTAGAAGCCCACCGGTGGAAGCCAAAGGGGATCTTAAACGTCCCGGGGGTCTAGGAGACCCGTAAAGCGTTCGTTCTATCACCATGGGAGGCACGGATCCCGTACGTAATTGAAAAAGATACTAAGGCTACGCGAGCCTCGCACGATCGGATCGAGACAGAGTCTCTCTTCCAAGAGAGTCTCACCAGCATAATATAGGAAGAGGTTAGCCAAACAGGACGAGAAGAAGGAGGCCCGGCAGGACAGGACTGCCGCCCGACAGTCCTATTCTTCAGCGACAGTAGTAGGTATAAAGGCCAAGTCGGCGCCTCCACCGTTGCTCCAAGGGACGGCGTCTTCCAACGACGATATCTAGGGACCCTAAACGAGTCTACAGTTTATCTCGGGGAGCTCAACGGCATCGAGATGGCGATCGCCAAGCTCCAATCCAGCAAAAAGTTGGTCATTTTCTCTAATTGCCAGGCTGCCATTCAAGCAGTGCAAAACCCTACGCGATCCTCCGGCCAGTATGTTCTCAACCAAATTTATAACTACATACAAGCCCTCCGACCGCTAGGTGCCGCACAGCACACGCCCACGTCCGACACGATTCCCGTCGAGATCCGCTGGATCCCCGCACACGTAGGCGTGCCTAGCAATGAGACGGCAGACATTGAAGCAAAGTTAGCAGCGACCAGTAGGGCCAACGGGACAGATCAATGTGTATCCGACCATCCGCACCCCTTACTGGCCAGCCTCGCTAAGAGCCGTATGCGGCGGCAGATTAAGTAACGCTGGGCCGCTGAGTGGGACCGCGAAAAGACGGGGAAACCGACCAAACGGTTGCTCCCGAAGCCGGATAAGAAAGCCTTGGAGCTATATAAGTCTCTGCCCAAGCACTATACGTCGGTGTTGATTCAAATACGCTCGATGCGTATAGCTCTAAACCATTTCCTGTTCAAAATCAGCGCTCGTAACTCTGATCAGTGTCACTACGAGGGAGGGTCTTAAACACCGAGACACATCCTTATGCAGTGTCCGTTGTACACTGATTAGCGTCATGAGATGCTGGAAAAGATCTAGGCACAGACAGATCTTAGAGCGACCGCTGATTACGACGCGATCGTCTCTCATCCGCAGGCTACCCGCTACGTGGCCGAATTCATGTTGCAAATAGGTCTTCTGGGCCAGTTCCGACAGACAGAGATCGAACCAGAGCCAGACCCTAACGCTGAGCCAGATGCTGACACTGCGCTAGATCCTGACCCTGACCCGGAACTAGAAGACGACGAAACAACGGCCAGAGACAGCGAATCTGGCAGGGGAGCAGGCGGCGAAGACGATGTGCAATATAACCGCCAAACCCTAGCTCAACCTAAGACGGGCTGGGACGACTACAGCTGAATACGCTACGCCGACCGGCCACATCTTGCCAGGTGAGGCCATCCTACATGGCAGGGAACATCAATCGAAAGAAGCAAGCGGCTATATACACGCTGCCGGAGGTGAAAGATGGCGATACATAGCGACACAGGCGAGAGAGGGCGAAATGAGGGAGGAAAACAGTGGGATTTGATTATTGAGGGCGTACGGGTACTATAATGTTCTGATTTTCAGCTGCATTTGTTTGGCAAAACGCCGTTTTCCTTTGTATCTACTATCTCCTGCGTTTCGGAGGGCGTTCGGTCAGCTCTTGCTTCCGCCGGAGGAAGCGCCTACATAGCCACTGCGCACTAGCTGGGCTGCATTAGGTTAATAGAGTTATCATCATCATCATCATCATCATCATCCCAATCTCCCGAATATTGGAACCGCCAAGGACTCGTGCTCTTGGTGCTAGTGTCTGTCGAATGTGTTTTTGTTGATGTATGTGAAGTAGTCGTAGCTTTGGATTTGGGTTTAGTATCAGTCGCGTCGGCCTTCTTGGTCTCCGTTGCTTTGGTCAACGAGGTTGAGTGGGTACCCTCAGTCGCGATGGGGTTTGCTCCGACCAGTCGGAGCCAGACTGGCCAAAGCAGAATGTAGGCTACCTTCATAGTTGGCCTAGGAAGGGTCTGTGAACGAACTGAAGAAAGGAAACCCGATTTTCAGAGTAGTATCTGTGCTGTGAAATTTGGTAGGCCACGCTGCAAATACAGGCAAATGCGAGATTACTATACAAATGCTTTATAGTTCTAACGAGTAGCAGCCAATCCATCATATCCTGGCCCCCGGAGAAGAGGCATAGCCCCCAAGCTGGGCAGATCCTTCACTTGAATCCTTCGAGACATTGTGTGTGTTGAATAGGTGCGTGTAACAGAAGGTTTTCGTCGTAAGGCTTCCCTGGTATGGTGCTGTATGATGGGAGCCAAGCTCTGATGTGTGACCGACTTATCAATGTATAGATCTACAGCCTTGCGCTAGTGAGGCAACGATCGGCCCACTGTAGCGCCGGGGGTCTGGGGCTAAAACGCCGAAAAATACAACCAGCACTTTAACCGATATATCAACCCGAGGCGATTCCTTACACCAGCTGATCTTGACAGCCTTCGAGAATTGTTTGCAGAGGCGGTTGGTGTCCACCTACTTATCGCAGGCTTCCTGATCATCCTGTTTGAAGAAGAACGACACGTACTTAATGCGTACGATACCGTGTGGCCTCTCGAGCTTGCCGGTCTTCAAGTCTTTTTCCATCTCACCCACTATACCTTCACCACAGCACCTGTCGAGTCCGGAAATATTCTCAAAGAAACTTCCAAAAAAGAAAACAATGCTTTCGCTGGATGTCTCGGACTAAAGCTCAAATTGCAGAATGGTTCTACGGCAGTCACAACTGTGACTCATGGTCTCGTCCGTAACCAGAACTCCCCCTCGAGATTTGACAAAGGACTGCGAGTGTTTGAGATGATAGTCGATCAAATGAAACAGACAATGCGACGGTTTCTACCATTCAAAGCAGGAGAACATGATCGTGGCTTGGTCGTGGCCAAGGAAAACCTGACCAACAATAACCCGGTTGGTAAGCAAGTATCGCTTGCTGTGTCTAACAGAACGGTATGTTCCCCAAGTCAATTTTACTCTTATATCCTAGTTCTAACTCCACTAGATTGGAACTATAACCCATATGTACGATACCCCAAGTAACGACAAACTATACCCTGCCGGTTACAATCACGATCTGTGTTTGATTTTAGATCGTTCGCTTCCTGATGTGGTCAGCCCTCCTGGCTATCCGTCGGTGATATAGTAGGCGAGCTATTCGGATGCCTTAGATAGATAAGACTGTTATATCGTTGCTTAAAATATAAGCACTAGGGGTATCTAGGTAGTTTAAGGTATTATCAACTCGAATTTATTCCGTAGGGTAGCCGTACTTAGGATAGGTTACTCCTAGGATAAGATCCGAAAATAAAGTAATGTATTTCTATTATAGTATATAGATCGTTCGATAGCCCTAGCGGATAGAACTTTAGGGGCCCCTCTCTATTTAGGCCGCCTATCGGATACGACCGCCCTAGTAGTAGTATTTCAGAACTTCTAGTAGTCCTATACCTTTACCTATATAGTTAGGAAAAGGAACAAAAAAACCTACACTCTAGTTAAAGGAGGGTTCATTCTCCTACAGGAAATCAGGGATTCGATAATTCTTAGCAGCGAAACACTAACTAGTACTGCCCTATTTAATACCCTATCGGCGGGGAACCGAGTATTAATAGAATATAAGCATCAACGACGTGTTTTTCGTCGTTTGATTGATTAGTCTTAGCTAGTACCCCTTTCTTTACAACTTTTACCGTTTGCTATCGAGGGATAAGAGAGAGCTTTAAGCGCGTATTTAACTTTAATAAAATCAATATTATTACTATGAGTTTCAAGTTTCTGCTCGATAATACTTTATATATTATCTTATCAGCGCACGCTGATACTGTATAGCCTAGTATGCGAAGACAACGAATGATATCAAGCGGAACTAATATAGATGAATAACATTGATTGATTCAGTAGAAAGATGGGCGGAGAAGCGCTGTTTTAAAAGCACACACTCAGATACACCGCTATTCGATGTGTCTGATGTCTCCGGTACTCAGCTGTGACAATGGCTGCATTACAGCTCGGTTCCCTGATTACATAGGAAATACTAAACGAATGTAGGCCCATCAGCAACCAATCAGTTGCTAGTGGTAAGTTATCCCTTCATCCACTGACATATCTATAGGGTCGTTCGACCTCCGCAATAGGCCGGGTTAGGCCCAAATTTCCAGCCCACGGCCCAACCAGCAGTGGGCTATAGGCCCAAACCCTAGGGCCCAACCAAGCCCATAACCCATCAGTGGGCGCCCATAAAGCACCTAATAAAGCCTATACATATACATAACTACGTTCTTGGCGCTGATTAATGCCTTTTTTTTACAGATGCTCCACTCTGTAAGGCTATACAGTGTATACATCGGCCTATACATCGGCCCGACGTTTTACTAGGCATAATCGGGGGGTTCGACTCCCAATCTGGGGGTTCAACTCACCCAAGAATCAAGATCTTAAGATCTAACCTTTACTCAGTGAGCCTGACTCTGAGCGCCCTCGTAAAAGCGGCGGCAGCTAAGATAGGAAAGCCCCACCCGGCAGAGGAAATATGTTACGTATAGTAACACCTATGACGATACTCCACAGCATGTCCGTAGTACCGTGCCGCACTGCGAACACTACATATTGCTCTTGTTACTCTTGTACATGACAGTCATCTAACGATCGATCTCGTTCGACAAATGTCTTGCTGCATGCAGCGACATGTTCCTTCCACCATTCTACGGCTTCTGGGGTCGGCTCTACATAGGAGTAGTTGTGGTCCTTGCATAATTGAAGACAATCGGAAACAACTTTCACTACGTACTCGATAGCACGTGGTGGGTTACTAAAGGGCTGGTATAATCCTACTGTAGAACCATGAACACGGCATCCCGATTGGTGTAAGTACCCAGAACCACGCATGATCATTGGACAGAGGTTTTACCGTGTTCGACTAGCTCATTTCCCCGGCAATATGATCTATCGCCCTATTCAAACTAAGCTGATAGCGGGGCGCCGTTTCCGGTTGAGTGATCTCACCACCGCCTTCCCACCGATGCATCGACCACATCGACCATTCGGAGTGAAAGCTTCCTCCGCATTCCAAACATGCCGCCCAATCATGCTGCCGCTGAAATAATCAGTCCAGACTTTTGCTCACGGCCAGCCTTTTATAAGAACTGGCTTCACCATTGACAGCTCGGCGTGGCATAAACATGCGTAGACTTGGATCCGCCGCATCTGTCTACTTGAATACTGCGCTTCGGGGCACGATCCGACTAAGAGGTCAAGTGAAATATCTGGCTTGGGCAACTCCGTCCGCTATCTCCAGGGACACTCGACATTTCTCAACCCGATTGAATCTTCAAAGGCACATTCCGACCCGCCATATCCCTTGCCAGTTCCATATCGCACTCCGCAAGGCCACCATGAGCAGCCAGCGCGTTCCAATCGCATCCCAGCGCATCGATGCGCCGCTGACCTCATCCGCAACCTTCCTTGTCGTAACAGCGACCAGCAAACCGGACTCTATCACGACCATCCGATCCGTCCTCGCTGGGCTGGACGGTCTCGCCAAGAATGTCTCCATCCGCGACCTGAACGCTCACTTCACCTGCACTGTGGGCATTGGCAGCGATATCTGGGACCGCCTGACGGGTCTCCCCAGGCCCGCGGAGCTTCATCCTTTCAAAGAGATCAAGGGCGAGAAGCATACGGCGGTCTCGACGCCTGGCGATCTGCTTTTCCACATTCGTTCGGAACGACGGGATATCTGCTTCGAGTTCGAGAGACAATTGATGGATCAACTTGGAGATTCGGTTTCTCTTGTCGACGAGACAGTTGGCTTCCGGTACTTTGACGTCCGCGATCTCCTCGGCTTCGTTGACGGTACGGCGAACCCAGTCGGGCGCGCGGTGCCTTCTTCCGTCCTCGTTGCAGAAGAAGATTCATCTGCCCAGGGAGGCAGTTACATTGTGATCCAGAAGTATACGCACGATCTCGCCTCTTGGAAGTCCCTCCCGATCGAGCAACAGGAGAAAGTCATTGGGCGAACCAAGCTCGATAATGTGGAACTGGACGATGCCGAGTCAGGGCAGCGATCCCACAAGACCCTGAGCACGATCGAGGATGAGAATGGTAATGAGCATGATATCCTGCGGGATAATATGCCATTTGGATCGCCCGGCTCGGGGCAATTTGGCACCTACTTTATTGGATATACACGCCGGCTTTGGGTCATTGAGAAGATGTTGGAGCGCATGTTTGTTGGGTATCCACCTGGATTGCACGATCGAATTCTGGATTTCTCGACCCCATTGACTGGAACGACTTTCTTTGCTCCGTCCGCAAGTCTACTGGCGAGTCTTGATTCAGACTGAAATTCCAATCTGCGGGCAGCAAATTGGGGTTCAGGGTGTATAAGATCCGAAATACAATTCTGCATATCTAACGCATTTACATCCATACTCATCTCAATCCAAAGCCTGTACAACTTGTGCCCAGTCCCCAACCCGTATGCCCGGGGAACTCTCTCCCCATCAAACAAACTCGCCAACACCACCCGATCCGCCTGCTCGCCCTGCCACGGCTCTCTCCCATGTTGCACAATCATATTATCATAGACCAACACATCCCCTCCTGCCACTTATGCAGCACCCGAATCTCATCCGTAATCTTCGCTAGATGCTCCAAATACCTTGTAGTTATCACGCTTGCATCCCCATAATGCTGCTGCGTGACATTCTTCCTCGTGCCCACATTCACCTGCGTATTCTTCCACCAAAGCACCAACATCGGCAATTATAGAGATAGATAAGGAACGACTAGTGACAGAAGCTTGAACATGTCCAAATAGTACTTGTTCTCTCCGTAGAATCTTACTTCGAGAGTTGTGAGTACGGAGAGAACGAAGAAGGTGGTGTTCCAAGCCCAAATGGAAAACTGGTGTAGGAAATCCAGAGACTCGGGATTGAGGGCATGGTTAGTTCTTCCCTCAGTGATGTGTTTATTATAGTCATGGCACTCATAGCCTCGGTCATGATGACCTGCACCTTTCTGCTTTAGTGTTCGGCGACTTGGTCACTGACCAGTCCCTTTAGTCTAGTTATTTGGTAGATTCTAATGGAGCATCTTTCATCGACCTCATCAGTTCTTCGGATGTTACCAGTGTCCTAGCAATCTTGTGGGCACGGCTATCTGACTAGGGTCGGAAATTGCACAACAGTCGAATGGTCCATCATCAAATCACAACTTCGCCTGACCACCACTCCTGTTTCTATCCACCACTCCTATTTCCATCCAACCAGGATCCTAACCTGGATGCTTCGCAATGGCCTCCACCATCCGCCCGGCTGATTTTTCCGAGGTGAATGTCAAAGGCCGCCAGACCGGGACCACCTGCCCGGCAAATAGACAGTTGGCTAGATCGGGTGGACGGCGACTCAAACGCCTACAGTACCTCGCCCAAGAGTATTTTGCCTCTCACCCCGGCGCCGGCAATGGTGCTCCGAACATCAGCTTGCACGGTTGTCTACGCCGGGTTCTCAAGGCAGCCAGCTATCCGGACAAGATATGCAGGAGTTGACGGAGATCACCGCATACAGACTCGGGCCTATGCATGAGGCCGAGTACCTCAGAAAGCAAACTGGGCTCCAGTTTCCATCCATCTTCGATATTGAGCCGAAGCAGTCACTTGTTAACATGTCCGACAAAACGATGATCATGAAAACATGGCACCTGCTTCTAATGCACAAAATCAATACAACTCCTATTGGGATAAAGCGACCTTATGTCAAGCCTCTGCAATATCTCACGCTTGCTTTAGTGGAAAACCATCAATCCTGGGAACTGATCGAGCAGCAGGTGAAGGCCATGGCCGGCAAGAAAATGGCTTGGTACCGGTTCATCTATCACGCATGGCTGGGGAATCGAGCGGCTCATGATGAAGGGGTGAGGAGCAAGAAAGGTGCTTTCGTGGAGGCATGCAAGAAGACCAGGCATAAGGAACTCCTAGGTTACCTTCTATTACTCTTCTTCTTCCTTTTATTCTTATCGAAAATCATGGCTCTGTTGTCAATTATGAGGGCTGCTGCCTGGTAAGTCACAAGTTTCCCTCTGAGATAGCTAGTTGCTTCATATATTTAGAATAATGCACCTTTATCTTACCTAGCAACTCTACCTTATAGCGTACATATTGCCTCTATTTACCCCTAGCTTCTTTTATCTTTTATCTATCATTCATCTATCTTTTATCTACCTTTTATCTACCTTTTATCTACCTTTTATCTACCTTTTATCTACCTTTCATTACGTTTCTTATAAGTTATTGACTAGACTTGAAGGCAGAGATAAAGCTGCAATATTGAAAGCACCCCTCATGGTGTCATAGTTAGGCGTTCTACATATCTACATAAAAAAGGCACCAAGCGAGCGAATACATATCTTTCAACCTACAAGCAGTTTACCCATACCACATAGGGTTGATAACTTTATTCCTACACAAGTACCTTGGTTGTAATAATTGGCCCCTCGTAAGAGCTCTATCATCCTCGATGGTGAAAGGAGACACATAATAGCGCACGTAGAACAGATACTACATTCAGGGAAGGACTACCCTGTTTCTCAGTCCTATATGTCGCTATCGCCTTTTCAAATATGTGGGGTTTCCTTGGTCTGGTGTCATTCCAAACAGCCGCTAGGTAGGAGCCTCTTCTCCTACTTCACCTCCTTTGGGGGTACAGTGGCTTACATTTTCTGGGCTATGATATAATTACCTTCGTACAGCTCAGAGTCCACGCGGCCGCCAGGAAGGAGGACATCAATATCAGAACCTTTTCGGTTGCCGCGCCTGGCCACGTCTTCATTTACTAGGGCAAATTATTCATTATCTTCCTGCTGCGGATTTGGGGATTTATGGTCTTTAGGACTCCATTCAACCACCAGTCGTCCATGGCATCCTTTATTAGCATTCCAGTATTCTTTTGATGTTCATTGGATACATAATGTGGTCGAAGGCCATGGAAATGGTAAGCTGTCGTCTGCATTCTCCTTGGCTTGATAGTGTGGTCGAGATTCAATGTATGCGAGAACTGACCCTCTCTCAATTCTTGTTTGGAGGATGCCCCTTGATACAACTGAATTCCCCGGGAGACCACATCGGGTTAGTGAAAAGCAGGATAGAACGCAAAAAACATCGTGCCGTCGCAGAATCGTGGTTGTGGTGAAGGAATACCTAGTTGGAATGACAAGAGGGAAAAGCCTTTCAATCTTCCATTTGGATCGCTGTACTATCAATTACGCCCTAGCGAGCCCAAACAAGATCAGACTGGTTACCTTCGTTCCTTGTTAGCAGATTACAATCCACATTTTCTGGGAGTTGGACTCTGGCTCAGCCACCACATTCCTTGCGGCGATCTCATTCTGCACATCACCAGGGCATCAGCGTTTTGTTTATCATAATATCCACAGAAATGTTCATTCAAGGAGAGTATTTATCCATGCAAAATTCCCCTCTTGAGTTCCTGGACTTACTCCACTCCCCCTCTCTATTCTCCACGCCTCAAATCCTCTACCATCAAAATCCCCCCCCCCCCCACCCATACATACGTCAAAATGAAGTTGTCTATCTTCCTCCCCCTGGCAGCCTTCCTGACCATGAGCGCCGCTGAAATCGGTATCACAAATGAGTGTATCAGTCCATGCTTGGTACATATTCTCGAGTCGATCCACCATCCAGCCTGTATACTAACCATATCATCGGCGCTAGAACCATTGTCTCAATGAGAGTGCTATGGTCGCTGGTTGCATCTCCCAGTACGACACGGACTGCACTTGCCCCAGTGTAGCATTTAAGGATAACATGCAGATGTGTCTGAAGATTGATTGTACACCAGAGGATGCAGAAAGTATGATCAGCCTTGTCCCGCAGATATGTGTTTTGACCCCCCACTAACGGTTTGAACGTGAGCAGAGGCACTGGACCTACATAAAGAGCGATGTGGAACGCCGGCGGAAGAATAATTGCGTGCTGGGTTTACTGGTGTGGTACAGTGTTTTCGCAAGATATTGGATATAATGTTTATTGAGGAATATTTTATTTCTGGAGACTCAACTTCCCTGTGGAGCCCGCCCCATTTGGGCAAATAATGAGATCACCAGATGGTCAAATGATGTCCGGACATCTGAAATCGAAAAATTAAAATTAAAACAGAAATTCCAAGTTTCCTATCTGCTTGCTTTCACTGTGCAATGGAGAGACGTGCTCTTAGATAAGAGGGTCTTCAAGGCGGGCTCGACAGGTTCCATTCGACAGATGGTGCATGCATGGCTAGCGCGAACCTCACGATTCTAGACCAGGACAGGCTCTGATCATCCGATTTAAATATTCAATAGGAGCTTAGGTAGAGGCAGAGCGGAGGTGCCAGCTCCTAGGATAGAGCTACCAGCTGGTTACTTTAAAGGGATATACGCTCTTCTCACTATACGCTTTTCTCACTACAGGCACGACAGTCACGGAAAGCTTATTTTGAACCCATGGAACAAACTCCATTTGCACGAGACTGAGAGATATCAAGCTAGGTAGGTCGGGAAAAAGAAAATGTAACAGGGAAAGAGGACTAAGGTTTTAAGAGTAACATCCGAACTTAATATTTTTTCGTTCTTGAGTTCATATTCTGGATCAAACCCAAACAACCTTCATCTAAGCCTCCTGAGACACGTTCTCGTAAGCGTCGGGGAAGCGGCGCATGTTCTCCGAGATCAGGCCGTGGCCACGCAGGAACTGGACGTAGGCACCATCCTGCTTGAGCTTGCCCTCCTGGCGGAGCTGGACGTACTCCTCGCGGCGGACGGGGGTGAAACCCCAGTTCTTGGAGACAATGATCTTTTGGCGGCCGGGGAACTTGTACATGGAGCGGCGCAGAGCCTCGATGGCGGTGGCGCGGTGGGCGTCACGGGTGCGGACGGACATGATGATCTGGCCGATGTTCACACGGGCGACGGTACCCTGGGGCTTACCGAAAGCGCCACGCATACCGGTCTGCAGACGATCGGCACCAGCACACGACAGCATCTTGTTGATACGGATGACGTGGAAGGGGTGCACGCGAATACGCATGTGGAAACCTTCCTTACCGGCGATCTTCACAAGGTACCTAAGCAAGAGAGGGTTAGATTGGGAGGCTCCAGTTGAGTGATATCGATCGGCTCGGCAAGTCGGCGAGCGAAGGGAGGATGAACAACGTACTTGTTGGCGGAAATACGAGCGGCCTCGAGGGCCTCGGAGGACAGCTGCTCATACTCGTTGGAGACCATGTGCACGCAGGTGGGGAAGTCATCAACGTTGGCCTTCTTACGGCCCAGATCGAAGATGCGGATCTTAGGGTCGGGAACACCACGGTTGAAGCGCGACTTGGGGTACGGCTGTGGAGAGAAGAGGATGTCAGTGAACCGATCTTTGCCAAGCCATGCATGATTTCATGTCCCCCCATTTCGACTGCAGCAAAAGAGCTCGAAGAATGCTCCCAAAAATCCCAGCACTTGTTCCACAGCAGGTATTTCCCAGCATTCAGCACCCCGACGGCGCTCTCATGGATGATCGCGAGCGTGGTGCCTCATGCGGCCTGCCTCTCCGCACAACCAGTTTCCCGCACACAAAAAAAAATCACCAGGCAGATCGAGATCGGCGACGCACCTTGTTCTTGCAGTAGCGGTAGCAACGAGCGGGACGGCGAGCCATGGTGAGTGCTGGAAATTGGCGAAATGCACTTCCTGCGAACTAGGTGTGGTTGTCGGTCGGTGGGTGTCGAGGGATCGAAGGGGAAAAAGAAGGTAAACGGGCGGGTCACGGGATTGTTTGATTTCCAAGCAGCGGTAGAGTGGCGAAGCCCTAAGCCCTAATCAGTGGGCCAACCAGCGTATTCTGCGAGGCTCCACTCTGATCTCTCACAGCCGGTTATGGCTACTTTGGGCGAGCTGGGCGACTTTCGGTCGTTCAGTGGAGTCATAATGACTAGCAAACGTGTCGATGGAGAGGGTTGATAGGTTGCTCATCCCTCGTCCATTCTTAGCGCTTACGGTACGCCTCTACAGCAGGCTGAAGAAACCCTTACAGGAGGCTGCTACTTATAAATCACATCGACAAAAGTTCTCGTCCGCTGGATTGGTAGATGCCCGGTTTCCGGCTTTTCTTTTTTGGAGCTCGTAGTTCATAACTATTCGTAGGTTGGCCGTGATTCCTCCGCGAGGCGATCAGGCGGTTACACCACACCACTCCAACAACAGATACAGACATCTGACTCCCCAATCTCCGTCTCCATGACCACCCATTTACTGGGTGCCAGTGAGGATGTCGGAGTCACCGGCGTCGAGGACGGCCATGGTGGCGCAACGGAAGAGCTTACCGCAGGCGGTACCGAGCTCGATCTGTTACGGGAGTTAGCGTATTGTCCTGGTCTGGCAATTTGTTGCCTTATCTTGGCGCAGGGTGTAGTGTCACTCACGTTGTTGCCAGAGAAGTGGTGGACGGGAGTCTTGGCCAGCATGGCGTAGTACTCGAGCTCAGACTTGCGGAGAGGGGGGGGTGTTGGCAGCGATGATGACCAGCTTGGCCTTGCCGGAGCGCAGAGTCTTCATGGTAGACTTAGCACCCAGGGTGACCTTACCGGACTTCATCACCAGGGCGAGCCTGGAGTTGAGCTGGAATTGGGCGTTAGCGACTGCTTACTAGGCGGCACGAGCGATCGGTGGTTAGAGTTCACTCACGTTGTCGGAACCCTTCTTGGACTTCTTGGTGGGGGCCATCGTTGCGCTGTGAAGTTCTAAATGGACTTCGAGGAGATGTGGAGGAGTAGATGGAAAGATGCGCTCCGGCCGGTGTGGATAGTAGAGGATACGAGACTTCCGCTCTGAAGCAAAACCCAAGAATTGTGCGGGCGGCCGCGGAGTATCAGGTTGTTCCGCTCCGGAAGTGAGGCCCTTGCTTATGTCATTGATCTATCGATCACATGATCTTCTGTACGAGTGTTTCACTTCAGAAGGCCTAAGACCAAAACGGAAATATCCTGCCTCAGGCCGCAGTGGTCCTGCGTGTAATTTCACGTGCGTTACTCCATACAGTAGTCACAGTTACGCGATGGCCTGCAGCATCAGGCCTGCACCAGGCTGTTCGCGGGTTGTCCTCGACGCATATCAACATTCACCTCGGTCACCTCACGCTTCTCTTTGTTCTCGTATGAAATCCGTTTTTCTACTTCGTTCTATCGCGTCTTTCCCTTGCTTCTGTTTCGTCTATTCCATCCAGCCTCGTATCCAGCCCCCAACGCCCCCAAAATGGCTGCTCTGGTATTTTTAGATACAGAGTAAGGAGATCCCGCCCGCATTTCGCAGCAAAATAAAGAGGTCGTCTCCGGACTCTGCAAGCATCCCATCTCCCCATTCCTCTTCCCTTTCTCCCTCCATTGCAGATTGCACACGGCGAATGACGCACTGGCTTGGAATGATTCTTAGGCTTCCACCCGCCATGTGGCACACAATCAATCTCTGACAGCGCTCAGCAACAATTCCCGTGGCCAATCTCCCATCTCCCCCGAGACGACCTAAACCCAAGACGGCCCACTCGCCTTGGTTGACCGCTTCCCCCAATTGACCACGACCACCACTCTTTCACCCTTTTCATCCACCCCGGACGATAGTCTAGTTTCGAACCCAAAGCTCAGTCACAGAGTGTTGAATTCCCTGCTTTTTATATACAGTCCTCGGCCCCCACTGGCCCCGGGACTCTGCACCATGTCAGCAACGCCTCGCAAGCCTGGAACCCCCGTCAGTCCCAGCAAATCAGTGGCCGCAGATCCGCCCTCGACCAACGGGTCCACCACACGAGGACATGCACGCTCACCCAGCGCTGCGACCAACGGCCTCAACCGCTCCCCCTCCTTAAGAGGTTCCACTCCCGTCTCTGCGCGCGCCGCTGCACGAAAACCTGGCCGGTCCAATCTGAGTATGTCCAACGTCCCGCGGATCAATAACGACCCCTCCGAGGAGGAGGCGCGGGCCCAGAATGCCGCCCTGATCGAGGAGCTCCGAGAGCAGCTGCAGAAGGCCGAGACGGCCTCCGAACAATATCAGAAACAACTCGGTGTCTTGCAAATGCGCCTAGATGAAGCGGTTAGCGAGCAAGGAAAGTTGGAGGACCAAGCCCACGAGAAAGATACTCGGCTGGAGAGGCTGGATGGCGAAATTCGGGATCAGGCTCGTCAGATCCGGGATCTCGAGCAGAACCATGAGCTAGAGCGGAATGCGATGCTGCAGGAGAAGGAGCAGCAGACCAGCCGTGAGGAAGAGTTGCAGGCAACCATCCAGCGGTTGAAGGACTCAGTGGCGCAGAAGAGCATACCCATGAACGCAGAGAGCGAACGCCAGATTTCTAGATCTTGTACGAATTCTTACTTGCGACGTCGCTAAAGTGCTTTATGCTAACTTTCCTTAACAGCCAGCTTCCGCAACAGAGCCTCTCCCGATGTCGATGGCCAGTTCGCTCCATCGTCGCAACTCGAGCGAAGCCCCTCCCGGAATAACTCAAATCTTCTCCTCCAGAAAGACAAGCTCATTGAGTCCTTGCGGCTCGAGTTGGCTGAGTCCCAGATCAAGTTGGTGGAGATGGAGAACAAAGGTGGAGGCCGGCAGCGCGAGTTGGAGAAGGAGCTTTTGGAGGCTCGGATGGCGAATGCCCGTCTCATGGAAGACAACGAAAGCTACCAACTCTTACTCAGCGAGAAGACTCTCACCGGTGACTTCACCAAGGGTGACTTCATGCAGCATGCTCATCCCGATAAGCAGTCTAGCGGTGGTCTAGGTTCTCTCGCGGATGAGCTTGAGTCTGTTGATGAAGCGCCAGAAACTGATCCCGGCCGCAAGGTGGACTCCGAGGCCAAGACTCTGAGAGACCAGAACAAGGCGTTGACGCTATATATTGAGCGCATCATCAGCCGTGTCCTTCAGCATGATGGCTTCGAGCACGTTCTTGACCGGAATGACGATGAAGCCGGGTCCAAGCCTGGCACTGCGGCAGGGGACAAAGAGCTGCCTCCTACGCCGCCCGAGAAGGATGACGCACCAGCCCAATCCCTCCTGCAGCGGGCGAAGTCAGTGGTCTCGGGTCCTCCTCGCTCCCAGCCCCGATCTCGCCCAACCAGCATGATGCCCCCTCCCACAATCCCCCACACTACTGCGAACGAGAATCCGGATACGGCGCCAAGTATCCCGCTCAGAGCCCAGTCCGTGCGTGCTAATCATCGCCGCACCCGCTCGGAGCAGGTGGATCCGAATGCCGCCTCGGTCGTCGGCCAGATGTATCGTGGCCGCAACTCGGGCGGGCCGATGAGCCCAACTGCAATGGGCCCCGGCTCGCGCCAGAGCATGTTCTCTGGCGCCGCCAGCTACATCTCCAGCCGTGCACCCTCAATGTCTAGTCAACCTGATCGGGCTGGGCGCAGCAGCTCTCCCAGCGTGACCAGCGATATCCATGGCGATACCAGCTCCATGGGTGCAACATCCAGCCCGCCTCGCTCCAGCAGCGGCATGAACAACTACACCGGCGCAGTGATGACACAGAATAAGCTGCGTCCTCTGCGTCTGGTGAGCGATGCTGCCAAGCTAGAGGAAGAGGAGGCCGCGCGCAAGAAAGCCAACCGTGCGAGCTGGATCCCAGGCTGGTTCAACCGTCCTACCAACCCGGATGAACAGCAACAGCAGCCGCAGCCGCAGCCGCAGCCGCAGTCCTAGACTTTGTATCAGAAAGACCCATTGGTTCAAAGCTGCAAACCGCGTGGCCCTAGCCCGGACTGGATGACTTGATGTGATATCGAACCTGTCTTTACCATTTATCATACCCCGTTGCTTTGTGATGCACATAACGCCTCATGTCTTGGAATGCATGGCTCGAACTCGAGTGAGGGTACTGAGTGATCTACACACTATGAATTCGAAATATCCCTTCTCTATCTTATTCACCCCTTGGTCATGTAAAGGCTTTCTGTTCCCGGTTGTTTCTGTCATTTCTTCCCTGGAGGATTGTGATGGACTTTCAATTCCTGTCTTATTTTTGAAATGGTTTGAGATCCGCACGTTGTATTTCGCCCCTTTTTATGATTTCCGTTCAAATGTAGATAGTATACCCCGTCACTTTATCTGTGCTGAATAAATTAATCACATATCTTTACATGAAATGCCGGTTCATAATTTTATCCTATTACCACCTACCATAATTCAAATCTGCGGTGGTCCATTGAACGGTGTATTGTTGCTGAAGGACTTCCCGCGGAACAACATTAGTGCGTTGTCCGCCAGCGGCCAGACTGGCACCAGCTCGCATCAACAACCAAGAACCCCCTCCAATTGCACAACCACCACACCTAAACCCACCATGCCTGGCCCTCTATCTCTCTTCTCCGTGAATGCGGTCCTCGTCATGTCGGCTGACGATGGATCCCGCATCTTCACCAAGTACTACTCCGCACCGCATCCCCCCACCGGCACTGCACCCAACTCGACAGACTTCCCCGGTGCCAACCCATACCCGACAGTCAAGGAGCAACGGAGCTTTGAGAAGGGCCTGCTCGAGAAGACAAATAAGTCAACCAGTGATGTGATCCTGTACGACAACCGTATTGTTGTGTTCAAAATGGAGAGCGACGTGATGCTCTACGTTGTTGGGAGCGCAGACGAAAACGAGGTGCTGCTGTACAATGTTGTGCTGTCTTTGCGGGATGCGCTAGGCATTCTATTCAAGTATGTCTTCTTTTTGGGCCTGATTTGAAATATGGGGGAGATGTTTGTTCCAAATTCAAATCTAACGGGGGTGTCTTCTAGGGGCGCTACCGACAAGCGCACTATCGTCGAGAACTATGACCTTGTCTCCCTCACCATCGACGAGATCATTGATGACGGCATTATCCTCGAGACCGACCCCGTCATGATCGCCTCTCGGGTCAGCCGCGCACCCGCTGCCGATGCGCCGAACATGAAGAACATCGACTTGACCGAGCAGGGCCTGATGAACGCCTGGGAGTTCGGCAAGCGGCGCCTAGCAGAGGGTCTGCGGCACATGTAAATGCATACCGCCGGCCTCATTTGATCTCATATTCCCATTATTGGGGCAGTAGCCTGCTAGTTGTGTGTGACATGTCTTTTTCGCCTGCCTTGGAGCATTGCCTCTGTTTTTCTTCTTTTTTTTCCGAGTTCTTCCTGGCTGGTCCTGGCGTGATATGGTTTTTCATTTATTGGCCCTAGTTGGCTATTCCTGGGGCTGCTGGTTTCTCATAGATCTTTCGCATGCTTTTCTCTGTGCATTTTGTTCCATCAAAAACCTTGCCCGTTGAGGTAGGGGGGCTGCGGCCACATAGTTGGGGCTGCGTGGTAATACTGGCGCAAACGCCGATGACTGCAATGAAAAAAGACGATCCCATAATACTATACCAGTGTAGATAGTCATCCAAATTTGTGTATATTGTCTCTGGATGGTCTTCTGAAGTCCGAATCACTGGGCGGATGCTCTCCTTACTCACTAGGTGGGTAATCGCATGTCCGAGAAAGGAGCCCGACTCCGACTCGGTTCCTGCCCCGCATACGTCACACTCGAAAATTCCTTTCTTTCTCCAACTCCTGCGCCCACGATGAAGCAGAGATTCTCGTCGCTAGACGTCAAGGTAACACCTCCAAATCAGTGCCCGCATGCTCACAGAGAGAAAGCTCACCAGCGTTCCAGGTCATCACACAGGAGCTGGCCGCGGAGTTGGTCAACCTCCGCGTGTCCAACATCTACGACCTCTCCTCCGTAAGACCCAATCACTCCGCGAAACACCGCTTTGAGGTAAATCACTTACTAACAGCGTCCACAGCGCATCTTTCTCTTCAAGCTCGCTAAGCCAGACCACCGGCGCCAACTCATCGTCGACTCCGGCTTCCGCACGCATGTCACACAATACTCTCGCACCGCGGCGTCCGCCCCCTCACCCTTCGTAACCCGCATGCGCAAGTACCTCAAGTCACGGCGCATCACTGGGATTACGCAAATTGGCACCGACCGGATCATCGATATCTGTTTCAGTGATGGCACACACCACATGTTCCTCGAGTTCTTCGCGGGAGGCAACATCATCGTCACTGACCGCGAGTATACCATCATCGCGCTGTTCCGACAGGTCGCTGCTGGTGAGGGGGAAGAAACGAAGGTGGGATTGAAGTATACAGTAACCAACAAGCAGAATTATGAGGGTGTTCCGGATATCACGGACGAACGCGTGAAGGAAACGCTAGAGAAGGCAAAGGCGCTTTTCGCGAAGGGGGATAGCGCGCCGAAGAAGTCGAAGAAGAAAAACACGGATGTGCTTCGAAAAGCTCTTTCTCAGGGCTTCCCAGAGTATCCACCGCTTCTACTGGATCATGCTTTTGCCGTAAAGGAGTTTGATTCAGCGACGCCGCTTGATCAGGTTTTAAGCGATGAACGCGCTTTACAGACGGTCAGGAGCGTGCTCGAGGAGGCCCAGCTGGTCTCGAACAGCTTCAGCGTTGGCGATATCCATCCAGGCTATATTATCGCAAAGGAAGACAAGCGATCATCCGCTGATGGTGAGAGTTCCTCGAAGACACCAGGCCTTCTGTACGAGGACTTCCACCCCTTCAAGCCGCGGCAGTTTGAAGGCAAGCCGGGGATCTCGATCTTGGAGTTCGAGCGTTTTAATGCCACGGTCGACGAGTACTTCTCATCTCTGGAGTCGCAGCGACTGGAGTCCCGACTAACGGAGAGAGAAGAGGCAGCCAAGCGCAAGCTGGACTCCGTTCGAGAGGAGCATAAGAAGCGCATTGATGCTCTGAAGGATGTACAGGAGCTTCATATCCGCAAGGCTGCTGCCATTCAAGACAACATGTACCGGGTCCAGGAGGCAATGGATGCTGTGAACGGCCTGGTAGCGCAAGGAATGGACTGGGGCGAAATCGCGCGTCTGATCGAGATGGAACAGGGCCGAGGGAACCCGGTAGCTCAGATCATCAAACTCCCTCTGAAACTCTACGAGAACACAGTCACTCTTTTGCTCGGAGAGGCTGGTGACGAGGACGAGGACGAGGAAGAGCTTGCCTCCGGCGATGAATCGGATTCTGACTCAGAAAGCGAAGAATGGGAGTTGCAGCAGCGTGCAGCCGCGACGTCGAGATTGTTATCTATCGACATTGATCTTGGCCAGACGCCTTGGGCGAACGCTTCGCAGTACTACGACCAGAAGAAGCAGGCGTCTGAGAAGCAGCAGCGGACCGCCCAGTCTTCCACCAAAGCTCTCAAGAGCCACGAGAAGAAGGTAACAGCCGATCTCAAGAAAAGCCTGAAGCAGGAGAAGCAAGTTTTGCGCCAGGCCCGCGTGCCCTTCTGGTTCGAGAAGTTCATCTTCTTCATCTCCTCCGAAGGCTACTTAGTGCTTGGGTATGCATTCCACTCAGCCCTCATGGATTTGAGATGATTCTAACATATTTCCAGAGCCCGCGACGCCCTGCAAAGCGAAATCCTCTACCGCCGCTATCTTAACAAAGGCGACATCTTTATTCACGCTGACCTCGAAGGCGCCCTTCCCATTGTAGTGAAGAACCGCTCCGGGAGTGCAGACGCACCGATTTCTCCCAGTACCCTCTCGCAGGCAGGTAATCTGTGCGTGTCGACATCAACTGCTTGGGACTCCAAGGCCGTCATGTCCGCGTGGTGGGTGCACGCAAACCAGGTCTCGAAGACTGCGCAGGTGGGCGGTGGCATCTTGCCTGCAGGCCGCTTTGAGGTGAAGGGCGAGAAAAATTTCCTTGCACCCTCACAGCTGGTTCTAGGTTTCGCTGTTTTATGGCAGGTTAGTCAGGAGAGTGTGAAGAATCATAAGCAACGATTCGAGGCGGAAGATGCACCTGTGGAGAGTGTGGCTGCAGAGGTTAAGGAGGCGCCTCATGCTGAGCATGAGCCTGCTACGGAAGAAACCGCGCTCGCGGAAGTGGGTTCGGATGACATGAAGCAGGAGGCTCCTCAAGCCGAGCTACAAGAAGACAAGAGCTCCGGGGATGAGGAAGAAGATGATGAGGATAAGACGGCTGCCAGAAACCCACTCCAACGCGGCGATGCGCAACTTCCTGTCAGTCCAGATCAGCAGGTAATTGAGTCTGAGCCCGAGTCTGAGGCAGACGGTGAGGGTGATGCCAAGGAGGAAGTAGAGCTGGAGTCCGTGCCAGAAGACCAGGCCGCTGAGGGTGACGAGGGCGAACGGGGAAACGAAGAGGCCTCATCGACAGCCAACCAAGAATCAGTTTCTCCCCAGGATGAAAGAGAACAGCTCACAGCCCGCGAACGACGCGCCTTGCGGCAAGGCAAGTCCATCGACCGGCCCGGCGAGCAAGAGCCCGCTGCAGCCCGTATCCCCCCAACCCGTGGCAAGAAAGCCAAAGACAAGCGCGCCGCCACCAAATACGCCCACCAAGATGATGAGGAACGTGAATTGGCCCTCCGACTCCTAGGCTCCAGCAAAGGCAAAGCCGCAAAAGCCGCCCAGGCCGCTGAAGCCAAAGCCCAGCGCGAACGCGAAGCTGAGGCCCAAAAGGCACGCCGCCGCGCCCAGCATGAGCGCGCTGCGGAAGCAGAGCGCAAGCGCCAGGCCCAATTCGCCGACGACGGCGCCGACGACTACAACGAGGAAATGGCCGCCGCCGAAGCCGCGGATCTCAGCTGGCTGCCCGCGCTGGTCGGCACCCCGACGCCGGATGACGAGATCCTTGCTGCGATCGCAGTGTGCGCGCCATGGGCGGCGCTGGGCCGGTACAAGTACAAGGTGAAGCTGCAGCCGGGTGCGGTGAAGAAGGGCAAGGCTGTCAAGGAGATAGTTGGGCGGTGGGTATCGGAGACTACGACGGGCAAGGTGAAGAAGGATCATGCGGAAGATGCGGGCATTCCACGGGCTGATGCGGAGAAGCTGCGGGCTAGAGAGGGCGAGTTGATTAAGGGGTGGAAGGAGACGGAGATCATTAATACCATGCCTGTGGGGAAGGTGCGCATTATGACACCTGGTAGCAGTGGCGGAGGAGGTGGTGGTGCGGATAAAGGGAAGAAGAGTAGCGGCGGGGGGAGAGGAGGAAAGGGTGGGAAGAAGAGATAAGATGGATTTTACTGGGGTTGTTTATAGAGATGACGCCATATATCGGCCTCGATGTTATAGAGACAATCAGATATTTTTTCTCTGAGTGGTTGAAGCTGAAAATACATTTAACTTGTGGACTATATATCGAGACACAACATCCACCTCATGCTCGGGCAGTCTCAGTATGGAAGAGACAACCTCAACACAGCGTTTGTGTTTATATGACTCCACATCGTGGAAAAAATAGTGTATGACTTGAAAATCAACCTAGAGCATCAGTGATCATCCTGCCAGCATCCCCACCGCAATCTACAGTCTACAGTACCTGGAGACATGGGATGACGTTTCGCTCAAAGTGGAAGGTGCCAGGGCTTAGTATCCCAGCAGCAACGTAATACGAGGAACAACCCACTGACACCGCATCTCGTGTCCATTCTACTTCTCCATGACCGCATCAGCCGAGTTTCACTCAGTCCAATCAGCCACATGCAACTCGACCTCATGCCGCAGGATGTTGGTGCCTGAGCGGCTGACTCATCCGACGTCATTATCAGCGTTTTTCTTTTTTCCGTCGGACTGCACGTACGATAAGAAGACCATGTTGCGCTAGATGGCCCTGCACGGGATGATCGTCGACCGCAGACTTTATAGCTGATCGCGACAGGCGCTCCATTGCCAGCAACAAGCTGAAACTCCCCAACTCAAGCCATTGCGCTGTGACTCAGGCCCTCCTGCGAGTGCTTTTTCCGCCCCCTCCTCGGCGGGTCTGATTTCGTGTGTGCGAGCGGCCCTACATTATCGTTCACAGTGTGCGCTTGTTCATCAAGCTGCTGTTCCCCCGAGTCCTTGCTGGCAACGGTGGGCGCAGTCTTGCCCGCTTCTTTACCACTACCATGGGGGCCTCTGAGACACGGGTTGTGTCTGTCCAGCGCCTCAACGAGGGACCGGGAACCCGGTCCCTGGCTGAATGGTGGGCTGATGAGAAGAAGAGTCAGACCCCCGAGTCCAAAGCTATTGAGGAGGCTGCCCAGTTCCTTCGCACCAGTGATCTGCCCGTCGCATTCCCCACAGAGACGGTATACGGCCTTGGCGCAGATGCCACACGCAGCGCCTCTGTCCGGGGTATCTACCGCGCGAAGCAGCGACCCTCAGACAACCCGTTGATCGTCCATATCGACTCCCTTGAGATGCTGGGTCGCCTGCTGAACCCCAGTCCGCGCCCCGGAAGCCCTAACTCAGCCAAAACACGGCACATGTCCATTCCCCCGATCTACAACCCGCTTCTCGAACGCTTCTGGCCAGGCCCGTTGACTATCATCCTCCCGAACCCGTCTGGATCTGCGCTGGCCCCGGAAGTGACCTCCAACTTGATGACCTTTGGCGTGCGCATGCCATCCTCAGTCCTGGCCCGTCTGCTCATCCATGTCACCGACCGACCGCTTGCCGCGCCCTCAGCCAACGCGTCGACGAAGCCCTCTCCGACTACCGCACAGCATGTCTACCACGACCTGCACGGCCGGATTGACCTGATTCTTGATGGTGGCGCATCCGGCGTTGGTGTCGAGAGCACCGTTGTCGACGGGCTCTGCGATCCTCCCGCCATCCTGCGACCCGGCGGGATCGGCATCGAAGAGCTACGCAAGTGCGCCGGCTGGGAGAATGTGACTGTCGCGTACAATGACGGCACCCTCGACGTCAAAGAGGTCCCGCGCGCACCGGGCATGAAGTACCGGCACTACTCGCCGAAAGCCCGGGTCGTGCTTTTCGAAGCCAGCTCGAACCTGGCCGGCGTGAAACGCCACGTGCAGAAGGACCTGCAGGACAGCGCGATCGGCGCTCACAATATCGGCATCGTGCGCACGCGCAACTGGCCGCAGGGCCTAGGTCTTGCGTCGGACGAGGTCCTGGCCAGCACGCTCCAGCCCGTGTCCTCGGCCATCGAGAACCTGCTCAGCTTCCCGGTTCCTGTGCAGGAGACGGGCAGTCCGAGCAGTCGCACCAAGCTCGCGTACGACTACCACCTCGGCTCGGATACTAGTGCCAATGCCCACGGGCTCTTTGCGGCTCTGCGGGCGCTGGATGAGCTCGATGTCGATGTGATCTACGTGGAAGGTATCTCTGATCGGGACGGCGACTTGGCGGCCGCCGTGATGAACCGGCTGCGGAAGGCTGCCGGCACGGAGATGAAGGTGTAGCCTCTTTTCTTTACAATCGCCCATCGCGTCCCTTTCCAAACCTATCCTCCCTTAGACGAATGTTGGATGCTAGACGGTCGTAAATGGGCCTGAATGTGAATTGAATGACGATTACGTATTTCCTTGCTGCTGGACTGCGGGGTATCTGAGATAGAGTTTGCGTTTGAGGAGGGGAAGTCTTGAGGGGACAGGTTTCTGCATGTTTTTTGTATGAGCGCGCAGGTTTATTTTATTTTTAAGAATCTGACATGCATGCATCTGTTGGACTTGCTTTCTCCAGTAGTCCAGTCAGAGTACTGTACTCCGTATTGCAGTCGTCCCCATCGGAGACCGCCGATCTACGGACACGCAAAGCTTATCGCGCGTGCCTGAGTTGTCTCATTTCACCCGCCGATAAGCCCACCAGTGGGCCTGCGTTTTCGGGTTTGTACTTGTGTGGATTTAAGCCTGCCGGAATATCACTAGCGGCCCTTAAATTTTTAAGGAAACAGAGCCACTGCCCCGCTCGATTGGGTAACCCGGAGTGGCGCTATACATCTAGCCATCGGTGAAACGCATCCATATATAGCTGCGTCGCCCGCGTATACCCCATTTTCAGGAAATTTTGGACGCAAAGAATCCTCCTTTCTTCTCACGCACCCTAACACCGCCCTCCCATAATTCTTCCTCCTTCTACTCCGCCCACCATGTGCCAATCACCGCTCCACGACTTCCTCCACGGCCTCCCCAAGTGCGAGCACCACGTCCACCTGGAGGGCTGTCTCACGCCAGAACTTATTTTCCACCTGGCCTCGCGCAATGACATCGCCCTCCCCAACCCAGCCGACAACCCTGCCTACGCTTCCATTGCGGCTTTAACAGCTCGTTACGAACATTTCACCTCGCTAGACGACTTCCTCGCCTTCTACTTCGAAGGCATGGCCGTGCTACGCACCGAGCAAGACTTCACCGACCTCGCCTGGTCGTACTTCCAAAAGGCGCATGCCGACGGTGTGCACCATGCAGAAGTCTTCTTCGACCCGCAGGTGCACCAGAGCCGCGGCGTGGCCTACGCGACCATCGTGGACGGCTTCTCAGCGGGTTGCAAGCGCGCCGAGACCGAGCTGGGCCTGTCCACACGGCTGATTCTGTGCTTCGTGCGGCATCTGCCCGTGTCCTCGGCGAAGGAGGTGTACGAGGAGTTCCTGGCGCACAAGCACTTCGAGTCCGGCGTCGTGCACGGGCTTGGCTGGTCGTCGACTGAGGTTGGCCCGCCCAAGGACATGTTCCGTGAGCTGTATGCGTCCGCGGCGCAGAAAGGCGTCCCGCTGACGGCGCACGCTGGCGAGGAGGGCGATCCGACGTATATCAGCACGGCGCTGGAGCTAGGCGCGACGCGCATTGACCACGGCATTCGCCTGGTCGAGGACCCGGAGCTGATGCAGCGGGTGGCGCGCGAGGGCATTCTGCTCACGGTTTGTCCGCTGTCGAATGTGCGGCTGCGCTGCGTGAAGAGCGTGGAGGAGGTGCCTATACGCAAGTTCCTGGAGGCGGGCGTGAAGTTTTCCATTAACAGCGATGACCCGGCGTACTTTGGTGGGTATATCTTGGATAATTATTGCGCCGTGCAGGAGGCGCATCAGTTGTCTATATTAGAGTGGAGGATTATTGCGGAGAATAGTGTGCAGCAGAGCTGGATTCCGGATGAGAGGAAGGCCGAGCTACTGGAGCGCATTGAGAGCCATGTGAAGCAGCATATGGTCGCGGCTGAGGCCTAGCTGGGTGGCGATTCAGAGGGGAGATGGGGGGTGTACACTATTGGGGGGGGAAATGCATGATGATACCCTGTGATTGACGATTCAACATTTTCGTGTATATGGTTTATTTCAACGTTTAGCATACACCTTGTATAGAGGATGAGCATGGACGGTTTTTCTCTTGTGAGATCCTTCAAGTCTAAGGAGCCCTTTAATCGCAATAATCTGACGGATGCTTCAAGTACATCAGTTTCTGCCTGATGAATCTGGCACTCAATACAGCCACCACTCGGGAGGCCATCGCAAACCCCTGCAGCTTGACAACGCAGCCTGACTGCAGTCTAAATGTCCCGCCTCCTCTGCTCCATCTGGACTCTCACCAGGCCTACGCTCCATCAGCAGACTCAAAATCAAGTATCTCGGCATCTCTGCGCTGTATCATCCCGAGTCGCGCCTCTACAAACAGCTATTGCCCCCGTCCGAGGAGGCCTCCTCCAGCGTCCCTTCACAGCACCGTACCCCATCTACAACGGCAGCATGTCTACCTCCACATCTCTCGACCGCTACAAGCTGATCTTCTTCGTGCCCCCGGAGAACCTCGAGACCTGCAAAGCAGCCATCTTCGCGACGGGCGCAGGCTCCTTCCCCGGCGGCAAGTATACCAAATGCTGCTTCCAGACGCACGGACAGGGTCAGTTTCTGCCAAATGAGGGGGCGAATCCGGCGATTGGAGCCGTGGGCATGGTGGAGCAGTGCGAGGAGATCAAAGTCGAGATTATGTGCCTGGGCCGGCCGGTGATGCTGGATGCGGTGCGGGAGTTGGTCAAGGCGCATCCGTATGAGGAGGTTGCATATGAGGTTTATCGGATGGAGGATGTTTAAGCAGGGAAACGGTGTGCGTGGTGGATGGTAAGGTTGGTGCTGGTTTTGTAGTTAGTTGGGGGAGGATGGGGGTGCGGCGTCATCCCACGATTTGTGCTTCTGCAGGGTCAATTGATGAAATGTGATCATTAACATCATATCGCAAGTCCGTCATGAATGAAACAGTATTAATTGACCGAGCTTTTGTCGACTAGCGAATATCCCGAATTGCAAGAGGTCAAGTTGCCTGACCGGCGGTGATGCTAGGCGGGAGTAATCTGCTCGCGCTGATTGGCCGACCGCCCGCAAAACGTCTCAGCTAACTTCGATCCGCTCCTCTTCTCCTGCAAGTTCAGCTTCATCCACATTGACCCTCCATTCCACCTGCGCCATGGCCTCGAAACTCCTCCCCCGGGCCAGCCGGCTGCTGCGCCCTTTTTCCACCCCTCAATACAGATGCTTTTCCGCCGCTCCTCAAAGGCTGAGCGATTCCCTCGCCGTGGTACGCATCTCCATCCAGGACCACCCCTCTAGACCAACGCCCGCGCAGGGTCGGGGCAGTCGGAAACTACAGGAGATGAAGAGCTAACAATGGCCCTTGTCAATTAGCACCGCAATAAGCCTACCAACAACCCGACCATTCCGTTCACCTTTTCTGAGCAGAACCTCAAGGTCGCCGATGAGATCCTCAAGCGCTACCCACCCCAGTACAAGAAGGCCGCCGTCATGCCCCTGCTGGACCTCGGCCAGCGCCAGCATGGCTACACCAGCATTAGCGTCATGAACGAGGTCGCCCGCATGCTGGAGATGCCCCCAATGCGCGTCTACGAGGTCGCGACCTTCTACACCATGTACAACCGCGAACCCGTCGGCAAGTACTTCGTGCAGATCTGCACTACCGTAAGGAATCCCACGTTTGCTCATCTCACAAACCCTGTTTGGGCAATCAGTTGACTTCTATATGTATCTGTAGACCCCCTGCCAGCTCGGCGGCTGCGGCTCTGACGCCATCGTTAAGGCTATCAACGAGCACCTCGGCATCACCCCCGGCCACACCACCGAGGACGGCCTGTTCACCTACATCGAGGTCGAGTGCCTGGGTGCCTGCGTCAATGCCCCCATGGTTCAGATCAATGACGACTACTACGAGGACCTGACCCCGGAGTCGATCAAGACCCTTCTGACTGCATTCAAGGAGTCGGCCACCACCGGCGCCAAGCCTCCTACCCCTGGCCCGCTGAGCGGGCGCAGCACCTGCGAGAACAGCGCTGGCCTAACCAACCTTCGTGATGTGCCGGAGTGGAATCCCGAGCTGATGATGCGCAAGGACAATGCTCTCGACGGTGAGGCCAAGCAATAAGCAGGAGAACAGAGAGTGTTCCCATCATTTTCATTTGTGAAAGAACCCAAGACTTGAAGCCGTGAATGTGAATGAAAGGATGGAGAATAGATTTTATAATTGGGGGCTTACTGGTGACGAGCCCTATCGCCGTGCTGCTTGCTGCTCAGCTGGAGCCGAGCCGAGCAGGGCGAAAAAAAGAATTAGATGCACCCGGCGCCCTGCATCTGCACAATTATCTTTTTCAGGGCGTCTCGTTTGTTTGATTTGTTCACCATGTACAGTACGTGGCTCTGGATCGCTTCTGCGAGGGGGCCTGCAGCAGATCCAGCCGAGTCACTAGTTATCGGCACCGATACACTTGCAACTTCTTTAGTTTCAATGATTTTCAGCTCGGAATAAAACTTTGGAAAGCCGTAGAGTATGATGATCTTCAATTCCATTATATCTCCTGGGGTTTCGAGGAGCAACCAACTGTCCGGAGACATTGTCCTAATAGGTCACCACATATCCCAAACCAAACTGATTTAGCCAGCATGCAAGCAGGCATATCATGATGATGCTCATTAAATGCTGACAGGGATGGTCTCACCCGCGTCAGTCATTAGTAGACACCGTAAAGCGTGGCACTGGAGTAACGATGATGTTGACAACCTGGTTTGGGCTAATTGTGCGTGCCCGACATGGCCTTGTCTACTTGTGCATGATGGCCGTGGCCCCGACACCTAATAAGCTCGCCCGTCGGGTGCGTCGCTTTTATGCTCGTCACTCTCCTCCGCCGCGCCTGTCCGCCCCGTCCGCTCCGCTCCGCTCCGATCACTACCCCATGGTGGTTTAGCATTATTTCTCATCCAGGAATTTTCATTTCAGTGGCTGGAGTATGTACTCCACGCAATCGTCATATTTCATGAAACCATTACCAAAAACCTCTCAGGTATCTCCCGTAACAGCACAGAAACAGAGGGCCTCACAAACAAGTAATGAAATGAAATGCACCCGCTCTACCTCAGGCCTGAAATAGGTACAAGGAAATATGAAATTGAGATCGACAACGTCCACCTCGTGTCGCAAGGGACGAGGCCAATTTGTGAGAAAACGCAATAATCTATCCGTATGGGTCTCATGTACAAAGCACCGTTTGGAGAATGTAAAAATCACACAAGCCATGACTTCCATCTGTATCCGTGATGTTGCTCCCAGCGTATGGGTCGACCATAATCTGACTTTATCCCATGGCCCAGGGCTAATAGACGCTGTAGGAGATATCTTCGTTTCACGTCCCACTTGTGTCTAAGTCTCATCCTCAGCGTTAATCTCCATGGGCATCTCGGTGTCTGGCCGATCTTCGGTGGTCATTAGAACGTCCGCTTCTAGCTCCACGACAATGTCCTGCAGTTGGCCAACCAAATGAGGGTCTGGGAGGGATCGAGTTTTGGTAGTAACTTCTTCCTGCGGCAGCTGCTCCGTCAATCTCTCCGGTGGAAGCTGCTCCGTCACTCCTTCCTGTGGAAGATCCTCAGTCACTTCTTCCTCGGCATCAGACAACCTCGTGAAGTCAAGTGAGTCGCCCTCGCAACGTTCATCTGTCGGCAGAATGTCTTCTTCGGCGACTTGCAGAACGTCGACACCACGCTGAATGACAGTCGTGGACGTTCTCTCTTGGAAGATGGTGACCTCGGCGGTCCTGCGTGTCAGGAGATGGTATGTGTGGACTGTGCGCTTCTGCCCACACCGGCGGCTTCGGCCGATTGCCTGGGTCATCCCGGCTTCATAGTCGTGCTGGGTAGATGCCAGGAGAGGCGACAGGAAGAGGATATGGTTGGCGCATTGCAGATTGCTGCGATCGAATTTCAGTTCAAGTTCTATCAAAAGTGATATCAACAGCTTCAGGAGTAACTTACAGTCCGGCAGCCATCACACCACCGAGAAGGAGGATGAGGACTTTCGGTCCTATTGGCTTATCCTTCGTGTCCTTCTCGGTATTCTCGCTCCCTCTCTTCCTCTTCAGCTCCTGTTCATTCACCTCCAGTTCTCCGTCCACCACCATCTCCGTGCTCCGCTTTGACGGCTTTGACTGCTTTGACTGTTTCGGCTGCTTCAGCTGCCTCGGCACGGGGGTTGCCTTTGGTTTGACAAAGTCCATGATGGCCATCGGGGATCTGTTCTTGGCCATACGATGATCAATATAGGCGGCAGCGAGAGCACGGGAGGCGTGGATCATTGTGTCTTCAAACTGGACAAACAGCAGCGCCTTTTCACCCGTTGGGATCCCTTTGATGATGTCTACCAAGGTGTCGAGCTTGCTGCTTTCCTTCACAGCAGCACCAATATCGGCACAGAGTCCATTGATTTGCTTGGACTCGCACGCGGATGCGCGACATCCCGTCGCGACGCACACTCGTTGCCCGTCTTCCGGCTTATTTACGTCTTCCATACAGCTCTGGCAGAGGCGGTGTCCGCAGGTGCGAATGATTGTGATACCGCTTCGGCCCGTAGAGTCGTGCCATTCTGCGCATCTGTCACAGGGGTGAACGGGCTCGATTTGCAGACGGCGCATGGCCGTGAAGAAACGGATTTCGCGGTTGCTGGCAACGATGGATTCTACTACCATGAAAATGTCTCTGACGAGGTCCTTTAGGACAGCACTCGTCTTCCAGGCGTTGAGCCTCTCCTTGAACCTTTCAGCGGAGAGGAGGATGATCTTGCGAGGCTTCTTCCACGCTGTCTCGCTGCTGCTTCCAGTTGATCCCTTTCCGGGCTTGGTGCGGGACTTGGGTTGTGATTCAAGTGGTTCATCGGTGACTCTCTTCAACTGTGCTTCTTTGGCCTTCGTCGGTCGGATCTGTTTCAGTTTACCATCAACCTTGTCCTTGATGAGTTTGTTGTACAGGGCATCTTGGGACCATTCATTGAATGTTGTAAAGATGCCTTGGAAGAGGGATCGAACTGTCTCCACCGTGTCCTTGTCCCCAATCTTCTTCGCGAACCCCCCAGCATCTCGAGCATCCGCCGGCTCTCCATCATCCCCCAGCAACGACTGCCAAGACTGTTCACCCCGGTGGGGATCGGACAACACGACAGAAGCCATCTTCGCCAATGCTTCCAGCTTTTCGCGGTGGGAATCCCTCATGGCCTGCTGTGTTGATATGTGCTTTATGCAATTATTGGCGCCCCATGGGAACTCCGTCAACATTGCCGATGTACAGCACTTTATCAGTGCCTCAGATGGCGAGGAACTGTTGGTCAGAAAACCATTCAAAACCGTGTGCAGAATGTCGAGATCTGCCCCTGGGATCTTGCGGACGCGGCCCTCTTCCTAAGAGAATCGGTCATACAATGCCTGGTATATTTCCTTCTCCCTCGGGAGAAGGTCGGACATCACGAGGTGCACTTCCATGGGAATTGCAGTGATAGCCGCTATGTTCTGACGAGCGAAGCGATCAAGAAAGCGCTGTGCATGTATGCATCGATTATCGTACCAAGAATTGCTGCGAGGCGGCTGGTCATTCCGAAATGCTTCCACTGTGGTGTAATTTCTGCGAGCTGCCTTCAAACGAGGGTTCGAGGTCAGAATATCGCCGTCATTGTCAACACCCAAATGAATGCCCAGGTGACGAGCAATACTCTTCACATCGGCGAACTCGCCCAGAGCCGGTGTTCCAGAGAGAATCCATTTTGAACGCGAGACCAGAGACAGAATGGAGAGATTTCGCTCTTCATTGGAGTACGTGTACTCGTCAACTACGACTCGGTTGAAACTGAAAGCATGGAGCGGCATGCATGTAATGTCATCCATGGAGGGGACCCGGTTGCTTGTTGGAGCCGGAATGTTGAACTCCTCTCGGTCATCCCATGGCTGTTTCTTCCCGTCGCGAGTCTTTGACATTCGGCCACGCTTGTGTTTCTTGCTCGCAGGCTCTTCGGCGTCATCCTTCTCCAAGGCTGCAGGCTTATTACCAATCGTGGAGTTTGGTCGCATCGGAAAGTCATCACCTTCATCAGCGGAATCACCGTCTGGAGCGATTGCTTGCAAAGGATACGGCCCTTCTGGAGGACTATTCGCCTCGATGCCATCTGGGGAGAGATTGGTCGAAGGATTTTCAGGAGACGGACAATTTTCAGTACAATCGGGAGTTTGTTGAACGGAGGTGCAAGAAATTTCTTGAGACTGACTGTGTGCGACGGTCTCAGTACCCGTCTCGTTGCCTGCCATCGCTCGGGCTTGAGCAGCCGCCAAGGCTGCGCCGCGCAGACGGCAAGACGGCACATATGTGGAATTCGCCTGTGTTCGCCGCAACCGTGATCGCCGAGCCCACACATGCTGCAAATACCCTTCGGGTCCCTCATCTTGCAAGACTGAAACAACCTCGCGAAGTGATGTGTTCGCATCCTTGAACCAGCTGTCGAAGCTGCGACCCGGTCTATCAGGTACTTTCGGCGTGCCCGTAAAGTACTGCATGGCTCGATAGTAAACCGGACTGTTGAACAACGACCAGGGAACAAGAATGATATCTGCTTCGCGAATCTGCTTGACCGAAATTTTGCTGAATTGATGGGTGGTCGAGAAGCTCAAGACCTTGTACTTGGTCCCGAGAAATTTGCCAATTTCGTCAGCCCACTGTTTGTACACACTGAATGGGACAACAAGAAGAGTTGCTTTCGTCGCAACCAGCCCATGGATTTGAGGGGCGTGGTGCAGCCGGTGGGAATCCTGCTCGTATTGGGCGTCAATCACCGCAAGGATGATTGCAGTCTTGCCATATCCAACCTCATCACATAGGACACCGCCTCGCACCACTCTGGGCATGCTGACTTTGACTTCTGCGCGCCAGGACATCAGCGGCAAGTGGGCTTCTTCTGTTTCCTCTTCGACGAACGGTAAAATCTCTTCGTCTTCTTGAGAGACCATCCAGCCAAGGGATCGGAGCTGCTCTGGACGCAGCTTGAGCTGAAAGTTCGGGGGTTGGTGATGAGCGTTATCATGCTTGTTGTCAAGCAAACGAAATCTCGGGTGGCTGGCCCTTCCCCAGTCATACGTGTTGCCAATCAGCCTCCATTTTGCCTCAATGCTGGAGTGATCTCCGATGTGTCCAAGCTGCCCATAGGCTTGGTGTGCCAGGGACTGGATGTTGAGAGCAAAACGCAACTCAGCGTTAGCAGCTTCATCGATCCTGCGCAAGAGGACAAAGGGAGCTGGCTTTGACTTGGCGGCGCGCTCATAAACAGCGGCGCCGCGAGGGTCCTCATACGGGATGACACGTCCCTTCTTGTCGCGGCCCCAGAGAATACCAGGAGCTGGAGGGTCGCAGGTGTGGCAGATCGTACTCTTGTCACTCGGGCGTTCGGCGCCGACGGTGATGTTGTTCCAATCCCGGAACTCCGTCCGGCTGGCAATTTTCTGAACCGCCCAAGCGACGCCCCGTATTTCGGCGTTGGATTTCTCGAGACTCACTACTTCCCAACAAGTGGAGGGAGATGAAAGAGAGGGCAATAGTGCCTTTGACAGGTTGAGAGAGGCGGCTGGTGCTGCGAGCGAAACCAGCGAGACGTATGATTCCCGGCAGTCGTTGCTTCCGAGGCTGATTGTGGGACCAGGCTGTAGGCTGCGATAGACGATCTGGTCGCCCACTACCGGGTCCAAAGCCGCAGCTGGAGCACCGGTCCAGGCTCGATAGAACGCATTCACTTCGGTCGGTTTGGACGTGACGGCCGATGCTCGCCATTTGTGTGACAGTTCGGCGATGGTGATGCGCCTCGAATACCCCGCAAGACGGTTATGCTCGAACGAGAACACGCACGAGTCAATAATTGGGTTGCCAGTCTTGTTGGGATCGAGGAAGAGGTAGACGGCAGGGCAGATCGCAGTGGCCTCCTTCTTGTACAACGACGCCAGGGCTGTGCCACAATCAGGAAGCCAGGTGTACAGGCCACGAATATCAGCATCTAGGTGTTCAGCATCATCATCATCGCCTTCGACCAGAATCTGGGTCCACACCTGCATGTGGCCGATAAGCTTTTTCTTGATGCCAATCTCTGCTTCGTACGCCCTCATCTGATCTCCGATGCCGGAGATCCACAAGGGGAACTGGGCACTAATGGGAGCAGAAATTTCCCATGAACCATCCAGGAGAGATCCTGGCGTCGGGGTCAGGCGAGCAATCGGTTTACCGACAATCTCTCGCATGAGGCACTGAGCTGGAGCACTTCGTGGAGCCTTGGCGAAGTACAGCCACTGGAATCCATCACGGCGGATCTGCAACTGCAGCCTTGAACAGTCGCCTTCGTAGACGACAGTCCAGATGTCGGATCGCTGGATGCCGTAGAAACGGACAACTTCAGCGAGGGCAGACTGGACGGTCTCGATGAAGTCTTGTCGGGCGAGATCTGCGCCGTTCTCAGCGGTGATGGTGTCGTCACCTGGACTGCCATGGTGCCAGATCTCACCTTTTATCTTCTCCACGCTCAGGTTCCCATCACAGTGGGTCTTGCTGGGAATCTTGGCAGCTTGTCTAACCTGAGGGTTCGGAGGGTGACTGACGGGAAAGTTGGCGAGAAGATTTTCGAAGTCGGTAACTGACAGACCGGACAGCATGAGTCTCATAGGCAACACGCCTTTGAGAAATTTGATGAAGTCCAGTGGGGGGCTTCGCAGGGAGGTGGGTGCCGGCAGGGGTCGGTAGGCATGTGTCGGATTTCCAGCACAGGAATCGCATGCACGGTGCCCACAGAGATTGCAAAAGACGAGGTCTTTCTTGATCACAGACTGTCCTTCGCAGAAACAGAACTGAGCACTTTCAGCCCCGCGCTGCAAGAGACGGTCTTGTTGGTCGAAAGATGGACTGGAATCCTCGATGTCGACCGGGATGAGGGTGTTGTTGTCCCCATCCACAACTGCGAACGGCGTCAAATTATCGTCAGTCCGGGCGAGGGCATCAACAGGTCTGGCTTCGCCTTGGTCCAACAATTCATATCCCAGAATGAGAGCGGAAAGCATCGCCGCACCCACGACAGTGGATGTCATGGCGTTACCGGCCAGGTCTTGTAGATCTCTCTGTGACTCGCGAGTCAGGATGATACGGTCTAGCGGAAGCCCCTGTAGAGAGAGAGCCTCTAAACCAGACAATGGGCCTCCTCGCGTTGACAGAAAGGGCATACCCTTCGGAGTGACGCAGCCAATGACTCCGGTCGAGATAGACGATCCCTTAGCACGATCCACACCTTGAGTTGTATCAAACCAGCGCCTAATCCGTTCATCTGTTAGTTATTCATCGTATATCTCGCGGATTTAAGATCACTGACTCTTTGTAGTTGGTGTCGATGCCATGCGCTACACCCATGAGAAAGTTGATATCGAGGGATTCCCAAACGCGCTCGGTTTGTGACACAAAGAAAGAGCGCCAGTAAAAGTCTGGGGGCATTGATACCATACCCCCGGCCTGGGAACGGCTGATGGGCCGTTGACCTCCTAACTTCTCCTTCGCGCGTAAGTTCTCATGCCGGAGCTGGAATTTGTCCCAGTTGGACCCAACACGACTTGCCTTGGCTGCGAGACGTGTAGCAAGATCCTTCTGGATCTGCTCAAGACGGCGGTCATCTTCCGGCAGAAGGAACATTCCGGCGGGCGAACTCGCTCGACGAATGAACTTCTGCATGAGGCTCCGGAAGGAAGAGCCGAGTTCGTTGACGCTTGGTAATGCCTGACCGATCATTGCCGTATCCAGTCGGTGAGTGTCCATGGCCACCATGTACCCCCTCCTACGAGTCTGGGGTATATAGTACTCTTTCGAGTCTATAATTTGATGGACAGCTAGATAGCCGGCTGCTGCCCAGATTTTGGCGAACTCGTCCCAGGGGGCAGTACAAACGTTCTCCAAGAGGATCAGTCGGGGACGATATCGTTTGGCGTACCGCAGCAGACCGTTGAAAGTACTGCCAGACTCGCCGCAGTCTTCGAGAAGCTTCTGTTTGTTATTCAGTATTGAGAAATCGACGCACGCGGTCCCAGCGATGAGGATGTCGAGATCACCAGGTATGGGTTCCAGTGACCCGTATGCCGTCCGACTGTGTGTTAAGTCAGCGATGGTTTCGTGTACAACCAGTGAATTCATGTAGCATTTACGCTTTCTTTTCCCCTAATTCCAAAATGTCTTGGAAGAGAACAGGGGGCTCAAAGTTACGTTGAATATAGGCTTGTTTGAACGGGACGATCTCACAACTGAAGGCGTGTAAGACCCGGAAACGCTGGTCCGTACCAAGACCTATGATTGATTCTCGGAGTCAGTGATTTGAAAGTAGCAAACGGTGGAAAGGAAGCAGAATAAATAGTAGCAGAGAAGGGCATGGAGGAATGAAAGGAAAGGCGGGTCAATAAATTGTGGTCAATTAGTATGCCATGCGACAGAGCCAACGACGATGAGGCGGCGACGCGCAAGACCCGCCACACCCGCATCGAACCCAGGGGAAACAAGTATGGGAAGGAACTCACCCTTTTGGATCATCTCCATTGCTAAAATTGGGCTTTCAGTGCCCGAGCAGACCGTTGCTACCCGCAGTGGGCGCTCCCCCAAATGCTTTAGGACTTTAGCAAAGCCCAAAGTCATCGCCTTCGAGGCGAGGTCCTGGAAAATGTCTTCCAGCGTATGCATGGGCGACAGGCGCAGGTCAAGATACTTGCAACCACTGGTAGCTCTTGATCGCAGCAGTTCGGGGATCTCAGGCAAGTCAGCACCATTAAACACAAGCTGCTGCTTCTCATCCTCCTCCTCCTCCTCCTCCTCCTCCTCCTCCGGAACCTCCTCGGGAACATGGCCGGCTTCGGCGCCCTCGGCCCCGGCCATAATGATCTGCTCCTGTCAGTGAACTCATCTTTTCAAATAAATCTCTCTCGCTCTCTTTCATCTTCCAACCGGAGATTTACGTACGGCGAGGCAGCCAAAGCTGCTTGAGATGCTCTGAATAGGGCACGATCCGGTCACGTGCGATAATTGGTGCTTATCGCATTCCGGCAGAGAGGGTTTCGGAAGAATAAAGCTCCGGTCGTTGCGGAAGAAAGAAGTCCCGAAGGCCGAGGTTGGGCTTTTTAAGTGAGGCTGGAAAAGCGGGTCCAAGCGGGTCCGTTTCTGTTGAGCTGCTCTATTGAGCCGTCACTCGGGGTATAGGGCTTACATCTTGTCGCTGCCTACCTCACCCCATCGAAACTGGCCCATTCAAAAAGGCATCCACTCCATTGCCTGCCATTTATCTGTTTATACGCAATCATACTGTTCATGTTCAGGGCCATGAGCCCATTGTCCTGGCCTTTGAGATGACGCGGATTATTAATGAAATCGTGGCACATCGGGAAGTGTTCCACGCTTGACATTAATGCTCTATAGTGCATAGATGCTAGTTACAGTAGCACAATTTAAGCACGTTACCTGCCAATAGTAGCATTAGTTCTAAACACAGTCAATGAGGATGTGAAAGGGAATCAGGAGGGTGTCAGGTGCCTTGCGTGAACTGGCAAGAACCTGGTCGTGAATAGATGGACGTATACGGCTGGAGGATTAATAATTTAATGCGAACGACCGCCGCGCGAAATCAATCCTACCAATCAATTTTGAAGCATTCCAGATGATACCTTAGTTCGGCCGAGCACAAAGCAGCTACAGCGCGGCCGGCGGCAGTGTTACGAGGCAAACGACAGGCACCGATGAATGGATAACTCGTAGGTATAGGATGGCTAGCTACAAATGCTTATGGATACTCGGAGAGCAGCATAGCTGCCCGGACTGGGAATAAAAATAATGAATTGTTTTAAAAATACAGCTAGGTTGAAGCTGGTATGCAAGATATCCCACCAGAAAAGATCACTCCGTTGCGCCGCCCTTCGCCTCGTCAAGTACAATTAGTCAACATGGAAAGGAAAATGAAAACGTCACACAGCCATGCCGATTCGACCGCCCGTCCAAGGCAGGAGATAAGGTCTCGCACAGGGACCCTTAGGCGGTAGGCGGTCATGGATATTACCGCATACCACCCTGCATCAGCTGCTGCCGCAGAAGCATGACTTGACTCCTCTCCATCGGAGGCAGGGCATCAATAGCCGACTGAGGCATGCTCAGTACTTGCTGGAGCAGCTCTTCTTGGCCCGGAACCTGGGGCGGCGCCGCAGCTTGCGCAGGCGGAGGAGCGAAAGGACCAGCGACGGGCGGTGTGCCAATTTGACCGGGAACGCCATATTGCTGGTACTGGGGAGCAGCTTGGGGGGTAGCTTGAGGCTGGGCCGCTTGCTCAACGATGGATCCCAGAAGCTGGTACTCGACCAGGTTCATAAGCAGCAGGGCCTGGAAAATGGCATAGGCGAGCTGCGGAGCTTGGCGCAACAGCTCGGTAGCGCGAGCGGGATCCGCCACAGCCAGAGACTTCATTTGTGAGAGAACATCGAGGAGTTGGTTAGGAGGGAGAGAGGCGAGAGTGTGCGAAATGGCGTTAGGGCAATCGAGATGGGGTGGAACCTCCACGCCCGGTGGCAGAGGAGGAAGTGGTGCCGCGCCAGGAATCGGTTGCATTTGTGTAGTCTCTTGCTCAATTTGTGCCTGTTGGGGATAATCCGCTGGTACAGAGTCTTTCTCATTGTTGTGTGGCCAGTCGACACGGATCTTGCGACCCATAATCTCGTAGTCGTTCAGGTTGCGCACGGCAGAAGCTGCTGCGTCGGCATCGGCAAAGTCTGCAAATCCATATCCCTTTGGCTTGCCTGTGTCTGGATTCATCATCAAGCGAAACTTCGTCACGGTTCCAGCTGTACTAAGGATGTCTTTGACTTGCTCCTCCGTGAGATCTGCATGATCGTTAGCATTGCACGGCAAGCACGAGCAACGTGGAAGTCCGAGACATACTGTAGGGGATGTTCCCCAAGAACACACTCTTTCCCGTACGATCGGGGGCCATGGCTGCGATGGCTGCGATGCTGTTGGTGAAGCGTCGTTGAAAGTCAAAGCTGCTCCCAGACGCGAACGAAGAGACAGATTCTGCCGGACTTTGGCCGACCGCCTAGTACTGGACCTTCTTCGAACTCCCGTCCTCACCCACTTCATCTTTACACCTTCACGAACAGCCTCACAACATGTCTCAGAATCAACGGGAGGCCTGGGAGCGAGTGCAGCTCATGCTGCAAAGGCGCAAGGGTGGTTTTGGCGGAATTCCCGGTGGTGGCCGCGGTAGCGGCATGGGTCTTGCCGGTCTCGTCCTGCTCGGCGTGGGCGGCTGGGCGATTTCGAATTCGCTGTTCAACGGTCCGTTGCTTATATCTTGGGTGGCAGATGATTCGTAGCTAATATGCCTATCTAGTTGATGGTGGTCACCGTGCGATCAAGTACTCTCGAGTGGGTGGTGTGAAGAAGGAGATCTTCAGTGAAGGTATAACAACTCCGCAGAGGGAGCACACGAGCTCAGAACTAATACCTTGGGAAACTATATAGGAACTCACTTCCGGATCCCCTGGCTCGAAACCGCTATTATTTACGATGTCCGCGCGAAGCCGCGCAACATTGCTTCCTTGACCGGCACCAAGGATTTGCAGATGGTCAACATCACCTGCCGTGTCCTGTCCCGTCCCCGAGTCGATGCTCTGCCGCAGATTTACCGTACCCTCGGCCAGGACTTTGATGAGCGTGTTCTGCCCTCAATCGTGAACGAGGTTCTGAAGAGTGTGGTCGCTCAGTTCAACGCCAGCCAGCTCATTACGCAGCGTGAGAATGTCGCTCGTCTGGTTCGAGAGAACCTGGCTCGCCGCGCTGCACGCTTCAATATCGCCCTTGATGATGTCTCCTTGACTGTAAGCGCACCTTGGTTTTTCGCGTTTCGGACAATTCTAGATTCGCTACTAACACCTATCTCTCGCTAGCACCTGACCTTCTCCCCCGAATTTACCGCTGCTGTCGAAGCCAAGCAGGTTGCCCAGCAGGACGCTCAGCGTGCCGCTTTCGTTGTCGACAAGGCCCGCCAGGAGAAGCAGGCGTTCATCGTGCGCGCCCAGGGTGAGGCTCGCTCGGCCGAGCTGATTGGTGACGCGATCAAGAAGAGCAGGAGTTACATCGAGCTGCGCAAGATCGAGAATGCCCGTCAGATCGCACAGATCTTACAAGAGGCTGGTGGCAAGAATAAGCTGTACCTGGACAACCAGGGCTTGGGTCTGAATGTCAATGTGGCTACCGAGGATACCAAATAAGTCACAGTAATTGGGCGCAGGGGCAGTGGGATCATGTACAAATAGCTTGTTTAGGAGCATCCAAATGTTGTCTCTTCTCTTCTAGCTTGTTTTTGTCGGTAGTAGAAAATCGTTGGTAAGGTAGTACTCCGTAGGTCTTCTGTCGATGCTGACGTCGGGCGAACATATATATTGCGGCGGGGACGAAGGCGGCGAGCGGAGGGCTCTACCAATTTTTTTGAGCTTCCGCCATTTTCAGATCAGCAGCGCCAATGAATCGAGGAAGCTGAGCTACTTCGGTGAGTTCCTGCTCCGAAAGAATTCTCCAAGCAATTCTCCAGCTTACTTTATGTTCACAAATGTTTTGCGACTAATAGACTTCCAGAAAAACCTCCAACATGAACGACCCCACCACTGGCGACCCTCAAGTCCACCTAACGGAGATCGACGTCGACCTGGACATCCAAGAGATCCTGCTCGCCGCCTCGCAGCATGATATCCCCAAACTTCGGCGCCTTTGCCGCACACAATCTTCGTTGCCGGACGCAGCAAACGTGAAAGACCCGGAGACCGGTTACTCGCCCCTCCATGCCGCGATTGCGGCCTGCGAGCCTGATGAGGACGAGCAAGCGAACGGCACGAACAGCAGTTCTGCACCCGGAGAGAACGAGCAACTGAACTCAGGCGTTGAAACGGTCAGGTTTCTACTCCAGGAAGGTGCTATTTGGAACGATCTCGACAACAACAACGAGACTCCAGGCTGCCTGGCGCGGCGCATTGGAGCGCCAGAGCTGTACGAGCTGATCGTGGACGCCGGCGTGCGCGCCGAGATGCTCCTGAACCGCTTGGATGAGTACCAGGCGCTATCAGAAGACGAGGACGAGGACGAGGACGAGGAAGAGGGTGGCGCTGGGGAGCAGCCCGACGACGCGACAGCGCCTGAGCTTGTCCAAGCCTCTACAGAACAACCTGCCGAATCCGAATCCACCGGTCCGACGAACCCCGAAGTGAGCAACCAGACCTATCTCTCCTCCACCCTCTCCATCAACAACAATCGAATCCTCGACTCAGACCAAAACGGCGTGATGATGCGCTGGGAAAGCGACATCATGCTGAAGTCTGCCAAGGCGCTCCTCCCCCGCCCTGGACTCAAAGTTCTCAACATCGGCCACGGCATGGGCATTGTGGACTCCTTCTTCCAAGACCAGTCTCCCGCCGAGCACCACATCATCGAAGCGCATCCGTCCGTGCTGGCCGACATGAAGTCTAAGGGGTGGGACAGCAAGTCCGGCGTGACCATCCACGAGGGCCGGTGGCAAGATATTCTCCCGGCGCTTGTAGGCGAGGGTGTGACATTTGACGCGATCTACTACGACACATTCGCTGAATCCTACGCGGATTTCCGCGACTTCTTCTCCGAGCAGGTGATCGGGTTGCTGGAGCAGGACGGCAAGTGGGGCTTCTTCAATGGCATGGGAGCTGATCGGCAGATCTCGTATGATGTGTATCAAAAGGTTGCGGAGATGGACCTCTTTGAGGCGGGCTTCGATGTCGAGTGGGAGGAGATTCCAGTGCCCAAGTTGGAGGGCGAGTGGGAGGGTGTGAGGCGGGCTTACTGGGTTGTTGAGAATTATCGGTTGCCGCTTTGTCGGTTCATGGATTGAGCAATATACAAGTATACAAGTTACACTTGGTCTTTAAGGAGTGAGATGTTCTAACCGACCGAATAGTTCAAGTCCATGGAACGATACTCCAAGTTACGAGGACCAGCCGGGAAATATCTGAATAGTACCAAGTTAAGCTACATACTGAAAGTCAAATCCCTCAGCTTATGCGTGGGAAACGCATGTGCTTCTATGAAGACAGACATACGGAAAACGTTCAAAAATAGCTATGCAAAAGAAGAAAAGGCCACAGCCACAAAGCAAAGCAAACGCCCTGAAAATGCATGCCCGCTACAACTGAATTAAGTCCACCTCCGAGAAATCCGGTGGACTGCGGCTGAAGATCGTCCGGCACTTGCCGTCCAGCGCCTGGTATTCGTTACTGACCCAGACGTGCTTGCTGAACCGCTGTGTGCGATAGACTTCGTCGTCGCTGACACCGAGGTCATCGCGTGGGATCCAGATCACCGGCCGTTTGGCGCGGAGGGCTTCGTGTTGGAAGGCGCGTTGTACGAGTTGGTCGCGCTCGTCCGGAGTGAGATCTTCCAATTCGTCGTGAATACCCGCAAAGAGAGCACGGCCCACGGTGTTGGTAGGTGGCCCCTGCGCTTCGGTATCGTGTGCCATCTTCTCTCGAAGGGCTTTGATAGTTGGACTTGAGGTGGCCGAGTTCTCTCCAAAGTACTTAGACTTCCGATTAGACGAGCGACTAGCCCACGATGGTCGTTTGTCCCCAAGTGCCGGAGTGGTCAGGATTCCAGAACCGCCGGCCTTGCGTTTCTCGGAATCCGCCTCCAGAGTCTTCAGTTCGATTTCTTGGGCATCTCGGTCGTGGTCGCGCTCCTCACGCTCGCGATCGGCGAGACGATGCTCGACATCATCGTCCTCATCCTCGGCGTCCGTGGCAAGTCCGAGTCGGGCGTGTTGGGCACGCTGGAACTCCTCATCGCGCCGGACAGCATCATCTTCAAGAGTAATAGGCAGATACCGGAGAAGAGGACCGAACGCCTCATTCAGGAGAATTTGGTAGCCGATCGTCATGATGAGTACGACTATCATGCAAATGGCTTGGCCCTCGCAGGCCACTTCTCCCTTCTCGTCCCGAACGAGGAAGAACAAGCCGATGAGGCACAGTTCCATGAAATAAATCCCCGTGAAGAGCTGATTGATAGCCCGGGGGAAAAGGAGGCCACCGGTGTCGAAACGGAACTTGGTAACGTAAAGAGTGTTGTAGCGATAGACGAACCAGAAAAGGCTGAATGTAATAATGTTGAACACCATGATAAGTGGCGCAACAACGCAATAGATCAGACCTGGCGGAAAATTAGACACAGCTGTGAAACGGGTGAAAAAAGGTGGAAAGCAAGAAATTTGTTAACGTACCGATTGAAGCCAGTGTGGTGTACACAGGGAAGAAGGTACCCCACTGCATTTGGTTCAAATTTGTTGTCCGCGCCCACTTCTTTCTGGCAGTAGAATCCATAATAGGCGCTAGAATGAACCAGCTGACAAGACCGAAGATCTGCACAAGGGCACCTGCACTCACGGACATGGCTTGCAGAATCATGTAGGAGAAAAAGTAGTTACTCGACTTGGGAATATTCTGGGCAAGCATCTCGGGCCAGCTAGTCACATTGGTGACATTTTCGATGATGGTTGAGAAACTGGAGGCAATGGTGACGACCAGGAACAGCTGCACGAATAGAAATGCAAAGTAGTAGTTCTGAACCGTCAACTCGATCGACATGCCGGTGTGCAGGCCTTGAGCCCTGCACAGGAAGCGGAGAATGAGGGGGAGAAGTGCCATCAGAATGGCCAAACAAAGGGCAGGCAAAATACCCTGAATGGCGGAAATAAACCACTCGGGCAACGTGCTGAGCCAGGAGAGCCATGTGAATGCTCCTTCGAGGTATGTGAGTTGCGAGAGTAGCCCGGTGAATGCGACGGGGAAAGCCCATCCAATTACCATGCCGATGACTAGGGTAACGATGCCAAAGGTCCGTAGATAGCGTTCCCACCACTTCAAGGACATGTTGTCCCAAATCACATCATCCGGGGAAATTTCCACAATTCGAGGAGCCATCTGCTTTGGAATATGGTGTGCAACGGACTGGCATGCCATGTGCGCAGCGACTTGGTGATTGAACTGAATAAAGGCCGAGTTCATCAGCGGGAATCGTTCCGGGTGTTGCTGGTCAATCTCGATCTCCAGATTCAACCGGGCGAGTTCCTTCCGGCAGTAATCAATGGTATCGACTTTCTTGCCTATAAGCCATAGCGAAGGCATCCACTTCCAGCCAAATATGGGGAGGCGGTGCGTGTCTCTGTCCTTTAGCCGGATGTACTCCTTCCATCTTGGCTTTCCATAGTCTTCGTTATCGAAATCCTCGTTGTAGGCGACCGGGTACTCTTCTCCTACTTCGTCTCCCTCTTTGTGACTTTGCCCGAGGGCCGCCTTTTCCTTGTATTTCTTGGACTTAGCGGACTCACAGCGAGGCACATCGGTCACAGGGGTATCGGGGCCAGTTAGAGGATACTCATCAGGCTCAGGTTCAGATTTTTTGGAATGGGAGGACAGATGGGACGCCACGCGATTCTTCCAGGACGGCCGGTTTGGGGGGGATGGATATGCTTCTTGACACATGTTGCGAGTCTGACCTTCTTGAGGGATTTGTGCCTTTTTGTCTGAAAGAAAGGCCCCCATAGGCAAGTCGTTAATTGGCGAATCGCTCTCCGGGTTACCTCGAAGAGGCGGTAGGCCATTATCCGTTGCCTCGACAAAGCCACGGTTTTGGGTCAAGGTGTTGTCAAAGCCAACCTCCACTTTCTTGAGACCACCCAGTACAGTCTTACCCAATTTGCCGACGCCGTGTCCCACCGCACCAGCGGCTGCAAACGCCGGGTCGAATACCCGTCCACCAGTGCGTGATCCATCGGAAGTACTTCGCTTCCGTGTGTCGGTTTGTCCATGTAAAACCTCCTGCAGAGTATGGGCCTGGTGAGGGTCCCCAGAGCTGATTCCAGGCCCCATCGCCAATTGAGATGCTCTCATGTCCGTTGCGGCTTTTTCCCGTTCCGCTGCGGTGGTCTTGCTTTTCCCAGCTTTCTTTGCTTCAGCCTTGGCTTTCTTCAGTGCTGCCTTCTTGCATTTAACGATCAGCTCTGTCTCGGCTGTCTCAAGCTTGAGGGCAAGATCATTCCGCTCCTTGACCTTTTCATTCAAATCGTCGAAGTTGCGGTTGATCCAAATGTTTCGAATGCCACCGGGAAAGACATCGAAGAGGCGATCCAGAGACTCGACATTGAGCCAGCTGCGGGGAATAGCCGTGACAAGCACGGTAGTCGCAGAGGCGCGCAGCCGGTGTTGAGGGGATGTCATATAGGCCTGCCGCAAGCGAATGTAGCCTCGCAGCTCATCAAAGAAAATGGCGCAGACGTAGAAGATCACGATGATCGCCATGATACAGTGCGCCCAATAGCGATTGGTGTGTTCTGGTTTGACATTACCCCAGGCCAGTTGATCTAAGCCAGTGACATTCCACTGAGAGCCACTTTCAGTTCCATTCTGGAAGCTCGTGCCTTTTCCTCCCACGCGATTAATTGGCAGCAATACCGGCAAAATTATCAACCCCAGGGGGATGAATATCTTGAGTAGCATGCGCAAGTAGCGCAGGAAGAAATAGGCATCCAGTCCACATTTTTGAATGAATTCTGAGCTGGAAGTCCGAAACACAGGTCCAATCCAGCGAAAAAGGCCCGGCGGGGATGGTTTCGTGCGTTCTCGATCTGGTACTAGGTAGGTTCGTGGTTGGCTAGAGACGGTGGCATTAGTGTTGCCCCTCGCTTTCCCTGTTCTTTATTTGCGCGACACTCACTAGATGCGGGTCAGTTTGCCCTTGAGCAGTATGAAGAGTAGAAATTCGACCGCAAAGACAACGATGGCCGTCGCCAGCGAGGCCACAAAGGTCTTGATCGAGACACCCTGGGCGGTTTGTCCTTTGCCGCCCGTGGACTCCAACGCTTCCTCCAAGCTCGAAGTCATGATGATCAGCAGCTTATCTGGGGCCGAAACGTTAACAGGCAGTGAAGGCGATCAGAGGGTGGATAGAAGATCGTCCCACCCCCGAAAAAACTGTTGGAGATATGTCTCCCTTGCAGATAGTTTATTCTGTAGATTCGAATTGCGTCGATGAGAATGATGGGAGCGCAGCACATGGTCCGTCGGAAGTTGTAAATGGAGCGAGAAGGAGATTCCTGCACGAAGAACGACCCCGTCGAAAGGAAGGACAACAAAGCGATCGGCGGTGGAGCTGGCCCTACAACTCCTCGCTGTCCACCGAACAGGGTCAACTTTGGGTTGTCACACAATGACTGCAGTGGCTGGTGTTTGGGTTGGCGCCCACCAACCTGACAGCTCCCCGCGGCAGCGCAAAAACAGGGGTTGATTGGAGGGATCGTGGAAACGCCGATCGTCCTGTGGAATGACATCAGGCGTCTGGCGAAACAGGCTAAGCCCCGGCGGCTTCAGGGCGACTGGGATAGAACGGGCTTTGTCCGTGCCTCCCCAACAGGCAGAACAGCCTTTGACGATGCCAATCCTGCTACCGCCTAGCGGTTTCACTTCATAAAGCAGCATCGAGCAACAAACCAACAGACTACCGAAATGGGCCTGCGCCACGGTAAACAGTCCCATAGAGGAAGGAGCGGGTCAGCGCCACTCGGGGGTGGCTGTGCGTGAATTACCTGATCAGGAAATAATGTGGCACAGCCCTGCCCTGACTGGGTAGCACAAGCCCCTAATGTCATGTGACAGCCTGAGCTGAATGAGTGTCATGTGACACATGGCTATTCCGACGCGCCGTCCCAAAGAGGAAATCACTTAACGCGTCCCTCGCGTCGCTGCGTGTTCCGCCGAAAAAGTGCTTTTGCTCTCCCTTTCTGCAAACACCTGTCTCCGTCCACCTCCATCTCCACCTACACCTCCGCCACACCACCCTCCCTCTCTATTCTCCCATCCATCACCACATACATACACATATCATGTCTTCACCAACTACTCGGAGGAGCCGTGCCTCCAATAAATCGTCGACACCGTCAAGATCATCTCGCGAACCTCCCAGCAGCCCGACTCTGCGAGAAGCCACTCCCCGTGCGGCCAGAGCCCTCGCTGCTGAGCGCAATATGCCATCGTCATCCCCGGCAGCCTACGAGTCCTCTTCTCCCATGGGCCAACGGAATGAGACACCTGATATCCGTATGGCCGACGGGAGCTCACAGGTCGATGATGGGGACAGGACTCCACGGGCGAACCAGGGAGTTCGAGGTAAATGCCAGCGAAACTTTTTGTCTTCAAATAATCCTGCCTTCAGACACTAATATCGCAATAGACTCCTCTCCAATCAGTTACATCGCTAGCTCCAGCCCCGCCCGTGGTTTGGGTCGGTCAGATATCCGCTCCGACATCCGATCCGATGCCCTGAGCACTAGTAGTGGTCTCTTCGTCTCCCCTAGCGGCGGTCGTCGAAGCGCTCGCCGCAGCGAACTCCACTCCGGTGGGTTGGCATCGACTCCTGCTCGTCGGAATCGCATGTTCGTTGGTCCCAATGGCATGCCCATGGGCGACAATGCCCCTCGCTCCGATGCTACTTTCTCGAACATAAATCCCGGCACCTCCGAGGCGGAGGCCATGGCAGGAAACTCCACTCGTGTGATTTGGGGTACGAACGTCTCTATTCATGACTCCATGTCCGCTTTCAAAAATTTCCTGTACAACTTTGCCACGAAATACCGCCTCTGGGCGGATGGTGCGTCGGAGGACGAGACCCGGATCCTGGGTGATGCCGCTGAGAAGCGGGAATACATAACGATGATGAACGACATGCGGCGACTCGGCATGACGACTTTCAATCTCGATTGCAAAAACCTCAAGTCCTACCCCCTCACCCAGAAGCTATGGCACCAGCTGCTCGCATACCCGCAGGAAATCGTGCCATTGATGGATCAGGCTGTCAAGGATGTCATGGTTGATTTGGCTCTGAAGGAGATGGACGTGATGCGGTCCGAGATTCAGCGGAGTGGCCAATCCCGCGACCGTCGTGGCCAGTCTATCCTGACCTCGGACGGTGTTGGTCCCGCCGCTGATGTTCCTGATCTGGTTGGCGAGGTCGAGGCCGTCAACTATAAGGTCCTGCCGTTTGGAATGGACGAAAGCATTAACATGAGAGATCTGGATCCAGCTGGTAAGTTCAAGTACATGTTTCTGTTTGTGAATTTCTAGATCATTGACCTGCTACAGATATGGACAAGCTGGTCAGCATTAAGGGTCTCGTCATTCGTACCACGCCTATTATTCCGGATATGAAGGATGGTAAGCAGTAAATATTAGCCGACGAAACTTGCATATTTGTTAACTCCATGCCAGCATTCTTCCGCTGCAGCGTCTGCAGCTACGGTGTTACAGTTGAGATTGACCGTGGCCGAATCGCTGAGCCCACAACCTGTCTTCGCGACTCTTGCAAGTCGCAGAATTCCATGCAGCTCATTCACAACCGCTGCAACTTCTCGGACAAGCAGGTCATCAAGCTCCAAGAAACCCCCGATAATATCCCGGACGGTCAAACTCCCCACTCCGTATCTCTTTGTGTCTACGACGAGTTGGTCGATATCTGCAAGGCCGGTGATCGCGTGGAGGTGACGGGTATTTTCCGCTGCAATCCCATGCGCGTCAGTGCCCGCCAGCGCTCGCAAAAGGCTCTGTTCAAGACCTACATCGATGTCCTGCATGTCCAGAAGGTCGACCGCAAGAAGATGGGTATCGACGTATCCACCATCGAGCAAGAAATGTCTGAGCAGGCTGCCGAGGCCGACCAAGCCCGCAAGATCTCGGCCGAGGAAGAGGAGAAGATCAAGCGGACTGCCTCCCGCCCCGATCTCTACGATTTGCTGGCCCGGTCGTTGGCCCCCAGCATCTACGAGTTGGACGACGTAAAAAAGGGTATCCTTTTGCAGCTGTTTGGCGGTACCAACAAGACCTTCCAGAAGGGCGGTAACCCGCGCTACCGTGGCGACATCAATATCCTGCTTTGCGGTGACCCCTCGACCGCCAAGTCCCAACTGCTGCGCTACGTGCACAAGATCGCCCCCGTGGTGTCTACACCAGCGGCAAGGGTTCTTCGGCTGTTGGCTTGACAGCCTATGTGACTCGTGACCCGGAGACCAAGCAGATGGTCCTGGAGTCTGGTGCCCTCGTTTTATCCGATGGTGGTACCTGCTGCATCGACGAGTTCGATAAAATGAATGAAGCCACCCGCTCTGTCCTCCACGAAGTGATGGAGCAGCAGACCGTATCCATCGCCAAGGCCGGTATCATTACCACCCTCAACGCCCGGACATCTATCCTGGCTTCGGCCAACCCCATTGGCAGTCGGTACAACCCCAAGTTGCCCGTTCCACAGAACATTGATCTGCCCCCAACTCTCCTCTCCCGTTTTGATTTGGTCTACCTGGTTCTGGATCGTGTGGACGAGACCGAGGATCGTCGGCTGGCCAAGCACTTGGTCGGCATGTATTTGGAAGATACCCCCGAACATGCGGCATCCGAGGAAGTCCTGGTGAGATCATACCTGCAGATATTCCACACAACCTATTTCCAACTCAACTAACCTTATTTTTCTAGCCCATTGAATTCCTCACAGCCTACATCACCTACGCGAAGACTCTAGTCCACCCGGTCCTCACCCCCGAAGCCGGCAGCGCCCTGTCCGATGCCTACGTCGCCATGCGCCAGCTCGGCGACGATATCCGCGCCTCGGAACGCCGCATCACAGCCACGACGCGACAACTGGAATCCATGATCCGCCTGTCAGAAGCGCACGCTCGCATGCGCCTCTCGCCCGAAGTTACTGTCGCGGACGTCGACGAGGCAGTGCGTCTGATCCGCTCGGCCATCAAGCAAGCTGCAACGGACGCGCGCACCGGCCTAATCGACATGGGCCTGCTGACAGAGGGAACCAGCGCCAGCGAGCGCCGGCTTCGCGAGGACCTCAAGCGCGCAGTGCTATCGCGGCTCGAGGAGCGAGGCGGTGTGGCTGGCACTGCGGTGCGCTGGGGTGATTTGTTCCGCGATCTGAGCGAGTCGAGCGATGTCGCGCTGGACCATCATCAGTTTGGCGATGCGGTCCGGGCGCTCGAGGCCGAGGGAGCGGTGCATGTTTCTGGTGAGGGGCCGCGGCGGAGTATTCGTCGGGCGGCGATGGGTCTGCCTTGATAGATGGTGGGATGAGCATGATTATGATCTGAATGTGCACTAGTACCTACCCTAGGACCTATCCTACGTAAGGAAAGGGTCGTTGGTGAGTGGGTGTTGGTGCATTACCTCCCGATTCTTGTTTCTTTCTTTAGTTCTTAGTTTTTTTTTTTTTTTTTCATTCCTACGATGCCATGATCGACGGGGCTGTCTGTTAGCCCAGGACTACGGGTGTTCTTGTTTTGTCTTTTGGGGCGGCGTTGGTCTGTTTGATGAAATTAGGAAAGAATACATATGCGTATCTTAATGTGAACCATTTACAAACCTTCCACTTGCTGACTTGCGTAGTACCCCGATACCCTTCCCCTGCAGCGTTTTCCAGGTCGCGTGAGGGCCTTCCGCTTCCGGCCGATCGGCAGTCAGCCCTGTTGAGTTTACCCGGAGTATGAGCCTAGCGGGAATATAAGCGGGAACGGATGCTCTCAGAAGAGTGCTTATTCAGTCGGCATGTACGGATAGGCATCGAGTTTATCGTGCATGCAGTGAAGTGGGTAAAAGACCGCCAGTGCCGGCTCCCCACGGCCAATGGCGTATTCCAATCCTTCGTGTGCTCGGTTTTGCTCTCCTCACGGGGTGTCCCACTCCCCATCGGCTGTTCGCGCTCTGGGCGCTCGGAGGTAGTGGAGTGCTCGGGAGTGTGGGCTAAACCATCATGGCCCCAGTCGCGGCATCTCACTAGAGATGCGCTCGGTAGGCTGTGGTGATGAGTTCCGGGTGTGGCGTGAAGCTTGGCGTGAAGCTTGGCAGTCTGTTGGAATACGGCTCCAACTTAGGGTTGCGTGATAGTGCATATTATTCGGCAGGCATGGTCTCTCGCAGATCAGCCGTTGAGCAAATCCGGGAAAGAAAAAAAAAAGAAACGAGATCTCGGACTCGGCCCGCCTCCTGGTAGTCCCACCCTACGGAGGACGGTGGACCACCAGGATACCCCCCAGCCGGTCCCCGGAGCAAATAGGGAGCGCCAATCAGGCCAGGCTTCGGGTTGCACGGTGAATGGCTCGGAGAGAAATGGAACCTTCGTCTTGACATCCACGGGCCCCGGCCGACCCGTATATATGTCCTACTCCGTATCGAAGTACGAGTCGGTACAAGTGCCAGGGGTTCAGGGAGGACCTTCCAGGGTTTGATTGGAAGCCTGATGAACCGAGGGACTTTATACAAAGTACCAAGCGCATATCCGACGGTGAATATCAGCGATGGTGTCATGGGTGGTTGAAAGTTGCCGGTATCGACCATCTCGACAGTACGTAATCAGACCACCTTTGTGTCTCCTCGTAGCCCCCTAAAGGAAAGGGAATTTAGCGTTTCGCCCGCTGGGTTTCACTTTTCGACTTTGTTGCAGCTGCGCCGCACGTGTGCATTTGGTCTCGTTAACTGGCCAGCTGGTCGCTGAGTCATGCGCGGGGGCTGCGCCTCGAGTGGGAATCTGACCAACCAGACAGCTGCAGATGCGGCAATCGCATGGGTTTCTCATCTTTTAGCATTTACGGCCGTTCGCTGGTCAACTATTCGACTATTATCTCTGCTCGTCCAACGGAAAGTTCGGATCGAGCTGGTCTGGAGCTGCATTGTCTGGGAAATAACCCCGAAACTATTGTTTCTGCGTAGCTCGAGTCGACTTGGCCCCCAATTGCATCTACCGAGCGGGTCCGGTCCCATCTCCAGGCTAGCCGTCTCGGGCGGCCCAGAGAATATCGCCGCTTCCTGATCTCAACTGATTCCCGCCTCGCTCAGTTTGATTTTTCTCTCTTCTCGTCATGCTCGATTGATCCCGTCTGGCTTTGCTCTCCCATTGACTCTGCCCATCATGAGGTACCAACCCCCCCAGTTCGCTCCCCAGCCGCGCGTCGCCAGCGCCCTTGCCACCCGCAAGCTCGAGCTCTCCAGCGGAATGCCCTCTGTTCCCCGCATAGCCTCGTCATTGCTTCTTGCTCTCTCTCCACGGCACCAGCTAACGGCTTCCTCGAAGGTTCGGCGAACATCTCCGATCCTCCATGATCAAGGAGTACCACCCCTACTACATTGCCTACGACGAGCTCAAGAAGGCCCTCAAGACCGACTTTGTGACCCAACCTACCCCCGACAACGCCAAACCCGCCCGCAAGGAATGGACCGAGGATGACGAGACCAATTTTGTCTCCCTTCTCGAGTCTGAACTGGAGAAGGTTTTCCTCTTCCAGAAGCGCAAGTCGGAGGAGATCGTCGAGCGCATCAAGGAGAGCGAGCTCGAGGTGAATGACGTCGTCTCCCGCCTTGAAGACAATTCCGGTGCTCGCCGCCAAAGCACCCGTCCATCCAGACCGCCGCCCACCGACGAAGACTTCCTCCTGCTCGAGCAGGTACTCTCCGATATCATCGCTGATGTCCACGACCTGGCTAAGTTCACTCAATTGAACTACACTGGCTTCCAGAAGATCATCAAGAAGCACGACGTACGTGGCCCATCTCCCCTACCCTCCATCTGCCAGCCAGACCGGCGGGCCTATTCGGGGCGTTCTAAATTGCTTGCAACCGAGTCAATTCACTGACCGTCCCACTGCAGAAACAAACCAACTGGTATCTGAAGCCCGTGTTTGCGGCCCGCCTCAATGCCAAGCCCTTCTTCAAGGACAACTACGATGCCTTCGTGATCAAACTGTCCAAGCTCTATGACCTCGTCCGCACCAAAGGTAACCCGGTCAAGGGTGACTCCTCCGCCGGTGGGACCCAGCAGAACTTTGTTCGCCAGACGACAAAGTACTGGGTGCATCGCGACAACATCACCGAACTGAAGCTGGTCATTCTCAAGCATCTGCCCGTGTTGGTCTTCAACGCCAGCAAGGAGTTCGAAGAAAAGGACACCGCCATCTCTTCCATCTACTTCGACAACACCAATACCTGGGAGCTGTACGAAGGCCGTCTGAAGAAGACCGAAGGTGCAGAGGCTATCCGTCTCCGCTGGTACGGTGGCATGGAGAGTGACCAGATTTTCATTGAGCGCAAGACTCACCGCGAAGATTGGACAGGCGAGAAGTCCGTCAAGGCCCGCTTTGTCTTGAAGGAGAAGAATGTCAACGCCTTCCTGGACGGCCGCATGACAGTCGAGCAGGTTTTCGACAAGATGCGCAAGGAAGGCAAGAAGAGCCCCGCCGAGATCAATGACCTTGAGCAGCTCGCTCGCGAGATCCAGTACCGCGTCATCACCCGCCGCCTCGTCCCCGTCACACGCACCTTCTACCACCGTACCGCCTTCCAGCTCCCCGGCGACGCGCGCGTGCGCATCTCGCTCGACACCGAGCTCACCATGATCCGTGAGGACAACCTGGACGGCCGCCGGCGCGCTGGCTCCAACTGGCGCCGCATGGACATCGGCGTCGACTTCCCGTTCTCGCAGTTGCCACCCGAGGACATTGACCGGTTCCCCTATGCCGTGCTGGAGGTCAAGCTGCAAACGCAAGCCGGCCAGGAGCCGCCGCAGTGGATCCGGGACCTCACCGCTAGCCATCTCGTGGAGGCGGTCCCCAAGTTCAGCAAGTTCATCCACGGCACAGCGACGCTGTTCCCGACCCGCATCCACCTCCTGCCCTTCTGGTACCCGCAGATGGACGTGGACATCCGCAAGCCGGCCACCCGCCACTACGGTATCCACCGCCCGTTGGCAAGCACGTCGATGTCCGCGAACGATGACGACTCCGACGATGACGAGACCCCGAGCCCCGAGCTTGGCACGCTGAACGGGGTGTCCCGCGAGGGCTCCGAGGACCGGTACCTCTTTACCGAGACCAACGGCAACGAGCTCGATATCGAGGAGCGCATCGCTGCGCGCCCGCTGCCTGGAGATGAGGATTACCCGCTGTACGATTCTGACGATGACGATGAGACCATCAATTCCGATGAGCTGGAGGAGGCCCGCCGGGTTGGCGGTATGTATTATGCGGAACAATTGGCCAAGTATTATCTTTCCAGGGCCGGGCATGCGGTTGCGCAGGGGTTGTGGGCGATTATGCCTAGGCCACGGCCGACGTCGATGCCGCCTCAGGAGGCGCGTGGTATTCAGGTGATGGGCACGCAGCGCAAGCTCCAGCGTTTCCAGGCGCCGCCTGGCAAGAGTATGTTCCCCCTACTTCGTATCGAGCACTCTCTTTCTATCCTACGTCCATCATGATGGTATACATGGGCCTATGTCTTGCATATGGTTCCTTTTACCCTCCTCGTGCCCAACCTCTCTACCCTCTATCTTCAATTTCACTTGCTCACCTCATCCCAGAAATCTTTGTCCCCGTCCGCGTCGAACCCAAAGTCTACTTCGCCGCCGAGCGTACTTTCCTCTCCTGGCTTGAATTCTCCATCATCCTGGGTGGCATCGCCGCAACCCTTCTCAACTTCGGTGTGGACTTTATCTCGCTTGCGTCCGCGTGGGCCTTTACCATCCTCGCCGCCGGGGCTTTGGTCTACTCGCTCCTGCTGTATATCTGGCGCGTGGACAAGATTCGCAAGCGCCGCGATGTCAAGCGAGTCTACTATGAAAAGTGGGGACCTACTGTGGTCAGTGTCGGCCTTGTGGTGGTTGTGCTGGTCAATTTTGGCCTCCGCGTCAAGGCCGGTGGCTTTATGGCGGGAGAGCTGCCGTTGGACGGGCGGCCGAGGCATGGAGATGAGCTTTGAGGGGGTTCTTGGTTAACGGTATGTGGATGGGTGGAGCGCCAGACATCATTCCCAGGGCCTGCGAATTCCTGACGTTGATTGATGTATGAACCCATGCAGCTAGTCCCATGATATGCCGGGAACTTTGTATCTACCATGGCGTTGCATTTTATTTTGTCGATTTCATTGGTTGGGCCCGAGGCGTTGGCGTTCATGTACAGAGAGCAGACAAGCCGCGCATGTGAATATATGATGATTTGCATGCAATTGTTCCGGTGTTGCCATCCTCGACGATGCCGTCTCCGCCGTCTCCACGTAGTCACGGGGACAGACCATGTCTAGGTTAGGAAGGCACAATCCTGCCCTTCTTGAGTCGTGTGGTCAATCTTACCCTAGTTTTCTCTCGCCTCATTTCCCCTCGCCCTAACTCTTCTGCTCCCCGTTCAGAGTTGCCTGCCGTCACACTCACACTCTCACATACCAAGGAAAACTCCCGTTTGTTGTCCGCACCACCACGGGCAACACGACCGATTCACTGTAGAGCGTGGTGGACCGCCACGAGGCTCAGCTGCCACAGCTGAAGGACGGTGTTCTATCGGGGCAGGATAGGGTTTCCAGTGTGGAATTCGGAGCGTAGCCTCTGGAATGAAGGGCTTGATTGTGTGCGGCTCTATGGGTTGTATGGTGGTTCATGGGATCCGGAGGCTTGGATCCCAGGGTGATTCAAGATATACCCATAGGACCTGGAGAGGAGGCGTGTATGTGTAGCGTGGCTCGAAATATCAACTCTGGTCTCCTCTTAATTCCTGGAAACTTTTAGAGAGAGAGAGACCACACCCAGGCCCTAAGGCTTTCCTCCACAGCCACTTCCCTCCCTCTATCCCCTACCAGCCCTCCCGTTCCTCGATCTTGCACATCCCATCCTCCGGTCGAATTCAAAATGCATCCCAGGTGCTTTGTGATGCGTATGGCTAATAGGCCCGTCACCAACGCCCACGAGACTCAAAGTAAGCGGCAACCTGGCGATCGACGCAACCAGATCTCTCAAACAGGCATCACAGCTCCGGCACATCTGAGTGTTTCCTGCGATGGTCTTGAGGGAACGGTATCCCAGGCATCCACCAAGAGTGATGGTTCTCAGCCCACGGCAGCTAGAGAACAAGTTGACTCTTCTCGAGTGGCCGGTCTGCCGATCACACCCCCCAAGTCCCAGGTCGTGGACTACATGGACGATGAAGAGCCCCCTCGCTCGCTGAAGCGAAAGAGAAAGCCGTCAACCATGTTCCTCCCCCCGAGAACTCCTGAAAGCTCTCCCCGTTCAGCGGGAACACCGAGCAGTGAAAAGGCGTACAGAAAGGTACAGTCCCTCAGGTATGGACCCCATTACATGCCAGGGAATCACAAAATGCAGCCCCTAAACTGCCTCATAGCCTGAACGGTCCGATCACCGACGCACATCTCACCAAGCGTAGTCTCCCGCGCCTACGATCCGAAGCCAGAAAGGCGGGTGCCGAATCGGAGAACGATATCATCGCGACCCTGCGCCACGATCTGGACGCCCTCCGCTCCGACTTTGAGAGCGAGAGGCGCGCTCACGCCGAGCTACGCAGTAGCTTGGAAGAAATGACCCACATGAATGATACGCTGCGCATGGTCATTCGAGGTGATAGGATCTATAGTACGGAAATGTACACCAAGCTGCAGTCCTTGCGGAAGAAGTTGGGTCCGCTGCTGGCTAAGGTTGACACGCTGCAGGAGGCTATTGGTGCTGTCAAGACTCAGTTTGGGAATCACGATGCTCCTGTTGAGTTGATTATGGATTTCACGAAGAACTTCTATCAGTGGTGGATTGGTCGGTTGGAGAAGCGTCGGGAGGGTGGGGAGGGTCATGTTGAGGACAGGGGCGCTGGGGCTCAAGGTTGATTGTCTTGGTGTCGGGTATGTGACCATTGAGAAGGATCGGACATGTCCTGCTGAAGTTTGTATGGAGGTTGAGATGACTGGGTGATTTTGTGGCCGGTGCGGAAGGAAAATGTGACACGACAACGAAGAGGTGCTTTACTAGGTAGTTGTTTCTTCTATGATGTGATTTTATTGAATTCATATGCGGATGGATATTTGAAGTTACGTTTTGATACATAGTTGGGGTGTTTAGCTCTGGTGGTTGACGTGGCTTGGGCAATCTCTAAGGGATCTTCCTCAATGCTCGCGGCGAGCTCTGTTTGTTTAGCAGATTGAACGAAACCGAATAAGGCGACGAATAAGCGACGATCTCCTGGGAAAGGGAACTGCATTCATTTTCATGCGTGCAACAGCAGAAAAGGGGACTCAAAATATTAATCTGATTTCAGAGGGTGAAACCAACGGAGCTGGACCTGCCACATTCCTTGATGGGAGTGCAGAGATATCTGCACTCATGACCTGCGCCTCTGGAATCTGTTCCACCATATCGTCATCCACTATAACCTTCACACCTTTGGGATTGACCCAGATCACCCGGAATTGATCCGGACTGATCGGCAGTTTCTCGGCCAACTTCTGGTTGAGTTCCGATTCAGACCGTGCGCTTAGATATATCGCATGGTGGTAGCTATGGAGGGGCTTCCCGTTTCGCACGAACTGAACGAGAAAGCATGCAGCTGATGTGGAATTAGCAACTAGACACTGATCATAAACAGATGAAGGACGTACCATATCGAGAGAATCTGCCCGCAGATGATTCGCGAGTGCTTGCTATACTGGATGCTGGGGTAGAGTTTGCAGATTCGGAACTCGTCGTGCTTCGAGTCTCGAGTGAACTTTCCAAAAGAGCGATGCTGCGGCTACTCGGACTATTGTCGACCGCCCTGGATGCAGGTACCACGGATGAGAAAGATTTCCTGTGTCCGTCACGAATGGGCCCCGTTCTCTCATCTCCTGTAGACGAGTCCGACTCGGTTGGTAGAGCAAAAGGACAGACCACTGGATCATCCTGAACAGCCCCACGAAGACCAAGTCTACTCATCTCACGCTCGGACGAAAGCAAGCTTGTCAATTTAGAAAGCTCAGTGTGTAGTTTGTGGTGGAGGATTGGGTCGCTCTGCCACGCCGAGCGTCGCCTCTTCTGTGGAGGGGCCTCGAGCATTCCATCCCCTGGTGAAAGATGCTTGCGACTTGGCTTGCAGGAAAGAGCCTTAGCCTCTTCCTTGGCAATTTCGTGCTTGAGCTTTTCAATCCGCTTCTTGGCGGAGGCTTCGTCGTTCGTCATTTTTCGTTCGGCACCGTGATCACGGAAGAGCTTGACGATGCAGTAGCACATTTCAGATCCGCTCGACTCCTCGAGCAACATTTCTGTCCGAACACAGAGTCGAACAGGCACACCTTTCACCCCTTTTGCACGAGTGAAGTCGGTCGATAAGAAGTTGAACTTGACGGGAATATCGCAGGAAGCGGCGTGTTTGGCTGGATCACTGGTCCATATGACGGAAAATTGATCAATGGAGGCCTGTTCGGCTCGGACTCGGGGATTGGCCCCATCTTTGGCGTCTCCATGGAGGAATTCGCCGAACTCTACACCTAGAGGCATGCCCTCCCGGTCCAGTGCTCCTTGTTGGCCCCGAAGCGCTTTCCAGAGTTGCCACGCGACAGCCGGATTAGACCGCTGTTCTTCTGCTTCGAATGTAACGCGCACATAGGTTCGGTATGTAACAGGTCCAGCATTCACGAGGGGCGGACTGGAGTCGACTACATTCAGGATGTAGGTATGGCCCTTGTTGAGATACGTCACTGGGTTCCCATCAGCATGCGGGAACATCGCCACCGGTGCGGATAAGGTCACATTGTAGCGAAAGCTGAATCGGCGATGAGCCATGATCATCCACAACTATGGGCCACTCGAGGTGAACATACCTTTCATGGATGGCATTGGGGGTTCCTTGACAGGTGGAACTTTGAGATGTGTTCGAGCTGACCGCCGACTCGAATAGATCATTGAATGCATAGGCTGAATCGTTCTGGGACCATTCTATTGCGCCGTCGCAGTTAAGATGGCGGGGAGTCGGAAGCTTTGGCATATGCTCCTGGTCAAGATGTGTGGCACAATAGAGACCGTCTTGCGTCTGGATGTATGGCATAAAGCCGTCGAGCGTATCGGAAGGAACCTGAGGAGCGAGTTCGTCCCCCAAGATGGGAGGGGGCATAATCCATGACAATGTGGATGAGTGGAGATCACCCGCTTGATTGTGAAAGACTGCGCCAGACCCCGGAGTTGTGACGCCCTGGTATGTGATCACCTTGGGGTTAATCGACTCGGCCACCGGAGCTGCGCTTTCATGGGCATCATTCAAGCCCATCATGAGACTGTCATACCCAACAGGCGGCCTTGGGTCTTGCATGTCAATTGCAGCGAGGTTTGTATCCCTGTCGGGGTGGCATTGCTTATACAACACTGAGCCATAGCTGCTCCTAAATTGATGAATAAGTTGATCATCAGGCTTATGGACAGTGCTGTCAAGGGTTCGCCACGTTAGTCATAGATGCTACAGATCTAAATCAAGGTCATACGGAGATACAAACCGGTATCGCAGCATGGAGAGCAGATGCCAAGAACCTCAATACTGCCAGGCGGCCGTCCGTGAGTGACAACAGATGGTCAAGCTGTACTACGAAAGAAGCCGTCAATCCTGTACGGAGGAAGAGAGAAAATCGGTACGGAAGACTTCAAGCCGATTGACTCGATCAAATACCATTTCCTTGTTTGAAGTGGGGCGGGCACTATTGACATCGGCCATGACCAGATGGGAAAGCTGGTATACTTCGATTTACTTCTCTGGAGTTCCGGCCGAGCCTCTCCATTGGCTGGAATCGTAGCCGTGTTGGGGGTTGAGCCAGAATCAGGTATGCTGACTCGCAATTGGTGTCTGTGATTGGTGCAATGGACTATAGCGGTTGCGGATCTTTTTCCACAACAAGCCCTCTATGACGTGATGCTATTCGTGGGGCCTTTCGTCTCCAGTTTTCGAATGTTACCCTCTCGTTTTAGCGCATTCTTACGTGGAGGTCAACATTCCCAGCTTTTACCAGACTCTGTAACGCAATCGACTACGCTGTCTTGATATCATACTTGGAGGAAGAGTACAAGTTCCAAGTTTTGCAAAGGGCACCTGTACACCCAATGCACAGGTCCAGTCATGATGACAATGCATCGTGAGAGTGGAAACTCGCATTTTCCTCGGCGACCGACACATTCCCGGGTGGATGCTTACGTACGATGAATGGTTTTAGAGGGTGATCTAGACCACGAAGATAGATCGCGAAGCGGCTGCACACTAGTCTGGGGGCATCGTTTGACCATAGAGCAAGATCTGTTCAGGCTGTTTAGCGACCGTTCGCCCAGCCGGGATTCCACTTGTCCTTTATTATCACCTGCAATATATTGATAGTTATCCTGGATGAAAATATGCAGACCATGTATTTGCTTCTACCATTCATGCGAATCAAAGCATCGTGACTGAAATCCCCAGTTTTTGCAACAATTTCCCCTCAGTGTATGCCGACCCTCTCTTAACTCACTGGGTCCTGGGGTATCACGCACGGGTTATGCACCGTTAGTCGATAAAGGCCTCTGGATGAAAGGTGCTAGCTGAACTACTGCCACTGCCATTTCCGTGAGCTAAAGCCCATGTCAAGCTGCACGGTGCGTACCGTACAAAAATGCCCAGAAAAGGGTTTAGACAGGGACAACCCGCAAAGGCCCCCGCGTGGAGTTTTGAACTGAGAAAATATGCCGTGCATAACATAGTGTATACCGTCTTACCCGCAAACGGTTGAACGGGTGTTTGTCGGCCGAGCCTCGGCTGCTCCCGAGCTTGGCCATTCAAATCAAGTTTTCCTGTCATGACGACGGCACCCCGTCAGAACCGGCTTTTAAGCTTCTTTTTCCGGCCAATGTAATATTGGCTGAGCCACCAATAGTCCCTTAGGATGACGGAAATTCTTGAAGTGGCTGATGCGGGGAGTACTTATAGAACCTCACCCATGCTTTTCCAAGGGTCTTCAACTACTTCGCACTCAATTCCAACTATTCTTGCGTCTCGCTGAACTCTCCACCTTTTTCCCCTCCTATCTACTATCCTCCTACAGTTGAAGAAGATGTTTAGAACAGCAGCTCCGAGGCCAGCTACCGGGGCAATCCGACAACAGCTCGGCCGTCAGTCCAAGTCACGCATTGCGAATCCTCGTTTCCAATCCACCGCATCGAATTCCACCTCATCCGCAAGCAATCCTGCCATTGTTGGTGGTGTTGCTGGTGGTGCAGTCGCTTTCGCGGCGGGTTATACTTGGTACTACTTCTCCGGCGCTAAAACACTTGTCGACTCCAACAAGCAAGTAAAGGAGTACGTCCAGCAAGCCCGGAAAAAGCTTTCCGAAAAAGCGCCCGAGCCAAATGAGGCCTATTCTTGGTTGAAGAGTACGGTCAATCGCTATGCCGTCTTCATTCCCGGCGGCCGTGGTTATGTTGATACAGCTTTCAACGATCTGGAAAAGATTCGAGATAATCACGCCGAGGAGTTTGACAAAATCGTCAAGGATGCGTACAACGAGTTAAACGACGTCTCTAGAAAAGGTGGTTTCGATACCGACACGGCCTTCGAGGCATTCCACATTTTGCAAAAGCATCTCAACCGTCTCCTGGAGTTATCTGGCGACGCTGCGGAGGATATCCTGAACAATCATCCCCAGCTGAAGGAGAAGGTGGGCGGGAGCTTTGACCAGCTGAAGCAGATGGGTGACAGCTTTGGGCCACAAGCAAAGGAGGAGGTCAACAAGACCTGGCAGCAAATTTCCGACATTGTCAAGCGTGGTGCTAGTGTTGAGTCGGCGGAAGAGATCAAGAAGCTGATCGACGACAAGAAGGCCAAGCTCCAAAAGCTAGGTGACGAGGCCTGGCAGAAGGGCATTGAGGAGTCCAAGCAATTTCTGGACAAGAACCCCAAGGCGAAGTCATTGGTCGAGGACAATGCCGATGCTTTGAAGAAGGGAAATTTCCAGGAGCTGTGGGGTCTCGTCAAGGAGAGTGCTTCTTCCGGAAAGACAGAGAAATTGGAGAAATTCGTCAAGGACAAGGTCGGTCAATCTAAGGGCGGCGGGTTCGGTGATCTGGATGATTGGTTAAAGATGATCCCTGGTGGCTCGAACATTATCCCGCAGTTGCAATCACTACAGAAAATTGCGGACAAGAAGGGGAGCGAAGCCGAGGGTGTTGTCAAGGAGACATTTGAGGATATTCAAGACGTGTTGAAGAAGAGAAAGGAGCAGTTGGAGAAGATTGCTGAGGAAGGAAAGAAAGAGAGCAGTTAGGACTCGAGTAACTGCATCATTTGTGTATAACATCATGACTGTAATTTAAGATTCATTTTACAAGACTACCCGGTCAAAAGTACATGGTAGGCTGTGGTGAATGTTATAGATCTTTGGATATCCTAGCTATCTCATCGAGGCTGTGTTTGTCGTTTGTCCTTTTTGCCTGCAACCTATTCAGACCGATCCAGTCAAGAATATGTAAATCAGTAGATATACGGTCTATCGTATCACTTGTTTTTCAGTGAACAAAATAACCTTTCAAAGTAAATATAGCTTGGTACAGGGATTGTGGTACCTAGTAGAAGGTAAGCGAATGCAAACGCGGGCGTCTACAGACTTTGGACCTGTGAGTGTATGTACTATAATAGCTAGCTAGCTTTCCTTTCAAATGTATGCACGTTAACAACCTGACCTTCGTATTTTGCGAGTCTCGCAGACTACGAGCGAACATATTCTATATCAGCATCCTATATTTCACTCGAGCGAGATCATATTTGCAGAAAAATTGGTGTCGGGACGAGCGATAGAAGGTCTGACAAAGCCAAAGGCATCAGTCAACACTGAGCGCTACACAGGATGCACAACATGCAGAAGCTAGCCTTTAACCTGGGACAGAGACAGTATCACGCGTATTACTGAGAGAGGCACACATGATTGGACCAGTAAGACGCAAGACGCAATTCAATTGGTTAAAATGGGCCACCGCAACGGGAGGTTGATAAGATGGGACCACCAGGACCGTTCCACGAACTCGCCGCACGCCGTATAAACAGAGCCCGTGTGCAAGACCAGAGAACCGTTTCAGAAACGCATCTCAAGTCTCCTAAAGGTTGAAGTACAGGGCGCGAGAGGTTTGCAACATTGGCATCCTCTCATAACCCCGCAAGAATAAACATCAGAATAAAGACGAGAAAACTAACTCTGTTTCGAATTGAGTCTCCAACTATCTCTGATCCAGCACCGGCCTTGATCCAGGAGACAATAAAATAAGGTCTGCGGCGGTTCGGTCGCTGCTTGCCACGTAGATGGAGGTCTACTTGTCGGTCTTGCCCGCTGAAGGAAGCCCAGAATCAGCGCGCACACACACACAAACAACGCACGGCAAATGTTGGAAGCTTAGATTACATACCGAGAATTTGATGGACCAACTCAGCGTATAAAGCTAAGGCCTCAAGAGCAGCCTGGTGGCGGTCGAGTCCGCTCTGGAGAGACTCAAGCTTGAACTTGATGGCTGCAATTTGCGCATTCTGCTTCACCTGACCAAACTGGATGTCTCGCAGCTGACCCTCTAGCTTGTCGAGTCTTCTCGTGAACAGGTCAGAAATCATTCATCAGGAAATCTCTATATTGATGACGCCCACCGCTGGTTATTGGTCGGCTTCTTGCCCGACTTGGCCTTCGGGCCAGCGGTTGTCGTTGGAACGTCAACCATGTTCGATTGAAGATGAGGAGTGTTTGGGTTGGTTATTTTTTTTTGATGGAAATGGAAATGTGATGCAGAACGGGTAGATTCAAGTGGGTGTGAGTGAGGGAGGAAAGTGACGGAGGTAAAGCTGCCCTTTCCAAATTCACCACATCGGCATCGGTGAGGATCTTTGGTCTTTGGACTCTTTGTTGATTCGCATCCAAATAATTACACTTGACATCTGCACTGTACATGCGGTGGCAGCCAGTTTAATGAAGGGGGGATACAGTGTGGTACCCATCAGATAATTAGAAGCAGGAAGAAGGCATGATGCATATGGACTTTCTCTGGACATGCGTTGCTTACTGTTGATTGAAAGGACTGACGATTTTGCTATAAAGAAGGACGGTGACTGCCAACACTACGCAGGGCATGCTGTACCAGATCCTCTTTCATTCAAAAGTGACATGAAGCCTAACGCTGCATACAGACGACGACCACCGACCCGTTGATTTATGTTACTCCCTAGAATAACGAGCTTTTTTCCCCGTTCTTTTCGAGATTCGCTCGCCCAGACGCTAAGTTCACCGTGACAACTTTCCTCAAAGTCCACAGCGAGCCAAATCACCTGTGCTGGCAGCTTTTCCAGTCCCACCAGTTATCCTCAGGACTTCACTAAGGGTCAGCCGTCGCTATCGTCTGCTCTGCAAGAGTCACAACATCGTAAGTCAATAGTACGCCCTTCATAACCTTCCAAACTAGACTTCTCACCCCCCCTCAAGATATCCACGAGCACTGCACCCTGGCCACGACATGGCTGCGCCTGCATTCAACCCGCAAGCATGGGTCTATGCACTTTCACTCGCTGCAAGCCAGTACCCAGAGCTGCGCGTGAGAGAAACAGCCAGCGAGTAAGAGTGCATCAAGGATCCATGACCACAGACGAAACTAACACATGACTTTTAGATGGGCTGAGCGGATTCTAGAATTTCGAGCCCTGTCCGACACGATCCAGCAGACCAAGACAGGCATACTACAGGCCGAGTCTGCGAACTCCGGCAAGGCCCCCGCTGCGCTGTATATACAGCTGCAGGAAGAAGAGGAGCGGACCGAAGAAGTCTCCCGCGAAATTCGGAGCTTGCGGACTTCCATCGCCCGATTGCTCAGCGAGGTCCAAAACAGGATACGTGCAATGGCTCTGGCTCTGAGCACCGGAGAAGAGGTCTGCTTCTGTCAGACGTGCCGCGAGGAAATAGACGAGGATGAAGATTTTACTTAGTTCAGTGCATTTATTGAAGACCCAGACTGGCACACATCTTCAAGGGAGATTTTGCAGCATACGAGAGATGTATGCTAAGATTATTCAAGAGGACCTTGATAATGAACCACGAACTGGTTGTACGGTTCCCCTTTATCTAACTTGAACGTAACAATAATCTAAAGCGAATTCCCAAGTATTGTAACGGGAAATCATAGAGTCCGAGCACGCCAGGCACTCTCGAACTAGCGCAAAATCTCATTTCAGAAGATGTGAATAAGCTATTATTTTAATCAACATTGCTTCTGTGATCAATTTGCTGTTATCTCATTACCAACGTCGCTTTAACACTAGTACTACACCTTCCACCCAAATATAATCTGAATGCGATCGGACACTTCCCCGTGCCGATAGCTTCGCCAATGCCTAAACCAAAGCCCGTCATCATGAATGCTACCATGCTCGCTGAGATCAATAAGCTCCTTGAAATACCGTCACTTATATCTTCAATTTTGATGTGAGGGTCCACCATGACCTCTTATTCAATGAAATGATTTAGCTCTTGAGTATATACCGGTTCCTATCATGGGCTTGCGCTCTGAAGAGCCGGCCAACAGAGTATTCTCTAGCTACTACTGCCTAAAGTAGACCAACACGATGCTTACGCTGAAGCTCGAGTTGATCCAAGCCGCCGGGGAGACACCCAGCAATGAGATACAAGACAGGTTTGACTGAGTCACTTCGGGTCTGAAATCCGCTGCTTCATTACGCTTGTGTCGACAGTCATGCAAGAAGCCCAGGAGTGCCTTGCACTGGAGCAGTCCGCGAAGGAGAGGAGAAGACTGCGACTGTATTACTTGCATGCGGAAGTGACATGCCGGCAACTGAATGCACCGACGATGGTCTAGAAAGACTTGACCGATAGCGTGATCGACTAGGAAATCACTGCCGCGCTATGTTGTAGAATATGACACCCCATATCTGATATTAGTGCGTGTTTGTACAAGGTTACTTGGATGCGCCGAGATAAGATGTTGAATCAACAGTATGATTAAGCACAATTTTTAAAGCTTACGAGAAACATCCTTCAGTCCAGGTTCATCAAGCAACGTCCTCAGCATGAAAACAGAAAATCCACCTCGAGCACGATTCCACCAGGAAAGGAAAAAAGATGACTGCATGTATCGTAGGGCTGATCTAAACTACCATCCAGTCATTCAGCAATGGGAGGCGTCCTGTGTCGTTCATTCCGGCTCCTCACTGTCCTGACTCTCCGGACGGCCGTAATGCACCCAAAGGTGTATCATCATATCATCTGGGCAGCGCTCCATCAAAAGCTGACGGAAGCAGCGTTGGGCACGGATTTCCGGCGAGACGTTGGCGTAGATGAGAGAAATAGCCACGGTGACCATGTGGTCGTACCACGGGTACAGTTCATGGCTCTCGTCGAGTGGAGCATAATCATCGACGACGCACCAGACCTGGTGCATGCGAAGCAGTAGCTCCATACCGACATTCCAGTTGTTGAAGTTGGTGCGGCCGGTGAGCTGATCAAGGCGAATATCGATGTAGTGCTTGTCCTTGGTGTTATCAAGGAAGGCTTGCACGTTGCGCAGAGTTCTGGCCTTGGCCTTCTCTCTGGGGTCCGCGTAGTCATCCGTGACGACGGGATCATCGTGGCCGGACTCAGAATTGTCATCCTTGTCAATATCAACATCGTTGTCTACCTCAGAAGTGTCGTCAGACTCAACAAAGTCTGCAGAGTCATCCAAGTCCTCCGTATTGTCGGCCTCATTGCAGGCGTCCTTAGTAGAGCCCAACAACTGAACTGGCATGACCTTTTCGGGGTGGAGGAGCTTCGCGCTGGGGCTGGTCTTTTGCTTCTCAGGTTCTTCATGAAGGATATGTCAGTCATAGTGCCAAACAAGTGATGGTGGTAATCTCCGGAAACTGGCGAACAAATTAGGGTATTTACCTTTGATCGACTTCTCTTCTGGATCGCCGTTCTTGTCAACGGGCTCCTCCGTGTCGGCAAGCTTGCCATTCTCGGCTTGCTCCTTGAGCTTGGCGATGTCCTTGCTGAGCTTGTCCTTGGTTGTATCCAGTAAGTCCGGCTTGGCAGCCATAAGCTTGGTGTTGCCGTCCATGATTTCGGCCTCGTTCAGCCGATCTAAGAGCATAGTCAGCTTGAATGACAGACGACGGACACCCAGTGGCAGAGGAAGACTGGGTAAGCTTACCGATGAGGGAGTAAGACGGCGACGGGCCGCTAGTCGTTTTTTTCGATACTTTGAGAGAGACCTGGGAGGCACGGCGCTTACGCGACTGGCGCTTTGCGGCTTGCTGGGTAGGCGATAGAGGCATGGTTGATCAGAGAGGAAGTCGGTGGATGGCAGATGAAGAAAATGGTAGATGAGGTGGTGGATGAGAGGGGGGATAAGTGTTGTCGTCTGTGGTAGAGAGAGGTGAGAGTTGGCGGGTTGTGATGCGCTACTGTGAATTCTGAATTATGCGACTATAAATGCAGCCATGGCAAACAGTCAATATGTCGCAAACGGAAAATAAACTTGGAGAGCATATTACTAGGTATAAAGAAATGCTTTATTAACCGGTGGAGCTAATGCATTGATAAATGAGACAGTACGCGCGTAATGAAAGAGCGTAGGAATATGAATGCACTGGATATGAATGAATAACGGCAGCGTACAGAGGAATGTTATATAGATTTATCCGCCGCTCTTAAGGATTGTAGTCTACCACGGGAATAGCTGTATCGTCCAGACTGACGGCATTAGGATTCCTAGCTCCAACGCCAGAGTACTTGTTGATCCAGCCAAGGACTTGCTGATGCCAGACCAGGCTGTTCTCCTTACTTGTGACCCTATCCAAATATTAGCTAAATGAGGTGGACCCTCTGGTAATTGCAAGCTGAGTATTGCGCGAACAAAGGGCTTACCAGTGGTTCTCATCGGGAAAGTTGAGCAGCCGACTAGGGACGCCACGCTCCTGCAGCACATTGAACAAGCCTAGGCCGTCAGACACGGGCAGCCGGTAGTCCTTGTCACTGTGAATAATCAGCATGGGCGTGTCGAACTGCAGAATACGCTCCGGTGCGGACGGGTCCCAGCGGCGGTAGTTGTCTCGGTTGGCCCAAAAGGTGCCGTTGAACTGCATACAGTCAGCAAGTCAATGCCATGATAGATCCAAGGCAATGAAACACGTACATCATGCTCAATAAACCAAAGCTCTTCAGTCGAGATCTTGGCATCGGCCACAAAGGTTCCGTCGTGGGAGACCAGTGCCTTGAACTTCCGTCCCAGTGGGTTGCCCTGGATCCAATTCATCATGAAGCCTCCATAACTTGCGCCGGCAGCAACGCCGTTCTCTGTATCAACGAAGTCAAAGTTGTCCCTGACGTACTCCCAGCACTTGACTAAATCATCGTATGGGTAACTTCCTGCTGATGATTAGTTTCATGTGTACTGCTGCGGGCAAGGGCAGACAATACCCCAGTTGTTTGTGATCGCATCTGTGAGCTTGTCTCCAAAGCCAGTGCTGCCCGTCGGGTTGGGCGCAATCACCACGTAGCCCTGATCGGCCCAAACCTTCGGATTCCAGCGAGTACTCCAAGAATCGGCCCATGAGCCCTGAGGTCCACCGTGAACATAGAAAACCAGCGGATAGGTCTTAGACTTGTCAAAGCCGGCAGGGTAGATGATCCAAGAGTGAATCTGACCCATTAGTGTCAGTCTTCTGCAGCAAGGGGTGCAACGTACCTTCGTCCAGTTTCCTTGGAAATAAAATTCATCCAGGTCGGAGGAGCTCAGTCCTTGAAGACCGGGATCAACTTCATTGGCAGAGATCAATGTGGAGATGACCCCTTTCTCTGGGTTTGCGGTGTAAACAGTCCAGCTTGTCCAGATAGCCGAACCGGTTACCAGGAGGTCACCATTGGGTAGATTGTAATAACTGTTTACAGAGCCAGTGCTGGTGAAATTGCAAGGCTTGTAATCATTACCGCCATCGGCAGGTAGGAAGAATAGCCGCCCATGCGCATGGTCCTCAGTGTTCAGTATCAGGCTCTTGCCATCCGCTGTCCACTTGACTGTATCCGGGGACCGATCCCAGTTTTTAGCAAGGGCTGGGATGGTCTTCTCGGAGCCAATTGTATAAATGTAGAGCGTGCGGCGATCAGACTCGTAGGAAATGTCCTCCATCTGGAAGTAGGCAATGCGTCGGCTATCCGGCGAGAAGGATGGGCTGCTCGAGTCACCCTCAACGCCGTCGGGGGTTCCTGGACTATCCGGGCCGTTGATCGCCACGGGCTTCTTGGACCCGTCGTGCGGAACGAGGTAGATGTACGATGCAGTATTGTTGGCCCTTGGTAGCTCGGGTGCTTTACTCTTGAAAGCAACCCATTTTCCATCTCCGGAAATGTCGTAGTCAGATGAGCCGCCGAAAGGAGGGTAGGGTGATTCCAAGTTCTTGACACCAGCCAGGAGGTTCTTCAGTGAGTCCTCAGAGGAGTAACGCGAATTGGCCCCTTGTCCTCCTTTCTTCCTTTTGAGGGTGCCTGAGAAGACAGCATTGAATGTTGTCGAGAGCCAGGTATCCCAATGCCGCACATAGATGCTGTCGTAGATTCGCGCACTGCTTAGCGGCTTACTTGCTAGCTCCTCATTATACGCTGTCCCATTGCTATAGGATTGAGCATACAATACAAAGTTGACATCGCCGCCCTTAGTGATTGCGGTCTTGAGACCAGAGAACGAAGCTGGAAGTGAGGCTGCCTTGTATCGACTGGACGACCATCAGCGGAGAGCACATCGCAAAGGAAGCGGGAGACTCACAGCTTGTCGAAGCTAGCTGTATTGGAAACCCAAAGCTCGACGCCACCGGGGATATCAGCATTGGTGCCGTTGATATACAGCAAGCCCGAATCATCGGAGCCCAGCCAGATCAGCTCGGAGACATTGGTGTCGTTCGTCAGCAGCGTAATCTTGCCACTATCCAGATCGATCAAGTTCCAGCTTGATGAGGTCTCATGGGATTCCCATGAGTACTCTGAGGATGAGAACAATGCCACTTCCTGTTAATAAGTTAATGGATACTCGTTCCCTAGAACCAGTGCCACTTACCCCGGATGGATTGGGGACAGCCTCACTGCGCCGTGGGGCTGCAATCAACTGCCTAGGCTGGCATTAGCAAGATATAGTTCTCCGATCACCGTCGACTATGGACATAAAAAAAGTATACTCACTCGGGCGTCAAAGCATCCGCCCCCAGGACAACCCCCAACCCAAGCACCGCCCATTCAAACGTGCGCATCTTAGCAACCAGGTTCACACAAACACAGATGGAAGTAAAAGTAATAACAATAACCGCATGAAGAAGCGGGTCGTAGTTTTTCCTCTTTAAGTATTCCGGGACGGCGGGGACCATCCGTGGCCCGGCACTTTCCTCCTTGGGTAAATGTTACATTCCACGACGCCAAGAGTAATAAACAAGAAGTTGAGGGGTCCTTGTCGGCCATGGCGATGAGCTTGCAGGAGACAAAATGGGATCGGCTTGTTCGGCGGGGGGATAAGAAAGTGCACTAAAACAGTTGGGAGACCTGGTTGGATCGCGGCAAGAACAGTGAAGGACCCCTGCAGCCGTGCGGCGGCTTGGGTTGCACCGCCAAGCTGAGCGGGGATGCCCGCTGATATCCGGCGGGATTGGGAAGATAAGCAGTGTTGGGGGAATATTGGGGGTCTCAGATCAATAGAAAGATGGATATTGTGAATGGCAATTAGTGCAAAGGTGTCCTCATCGCGCAGAGCATCCCAAAAGTGTGTAATTACTGCTCGGATGAGCTGATGAGTGCCTTCGTTGGAGGCCTAATTAGCCCCCAGGGTGGTGCGTAGTCGCTGGTGAATGGTGTGATAACCGGGAGATTACGAACTACAACAAACGCAACATCCAAGAAATCCGATAGTTGAATTCGCAAAACGCCTAGCAGAATGCGTCTTAATACTCAAAGTCGTCATCCACGCCGCGCTTACCGGCGCTCTCCTTGGTCACCGCCTCTTGCTTCCGGTACATCTCCGCCACAGCCCGGGTCGTGGTGGCCTGCTCCGGCTTCTTGTCTTCACGAGATTTGATGAACCGGGGGAACCGCAGAGAGACGCCCTTGCCACCACCGATAGTTCCTTCGAACTCATCTGATGCAGCTTTGTACCGCGGGCTGAGAGTCAAATCGGCCGTTTTGACTTCCCAGACCAGTCGGGGTTCGAACCACACATCCGGTTGATCCTTAGGCACAGTAGAATGGGAATAGAAGGGCTTGGGCCGGTCGATGACCAAGGGTGTTAGCTCCTTGTGGAGCTCCTCCAACAGTGCTTCGGAAAAGCCAGTGCCAATGTTGCAGATTGTTTCGTAGGAGTCGGAGTTCGGGTTGTAGGCAGCAAGAAGGAAAGCTCCGTAAACAGAAGTACGCTTACCACGTCCATAGTAAGCACCAAGGACAACCAGGTCGAGCGAGTCGCCCACACCAGCGAGATAATCTTTCTTGACCTATAGAAATGTCAGTAATTACGGTGTAAGCAAACCACGAGACTGGCCCGTACCTTCAACCAATTGCGACTCCGTTTGCTGGGCTCATATCCGCTCTCCGACGTGTCCAGCATTTTCACCATAAGTCCCTCACACGAAGCCTTGACACTTTCGTCCAGCAGGTCCTGGATCTCATCAACGACATTGGTGTTGCCGAATTGCGCAAATTGGAACTCGCCTTCAATGGGCTGGAAGCATTTATGTAGTAGATCCCGGCGCTCACGGAGCGACTTCTTGACACACGGCTAGAAACGAAGTTAGAAACTAGAACAACAGGTTAACTTTCGGGGGTTGCATACCTCTCCATTGAAGAACAGCAGGTCAAATGCGAACACACAGACCTTGACCTTGACATCTTCTGCCTTCACGTCCTTTCGCTTACGGGTCATTAGCTGCTGGAACGGAAGAACTTTCTTGTTGACAGTATCCCAAGCAACGGTTTCACAATCCAAAACGAAACTGTTGACGTCCTGCTTGACCCAGCTGTCAAGCTTACCCAGCACATCGGGGTATTTCTTTGACAGATCTTCGGAATTGCGGGAGAAAATCGCACTGAGTCCCTTATGGTCTTTTTGTAATGTAGCAGTCGACCCAGGGTATTTGTGGATATGATCCGGCGCCACAAAGTGGATCTGAGCACGTTCACCATCATACTTGTATTCACACGTGAATTCTTTGCCCTCGAAACGATCGAGAACTTCAGTAATCGACTTAGTTGGCTTGGCAAGCATAGGCTTCAGGGGAATGCCAGGCTGAAGCTTGCACACCTTCGCCAGGTCAAAGAGACCGTGTTCCAGCATGGCAGGGATGATCACTTCATAGGAAGGTAGCTCGCTGTACACAGTTTTGAGAACCGATTCTCCTTCAGCCAGCCTTTCTGGAGATGGTGTTTTCTCGCCTGCAACGGCTGCCTCGTGGGTAACAATAGCCTGGGCAAGCGCGACAAGGACGGTTCTCTCAGCAAGACCCAACCTCAATTTGCCCTCCAGGAAGCGGACGATGAATTTAGCCTCACTGGGACCACCTTTGTCCTTGGTGATGTCAACACCTTTGTTGCCTTTGCCAGCAGTCGCGGAGTCGGCAGCTGACAACAACTTCTTGATACCCGAGATCTTTTTGTCCTGTGATCCATGCCCTTGAACCTTGGCGATTCCCAGCAAGCCTTCATGCACGCCTCTGACGGTCAAAGGCTTCGGCTTGAACATTGTAGGTTGGTTTCCACGACTTTTGGCGGCCACCAATCCCAAGTCGCCAATCTCGTGCTGGTCGGTCTTGATGACCTGGAGACTGCGACCTGTGCTCTCGCCGATGGCTTTCATAATCAATGACTCGCCAATACCAAGTTCAATTCCCGCGTAGTCGGCAGCAAGCTTGTTAATCATAAGCTGTACTGTTGGAAGAAGGTCGTTCGGGGTTAAGCGGAGCACCTGCTGGAGGAAAAGAGAGCAGTGGGCGAGAATTATTAGGCGTTTCGTCGTCATCTCAACCAATGAGAAGGTGGTGCATAGCGCGGCGTATGGAACAGGATCGCCAGCTTTCCAGTCGGGATATGGATCATTGCCACTAGCCTTCAGAGTGGCTTGCACCTTTGCCATTGTCTTCTTCCTCGCCTCGGGCATGGTATCTTCATCGGCCTCGCTCCCGGACTCTGCCTTCTCTTCATCCACGTCCGATTCTTGTTCCTCCTCTGGGGTTTCCTCCCCGGAGGCTTTTTTCACAACCGATCTCGGTGACCGTATTGCGGCTTTGGCGGGACTTGACGAAGACTTCCTGGGGGATTTCGGTGGGGACTTTTTGCGAGAAGGGGATTTATTCTTGGCGGGAGCCGATGGGCTCCCCGAGACCTTGCGCCGACGTTTAGGAACAGGTTGGACATCTGACCCGTCGCTATCCTCCGCAGCCTCGGCCTTTTCCCGCTTCAAGTTCTTGCTCGATTCGTCCCCGCTGGACTCGGCGGTGGGTGGTGCTTCGGCTCCATTCTCAACTTTTACATCCACAGGCTCAATAACAGCGTCGATGCTAGCTGTTTGCCTCTTACCGCCGAATGACAAGGTGGTCTGTTTCTTTGCTGCTTGATTTGCGCTCGCAGTTGAGCCGAAGAACCTCCTAAAAAGACCAGAAGAGAGCGCGTTAATAAACCCAGAGGTACAAAGTTGAAATGGCATGAAGACCATCCGATGGTTTTGGTAGAGAGTCCTCTGTCGACGCACCCGATGGTCAATTGGGAATCGCGCACGTACCCCAGTGTAGCCTGTTTCCTGCTCTTGTCATCGGCCATGCTTGTGGAAGCCAGATGAAATACTGGCAATTTAGATGCGCGTTGGCCAAGCTTTGGGGATTTTATAGAGACTGGTTGCGATAAGGTCTTTCGGGGGGAAGTGAGTGTCGATAAAGATGCTGTCTTTGTGTACCGTGAGGCTTCAAAGAAGTAGGGTCCGGAGCGCGACAGCGGAGTAGGCGCGGCTGAAATCCGCAGGCCACGCATAGACGTAATGAAATATACCACCAGCTCAATCCAGTTGGGGAGAGCGTCAATAAATACGCTCAGCTGGATCGTAATGGGATCAGGCAACAAACCCCAGTTGGACTCGGCTTCACCAGGCAACCTCGCGGTCTTCTCCACGCGACGTGACGCGCCCGTCACGTGTGAGCTATCTTGCCAGGATAGGAAATTGTGATCTCACCGCTAGGTTAGTTCGGCAGAACAGCAGGCGGTGGGGTATCTGCACGCTGATGCCCGCCGAGTCGCGATCTCGACTACGACAGAGTGACAATTGGATGGGAGCGTGGCTGATAGATGTCGTCAAGCCCATAGTTTGGCCTCGAGTGCTTCAAATGTCATCAATTCTTTGGGGCTGAAAATACACCACTAGTCGCCATGGACGACCTACGGCAGGAATCATTCAAGCTGGTATGCTGGGCCCCAACTTTGGACTATCCTACAGCAAGTTCCTACAGCAAGTTCCTAACGTTCTACAGTTACGCGAACCGTGCGTGGACCTCAGCTCAGTAGGCTTACGATTCCGTGGAAAGCAGGCTTCGGCCTCCGACGTCTCTCGAGCCCTCGAACCCGTGCACCAAGTCTTGGAGAAGCTTGCTGGGAAGAACGCACTCGACGGGAAGCTTGCCGAATATGCCTTCTTCCCGCTCTCGCATATCTTCAACGAAACACAACGGCTGCCAGCCAGGTGTCTTGAACAAGCGGTACAATGCCTAAATTTTCTCGTTGCGGACGGCTGGCGGGAACAACTATCCCCATCACTGGGAAAGCAGTTGATTATTCTATTGACGCTGATCGTTGGAGGGTCTCCAAACAATGCCGACGGACAGCATCCTCTCAAGGCGCAGGTTCCGGAAGAGCTCTCCATTGCTTGTTTTGACTGTCTCCGCGTGATCTTTGATATGCTTCGAGGGCCCGTGGCAGAGCGGAGCATATTCCATGAGATTGGTACGGCTACAGTTGTCGATCAGACTGTGTATATTTTACTCGAGGGCATTTTGGATGAGAGGTCAGATGATGTTTGCATATCCGCTGCAAATTCACTCAAGGCCCTGTATGCCCGAATCACAGACCGTGTCGTGTTGGCTAGTATTATGCCCCGGACTGTCTCTACACTGGCAAAGGTGATACGCCCCACGACCCAAAGTCGGCGATCCTACACGCTCTTGCAGATATGTCTTGAGATTCTGAGTCACATTCTGAAAGCTGTACTCAGCGACCTTGCTACCGTCACTAGCGAGAAATCCGCTCCGGTTTCTACAGAGTCGGACAAAATGGCTCTGGATGCCTCTTGGCTGAAGGCTACAACCACTCAGATCAAGCTCGCGTTGGTGAATGTCACCCAAGTGCGTCGCCATCAAAGACCCGAAGTCCAATCTGCACTACTGGATCTTTGTGTGATGGTAATTGAAGATTGCCAGGCCACGCTGAAGGATGCTGTTCCCATGATGGCAGAAACCATTGTTGTCTTGGCCGATAAAGAAGATGATACTCCAAATCAGGCCTATCTAAGTCTTATGCATATCGCTACCACATACCCAATTGTGTTAGACTCGCTCAAGGAATCGCTCCATACTTGGCTCACATCCTTTCCTCGAATCATGCAAAGCAATGATGAAACAGCCAAGCAATGGGGAATCCGACAAATTTCGACTGTCTTTCAGGTCTTGTCTCAAGTCCAATCTGGATCAGACCTTCTGACGGGCAGTCTGGCTTCTGGATTGTGTGATAGTGTCGGTGCCGTCGTAAAGCACGGCAACAGTACCTTTCAGCCATTATTGTCCTCGGTTGATCTGAGCTGGGACATTCTTGTTTCTGACTCGAAGTCAATGGCCTTCCCGCCTATCCTACTTGAACACCAAAGCCAGCAGCAAACATTAAAAGATATGCGATCTTTGATTATGCGACTCAATCTCTCGGAGTCAGGGAACGAAATAACCCGGTCAATTATCAACCGCTTGCATAACGCGTCTGATGGTTCGGCCGTCGCTCCATACTGGCTCGCCTTAACTTCCCTCCGTGCCCAGTCGCAGCACTCAGCTGATTTCGACGCCTTCATTGTTGATGACCAACTGGAGCAATCCACGTCGCTCGCCAACCGCGTCAGGATGATCGAAGAGCTGTACTACACTTCACTGACCATCTTGACTGACCTCCCTGCCGATGGTTCCGGTGACTGGCGCATGTCAGCACTCGCGCTGGAGGCCGTCGCCCTTCAAGCTCAGCAACTCGGCAAGGCTTTCCGACCTGAGCTTATGGACGCCTTGTATCCAACCCTAACACTACTTGCCTCCAACAATCCTACTCTCCAGCGGCACGCCATGATATGTCTCAATACCCTTACCGAGGCGTGCAACTACCCCGACACCTCCTCCATGGTCATTGATAATGTGGACTACTTGGTGAACTCGGTAGCCCTGAAGCTGAATACATTTGATGTGTCACCACATCCGCCCCAGGTCCTTTACATGATGGTCAAGCTGTGCGGTGCACCACTTGTTCCATACTTGGATGATCTAGTTGACTCTGTCTTTGGCATTCTTGATCTCTACCACGGTTATCCCAAACTGGTTGAAATGATGTTCAAAACGTTGACTGCTATCGTCGAAGAAGGGTCAAAGAAACCATCTCTTTTGACGATCGATAGCGACCGGGAGACCGGATCCCATGACAGCCGCAAATCACGATATGAGAATATCTCCATAGCAAGGCTCGCAAGCGATATTTCGCATCGAAAGTTGAAACATATCGACGACATTGAAAATGACGTGGATATCGACCGCAATGATTCGCACCCGACGAAACCCTGGTCGGAAACCTATGAGAAGCTGCCACCTGAGCCGGAGTCCATTGAGGAGCTCCTAAACAAAGCCGAATCCGATGAGCCTCTCCCTCCACCCAAAGAGCCAGAGGATAGCGAGAAGCCGTTGAGCAAGACCCACTCTCTTCTTCTACACATTGTCAAATCCATCCCGTCTCACATCTCATCCCCCTCACCATACCTTCGACGCTCCCTTCTCTCAATACTCATCGAGGTGCTGCCAGCCCTGTCGCAAAATGAAAACAGCTTTCTGCCACTCATCAATGATCTGTGGCCTTCAGTTGCGTCCAGGGTCATATTCCCCTCGTCGCTAGCAAATGATTCATCCTCCTCGACAGCCCTCATGACACGACCATCCCCGGAATCTCAAAGCTCTGCCAACCAATCAGATACCCATACCTTCCAAGAAGAAACATTTGTCATCACAACCGCTTGCCAGGTTATTGAGGAAATGTGTAAGGGTGCAGGTGATTTCATGGCCTCCCGCATCGAGACAGAGTTCCCGCGCTGGCAGCGACTCTACCGGCGCGTCTGGACTCAGGTACGGCAGGACTCCGAAGCGGCCAATGAGCGACGGGCTCGACACCTACGGCAGACCAAAACTGCCTCGACCGCTGGAGTATCAACTTCGCAGTCTACAGGCGAAGCATCCGATTTGCGTCTCGCGCTCACCTCGTCCCTGGCCTTGTCGCATACCACGCCTGGCTCTCGAGCATTTACACCTGAGCATACTTTGTGGAGGTCTTTATTATCATTGTTCATTACGGTGCTTTCACATGTCCGGCTACCGCTGGAAGCTGGTGATCAAATTTGTGAAATGCTGGGTGCATGGATCGCACTCTTCGTTGGGCCGGAGTATTACTTCCAAGCATCGACACGGTATTCTTCTTTTGCATTGAACGATTCTCTCAAAGGCGTCATAGAATCGGTTGAAACTGCCATCCAGGCAATGGAGACGTGGAACCCTGATTTGACTTGGTTCATCATGGTTTCCCATAAAACCAAGTCACTTGGCGCTCGTCCCTCTGTGATCAATGATGCTGTTGAAGCTTTCGGGGAGACCTTGCGGTACACAGAAGTAACATTCTAGCTGCCCGGCAGATGGACTAAATAGAAAAGCACCATATATATAAAACAAGATTAAATCTCGTGCAATCCAAATGCCTCGCTGTATGTATTCGCTTTGAAGTATACCTGTCAGCTTTTTGACTAGGTACGCTCTCTCGCACTAGCTTTGCTCCTCCGCCTCATCCTGCGGCTCCTAGACCTGTTCTATTTTTGTGGTAATATAAAAACCAGCGACTGGATGTATTTTCTGCACTGATAGATACTGAACTGAAATGAGAAGGCAGACACGACTTTTCTATCCTAGGCACCATCACCCAGCCACAGCTTACGCAGTTGGAAAAGTTTAGGTTATTTTTGGGCTAAGAAGAACATTTGTCTTCAGTATCTTGTACCTATGAGGTGCTTCCGCTCCACATCCCCATCCGCCGCCCCCCCCGGCCCCGGCCCCAGGATGCAAAAGCAGATAGTCAGAGTCAAATGCCGTCTTTGGGCATTTCACAATATTGACTCAGACAAAATCACGTCTCAGGTATTGATTAATTTATTGGCCCGTAAATCCTTTTTGCCTGACAAGGGAAAGGGGGCGTGTACGGGGGAATTTGAACCTGCCTGGATCAGGACAAAGCGAAGGATCCTGCTTCTACGGAGAAGTAGTTCCGAGTAAGGCTCTAGCTAAGTCGCCTGCTTATCATGGCTTGCATAGAGTAGGTAGGTTTACCCTAATCATTGGATAAGTGACGAGAAGGTATGTGTACATGACCTGTGAATATGGATCTTGTCTATGATACAGGGTTGCAAGAGAGGTAGGTAGGAAACTCCAGTTGCCTAGTTCAAAGTCCCACCCATTCCAGGTAGTATATATAAAATCATCCGAGATCATTTGAAAGCATGATGCGATGTCCTAAAACACCCCTTAAGAGTCTGGAACACCATCACCGACTTGGCTTCCGGCGGTATAGTTGCCGAAGCAAGCTTCCTGGTACTTAGCATTGTTCTTTAGGGTCGGTACGCCCTCCAAGAATTGGTCAACCCGACAGAAGCCGTTCTTGGATTTCTCACAACCGACAAGCCCCTTTAGAGGTAAGGGCGCATTGTTCAACACAAAACGGATGTAATCCGTAGTATGCGGAGTAGTTTCGAGATGGGGGTTCTCGTAGAGTACGGGATCCAGCTCGTTGAAAGAAACATGGTGGGGACACGTCCAGATCTCGGAGAAGAAACGCGCACCGAAGGGAGTCATCTCAGTGAGGGAGAAGGTGCGGTTTGAGGGAGCATGGTCCACGTCACCCGGCAGGCCATTGGGACCATACTTGAAGTACTCAAGCCCGAGGGCAGTGATGACGGAGAGAATGATATCGTCGTGAGTCATGTCCATGTAGAACGGCTGGCCGAATGGGAATTGAGCGGTGTTGTCGTCATAGGTATAGTTGATGCTGGTGTCACTAGAGGTGATGAGCTTCTGCTGAAGACGAGCGGCGAGTTCCAGAACATAGCCAATGCCCTGGGCCCGGCCGGTGGGGGATCCGAAGGCATAGTCGCCGTAGTACTGGACGTCAACATTGTAGGCAAAGTCTTTCCACTCCTGCTCAGTGAAAAGGGAGCAGAATGATGAGCCGCCGAGACTGGTGTACTCGTACACGCAAAGGTTCTGCATGGCCAAGACATCCATGGCGGTCAAATTGAAATCCCGGGGAAAGTAGGAAGAGAGACGCGTGCGGGCATGCTTGGTGTAGCGCGAGATGAATGTCTCAGCAGAGTCGTCACTGAATCGTCGGTTAGAATAGAGTGTCAAATTGTGCAAAATAGTACACTCACCCCTCGGTCATGTCGCCCAGGCACGATTCATACGAAGCCAGAGTGTTATTGAAGGGGAAAACCTCGGGGATAACCACCAGGTCGTACTGCTCATAGGAGCTGTTGGCACCAGTATTACCGAAGAAGCCACCTAGTGATATCAGTCAGCGCGACATTCCATGGTCGTGGACCAAATAGCTACACATACTAAGCCACCAGCGAGCACTCTCCAAGATACGTGCCTGGGATGTGGTCCGGAAGACCGGCTTCGGGCGAGCAGTGCCATTAGGATAAACATTGAGATCCGAATTCCAGGCAGCCATGCTGTCACGATCGGCACGGTACAACAGACGGCCATACTTGACCCAAAACTGAGCACCCGAGGTCGCCTCAGTGGCTGCACCGGTCTCCAGTAAGGTGTCATCACCAATGACATACTTCCAGTTATCGAGGAACTTCAGCGGTCCGCTAGCAACGGTGTTGCCGGAGTGTGCCTTGGTATAGTTGGTCAATTTAGAGGCGAAGTCCTGCATGCCCGCGCCGTCCAGAGGGTAGTCAGTCGGGTATCGCTCGGCGTGTCGATGCAGAACGTGCACCTGGGAGAGTTGGCATCCCTGCGGCACGCCTTTGGGAAGACCGAAGCCCCCCGCATCCTTATAGGGGCTGAGGTTGGCCCAGCTCCGGGTCATGTCAAAGCCCGACGCATAGGTCGCGCCGGTGGGCGCAAATGCCGGGGACGATGAAGCGGCCGATGAAGCGGCCGATGAAGAGGCCGCGGCAGCCACGGAGGCCAAGGTGGCTCCAGCGAGAAGTTTCATAGCTGCGTTGGGAATCGCCAATTGGTCGAATCGAGCTCAATCTCAATCGCGCACGAAAGACAAGTCCTAGCAGTGGGGTGAATGCGTCGAGGGCGCGCCGGAATGCGGGAGATCAGACCGCGGTTCATACAATTGCTCCTCGGGAGTCCGCCTGTATTTCTTCCCAGTCACGACAGGGGTGATGTGCAAGGGGCAGCAGGCGCGAGAAAGAAAAAGATACCACTGTGATGAATGCTGCAATGGACGTTGGGCCAGGCTACAATTTAGAATTCGACGGAACTCTGCGTGAAGCCTCGTGGCAGCTCGTGCCGATCACTTCCCTCGGACGATGGATTATTCCGTCTTCCTCATTCTTCCTGCTGTCCCACCCGACGACCACCTACTGTAGTAAGTCTACAGCTTGTGCGATTTGACTCAGATGAGGAGCGCTCTGATTGGCGTATCCAAACGAACGCAAGGTACCACCCGCCGTTGGTCGCGTGCCCCTGAGCCTCTTCTGCGCCTCTTCTGCGCCTCTTCTGCGCCTCTTCTGCGCCGAGCCCGCAGGTCGGCGGTCGCTCATGACATCATAATTGCATCTGGGACTGGCCTCCGCCCACTGTCCCTGCTTCACTGCTACCAGTGACAGTCTGTCGATCTTGGACTCCTCGATCTCCCAAACACCGCTATCGCTGATTTTCATCATGTCCGACAAGCTTAAACACATGGCCGTGGCGGAGGCCAATAGTGCCCGTGCAGCCTCCCACGATGTCCTCAAATCGGGCGCTTATCTGTACCCGATCAAGGTAAGTGGGTGACGAAATGGAAGCAGTCTCATCAAACGCGACTGGGAACTCACCTAGACACCAGGGCATTATCTACTTCGCGACACACAAAGGCCTCTGGGGTCCGTTCATGTCTCGCGCTGGACGAACAATCAGCCTGGGGATAGGCGTTACGTCATTTATGTTCTTCTTCACCTATGTGCCCCAGATGGCCATCATGGCCTTCACGAGTGGCCCATTAGCCGCGTTCTCTGCGGGTTTACTGGTTCTCAGCGAAAGCTCGACCATCACCAACATCCTGTCGCGCTCTTTCCTGGTTGAAGATGCCCTGCTTGACACCTTTGACGGCACTCTCATTGCCCGCGACCTGGAGCCTCTAGTCGCGCAAGGGCGCCAGGTCAAACCTCAGTCGGGAGGAAGAGATGCGATGGCGAGGCTGGGCAAGATGATTTCGAAACCACTTGCCAGGTTTACACCCCAGGCGCTGTTCAGATCGCTGATCTACTTGCCCTTGAATCTCATCCCGGTCGTCGGGACCGTGCTGTATATTGCTGTCCAGGGAAAACGCCTCGGACCGGCGCTGCACACCAGATATTTCCAGCTGAAGGGGTGGAATGCTCGCCAACGGGAGGAATGGGTGTCGAAAAATCGGGGGGCATATACTGGGTAGGTTCACTTTAGCGACAAGCGGTTTTGTCGTGCTCAAACCATGCTGACTGGTTGTGATATAGACTAGGGATGGCGGCTTTTGCTCTGGAGATGGTGCCTTTTGCCTCCATTGCTTTTTCATTCACGAATATGGTTGGTGCAGCTTTGTGGGCCGCAGATCTAGAGAAAGAAACCAAATAGTTATAATAGCTTGGAGGACAAGGGGGAGACAGCAGATTGAATGTGGAAATCGGGGTGTGGCAGCCGCAGAGGGCGTTTGTGGTTTTCACAGATGGTATTAATATTGTTTCAATCATAACCCACCATATTTATGACGAAAAGTGATCGCCCAAGTATAGCAGCTTCATGTCATCGCCATGACACTACTATTCTGCTACTTTACAACACAAGAAAGCCAAAAAAGGCCGACCGCGAAGTCAGAGGGGCAAAAAGAAAGGGTGAACAGGCAAGTTTCTATGGAAACTGTAACAATGATCAGCCATTCTGACACCTCTTCGATGTACTTTTGGGCAAGGTCGTCCTCTCGATCAATCTACTGGAATATATTGACTCTGGTCGGGGCCACTCGGAACTCGCAGCCGTCTTGGTCAAGGCTTCTCTCATGTTCGTTGCTTCGTATATCGTATGCTGTTATGTCTGCAGGGCTTACAAACTAGGCATTCTTCCGTAGTTCTTCTTGGTTGAGAGGTAAGGGACCGGAGTAATAGTAAGCCTTCTGCACGCCGTGACCGTCCGATATTTTGGTATAAGAGATTTCACACGGTGTGGCAAGCAAAATGGGGGAAAGAGGGCTACGAGCAAACATGATGGGACTTGGCTGTACATGCTGGACAGAAGTAATAGAGCTGGGTGGCAGATTGGGATTGATAATTCCCTTAAATACAGTTTACCCACACCCCACTAGATCATCGATGTCGGGGCCAGCATGGGGGGCAACTTCCGCCTCGGAAACGTCGCCTCCCATGCACTCATAGCCTGCACTAGCAATGCATCCTGATGCGCGCGGGTCAAAATCGCGAGGCCAAATGGCCGGCCGTTGTAATGGAGGTACGACAGTGGGAGTGACGCGATGGGATACCCTTCAGCTGTTAGACCGTACTTGTTCATACAATGGAAGTTGGTATCTTACCTGCAGCAGCAGCAATATAGCTCATTGTACTCCCTCCGGGGCCAATAATAACGTCCACGTCGTTCTCACGGAGGGTCTTTTCGATGCCCAACTCCCGACCTGCTTTCCGCGAGAACGCGAGAATATCGTCATACTCCTCACTGCTCAGATTGGAGTTTAGAGCCCGGAGAAGGCCATTCTGGTTATCGTACCCTTCAACCGACTCGATTAGCTCCAATATACCCCGCAATTATGGAAGAGAAATGGCGTACGTGGTGGAAGCTCCACGTCTGCATGCTCCTGATTGTACTCAACGAGCTCCAAGAGACTGTGCACCTTGGAGTTATCGACGGTTGCAAGGTAACTTTCGAAGGCCTGGCTAAAATCGTGATCTGTACTTCATTAGCACATTCTGGTTAAGGATTATGCTTCTTACCCCATAGCTTGCTGATATCTCTCTTTCCATCATCATTTGCCTCCGTCTTTGAGATTAGTGAAACGCGGCGCACATGGGATACGGTAGATTCTAGCGTCTTGTATGCCGCTTCGATCTCGGCGGTCTACACGTCCCTCGTGAGTCTCTAGCCCAGTAGATGGGGAAATTCAGATGCATCCATACCATTTGTTCCTCTGCCTCCTTGACGTACTGCAGAGGAGGGTCTTTAAGGTACCAGTCTCTTGGATCCAACACCCCCACCCTAATATTGCCCCACGACATAGTTGCGGAAGTAATGTAGCCACCGTCGGGGACTTCGGTTGTAGATGGATCGACTAAGATATCCAGAAGCAGTGCTAGATCACTGACACTCTTCGTCATCGGGCCTGCAGCGTCGCAGAGCGGGGATATGGGGATCAAGCCGTCCTGAGAAATGATGCCTATGGTTGGCTTGATAGTATACAAGGCGGCTCGATCCGCAGGAAATATCAAGGATCCGTTCGTTTCGGTGCCGATGGAGATCGGGGCGAAGCCAGCAGAGACGCTGACGGCTGAGCCGGAGGAGGAACCCCCTGGATTCTATAGATACAATCAATGAGAGTCGAGGGATAGAGAGCTCAAGGTGTGTAAGGTTACACTGTGTCCGCCTACTGAGTCATCATCGCGAAATCCACCTTCGACGTACGCAGACTGGCCTTGACCGCCTCTCGCGGACCAGGCGGATGGGATACCTTCGGATCTGCGAAGACATTGAGTCACTGCGCGAGGGAATTAATGGATGGCGGTGCGTACCTGTAGTATGCAAGTTCCTGACCCCAATCACTCAGCTTTGCACATAGAAGTCATGAAGTGAACACTCACCGACATGTTCGCTTTACCAAGTACGATCACTCCGGCTTTTAGCAGCTGTGCAATTCAGTTAGCCGCGTCCTAAAAAATATGCCACGACAATCACCTGCCTTGTCAACGATTTCTGCATTGCGCCTTGGACGCGATCCGTACAGCGCAAAACTGCCCGCGGTGGTTTCTAGCCCGAGGTCTGGATGGGTTGCAATGTTGTCCTGACACAGTCAGATCTCATATGCGCCATGTCTTATTTGGGAATGTACCTTCAAAAGAATGGGAATACCATGCAGAGGACCCCGGAGTTTCCCCAAAATCCGCTCTTGGTCGAGCTCACTCGCTTGTCGCTGCAACACGGTGACCGGCGCAGTTTCAATGACCGCTTTGAGAGAAGTATTATGTCGTGCGATCTGTTCTAGATACAAGTCTACGAGCTGTGAACTGTTGTACGTGCCCGCCGTTAACCCAGCTTGCAGATCCGACGCCGTGGCGGCCAAAAGGTTCAGGGGTTTGGCCATGGAGCGCAAGGGGAAGAGCAGGGTTGAGCGAAGAAAAAGGTAGGCAGCAACTGGAAGGAAAGCGAGAGAGTATGCGGCGATATATTCATTGGTTTTCAGGCTGGCATCTTCGCGTGGCTGATTTTTTTTCAAGCGGGGCCGAGAAAGGAAAGGGGGTGGCTTAGGAGGGGGAGTTATTCGGCATCGGCACTTGGCCACGATACTGTTAACGCTGTACCTTAGCATGTTTCGCCTATCAGCCGTAGAAGGCAGGGAATTCCTTGAGGCCATTTGGGGCCTTAAGATCTCGCCAAGAGGTGTTCCTGTATTGGGGCCCACAATTGAGCGTTTCTCTGTGGAACCAAAAAATCTAATCTAGACACTGTGGCTTAGAGGAGCGAGTTGAAATGACAACCTTTCTATCCTTTGAGAGCTATTTTCCGGAGAGCAAAAGATTCTGCGTGGGAGGTCATGATCCGGTCCTAAGAGCTGCGCGTCTCGCTTTCGTTGAGTTGTTCCACAGACAATACGCCCAGAACCAGGTAATAATTGTGTAGAAGCAGAAGCTCTGTGTTCCCCTATACGCAGCACAAGAATGAGTCACTACTTGCGCAATAACCCTGAGCAATCGCAAATCAAACAAAGGTACCGGTTTTCTCCATGCCCGAAACCAAAAGTACCCGACGCCAGCCCGACCCGCACCTTGGCGAGACGAAACCTAGTCCAGGCTACGGCTTCCATTGCCGCTTCTTGCTCCACTTTCCTTCTTGTTCCTACACCATGCCGGATTTCCGACATCCTGCAGATGACAGAAAATGTCTATACCCCTACGATTCCGGGGTAATCCAGTTGAATGTGGAATGCCTTGGGCAGAACTCCAACAACAAAACGTCCTGGGCTGCTCTGACGGGCGCATTCACGACAAGGGAGAAAATGCTGGACGCCAGAACCCGGCACTTATTAAGAGTCAAATTACGTGTGCTTTATATCCGACGTTGTCCGGACCTGACGGGCTCTCTTGGACTTTGAATCGACTACTAATGAAGTGAGTTTGTTAAGATCGACAGGTGCTCGATCGAGGTGTTCCATCCGATCTGACTCTAGACTCTTCAGGTATATTAATGGCGTAGACATTGTATCCACCGGAAGGCAATTCTGCACAAGTTTTCCTATAATCTACTGTAATCCTCCACTCCTTTATCCAACTACCAACTACAGCAAGGCCTCTTCAGAACTCGACGTATCATGGGGTGCATACGATGCTATTATTACCCTTTTACAAATGCGTTTTTGTCATTGCAAGGATTTAGAGGTTGAATGTCACGAAGCAACTGGACACAGGCCGCTACACTGTTTAAGTCATTGAGAGTCGTATAAGATCTGCAGCTAAACTAGTGTCGTCTCTAGGTCCTGTGTCTACGATGCCAGTGTGTACGCAGCACATCAGGAACTGCCTCGGGCAGCTCTGTCACGCGGGCATTCTGCTTTTCGCTCTCCTTCCCAGCAGGCGGAGGTAAACCCAGTGGGCCATGTTTCATATACCACATACCGTGAAAGATTTGGATCAAAGCAGTGGCAGCGCCAAAACCACGATCCATCACCACGTCGAAGGCTTGCAGACACCAGTCAAATTGGGGACGGCTTCCGCGATCAACACCAATCCTGCACAATTGGCAAAGACAGAAGACCATGGTGTGGGCACCCCATGATTTCATGGTGTCCTGCATAAAGTAGGGGACTGATCGACCGATCTGGTCTGCATAGAAACCTGAAAGCAGGATGTCTGAATCTTCAACTTGAACACTTTCATCCCTAGGAGGGTTGGTAAGGGCTCGGGCCTTGGAAATCACAGGGTGGGTGATGCTCAATAGTGTCCAGAACATAGTATGCAGCCTGGCGTTGTCAAGCGATGGATAGCTATAGGCGGTGCCAAACAGGTCATCTGTTTGAGGTAGATTGGTGCATACTACTTCACCAGGGGCACACAGCGTGGGCCCATGACTGATGTTTTGCCGGGCATACCATTTGACCAGTTTATCCTTGTGCGCAAGAGACTGTTGGAGGAGCATTTGGCGAACGGCAGGATCAGACGGCGGTGCTCCTTCAACTGCGGCGGCTATTGGTGCTAGTCCAGCGAAGAGACCCAGTAATTCGACTACACGATTCCCTTGACTGGGTTGTGTGACATAGTCATAGTCGTCTCTGGACATATTGATACCCTTGGCCGAGAATACCTAAAAGTCGGTTAGACCCGTTATTCGAGAGTTACTGGTAAACTTACTATGCGCAGTTTCTGATACTCATGATATATAGCACTGACGAGCGGACTACTGTCTGCCCTACTGCGGTAGTGGCTCAGGATCGCATTAGTACCTGCAATATGCGCAAGCCATCCTTTGAGACCTTGGGGACTGTAGCATGTCTTCATAATTCCTAGATATCAGTCTGGATCCATGCTCGGAGGGCTGAAAGAGGGAGGCATTCCCACCTCTATCTCCTGAAAGATGACGGTCGTATAGATAATGTCATCACAGTAATCATCTTTGTTTATCATGGACGACATATCGCGGATCGCTGCATTATACAACTGAAGTCCATGGCGAAAAACCGGATCGTCGCGTCTAAGTTTGCCCAAGTAACAACAGGCAATGGCGGAAAGCGCATTCTCAAGCATCTTAGTTTTGCTGGGAAGGGAAGCAAATCCAGAGATCAAAGAGTACCATCCGTCCACGTCGGAGGCGGTCGTCTTGGTGTCGGAAGGGAAGAAGACATGGATATAAGACGAGAAGACCTGGGCGCGCCGCGCTGGCGCCGTAGTGACCGCTTGTGGCAGGTACGAAGCCCATGTCCGGTTGACAAATTTGCTATGAGGCTCTGACTTCTGCGCTGCGACCTTCGCTCTGGCTATCCTTGGCTTCACCGAGGCATCGTATAAGAAGATGCGGCCTCCTTCATACCCTTCGCATTTCACGCCATACTTGATACATCGAGCGCATTCAGGCACTCGACGATCACACTGATGAAGAATCAGCATTAGAAACCTCTCAAACCGCGACCTTAGAGCCCATACTAACCTTGATCTTGCGCCGTTTGCATGTCGTACAACCCTTGGACTGAAACGGGGCACCTCCCATTATGATACGTATTCGTGCAGTCGTGAGGAGCAGGTTTCAAAGTGATCCCAAATCTTCCTCCCAGCACCAGACAAGAAAAGGGGGCAAAAGAATTTACCGTCGTTCCTTGCTCAATGCTGATAGCCTGTTGGGGGCCAAAATGTTGGCCCTCTGGCCCCCACGAGGAGAGTACGCGCGGAAATTGGTCGACGCCTCTGTCTATTGCTTATGCGGTTGGATTCGCCAAGCCACAATCCACTGGCAAGTCATTTTCCTTGGCTCTGCCACTCGCCCCAATACTGAGGGAGTATCACCACGTAGACTGTCCCCGACTGTCCCGCCCCGGTTTCTCTTCCACCCCTCCAGCTCCACACCCCACGACACACGGCGCTTTTTCCACACAGAGGATAACATGGCCACCTCCAGCAATTCGGTCTATCTGCCTGGAGAATTTATAGCCCGTCTACTGTGGAGCGACAAGTCTAGGCAGCTCCTTCGAGCCGAAACGGATGCCCACTCTGGCATGGAGGGTACTAGGTCTGAGTCATGCGTAGTCTACACAGATCTCACTATCATTTGAACTCACGGGACCCTATTGCCTTCAGGCCATATCTTTCACAAAAGGAGTTTCGCGGACGTTTCTAGTATGGGGACCACAGGGCGAATCACGTCAATTCCCGACTGTCGATATGGCCTTTGGGCCTGTGGGTGGAAACGAGGCTGCAGTCTCCGCTGCGTCGACTGGCGAGGATGCCTCGTTTTGGCACAGGGGCCCTCGTGATACCTCGTCATCATCTCACATTAGGGTTGAGGCCAGACTATATTTGGCCTGTTGGAATATACCCTTCGTCTTCGTCAATGCATCTAAGGCCCTTCGTTCGATAGATCCCGACATGGAGCGAATCGTTTGGGTGTGACTCAGGGATCGTGAGTCCAACGTCCAAATATTCCTGTGCGAGAGGACCTGTGATACTCATGAACACAATTCTTGAAGCAAGGGGAAACCATACGCTGCTCTTTGTCCTTTTTGCTAAATCACAGAGGCTGGGCGAGCAGTAGACTTAAGAGCAGACCTTAAGGCTCATGCGCGCGTTTTTACTGGCTGAACACCCCGCCACTTGCAAGATAGATGCCCCTTAATACTTCAATGCTCAGATTGTTGTTAATGGAGCGTGAAGGAGACACGGTTCGAGCGTATGGAAGCTGTATATGAGCAGGACTAGTGCCTTACGGCCAGAGGCAGTCCTTGACAATGATGATGGAGAAGGGGAAGATGAACACGATGCTGTCAAATACAGTGGTTTTCGAAATCAGTTATACCTCCACGCTCCTACAACTTCATCCCGGCAGAATAAATCCGGGAAATGGATGGCGAGTCTCGATAGGCTATGACAGTTAAGCCCTCGCTACCCAGACCGGTTCCTCAATTAGTTATTGCATTTGACAGTACACATTCACGATTCCAAAAACCCGAGATTGGTATATGCATGGTATATTTTGTGCCTCGCTGGCCCGCCCCCGCCTCTTCCCATGCAGCACCTAGGCCTTCTCCCACTACTCAACATCTTCGGTCATCCAAGATTATTCCACATAACATGTTTCCAAGCTTCGCTGCCTCAAAGCTCCATCTCGTTCGTGGTACAGTAGAATTCGAAGTAAGTTTCATCATCTTTTCCTTTCTGGTTCTTCTCGGAACCTTAATTCAAGACACACTAATTCCATATCTGCCCAGGCCTATTCTCAGCTAGATATTGAATTCAAATGTAAGTTGATCGTATCTCATACTCTGCGAATACGTATGCCCCCTGTTGCTTGCCCTCGAGGCAATTTGCTAATGAGCGACCCCAGTGATTACCTTCAGTTCAAACTTCATGGTTTCCCGTAAAATTTCACCTTCTATGGTCTGAAGCAAGCTTCTTGCACTTTGCCATGTTTCCTAATAAGAGGGAATCAAATATATTGCTGACGTATCATCGCGGCTTGTCCGATTTAGAGACAACACAAGAGCTTTTAAAACCCCATCAAAATGGAGTCCAAGAGTTACAGGCAGCCAAGAGAGCAGCCACAGTTACAATTATCCGCACCGCCGGTGCACTTCCACTTGTTTCCAATCGGTGGCCATCCTGAGCCTCTACAGAACGCTGTGACGCAGCAATCACAATCGTCACATTCGCCCCCTAGGAGTCCAAGTCCAAGCGAAGGAGGGGCTCCACCCTTCCATTCACTGCCTGCGACTTGTCCTCCACGAACAAATATGACCTGACCAGAGTCGTCTGACTTGATCCTGTTCTCCTTGTCGAGAACCTCTTGCTTGGCACAGTTTTTCATCGCTGAAACGGTGAGAATTAGCGCAGTCACCGCCAAGCCCAGAGATGAAGATTTGACAAAGAATCTCATAGTTGAAATAGAGGTATAAATAGCGTAGTGGTAGCAGGATTTGGGATAAAAGAATTCAAGTTTCCTTTCGAGGTCTGGATGAACACGGCAGGCGGTTCCAGGAGAATTTATATGAGTGTAGAGCAAGAGTGCGAGGGGTTACGCATTAGATCTAGGAAAAGTACGATACGCCAGAAAGCTAAATCGTGTTCTTATGAATTGGTTGCGATGGCAAATGACGAAGAGCTTGTACAATAAAGCATCTATATGTAACATTAAGATTTCTTTCCGAATGTTACGAACCGGAGCTTATCCAAATTCCGGATTTTGATGCCTCAAGAGATTTTTAATGACGACGATTCTTTTTCTTGTTAAGCAAACTCGGCCAAAAGTCGCGCGTCATACAAGGCCAATATCGTCTGATACCAGTAGATACTGTCACGAAGTTGGTATTGTTGAGTAGGATATCCGCGGAGAGCGTGGTGTCAGGGCCCTGGTCGGAGCAAAAGTCGCCGGGTTCGTCTGCATCTTGTGACTTAAGCTTGGGGACATGGTTGTACCGTAGGAAGTATTCCTATGGATATTAGGTCTCATGCGGCTATCGTAATGGTCAATTTACTTGCAGACCTCTGCTGCCAATCAAAGTAACAGTATAGGTTTAGCAATGCAATGCTGGGAGGTGTTGGTGGGCTTGGCACTGTCACATATCCTGCTCTGCATTCGTCCCTACTGATTGAAATCGGCCATGCACATATAAGAGCTATCTCTGGGCAGCTACTAGGTAGAAGGATCGATCTGACACGATTTGGAATCAACATCATTAATACGGCATATTTGGATGGGACTGTTTATATGGAAGTGCTATTCCATGTTGGTGTAAACTCAACCCCGTCAACGCTGACAGAGCCGCTGGTATCTCGATATAAATCGCAATCTGAAGAGGCTGGCCACTAATTCGATTCATCTTGATGTAACCCCCAACTTGGAATGCTTTGATTCCCAAAGTTGGATTCTCCAAAATGCAAATTTGCTAGGTAAACGTTTCTTGTTCTGACACCGATGATTAAGAATTGCCTCGGGATAAGGCTGAGGTTTTCAAGAGGCAGAAATATTGCCGCAGTCATATGCAAAGCTCAAATCCCGAAAAGTTATATTCTACGAACTTATAGTGATTGGAACGCTGACGGGTTCGTCGACGATAATTGTTGACGACCTTCCCTCACCTAGAAGTGTTATATTTTCGTGGTCAAGTTGAAGCCCATTTGAATCTCGAAGAAAGCATTTGCCCGAGGAAAAAAAACGTCTCCGTAGCCGTCTAATTTCTGCGCACTAGCTGGGCTGCATTAGGTTAATAGAGTTATCATCATCATCATCGCGCCGTCTAACTGGGCAGCGTCGACTCCCCTCTTGATTCCTGTGGCGTGAGTAGCTGTTTTCGAGAGCTCTACACCGTACTGTGTGATGTCAAACCATCGACTTACTTGTGCCATTTCCGCTAGTGTTTTGGGTACTTATGCAACTGTTAAAAGCACAACCCGCCAACCCGTACGCCATTATACCAAACATATCTCTCTTGATGGGGGCAATTTCTAACATGGATGTAATCATGACGCCTACTAGACAACCAATGCCAATGCTTGAAGTCCAGCGAACAGCCTAGATCCAAGAAGCTTCTGGTTCGTTCGAGACTGTACCTATTTTGCGGCAAGAAAACTTGATTATGCGTTTAGATTTTGCTCTCGGGTGGTTAGGGAGGGCTGTCTGGCGGGGCAGTTAATGATAGCTTCCCAATCGAAAAATCTAGGGCGGCCTCTGCTGCCGAGTCTTGGTCTTGCTGTCAGTAGCAAATTTCTGTTCGACAAACTTAGCAGGATACGTGTGCCAAGGATCTCCTACCACGAGAATCCGGCGGTCGCAATTCACTAGAAGGCTGGCTAGAGAGAGGCCAGGCGATGAAAATCCAGTTCTGGTCCTGTCCTACAACTTGATAGGTATTTAATCCGTTAAAGGATAATCTATGGTACTGAAAACTACAAGCAACATCGCTCGAGTCCTCAAAGGAAAGCCTGCTAGCGATTATACTAGGTCGCCAGAGCTACCACGTTATTATACATTATTTAAGAGGCATGAACTACTGTAGTTAGTTAACTAGTTACGGTATAATATCGATGACTCATCGACTGGTTACTCTCGTTACGATTACAATTCTGCGGAAGTTGCAACCTGCCTCGTAGCCCAATGTAGTTTAGCGCATTCAGGACTTGGATGAATCGCAGCAGTCAGTGGGCCATTTAAAAAAAAAAAAAGATAAAAAAAAAGAAGAACCCAATCAAAGCTGTGGATGAGCTCATCGAACAGCACTAGCACTGAGCATGCGGATTACTTTTCACCCTCTTTGACCGCGGGTTCCAGCAGCTGCTGTTGCGCCAAATTAGGTAAAATAACAGCTAGACCAAGATGCACTATAAGCAACATTCTTAGTCTACGCAGTCATGTCCCATTTCGACGGCTCCCTGTACCATTTCCTTGAACTCTACTGATCGTATAATCGCCCACATGCGAGGTATCCGGGCAGAGACGTATCTTGGAAAAGAAGCTCTCATAACACGCAATCCCAACGTAGATATAGATGGTAGGTACAAACAAAGGGGGTAAGAAAGCAGTCACTGGGTAGTTAAGTGACCACCCAGGGCGCACCCATACCAATTGTAAAGCACGCACCTTCTAGAGGAATATCGCCGTTTCCGCTGCAAACATCAAATGCGTAGGTCAGACACCCTACTTCTAGGAAACCTCCACGGCCACCATTGTTGCCTAGATGCGGAATTATTAGTACAAGTTATCCTCCCTCTGTAATTAATGAAATTACACGCTGGCTTACAAGCAAGAAAAATGTCGTTCTTGAGGATAGTGCTGCATTTATGCGAGCCATCGCCAACTGGATCGTCAAGGCTTTCGTTTTCGCACGTTTGGTAGCCATTGCCGACACCAATATTGAACCAATATGGCACACTCCCATCCTTTGCTTGGTACACATAAGAGCCCCTGCCCTCGTTGGCGTCGAGTTTACCTTTACTTGCGAAAGCTGCACATGCCTTGTCGACGGCTGCTTCGTACCGATCCGGCCGAACGGCACCATACTTATCGAATGGCCTTCGGCTTTCCGGAAAGCAGGTCACTTGGCCCAGTGGGGGCTGTAGAAGTCGCTACCCAGCTTTCACATGACAACTGTATTCTCACGAGTTAGCTTTTGAAATAGATATCCAATACAATCAAGCTCGCACGACACCTACAGATGTGGCGCAAGGCTCCCACGGAATGGTACAGAGCTCTGTGGTTATGGTTTTTGCACAAGAGCTACCAGCAGGAGTCGATATGCTGATAGTTCCAGGAGTTATTGTTGTGGCTTTTGTCAGTGTCGGCATAGCTCCTGGATTCGTTGAGGTTGGAAAGAAGGACAACAGGAAGTTTTGCATAAATGAATCCAAGGCGTCCGAGTCCAAGGTTTCAGTGGGGACTACTTCTGGGTAGTTCGTCGTCACATAAGGAGCAAGGTCACCGGTTTCAGTTGTGGATGTCGTCGTTGTTTTCGTTGTCTTAACCGTGTCCGTCGCCGGAATCTTGACCGAATCGGGCACCTTTCCATCTCCGATCACGTAGGCAATGAAAGCCACTGCTACGGCTGCCGGTACACTTTGCAATGCCACAGCCACATCTCCCGCGGTAAACATTGGAATGTTGATATCAAAATAAATGTCAAATTCCAGCACGACGCCTCCAGCCCCGGGGCGCGATAATTGTGATAGCTCGCAACTACCGGACCGCTTGACGTGCGTATTTGCACATGCAGCTGCCACTTCCTCGAAGAGAGCATTTAACTTGTCATTGCCTTGTGGAGATGTGATAAACCTGACATCACCAGCATTTATATTCCCTGAGGCTGCTGTGGCTGTAACGATGGCAAATGATGCAGTTACCGTCGTTGTCGCCCCGAGAGTGGTGTAGACATCGACACTGACCGTGTCAACACCAATCCATTTTGCAGTTTCGGTGCTGCCAACCTATTAGCACATGTTTCTACCCGGTTGAAGTGAAGTGCTACTTACTATTGACTGATCGGATTGACGCCTGATTAAGTTCATGGGTTAGTGTGCGAACAAAAGCAATCTCATGGTGAAAGGGTGCCAAATACCAATTTGTCCCGAGGAAGTGGGGTTTATAGCTCTTGCTACTGGGCGTTCTGCGGGCTGCTGGGACAAGGCAGTCAAGGCCGTTGATAAAATAACGATAAAAGAAGATTTTAAGTACATGGCGGGGAAGATTTAAAATCCAGACCTTTCTATGGGCTTGGCCACCTAAACTCAAGAAAGGTGTAGAAGTGCTAAAGAGATGGTAATGCAGAGCATGAAACACCAAATTTCATTTGCCGTGGGGACATGTTTATTTCATATATTTGCGCCCGTAGGATAGCATTTGTCTCTCTTCAAAGGTTCTGAGGTGATCGGAGGAATGGTGCGGCGCTGGGGCCACCGAGGCAGACTAGGCCCTGCCAAGATATAATTTGTAAAGTAAGACGGAAAGATTTCTATTAATTTGAGACATGCATGTCGCTCAGCCAGTAGCGCTACTTGTTGCATTCAGACCCCAAACAAATATTCCCCTGTCTCGTGCGGCTGATAATAAAGGGGCGGACAGTAGGTAGAAATCCCACGTGGGATTCACACAGCAGCCAGCCACATAAACGCCAAAGTCGAGTTATACTTTGGCCAGACTAAATATAGCCATATCTTCGTGAAGTTCCATCTTGCTATACACGGTATTAGGGCCAAAAGAAAGGAATAGGGGAACGGGATTCCGGATCAAGTAATAAACTTCGAACTTCTACCTTGACTATGCTCTATGCACTATATTATAACTTCATTTTGTAATTTCATCACATTATGAGCCACAGGGTGAGCGAGCTAGACCGTTCTGTTAATCAGCTTGTCAAATACTTAGGTCAACCTGAATGTCCAGCTTAGTCATTGGATATCCCTGCAGCATAGCTGAATCCAGGTGGCACTCAACTCGAACCGGGCTCGAGCCTCGCCCGCATCGTCTTCACGACGGACGCGGTGAGCGGCGTGTACCGACCTTCATGTTGTACCTCCTCTTGGCCTTCCTGGCTCAGGATGAAGCGGAGGAATTCATAAACCTTCGGATCTATGGCCTTACCCGGTTCCTTGTTGGCATAGAAAAAGATCTCGTTGATGAGCGGGTAGCTCCGGTCCCTTACCGTCTCGAGGGTGCGGTTGACAAAAGGACCGCCATCGAAGCCTTAGATTGTAAGTTCCTTAAGGTTGGCCCTAAGCGCGAGGGGCGATGTAACGTAGATCGACAGCGGATCGCTTTCCGCTGCCGCCAGCACCTGACTGCTCTAGGAGGCGATCGTACGATTTATCGTTGCATAGTTGGCAAAGGCACGAAAGCCTTCGACCTACTGGTCGCTGCCGCGCATAACGAGGTTCTGGAATACGTCCTGGATGTTAGCGGGCGGGCTCTAGCCGTAAGGATAGATCGGCTTGTTTAACTACGCGCCCGTTAGGCCGAGCTATCCCTAAGTGCGAGTATTTTCCTCTAGGCCACGTTTGTAGGGATAATCGGTGAGCCAGGTACTACGGTTATAGCCGCTATTACGCGGCCCCGAACACGCCGTCGAGCTGTTATATGCTAATCTGGTTTAGCGGGTTAGACTTAGGAACAATAATAACGAAGGCCGGTGACCAGCTATAGATATTATAGGAGCTAGTCGCAGCTATGATTTCGACTGGGTCGTTATAGAAGGCCTGTTCGTAGGTTAAATAGTCTATTAGCGTAGCCGGGCGGTCGACTGCTAGATTAGCGACCTTAGCTACGAGCGCCGGTACCGGTAGTAGGTAGATTATATTCGATCTAGATGCCCGGCTAGAACTTCTTGAACGCCGTAGCCTAATAGCCACTAAGTGGGCTATCCTTGAGATAGTTACTACCCTAGATACGGAGCGTCCCGTTTACTTACTATTGCGGCTGGTAACGCAGCAGGTCGCATAAATCCCATTTGTTAGTGTAGCCGCCGATCTTTGAATTACTCGTGCGAGAGCTAGTAACATTAAGCGTCCAGATACTTATATTAGCGGTGACGGGGCTACTAATATTACTAGTCTCGTAGCTATACGTAGGCGTTGTAGGTATCTAGGCGAGAAGAGGAACACTAAGAGCAAGCACGACGAGGTTTATAATGAAATTATAGAGTGCTATATTCATTTAAACCGCTTTCTGATTGTGCTATGTAGTTCTGTGACCACTTCGGTATAGCTTGACATTTAAGTAGATCTAGGGTATCTAGGATTGAACCTGAAATAAGGGGAAATGCGCCGCATTTCGGAAAAAGTCGGACTGCATAATGGATTCTAATACAAGCTGATATACGGGAAGTGGTCCAGTTTCGAAGTCTATCTCTAACGACGTTCTTGTCCCGCAAAAGACCTAGTTAAGAACTTTTCCCTCTAAGTTCTCATCTCGCTTAAGGCTCTTCCTACCGGAACAGTCGGCAACCATGTATAGTGGGTGGGTCTGCTATCTAGATGAATTCAGTCTTTGTGTGGGGTACGTGCCGTGCCGCCTTTGAATTCATTCGCTCCCATGCGCACGATAACTTCACGTACTGTTTCCCCCTTAGCTGTTACTCCCACTTCCGTATTGGATATGACCGGCAAAGCCTCTGTTGCGTAGAGGCATTTTACCTTCCAAAACGACAATATCCCGGAAGAGACTCGACTATCAGTAGCCCCGATATCAGCTAGTCAATTTAGATCGGAGAGGAGGAAATGCCGGCAAACTTCTGCAATCTTATTCTTACGGATGTTGGGAATGATTGCGGACAGCCCTCACTCCAGAGCTGTTCTTGAAGTGGGTAGTGATTTGCTATTAAACGTAAGTTACGTCTAAGGATTGACTTCCCGTCGAAGCTAACGCTTCACTGGGGCCCCGGGCCTCGCGTTTGATGTAGAGCTAGTTTTGGTGTAAAATCAGGGTGATCATCGCCTAAAGTTCCCCGGTTTTCCCCTACCGAGACGCAATGGCGTGGCACGGTAACGCTAGGACCGCGCGGGGGAACAGCCCAAGCGCTCCGTTCTCGACCGAAAACAACAATACGCCTACGAGCGTCGGGTCTGGGAATCTAGAAGATGCGTGAAAATAGAAGGGGTCGGGAGAAGCCGTAGGTTTTGGTACTTTCAGTCACCCGACGGGGAAGAATTTTGAATGCGCTCTGGCGGGGTCTAATCGAGAGCCAAAGTCCGCCAGGGCAATGTCCGGTTTATACCAGGGGAATAATCTCTCAAGGACCGCTAGTAAGTGTCAAGCTGAAATCAGGCTTACAAGTCTGCAAGTATCTAAATTGAATTCCAGAACTTCCCTACTCATTTTCGGCTGGGAACTAATATTATACGTTGCGAAGAAAAATATGGTCAGAAAAGGGTGTAGGTATTTCCTCCTCTAGTGGCGGAATAAAGAGCAGGAGAAGCCAGAAAAACTAAGTAACCACACTACCACACGTACCACACTTGCGCCCTGGCCCATATCTTCAAATTGTTGGGGAAGCTTGGAACTCAGTTCTGCTATCTGCCAAGCAAATGGGTCGTCTTGCATCTCACCTAGAGTTCTGTTAAGAGGGTAATATCCAGCGTGTTGTGATGGAAAGACTCTATTCCATGTGATCTGCTGTTAAGGGTTGGGTTCTTAGTTCTGGATCACTGTGGATGATAAACCTCCTTCATATACCATTGGCCGAAGAACGGACCGCAATATGGCAGCAAGTTGACGCTATACCCCCGAGTATCCTCTATGTCCTCGTTTGATATTCCTATTTACCGTGGCATTGACAATTGCTACGTGGAACAATGCAGCCGTAGGATCAAAGCGCGGGGAACAAATGGCATGATTGTAGGTTTCCTGCCGTAGTGGATATGATCCGAGGCTGAGTGGCAACTTACCCGGTGGGCCAACCAAGATTTTAATTTACAACTACTATAGGCAGCTGCTGGCTTCAAGGAAATCATACATAATTTCAATATCCGAGAATCGGCAAACCATAAAGCCGGAAATCGGCAGTTCAAAAAATGTTCGCCGAGTACACGGTAGGTTGATCCTCAGATGCACTGGTTCGGGGCAAAGGCCCTATTGTGAGCTACCAAGCTGGCTCCAACTTAGCGGTCATTACTACGTCCCTATTGGATATTCTCACAAACCAAATGCTATGATAGGATTTTTGAAACGCCACGGCGACAAAGAACCGGAGGATCCTAACTGTAAGGTTTTCTTGCATGCCGTGAAATGCAGGGTCTGGGGCAAAAGAGGCCTTGATTTAATCCTTTGTCGTTTTGCGGAGAAGAAGGACCTGCAGCGGGAGCCCCTCATTTTCCACAGTCGAGCTTGTTATCTCCGTACTCGGAAGTCTTTGAGGAGAAAGAAGGGGAGAGATGCCGTGTCTCCACGTTACAGTGCAACGATGCCCCAGCGATCTTTACCCCGTACTAGCTTCTCCATAGCATGTTCCCCCGGGGGTATTCGAGCCAGTCACGGGACGGCCAGGCAAGCATGTAAGTATAAGATGAAGCTCTCTTCCATCTGAGCCATTGCCTTCCCGACTCAGCACCGTCACTTTCTCTCTCTCATTTGACCGTCATGAGGGTGTTCTTTCCTTCCATGTTGGCAATTGCCATCTGGGGTACTACGGTTTGGTCCGCGGACATGCCAAAGAATCAACAATGCCTGTTCTCTGTTTACCTTCCTATATCTTCTCTGCCTTTCCCAAGCAGCGAATCCTCTTCTCCCCACAATGGGTCATCTTCTAGCTCGAATGGCAGTTACTCACTGACTCGGGCAAATCTGGGGGCAGTATGTCAAGGCACACTAGCACTCACTTCAGTCTACGCTGGTGGACTCGTCTACTGCAGCTCGTCAGAGGTCGAGGCTGGCTTTGAGTACATTCGTCAAATTTGCGCAAAAAGCGACTATAAGCTGCCAGATCTCACCACAATTGCTAAGAAGCTTACGGACAATTACATCTCTAGCTTGAAAGTAATTAATAGCGGCGATATATCCGCGAACGATACGCTAACGGTGCCTGTCCTTATCTCATCCTCGTACTTTAGGCTTTCTTACAGGAGTGTTGTGAGTATCATATTCTTATTGTCTCCATGAAGCCAATTATTAAACACAACTAGGACGCTTGGTACGGCGGCAAATCCCGAAGCCTAACATATTGCCTTGGGGTGTATGGCTTCTGGGCCGGCATATTGGGTATCGGAATGCTCTATAACCTCCTGAATAGCCGTAGCATCTACAAGATGACTCAAACTCGAAGCGACATCGAGCAATGGGGTACACCATCCAAATTAGGGCCAACCTTAAAATTTGCCGCAATACATCACTGGGTACAGACCAACTTCATCGTGCCTTCCGCCATAGGCAGCTACCGTCGGCGCTTGCTTTTTGGGTGCACTATTCCAACCAGGATGGAGTCCTTGGCTGTCGGGTCTTTTTGGGCTCTTGTCGTTGCTCTCAATGTTGTGGGTATGGATGTGTTCTCCGAATCGCTTATGTAAGCTATCTCCGATTCCTAAAAGGGCAGTGCTCACAACATACCAGGCAGAGTAACGTTAGCTGGCAGGCCTGGCAATACGTCTCTGACCGAACCGGTATCCTTTCATATGCTACATTGCCTGTCCTCTGGATGTTTGCCGGACGGAACAATATATTCCTATGGGCAACAGGTTGGAACTTCCAGACTTTCAACATTTTTCATCGTCATGTTGCAAGAATCGGCACACTTCTGGCTATTGTCCACTCCGTTGCTTACACAGTTGTATATGCCTATTACGGTAAGTAATTAGAGCGCTAGTACCCTCTACCCATCTTCCTAACTGTATATAGTCGGGACCTATAGGAATTCATTAAAGGAAGCTTGGTTCGTCCTTGGTTTCCCGGTGAGTTACCTTGCGCGCCATCTTGACCGCGCGAGAGCTGATAGGCTACCCAGGCAACCGTCGCAATGAGTGCCCTCTGCCTCCTTACCTCTTGGTCCTGGCTCAGGAGAAGATTCTACGAGGTCTTCCTGCAGATGCACATCCTCTTATCGGTCGTCGTTGTCGCCGGGGTTTTCGTGTACGTTTCTAATCACCACTCCTGATGCCCTTCGCTAATCATGCTGATTTAGGCACACATCCAAATTTTACGGCACATACGACCCCCCCCCTCTGGGCACTCGTCGCAATCTGGTGCTTCGACCGCTTTCTCCGCCTGCTTCGACTCGTCTGCTGCAACCTCCGCATGCGATTCAGCAAACAAATGCTCAAGTGCACGACAGCTGTGGCCACATATCACGAGGACTTCGATATCATCAGGCTTGAAGTCCGGCCTGTATCACCTCTTGTTAACCTAGCTCCAGGACAGTTCTTCTTCTTGTACCAGCCGTTTTCATGGCGAGGCTACGAAAACCACCCTTTCAGCCTTGCCGCTTGGAAGTACGAATCTTCCATTGCTCCACGCAAAGGGCCAGCTGAGTTAGTACCGAGCAAGGGCACTGGAGAAAAAGAATTCTCTATCCATATCGCATCAACATCATCGACTCCCTTGGAATCCCCCTCTTCCAACCCCAGCAACCTCCCCACTCCCACGCAGCCCAGACTCACCCTCACCTTCTTGATCCGCCCCTGTGACGGCTGGACCCGCCGCGTCCGCGACAGCTGCAAGAAGTCCAACGGCGTCTGCACATCAACCTTCCTGTTCGAAGGTCCTTACGGCCACTCTGCACCCTTGTATACCTTCGATACCGTTATTATGGTCGTTGGCGGGACTGGTATTTCGGGTGCGGTGCCGTATATTTTGGATCACATCTCCCGCACGCAAAATGGCAGCAAAGACTTGACGAGAATAACCAGAATAAGCCTTGTCTGGGCCTCCAGCCACAGAGCAGTTTTCCAAAATATCTGTGGCCGTGAACTTGCGCCGGCGATGGGGAGAGAGGATTTCGAAGCGAAATTCTTCTGCACTTGCCCTCTCTCACCTTATACCGGCAGCAAGGAATCTGCTTCACTTGTTGAGTCGACTAGCTCAGCCATCACGGTGCACACTGGACGTCCGGACGTCGAGTCTTTAATAGCGGAAGCGGCGAGGGGTGCTTCTGCGAGTGAGAGGGTGTGCGTTTTCGCTTGTGGGCCGGCAAATATGGCTGATGATGCAAGGGCGGCGGTGCATAGGGCGATGAACGCTGGTTCTCGCATTGAGTATTTTGAGGAGGCTTATGGGTGGTGATCACGAGTGATCACTGGGAGCAAGGTGGACGCGAGTGATCGCGAGGTGAACAAGAGCGAAACCTCTATGTACAGTGCCGGTGCAAAGTATTCGACCCTCTTTATAATGAGTTAGTAATTTAACCACACTAGCAACATCTGCAAGGTGTTCCATGGTGTGGAGTTTGTTGCTCTCAGCTTTCCTCTTCAGAACGCCGTCCATATGGGTGATGACGACCCCCGCTTCCGTTTCAGCCTATAGAGCGCTCTCATTTTCGGAGTGGATTATACCGTCTCATATCTTCCTCTGTCGCTCATTATCTCCTACCTATCAAGGGAACTTGGACATCAACTTGATTCTTGCAGTTTGCGTTCCTATGATCCCGAAATGTCCGGCAGTAACGTATGGTCACGTAAATCAACCTAAATCGGAATGGCTATCTCGTAGATGAGGCGTGTTCTATTCGCTAGCAGGGATTCAAATATGAAATTAATCCCTTTTGTGGTTTTCATCCCTGAATGAATTCAGGGCATTATTAAGAAATTCCAAGCCCTCAGTCGGGAGCCCAACTGTCCTCACCCATCGGTGCGGATCAGGTTCGTCAGACGTATTCTTTCCGGGTGATATTCAGAGGATCATCTTCTGCTACAGATGTCCTACCCTATCACAATCAAAATAACGTACAGAAACTGAATGGAAGACAGGATTAGGAGGGCATGGAAAAGCATCCTGAGCAAAGACTTAGTTTAGCTTGGCCCAGTGAATCGTACCAATTGAGTGCAAGGCTCGACAGCACGGTTATGTAAAACATCATGGCCTGCCCACCCGTGGCATTGACAGATGTGGCATAAAATGATCACGCTCAACTGAAACGCAGTAGCCGTCAATCACATGATCCAAATTTCGCCCGGGAGTGAATGTCTGCCTGGGAGTATAGGTATGAAGCCCTAGGGCTTCACGGTTAAAGTGGTCAGGCAGACTGGTCGATGTGATCAGAGACTAAAGTGGAACCAGGAGGGGCCTTCTCGTTTTCTTGTCAGCCCCATTATTTCCTTGTGACAGAGTGTAGAAGTGATTTAGCTTGGTTAGCTGTTTTGGGTTTAGCAAATGGCAGGGTTTTGCAGAGCACATTTTACCAACTGATTTGCCTTCCACGTAATGCTTCCTGGCATCAAATTGAGAACATAATTTTAAATGATTGTAAACACCATGCACCAGGGCCGAACCGAAGAAATGGATGCTGCATTCAGAACGGTTAGTACGAACTTTCGAGAACACTGTTGGTCATATATCATACCTGGAGAAGGTCCTCCGCAGTTGTATTTGGCGGTATCTTGGTAAAATCATAGGCTAGATACCCTAAGACACCTCGCATACCGCCTTCATGTTCCGGTCCCAAGAGTATGTGCACAATATGGCCAAGTGCTTGAATATCCTCGGTTTTTCCTTGCGGATTAGGTTCCAAGGTCATACTGTCGCCAATATGCGCTGCTAATATCAGCCAAAGCAAGAGATACGTAGTTGAGAGGGACCAACCTAGCTTCACGTCGCCGTTGTCCGTAATGAAGATATTGTCGAGATTCAATGCACCGTGATAGAGGTCAAGAACATCATGGACGTATTTCAGACCTTCGAGAATCTATACCTGTAAACGCCTGTCTTAGGAGTAGCGGGGCTCGTGACATACACCCTTGCAGATGCAAGCAATCCCCACTTCTCCGAGCCGAAAGGTGACAGAGCGCCGCCAGATATCTTCCAACGGGACATCCCATTCGTCATAGACAAAAAAGGCTGCATCCTCCGCCAAGAAGACCTCTCTCAAGTTGACCACGTTCTTGTGAGAGATCTTCTGGAAAGGGTCCACTCGCACCTTGCTCGCTGATACATCATCTCGGCCTCTTGCAGCTTGCCCTGAACTGCATAGAGATTCCCAAGGCTAGTTGTGCCTGTTCAGTATACACACTCGCATACGTGGGGAGAAGATCGAAAAGATAGGCTGATCTATAGTTCCTAAAGTTGGATTCTGAGAGAGAAGGGAGACTCATTGCGAAGAAGTGTCTCAAGAATGTCACCACCTCACGCGCTTGAAGAAGTTGCTGACTAGTTGCAGATCCCTGGGATTACTCCCTTTCAAAAGGTACGACCCTACTACTGTAAGCCATCGGCCTTAGCAAGACTATATTTCCCAAATTTCTTGCTTAAAGTAAGAGTATCCTCACAAAATGTATCTGCAGTTGTTGATGCCATCACCTGAAGCTCCTCACAATCAGGAATGGGGTGTCCACGTCCTGCATGTCAGGCCGATCTTCAATTGTTGCATGTCATCATCCAGTTCTCTCGGGATGGGTTCCACTACTCTCTCCAAGAAGCCCACTCTGCTCCGCAAGACTGTCATCCACATGAGGTCGACCTCCGAAGAACCTTTAGACCTAGTTTGCTATATCAGAAGCCGATAAATTTATAGGTAATTATAACGATAATAATATCCTAGAGTCTCGGGGCGAGCCTCTTTAAAAAGAAGGGCTATATAACACATAATATATATAAGGGACTAATAGAGAGCGGAAGACCTATAGTTAGGTAATACAGAGATTACCTAGGAGATATATAACTAGAGGAAGCACCTAATTAGAATAAACAGATGAGGCCCGTTTACGTAGGTATCGCCGCAACACGGGGGCCTACAGTTGCATAGAAAAGACCATTATTCAAGAATTTAGTCCTTATGCAGGGTCCCGTCTTGAATCCCGGCTTACCCACTTTGGCACCAGATTATTCGGAGCTGAAAGTGATACAGCCCCATTTTACCTACGTTTTAACTTTCTGCGCCAAACATGGCCCCCAGGTTGCATTGCTTCAGGGTCATTTATCTTTTTCTTACCATCATCTCTGTTGCGCTTACCTACCAAATAATTTATCGCTCTTACAGGGCTCTTAACTTTGTAAGCGTCCTCTCAAGAAGAGAGAGGACTATATCACCCTCGTATACAATTCGTCTTTTTATCTCTCCGGGATATATAGAACATCTTGCTGGTAACCCACCTTCTACCTGCAAATTTGCCCTTCCTGTTCTCATACCTATATATTGTCATTCTATTGTTTTCTTTCTAGAGCCCCCGGGGATTGGTCTTAAGTCATGCGCCTTACTTACTTTTTGTGGTTAGGGTTCCTCAGCTTATCCAACCTGGTGGTTGGCAAAGCTCTTGATGATGTATTCAAAGTCAAGACTGGGACCACGAACGGAGGATGCGATAACTACAGGACAGGTCAAGTAAATGCAAACTTGGACGCCTATTTGAAGAGGCACAGAACGTTATTAAAACTGCTTCCGACGCGTTTGGGAAATATAACACGGACGTACAGGTTCAAAACTTGCCAAAACATTCTTTGGAATCACCCCGAATTCTAAACAAGATGGAACTGCCACTACCGATGATGCGAATTTGCTCAAACACGTTCAGGGTGGGTAAATGAACAGAGCATAGGATCTGAATAGAGGGTTTTCTGTGAGCTTTAACTAATACCCTTTCTTTACAGATTGGTTCGTGGCCTTGGATGCCTATGCTCAAGGCAAGAGCGGACAGAAAATTTGGCTTTATTGCAACAGCGATTGGCTTGAACAGACAACAGCAGGTATGCAGACCGTCAAGGTAGCATTTGTGACTAGTCTGTTGCCTCATACTATGATTTAGTGTACGATTCCAAGGGAAATGTCAAGGGGGGCAAGGTCTCGGATGACGATGCCTACGGCAAGACAGTGCCACAGCTCAAAAGTATGTTGTCTGTCCTTGATAGAGGCTTTGAGCTCTATGAAAGATTTCAACTAACCGGGCTCTCTTCTAAATACAGAACAGGTATGGCTTCCTTCATATTGCTCCGACCGTTCCGGTGATATCGATACTCAAATTGTCTGCTAATCATCATCTACCTCGAAGTGGGTTGCATTCTGGTCGGACGATGAGAAGGGATACTACTTCGGCCCTCCATATAACACCAATCCTCCCACATACTGTGCAGATGCGGGTAACATCGCAGTGGTCACGCCATTGTCGACTGGAAAGGAATCACTTTCCCTGACCCTTTGCCCTGCTGGGTTTTTCAAGAAGCCAGACACTCTGGAATCAATTGATGACACGAGCAGCGATATTGGACATGCACTTCAGAAACTTGAGCCCAGGAGCTTAAGCATTGTACATGAGCTGGTTCATGCCAGTCAAGGTCCAGCGAGTATGAATACACCCCTTATTGGAGATGATACGAGCTGACGATGAATAGACACCCCCGATATCAATGCATGGGGCCCCCTGGCTTGAATCAAACCAAAGATCAAGGGTCAACCGAATCCTAATTGGCCAGGGGATACGGACAAGTTCGTAGGGAAGCCTGTAAGAGCAGATTATGACTTATCTTTCAGGCAAAAGCTAACTTTCTATAACGTAGACACCACAATGGATGCTATTCTCACTGCCCAAAAGAGTAAGTCACGTCGGTCTGATGCCATAGTTAATCGCCCCTCTCTCGCCTCTCTCGGTTTGCTTTGTAGTTGCACAGTATACTATAACCATCATACTGACATTTTGTTTACAGCAAACCCTCGACAGCCCACTGAGAACACCCCGGAAAGCTACGCTTGGGCTGCATTAGCCGTATATCTTGCTGAGAATGGTGCGAAGATGGACTATTCAACTGGCCTTGCGAGGCCAATTGGCGAGCCCCTGGCGAGCCCCTGGCGGCACCAGCCCCTGGAAGTAGAAAGCTCAGGAGGGAGGGGATGGTGGTAGCGCAAGATTTCATCGCCTAAAGAATAGTTACCCTTGTTGGCTATGCTTGACAGTTGAGAGAGGGATAGATTAGGCTGTCTTCGTGAACCTAGTATGAATTAAAGACGGCTGTGAGGCCTTTTATAAGTAGCGATAAACAAAAAACTACTTCAAGTATGAGTTCGCTATCATGATGTGATGGCGGTATAACTGCAAATTAACGGTTGCATTATGTTCTCCACAGCACCAATTTTACGTCCAGTTCGTATAATGACCCCATCGAAGAGCTAGTGTAAGATCAATTTCATTTAAATTTGCGCACTATCCTTAAGGCCGCAAAAGTGAGGGGTAGAGGGAAGGCCGAAGATAAAGTTCGATCTTGATGTCTGTTGCGTGGAAGGCCTCTTTGACCCGAGGCGGAGCATTGTGAAGAGCAGCTGTTCTATGCACTCTCATGGACGGTGACCGTCCAGCTTCCTCCTCAATCCGCACATATGACAAGCTTTGCCGGTATTGAGCTACCTCAGCAAGCCACATGACGCAATCAACATGAATTTCGGTGCCAATAGCCCCATTATCATCGGGGTCTTCGTCGCCATACACCTCATCCAGAGCTCTAAAAGCATATGTATCGGTTGCGAAAAGAATCTTCATTATGGAGTAGATAACAACACCTAAATCTTAAATCATATTCTCTGTAGTCAGGAACCCATACCTCGAGTCTTTCTAATGAGGGTGGCAGGCGAGTATAAAAGCCACGTCGATGAGCTGGGTCGTCGCTCTCGTCCTCTCCAAACAGTAACAGACTGTTGGCCTTCAGAGATCTCACGTTCTCAAAATGACTCAAGTCCAGCGATGAATCATCGATGTGGCCTGATGGATCGCTATTAAATTCCATTGTGACAAGGGTGTCTTGACAGGGCATCAGAGCTCGGGATAATCCAGCGGGAGATACCAGATCGTCGTTGATATTGTCCATGGAAGATACATTGCAGGTGAAAGATTTCAGGTCTGAGCAAACCGACATAACGTGCCGCAATTCCTCATTGCAGCCCGCGCAAATCGTCAAAGTGAGCTTCTTCAGGGAGGAGCGGTGCCTTCGGTGGACGGCAAAACAGCCACCTCGCGAGCCTCCTGTCTTGGATGGCACTTCACGGCCAATCGCTCTATCCTGGGAAGAGAAATGAGTTTTATAATCCCACTGAATGTTATTGCTGGGTGGGTTATCTCTAAATCTTGGATTTTCGATAGAATCGCAGCGCTGGTGTCGAGCTCTGCCGGCAGAATCATCTGGAGGAAGTTTGCGGCGCAATGTACCATGCCATAAAAACCCAGGGGCAGAGTCCGAAGAGCATGAAGATTCCCAATGATTTCCTTAGAGGGGATAGTTCTGGCATCATTTGGAGAACCAGTGATAATAGTTAGGGACTGGGTGGCGGCTGCTAGTCGCGGAGATTCGGTAAGAGCTCGGTTGAATAGGTCTAGGACTTCCATGTCTTCGCGATGGTCAGAACCATCCAGCAGAACATCTGCGTACAGCCTTCTCAGCACAAGCGGATAGATGCTTCTATTGACTCGTGCAAGGTTGGCTAGATCACGCTTCTGAAGTTCCTTGTCGGAAAGCACCTGGTCAAGAAGCTCGGGAGGAAGGCTAGTCAAGGACATCGTTGGTGCCGGGCGCCTATACTTGAAAACAGGAGTCAAGGCCATTAGCGGCATCTTTCCAACTTATCCCAAAAGGCACGAGAAGTATGTGCCGCAGTTTGCCCCCGCTTCGGGAATGCTTACCTGCCAGCCGACGAGGACACGTTCACGTGTGGGGAGCGAGTCACGAAAGGAAGGCCGGCGGCTAACCAGTTCCGCAGTCAAGATGTAGATGGGTAATTCCAAGTCGCGCTTGTTTCAATGGAGAGGATAATCACCACAAGTAGTAGATGGAAGAAGTGCTAGTTATGTTTTGTTGTGATGACAATGCAGGCGGGGAACTCCCGTCAGTCCGCCGTACCATTTCGCCCCCAAAGGCTTAACAGGTCTGGGGCAACTGTACAGGGTACCCCTGTCCTGCAAAAATATATATCGCGTAAACTGGGCCCGACCAAGTCAATGAATGTAATGCAATGAAAAATTTAACAACAAAACCATATAACAGCCATACTATAGCGATGCTCCCTTAGCGCACAATGATTTCGCAGTCGTACGCCACGAGGGCAGCCTAACAATGGGAACGGCAATTAGGTCACGGCAGGCCTTGACGAGGCTCTAAGTTCGTTTCCAGTAAGTGGAAACTCTACCTATACATAGATGGATATATATATCTAGTGGTTGTAGCCTGCATCGCTCGCGAGGGGTTAGGGTAAATGATGTCACACACTCTCTCTCCCCCGTACTGCTAGCCGCATCCAGAAATCATGCCGACCAGTAAGTACGGTTTTTGGGCTCTTGACACCACCAGTGAATATTGGCTATTTGTACATGTTTGGTTTCGTGCTAATTTTTTTTCAACATATCAGCACAATTGATAAAACGTCACAGCTAATCTCCACTCAGAGACGGCACGACAACGGGGATCGAGTAGATCTGAGCGACAGACATAACAGACAACAGATCCTTAACATAGCCCGCTGCAGTCGCTGCAGCGTACCCTTGCCAATCTTTGCTCTTATGCGAATCTGCATAGTCACAGATGCCTCGCACCACTAAGCAAGGGAAGTTATCCATGAGCCCTGCCGCTTCCATCTCAAAGCATAGGATGTCCATGTCATTGGCAAGTTGATCCCGTGTCATGCCATGCCGCATAACCTGGTTTCCCGAAGCGATCAGTCCGTAATGTATTTTGGGGCTGCGGGTCGTCCGTGGAAGTCGCACTACCTCTCTTGTTTTATCGCATTGGTCACATGTTGCAGCAGGGCCGACATAATCGTAGTCGGCCTCGAAAAGCCGGTCCTGATCTGGGCACAGATCGGGGAAGTCGGACCCCATTAGCGGGTTATTTGTCAACATTTCGTCGACATAGTAGGAAATCTTGTTCCCACCGATCAGATGCTCGGTCCGCAACCTAGCAATTGCAACGAGAAGAGACTGCGGTGGTTTGTTTAAAACTCCGGTCATCTCGATCTTGTGTCCGATGTTTTTACCAAAATCGTATTGAATGACTCCTCCATACCCCCGCGTAGGACTACTGACAACCACGTCTCCTAATCGAATATCGTTCTTCACCGAGGGCACACCTCCACCGATACCAACCATTAAGTTGATACGGATCCGGGTGAATGTGTAAAGCATGTGCGTGGCTACCACTGCGGCTGAAGTAGTGCCATATACGCCCGAGGGCAGACATGCCAGCACGACATTGTGGGGCCCAATTCGCCCTAAGATGTAATTATTGGTATCCCTTGGGTGGACGGCAAGATTCGGGTGGATCTCCTCAAGCACTGCCTTGGCCGAGGCCATTTCTATAGGCAGAGCACATATCCACGCGACGGTATAATCGTTGTGGCTATTTTTAGTGCGGATATTCAGCTGCTGACTAGTATCAGAAAGAGCAATATTCCTCTGGTTTCTCTGTTAGAGACAAATGTTTGTGTGACGAGATAAAGGCTCCTTATGCAGCAGGAGCATCTGAGCCGTGTTCCGGTATTTCTGGATGTTCAGCGTCGTCATTTCATAATCCAATCGAGAGGCAATATCATCAAGTTGAAACCCATGTGCACTGGAGGGAGTCACAATACATGACACTCTGTTCATGCTGCTCTGTTCCATAGGGCGGAAGAAGCGGAATCTTTTATTCTTCTCGCCTTTCAGTCGACCATCGATACGAACCGCTATTGAGAAGGGCTTCATGTCGTGCTGTAGGACGACTGCCAAGCGCAGCTCCCCGCATGCAACCGCGTCCTCCACTAGCCACTCGACGCGCCGAGGAAGACCACTGATATCCCCAGCCAATGGCCATGAACATCCCGGCAGCGTCCATCCATGCCCATGGTCTGAGGATGGATTCAGTTTGTCATGGTCCATTGGCCTTGTGAAACATGACTGTCCGAGAGAACAGGATGAATCTTGACCCACCATGCTGCCGTGGGTGTCGATGACTTGCCCATCGATACGTTGGGGTCCAAAGTATTCCGTAATGATGGGACCCAGCGGCATGCTAGAAGTATTACTCTGACAATCTGGGTTGTGTGATTGGAATATCACATCAACATTTGCACTGGTGAGGGAGCAATCTTTCGGTTGGCTGATCTTGACGTCCAAATAGAGGAGCCAGGCAGGCTCCTGCCCAAGGATACCCCATTGGGAATCAGGCAGGAAAGAGCAGTCAATCTTAACAGTTCGTATCTCCCTGTAAGCGAGGCTTTGTCGGTGCTGTCCCAGCAGTGACCGAGCTTCCTGCTGGTACTTATCGATGCGAGGCTTCAATACGTAGCGACTCCACATGATGCCGCTGTGATTGAGAACATCACCAACAGTTTTGTCACAGCAAGGAAGCAGATTCAATCCTGAAGAGGGGTTAGGAGAAGAGAAACAAGAGAGAGGTGCGCTTTGGCCGCCCGGGCGCCACCCCTCCATGCTCACATGATCGTATCTGTGTGGACGCTTCAGCTGAACGCGGAGAGCTAAGTGTTGATTTCATCCCCGCACCGACCGAAAAAAGGGCCATCACTGCAAGAGGGATTACCGCGAGGGCCAGGATGACGGCGAATGCGTCGGAAATCCCGGGCCAGGAAGGAGCCCTATCTTCCTTGACGATCGAGGTCGAGGAGGATATCGAGCAGGAAATCGAGAGTTTTGTGCGGTTCAAGCGACGGGGAGAATATGAGAAAGCCGAAGAAATATTTAAGGAAACGCTCTCGGGACATCTCTCCTTGTTTCCGGTCATTGCCGAGTACGCCGATTTGCTTTTGGTGCAAGAAAAATATCGCATCCTATCAGAGTTTTTGGACATTCAAATCCAGTATATGGAGCCGGTGCTGGGAGAAAACGAGATAGAGCTGCTGCGCATCCTGAGATCTCTGGTCCATATTCATACTCGGGGATCTTTACGGTCGGCTTTGATACAAGCCAATCGTACCTGGAATTTCCTGCATAGTCGGAGTACAAAGCTCCCTCTTGGTGCACTTCCAGGCGATGTCGAGGTAGGAGTGATCTACTCCAGCTGTTATCATGTTGTTGGTCTGATACTAAACGTCAGCAGATTCATATCTTTGCGATATACATCAACATTATTGTCTTCGCTCTAAACACTTCCAACTGGGTAGGGCCAGAGGAGATGAAATGCCCGTGGGCGCTGGATAAACATTCAGACCACTGTGGCTTCGTGCAGTGGTATTTGGTGTTGTCATGCAATGGCCATCTTTGGAGTGCTTCTCAAGTACTTGTTGTTCTCCTACAAGCTCTACCATTACTCAGAGCGGAGGACGTCGTGGTCTTGTTCGGCAAGGAATGCTTTGGAGAAATACCAAGCGAGGAGTCTCTCCGAAAATTGAGTGAGATTGACCAATTGACCGCAGGTGTCGTGTCTTTCAGCCGGGCCCAGGCCCTCCTCAATCTGGTATTGACGCTTTTTCGGGGTTCTCCCGATGATTTCAAGTGGAGAGAGGTCTACAAGGTCGCACTCCGCTATAGACATGTCGCGGACTTCTTGGCCACGATCATAACTCGTCACGACGAAGCCATGCTTCTTGAGTTCAAATCTTACATTCAAAGCTACGAGTTTCAGCGAGTACACAAAGCTCTCATAGAACCGATGCTTTCTGCGACCTCTCTTAGTACCGACCTCGGCTCCCTGAAATCCCCACCTAATTTGTTTCAGCAAGATCCTCGATGCTACATTCTTTGCTATTCCCAACGTCTCATCGAAGACTTCCCAGAGTTCCGTCGGCGTGAAATATCGATTAATTTTGCATCACCAGCCAAGCTGCAGCTGCATGATCAAGGCAACTCGATAGGCTTTATTCGGACATGGGACCTATGCTGTACTCTCATGGGCAATGTCATACGGGGTGAAGATGCTCAGTTTGAGAAGGCTTCCTTGTCATCAGAACTCGATTCTTTCCTGCCGGTTGCTCGGTCAACAGATACGACCATCATGATAGAACAGTTGACGACAAAGTTGGCGATTCAGCTTTGGAAGGAGATACAGCATATCATACCAGAGGAAATCTCGGAGCTCAAGCTTGGGCATTCCGTGGAACAACGTCTTTCCTTCAGTAGAGACAGCTCTGAAAGCTTTAATATTCCATTATATTTGTGGGCAATGCACAAAGACCTGGAGATCTTAAATGTGAGACTCCGGCAAAAAGGGACGAAACTCCCCGGGTTGAGTGAGTCTTACGTTGCAGGCATACGAGACTTTTTACCAAAGTCTGTCTCCAGAGAGTGTCTCAGTCATATTGCGACCTTGGTCCTGGAAACGAGCCAAGAACAAAGCTGGGCAGAGAGGAGAGCCGATAAGTGGCAAAAGATGGCGATTTTTCAACCTAAGGAATCCGACCTTGGTCCCATTCCTACTCCAAGCAGCCCAAACCCCAGTTTGAAAGAGCCGGCTGAGGTAGACAGGAAGTCATTCCTTCAGCGAGATGATGTCAAGGAGTCAAGTGCATCCAAAGAAAAGTTTGTCAAGCTATCCGAGGAACTTCCAGAGGGCGCCTTCCCAGCACTGGAGACTCTCGTCGAATCACCGCTCACGGGCAAAGATCCTATCGAAGATCAGACTAAGCAGAAACTAAAAAAGATCACCATGTCGCAGCTCTGGGTTGATTGTGCCAAAGCAGTCCCACTTGCCGCACTGCCGCTGCAAGACATCCAAGGGATTGCTGGACGTTTCCAGGCTTTCTACCGGAATTTTAGGTGCTTTCACAGTATTTTGCAATATCAGCACGCGGCCTTCGAGTTATACCATGAATTCCAGCAAACCTGGGATGAATGTAATGACTTTATTTATCACCGTCTAGAATGGTGTCCCCAAGACATAACGCCGCAGACAAACTTGCTCCATGAAACTGCCTGCTATATCTATAACCCCTCCGACCTAGACCTCCTCGAGAGGCGCCTTGATTTGCAGCTGCATGTCATGAATGCAAAACTAGATGATATTATACTGTAAGTTATAGACAGAAGAAAAACCAGAATTCCTTCGAAGTTGCCTCAAAGCCGTCGCTAATATTGCTCGAATCACAGGGATCTGTTTTCTGACATCCTGCAACGGTCCGATCTAAATCACATGAGCCAAGTGATAGCCGTCGCAGCCGCTCCTCAATACGAAGATACCCTACCATCGGCGCTCACACCTGTCGAGCAGAACACATGGCCACTTTTTAGACACCTTGTTGATCTCCTTGAGGCGCTCCAAAGAGGAAGGGCACCCTCTCCGAGTGCAGAGCACTGCAAGAAGCTCTGGATTCTTGTGGTAGACAGATTCGTAGATCATGAGCTGCCTTCCCACGGTTTGCAATCGCTGTCCTCAATAGATCCCAATTTGATCGATGCGAGGAGGCTACGTGAGTATTCACAACAGTGCTTGAAATACCGGCAATCCAGTTATCGCACCCAGCCCTCTCCGTACCTACGGCGGCGTATTTATAGTCATAGAGTGAAAAGTGACTTGGCGACCATGTAAGTAAAAATTCCTGAAAACTTGGCCAATTTGCGGCTTACCATTCCGCCTAGCCGACTTGAGTCGCTTGAAGAAGATCTCCGCACAGTCGATGTCGTCACCCACTTAGGCAGTCGGTGGATAGTGAGTACCAAAGTTGATTATAAGTGGGGTATTGTGCAGCACCGTGAGCCTTCCTGTCGCAGTATCAGATTTGGGGGTCGTATACTAACAATCACAAAGTTCCTTCAATCAGTGAAATTCACCCATATACCATGCATAAGCGCTTCGATGCCCCAGAGATCCGCCTCTATCAGGCCTGCGTTGTCGACAAGAGTGATGGTGCTGTTACATGGAGATATGAAGGATGTAATCCGTCATATAGTTTTGCTTCTGAAGATGATGCTATTGCGTTCCAATGCGCACTACGAGGGAAGATTTTGCTACACACCTTTCAAGTTGAGCACATCACTTCTAGAAGGGGCTCGGAGAGTACCTCACAACCACTAAAATTATAGTCTGATCTCGACGGCCGAAACCGATCAATTTCCTTCATGGTGCAACAGAGCAAGCCGCACGATCTCATTGAAGTTCCTCTGCGGCTACTCGATAGTTCAATACAGATTAGCTACTCGGCTAAAACGGTTCGAGTTGAGTTCCCTTCGCAAAGGTCCAAGAAAGACAGGAACTCAATGGGCCTGACCGGTCTCGTAAGGCGTTTCAGTACCATGCTTCGTCACCAACCACCCGACATGGGCCAAGGGTTTACCGGAAGAGACGCAAAACGAGGGATTGCAGGTCGTCTTGTTGAGGACAGTCTGCCCATGCAATATACTCAATTCCTACTTTCTCTAGGCTACTTACGAATTGAGTTCTCCTATATCGGTGGTGAGATCTTACCCTGCATGAACGCCTCGGCGGAGAATCTGGATGTTCTAATGCACTTTGATAGATGCCAGCATATTTCACGAAAAATGGAAGAATTGGATCTCTGAGCAGCATCAAGCGGAAGCTTTACCCTATCACCACTTTTCGAAAAACTCGGAAGGTACAGGACCGACTATCATTGATTTTGAGTATGCTCCTCATCCCAAAATAACGCCCCGAAGGAAATCTCTGAGCACCCCATTCAATCTACCAAATGTGGACGATTCCGTGCCGTTGGCGCTCCAGCACGAGCCGTCAAATAGTGGTAATAATGCAGGATCAACCATCAAACGCACAGAAACTGCAGACAATGAAGCGGACATCAATGCGCATGGCGGCGTAGACAGCAACGCTCTGTATACCGCCTCGTTAAGAGGCCATCAAGAGATTGTCGAACTGCTCTTGGACAAGGGAGCAGACGTCAACGCGCAGGGAGGCGTATACGGCAACGCTCTCCAGGGCCGCCTTGTCAGGAGGCCATCAAGACATTGTTAAGCTACTCTTGGACAAGGGAGCAGACGTCAACGCGCAGGGCGGCGTATACGGCAACGCTCTGTATGCTGCCTCGTTAGGAGGCGATCAAGAGATTGTCAGACTACTCTTAGACAAAGGAGCGGACATCAACGCACAGGGCGGCGAATATGGTAACGCTCTCCAGACCGCCTCAAGGAGAGGCCATCGAGACATTGTCAAGCTACTCTTGGAAAAGGGAGCAGACGTCAACGCGCAGGGCGGCGTATACGGCAACGCTCTGAATGCCGCCTCGTTAGAAGGCCATCAAGAGGTCATAAAACTACTCTTGGACAACGGAGCAGACGTTAACGCGAAGGGCATCGCATACGGTAACGCTCTCCAGGCCGCCTCGTTTGGAGGCCATCACGAGATTGTCAAACTGCCCCAGAAAAGGGGCGCTAGTACATCGCCTTCAAAGTAGTCCGCCTCAAGGACTCCGAGCAACCGGCAAAGAAACTTTATATAGACTCCGAACCTTCTGATCAAACTCAAAAATTCGTTCAGTAGCCTCCACCATTATGTCCACCTACTACCTACTACCTAGCTTCAGGCCTCTTCACTCCTATCCACTTTGCAGATTCTAGGTGTAGCTAGTTGAATACCTAGCAATCTACGAATACTGCTATGTCGGGGCACCATTTCCTATTAGAATCCCATATACATACTGAAAAATACCCCAGCCAAGAACGTGAGGCCACGCCGGAAGTACAAACGGCCCCAGCCAACCACATACAGTCTGTTCCAGGGCGAAGTTATCCATGACACAACATGCGGTGCTGCGCTTTGTGTAGATGATTCTTCCTCTACGTGGTGTATGCCCGAATAACAAGATAGGGAAAGTGACTCATCAGCTAGAAGTACTATTAAATCCAAAGACAAGCTCTAGTTGTATACAGAAAACCAAGGCTCTACAGTCATTGCAGGAGGCAACCGGGTGAAGATCAAATGAGTGGCGATTGGTGAGCTAAGCTAATTGATACCTAAACTGGCCAAAGCCCGTGAAGCTCGTGCTAGACGAGCCTGGGCCTGACACTAGGAAAGATGAATCTCAACATCGAAAGATGAGGTAGCCAAAGAGTAAAATGGTCACAAGCAACAGAGCAGAACAGAGCAAAAGACTTGTATGTAGACATATAATATAACGATCTGCCGAATCTACTCGTCATCCTCGCTGTCCTCCTCCTCATCCTCACTCTCGGCATTCTCCAGCCACTCTAGGAAAGGCTGGGCTGCCTTGCGGATCTTCTTGCTGGTAGAAATGTCGACGTATTTCTTGCTGGCCTTGGCACCCCACGCCTTGAGGGTCTCCTCAGACACGAGGTCGTTCTGGTAGTAGGCAAGCAAAATGGCAGGCACCTGGGCGACCAAAGCGGGGCGGTCCTGGCCCACAAAACGCTCAGTACCACCAAGGAAAGCCTTCTCGTGGCGCTCGGACGTGATCATCTTTTTCAGCAGAGGGGCGCGGTCCTCGATCTGCTTGACGATCTTGTCATCGAAGATGCTCTGGGCCAGAACAGCGACAGTCTTGTGCTTAGTCTCGATGCCGAAATCCTTGGCCTTCTTGTAGACGTCGATGTCGCTAACATTGGTCACGCCGCCCTTCTCCTCAGCGGTCTCCAGAATCCAGCTGCCCAGCTGCTCGTAGGATGAGGGACCATCGGCCTCTTCATCGTCGACATCTTCCAGAACCAGGGAGCGCTTCAGGTCCGAGGGGAGATCCTTGGCACGGGCCTTGACGGCCTCCTCGGACACATCGAAAGCCCAATCGTCGTCCTTGATCTCAACTTCCGCCTCGATGGTCTGAGCCTCAGACTTGATGCGGCGAGTCAGTTCATCATCGCTACCGGCATCGTCGCCGTCGCCGTTCTCGTCGCCATTCTCGGAATTGTTGCTGTCGCCAGGGCTGCCATCCTGGTCGCCGTTAGCAGCGGATTTCTCCTTCTTCTGCTCACGGCGGGCCTTCTTGTCTTTCTTGTCCTTCTTGCCTCCCTTAGGGTTGTTGCGGACAATAAAGGTGCTCAACTTGAGACGTGGGTCGACATCGGTGCGTTGACCGCAGGCCTTGCAGTCCAGGACGATCTTGTCGTTGTTGATGAAAACATCGGTCTCGGGATTCTTGCACTTCTTGCAGAGAACAAACTTGGAAATGAACCCATCAAGGTAATCCTGGAGCTTGGCAGCGTCATGCGCACCGTTGATGATCCAACGGTCATCGGACGGCTTGGCATTGGCTTGGGCACCAAGTTCAAAGCCGAAGTACTTGATGACGTACGCAGGAGGGCGGCTGAGAGACTGGGCGACCGAGTTCAGGTTGACAATGACGGTCTTGATACCGTTGCCCTTGCCCTCGATCTTGGACTGGATCCTCTCCATCTTATAACGGTAGAAGGGATCGGTGACATCCCGGCGAATGTTGACGGTGGCCATGGTGACGGTTGAAAATTGTTAATTCGATGATTGCTCACTAGAACGGAACGGTGGGCTTGCGGAAAAGGTAGCGAGAAGGAATTGTGAGCGAAATCTTGTCGACGGAACAAGACATGCGTGTCGAGTTTTGAATTTTTGGAAATAATTTTGGAGTTATAGTTATGTCGGTTTCTCTTGTGGAAACAGGTTCACAGCGGAAACGAGCAGGCCGAGAGGGAGCTTTCAACCACAGGACCGGAGGTGTATGCTACAAGGTTTCGGCGCGCGAAACGTTTGCAGCTTGAGCGGCAGGTGGTGTTCGAAATTTTGCACGGAGGACGAATACATGAACAAGTCGGCAGCAGTCTTCCTGGATGGGTGTCTCTTGGGAGCGAGAACGACCAAAGGTGTTCTTGAGGGAATCCGAGTTAGAGGCCGGAGACCCGGAGGCGGACGTTTGAAGAAAATGATGATGGCGGTGCCGGACTAACCAGTGTGGATGAAAGTTGTGAAAATGGAGCGTGAACTGTGCAGAACAGTCAACGCAGATGGAAGGGCTTCGCAGTGATACTCGAGGCCAGAGAGTTGCGTGAGAGATGAGTTTGGAACGGACAGAAGTGGGAGACTGCGAGGAAAAGAGGATTTTAAGCGGGCCCTGCTTATGTCAGCCACGCACGTGGTCTCGGACTTCAGGCCGTTGAAAGAGCTCGCCCGCGCCCATTCAAGTGTGCATTAGTTCCTCATTTGGTTGTTTTATTGGCTTGCATTGGATTTTTAAGCAGTCGGAACAGCCTCATGCCGTTACTTTTGATACTCAAGGTGCAACCAGACATGGCCAGTGCTTCGAGATGAAGTAAACCGCCGATGCCCCACCAGAACCCCAACAACGGGATCGGCTGGTGCGTGATCGGCCCTCCGCCACCCAGGACTTTTATGCCTGGGATTTCTGGCCCTTTGTGTGTGCGACCCTGCTAAGTCATCGCTCGGCACCATCTGCTGCGCATACTTCACTCCATACCGAAGATTTTGATAAACGGCCGTGCGGGGCATACAATTTCAGGATAACACACAGTATGCCGGTCGATCTGTCGCTGTACCTGGTCACGGACTCCACGCCAGCCATCCTCAAGGGCCGCGACCTGTGCTCCGTCGTCGACGAAGCTCTCAAGGGAGGTATGGCAAGATCCTTTTCTGACCATCCGAAGGCCATTGGATCATGCTAATTTCCAGGACTAGGTGTCACTATTGTGCAATACCGGGACAAGACCAGCGATACTGGTGTTCTGATCGCCACAGCTAAGAAACTCCACCAAATCACTCAGAAGTACGGCGTTCCACTTCTAATCAATGACCGAGTGGATGTGGCCCTTGCTGTCGGTGCAGAGGGTGTGCATCTGGGTCAAGATGATATGAGTTGGTCCCCCACTACCCCGCCAAACCTTTCCCCGCGGGATTTTAACCACGGCGGCATACAGGATTTGAAGCCGCAAAGAAGCTTCTGCCCAAGGACGCCATCATTGGTATCAGTACTTCTTCGGTGGAAGAGGCCCAAAAGGCTATTGATGATGGAGCCGACTACTTGGGCATTGGAACATTGTTTGCCACCCCGACGTAAGTGCTTACGAATGTAGCAATTTCAGCACAATTGTCCTAACAATAGTATAGCAAGACAAACACCAAGTCTGTTATTGGTACAGCAGGTACTCAGGCCATCTTAAGTGCTATCAGCGATTCCTCCGTAGGCACTGTCGCCATCGGGGGTATCAACCACTCCAACGTGCAGCGCGTCCTTTACCAGTCCAAGTTTCCCAAGAAGGGACTGGATGGCGTCGCTATTGTTAGTGCGATCATAGCCGCTGAGGACCCCAAGGCGTCAGCAGAAAAGTTCGCCAAGCTGATTAAGACTCCTCCCCAATTTGCATTGACCACTCAACCTGCGCGGGCGAACGAGGCCGAAGCCCTACTGCAAGAAGTGCCGGCCATCGTGCGCAAGATGACTGAAGTGCACCCACTTGTCCACAACATGATCAACTTCGTTGTGGCTAACTTTGTTGCCAATGTTGCTCTCTCAATGTACGTCTTCCTCTTTGACCTTTGCGTCTCCGTTGCTAATCCATAACAGCGGCGCCTCGCCTATCATGGCCCCCTACGGAGACGAAGCTAAGGACCTGTGCAAATTTGACGGTGCTCTGCTTATCAACATGGGCACGTTGACCAGTGAAAGTGTAGCCAACTACCAGAAGGCCATCCAAGCGTACAACGAGCGCGGCAACCCGGTAGTCTATGACCCGGTGGGTGCAGCCGCGACTGAAATTCGCCGGAACGCCGTTTCAACCCTCATGGCGAGCGGATATTTTGATCTGATCAAGGGCAATGAGGGCGAGATTCGCCAAGCCTGGGGAAGCAGTGTGGTGCAGCAGCGGGGAGTCGATAGTGGACCTAGCACAATGGATGGCCAACAAAAGGCTAAGCTCGCGCGTGACTTGGCCCGGCGAGAACGTGAGTCTCTCAAGCGTTGCCTCTGGTCTTACGTGGTGACTCTAATACTGTATAGGGAACCTGGTCTTGCTGACTGGCGCTGTCGACTACCTGAGCGACGGTGAGCGCGTAATCGCTGTGGAGAACGGCCACCCATATCTCGGCCAGGTGACAGGGGTATGTTCAGCGCTCCACCTCCCGGAATTATTTTCTCATGTGAAGTACCAATTGACAATCGTGCTTTCTAGACCGGCTGCGCCGTCGGCTCCATTTCAGGTTGCTTCTTGACTGCACACCGCTCCGACAAGCTCCTCGCCGTGCTCTCCGGACTCCTGATGTACGAGATTGCGGCTGAAAACGCTGCGGCCAAGGAATATGTCCGTGGACCAGGCAGCTTTGTTCCCGCCTTCCTTGATGAACTGTATGCGATCCGTACCGCTGCGGCTAGGGGTGATGATGGCTGGTTTGTGGGGCGCGCTAAGGTGTATGAGGTCAAGATATAAATCGCTCAACGTATATAGAATTTGTACATGACCTAACAAAAATTGGCCTTTTCTTTGATGCTTGACTCTCATAATATATTGATGTAGCAACAGTCCCCACTGTTGCTACAAACAGGCCCTTTCACCCATTGCCGGGCACCCACTAGGCGCAGCATCGGGCTTTTTTGGGTATAGTACAATGCAACGCTAATGGCGATGTCCAAAGGGAAGAAAGGGATAGCCGGATTCCGGAAAATCATGCTACACTACGGCGGTTTACCTAAGATGTTTAATTTCATGTAACATTATATCTAAAACTAATGTAGGGCTGTGTAAGTATGGGAACTTGGGGGCCTAACCCGGGCACGGTTAGACGATCCAACCATCAGCATGAGGGATCTGAGGGCGCACCTATTAGACACGAGGGATCTACAACGAACATGCCTGATTAAGATATCTTCTGAAATCTGTCTCACTAGAATACCTCTGCAACTGAGGTTAGGCGGCCGGTAAAGGCGTCCACCTGGTTTGCCGTGTACACGTACCAGTGCCATATCGGGATATCATTTCATTAATCAGGTCAAGACCTCAATGGAACCTGCTGCCGGTGTTTCAGCATAGCCAGGTCAGATTGACATGAAGCTACAGCTAAGAAGAGTATCTAAAATGGGAAATCGCAATACCAGATACCCGAATATAAAAGGGTCTCGAGGTACCCTCGAAATTCTCGCATCAACGATCATCTCAACAAGACAATAGCTTTTTCATCAACCATAAACCAACCCCAGAACAATCAAAAATGAAGTTCATCACCATTGCCACCACCCTGGCCGCTGCCAGCGCCGCTGTTGCGGCGCCCCATACTGCTAAACGGGATCTCCGACCCATCTCTCTCACCAGTCTCGCCGCAGACTACTACGACCAGACTCCGCCCGCGAGCACTACGGTCTCTTTTCAATTGAGCGACCCAAACACCAATATTGAGACTGCCTGCGATGCTGTCTGGTAAGTTATCCATCTTATAATATTTCAGACTCGTTGCAATCCTGTAGATGAGGAGCCAGATACTAATTCGGTCTGATATAGGTCCGTTGGCGGCGCTGGAACCACCAAGTACAACTGCAGCGACCACACCTACCAGCTCAACTTCCCGAACGGCATCTACAACATTGAGGATTTCATGATCCAAATTTCGCGTCCCGATGGCTCCGAGTCCGGCAAGGCGCGTGCCTATGGCAACGATTGGAAGTGTGAGAAAAAGGATGGTTACCCTTCCGAGTCGTGCCGCTGGGATGGTGTTTTCCATGTTGGCGTGAGCAAGTGATTTCAACTGTATGGGCATATCTGGCGCAATGTAGATTATGGTTGCTATTGAGAAGATCTCTCAGGGAACAGGGGTTATGAACCTGTTGTCTTTGGTGGACAGATCGAATAACTATTGTATACCATCAAGACATGCATTGGTATCTCATTTCAGATAGCTTTTGCATCTAACAAAGGAGTATCCTTTTAGCGATATACGTGAACACTGTATGAATGGAGTCAAACTCCCTGCAAGAAATATGGAGCTTCCGATGGACATGGATCAGAAGTCCTGTAGATGTCTACCACCTGCTATCGCGCTCCACGGTCCCACACTCCTCCGTTCCCCTCGGCTGCTTCCCCGCATTTCCGAGTTCCCCGCCCGGCATCCGCCTCTCTGACCTTCTTCACTCCGACAACACTCCTGGTACCGTCATCAAGCATCATTAATCTACCGAACACATTCAACCCATCATGTCTGTCGTCGCACGCGCGAGCCGCATCCGTACGTACTCAGAGCCATTCCAGTGGGCCACATCAAGCTAACACGCAACAGGGAACCCCGCATTGTTGTGCGTCACTATTTGCAAGTACCACTATGTCTAGACAAGTAATACTAATACAATCGAAACAGCATTTGCGACATCCAAGAAAAATTCCGCAATGGCATCTTCGAATTCCCCAAGCTGTACGCCTCCCTCCCCCCCAGGCTAGTTCCAATTGCCAAGCAACCCGCCAGGTCATACTAATTCCATGAGCCAGGGTCGCAACAGCCGACAAAATGGTCCGCGCGGCCAAACTTCTCAACATCCCCACCTTCATCACGACGCAAAGCCGCGCAAAACTAGGCAACACTGTCCCCGAGCTCGCCTCCAATCTCACCGGTGACCATATCCGCGCCGACGTCGACAAGACCCTCTTCTCCATGATAACCCCCGAGATCGAGAAGCAGCTGCCCGTGAAAGCCAAGGACCCATTAGACGTGATCATCGTCGGCATCGAGACGCATATCTGCGTCACGCAGACTACGCTGGATCTATTGGCGCGTGGGCACAGGGTGTATGTGCTGGTGGACGGGGTGAGCAGCATTAATCCTGAGGAGCGGGGGATTGCACTGTCGCGGCTGCGCGATGCCGGAGCGACGGTGACGAGTAGTGAGAGTGTGCTGTTTGAACTTTTGGGGGATGCGAGCCACGAGCAGTTCCGATCTATTAGTCAGTTGGTCAAGGAGACGAAGGAGGAGACGAAGGGGGCGTTGGGGGTGTTTTCGAGGATTTGATGGGCTGGTGAGGTAGAACCTGTTTGTTCGGTGGAAGTATAGAAGAACATTACGGCAGGAATAGCACAAGCCCATTTATGGGTAGGAGATCATTGTTGATATGGTTTTCAAGTCATAGACGTAGTAGCATCGCAGGCGGTGCAGAACTAAAAGAAGAACAAGAAACCCCAGAAACCCCCAAACGCCCGGTCCTTATTCCCGAAAGCAGATCTCCGTTTTTGATAGGATGGTGATGAAACAGAACCGCTCGCTAAGACCTGAAGAGCAAATTTGATTCAAATCGATGGAAGAATGCCGACCAACCCTGGCGCTTTCACTTGGCGTTGGCAGTGGCACGGCTGGCTGCATTGAGCCACCCAAATGCCGAAGCACCACCGATTGGATTGGGAGCCGACGACTGGGTCGATCCATCGGAGGACGAGCGAGCCGTAAGCTGGACGTTCTCGGCAGTATTGCTGGTTGGGGTCGCCACGGCTGAGCTCCCACGGGTTGCGGGCTTGGTGGGCTTTAGCACAGTCATGGGGCGAGCTTTGGAATTGTTCTCGTGGCTTGGTTCAGGCTTGGGTTCACGACGCCAGGACTTCCAGATGCCAGCAGCTTCAGGCTTGGACGAGGACAAAGCAGCCGCGGTCACGTTCGAGGGAGTCTCGCCATCCTCAGAGCTAGTGCTGGTATCCTGCAGCTGCGGCTTCTTCGTGTCGTCAGCTTCACCGATAGAGACGCGGGTAGAGGCAGGCGCCGAGGTTGACTGTGGAATCTGCGTAGGCCGGCCGACCACACCACCGGGAGGGTGTCCATTGACGAGGGAGCTCTGACGGAATTCGGGATGAGAGGTATCGGGGGCGGTATGCAGGAACTTGAAGACCCAGTCCTTCTCGGGGCGCACAAGTGGGACGGAAACACGGTGGTGATCGTCATCAACCATGATGATCTTATCCTGAGAGAACAGGACATCGGCATTGTGAGATCGCAGCACGTCGCTTCCCAAGATAATCTGGATAGACTCGTCCGCGTGATCCGTCTCTCGCACGTAGAACCGAATTGTCAGGGAGGGAAGCTGGGGCATGGGACTGCTAGAGCGAGATGAGGACTGATGAACGCTGGCTTCAGGGAGATACAGGGCCAGCTTAATGGATGGACGACCATCTTCATCGTGATCCACCTCGCCCTCCAGTCCAAGCTTGCGAACCATGCATGAGCCAAGAGACGAGGTGAATGAGCCCGAGCAGACCGCTGCGTATAACAGGGAGTCATTCGAGTAGTCGGTTGTCAGCCAGCACCGGATGATACAAGGAACGGGGCCAAGCAAGAACAACCCCGGGGGTGGGGTCAACGGCGATTCGCCAAGCGATGAGCTCATAACCCGGCTGCTAGTGTCTAGGCCTAGGCTGTTAGTCCGCGCAGAGTGCAGTGAAACCCCGGGGGAGCTCTGCCGGCCGTCTGATCTGTGAGAGAGAGACCGCTCGGTCAGCGGATGGCTTCCCATGCCACTGCCAGTTCGCAGCGGGAGCTCGGTACTGGACCGATTCGCCTGCCCATAGTATCCATGGATCGCGCTCTCATCAAAGCGAACGCTGTTGGCCCGCGAAGCTCCCCGACGCGGCTCCTCCTCGCCGTCAAGGCCACCCGCAGAGCTAGTCGTAGCCTGATGCTGACCCTGATCGAAGCCTTTGAACGGCTCAGGAGGGGAGTTGAAGGTAGTTTCTACATCAGACAAGTGTCAGTCCACTTCAATCCAACCAAAAAACATCATTCCAGAAGTGGAGCAGAGGTGGAGGATAACAGTACCTGTCTGAATCGAGCTGCCAATGGGGGTAGGAAACGGCGATAGAGGAGCGCCCCAGACATTCTTCAGTCTCGCATCCTCGTCACGGCGTCTCTCCAGCCTCGCAATCCTCTCTCCTTGAGAGTATTGCGCAAGATGTAGCTCCTTCAACTCGTCAAAGACGCGCCACAGGTCGTCTCGCGAGGCAAACGGATACTGCGCATCCATCGCCAGGCCTGCGGTACAGAGAAAAGAGAAAAGTTCAGGATGCGGCACCGATGGGGTTTTTGCGCAGTCCCTCAAGAGGCTCCAAATCTACCCAAGCTAGTATCTGCGGCCGAATCTTGAGCTTCGAGGACGACCACCACCTAGCATCAACCCGGTCTCTCTCAGCAACACCTCAGCCTCCGGTTATCTCCTCCCACCTTGGATCTGTGTGACGGCCCACGGGGCCGTCCACAAACTATGAGTTGCAGGGTGTTGTGATTCTGCCCAGGGTATTCAGTGGCGTTGTGTGGAATCAGGCTGGATCGGGAGCAGAGGCGGGGACAGAAGCGGGAATAGGTCGCGTTTAAATCGCGGGAAGGAGGTGAGTGAAGATGTCAGGGTAAAATTCTGATTTCTGGTGATAGTTGATCGGAGATGCAACGAAAAGCGAGATGTACGCTTTCGTATATCGGTCCTTGTCCTTCAGAGTAAGAGACAAGACGGGGGAAGTGGCCAAGGTGGATTGAAGGGCGATCGTGGCGAACACAAGAGGTTTCGGACCAGTGGCAGGTTTCTGTTCCAAGGCAGACGACAGGCAAGTGATGCGATGATGGCGAATGCAGGGAATAGAGGCGAATGGGATCGGAGGTACAACGGGGACGAGATCTGGGGGCAGCGGAGAGGAGGGTGGGCATCATGCAGGAGGGGACAAGCTGATCTAGACCGCTTCCGTGCACGGCTCCACTAACGGTCCCTGCACAACTATAACAGTCAACAGTGGTGTATGGTGCTGTGGGTGACTGGACGTAGTTTGAATAAAGGCGTTGTGCACTGGTATTATTTTTTTGATTTTCTGTCTTCCTTTGTTTCTACATATTCGCTAATTTCGCAAGTTCAAACGTCTATTGCGTCCGACAGCCCCGGTCATCGCGGCGCTTCACCCCACGAAGGAAAGACCATCGGGAGAACCGCTGGATCCTGATCAGGCCAGTTGGCCCGAATGGTCCTCATCACTTCATCATATACAATTCGGTATCCCCCTGGTGTTAGGTGCAGCCCTGCAGGTAACCGGTGAGTATAGCCCGGAGAGATGAGACCAGGCAATTTGCACTCACCATCAGTAAACAACGTGCCAAACCGGTCATTATTAGGCACATCTCGTGATCCAATCAGCGGCTGGCCCTCCTGCCAGCCCACGGCAAGCATGAACGCCGACCAGATATCTGCCACCGGAACCTTCAATGAGGCCCCTACCTCCTTCACAGCGTCGGCATAGGTCTTAGCCATATGGGCTGTCCGGCTGGGGTGCGGAGTATTCTTCAAAATGTCAAAGCCCTCGAGCTGGTACTCATTCACTGGCGGCGGAGTAATGAGAATGATACGCGGGTCCTGGGCACGGGTTGCAGGATGCTGAATGATCTTCTGCAGGTTCTCTTTATATACGGGCAAAGGAACATGCTGAGATTGGCCAGGAACACAGGCATCATTTGCTCCAAAGAAGATGGTCTATTTGAACTGGTTAACGATCATTGTATTACGAGCGACAGCCGCAGGGAGGGCGATACCATGAGCCGCACATTGGCTGCTTGAGGGGATGGGAAGACCCTCGGGAAGACTTTGACAGCATGGGCGGTGGTATATCCTCTAGGAGATGATGGGTTATTAGGCATTTCAAGAGACTGCCAGTTAGTAGTTGTCTCTACTTACGCGAAACCTCGGTTGATCACATCCAGCCTACGGCTGTAAGCTAATTGAGAGTTGAGCATGTTCGATTTCGACCTCTACTGGCATTCGGAGGATGACAACCTACATTCCTGCAGCTGTGCACCAAAGGCAAACCCAAGGGCTTGGTTGTGGGACATCTCGGTGATGGAATCCCCAAACAGGATCAGCTGGTCGTAGGGCCGGCCAACGTCCTCACTGTTCTGCGAGGTAGTAATGTCTGTCATGATGGCTGGTATGAGGAGAATGAGCGATCCGCCTTCTGTCTTCGGTCCTCCAGCAGAATGGCAAACGCGACGAGAAAGTGGTGGCCGCAAGCTTTTAAGGCAGTTGGCGATGGTGGGGAAACTCCGTGACCGAAAGGAAGTGGGGGGCACATTTGGTGACTGCGGCAAGCTTAGCTGCCACGCGTTTCTCCACCAATGGCCGGTCTGGCTTGATTGATTCGATCCATGGGACCAAGAGTCAACTTCTATAATCTAGACACATTCTAAACAGAAGCATACGAGACACGCGGTGGATAGTCTACTGCTGGCCAATGGTGTTCTCTTTAAACAACTCGGCCGATATTCCACGGCGACCAGTGGTGATAACCTGCATCCAGCATCGCCAGCCAATAATGATGCACAACGGGCGGAACGGGGAGCTCCGTCGCCCGTCGTCCACAAAACGCTAGATCTTATGCATCTATGCATCTCCTACAAGCTCATGCACTGACAGCTTGGTCCGTTGGGCAGTCGATCAGAGGCACTGAGAGCCCGAGGGAGGGTCCCAAAGCTTATCCCGCCGGCAACAGCAGACTCCCGATCAAGCCACCGCCATCATCTGTCGAAACCGCCACGACTTTCATAATTGGTACCCACGTCAAGGCGCCAGGAGTCTTTCTTCATTGGTCTCGGATCGCCCTTCGGACCTCTCGATGCCCTTTGCCTTATCCACTGCATGCCAAGAGATCGCCCTGGACGGAGACTGGAGACACACCGCACGGGAGCCAACATGATGCACGGCACCAGAACAGTGTGGCACGGGCGATGTCTCAGCAACGCGGGACCGGACTAGCTGCGTTGGGTTATGGTGTGGAGCTGCCAGCCCCAGGGTGAAATCGTGGATTCGGACGGGATATTCAGTGCGCCCATCCCGAGTCCATCCTGTCTCAGCTGGCAGGCACTGGCAGACAGGATCCGACCATTCGGGTCAGTCGCCGAGGGGGAAGGGCATAAAAGGTACGGTCAGATGGACCCTTCGGGCGCTGAAATGGAAGCATGGAGCGCGCGCACTGCCCTCTCCAAGCTCGCGGGACCCTCTCATCTGCCGATCTGCTCATCTGAGCCCGAAGCACCGAGGCTGGCTGATGCCCCATGCATGATATGGTTGGTCCCGCCGCTAGATGGAAACCCCTCCCGAGGAGTCATATTAGAGGGAAATGAGTCCGAACTAGCTGTGACTAGCTGTGAATAGCAATAAGTCAGCAAGTCGATGCGAAGACACGTCTCTGCCAGCCGATCGGCGGGAAGCGCGGCGACGAAGCAAGGCGAAAGGCAAAAAAACGGAGCGTGCCCGCGGAAATTCGAATGAAAACGCGACTTGGGAGAGTGCATTGTCCAGCTCTCTGCACAGTTAATTAAAGATCGCTGCATTGTGCATCTGAATCGTCGTTGACAGGCTGTTGAAAGGGCTGTGGAGTGATGGACTTGACGGTGGAGCCTGCACTCACCTGACGCGTCCAGTCGATCATCCGCCACAGCTGAACTTCAACTTGAACTTGACTTGTCTCTTCTACTTCTCCTGATAGACAGCTTAAGCGAAGGATGTTGGTGAGAACCCCCTGTCTTATATTGAGTCTTCTATGACAAGAGTCAAATTTCCCCCGTGCGAGCGGCGATAACACCTCCACCCAACTACAGCCGAAGTGGGCCGCGGGAACCCCCCGTCTTTTCTTGCGGTGTACGGATACACAAACCACAGCAGTGAGCTGACAGAACCCCCCTCAGTAGTCCCCAGCATCCAGCCTCGAAGCATAGCGGCTTCCCCCCAGCGCCATGCCTCGCTCTGTGCCGCAAATCAGCTCTGCCTCGCGTAATGAACAGGACGATGGCGACCCCGAACCAGCACCCCTAACCTCCCGCACCGCACCCCCGTCCCCGACAGCCTACCGCCGAGCCCAAAGCTACCTCTCCGAGCCACATACAGGCTACCAGTCCCTCGAGTCGCATTTTGAAAGCAGTGAAACGACCAGTCTCCTCGGCTCTGAGACTCAACGCCGCGCGCCGCGGCGATCCTACACCAGTATTTCCGGCGTTTCAGGCGCCGAATCGCTGCGGTACCTCCTGGCGCAGGGCAGCTTGCGCCGGTCCCGACACCACAGCCGGAATAACTCCCAGCGGAAACAATTCAGTCGCCGAGGGAGCTCAGGGGATGAGGGTCGGCCGGAGAGTTTACCCCCGTCGGCGAAGGACGGGCTGACTGCTTCGTCATTCCTCGACGAGCGCACATGGTACGATCAGTTTACCTCGACAGACTGGGTGCATGACAGCATCGCCGATGGAGCCCGCCTGCGCCAGCTCCGGCAGCGCAAGGATCTCCGTGGCCGGCTGCTCGCCTGGTTTGACGGTGCACAGGGGTGGGTTCTGGTCGCTGTGATTGGGTGCATTACTGCGGTCATTGCATACGTCGTGGATGTGACGGAGGACTGGGTGTTTGACATGAAGATGGGCTACTGTGCACATTCGCTGCTTGCTAGCAAGAGCAAGTGTTGCGGGGAGGGGTTCACCTGTACCAACTGGCGGTCGTGGTCCCAGATCTTTCGTCCCTCCAGTACCGAAAATCAGTGGGTCAATTTCGCCATGTTTGTCATCTGGGTTGTGGCCCTTGCTATGATCTCTTGTGCTTTGACGTTGCTCACGAAGACGGTTGTACCGTCGTCAATCTCGTTGACGACCTTGGATGAGAACCTCGGTGCTGAATATCGCGGGACAAAGCGTGGCACTGGAACTGCTGAATCGGGCTCGCCGGGCTCGCAGACCAGCCCGCATGGGACATTCCCCATGATTCCTCCCCGCCCGGCCATGGTCTACTACTCCGCGGCCGGCAGCGGCGTTGCCGAAGTCAAGGTGATCAACAGTGGTTTTGTGCTTCACGGGTACCTGGGTTTGAAGACCTTGGTGGTCAAGACAATCGCTTTGATCTTCAGCGTTGCATCTGGTCTCAGTCTAGGCAAAGAAGGCCCTTATGTTCACATTGCCACTTGTGTCGGCAACATCTGTTGCCGAATGTTTGCCAAATACAACCAGAACGATGGCAAGCGACGAGAAGTTTTGAGTGCCAGCGCTGCCAGCGGCGTCGCCGTTGCTTTCGGTGCCCCAATTGGCGGTGTTCTTTTCAGCTTGGAAGAAGTGAGTTACTACTTCCCACCCAAGACTCTGTTCCGGACGTTCTTCTGCTGTATTGCAGCTGCACTGTCCCTGAAATTCCTCAATCCGTACGGAACAGGCAAGATTGTTCTATTCCAGGTCCGTTATATGACGGACTGGGAGATTTTTGAAATTATCATTTTCGTCTTCCTCGGTGTGCTGGGTGGCGCCCTCGGCGCCTTCTTCATCAAAGCGTCAAGTCTGTGGGCGCGCTCTTTCCGCCGGATCCCAGCCATTAAGCGCTGGCCAATGCTGGAAGTGTTTCTTGTCGCCCTGCTCACGGGCCTGGTCAGCTTCTGGAATCCATTTACGAAACTGCCCGTCACCGAACTGCTCTTTGAGCTTGCACGTCCGTGTGAAGGGGAGTCGAGCACGGGGCTTTGTCCTCGCGAAGACGGCATCGTTGAGATCATTCAATACCTTCTTGTCGCGTTCGTGATTAAGAGTCTTTTGACGGTTGTCACCTTTGGTATCAAGGTGCCCGCCGGAATTTATGTGCCATCCATGGTTGTCGGTGGTCTGATGGGCCGGATCGTCGGGCACTCAGTGCAATACTGGGTGGCAAAGAATCCTACTTTCTTCCTATTTGACACATGTCCCAACGTCGCGGGGATGGAATCCTGCATCACGCCGGGCGTTTACGCAATGGTCGCGGCTGGCGCCACCATGTGCGGTGTTACGCGGTTATCAGTCACTCTCGCCGTGATCCTATTTGAGTTAACGGGTAGCTTGGACCACGTCCTACCATTCTCACTGGCCGTTCTCTGTGCCAAATGGACTGCGGATGCCATTGAGCCACGCAGTATCTATGTAAAAGCTCTTTCCGAGAATAAATTCATTGCCTATGTATGCTAACTATTTTAGGACTTCCTTACCGATATGAACGCCTACCCTTTCCTTGATAACAAACTGCAACCAGTTTCCGACGCCGAGCTCGGCGACATCGTCCGCCCCCCACGCAAAAACCGCATTATCGATATCTCTAGCTCCTCCTTCGTGGCTGCATCCGAGCTGCGCGTCAAACTTGAGCACCTGCTGATGGCGGGTGAACTGGACGGCGGTCTGCCGATCCTGCGCAATGGCATCCTCACAGGCCTCATTCCAGCACCAGATCTAGAATTTGCGCTTGATTCCCTCGGTGATGATGAGGATAATACTCTCTGCCAGATGGCTGTGGATGCATCGGTTGTCTATGATAGCGAGAATGAAGACGCGGTGCAGGAGGACTTCACGCGGTATATTGATCCGGTACGCCAATCCACCCCATATCCGTGAAGACTCAAATACTAACCCTTTTTCCGTACACAGGCACCTATCTCCCTAGACATTCATTCCCCGATCGACCTTGTCTACCAATGCTTTGCTAAATTGGGACTGCGGTACCTCTGCGTCCTGCAGAATGGCCACTACGCGGGGCTGGTACATAAGAAAGCATTTGTGAAGTTCATGAAAGAGAACGAGAAGGAATAGTCGGATATTTCCGAGCTTCGCACTCCCGCCACAAGGATGGTGCAAACTTTTGGCTGATATTTGTATTCTTTGTATTTGATCGATGCCGCATTGGCCGGCGTTTCTACAGCATGTTACCCTGGGGCTTTCCCTCGTTTTGACTGGACATCTTGCATAGCATTTGCATATACACATTACTATCTTTGATACTCCTGGGACTTGTGCACTGATCATTGCTCTTGCTCTGTGTGTATTTCTGCCCGTTTTCCCATTAGTCAATCTACTTGCATGGTTGGTTCCAAAGACGACCGAAGTAGGGGCAGCAATGGTAGTTGACGGCACGTAAGACCAGAAAACTGAGCTCACACCAGAAGCGTGTCTCACCTGCTATGGGAATTGAATTGGTCTGGTAGATGCGAGCCGCCGGACGCGGTGTATCTGGAAGATATTTCTTTTTATTGTTGTGCAGCCACAAATTGACAATGTTCCACGTGTAAGGACGTCTATCCAATCATCCGAGGTCTCATCGAGGGTGCGGTGTGAAAGATTTCCGGGGTATAATCTGTGGGTTCATTCGCGGATCCCATCGGCAAAAGTATTTACTTCAATTGGATGAGGACGACACTAATCGATGTGTAGATTTTCACCTCCACCACGAGAGACCCCTGCCGGCCAGTCATTCTTTGGTATCGGGATTGCTGTAAGGGGTATCCCAGGAAGGTCCCACTGCACCCATGCTCTGTCCAATCAGACCGCGCTCGGAATAGATTCTCGAAGCCGGTCAAGGGGTATACAAACAGTCAAGGTGTCTAAGAGGTCACGGGGTAGAAAATATTCGATCTGTGGCTGCACTAACAATTCGCTAACGTTAACTACACTCGGTACGAAGCTATGTTTTATGTGACTGCAGGAGTCATCTGACCCTCCAATGCATCCTTGTCAGCGGCTTTGAATCATCCCCTGGATTTAATTTTTCCTCTCTAGCCGCGCTGAAATGTCGGGACTTCGGTTTGCGACTGAAGGTCAGCTTTGGAAAAAGTCGCCGGATCAAGCCATTGGCCACCATGCTGACCTAGTCACAATGGAGAGTTGAGAGCTCAGCAAGATTGCCTATTTCGTCCTTCCGAGACCTCGCCCCTTTCCACGTATACACGCCTCACCGATCTTTGCGCATTCTTCCGCATTCAAAGATTTTCTCATTTCCGTAATGGCGCTTCCGGCTCTAATTTTAGGTTCATCCACACAAGCAAAAATGCGCACATGACCCGATTTTATATTGATTCAAGACCGATCCAGATCCACCCATGTTTCGAGGGGCTTCCCCTGGAAGCAGGTATATATCGAACCCCCATCTGCGGTGAAGCGGATGCGGTCTAAGGGGAATCTCGCATCGATCATTAGTTATTATTTATTTACCGCTCGCCCCAGTTGAGAGCCTATCTCCCTTTTCTAATTCAAATTCTTTTCTTCCTTACACAATGTCTCTGGCGCGTTCTTTCTTCCGGACCTGCCGAGCAGGGACCACCTCCTCTCCATCGGTTTCTCGGGTCCCTGTGGGACATTTTTCAACCACCCGCATCAACCACCTCCAAAACACAGATAAAAAGAGCCGCATCCCGGAGAAAGAGGTCCCTGTCACAGATTATGACGCCGGCCATGGTGCAGGGCACAAACACACCGTTCACGTCTTCCAAGACGCGCCCCATCTCCTTCACAACACGCCTCCCGTGTACCAAGAAAGCGAGGCCGTCAATCCCCTCACTCGAGATGTCTATGAGCAACTCCCACACACTATGCGCAGCATGAGCATGTTTGGCAAGACCGTCATCGTCACCGGAGGTGCTCGTGGACTTGGGAATCACATGGCTCGCGCCTGCGCCGAAGCAGGTGCGAAGAATATCGTGATTTTCGACGCCAACCAGGAACTCGGGGACGAAGCAGCAGCCGAATTGCACGACAAGACAGGTCTCCCAATCTCCTTCTACCGAGTGGATGTACGCGATGCCGCCGCTATCACTGCCTCGGTCGAGGCCTGCGTTGAAAAATACGGCGTTCCCGATGTCCTTATCAACTCGGCCGGCATTGCCGATTCCAACATCAAAGCGGAGGCCTACGATGTTGCTATGTTCCGACGCCTGATCGACATCAACCTCACTGGCTCGTTCTTGATGTCGCAGGCTGTGGGCCGTGCGATGATTGCCGCGCGCAAGCCGGGAAGCATCATTCTCGTCGCATCCATGTCGGGCCTGGTCGTCAACTACCCCCAGGAACAAAGCTGCTACAACGCTTCCAAGGCGGGCGTCATCCAGCTTGCCAAGTCGCTGGCTGCAGAGTGGGCTAAGAATGATATTCGAGTGAACTGCATCTCCCCGGGTTACATGGATACCGCTCTCAACCGTGTTCCTGCTCTGGAGGCACAGAAGAAAATCTGGAAGTCTCTTACACCTCAGAACCGTCTCGGAAACGTTGACGACCTCAACGGCCTTTGCATCTTCCTGGCCTCTGATGCGTCCAAGTTCATGACTGGTTCCAATTGTGTGATTGATGGAGGCTATACTTGCTACTAAACGAATTGGTCGTCGGCCTCAAGTTTTTGGGACTACAGGAGTCTTTCGCAAGGGCGCTTATAGGTGGCCGTGGAGAATGGATGCAAAAAGGGTTCGTGTCGTGTTTTGTTTACTCTTGGCTATTAGATATAGAGATGGAGGGTTGTACCAAACATAGAAGTCGATCTTGCGTTCATGTTTCCCCACACGCCTCTCCACTTTTCATTTCGGCAACACAATATGATGTCACGAGACTGTACCCCCACGCGGGGTTGACCGGCTCGCGGGGTTTTGGCCGAGCACCAATACTATCCACCACAATTTGTACCTAAACTCTATAGTTGCTTTCGCTATATCCTAATTACTCGACATAACTCATAGCCGTTCTTTTGACACCCGTATTTCTCTCAGTGTAGACCACCATGGCATCCCACCGCCCGTATGAATCAAAACTCGGTATTGTGACTGGGGGTTCGCGAGGTGAGACTCTCGAGTTCTCGCGGATATAAGATATGGTTGACCTAAACTATCCAGGAATCGGTGCTGCCGTGGCTCAGAAACTGGCCGCAAAAGGATGCAACCTCCTCTTGGTGTATACATCGGATTTTTCCACCGAGCCGACCGCACAGCTGTGTGAGCGTCTTGCTTGCACGCATCGAATCCGTTGTGCCTCAGTCCAGGCTGATCTTGGAAGCCCAGCGGAGGCATCTAGCTCGATTCTGCAGGCGGCCAAGGACCTGTTTGGCTCCTACATGCCCGGCGCAGAATTCCAAGTTGACATTCTCATCAACAATGCTGGGGTGTCCTCGAATCAGCACTTGAATGACGGGCAGCAGGGTCCAATCGATGGAACCGAATTCGACCGGGTGTACCGAGTGAATGTTCTGGCCCCGTTGCTTCTTACACAAGCTGTTGCACCGCATCTCCCAAAAGACCGTTCGGGCCGCATCGTAACCGTCTCCAGTGTCTCCTCTTCTATCGGATACCAGGGACAGTCCGTATACGCTGGTAGCAAAGCAGCGGTGGAATCTATGACTCGTGTGTGGAGCCGAGAACTGGCCGAGCGTGCCACCGTCAACGCCGTGAACCCCGGACCAGCCTGGGGAGACATGTATGAAAAAGCCGGCCAGACATTCTGGGATATCAATCAGCCCTATGTTGACACCGCTCCATTAGCAAGCTACAACAGTGAGAAGGAGGTGCTCGCTATGGCAGGAGCGGATGCGGAAAAGTTTGATCGGCTGGTAAAGGAGAAGATGAAGAGTCGGCGACCAGCCTTCACGAGCGAGATTGCCGGTACCATCGACATGCTTTGCTCGGCCGAAGGCGGGTGGACCACTGGGAGTGTCATTTGCGCGAATGGGGGGATGAAAATGTCCATTGCGTAGGCCTTTCTGGCGAGGCGCAGCCAGATTGACTCGCATCCATGCATTCCTTCTATAGGCAAATTTAGTTTGATATAGATTCCACCCTCTTAGTCCAATCTTTCATATCCAACCATCTGCACCTCAACCTCTCCCTCCTGGATCCACTCCCCAGTCACGGTTTCCCCAACCCACTCGGACACCTCCGCAGGGCTCGCAGTCCTCCACCCATCTTCAGGTGTAAGCCCTTGCACAGGGAAAAACGTATCACACTCGAACTCATTTTTGGCACCCTCGCCCTCCGCTTTCCGCACGATATTTGTCATGACAATCCGCACCGGCCGCTTCGTTTGCGTAGCATCTGCAACCGCCTTCATGCGCAGCGCAGCACCATAGATCTCTGCCCCGCCGATGATATAAATCTTCCCCAGGCGTCCAGACGCGCCATACACAGCGTCCAATTCAGATAACGCGGAGTCCAGGCTGTGTGTTACCAGCGCATCGGTTATAGGCTCATCAGTAGACCCGTTCTGCTCAACTTCCTTCCCTTCAGCAGCGGCAGCCTGTGCCTTAGCCTTTGCCGTCTCAGCCATCTTCATTTTGCGCGCCTCAAGTTCTTTCAACACACCCTCCCGCACGGAGCCAGAAGTATCGCGAGTCACTATGACGCTAATCCGCTTACCCAGCGGGCGCAAGTGCTTCGGAACCGAGTCATACGTCTTGCGGCCCATGATGATCGCGTTCGTCGTGCCTGCTGCTGGTGCGCGGGAAGTCGTGCGCGCAAAGAAGGACATGTCGGCTTTTATGCGCGGCCAAGGTAGGGTCCCCTTAAGCCCAATTCCCAAGCGAGTGGATGCATCATTGGACGTGGAGGACGCGACGCGAATGGGGGTCGTGGCGACGACGAGGGTGAGGGGGAGGGAGTGTGGGATTTGGTGAGTTGTCGGAGGCAGCATAGTGAACGTTTTGTGTGGTTGGATCCAGCACCGAGGTTGTGAGGTTTTCAGGTGGAGGTGAAAAGAAAAAACGAAGGCGAGGACCGAAGTGAGGTCGTGGCCGACGCGAAAACGCCAAAGTCGGGACGTGTTTATCGCGTGAGCTTATCGCCGGCCCCGCAGGGTTTGATTGACAGGCTCAATGTCGTCTCCACTCAATATCTCGTCAATGGTGTATTTGCGACATCTCGATTACACTGCTCTGGAGGTCTTCAAGAGGGCATCAATCGAAATCGAGCCTGGTAACTCAATTCTGAGTCAACTTTGAGATTCATACGACAGCCCTTTCTGTGCATATAATTTCCATCTGAGCGGCGCAGGCGCTCCTGCCATCTTTCTTGATTATGACAACGAATATTTGAACCACGCTGTTGGCCCGATAGTTCGAGATCGGTCTAACCCAGAAGCTTATGGGTGCAGCCTGCGCCTCCGGGGTATCGGTAGGCAAGACGGTCCTCGGTCGGATTTAAAATCTGCGAGATGGCGTCGATACCACCGCTCCCACGCATGCCAGCAAGATTTGCGATTCAATTGATCCTGCGTTTGCTAGAGCCGTGGGTGCTGTAAAGCGGGCCAAGTTCCAGAGTGGGAATGCGAACCGTTCTTCAAGGAATCGGTTGAATGCCATGAGCTGTAGGACAAATAATATTATGCATAGGCGAACAAGCAGACCATCTTCCTAAATGTACACGCCTTTGGATATCCAACGCCAGACTCTCGCCGCCCAAACCTCGCTGGAAAACGCCCATGTAATCCGAAGATACAGTTCAAATGAAGCTCATGGTCAAATACCCGCTCTATGTCTCTTTTGTCTCGGGGCACAGCATCAATAGAGTACCGTCCTGGACGGCCTTCTCAACCGCACGGACATCCTCTTCAAGCTTCTTGCCGCGCTTGACGTCGTGCTCGTCTTCACCCAGTGTATCAAGCTTTCCAAATAGCCAAATCTCTTTCATGGCGCGAGTCAAGCTCAAAATATCCTCACCGGCGCGGATCTGCGGGGCCGCGAACAATGGTCAGCACTCATCCCCCCCCCGAAAAGCTAAGAGCAGAAGAGCCCAGCAAGGAGCTAGATCATCTGATGACCCAGGTCTTTGCTGCTTCCAGAAGCATTCTTACCAGTGCAGTAGACTCGACATCCAGCTGATAAGTCTCGACAGCCGTGGCGGTGTGGCTCGGGTTGTTCACCTAAATATAAAGTCATCAGCAGGGCTTTGAATGATATCATGGATCTGTAACCATCGGATCTTACAGTTGCAGTGGCCATAATGTTCTCGAACCGCTGCAGCAGCTGGGAAATGTCCTGGTTGATTCGGTCTGGTAAGAGCTCAAGTTAGTACAAATTGCTTGAGGGACGACACATCCAGTCTACTCATGTGCGTCTCATTGATCGGGGCAAACGGACGGTGCAATTGCTTGGCAGTCGGCTGGGTATCCATCTCGGGATAAAGATCCACAGGATCTCGTGCGTCCTGAGGTTTCTGGCTGTCCTGAGCTTCCGAAGCTGGCGGGGGGAGGATGCTTTGGCCATTGTGCCCGGCAGATGGATGCGATAATGGGCGGTCAGGTGGGCGGTGAAGGAGACAAGAGGCTAGACCGGCTGGACAAGGAGAGAGCTGGGTCTACTACCACAATCGCGACAAAGGGTCTAATAAATGCTTGAAAAATAGCGGCAAGGAATATGTTTGAAAAGTTACTGAATAATCTTTCATTGGTATTACTGGGGATTTGGTCGAAAGTGGCATCATATCTTTCGCCCAGTTGGTGGATTGTGCGAGACTGTGAAATTGGCCTGCCAATGACACCATATTTGATGGGGACTTCCTTGAAAGTTGTGACTATTGCTTCCCTCCTGCCCGGCGTCCTTTCCGGATTCCCGCTTTGTGGGTTGTAGGGAGGAAGAGCTTTGCTCCTCCGCCCTCAGTACTTGTGCCATGGAGGTGAATGATTGGTCCTTGCAATTCCGTTGAATGTTGTGGCGTGATCTAGCAGATGCTCGACGCCATGCTTAACGGACGTATTTTGACTAGAGACACAATTTGAAGTCAGCATATACATTCACAAAAGAAAGTAAAAGAAATCCAGAACATACCATAAATCTCTTGTGGAAGTCGGAGCGCAGCAAGTCCTAATTCAGAGACACATTAGCATATCAGGTCACGCACAAGCAAGTAAATATAGACTCACGTTAACAAACTCCTTGCCATCCTTCTTCTCTGTACCTCGGGCTTGGTTCTTGAATACGACATCATCATCCCATCGCCGCTTCATATTGAAATCTTGTGCATTGAGTAGGGGATTGCCTCGGGCGATGTCGACTTCTCGTTGTTCCTGCTCTTCAGCTGCACGTTCTTGCTCCTGCATAGTATTAGCATGCCATCTTCGATACAAGATTATCTTCCAGGAAGACACACCTCTTTCTCTTTCTGTGCCTGTCGCTCCTTCTTGATCTTCTCCAGCTCACGCATCAGCTCGGCTGCCTCGTCCTCGTCATCACTATCCTCCTCCTCGCTACTATCCTCTCCTGATCCGTCCGAATCTGCATCTATGTCGCGCGACTCTTCTAGAATCCGCCGTCGCTTTGCCTCTGGATCTTCCTCAGCTTCGCCATCTGCGTCCGCGGCAGCTGATTCCAGTTGTCGCTTCGGGGTAACCGACTCGGGGGCAGCGAGCTCCTCGACAGAACCACCGTTCTTCTTAGCGAAGTGAGCAGCCTCAGCCTTCAAGAGCTCTGCGCGCAGGTCGCGGACCTCATTGTCGGCATCACCGCCTTGTCCGGGTTGCCTCAGGGATTATTAGCAGTCGCGTTGCGGTCATACCGAGTCTTTCCTCGACTTACCGAACTTTCAAATGAGTGTGTGCTGGAAGTAGACGCTGGTGATATGCTGGACCTCGAAGGGCCTCCTTTCCTTGCGCCTGTTCAAATCAAATTAGTCTCTTACTGACTGAGAGGGAACGGAGAGGGTAGTCGCAAGTGGCCGTACCGGGTCGAATGTGGGTCTGTGAGCTATTGAACGTCAGTATTCGCCATATTATATGGTTTAATTAACAGATAAACAAACATACCGGTGGTCATCGTGAAGGTTGGTGTGAGACGGTGAGCAATTGGAGAACAGAGGCTGCCCATCCACGTCGCTGCGAGACCCTTCGGCCTCTCACCGCCTGTCCATATTCACCTCTCTATTGGTCCACACCCAGCACCAAGCAGCAGTAATGCGGCCAGCAACGGCAAAATGGCCCAAAATGGTCCAAAAAAAGACCTTTGACCGTCCCCGCAGAGACTCTTCGCCAAGGTGTGCTATTCGCAAAATGTCCAAAGAAGCTCCTCTCTCAGTCGCAGAGCGCGAATTTATTCTCGAAGCTCTGCGTGAGAATGTGCGCCTTGATGGCCGGGGAGCAGACCAGTTCCGTTCATTGAATCTTTCCTTTGGCGATGAATATGGGCATGTGAAGCTACAGCTGGGCAAGACCAGGTATGGGCGCCATTATTCGTGGCTATGACTACAAGACCCTTTAAGTGCTGATCGCAGTTTTTAGCATTGTTGTCCGCATATCTTCTGAGGTCACGAAGCCCCGCGATGACCGTCCCTTTGATGGTCTTTTCAACATCAATCTAGAATTGTCTGCAATGGGCTCGCCCGCCTGGGAAAACGGCCGGTATGCTCTCAATTGACATGGCGCACTCTCAGCGACCTCAGCTAACTTATCGATTTTGTCTTCCAGATCTAATGAGCTCGAAGCCTACGTTACGCACGTCCTCGACAGCGTCATCCGTCGCTCGAACGCTCTGGATACTGAATCGCTGTGCATTCTCAAGGGTGTAAGCTGCTGGAGTATCCGCGCCGATGTGCATATCCTCGACTACGATGGCAATCTGACCGATGCGGCCTGCATTGCCATTATGACTGGACTGCAGCACTTCCGCCGGCCGGATGCTGTGGTCCGCGATGGCCAGGTCATTGTCTATGGGGTGGAGGAGCGGGTACCGGTTGCACTCAACATTACGCATAAGCCTTTGTCGATTACTTTCAATGCTTTCAACGAGGGCCACAATATCATTGTCGATGCCACGCGCAAGGAAGAGCAATCGTCGGAGGGAGAACTCGTGATTGGAATCAACAACGGAGGCGATGTGTGCTTCCTGTCCAAGTTTTCGGGTGCGCCCGTTGATGCGATGGAGGTGGTGACCCGGTCCAATGTTGCTCTGGAGAAGGTCAAAGAGATCAATGCCCAGGTTGAGCGGGTGATGCAGGCTGATCTGGCCAAACGAGCAAAGAAGGGTATGGCAGAAGAATCTCGAGCTGAAAATGACCGGTAAATCCAAACGCGAACGACCATATTTTGTATGACTACAGCCTTCACGACCTTGGGAATGGAGTTCCGCATTGCTTTTTTTTCAGATTCCAATGATATAGCATGAAGACAAATAGGTATTGTGCAGTTCTTAGATAAATCTCATAGGTGACCTAAACCCTAGCTAGGTACCGATGGAAAATAAATAGTCCTCGCCTGTACCCGTCCTTCCATTAGTGTTATTTTGGTAGGTAATGATGAGTCGGATTATACCTAGCGTTACTTCATAGAAGATCTCAATTGTCGCTTGCGGATGATATATTTCCGGCCATTGCCTGGAAGCCAGCAGTTATTCTTAGAGCACATCGTTTCAGGTCGATCTGCCAGCACTGGGTCCTCGTAAACCATTTGTGAAAACCAATCTAATCGCTTATGCCGGATCTTTGTTTTAAGAGGAACTTTTTTCTCAGCGAAATTATAATTAGGGATTACTCCATATCGCATGCACCGCATCTACTGCAGATCGGTGGCTGGCAGTAGTTTACCGCCTCAGCCAGAAAGCGGGACGATCAAGTCAACACCCAAAGTTACTTCCTCCGTCCGCTAAGCCACCTCATCCTTACTCGCCTGTCCACTTCCTTCCCTTTCACTCTTGAACCACTTCTTATTCTTTTTGCAAATTTGCTCCCTTGCTTGGCTGCCCCCCTGCAGATTCCGCGGCGCGCATCTTCCCCCGTCATTCCCTGGATCTGATCAATGCCTCAGGGGCATCGTCTCCACTGCTCTTAGTGAGGCTGTCAGCTACCCCCGCGGCAGCATGGCCAGTGGTAGGCCTCCTGGGCCGGATCATTCCGCTGGTCACGATGATGACCTGTTGTTGAGGTCGAGCCCGAGTCCGGGCCCGATCTATAACACTGGGCAACCCCCGCCAGTCAGCGACGAACACCTTCCGCAGTTTATCGACCAGCATAATGCGCAACCGCGCCCCTCTATATCCAACGATACTTTCATTGGTGCCTCAGCACAACAACATGGCGTGTATCCCCCGGCGGCTTCGGGAAATGCGCCCCAGAGCAGATTCCTTCAAGAATCGCACAGCGCTGGGTATCGATCCGATTCAAACACCGACCTAGCGTACGGTCAAGAGCCTCTCCACAGATACGACTCCCACCTTGATGGATATGATTCTCGATACGACCAACAAAGTTACCCTGAGGGTGGAAGCTATTACGACGATCCATTCGAACCGCGGATCCCGAGCGAGAGTCATGTCCGGAAAGCGAACGAGCGGAACAGTATCCTGGGGTTAGGTGGCGGATTGATGGGAAAAGCGAAATACATGTTTGGAATGGGGCCGCAGTACTCGGAAATGGATCTACCATTAACAGAGGCCGGCGCGAGAAGAGTGACACTTGATAGCAACGGTGACGCGGCTGCCGCCCCGAAAGCGCGAAAGCAGTTCCGCGCATCTGATCTTACATCCATCTTTGGACGGCGGAAGGTCGATCCGGCAAGCCTCGGTCCTCGCATAATCCAGGTCAATAACGCCCCCGCAAACGCCGCACATAAGTTCGTCAGCAACTACGTGTCAACCGCCAAGTACAACGTCATTACTTTCATTCCGAAATTCCTCTTCGAGCAATTCTCCAAATATGCCAACCTGTTCTTCTTGTTCACCGCCGTCCTTCAACAGATTCCTTCAGTTTCTCCGACAAACAAATATACCACCATCGTTCCGCTGGCTATCGTGTTGCTCGTGTCTGCAATCAAGGAATTGGTAGAAGACTACAAGCGTCGGATATCGGATAGAGGGTTGAACTACTCGAAAACTCAGGTTCTGAAAGGTTCTTCGTTTCACGAAGCAAAATGGGTGGATGTTGCGGTGGGAGACGTGGTTCGAGTCGAGTCTGAGGAACCTTTTCCGGCGGATTTGGTCCTTCTGGCATCGTCTGAGCCCGAGGGTCTTTGCTACATCGAAACGGCGAATCTGGACGGAGAGACCAACTTGAAGATCAAGCAGGCTATCCCTGAGACCGCGCATCTCGTCAGTCCCAGTGATCTCAGCCGCGTGAGTGGACGCGTTCGATCTGAACAACCCAACAGCAGTCTGTACACGTACGAGGCGACATTGACCATGAATGCCGGAGGTGGCGAGAAGGAACTGTCTTTGGCACCCGACCAGTTACTGCTCCGAGGCGCAACACTGCGCAACACACCTTGGATTCACGCGATTGTGGTTTTCACTGGCCACGAGACGAAGTTGATGCGGAACGCAACGGCAACTCCGATTAAGCGAACTGCCGTGGAGCGAATGGTCAATATTCAGATTTTGATGCTTGTTGGCATTCTCATTGCGCTCAGTGTCGTGAGCTCCGTTGGTGACCTTGTCATTCGTCAAACAGCGTCCAACAAGCTTGCGTATCTCGACTACGGATCCGTCAATCCCGTTAAGCAATTCTTCATGGACATCTTCACCTACTGGGTTCTCTACTCCAACCTGGTTCCGATCTCCCTCTTCGTCACCATTGAAATTGTGAAGTACTTCCAAGCATTCCTCATCAACTCCGATCTCGATATTTACTATGACAAAACCGACACGCCCGCCACCTGCCGCACTTCATCCTTGGTCGAGGAGCTTGGTCAGATTGAATACATTTTCTCTGACAAGACAGGTACATTGACTTGCAATATGATGGAGTTCAAGCAATGCTCAATTGCTGGTATTCAGTATGGAGATGACGTCCCAGAAGACCAACGGGCCACCGCAGAAGACGGTGCCGAGATGGGCATTCATGACTTCAAGACACTTCGCAAGAACCTGGAATCGCATCCCTCCCAGGGTGCTATTCAGCAATTCCTGACACTATTGGCAACTTGCCACACTGTGATTCCTGAATGGAACGGGGATGATCCAAACAACATCAAGTACCAGGCAGCTTCGCCCGACGAGGGCGCTTTGGTGGATGGAGCCGCGATGCTAGGCTATCGCTTCACCAACCGCAAGCCTAGATCAGTGATTTTCACAGCCAATGGTGTGGAACAAGAGTATGAGTTGCTGGCCGTGTGCGAGTTCAACTCGACGCGAAAGAGAATGTCGACCATCTTTCGCTGCCCAGACGGCAAGGTCCGAATCTACTGTAAGGGCGCTGACACTGTCATCCTTGAGCGGTTGCACCCAGACAACCCGACCGTCGAGGCCACTCTTCAGCACCTTGAAGAATATGCTTCAGACGGTCTTCGGACGCTGTGTCTTGCCATGCGTGAGATTCCAGAGGATGAATATCAACAATGGTACCATATTTTCGACAAGGCTAACACTACTGTCGGCGGTAATCGTGCCGATGAGCTGGACAAGGCTGCCGAGTTGATCGAGAAGGATTTGTATCTACTAGGTGCCACTGCCATTGAGGATCGACTTCAAGATGGCGTTCCGGATACCATCCATACGCTCCAGACTGCTGGAATCAAAATTTGGGTTCTGACCGGTGACCGACAAGAGACTGCGATTAACATTGGCATGTCTTGCAAGCTTATCTCGGAGGACATGACCCTTCTCATTATTAATGAGGACAATGCTGCAGCGACGCGCTCCAATCTCCAACAAAAATTGGACGCGGTCAAAAGTCAAGCTGCCTCTGGCGATATTGAACCCTTGGCTCTGATCATCGATGGGAGGTCTTTGACCTTCGCTTTGGAGAAGGACATGGAGAAGCTGCTCCTTGACCTTGCTGTCCAGTGCAAGGCTGTGATCTGTTGTCGTGTGTCTCCCCTCCAGAAAGCTTTGGTCGTCAAGCTTGTCAAGCGCCATCTGAAGTCCTTGCTTCTGGCTATCGGCGATGGTGCCAACGATGTGTCTATGATTCAAGCAGCACATGTTGGTGTCGGTATCAGTGGTGTTGAAGGTCTCCAGGCAGCTCGATCCGCCGATGTTGCGATCGGTCAATTCCGTTTTCTCCGAAAACTGCTTCTGGTTCACGGTGCCTGGAGTTATTCTCGCATCAGTCGGGTCATTCTGTATTCGTTCTATAAGAACATCACCCTGTATATGACGCAATTTTGGGTAAGATACACACTTTGCTCGTATGAGAAACGGAGTCTAATCTTCCTTTGCAGTATTCCTTTCAAAACGCCTTCTCTGGAGAGGTTATTTACGAATCTTGGACTCTCTCCTTCTACAACGTCCTTTTCACGGTCTTGCCTCCATTCGCCATTGGAATTTTCGATCAGTACGTCTCCGCCCGGTTGTTGGACCGATATCCCCAGCTATACCAGCTGGGCCAGAAGGGCGTGTTTTTCAAGATGCATAGCTTTTGGTCCTGGGTTCTGAACGGCTTCTTCCACTCTCTGCTCCTCTATATCGTCTCCGAGCTGATCTTCTTCTGGGATCTACCTCTCGCGAATGGCCAGGTTGCCGGTCATTGGGTTTGGGGTGAGGCACTTTACACTGCCGTTCTTGCCACCGTTCTCGGCAAGGCTTCTCTGATCTCCAACACCTGGACCAAATACCACTTCATCGCGATTCCTGGATCCATGCTGCTTTGGCTAGCCTTCCTCCCTGCATACGGCTTTGCTGCCCCAGCCATCGGATTCTCAAACGAATACTACGGCACCATCCCCGTCCTCTTCAAAACCCCCGCTTTCTACCTTATGGCCATCGTCTTGCCCTGCGTCTGCCTCATGCGTGATTTTGCCTGGAAGTACGCCAAGCGCATGTACTATCCCCAGCATTACCACCACGTCCAGGAGATCCAGAAATACAACGTTCAGGACTACCGTCCTCGCATGGAGCAATTCCAGAAAGCCATCCGCAAGGTCCGCCAAGTACAGCGCATGCGCAAGCAACGCGGCTACGCTTTCTCCCAAGCCGACGACGGTGGTCAAATGCGTGTCTTGAATGCTTACGACACAACCCAGGGTCGTGGACGATACGGAGAAATGGCGAGTTCCAGGAATCCGGGATTATGATCGATGTTGCTTTTCTTAAGCTCCATTCCTTGCCCTGTGCGCCCCCTTTTTTGCATGAATACCGAGATATTCGTAGCGATGTACCTTTCTGTACTTTTTATTCTTTTTCTACTTCTTCCAGCCTGGTTGTGCAGCTGTGCTATGCGAGCTGGCTGGCGAAGGCTGTGACATAATATCTTGTTGATGTGATGTGTTTTTAGCTTGATGTTTTCGTTTTCAATTGGACATGAACTAGGCAAATGCCTGACTTTTGACACAATTTTCCCTCTCGATATCTCTCTGGGCAATATATACTGTTGTGATCTTCTCAGTTGGCGATTCACCGATAACTGCCGATAGTTCGGACATTAGGACTTCACGCTACATGATTCCACAGACCGACCTTCAAGCCCTCTCGTTTTGGCTTTGAGTATAAGTTATGTTTTTCCGACCGCCCGATTCATGGTCCTTAGGGGAAAACTATGAATCACTCAAGGACAGAAGGATGTAAGATCTTTTTACGTGGAAGAATGCAAGAATGCACGCCAGCCACCTGGAGCATATATCAAATAGCCGAAATTCGACTCGACTGGGACAGCGACAGTGACCGGGAAAGCCCGCGTAACACTGCATTTGCCTGCGCAAAGCAATATCAACGCTCGTCATCTGGTCATTTGGGGTTACCACAACACTAGGCACTTCGAACTCCTCTCCGGGCCACGACCAAGTCAAAGGTGGACCCGCCTCTCTATAACCGTCTCCATTCCCACTATCATCCCGCTTTCTCGGCCTCGCTTGTGACCCGATGATCTGATCGCCTCTTTCAGAGACATTCGGTCGCCAGTTCGTGTTCTTCGCCTGCCCTGATGGAATGACGTTCATTTCAACTATGAATCCGGTATGTACCTTTCAAATTACATCAGAGCTCATTGTTACGGTGGCGGGTGAAATGGAGAACAACCTAAGATCAAATCGTAGACTATATGTATATCCAGCTCCAGACGGAGCAGAAATCCAGTCCAAGGAGAATAGGATCGGGCTGATTGGAAACATTCTTCAGCGAGTACATCTTTCCTCGGGGGTCGCCATCCAACTCCTAACCCTTCCATGACCAACCTCTCCCTTTGTTGCCAAGTCTCCCCACCGCGTTCCAGATCTACCACCTGGCCCCCAGTAGTACGTTCACGCACACCACTGGAGTCGAACTTCCACGAATGTGCCTTCTTTGCGTACCGTCTCAAATCCCGCTGGAAGGTGGTGTCTCCAGACCACCCTAGCACAGCGCAGCCAACTGTATGCCAAGGTGATATGATTATGTCGACGCGTCGATGGGTATTCGGGTTCTTCTTCTGCGTGCTTGCACCTTGCAGGGCTGTGGAGTCAGAGTCAGAGTCGGAGTCGTCAAAGTTTGGGTCCTGCCAAACAACCAAGGCTTTGTCGAGGGAGTCAAAGTGCTTTCCTGTCTCATCACCGCGGAATGGCAGTGTTTGTTGTTCGCGTAGTGTAGATGTTAGATGCAGCGAGAGGGTATGCGTGATATAGAGCTCTGCTTCAAGGCTGGCAACAACGTCGACAATGAGGCCGTGGGTGATCTCCTCGTCGTGGTGCGTTAGTATAAGATCCACATCGCCACTCAACTCCTTGCCTCGGCGGTAGCCACCGACGATAATGCACTCGATTTTGTCGTTGGCTTCGGGCCGGACTTTGTTCGCGTGTCGCCGCACAATCTCGGCAATGGATTCGGACTCCCCCGAGGAACACCGGCTAGGAATTCCTCGTAGAACTTCACGCCAATTTGCTGTACGCGAGACAGGGAGTTCCATCCGTGTTCGACGATATCATCAAGGTCTCGCCAGCCGCGGCGGTAGTAAAAGTCTCTGGCGGTTTTGGCTCCCACCCCCCAAATTAGGTAGAAGGTGTTCAGGACGCGTAAAACAGGGTCGGTATCTAGATCGTTGGCAGCGGCGATGTTCCCGTTGTCATCGGTGTGGTTACAGCCGCCATGCTGCTGAAACTCCGCGAAGAGATTTGCAATTTTCGCTTCGCAGCCGGGGAGAGCGAGCACCTCACTTGGCCGACGAATGACGTACGGATATGCTGCTACTGCCGCTATGGAGGTGCTGTACGCTCGCACACCGATCTCGTCGAGTGTGAGTTCCCGGATGCGTCGGATCTTCACGAGCTGAGAGATGAACTCTTCGTTTGGCGGATGTAATGGAGCTGAGCGCATGCATGCGTACAGGACGTGATCTCGAACCCAATCGGGCTGGGGTGGTGGGGGAACGTCCTCATCGTGTTCCGAGGTTGTCTCACGATACAAGGTTGGAGGCTGTCGCTGGCTGCTGCTGCCACTAGAGGGCTCCTTGGATCTGCGAGTATGGAAGCGGTCCATTGGACCCGGTAAAGGCTGTGAAGCCGCGTCCCCTTTCGCACGCTGAATGATCCCGCTGGTAGCTCTGTGTGAAGGCGATGTTGCAGGACGAGCCGAGGTAGGAGGGGCGGTCTTTTTGCCCCTGTAGACCACAAATGAATCCCAAGGAAGAGCCTTGCCAGCGGTGATTGAGTTGTCCAGCCATTCCAGCTTGAGAAGAGTAACTGTATCTGTAGGCTCCTTCGTTGGTTGCACTAGGTGTTGACCCGTATCATGTCGACTCCTGACCCCATCTTCCTCAGATTCCGACTCTGTGCTGAGATCAACAGGCTCAACTCTTGTATTGCTTGCTGAATCACCGACACAGATCTTTCTTCGTTTCACCGGTGGCTCTTGATCTGACCTTGATACCTTTGAAGGTGATGTCAACGTGATTGGTATCTCCTCCGTCCAGATTCCCCGCGAACGCAGCTCTAGCGCCGCTCTCTTCTTCTGGCCAATGTTCCCCAAGATGACACTAGCTTCTGCAATGTCATAGGTGAGTTTACCGCCATATTGCACCAGGCGATTTTCCGTGTCGTGTAACTTCTCCAAAGCCAAATGAGTAGGTAGGACGAAGATAACGGGCTGCCCTGATAATATCGTCTCCTCTGCCGTTTCTTCCGCCGGCTCATGCGGAGATGAGCTGCCGAAGAAGGGATTCGACATCCCGGGAATAGAAATAATATATACTTTTAACTTCAACGATATTTGCGGATATGAAATGCAGCCGCATGGTATATATAATGGCGTAATGTAGCTTACGCTGTAACTCGGGTCTCACCGAATCACTACCGCTGGGCGCGATAGGAGTAGAAGCCCGAGCATGGTCCAAGGAAGTGCGACAGGCAGAATGGACCAAAAATGAAGGTTGGAATAATAGAAGAGGAATGCTAGGGCAACATGACGACTAGATCTCCTCATGGGATGCTGTTGGACTGAGAAGAAAGTGACATGCAGAACACGAGCGATTCTTGCCTGACGTCACCTGCCTGGATGCCTGAGGCCACAATGGGTATACCCCTTGTTGATCATCCACACGCTCGGGCAATCTTGCGGGGAAACTGTGATTTTTATGAAATGTTGCTTATATTTGGACATAAAGGGCAGGGGATTCTAGTCGGTTGAGTATGTGGATTGAATATATATGGTTCGGTTCCATCTTGAAGCTGTGACGGGCGCGCGATGTTCCAAAAGAGACATCACGACCAATTGTCAGTGCAGGAGTTGCAATCCTAAGCCAGTCAGGTACAATTCACGTAAAATCTAAATGATTTCCTCTTCAATGCGGCGCTCATTAGTCTCCTTTACTGCAACGCGGGATGACGACTCCTTCCCCACCACTTCAGTCTGCGAGTTCTGCATATCGCTACGGGCCTCGTGCACCATAACACCTCCCTCCTCGCTAGAGTCAGGGGCATCATCCTGATACCCCTCCTCGTCAGTGACCACAGGTCGTCCATGGCGACGGGCCATCCATCGTCGCCAGGGCTTGTACAAGACGACACTCAGGAGACCGAAGATCAGAAAGCAGCCACAGATCGATCCGCCGATGATGTCGTAGTAGTCTCCTGCGGTCTGCACACCGTCCCAAAACTTGCCCTTGGCATTGGTGACATTCAGGATCATGGTAAGCAGCTGAATTACGCCAATCACGATGGCGACGATGACAGTCAGTGTGGTGAGCACGATGGAATAGTACAGGAACGCGATGGGGTCGCGGTGATTGTCGTGTGATTGAGGCAACTCATCGCCAGTAGTATCGGCCGAGGTTTCCGAGGTGGTGCTGCTCCGCTTGGCCGGAAGGAAGTTCGCGGAGGGTTGGATGTACAGAGAGAACATAAGAGCTCCATCAATGGTATCGAGCAAACACATCCCCGCGGTGAACAGTGCCGGAAGGATCAGAATCACCCAGAAAGAGGTGCCTTTGGTAGCCTCGACCGATGAGATACCGAGCAACGCAATCTCTGACGAGGTGTCGAAGCCCAGGCCGAACAGAACGCCGAGGGGATACATCTTCCATGGTCTAAGATAATGTCAGCACAGTTGGGTGGTTCACGCTTCAGGGTTCCGACTGACCTGTCAATCAGCTTGAACATCTTCTTCAAGATGGAAAATAGGATGCCTCCGCCTTCAATTTTCCATGCTTCGTCCTCTTGGCCCTCGGGCAAGTTGTAGACCTTTTGCATCTGTTTGACCAACTTGTACAGGATGTAGGCATTCATAATCCCGAGCAAGATCAGGAATACAGCGCTGACAGAGCTACCAATAATACCACCGATAGTGCTGAAGCTGTCAAATCGCGAGGAGACGGCGGCAGCTGTCGCAGCCACAACGACAGAGGTGATGATCACAATCCTATGTCCCGTTTAGAAGGGAGATGATGACATAGGGCAAATGAGGACTCACGTGGAGTGTCCCAGGGAGAAAAAGGTGCCCACTGTAACAGGCTTCTGTCCCGTCGCGAGCAGTCTTCGGGTCATCAAGTCAATGGCCCATTTGCATGTCAGTACTGCATGCTCTACATGAATGGATTCATATCATGACATACCGAGATGTGATCGGCATCGAAGGCATGTCTCAGACCAAGTGTATAGGCCAGAACGGACGTGGAGACCAACGACCTGAGATGGTATTAGTCTGGGGAGAGATAGGCATAGGGTTGTGCCCATATGGAGATGGTAGAGTGATACAACATACGGGTGGTAGCGCTATAGACTATTAGCCCATTTCGTACTCGCTGAAGGCACCGGGAGAAACGTCTGACTTACTAGCACAATCGCAGCTGCAATCCACACTATCGCATTCAACAGGGCAATGAATAAGATAATGGCAATCGCACGGAGAGGAATCTTTCTAATTCCCGGCAAACGCTGGTGTTGACGTTCAGCCTTTTGAATGAGTGGCTTCAAGCTCCATTTTCGGTCGCCATCGAAGCGCCGCATGTCTGCGGGCGCATCTTCTATAACCGAGGACATTCTCAGGGCGGCTCCTTTTGATGGAGATGTTTCCGGTCCGTTTCGCCTTGTGGGTCAACGTATCAATTTCCCCTCCCGGGCTGTTTCCAGATTGAAGAACTGGACCCGAGCGGGAAACCAATGCTTTCGAACGACCAGGAGACAACTAAATTGTTATAGACTGCAACAAGAAAATTTTTCGGTCTGGTCTTATCGGCCGCCGCTCCGTCGCGTCGCCAAGGCCCCTCACCAGTACTCCGTACTCTACAGCTTCGATCCGCTTGGCGGGGCAGAAACCAGCCAGTTCCTGGACGGGTTCTGGTGTTGCAACAATGGGACGGCACGTATCGAGGCCGAAGACACCCCACAATTAGTTTCAGACCCGTCCGCCACGCCTTAAGGTAAGGGATGATCTGTCGAACATTGGGAGTCCGACAGACTGTAGTAGCACTGCTGGTATGCTCTCGACCGTGCGGTGGAATCACCACGTGACATGGCGGGGTAGCGGAGAGCGCCGAGTGCTGATAGCAAAGACAAATTACTCACAGCGTCCGTTCTGATGTGCTAATGTGCCCACTGGGGCTCGATTTCCGCTCCGTCATTGGCGCCGGGAGCCCCTTCGATATTGCCCACTGCCGGTTCTGTGTATGGCCGGATGGCCGCTCAGCGGACTCAGGCCGCCAAGACCAACCACTTCGGTCCGGCCCTTCTGTCAGATAATACTAAGTATAGGATAGGAAGCTGGAAAGCAGTTGACTTCTGCATTAGAAGAGATAAGTTCAACTGAATCTACTGATGTTGACTGTAATACTGTAGAGCCCGTATCTCTAATTCCTAATCAAAAACAAACCCCTTTTTGGTCGTTGTGAGGTAGACCATGGAAATGATCGATTTTGAATAAAATTATTGTACATTCACAGGTAATCGCCATCATTAACTAAATTTTTCCTCCGTATGGAATGGATTCCTTTTTCGACTGGGTATTGTTTCAACCTGCCAAGATGACACAGTTCTTCTCCCAGGCGGTGCTGGGAGTAGGATATGGCATGGGGCAAATCTCGGGGCTTTGACGGCTGCATGTCTTGAAGGCCGATGTCTGCGACACTCGGCATTCGAGTAAGCCGAAAGCCTGGACTGCATCCCTCCTCACTAGTGTAGACCTCACGTCAACGATGTGTTGTTCAACCGAATCGCTATAAGCAGGGGATCTCCTGGCCTGAGTGAAGATGTCCGCAGCAAGTACCATCCCAATGAATGCCTTCTGCAGACCTAGCACGACTACTGGCGGGCGCCCAAGCAACGCGCACCGGCGGTCCTTATGAGGAGCCGGGCAGGCAGTCCAAAGGTAACCTTCTGGTCGAGCTGTGGGGCGTGAGGCCCAAAATGGGTTGTCAATGCTTAGGAAGCTGTTACTTCATGCCATGCCGTACACAGTCGGCGATGGAGTCCATTTGGTGACTGTTGGCTGCACCCGAATATCCTGGGCGACAAGTATGTTCCACTCGTTCCTAGTGATTGGGGTAACATCCGACGCCGAGAGGGGCGTCTTCGGTCCTCGCCGGACGGAAGGAGGCTTCATGGTGCTTGACTTTAGGGGACTTCCTTTGACAGGGCTGGGATTTGTCTTCGGTGAATTTGCCTTGGTAGGGAATGGCTTTGCTGGCAATGTTTTGGTGGCGGTGCTTGATCTGGGGAGGGTTGCCTTCGCCAGGGGTTGGCGTCGAACACGCACGGTGCGAATCGGGGCGGTATGGACCGGTGACTTGCGAGAATGTTCAGCCTTCGCCTTCGACGGTAGTATGATGGCTTCTTGCTTGTGAGTGTTCTTATAGGCCGTTGCAACTGCAGCAAGCAGATTATCCTTAACATCTAATTGCTCATAGACGCGGTGGAAAAAGGCCTTGCTGAAGGGGCGGCCTTGGAAGTCTTTGATGATGCGGTGCAGCAATTGCACGCAACATGTCATGGACTGATCATCTGTGCGGGAAAAGGGGCGAGTTGAGAGAATGCACAGTCGCCGTTTGAAGATATAGATGCGGTCCATATTGAGCAGCGTCAAGCCTTCCTGGCTGAAAATGACCTCGTTCTGAAGGATGGATTGTTGTACAAGGTACTCGTTTGCATGGCGCTCATACTGGCTGCGACTGAGCGCGTCGGTCCAGCTTTTACCGAGCGAGAATTTCTTAGCACCCTTAGCAATGGCTCGTTCAAGCACACGCCATGAGGGAGGGTCGAGAGGTGTGATGGGGATGATCATGAGGTCGGAGGGCTGGCCGGTTGGGAATGGCTTTCCGCGACCGACTAGCAGTGTGACATGCATGGTCTTTTGCTGTAGCTTGGAGGATATGTACTCGAGGGCCGGGAGGATAGATGGCAGCACGACTTCAGAGTCGAAGTTGAAGTCTGGAGAGAGAGGAGGAGAAATCATGTCGTTGGTGAGCAGGCGAGTGGGTGAGCTGGGGACATAGATGCCCGCCGGGCGAGGAAAGCGCATAACACCCATTGCGGATAGTAGTATAAATGATACTAGATGGTGTGGAATCACCAGACACAATAGGGGAATATATTCAATAGATCTATCCAGAAGGCTTCGAGAGAGGCCACTTGACTGGAAGAAACCCAGGTTGAGCAGAGGAACGTAGAGACTCCGACTCGAAGAGCCCTGATATAATAATTCTTTCAGGAGAGAACACCAACAATCGTCCAACATCATCTTCCCCGCACCAACGTTGATATCTCAGCATAGAAAGCTCCCAAATTATCCGTAATTTTAGCTGCAGCAGTGTTGCTAATCTTAGTAAATCACACATCCATTGTCCAATCGCTGCTTCTGGCCCACCTTGTTTTGTGAGTGGAGCAACATCGAGTCCAATCAGCGCGTGCAGCGATCGGCGCGACAAAAATAAACCAAATGCCCTGTAGCCGCCGAGGCGTTCGTCAGCCAACCACCGGCCAGCACGGCCCGCATTCCCAATGACTTTATGCAGGTCGTCACACACCAGCACAGGGACCTAGCTCTTTTGTTATCACCCACAGCGGGTGTTGGTTCGCAAGGGTTTATGTCTATTCTGGATAGCTAGTGCACTTGGCCCGCGCGCACGCTGGCCGCATCGTATAATTTCCACGATCCAGGATCACGGACCCGTGGGCTCCTATCGACAGGTCATTGTTGTCGCTCGCATGCAGACCCCGGCTTTTTAGCTCGAAGAATCTCGCTTGCGCGATGAGGCATTTCTGGGTTATCTCCTCTGATCCCATCCCATGCGAAGCCAAGGAGAAAATCGCGCGTGCATCGGGCCACCGACTGGCGCATAGTTGGGCTTGCGTGCAGAGAACATAGTTATCTTGTATGTACTCGATACGAGACGAGCCCTACAATTGGAACATTGTTGCACACGTGCAATGTGTCCACCAAATCGACAGGTCTCGCTTGAGCTCATCTGTGCCAACAGGTTGCCGTGGACTAGACCCGCAATACCCAAGACGACCAGGCCTTTTCCGTCGAAAGTACTGGATAAGCCGAAGACTACTTACTCTCTTATCGATCATGATTACACCCACCGGGGATGAACAAGGGGGCAAGGGAATCAGAACAGGGCAGGTTCCGGACATGTATAGGGTATAAGACAGGGTCATTTGCATACTCGCCTAGCATTGATCGGTCTTCCAGTCTAACTCTAAATTGGAAAGCGATGCTCCCCTTCGCCGACTATCGTGATCACTCTATCCTCGGTGAACTCATTGATACATGCGTTCCCACCGAATTTCCCATATCCGCTCGCCTTCTGACCTCCTAGCGGCAAGTGAGGCTCGTCGTGGACAGTGGGTCCATTAATGTGGCAAGAGCCGCTCTTGATCCTTCTTGCGACTTTGAGGGCTTGCAAAATATCAGTGCCAAATACTGATGCCACCAGTCCATACTCCGTATCGTTGGCCAACGTGACGGCTTCGTCGATTGTATCGAACTCAAACAAGGTCACCACCGGCCCGAACGACTCTTGCTGATACAAGTCCATTGCCTTGGTCACGCCCGAAAGAGCAACAGGCTGCACAATTGCTCCGGAGACAGACACTCGCCCCCCAGATATGGTAGCACCGTGCTGGAGCGCGTTTTGGAGGAGATCATGGATGCGAGAGCCTGCAGCGGCACTGATGAGGCTGCCAAGGGGAGCCGATGGATCTGACGAAGGGTCGCTCGCGTATAAAGAATCGATCTTGGCCTTGAAGAGTTCGTGAAACTTGCCCACAATGGACCGATGGATGATGACTCGTTCAGTTGACATGCAGATTTGGCCCTGGTGCTGCATAGCACCAAAAGCTGCAGCTTTGACGGCTTCCTCCACGTTCGCGTCTTTTAAGACAATCATTGGCGCTTTGCCGCCCAACTCCAAAACCACAGGCTTCAGGTATTTTGCGGACAGGCTCCCAATGATTCGTCCCACTGCTGTACTACCGGTAAAGTTGACTCTTGCCACGGCGGGATGCCCAATCATAACCTCCGTGATTGAGCCGGCAGAGTCGCGAGGACAGCAGATGAAGTTGAGTACGCCAGCAGGAAGACCCGCTTGACGGAAGCAGTCGACGACGAGATATTGGGTGTAGGGGCTTGACTCAGAGGCTTTGAGGACACAGGTATTTCCGCAGACGAGGGGTGTGATAAAGGCCCGTATGCCGAGAATGATAGGTGCGTTCCAGGGAGCGATGCCTAGCACGACACCACAAGGTTCCTTGAACACCATCGCCATGGTACCTAAGTAAAATCAGTCAGCAAGCGGTGTCTTCCATCACCAGAGCTTGAAACATGCCTGGGTCGTTACTAGGCAGCAATTCGCCCTTCACTTGTGTGACCATGCCTGCGCCTTCCATTACAAACTGAATTCCAGTCTTGATATTGAACTCGGCCCAGCTGGGCTTTGCTCCCGTTTCCTTGACCATAGCTCCAACGAGCTCATCTTTCCGCTCCTGTAGGATGTGCACCGCTTTATTCAGAATTTCGCGACGCTGAATAGGCGTGGTGTCTCGCCATGTCTCGAAAGCCCGCCCGGCGCTTTCAACCGCTTGGATGGCTTCTTCTTTTGTTGCCGCTGGTGCGGCGTGCAATGTGGCACCGGTGATAGGATTCAACACAGGGAATGTTTGACCGTTGGTAACATCAACATTGTCGATTATCAGCCCAAAATAAGGAGCAGCAATCCCCGAGGGTGACATTGTCGAGTAAAAAAAATGTAACCGGATTTAACTAAGTACAGAGAAAGACCGGTACCTTCACTTTACTCCGACTGTAGCTACCGAGCGACGTCGCTGTTTGGAGTTTCCAGATAGCTTCCTTTTTTCCAAGAGTGAGGGACGGACACTACATTCGATAGGTCGGGGAATTCGTGAAGCAGCAACGTCGGCCGTATTCAGAATTACTGGGGGAACTGTTGACGACGGAGAGATTGAAGGACAACAGTAAGATTTGCGGGGTCATCATGCCCGGATCTTCCGAGCGCGGACTTTCCGATATCACTGGGAACTGCGGAGAATGGAGAGCAGCACTAGTGCCAGAAACAACTTCAGGTTTGCACCACATCAGCATCGAAACAGCACCTAGCTAACATGAAATTCTATAATCTGCATGTTAATCAATCACCGCGTATAGACGTCGCAGTCACTTTGATTTGTCGTAGAGAAGAGGGGTCAGGATCAGCCGTGCACATTGCTTCTGACGATACGTGATTGGATCCTTGGGCTTGCTGACGCGTTCGATTTTGATTATGGCCGTCTCTCAAGCGGGCACTCTATACCGAGACAATGAGCATGGATCAATCGGGCTCAGTTTCGACGTCCGATATCCCTTGAAGTCATCTTATAATATTCTTTGTGATTCACCGATGGCACTGGCTAATAGATTCTATCTTCACACTAAGCCCCGGTAAACAGCAAACTAGAAACTCGCCTGTGGCAATCTAATACGTAGAATAGCAGATGATTCGACGTAATCACAATCAAAGTGTTACCAGATGCTTGTTCCTCGCCACGAAAATAGGGTGAACGATCAGTAACAGTTGTTTGCTCGTGAAAACTTCCTATCGATCGAGATAAACTCGTATCGCGAAGCCCGGGTCGCGAGTCATTTGTGATCGTGGCAAGCAGTCCCATCGCATCCTAACCCGCCATGGAAGGCTCAGCTCAGACCATCTAATCAATGACGAGTTGATTGACAGCTCATCAGCGGCAACAGCTGCTGCTAAGGATGGCGATATGGGAATCATCGAGGATGTAGATACATCACGTCACAGTCAGCATCGACGAATACCGTGTGTTCTAGAGCCGCGATGGGCGGAACCACTCTCGATAGTTTAGCTGACCGCGTCATGCATGCTAGGTGTTCATGCATGAGTATTCACTGCTATCCAGTCGAAATTTGCCCGTGTGAATGTTGGTTGGGGGCCGAGTCCAGGCGGCAAAATGAGGGGTATATGAGGTTAATTATCTATCTTTTACTTGCCGTACTTTCTTCCAAAGCATGTTTTGGCCCGGAGCCGCATATTCAAACTAGTGGCCAACATTGTAATGAAGATTTAAGACCGTCGTCATACTGGGATCCTCGCGTGTCAAAATTGAGGCTTGCTCCAAAGGTGTCCATAAGCGGTGTGTCGGAAACCCCGATCGCGATGGGCGGTCTGTTACAAGGTACCTATCGTTAGCCCATTTCACGCCTTTTGATGTCTCTAGTATGCCTCTTATCTCGTCCGCGTTCATGTTGATGGGTCCTGGAGGAATAGCCGTGGGACCACGATCACCAGAGGAGCCAGGAAGCGGGAAATAGTCGCACGAGGATTCCCCAATTCCTGCCAGATCTGTTGAGCTCGGACTGTATCAACAAGGAAAGCATGCGTGTGCCATCGACATGTCGAGTGAATGTGTCATCGAGCGAAGATGTGCACTAGGCGCAGATAATCCACATTGCGAGGAGCCCTCCGAACAGTTGGAATCTGGCTCGCCGAAAAGCGGGTCATGCGTGCCCAGCTGATAGCGAAAGTAGAGGCTGAGAAGAGCTTGTTGGAAAACGAATTACCTCATGCCCTGTGAGTCTTGGAGAAGGTTATACCCGAGGGTCCAGTGACACGATTGGAGCCCAGGGAATCGCTCCGCAGTGAGGCTGAAGGCTATGCAAAGACTGAGCCCCAGTACGAACTCAGATGCACCTAGTAAATCCAGTCGGAAGAGCCAGCTTCACCTTCCGGTGGACGATCGTAAATGAACATAGTTTGAGCAGGGCATGCGGGTCATGCACCTGCACATACATTTAAACGCCCAGGGTGCGTGAACAGCAGGCTTTTGACTTCCGTTACGGAACAACTCATCGTAAACTAAAGACAGGCAGGGTAATTAATATCAGAGAGAGAATTCCGTGGGGACCCTGAGCGAATTTATACATGGTAGTCACCTTGTTCTGAAGGGAAAAAAATACCCCTATGCACAAAAAATAGAGAAAATGTTCACTGATTAGCTACAATGCTAAAATTACTTTTCTCGCACGTTTAACACGTTTATTCATTTTGGTAAGCCGCAAAAGGTCAAAGGCTGCCCCCGTCGTTCTTAGAGCTACCGAAGGACGGAATTTCCCCTCTACAGTGAAAGATTCCGCAAATTGATCAAATGTGGTTGTCGATCGGCACGGATCTTATACCAGTTAGTGTTGTTCGCGAAAATAGTAATGTCTTGCATTCACTTGTGGAGAACTGTTTTGACAGACGGTTCCGGTGGGACCAATTGCGAGTGTTGTTGGGACAGAGGCCTCGGGTGGTAGCAGCACCGGATAACCATTCATTATCCTGCGGAGTTGTTCAGGTCAAAAAGCAGCAGGGGAGTAATTGAAATGGTCGCGAATAGAACCTCGGTCTTGGGATGCCCTGGGAGTAATCTTGCCCTCTTGTGAGATCGGAAGCCGCAACTCTTCACGTGGTAATATCTCACGTGCTGAAATGCCCCGCTCGAGCCCGCGTCAGCTACGCTTCACATGCACTGACGCTGCAGAGTCCGTCACATAGGGAGCGATTTGGAATTCTTGCGGTCGAGTGACGTGTGCTGTCTAATCCGGCGTGACCGGCCTTCTACTATGGATCCCCCATTGGGTGAGAAATCCCCTCCCCATAAAAGCCAATCCGGATGAGGAGTCACCACTCTCGCTCGGTGTTGCTCATCTCACTCGGACGATGTGCATACTCCTCCCGTGATGCATTGCTGCTACTATAAGCCTAGCTACCAGCAGGCCCATTGTTTCCAGTCTCTCCAGACGAGAATACTTGGAATTTCATCACATTGCCTCTAGGGCATTCGAGCTGTGGTTTCAGCCAATGATCGACGACTTTCGGTACGTGCTGCAAGGTCCGGTATATTAGGAATCAGCCGCAGTACGGCTCTCGAGCCTCCTTAGATATGGCCGGAAGGTGGTCTGAGCAAGGTCCGTGAGCAATGTAAGGATTGTTTGTTCAGCCGAATATAAACATCCACTTTCATTTCTGTCAGGATTTCCTTCAAAACATCACCTCCGGTCTGCGAAGACAAAAGAGAATCACAACCTCTTTTGAGACACGTCAAACATTTCGCTCTTCCCAAGTTTGATACCATAAACCTCGAGTGAGATCTACCGTCAGACAGATTAGCCATGGCTGACATGAGTGAAATGTAGGTCAATTATGTGTCAGCGACTTATTGAGACGGTTGAGCACAGATGCGGGCATAGGATTGATTCTCCTGGAAGTGTCATAGAGCTCAATAGCTGCAACAACTGCGGCATCATCCTGAAAACCCAACAAATGGGGAAAACAACGAAGAGAGATCCATGCCTCGACTGTATCGCGAGTGGTGCTTGGGTAAAAATGAATGGAAAATGGGAGAAAGCTTGAAACCGCTATTGGCAAGTGCGTAAAGATTATAGCATAGGACTGAAACCATGACTTTGTCTTGTACTGGTCTGAATTGAAGTATGTATATCCGCTATTAAAGTATGGGCTGGGCGGATTTCCTCAATACGAGTAGCCACCAGAAAATTTATTCAAATAAGCAAAGAGAAAATATTGGAGTATACCTCTCCGAAAAAGTAAAGATCAAAGTAGTTTACAAGTTAGCGATCATCCTGTCCCCATGCGTTAACCATTTTATGCATTTTTATCAATCACAACGTTTTTACATATTGGTAATTTTGCTAGTATTCGTTGAGTTTGTGTGAGGTTGAAACTACCACGTATGTCGAATACAACTCGAAATCAAATATTTTCTAACTTTGTCGAGTAGCTGCGCTACAAGCAGTATATGGGCCAGTTCTTGCACTATAGTCGGTCACAGGGATGCTCCACACTGATCTATAAGTATGTTCTAATGTCTAAGCATTTCCTCGGCAAATTGGTCAATTTTCTGGCTGTTGGCGCGAATTTCAACACGATTCGTGGTACCGCGTAGTCGACGCTGGAGAGTGAGACAGGGAAAATGGATTCGCCCTGTAGCGCCGTGCATAGATGTGACTTCATATTTAGTGTTCGTAGCTTGTATAGCTAAAAGATATGGCCTTCTTGGCAGACAGAATCCTGGCTCGATCTGACACGACGTGGTGGCACGGGAGTTGATTAAAGCTAGCAAGATGCGGTTGGATGTGAGCTTTCGGTAGGCGGCCCGGATCCGACCCACTCGGGTCCGACCCACTCGCTTCTGATCACGTTATCCAATCATCCCTGGCTCCCTTTCTTCTCTCTGCTCAGCTCTTTGATCAACATTGCACAAATTCTCCTGCGGCTAGCTTTCAGGGTATTCCTTTTACATTCTATTCACGTCATGAGTATCCAACACCAGTTTCCTGATGTGCACTGGGTCTGGAAAGGAGGCATCTCCTTTGTCTATGAGGTCCATCCTCGTATCGTGGTCAAGGTGCCAAAGCCTGGAGAATTCGAAGGCGAACAATTTCGGAAAGAACTCAGAATCTATGAGATCTTTTCGCAGCATCCGTCCTGCCCTTCAATAGTGCAGTGCTTCCTCTATGCAGACAACGGCATTTTCCTCGAGTATATGCGAGGTGCGACCACTCTTAATATTTGATAGGCTTATCTACTAATTGCGTCACAAGATATATCCCTTTGCTCTAGAATACAAGACAATCATATCCGAGATCAGCAAACTATGGTTGTTACTAAAGTAGAAATGCTTGAACCTCTCTCTCTTCGAAAAATATGGATAAACGACCTCGCTCAAGCCGTCGCTTTCCTCGAATCGCTCAACCTCGCCCATGGCGACCTTCGACCCGAAAATATCTTGCTTGATCGCAATCGATTGAAATTATCTGATTTCGATTGTACTGCGGAAATCGGGACAGACTTCGAAGCTTGCATGGCCCCATATGGAAGACTACTTAATAGCAATGAGCCGGACCAAGGACGGCGTGGAACTGCTGGCTTCTTAGGTCCTCGAACAGAGCAATTTGCCCTCGGTTCCTTGTATTACTTGATAAACTACGGCTACGAGGTTTATGGCGATCGATGTCTCACGGATGATCCTAAGGAGCATGGGCCTAAGGTTGTGGATTTGCTACAGAATATGGAATTCCCGGAGTTGGATGGTGACCCTCTTATTGACGGTATCATCCACAAATGTTGGCACAATAAGTATGCCACGGTTTCTGATCTGGCCGCATACACAAAAACGCTTCTCCCTGAAAGAACCAAAGAAGAGAGCAACACCGGAATGATCTCTATCCCCGGATGGTGCCTGCCTATAGGCCGCATGATTCGTGGGTTATGGAGCGCTTTCAGATACTGGTGCGCGCTGATGCTCTGTCGCAACGGCGAGGCAGCCAACACCGAAGTCAATAGCGGAAAACCGAGTGGCCACCGCTGTGGCTTGGATGAAAACTTCCCGGCCGAAGATTTCTCTTCGAGAAAAGCATACTGTCAGGGCCTGGAGAAGCGTGGACTTCTTGATATCCTTTCATCGTCAGAGCCCGAGCAACTCGGATTCACTCTTGAGTGGTATAGGCACAGTTGCCATGGTTAACTGAACAACGCGCAGTGGACACTAAATAATGAGGAATGCCGTGAGATAGCTCAAGACTTCTGGTACATCACCCGACAAGCTATACTCAAGGGGACAATGCCCCGGTGCTTGGCAAGATATGCGTGCAAGGAGTGATCTCGGATACTTTCCTCATGCGATCTTTCGGACCATCGGTTGCAGACATAGTGGGCTTCTTCGCTGAACATGCTGTGTCGGCGCGGTCAAGCCTGGCTGTGAACCATAACACGCTGCCATGGCTTTTGGGACCGGGCCTGTATTCCAACGTACCGCCCATTAAGCTCAGCCAAACTCTTGCAAGTAGAAAGCCATGTCTTTCTTGACTTTCTACTTCGAGAGCGCTTTGGCTCAAAATATATCCGAAACGCAAATTGAGCCCATCGAAATACTGTAAATACACAAGCAAAATTTTTCCATTTGTGGAATCCTGGATAGCTTGCAGATAATCAGTATAGGTATCGCAACGATGACAGTAGCCCCTATACATCAGTCTCATTTCAATCGTGCTGATGAGGGGTGTCGATCATCAGTGCTCATGCCTGTCGGTGGTCGATTGGCACCCATCAATCTATGAAGTGTGCCCTTCACTCGTATAGAAATATCACCAGTAAAATATTGGCGAATCCCACAGTCAGGTTGTATTGACAGTCTGCCCAAGGTACGCAAAGGACGGATGGATCACGTGGATAAACTAGGTGCAAGTTTTCTCTATTGGGCGTCGTACTTTGGCTGAGCCCAGGTCATCCTGGTGATGATGGCCAAATTAAAGCTGTTGGACATCATGATCTCAAGTGTGGTCTGATTCTGTCTATTGTCTATAGCGCACTCACCCTTCTTACCCCAGTCGCACGAAGCTAAAATGAGTAGCAGGCTTGCCAGGCACAATGCGAGGCACACACCACGTGGAAACCATCGAATCAAATCCACCGATAGGGAATAAACATTCCCGGAGGGCTGTGCATTGGGGTCACGCGTGTTCCAGAAAATTCGCTATCAGCACTGCTTCTGCGATGTCATGCTGATTGCAAAACGAGAAGGAAAATTGGGACGGGCCCGTGTCCACTCGTAAACAGGTTGCACCCGGGTGGCCGCTAAGACACCTGGAATGTTCAGTCGCCCGGGGGGCGTCTCTAGCGGCGGTGGCCATTGGATGGAGCGGCAGTGGCGGACGGTCTTGGCGTGGTACCCGGGACGCAACCCTGGCTGATCGCCAAGCCTCCATCCCCTCTGGGCTCTACGGTCTGTGGTTTCTCACCGTTGGGGACGGGCTGAACACACAGTTTCGTGTTCTCTTTGATTCTCACTCTGTCCAGCTTGACCTGGCTGCCGGATCCACGGTTGAAGTCAGGATGGTACCTCGGTCTGGTTCCTGGATTGGGGCGCATCAGCCAACTATACGCCTTTCACGCCCTTAGCTTAACATAGCGGTCTCCAGGGCACATCGACACACACTTGCCTGCCTGTCGCTGTTATCTCGGGCCCGACTGGACTATCAGAAACAAACCACAGACAAAAGGCCGACGCAAAGCGACCCGTCCCCCTCAATCTCCGTAGAAGGCCGACCAGTCGCAGAAGAGTGTTGCGCAAAAGTCTTTGCCTTCCGGAGTCTTGGCGGCTCGGCGGCTGGCTTGGCTTGCGGCCGCACAAAAGGGTCTTATCGCAAGCTTTGACAAAGGGAAATTGACCTTAGGGACCAGGGCCACGGTACTGTATTACTGTATACAATAGCCAGCTGTCCGGCTGAATACCGTAATGCGCTCGATCATTTTCTCTGGACATGGGTTCAGAGGAGGCAGTGAAGTCAGCGTGTGTTTATACTGACTCACGTGGTACAAAGTCAGCCGCAGGGGTCAGGCAGCCTCAAGTCCTCAAGCCACTCGTATTGGGACCGCGTTTGGAGATGCTCTGGGCTAGACCGATGGGCTGATCGAGGCGCTGCAACGCTTCTACGCGGACTTAGCATCCGGCTGCGAGGCTATACACGGTATAGAGTTAAGAGGACATACTCCGCACTAAGTGTGGATCGGAGAATTGACTTACATTCCCCCAATGACCATCGATTTACCTAATTGATTCCTTCCCCATACCATCAAACGCGAGGCTTGGCTTCCCAGTCAGCTTATTCTTGTTTATCTCGTGCGCCCCGGTGGGATGCTGGCTTATCTCGCTGCTCGGTGGGTTGGTCCTTTATGATTCCTTGGCCAGCCAGCGGAGAGGTGCATGGTGCAGGAGCTTAGACTCAGCCCTCCCCGGTCCTTTTTAGACGTGCCTGTCGCCTGGCATCTCCCGCTTTTTTACGTCTTCCCTCTTCCTCCCTCTTCTTCCAACACTTCCAACGCAATCTCCAAGCTGCTCAGTATCCAAACAGCTGCCACCGTACGCTCGCGCCCGACACATGGCGGCGAATGAGCACAAAACTGAGGGTTTCTCCTCGGAGAGCCCTGTCAAGCGCGAGTACAGCGGCGATGAAGTCGCAACGGCCGAGGAGGGTGGCCTGTCAGACCCTAACCATGTGGATCTACACCGCGCCCTCAAAGCGCGGCACATTACTATGATTGGTATGCACACGATCGAAACAGCACAGAAGAAAGACGGCTAATTCCATGTAGCCATCGGCGGTGCTATTGGAACTGGTCTGATTATTGGTACCGGTGATGCCCTTGCGAAGTAAGTTATAGCCTCATTTTCTCGCTTCCGGTGCTCAAACTCACATCGGCGTTCTTTTCTACTTGCAGGGCTGGCGTGAGTAGATCCGACACATCCTGGGTCCAAGCTTGTCTAACCTTCATATTAACCTTCATAGCCCGGTTCACTTCTGATCGGGTATGCCTGGGTGGGCTTCATCGTGTATCTGGTTATGTGCGCTCTCGGCGAGATGGCAGCGTGGCTGCCCCTGCCGTCTGGTTTTACGGGATATGCTGTGCGATTCTGCGACCCTGCGCTCGGATTCACTCTGGGTTGGACGTGCGTGAATAATAGCTTTCCCCGGGTGTTTTTAGCCTGTTAGGGCTACATGCTGACTGAGGTGTCGAACAGGTACTGGTTCAAATATATTATTTTATCGCCGAATCAGTTAACCGCCGGAGCGCTCGTCATATCATACTGGCTTCCACAGGATAAGGTGAACGCAGGAGTCTGGATTACGGTTCTCTTGGTCATGATCGTCAGCATCAACTATTTCGGCGTGCGCTTCTTCGGCGAATTTGAGTTCTGGCTGTCTTCGTTCAAGGTCATAGTCATCCTAGGCATCATCCTGCTCTCGTTCATCCTGATGCTGGGCGGTGGTCCCGACCATGACCGCAAGGGCTTCCGCTATTGGAAGAGTCCTGGTGCTTTCAACACCTACATCAAAGAGGGCGATGCTGGCCGGTTCCTCGCGTTCTGGTCTACTATGGTGTCCGCCACGTTCGCGTACCTGGGTACTGAATTGGTGGGTGTGACTGTGGGCGAGGCGCAGAACCCCCGCCGCGCCATTCCTCGTGCGATCAAGTTGACTTTCTATCGCATCCTGGTCTTCTACATTCTCTCGGTGCTCCTTGTCGGTACTTTGGTGCCCTACAATGACGAGAAGCTGCCTTACAACAACCCGAAGTTTGCAAAGTCGAGTAGCTCAGCCGCGGCGTCGCCGTTCGTTGTTGCCATTGAGAACTCTGGAATCCCAGTGTTGACACACATCATCAATGCTAGCATCCTGCTTTTCGTCTTCTCCGCGGCCAACTCCGATCTATACATCGCAACCCGCACGCTCTACGGTCTCGCGCGTGAGGGAAAGGCGCCCAAGATCTTCGCTCGCACCGACCGTCGTGGCGTGCCTGTCTACGCACTGGGACTTTGCTCTCTCATTGCGCTAATCGCCTACATGAATGTGTCCAGTGACTCGCAGACCATCTTCAAGTACTTCGTCAACCTGGTCACCATCTTCGGCCTCTTGACGTGGATATCCATCCTAGTCACGCACATCTACTTCGTGCGTGCTCGCAGAGCGCAGAACGTGCCGGACTCCGATCTGGCCTACGTCGCACCCTTCGGCGTATGGGGCTCCTACTTGGCCCTGGCATTCTGCATCCTCATCGTCTTCACGAAGAACTATGATGTATTCACGCACAGCAAGAAGTGGGGAAATTTCGACTACAAGAGCTTCATCACGGCTTATCTGGGCATTCCGCTATATCTGTGTCTCATCTTTGGGTACAAGTTCATTACCCGCTGCAAGGGCGTCGATCCTGCAACCGCCGATCTGTGGACGGGCAAGGACGAGATCGACCGCGAGGAGGCTGCTTTTTTGGCGCGTCAGGATCTCGAGATGGAAAAGAGCGGGGGATCCCACTGGTTCTATCGCAAGTTTGTTTCCTGGCTGTTCTGATCGCGCGTCTTCCATGCAGATCTAGGTGGCGCTAGCTTTATATATGCGCTTTTCGTTCATCGTATGTATATATCCGTATTCATCTGGCGGTAGACACTATGAATTTACGATATATGAGGTTTAATATGTATTCAATTCTTGCAATCACGGCTAATTGCTCCGCTATTCAACCTGGTCCCTATTTTGACCACGACCTTGGTCGTGACATCACCGCATAGCTTCATTTCACAGGTTCGGAATACGTCAATACCGCAGACCCTGTCTGGGCTTGGAAGATACAACCTTGGCAAATCACAGAGCAAACCTACCCCGGGCAAGGTTCTAGCCATTAGTTCCGAGATTATCAATGTGTTCGTTAGCGGCCTGTGAAGTCGACTTCGGCTGCAAAGCATGGGTTTACCTGCCGAAGCTTGTGGTGTGAGGTTGTCTGCTGCAGTGGACCGCCGAAGTCTGTCGCGTACAAGAGCTGAGCAGTCCAGTTTGGCCCCGGTAGGGGGAAGAGAAAGGCAGAAGTTGAACTGCGTGTGTTCTTTCTCTTTCCTTTGATTCTAGTTGGGATCATCGTCCTGTTAGGGTGATACTTCCTGCTCTGGGCTGGGCCGGCGAAATTCAAGACGGCTTGATGAGTGTATATAGGAGAATAGAGGGCACTTTGGGGAGTTGTTGTGGATGAGTGATGGCGTCTGTTATATGGGGCCGATATACGTCGGGGGTAATTGCTACGCTGTGGACTGGACGATTCGATCAACGGTAAAACCCAAGCTCCGATCTGAGATTGGTTGGACGAATGACATTTTGAATCATATCTCATCAGAGCCGATGCCTGAAGTGCACTAAATCAGCTCACCTCCTTGGAAAGCCAATATGTACATAAATGTACAGATATTACCAGCAAAATAACAGAAGTCTCCGAACGCCGTTTGAAAAAAAAAAAAATATGCAGGCAGTTCATCACAAATTGCACATCACAGTCCGCGAGTAGCTCGACGTGGACAGAAAAGCCGGCTACTTAGCCAGTGGTTTTTGTTCGAAATTGAAGGGGCCCTTGAGGCTTGGGCTGTCATTTTCATTTTCCTCCAGGCTCTGTGTCTCCCCCTGAATGAATTTGCCGAATGTCAGCACGGCATGGAAGATCTCCGTGCCGGTGGGCACGATGTGCTCTGATGGAAGGAGGAAGCCGTAGCTGCCACGGTCTCGCAATTTGATCTGATACGAGTACGTCGCATGCAGCTGGTGATAGAACCAGTCGAGCGCACTGCCACCGGAACTGATGCTGGCGGCCTCACCATTTGGCAAAATACCCTCACATGCGGAGGTCACATCGTAGGACTCGTGGGTCACCTGACGAATGGCCTTGGCTAATCCAAGTGCCAATTCTTCGAGACTTTCCAACGTTGGGGGAATGGAGGAGCAGCTGTAGGAGTAGGGATACAGGATCTGCTGCGAGTACGAGTGGAGGTCCAAAAAGCCCACAATTTCGGCGCGACCACTGTCCGTCTCATTTTGCGCCCAGTGGGCAAGCCGGCGGGACTCCAGAGCCTCGAAGGGCTCTGCGCCAGCGTAATTCTCCGAGCAGGGGTTCGACCGGGTGGACTCGTCCCATTCAAAGTCCCAGGCACGGTCGAGATCGACTCCTCGGCAAAGTGGCAAACTTGTCGGCTGTCGATTCTTGCGCCACAAGCGATCTGACTCCCAAGAGTAGACATAACCATCCGGGTTCAGGGTGGGAATCAACACCCAGTCATACTCACGCAGGAGGCGAGTGACCGTGTTCGACTGCCCGTACTGGGTAATGAGGCTGTATGCGATATACGTGACCGTGGAGGTACTGATCCATTCCCGTGCGTGTGTGCCGCCGACAATCACAATGGTCTTGCGCGGGTCGGATTTCTCAGACGGAGAAGGTGCGACCCCGATCCGCAAAGCGGGAATGTCCCGCCCTTCGTACGAAACTCCGATGCTGGTGAAGTGGGCATGCGAGGAGAACAGTGAGGCCATCAAGCGCATCCACTGCACAATAATGGATAGTGGCTGGTAGTCAAGGAAAAAGACGTCGCCGACTGGTGCATCGGTCCGCCTGGAACCCGATCTGAAGTCGGGTTCCGTCTCAGATGAGGGCTGAAGGTGTCTCGGATAGGTGTTGTAGATCATATCGACCAGGTCGTCCATGAGCGGGGTGTAGGAGGAGCGAAGGGAAGGGGGAGCAGATCGAGGAGGGGAGGAATCTATCCAAGGACCCAATCATTAGAGGCAGCGAGCATTGGAGCGATAGGGACCCTGGTACGTACCATATCATCCGCCAGCCGGATATCTACATACTGCGCTGTAATGGCCCAGATGTCCAACACCAGGACCCTTGACGCCGAGGCTAGCACCTCAGCGTCGTCGGGATGACGCAAATGGAAGCGGAGAACGATATCGCTGCCATAGCGATCGCGCACATTGGAGGGAATGCCTACGTGCTTGGAACCTGATCGGGGAAGGCCCCATACTGATTCAATGACCCAGTCGCGCAGTCGAGTCCAGGGGCGTCGTGGATCGGACGAATGGGTGAGATGGTGGACCGGCTGGCGCAGCGGCGGCGTGATGCTGGAGCCTGCGGGGACGGCGGAAATGGCCGGACAGAGCGTCGAGAGGAGGAGGAGAGAGGGGAGAACACGCATCGCGGCGTGGGCGGGTTGGGGTTTGGGGGGTTAGGGGGGTGTTGCGATGCCAGTAACCCGGGGTTGCAAGAAGACTTGCAATTGCAAGGTCGGGAGATGAGGTGGCGGAACTGAAGGGTGGCCGTGACGGGCTGTGGAATTTGCGGAGAAGCCGCGGAGGGACAGGAACAAGCCGATCAGCCAAACGGTAGGTTTACCCTGTCAGAGCGATGGGTTCCAGAGCTCAGTTGAAATGGGAACCAAATGAAGAAAGAGGAATAATCAGAACGAGCACAGTCGAATCGCGCGACTGCCATGGCCTGCAGCGGAGGGTGGGTGCAAGCGCATTTTGTATACTTCGTGGTAGCTCAGAGAACCGTACCTAGACTCGACACGGAGGATGTGCATGGTTCTCCTCAATCTACACATCTCTCTAGACCAATACAATTCCACAAGGTCTCTAGCTCGTAGGGTTCTGTGGGTATCCATTCCTGAGCATCAAATCCACGATCCCTCGCCCAGCCCCTTGCGATGGTTGCTGGCGTCGGTCGGTATAGACGAAGTACTGAGTACAGTTGGAGAAGAGCTTGAGCGCATGCGGACGAGTCCCGTCATCGAGAACTCCCCCATTGGAACAACCACAGGAACTGAGGATTGCGAGCCAACTATCCCACAATGCATCGTGTACGAATAATACCTCGAACGGCGGTGCACGTTGCATCCAAAACTATCTATCGTGATCTCCATACTAGTCTAGACCGGACCATCCAGGCGAACGCATCCCCACCCATCTGTCCACGCCAGTGGCAGGTCTAGAATGTCTCGTCTCCCAAGGTCTTTTCATGGCCTTCGCCCCCCCCCCGGGGAACTTAGCCCTCCCACTGTTCGTGCGAACCTCCGTAGTCTGGTCCGCCGTGGTTCAGCCGCGCTCAGGGCACTGCCGAAACTCGTCTGCCTTGCCCCTCCCTCTTTCTCTCTCTAGACGACGTTCACGGCCGATTGTTCCTATTCCGTACGTTCTCACTGGACTCTGCTGCACAAATCAGCACATACCCTCGATCCGGTCAGTTTCGATCGTGTGGCGCACCCTTTTCCCAGCACCGCCTCCCTCCCGCGTTCCCCTTTTTTCTCGCGCTGACGACGGGCTCACTCCACCGATCCCACCGCGTTCTGGAACACTCCCGCCATGCACGCCTGACTTCCCCATCCCCCAAACTGCCCATCCCTCCCCTCTTGACCCCTCGGCAACGGCCACGCATGGGTTGGAACACCTCGGTTCTTCGCAGCCATGCATTGGAAAGGCCTGCGATTCGTCCCCGATGGCAGCTCCAAGCGCCAGAGCACCATTGAAACCCAAGGCCAGGGTCGCCGCAGCGAACACCTCCCGCGTCCCTTGCCCCCCATCACCGAACCGAGATATTCAGAGTCGACCCCTCGCTTCCTGGAGCCGGATTCAGAGAACACTGGCACCGAGACCACCGATGGCGCAGCACCGCAGCTGCGCGTCCCGGAGCAGGGGCCAGCGGCTGGGTTCGCGCGGACAGATGGCACTGCCGGCCCCTCGACTGGGGATACCCCTAGCCTGCGGAGGAACCGATTCAGTTTCATGAGACTACGCCATGCATCTGATCCCCAGCTCTCCAAGTCTTACGCTAAGGCAGAGGAAGCTCCCCCAGTACCGTCGCTCCCGCGTAAGTGCACCATCTACTTGTCGACCTATGCGATGGCTACACGTTTGATTTTGGCTGTGGAAGCTCTAGGGCAAGCCGCCCGATAGCCACCATAGGAACAGCTGTCTTGGAATGATCCCTTGCGGATGGAATTGATGGCTGACCAGTTCTGAAGCTCCCAAGATTATCACCACGGCCCCAACCAGCCACGAACTTGACCAGCCCGTCAAACAGCGGCACAAGCTCAGGCTCCACCCTTCGTCTCGGAAACACTCCATGGAAGATCTCTCTCGCAATTCAGGTGACCACCCCCGGAAACCGGAGCGGAAGAATCAGGGATCGACCGACTCCCAGATCGCCGACTCGAGCCTCTCGACATTCCAGACACCCATCGCAGAGGAGCCAGGACGATTATCAACCGCTTCACTGCGCAGTGGAAGTCGAGATCAACCGACCAACGAGTCGCAGCGATCGTCCGTGTCAGTTACAGACGCCCGGTTCTCGGAATCCTCCCGCTCGGACCATAGCTATGGTGACCAGACGTTCCGGACGAACTCCCCTCGCGATGGCCACACATCAGCCAGCAAGCGATTCCGCCTGCCACGGTTAAAACGAACCCGCAGCCCTCTGTTTCCCTTGCCGCCAAAGCTCCCACCACCTACAACCAAGTCCCCTCCCGTTGGTACCCCGAGATCAGACGGTTCGGAACAAGATCAAGTCTCGCCGCTGCCCTCACCGTCGCGCTCCTCGGTTGGTCTGGCTGGCACAGGCACCCCACTGCTCTTCCGCAATAATTCGACGAATTCGGCTCGCTCCGTTCGATCCAACCCATCTCATATGGCCCGGGGGAGGTCCTCCACCATGGGATCGGTTGCCGAGCACAATGTGGAGGAAATGTCTCCAGTTCCCTATCTGGTGTCGTCTGGGCGGACATCGACTTCGACGAGTGGGCGTAAAAGCTTTGGAGATATTTTCAACATTTCTCAGCGATTGCGACAAAATTCCGAGCCCCCGATTCCGCGCCATGGTTCTCCTGGAACAGGCGGAGCCGCAACTCCGATCAAGCCAGATCTTGTTCCGCTCCCCGAGCGCGAAGAAGAGGATACACCGGCCACCTACTTGACGAAGCTGGAGGACCAGCTCCCGCGGGGCGCGATTGGAGGTGTGCTGGCCCAGTCTGATGATGAGTTCTTCAAAGTTGGGCTCCGGAAGTACATGCGATCGTTCTCGTACTTTGGTGATCCGATTGACATGGCTATTCGCAAGCTGTTGATGGAGGTGGAATTGCCCAAGGAGACCCAGCAGATCGACCGTTTCCTGCAGGCATTTGCAGACCGCTATCACGAATGCAACCCAGGAATCTTTGCATCGACAGACCAAGCCTACTTCATCGCATTCTCCATTCTCATTCTGCACACCGATGTGTTCAACAAGAACAACAAGCGGAAGATGCAGAAGCCGGATTATGTCAAGAATTGTCGAGGCGAGGGTATCGCCGAAGACATTCTCGAATGTTTCTATGAGAACATCTCATACACCCCCTTCATCCATGTTGAGGATGCAAACCTCCGCGACCGTCATCTCGCTAAACCACGGCGCACCTTGTTCAAAAGCACCAGCTCTGAGCATTTGCCACGGATGGGGAGGGAACTTGTGGACCCCTACACGCTTATCATGGACAACAAGCTCGGCACTCTGAGACCCAGTTTGAAGGAAGTCATGGAGCTTGACGACACATACAACCACGTCGGAACTACCGGCCCGCCTGATATGGATGATCTTCACCAAGCATTCACGAAGTCTGGTATCTTGCAGATTATTTCTTTGCGCTCTCGGCCCGACGCGTTCATGCAAGCAAGCCTTGATAACCCAGCCGACTCTCACCCGGGTTTAGTTGACATCAAAGTGGCCAAGGTCGGCTTGCTTTGGCGGAAGGACCCGAAGAGGAAGCGAGCGCGATCGCCATGGGCTGAATGGGGTGCGGTTCTCACTTTCTCCCAGCTCTACTTCTTCCGGAATGTGACTTGGGTACGCTCCTTGATGGCCCAGTATGATGCGTACGTCAAGAATGGACGAAAAGGCACTCTTGTTTTTCGGCCTCCGCTTGCCGACTTCAAGCCCGATGGCATCATGTCTACGAACGATGCCGTCGCCCTACTGGACGAAAACTACAAGAAGCATAAGCACGCATTCTCCTTTGTTCGGCATAATGCGTTGGAAGAAATCTTTCTGGCCACCTCGGAGCCCGAGATGAATGATTGGCTCGCCAAGCTCAACTATGCTGCCGCTTTCCGGACCACCGGCGTTCGTACTAAGGGCATGATTGACACCAACTACGAGGGCCAGCGATACCGCAAGAGCCAGCGCATGGGATCTGCTTCCTCGCTTAGGTCGCGCCAGTCAGCGGACAATGAACCGGCGTCGCCCAGCATCGACACCGACCTTGTTGCGGAGTTTGTGGCTGCCCGGCGGCAGCTCATGGGCCAAAAGATTCGTGATACCAACGAGAAGCTATTTATCACTCAGAGGCAACTGGACGGTCTCCTGCGGAATGCACGGCATTTGCAGATCTTGACCCCGGTCACTCCCCGGGCTCGGGAGAATGTCATAATGGCCGCAGGTCGCCTGGCTGCAAAACTCAGGTGGGTTCGACAGGATATCTGGCGCAACAAGTGCTACCGTGAAGTCCTTCTTCGGGATCTCGGAACGGAGGAGAATGTGGCGGAAGCTCGAACAGGATCTGTGGCTGAAAACACTGTATCGCCCGCCGACCCTGCACCGGCGGCATCCGTGTCTGGGCCGTCCATCACTTCCGAGCCCAGCGTGCGTCACGCTCCTAGCATCATACAAGCAGCTTCGAGCCACGATACCAATGAGCCAGCCGCCGCGGTGTCTGTTGACAAGCCTCCGGTGGACGCTGGTCTTCTTACCGAGCCACCGACTGAGGAAATGCGTCGCCCAAGCCTGCCAGCGTCTACTACATCATCCGACTTTGCCCGTGTTGGACGACCGCTCTCAATTACTATTGTCTCTGAGCGTGGGTCGGAGAGTGCGTCACAAATCGAACGGGAAGCGTCTGTCCTCAGTCGCGGCAGCCGGTTCGACGGCGCCAGTCTTGGCTCTCGAGCCTCGAAGATCACCTCACCCGTAAGCTATGATGAAGGCGAGGAACGACTTCTTAGAGAGACTGGCCTCCTCGACCTCAGTGGCTCTCCCCCGCCACGTCAACCGGCGACCCCTCAACCGGAGATAGAAGCTGAGAACAAGCCTGACGAGTCGTCCGAAGTCTCCCCAACCGACTCCAGACCTAGTCGTGTCCGCCGCAGTCTCCACCGAACCCTTCGTGAGCCGCATCACGTTCATCGACACCATTCTCGCCACAAAAAGAACCACGGTTCTGCGTCCAGCCTTGGCGGCGCCGAGGACGACGAAAGTGAAGGGGGCGGTCTACCTCGCAAGACCCCTAGCTTCACGGTGCACGGCAAGAAAGCCTCCATTATCACGTTTGGATCAGAATGGCAGAACATGCCTCCCGAAGAGCGTCTCAAGCTGCGGAAACCGACTCCTCATGAGGAGTCGCGCGCTTCAGATCCTGACGTGATTGGCAGCGGCGAGTCCATGACTTCAGACAACAAGCCCACCGGCCGGCCTCACTCAATCCGTAGTGCTAGCACTACAACGGGGCTTAGCCTGTGCAGCGACGATGAAACAATCGATTTCTTCAAGGATGCCCGCGAGGTTATGCCCACGGAATCATCGTCGCGGCCAATCTCACAAGTTTTCTCTGAGCCCGAAGAAGCCCCCTCCGCGTCTGACCAACGAGACCCCAAGAACAATTCCCCATCGACATCTGGCACTGGGACCGGGTCTGTCACCTACGGCAGCCACCTCACAGCGCCCGGCGAAGCTCCTTCAACGTCCTCTACGTCTCTCAGCGAGCGGGTTGTTGATACCCCATCCTCCGAGAACCTCCGGCAACAAGCCGTGGGCGCATGACCAGGCTCCTCTCCTTCCTAAATCCTTTGAACCTTTATCCCATGCACCTCCCTAGATCCTCCTCCCGCCGCCACCACATCCTCTACATCACTGTATAGCCCGTCTCCATCTCCTTGAGCTGGATCTGCACTTGTTGTTCACATTACGACTATTATACCCCGATTCAATTTCAAGTCTTATCTCGCACACGTGTTTCTATTTTTTCTGTTTCTTTCCTGTCCTTTCCTTTCCTTTTCCATTCCCTTTCGTGTCTTTGGGCTCTCGCGTTCGGCTCTGCACTTGCATGACGATGGCTCTTGCATCGTTCGCCCATCTCGGCTCGTTTCGCATTCCATGTTGCCTACCCTTGTTTTCTTCTGTTCGTTTCTGTTCGCCTCGGGGGTTCTGACTCTGGTTTTAGGTTCTGCGTATGGATGGGAAGCATAATGGTGTGATGTCTGCATTTTCTCCTTCTTTTCTTTTCTATCTCTCCTCCATTTTCCTTCTACATTTCATTCCATCTTGCGGGACCCGGGTCTGGTCTACCTTCTACCTGGATTAGAATGGATGTAACATAACATATTCGTTTATCCCTGCTGCTGTGTGGACTACTGGGATGGTGGGGATAGACTGTGTTCAACAAAAGCATTTATGACTGATTATTGTGCTTGAGATTGTAGAGTACGTCTCGTACGGTGCTTAATTATTTGTATGCTTTCTAATTCGATGACAGCTTTAGCCCTAAAAGGACATACCTTTGAGCGTTTGAGGGACAACACCTGGAGTCCTACAGGGAGTGGCCAACTCTTAACATTGACTTATTAAATGAGCGAAGTCGCATTAAACAAGGGCGGTGCTGGGGACGGTGTATATGGCGGTGAGTCGCTCAACTGGCAAAAGGGACCACAGTGCCGTCCCAAAGTGGCCGCGATTACTTCATACAGCTCCCGCTCAGCTCCAAGCTCCGCAATTCCATACGATCTCCGGTAACATCGAGCCCAATTTGCCATGGCGCACTCAAAGCGCAATACCTCGCTGCCTCATTTCACTTCCTATGAGCGCAGCCTTCTCCGCTCAACCTGGGGCACCAAACGCAGTGTGATTGGCCGAGATTCATTCCTGCCATTCGCCTCTTGCCGTCTCTGCCTACAACCAGCCCGCCCTCCCGTAGTCGCCTGTGCGACTAATGGCGACCTATTCTGCCGCGAATGCGCGATTAACGACCTCATTGCGCAGCGGCAGGAAATCAAACGCCTGGAGAAGGAACGCGATGAGGCCAAAAAGCGGCTTGCGGAGGACGAGGAGCGTGCGCTAGAGGAGGCGCGACAGAAAGATCTACATGATTTCGAGCTGGTATCTATGGGTCTGGAGGCTGCGAAGAACGGGGCTGGACGTAAACGCAAAGCAGAGGAGGATCAGGCGCTCGCTGCCTTTAAGGCGCGAGAGGTCGAGGTGGACGGTAAGCGGAAAAAGGTCTTTGAGCTGGATGAGACGGAGATGGCTCGGATCGCGCGCGATGAGCAGGAGCGGTTGAAGATGGAGCTGAAGAAGGAGAAGGTGAGAAGCCATTGACGACCGACTGGACGCGTGAGAGTTTCTTTTCGTTGCTAATGCGCACTCAAGGAGTCGAGCAAATCTGCGCTCCCATCCTTCTGGGTTCCCTCGCTGACCCCGACGACGGATCCTAATGAAATTGCCGCCAACAAGGCCGTCAAATTGACGCCCATCTGCCCCGGTTCTTCCGAGACGCATAAGCATACTTACTCGCTCAAATCGCTGGTCGATGTGCACTTCACAGAAGAGAAGGCTTCAGACGGGACGGTGTCGCGCATCTGCCCCAGTTGCAAGAAGAACCTCAGCAATGGGCTAAAGGCTATGCGTACGTTTTGTTTGGTCAGCGGCGATTGTCTTGGTTTACTAACACCTTCGCTACAGTCACGAAACCCTGCGGACATGTAATCTGTTCTCCTTGCGTTGCGAAGTTCATGACTCCCCACGATGTTCCAGATCCCCATGCTTCCAAAGAGGAACAGGCGAAGACCGCAGCACTTCATGGGTTGATCTTGTGCTACGTTTGCGAGACGGATATCACCCCCGGATCAGAGAAGGCCGACGGGGACGATGCAGGGGCGAAGAAGAAGAAGTCCAAGAAGAAGGACAAGGACGCTGTTCGGCCCGGGCTGGTCGCAATCAGCTCAGAGGGAACAGGATTTGCCGGGGGCGGCGGCAATGTGGCTACAAAGACTGGTGTGGCGTTCCAATGCTAAGCACCAAGGAGGAGCATCAGAAGTGCCGGAAGGCCCCATGATACACAAGCTCAAAAGACGTAATATGGCAGACGACAGCCTTCAATTGCAAGGTTTCAAATATACCGAATGAGAACAGTCCCCATTGGGGACAATGAACGCCCGAACCATGCAAGATGTCCTAAATATACAGGGCCACTGGGGCCTAAACATCCCCTGGATCCCGCACGCCTTCACAGGGCACAACATCGCTTCAACCACTAATTCCGCTTCTTCGCATTATTGAACTCGCGCACGACGATATCGCACTTGATCTCCTGGCACAACCGGCGACGGCGGCTGGGATCCAGCTTGGCGGCAAACTCCAGACCGGAGGCGCGCTCGACGGCCTCCAGGGGAACCTCAAAGTCCGATAGGCTCTTCTCATTGGGGATGCGCGCGTTGGGCAGGACAAAGGCGCCGAGGGCGACCTTGCTGGAGGGCGAATCGGTGCCGTCCTCCGCATAGATGACCTTATAGAAGTGTGTGGGCACCGCCACGTTGGGCGGGTTCCCGATTACTTCATAGTTCACACGCCACTTGCCGTCCGGATCGCGGTGCGGCAGGTAAAGGGGGCCCGTCACCACCCGCACAGAGGGATACCGCGACGCCAGCTTGCGGCAGAAATCCTCGAAGTGCGCCCAGTAGTCCCGGTTGAAGCCCTCGCCGACCTGGGGGCACATGTTGCTCAGGTTGAATGTACCGTCCATGGCGCCCTGCGACCACTTCGCGTCAGCTGCAGGCACCTGGTGGCCGCGGTCATAGCCGGAGCGGAAGTAATCGGCCAGCTTGGCACGGAACAGAGGCGGGATGGAGGTGTCCTCGGCGAAGGTGCTGTGCTTGCGATCGGCGTTGTTCATGGCCAGCGACTGCGGAGTGATGTGCTCGGCCACCCAGGCTGGGTTGCGGGTGCGGCGGTCGTAGGCGCCGTGCAGAGGCAGCGTGGAGAGCTCGTCGGCGACCGGGCCCGGGAAGCCGTATTGCAGGATGCCCGCCGGGTTGACGGGGCCGGAGCCAGCCTTTGCGGCGAGGGTGGGCGGAGGAAACGCAGTGGGAACCTTTACGCCGCCGGCAGTTGCAGGGGGAGGGAGTTGCTGCTGCTGCTGCTGCTGCTGCTGCTGCTGCTGCTGCTGTTGTTGATTCTGTGGATGGGACGGCTTGGAGGAGTACAGCAGGGCAGTCACACCGGCGCCGGTGGCTGCACTGGCGGCCGCGATAACGGCAAACGTGGCTTTCGACATGATCGTTATTGTCCCCGGTGAATAATATGCGGAATCCGAGGAGGTTCAAAGACGGTTGACAACCCAATGTCGAACTGCTGGACTGTTGGCGCGCGGGAAGCCGAGAAAAAAAAGGAAACGGGGACGCGGACACTCACGGGCCAATCAGCGGGTCACATGGCCGCTCTGAAGGGGACTGTGCTGCTTTTGCGAGCCACCTAGTGAGGGAATCGCCGGCATGTACGGAGTACTCGGGGTGATTGGGGGTAATTGGGTGTTTCGTGATAGGATCGACTGGAGGCCTCCGAATGGCTGTTGGGTCTGCTGGTGACCTACAGATCTGCAGTGGTCGTTGCTCCGGTGTTAGCCCATGGGCTGATAGCCCGAGGCTCGGGGGTTGGTCTCCCGTGCACGACCCACGCCAGGCATGATAGAAATGATCATAGGATATTAGACAGGTTAGTTAGCTGCTGTATTCTCCTCGGTTAGTTTCTACCCTCTCATACTGGATTTGTCCTTCATTGCTAGGGGTTCTTCGGGAACCCTCAGCGTCGTTCTGTTGCCCGCATCTTAGGGCTGCGGGCAGCGAGCGGAGTAGTGAGAACCTTGTGGGCAAAGGGACGCATTGCTCAGGCGCCTGCAGCCTGAGGGTTGGAGACGCAGGATCCCTCCGGAATGGCTGATTCTCTTCATCTTTCCACTGTCGGGTTGAGAAGCAGAACCAGTCCGAGTCCAGTAAAGAAGAGAGGCGAATTAGACACGACTCGCTGACCGCCGACCGCCGAGTCTGTTGGACGTCACTTACATCACCAGATTCGTCCTCTGCCACCTCACACTCGCCATGGCTGCCAACGATCTTCGGGGCTGGGTGATGAGCGCCGTCTCAGGCGTCGGTGAGTATCGAGCTATGCAGCCAATTCAATGGGCCATTTTTCGCTGATTTGGTTCTCTTGTCTAGCCTGTGTCCTCGGGTCGGCCGTCATCTGCGCCGACCTAGTCTTGCGCCGGGTCACCCATGACAAAAGATTCCAGATCGCCAACAGCAATAACTTCCTATCGGCATCGCTGTGTCTCAGCGCCGGAGTAATGGTCAGTGCTTTCATCTACCTTGTGCATCCCGAGGACCGCCGCTCTAACTCCCAGATAGCTTTTTACCTCGCTTTACAGTATGCTGCCAACCTCCAAAGATTACCTTACGCGCGCTGGGTTCTCCCCGTCCATCTCCGCCTACATCTTGACCGGTCTATTCATCGGAGGTGTGGTTGTCATTCGTGTCGCATCTGGTTTTCTCCACCGCTTCATTCCATCACACGTGGTGGACTGTGCCCACACCCACAGCGGCCCGGAGGAGGATCCCGAGCGCGGCGAGCAAATGCAAGAATGCGACGACCGACAGGACAGTGCGAATGCCAACGGCAGTACGGAGCGAACGCCGCTCTTGCGGCCCCCAAACGCTCAGTCGTCTAAATCGACGCCGGCAGTGCTACAGCGGACGGCGCCGGCGTTCAATACCCCGAGGCGGGAATCGCTGCGGGCAGTCATATCGCGGCGCATCAGCTCTCTCATGGGTGGTGTTAAGCCCCACTGCGACGAGAATGGGCCTTGCTACGGCTTTTCGCAGACCTGCGGCCGTGAATGCACCAAGGTTCTCGGGCCAAATATCGCCCCGCCACCAACGATGAGCGCGAATGAGGTCACCCGGCCTAAGCTGGCGCCACAGCCCCAGAGCATCGCGGTACAGCTGAGCTCGGAGCACCAGAGAGAGCTGGATCCCAGCCTCGACTCGGTTGAGACAGCTACAGATACCGGGTACTTCAACGGGATCTCAACGCAGCATGTCATTCACTCGGCGGCGAGTTCGTCGTCTTCCTCCCATACCCAAAAAGTACATTCTGATCATACACATCACTCGGATATAACGAACCACAACCACGAGCATCCTCATGAAACTCACCACCACCAGCCTGGGGACCATCAAAAATCCCCAGGCTCGGGCCCATCCAACCCCGGCGTTGATCCCACGCACCACCACCATGTTCCGCAAAACGCATTCCTCTCCATTGGCCTGCAGACATCCCTCGCCATTGCCCTGCACAAGCTGCCTGAGGGCTTCATCACCTATGCCACCAATCACGCAAGTCCCACTCTCGGGCTGACCGTGTTTCTTGCCCTTTTCATCCATAACATCGTTGAGGGCTTCGCCATGGCGCTGCCTCTATACCTGGCTCTGAACTCGCGCTGGAAAGCCATGTTCTGGTCCAGTCTACTCGGAGGTATAAGCCAGCCAGCTGGTGCCGGCCTCGCCGCGCTGTGGATCTGGGGTTCCGGACACACCGGGCTTGACTCGACTGGTCCGTCGTGGGGCGTCTACGGAGGCATGTTCGCTGTTACCGCCGGTGTGATGACTTCTGTCGCCCTGCAGCTTTTCACCGAAGGCCTGGGTCTGACGCACCACCGCAGTATGGGTATGGGGTTTGCGGTTGCTGGGATGGGATTGATGGGATTCAGCTTTGCCTTGACGGCTTGAACCGCTTGATCTTAAGCGGGCTGGTTCAACCTGGATTCGAGATATTCTACGACTACAACCTTCCTTTGCGTGACTGCTGGCGCCAGTTGCATATACGAGAGGGCAAAATACGGGGTACGGCGTCTTGTGTCTCTGGGTTTTATAGTTACTTTCGTGGTTCACTTTGCAGGCATTGTCTATTGTCTATTGTCTTGTGCTGGATGCATGGCTAGAGTGCATATTTCATTCCTTCGGTACCTATTTTTAGGAAAGTCGGTGTGGCCCTCGGAAGCTCGTCTCTTCTAGGGTGTACAACACCAAAACGCCCAGATCTGGTGTTGCTGTGCATGCACTCCCTTGTCAAGTGTATTCACACACCCAGCTTTGACTGAGTACCTACCAAAGTACTTCAAAAATATACATATCTCTATCGTTAACGGTTCAAACCCCCTAATAATTAATAGAGGCGTAAGGTAAACCCAGAAGAACTCCAATTGCTAAAACATTGACCCCCTCCAATCCTCCCTCAGCGCGAACAATCGCAGGAGAAGTAAAGATTACCTGACTGGAGTAGGTCTTCCAACCAGCTAACCATGCTCTCCTACTGCTGGCGCAGTATGAAACAACTTAAAAGGCACAGTATAGTATCGGATGCTTGGGTTACGCGCCTTGGGCAGACCTGTGAGTCCTAGCAGATGGAAATGCCCTGAAGGATCGAGGCTTTTCTCAAGTAATGTCGCTGTGTCCTTCCCGACGATATCAAGCGCGTATCGTAGCTTACCTCCTGTCACTCCAAGGATAATCTCCACTGCACGATCTGTATCGTGTCGATTCACTAGTAGATCTGCGCGGGATTAACAGCGTGTCAAGCCTGCTGGGAGGCTCAAAAGAAGATGAGAAAGGTAAACCAGACACCGTCTCACGGGCCAGGACGGTCAAAGCCGTGCTGGACTTTGCCGAGGCGTCACAGCGGTTTCGAAGTCGCGCCCAGCAATAGGAGCAGCAACTAGGCTACGGCAGCCCTTGACGAGGCTCTAAGTTATTTTTCAAGAAGCGGAATACCAAGTCATCAGGTCCAACAACTGTCCCCCGCCACCAACTGGCCGACGCGCCCACCCCAATACAGCTCGCCTTGGCAATATGTGATAATGAACAGGCCAATGATAATTTTGGGTTTCCCGAACGCCATGGCCCCTCTCGCAGGCACAAGGATCAGCACTATACTGGAATAAGTCTAGCCCTCCCATCCTGATATCTTAGAGGACGGCAAATACTTCTTTGGATCCCTTGCCCAGACCGGGCGCATTATTTCTTTCGCCCTCTGCCCTAGGCTTTGCAGATGAGGCGGTTTCGCTCATGATCACAGCCCCAAGCCCCGCCAACCCCTTTTCCCTGTGTGTGACTCTGCGGCTCCGGCTTTTAGGCTCACGTCACCACCTTGGATGTCAACGAGCTGGGTGATAGTTGACTCTCCACGTGCAGGTGCATTCGCTCTACACTTTTTTTAAGTACCATTGGCCCGCTGCAAATCTGCATTGGGGCTGGACACACTGTGCAGGAAGCCTTTTCGGGATGGCTGACAGGGTACATCGTCCATCTAACTGGCTGTGTATGCACGATTATTGACAACTCATCACGAGGCCTGTGGCCTACTTTAGTGAATTAATAGTTGTGACGCCATTCTACTTTTGATCCTATTCCAGCAACGAACTACTCGCTCCTTGCCTTTCTCCCGGCCTATTGTAGAAAGCATACCCCTGGAGCTGCAGTCTACCAAGGCCGACGCTCAATCCCAAATTGAGCATTTATTTATTCATTCACCCCTGGCAACGCTATAATTAAATCAACGCCCGTGAAATGCGTCAGGGTTCTGGAATCTACCTCGTGGAGCCGCAAGCCAACTTTGCACTGCCGAGAAATATAAATTCGGCCTTGTTTGGCCAGGTTAGAGGATCAGTACGCTCGCTTGTCACAAAATATATTTCCAAGATTAATGACTTAAGCTTTTGGGCTCCCCATTTTCTATATTCCAACATTCTGCCCCAAACCTAGCAGCCTCCTAACTTTGTCCAAAAAGCATCTCCGTTGTCACCCTCGTGACAAGCTGCAAAGCCACCTGAAGCGAGAAGAGTTTCATCAATCATGGCATTCCACGAACCTGGTGACACAAGTGACTATGTCCCCTTAGTAGCCCTTAACACGAACGCGGAAAACAATATCAACAATGAAGCCCAGAATGTACAGCCCAAGTACAAGGAAAGGACTCTATTGCAACGAGTTGGTGTCACCAGTTTTCTGACCATATTTCTTGGCTCTGCAGTCCTACTATTGCCAGTGGTACTCTTGGCCCTTTTTTGGAGAGAATCGATGATCGCAATCGCTGGGGACGAGCCAGAGAGGTATTGGGTCCGAATCGTCAATGCGAGCTGGGCTACCAGATTAGTCACGGTATGCACCACTGCTATCCGAAGCGTGGTCGCTTTGCAGGCCGGTCTTGCCACTGCGATGGTCGCGGGGATTGCCATGGAGACAACTGGTATCCCTTTGCTACAAGGACCAGTTTATTCCACAATCCGGGCAGTGAAAGTGGCCCCGAGCAGCCTGTTAATGGCGACCGACTTTCGGCCTCATCTATCGCTTTTCATAGGGACACTGGTGATTATAGAGATCCTAGTGACGACAGCGTCCCAGTTTCAGTCAACCATCTTCTTATCCGACTTTGCTGATGGAACTTTTACCTTACCAAACAACTCGACAAACGTCAGTATCCTCGAGAATACATTTCTATCTACCACTGGGTGGTGGACGATGCCTCCTATGGCAAGCTGGACATTCGCTGAGTTGTCAGAGTCCTTTACAGAAGGATCGGACTATCATGACACAGGCCACACCTATCGGGCTTTCCTCCCATTTGAGGATGAGGCCCAACGAACCAAGCTACGCAGGTTCAGTGGCCCGGTGCCGGTTATGGACCACCGAGTCGTCTGTGCCAGTCCATCTCTGATCAACTTGACACTCGATGCGACTGATGAGTTTCATATGCAATTGTCAGGTCAAATCGCAATGAGAAACAAGTCTTATCCGATGTTGCGGAATACTGAATCGCAGCCCTACATCAACTTTACCTGCCAGCTGCCCGCACCACTATATTGGAGCAACCATACGCTAATAGAAAGCAGCATCTGCTTCGCCAACAGCGGAATGAATTGGATAGTGCTCTTGGAAGACCCCTTAGTCTCGCCTACTGCCAATAACAGTACTGCCGGAAGTCAATTGGAGGGCTATGCCGCCGATTCCATTGTCGGTTATCCCGAAGCGTCGACCATGTTCATGGTCCTAGACATGGTGTCCGGAGAGGCGATGATAGATGCGGTTGGCGCGAAGCATGCTGTCCAGGTGACGCGTACCAATGGACCGTGGGCAATGGTGACGAATGGGACCGACGTCGAGGCCTTACGGATCTCCGCGTGTCTTACCAATCTGGGCACCGAAACCCTCAGTGTAAGCATGAACAGCTCCTCTGAGAACCCGGAGCCTACGATGTCATGGGATACTCAAGCTCAGAAGTACCTGACTGAGAGCTCCCGTCGCCAGCTTGGCGCATCGAGGACCCGAGAGAGTTTGACCAGCCGGGGGCTGCTCGCCCTCGGGCCCAAGTCTCAATGGCAAAGCTTTCAACTTCAAAATGACTTGGGCGCTTACCTCTCAACGCCCTGGTTTTTCTCATTATCGCTCATCTATTCCTTGCCCTCGGCAATATATCTTACGAGTGCACTCGTGAATCCCGTTAATCCGGGTGTGATTTTCACGAAGAATGCGATGGGATATAGCGCGAGCGCACACTTGACGCATGTGGATATGTTTCATGACACGCTGAACGCGACAGCGAGTCCCGCGTTGGCCTTGCAGGTATTGTTAACGAGGATCTGTCAGATGGCTTATTATGAGCAGTTGGTGAAATTGGACACTAAGGCAGCAGCATCGACTGCATTTTCCTCTGTGTCGTCAATCCCAGGGCAGTGGATCGGATTTGTCATCGGGACGGCTCTCATTGCAACCCATTCTATCGTCGTTGGCATCATTACCGTCCAGTTTCTGAAATGCACAGCCGGTTCCTTAATTGGGAACTATTGGCAGGCGGTTTCCCAAATGGTTTCCGAAGACAGTCGTCCCATTCTGGAGCAAGCGGATCGTATGAGCGATGTGGAGGTCAAGCGCTGGGCTAAACACCAGTCGTTGGACCTAAAGAGCCGGCGCATGCTTCGATGTCAGGATGATGGACGAATTGCTCTGGGCATCACGGAGGATGAAGTGTGAATACCTAATGTAGTTTCATGATGTCGACTGCAGCTGTAAATCTTTAGTTTGGAAATGGTAGCTAGGCTCTTTTCGCTCGATGACCTTTAGTACCTGTATTTTGCCTACTCTTGCAACTGTTGTTAACCACGGGAATCGACTGGAGCGTATGTCCACTTTCAGGCCCTTTTAATATTCTGACGAGGGCCAGAACGCAGTTTGCTCCATCTTTTTAGGTAGTCCGGGGCCATTTAGTGTGCACCAGTGGCGTTGAAAACGAATGTATAGAGTCCACAAAGGAACAACAGAGGAGAACTGATATCAAAGGAGGCAGCCACGTTGCGCGCAATTGAGTCATATCCTGTCAATCCACAAAGAGAGTCACTTGCAAAGAAAAGAAATGGCAACAGTAGCTGAACAGCCCCACATACCGTTTCTAGTTCGCCATTTGATCGCAGGAGTTTGCTCAATAATGTTGCCATCATTATTTTCACTCGTCGACCAGCTGGCAGGCGTTTGATGATGCTCTGATCTCTTAAAAAGTCATTCCTTTGATAGATAATTTCTCCATTCGTCATTGGATATTCTATGAAGTGGATCGGTTTCCGGAAACAGAATTGTGGTTGTGCTTGACTCTGAATCATGATCTGGCACCGGGTAGCAGCCTGGGTAGTTGCTGGTAGTTGCTACCAACGGATATTCAGTATCTGGTCTACCATCCTTCACAACGCTCCCGGCCGCGCTCTAATGGTTTCGATGCTAATGCCACAGGGACACTGACATTCTTCGCAGTATGCACACCGATTTCCCTCACTGCATGGATCAGGCAACGGGATGTTCCGATAGGCCGTAATTGCCCGGTTCTGGAACTGCCCATAGCTGGGTACACTGCCATTCCAATATGCCGGTGCCTTTGGGGACACCTCAATATCCACCTTTCCTTCCACGCCACCCTCTAGTTCAATCTTAGCAAATCCACTTAGTTCTCCGGAGTACTTAGGTAGTAAAGATACTGCTGGCGTCAGAACTGAGTTCTACTAGTCGCCTGTAGGCGTTGTCAAACATTCTAATACCCTCAAGAGATGATGTTGAAGTAGGTAGTGGCATTGACTGAACTCAAAAAGATAGCTGCGGAATTTCATCTCTCACAATTTACATGATACCCTGTAGAAATCTCAAGCGCCAATATATTAGAAAGGTGGTGGTGGCTGGCAATTTGATTCACCTCTCCGCAATCCTCCTCGTCAAAATGTCCAATAAATTAGGTGGCTTATAGCGCCTGTACTGAAATTCTCCTCGGTGCACCACTGCCACTTGTCAAGCCAGCTCCACTCGACTCGCGCAAATGGTTGTTATGGGCTTGTCCCTGATCATCAAGATCCTCGACATCAATACTGAACCGCCTGGGTCGGGACCAGACACCGAACTGCTCGCCACCGTGAGCATCACCCACGCCCTCGATCTGCTCTGACTGCAACCCGAAACGCTCCACCACTTGCGACATGAGGCCCGCGTGAGCAGGGGCCTTGTGGGAAGAGCTCTTGTCGGCTCCCAGTCGTGACTGGGCGCGACGCAGTAGTTCCAAGTGCTGGGACGCAGTGTCTGCCCCTCGGGGGTGACTCTTTGCATCGGAGTCACCCAGCAGGTCATGCAGGGCACCTTCATGTAGCGCCGCTGCGGACTGGTGATCATTGGATGCGGTGTATAAGCCTGACAGGAGCTTGGTCATCTCCAGCGTAACGGGGTCGCATGAACCCCACACCTGGCGCAGATTGTAGCAAATGTCGCGACAAAGCTGAATGGCTGAATCAACAGCGCCACGGCAGAAACGAGTTTCGACGAGGCGACGTCCAATCCAAACGACGACATCGGGTGTCCAGGTGCGCTGAACGATGCGCGAGGTCCAAAGTTGAGTGAGAATGGCTTCTAAATCGTCGAACATCTCGTATTCGCCGAGCAGGGTGATGATATCGTTCAATTCGTTGAACGGCAGGTCAACGATCTCGAGGCCGATAGCCTTCGATGATTCCATGAGCTCCTGCAAGAGCATCTTGGACTTGGCAGACATCTCGGCAGAGAGCATCTTGTTCTCACACTTGGTAGCTTGATGGCCACTGAGGTACAGGCACAGCTTTGTAGCCATCGTGATGCTGTCGTAGTTGTTGAGGCCATCGGTGAGGTGGAGGAACGAATGCAGCACGCCTGTCACGTCACTGGCGTCTTGGAAGCGAGACGAGTTGCACAGGTCGCGGACAAGTTTTGTGGTTGTCGTGAGGATATTGAGGTTATAATTTTCACTATGCACCTCTCGGAGACAGATCTTGTAGAACTGTTTCACGATATCCCGGTCGGCGATCGAGCTAGCGGAAAGCGTGGTGCAGAAATACTCGTACAGCTTGGTGCGCGTGTCCATCGCAGCACGGGTCCGCTTCTGGTCTGTTAGTAGGCGAGCCAGGTTATCGCCAGACACCAAGGTTGGGATGAAGTCATGTCCAGACAGGTTCTTGGAGAATGCCTGCTGGGTTTGCATCTCGCGCGCCATCTCGCTCATGATCTGATCAGAAGTGGCACGACGACCGAAGGCTTCCTCAAAGGCAGCCACAAAGATGGCCTCACGACGTTCACTTAGGACCGTTACAGAAGTGTCGGATCCATACACCACGCGCTGGCGTATCTCATCAAGAGCATTGTTGCCTCCCTCAATGAAGCCGCACTCGAGGTAGATGGCGGCGATCTTGCGTGCCCAATTGGCCATCATGTCGGAGTCGCCACCGGCGTGCAGGACCTCAGTGATATAATTGTGAAGGAGGGCATTGCCCTGTTGGACGGAAGTAGGAGTGCCCTGGCGAGAATGAGCAAGAGCGAGTTCGCGAAGCCAGGACAATGTGGTAGTGGAGAAGAAGCCTTGGGTCTTCTTAGCGAGCTGGAACTCCTCGGTGTACAACATGCGAGCTTCGCTGGTGGAGTCACGCTTGCGGACAAACAGTTGAGCTAGCTTATGCTTGAGAGTGATTGGCAGCGGCTGGGTCATCTGGTCCAAAACCTTAGTGGACTCTGAGGTTGGCACCCAATCACTCGTCTGCAAAGTCTGCTTGTATAGCGCGATGGCCTGATCTGTGTACGAATCGGTTGTCTCACACAGCTCGGCGAAGAGCAAAGTCGCACTAAGTGTCTTCTGATGAGTGGGACCGTACACATTGCGACAGGTCGTCACATAATCGGAGGAAACCTTGTAGCGCTCGGAGAAGTCAGAGCTCTTGATGCGCGTGGTCAGGAGGGTCATGTAGCCAAGGTAGGTCTTCTCAAGAAGACGTTCTGTCTGCAACCGATCATAGGCTTGCGTGGTTTCTAGCACGACAAGAGTAGGCCAGAGGTGTCGGTAGATATCCAGGGCCGGATTCCACTGCGAATCCTTCTCATAGAGACCAATAAGAGCAAGGGCAGCATCCATGCCCTCCGAAGCAACGACCCCGCCGCGGAGAGTGTTCTTGTAGATACGCTCGTACGCGCTCTTGGCCTCATTGTTCATCTCCAAGCGGTTGGCCAGTGCAGCCTCCACATACATATTTTCAATGCTATGCGTGTGCGTCTCCCCAAGTCGAGACGTCAAGAAGTTGCTGACAGTATGGAGCAGACTAAGTGCCTTGGGGAACTGGAAGGTAGTCTCGTAGAATTCGACAACAGCCTTGGCGACGGCCAGGGCAGAGCTCACAGGCACTCTATCCGATGCGACCAGAGATCCAAAAGCATTTTCATAGACGGTATTGGCCTGCTCCAGATGCAGACTCCGGAAATGGGCATAGGCGAGGATCAAAGCCAAGTCAGCAACAGGAGGCGCCATTTCAGTCGTGAACTTCATGTAAGAACGAGGTCGCTCGACCGACGGATATACGTGCTTCAATACTGCCTTGGAGCAGTCAATGGCCTCAGACCAGTCATCTTCGCGTATATAGATACTTGCAAGATTGTGACATAGGATCAAGGTGGCCGCAGAGAGGTTGGTTGGCGATGAGGTGATGGAATCAAGAAGCTCGACCATCAACTTGCGGTCGCGTCCAGACATCACAGTGGCGTCTTCAATGGAGATTGTATTGGCCATGCCCTCTGCCAGCGACAGTGCCAGGGCTCTAGCTTCAGGTGTATATTCCTGGTGGTTCTCCTTGTAGTAGTGCCACATGATGACGGACAGAGAGCGATCCAGGCTGTACATGTTCATCTTGCGAGTCTCGGCGCGCAGCAACTGTACTCGCTGCATCATCTCCGGCGAGCGGATGCCAGAAACCTCCAGGTCCGCAACAAGTTCACGCATGACAAGTTCAGCCTCGTCATTACGGCCCTGACGACGGAGGAACTGATAGTAAGCGAGGGCGACGTTGGACTTCTTGTCCATCATGTCAACCGAGTCAATGTCGCAGGCATTGAGACCAGACCACAGGCTTGATAGCACTGCCTGGGATTGGGCATTTTGACCCTGTTGCTCGTACAATTGAGCCATGTACAAAGTATACTTGATACGACGCTCCTCTGTGACTTCCATTGTGCGGACAACAGTGTCGTACTTTGTTCTGGCAATGTCTCGACTCATCTCGTCGCTGCCAGTAGCAGAGAACTGGCTGGTCAAGAAGTCGGCAGCCTCTGATGATTGTCTTGAGTTGGTGCCGTATTTCGAAAGGACCTGCTCATAGAACTGCTTTGAGATAGTAAGGGCAGAGTTGTTGTCGCCACGAGACTTATACATGCTAACAATCATGCCGAGGTAACTCAGGCGCTGGTTGAACGCAACTCCAGTAATCTCGGAGTCTGTCAGGATGAGGTACTTCATGATATCCTCCTGCTGGGCGGTCATAGTACCTCTTTCCCTGAAAGACTGTGTCATCATCTCGGCACAGGCCAAAGTGATCGAGTCCGATTGACCCAGCAGCTCTTGGCTAAGTTTCCATGCCTCGTAGCAGTGGTCGTCGGCATGACTGGCGCGAGCGAGTTTGGATACACGGGCACTGAGACACAGGCTCTGAAGAAGTGCCATGGATTTCTCGCCCAGAATCAGCCGGCGAACATCTGTCGCAAGACGGTAGAGTTCCACAACACTAGACCGCGTGAACTGCGACTCCTTGCACGTCAGCTCAAGGCGTGTGAAGAGGACTGTAGCCGGAAGTAGCTTCTTGAAACTTGTTGTAAACTGGAATTCGCCCTCATCGGTCACCAGAGGCGACGAGAGGAGATGGGATATCCAGTAACGAGCAGTGTACTCCAAGATGGTATATTTGTCGAAAAGATGGTTGCGTTCTTCCATGCTTAATTTATCCATAGAGATCTCAACCTCCTCCCGGACGCTCAGCTGAACCCAGGCAAGGCATCTCATCAGAAGATCGTGGTGGGCTTCTTTCAGGTTGAGCGGCGATTTGGCGTTGGCCGATCTGGCCTGTTTGATAACATGATCACGGATGGATGTATGCGCAAAGGAGACCACGCCGTCGCGAGTCATCACTAGAGGGCTCAGCGCGCTCGACCATTGGCTGTCACTTTGGCTCATACGCGACAGGAAGCTGGGTTCCGTAGGCTCGACGCTGAGGAGCTGCTCCACTTCTTCGACTAATAGCGGTCTTTCAGAAACAGCTAGCCAAGACATGATGCACAGTCCCTCATGCTGCCCGAGATCTAAATTCTTCATATGGAAATCAAGCAGCTCGGGCATGGACTGTGGCAGGCTTTGCACCGAGGCAACTGCATGCCCCAATGTCCTCTGTTGTTTAGCATACTCAACAGCCATCTCGGCCCAGCTGAAGGAGCCCTGAGAGCGATTGACAATGGTAGACACGGCAGTCTGGAGCTGATTACCCTTCATGCTATCAAAATGTGAACCGGAAAGCATCTTGTTGACGTAAGCGACGAGATCAGTGCGAGTATGCGACGTCTGCATCGTGAGCTGCTCGATGTTGGCAGAGTATGGCTTGGTGCTGAGCGGTCTGGTGAAGGCGATCATCTTGGAGCCGGTATTCTGCTCAGAAAGGATTTTGTTGAAGCTATCTAGAACGCCAATTGCGTCGGCATCTCCACCCTTAATCTGGTCCAGACCATCAACAACAAACATGTACTGGATGTTCGAGGCCAAGCCAGTGCGGATGCCTCGCCAGAGGCACTCCTCCACTTGACCGTCACCTGCTCCATCCAGTGCACCTTGCGCCGCCTTGGCCACATGGACCAGAATTGCCTCCTGGGTGCGCTTGTCGCTGACGCAGTGGTCGAGCATCTGGTGCAGGATACCCTTCAGGATGCGCAGTGGAAGGGTTGCGACAGGAATGTCGGCGCCTAGTTCAATCAGTCTAGTGCATTCAAAGTCAGAACAGTATTACTCACGAATTGTGTACGGAATGACATTCCAGTTGTTATGCTCAGCCGATTCCTGCACACGCTCAACGGTCCACTGTGCGAGGGCGCTCTTTCCAGATCCAGTACCACCAGTCACCAGCATCACTGGAGACTTGCCGACCGAGAACTCATACAGGGTGCTGTTGAACCACTCGAAAGAGCCCTCGGCAAGGGAGTGGGTACGAGACTCGAGAATGAACTGGAGCGGGCGATCCTGCACCCCGAGGAACTGGCGAAGGCTGCCCAGCTCGGGACTCGAGTAGATCAAAGAGCTCTGGTTCACCAATTCCGAGGTAGTTGACTCGACAATGGCATTCCAATGGGTTGAATAGCGCTTGGCATAGGTAACAAAGGCTGCATCAACATTGTGCCCAATGAGTTGGTCAGGTTCCTTGGCCTTGAATCCCTCGACGCAGCTTGTCGTTGTAGCACAGACCATATCTAGTAGATCAGCAAAGACGGCAGCGGCTTCGGGCTGGAGTTCTGGAGAGGCCTTGTACGCGGTCTCGTACTGCAACAAGAGATAAATGCCGACAGCAACGCGACCGTATCGGCCGAAGACACTTTCGAAGCGGTCGGTGTTGTCCATATCAGACTCCAGCAACAGAATCTCGAATCCCCAAATCAACTGGGCTGCCATATCGACACCAGGGGCAAAAGCCCCAATCGACTGCCGAAGAGCGTTGACTGCATATGCGAGTCGCGATGCCCATCGAAGACTACAATCGAGTCTGCTACCATCACGAGGCATCCAGCGCAGACGCTCAGCTGCCACCGCGTCGAAAAAAGCGTCAACAGTCGGGCTGCGTTGGCTGATCTCGCTGGCGGACATGCCCAGCTGAGTCTTGCACTTCTGGGAAACAGCCTGGGCCTTTTCCTGCAAGATAGTCACTTTGTAATTTCTGCCACCCAGACCCTTGACAGCTCGCGTGGACACTCCGCTGGTGTTGGTGGTGGTAGAACCGGTAGTACTTCCATATCCCCGGCTCTGGACATCCTGCTTGAGACCTTGCTGACTGACATCCTGCTTTAGGCCAGTGCCACGAGTTCCAGCCATTGCAGATTTACCGGCCATTCCGGCACCGCCGATCACACCTGCAGCTCCGGTGGCTGCAGCTGCGCCGGCTTTATCTGACGAGGTGGTGGTGCTGGATGAATCGATGGGACCACTCATTACAGCAGTGCCTCCTCTCACGGTACCCCCATGGCTAGACAGTTCTTGACTTTTTCTTCTCATAGCAGGGTCTTCTTCGCTCATTCCAGTCTTGCTGATACCAGCTTGACCCTTGCCACCGCTATCCATAGCACCTTTGTCCATGGCACCTTTGCTCAGGCCCAGGCCTCCCATCGCAGCACCGGCTCCAGCACCGACTCCAGCACCGACTCCAGCACCGACTCCAGCACCGACTCCAGCACCAGTACCAGTATGTCGACTAATTTTATGTTGCTCGGTGGTTTTAGAAGTCATCTCCTCCTTTTCTTGGGCGACGTCTCTCTTGGAGGATCTGCCTTGGCCCGACGCTCGGCTGAAGAGGTTGCCGAAAGCGCCACCGCCGAAAACACCTTTTGACGCGGGCTTCGGCGAGGACTTGGCTCCGGACTTGGGCGTTGACATGGAAGCTTTACCGGCGTCTCCATCACCGAAAACGTCATCGCTTATGGCGGATTGATCGCGAAGCTCTTGATCCAACATTTGCTGGCCGCCAAAGGTTCCTCCAGCGACAGTGCCTTTGCTGGGTAGGCCTGGACTCGTTTCCTTTTGGCTTTGATCAAGCTGATGCTGACTTGGGTTGAGATTTTCCTCGCCCTGACCGAGTCCCGGTTGCTCTTTCCTCAGTTCCTTCTGGCTCTGGCTGGTGTGAATGCCTGACTGGGCTTGCTGGAGCCCTTGCTGGCTTTCACTGATCTCTTGCCGGCCTTGGGAGGCTACAGTCTGGTCTTGACTGGATTCCATCTTGCCTGTACTGACTCTTCCACGTTGGCTGCTGCTCCCAGATCCAGCCCGACCCGCTCGTCCAGTATCTCTCTGGGTCCCTGTCGTGATGGGACCCTTTTTGATGTCGTCATTAGGTTCGGGCGGCCCATGGCTGATACTGGGTCTGTATCCTCCAAGCCGCTTGCTGACTTCCTCCGCAGGTTTCTTGTTGACATTATCCCCCTTCAATCCGATCCCTGTCGCGGGACCCTTCATATCGCCCTGACTGCCGGTATCCTTTGTGTGCTCCCCTTTTGTTGCGATGTTCTTCGCACCGCTGACGTTTCCTTTGTTTACTCCTTCCTGGGGCTCCTGGCCGTTGTCGAAAGCCAGATGGCCAGTGCCACTATCGTGGGCAGCCTCTCTACTTGAGCTTGCCGTTGTGCCTTCTTTCGCTCCCTCTTTCGAGCCAGTGTTGATCGAGAGTCTCTTGCTCAGTTTCTTGGTCAGCCGAGCGCCAAGGCTTTGGCCATGTTGCTCAGCTTCGGTTTTCATTTCGTTGGAGGACATGGTGGATGTTGTTGTTATTGGGTATCAAAAGAGATAGATATAGAGATAAAGAAGATATGGTGGAGGTATAGAAATTGATGGTTGTGTGGTCGTAATAGAAATTGAGGATTATCATATAGTCATTGAGTTCAGTTGTTGTTATTGCAAAGTATAAAATGGTAACAAAAGTTGAACTGACTTGCAGATAATTAATAGACAAATTAATTTCCCCTCCATCATTGCATCATGGGTTGGCCTCGGGGGTCCCGAGAGGGGACGGTCATCGATAGGCCCTGCAGTCTTGGGGCCCTCGACCTCACCAATCACACACAACAGTATACCTTGCTTCTAGCTCAATTCCAACACTGCAAGCGGATCAGCACAGCAAATGAGAGTCCACAATCCATCCCTTCCAGCAGGAGAGCGAAGTCGATGATGCTGGGGGATGCGGGATGGAGGGCGGAAGTGGAGCCGGCGACCAGGTGATGTCTCTGTATTAACTTTCAAGCTCCGTCACTGTGTTTCGTCCTAGAGTCTCTTGGCTATGACAAGTCGCGTGATGAATCGGAAGTGTTTTGGAGCCGATTCTGAAGGGAAATCTGATTGCTCCCCTAGTTGACTATTGACTACTTTCGCGATCCGCAATGAATCTGATTGACTTCTTGAGCTTTTGGGCATGAATGTCAACATTTATCGTCTACAGCACAGAATCCCCATGACGACTATGGAGTGTGGAGTAGACGTATTGGTTCGGGTGCTGGAGTGTGGGGTATAGCTATCAAGTTAGGAAACAATAGATGGTCGTCGCACGAATGAACGGCTGAGTTCCACAGTAATCAAAGCCGGTGACGTAAAGACTTGGTTCACCAAGACTCAGATCCTTAGTAGCTAGTGAATGCCCACCAGAAAGCTCCAGAATGCTGTTTGTGAGTGGTGATCCTCCCCTTAGTCATCTGGTCGCGATCATCCCGACAACCTTAACTTGCTTAATTGAACTACAGCGATCCATGGATACCACAGCGGTGAGGTCATTACCCCGAGAGCCACCCAAACAATGTCAACTCCGGACGTCCCGACCGCGAATGAGATCATGCCTCCTTTGTTTGTACGCTGAGATCCGGTAGCCATCGATGTCATGACCTTTAGTTTGTTTGAGAAGCTACGGGCGTCCTACGATTGGTGATCGTTCACGATGGGATGTTTCTTCATTTCGCGGGCTGAGCCGTCAACGGCGGACACCCGATTGATCGAGCTGGATTTTCTTCGAGGGGGATTGTCGATCATCTACTTCTCATCCATAGATTGCGTGTGGCATGACTCATGTAGCATTGTTCAATGGTCACGCTAGTCCAGAGAAGTGATTTTAAACAAGCAGTGTAAATCGATGGAACAAATGATCCAGTCCAATAATTCAAGAATATCCAAGACAGGCTAGTAGACTGGCAAACTCACTTCCGACTCTTCCCATACCACTCCGAGAGATCCTCATTACCAGTTGAAACAGCATAGTCCTATAAAGCAATTAGCGTCATGACCCATAGTATAATTCTTAGTCTCAGAGATGAACCTACTAACGCAGACCAACCCTTCTTATCTTGAACCGAAGCATCTAGCCCATGTTCAACAAATTCCTTGAACAGAATAAGGGTCTCACGGGGCGGCTTTCCAAACTCTCCAGTGAACCCTTTCTGGACATACGATTGGGCCAGGACATGCAGCAAATTCTGTCCATGGGAGTTTAGCACATGGAAGTCGAAGCCCACCTCCTTGAAGAACACAATCGTCTTGTGACACATTTCTTCCTCCGCCTCAGGTGATAGGAAGCTCGCCCCTTCGTCTATCAAAACAGCCGGTGATCTCACCCAACTGAATATGGGTGTTTCGCCAGAGTTGTTTTGAGTATTTATATCGATCCCTGAGTTTCGGAAGCGGCTAAACCATTTTGTCCAGTTCAGATACGCTCTTAAGGATGCATGAATCACGGTGTCTCCATCTGGAGTGGGTATCATGAAATCAGCACCTGCATCGAGGAGTATCTGCCAGGCCCAGTCGCGTTGACTATGTTTCCAACTAGTCTGAAGCGGCGTGAAGCCGGCTTTGTTGCGCTGGTGAACGATGTCGGGACACTGGCGGAGGAATAGAGAGATAGCTTCTTTCCTCTCCTCTTCATCCGACTGCTTGCTAGAGGGAGACACAAAGATATGTAGAACGTTGTCTCCTTGGTCGTTCATGGCACTGATATCGGCACCTCTCTGGTGGAGCGCCATGCAGCGCACGAATTGCGTGGAGTTTTTCATGGACCGATTCCGGTGCTTGCAAGCTGCCAGGAATTAAGGTATCGCCATAAGAATCGCGAGTCTCGAGGTTTAGGCCCTTCTGGTTGAGGAATGGCTCGCAGATTGTCAAGTATTCCGACTCTACAAGGAGTTGGTGCAAAATCGTTCTCTTCTCGTCACGTTTGCTTTGCTTGAAAGGGTCGGCACCATATTCCAGCAGTAGATTGACGATAGGCAAAGCACGATGCACACGGTCCTCATCGAAGTTGCCGGCTGCGGCGAGCTCCAGGGGGTATCCTTCTCGAATTCCGGAATATCTGGGACTTCTCTTGGAGTGACCTCGCGATGTTTTCTCTGGGGCCCCTATTCCAAACGACGGATCAGATGGTTGAGTCTGTTCCGGAAGTCGAAAGTTGGGATCTTGTCCAAAGTCCAAAATATCCCGCACAGCCTGAAGATTCCGGTCTTCTATAGCCTTGCAGAGGGCACGAGAGCGATCGGGGCGATTTGGCTTCCCTCCATAGCGAACAAGGAGATCAACTACCTCGGGATCTTCGATCTTCTCATCTAACGGGGAAAGGCCACTCTCATCGGTCAGATTGGGGTCGGCGCCCTTCTCCAGCAAGTACTTTAGGACTTCTTTATGCCACCAGACATAGCCTCGGGCAATAATATGCAGGGCACCGAATTCACAGTTCCCGCACTCTCCATCCCAGATAGTAGTGCTGCCGCTCTTTGTCACGTTCACATCAGCTCCAAACTTTTCCACAAGTAGCCGGATGATTGGCATGTTAGGCTCTGTGGTCATCACAGCGGTCAAAAAGTAGGGCGGCGCAACCTTGTTCCCCATGAGCCAGGACTTGTCCGGGAATGACTGAGCGACCATGTCGAACAAGAAAGTATACCCACCATCTGCAACAAGAGTGAGGGGGTCAAGTGTGCTTCTATCCTTGATAGGGGCAAAGTCCATTCCTTGTTCGATGAATCTCTGGAACACTCCATAGTCACCCTTCCTGATAATCTCGGTGTACAGACATTCACGATAACGGACATGTTTCTTGGGGTCAGGCATATAATCTCCTCTCAGTGGGGGCGCTTGGCCCACGGCTTGTCCAAGAAAATGCGTAATTTCCACCATCTGTCCTCCATCATTTGTTTGAGAATTGGGCTCAGATCCAAACTTTCCATGTTGGTAGGGATGATAGTGATAGTTGGGTTGTCTCGCGAAGGATCCTGCACTGTTTTGGGCCACTTCATCGATTAATTGCTGGCATGTTTCTAGAGGGGTACGGCCGGCATTGTCACGTATGTCAATCTTTGCTCCGGCTTCCGCTAGCAGCCAGACGCTCTCCTTTGAGCCAGATTTGCAGGCTACATGTAAGGGTGTGCATCCATCCTGATCAGGCTGGTTCAGCACAAGATTGAGCTTTTCCGCCTCACGATAACGGTCTATCATGAACCCGACAATGTTTCCTTCACGGGCTGAAGCAGCAACATGAAGTAGGTTCTGGCCATTCATCTTCGGGCTCGATGTAGAGGCACCCTTCGAAATGAGCTTCGCCAGGAGTAGCTTGTTGTTGGCCGCAGCCAAATCAAGTGGCCGCAAACCCTGATGGTTCTCCATCTCTAAAGCTTTTTGCCGCCATCAGCGGAAAGCAAGACGTCGACCACCTGGTCAGATGGCCATGTATCGGATTTGGGACTCAGTCGTGTTCGGCAGAGAATATGGAGTGGAGTATTCCCATCTCGATCCCGGGCAGTGCTGGAGAGCCCATACTCCAAGAGCCGTTGGACGAAGTCCACCGGAATGGCAGCCTTCTCTGCAAGACGACTTTTCATCAAATGATGCACTATAGTCTCCTCTTTGAAGTTCGTCAACCGAGGATCGGCACCTAGATCCACCAGTTCGGTGAAAATACTGGAAGGCTCTCCCTGGAAAAGCATGTGCAATATACCATTGCCATCTTCATCAATCGCATTGATGTTAGACCCAGACGTATGGACAAACCTAGGGATGAGCTGCTGCGTCTCAGAGGGGCGGTTTGTCGATGCCTGTACCAAATGATGCAGCGGCGTACAACCTTTGGCGTCTTTGGCTTCAATGTCTGCCCCAGCTTTCACGAGTAGTTTAACCACCGCATCGCGTTCCTCCACGTTGAAGCTAATGCAATGCTGACATAGCGTATGCAGTGGCGTTAGGCCATCTTTGTTCTTCTTCTGAACATCACATCCGATCTGCACAAGCTTCGAGATGGACTCAGGGTTCGACGCATAAGAGCCGATTAGGAGATTCAAAATGGCGTTCCCATCTTTGTCTGCAATATTCCAATCAGTTACATACGGATCGAGGCTGGTTGGATCAAACACATCCATGGCTCTCAACCCCTGGACCATTGAATGAAGTGGAATCTTTCCCTCAGGACCACGAGCCTCATCCAGCTTCAGTCCATGCTTGGTCAAAATCTCAATTGTGGCAAGGGATTTCTTGTCACTGCCAATCTTATCTAATGGAGATTTGCCGTCCTCGTCCGTCAGATATAGTCTGCCCCATGCTGCAAGAGAAGCTCCGTCACTGTCGTTAGGTTTCGGGAAGCGCTATAGTGGAGGGGGGTCTGATAGCGGTGTCCCTGGGCATTCACATTGCACCCTGCATCTAGCAGCAACTGACAGCATTTTTGAGCCTTCTCAAGACGTGCCTCGTCCACACTCCTCCAGTAGCGCATTCCGCCAACGCCGAATCCGGCAACGGCGTGGAGGGGAATAGAGTCCGGATCACCGAGTTTCCAGCCAACCACGATACAACCGTGTGAGCGCAGCCCCCTGGAGGCTATATTGGGATCCGCGCCCCGCTCAAGAAGAAACTTCATGGTGTCATAATGATGAGATAGCCCGGCGCGGAAAAGTGGTGTGTCTCTGGACCATTTCCCGTTCACATTTGCCAAGGGCGAGCTGAGGAGAAGTTCAATTTTAGGAATATTTCCTTCAGTTGCAGCGTCGTCCAGTCCCTTAGCAAAGTCATGCGGATCATTGGCAAAGGAAATAAGATACCGGGCTACCTCCATGTTACGGGCCGTGAGAGCCTTTGAGAAAGCAGATGCTGATCGGGGATAAGCTTGATCGCATGTTCCTCGACGGGAGTCTCTCTTTGAGCGGTTTGATCTTTCCTTCTCCTCCTCGGTGATATTGACATTCGCATTAGCCTCGGCTAGTATCCGCACGATATTGAGATGAGCTTGACGTGCAGCGAGGTCAATTGCGTTGTCACCATGCTGATCAACTAAATTTGGGTCTCCGCCTCGGCATAAGAGGTAGTGACTACCTCCTCGTGTCCATACATTGAAGCAACAGCCAGTGGGGAAGTTCCATCGCTCATCCTCTGGTTATACGAACAGCCCAACTCCAAGGCAAGGGGTATCATTGCTGGAGCTCCTGTCCAAGCGGCGACATGGATAGGTGCGATAGAGGAAATTGCCTTTTTGTCTGGCTTGCATATTTCCTCAATCCAACGAGCTGCACATTCTTTGCCTTCTCCCCACCATTGGAGCAGAAGTTCTCGGAACTCTCCTGTAATGTTTGGAAGTTCCCGTGCATGGAGGAACCAGTTGGATGCTGCATAGTCAAGCAAAGGGTGGGATTTCTTTGCATCGTCCCATGCCTTGGTAGAACCCCAATTCCCGTCGGCCAACTCCTCTGGTTTCTGGAGGCTGCCCATCAGACATTTTATGGAGATGCTTCCGAGATGCTGGTGTACGTCCGCTGGTGAAACGACAGGGACTAATCCCTGGCTTTCCGGGCTTCGATTCTTATCATGAACAAAAGCGATAAAGGACTCATGAATTGATGGTGGTGTTTCATCACCAACGAACTCTAGCAGCGGTCCGAAGGCTGATTGAATCAAATGCTGGTGATTCACTTGAGATCCATATTGCACTTCGAGGGCGGCAAGAATTTCCAGACGGCGAAGACGACGGGCAGCATAGAGAATCAGAGACAGAACCGTTCGCCGGTACTCCGCGGCCACAAGTGGCCCAACCCTGCATTTCTCCAAAATGCGATCGTATAGAGCGTACAGGGTTGGGTTCCGCTCGTTCAGAAGTTGAGAGATGCTCATGATGTCGCTGTCTTGCGTTAAGAACAGCCAGAGACGGACATAGAGAAACGACTTTGAAACTAGTGCATCTCCAATCTTGGATTTTGTGTCTTCAGGCACACCGAAAGTCTTGAGCTGGGCATCCAAGAACGTGCACACATCTTGGCGCAAGTTCTCGTTGTCCATACCCAGGCTGATCTCATTGTCGATAGGCGTAACAGAGTTGCTGGTGAACAATATCTTGACATTACCAGGATGCAGATCTTTCCAGCGCAGCAGTTCCTTCAAGAACTCCACATTTTCCGGGTCTTGAAACGCATCGACATGATCAATAACACAGTATACCTTGGGGAAATCCTCGACGGCCTCGACCAGCAGCTTCCATAGCTGCATCACGTCCACACAGTCGAAATCGCTCCACTTCCATTCCCTATGCCGGGATGACCCCCGCAAGCCTTGAGACAGATGCTCGAGCGTGTCTTGTAAACCCGGCACAAATTCAACCGCCTGGACAAGCCAGTCCAGAACAAGGCCAAAAGACAGGCTCTTTCGCCAGGGACTCTTCAGTAGAGGTGTATGGGGCCTCTTGGGGCAGAAGTAGAACAGACATGGAACATCACTCTCAGTCTGCTGAAGCTTATTCACAATAGAAGCAGCGAGAACGGATTTGCCTGAGCCCAATGGGCCACGGATAGTGAGTAGGGTTTGCAAGTCTCCATCATGCCATGACTTATACTCCGGGGTGTCAAAGACCCAGGTCCCAGTACCGGGCGCGCAACACCCCAACCTGCGTTGGAAATCGAGAGAGCCGATCAGGGCAAAACTTGGTTTGGTTGCTCTATTTTTGGGCAGGCCAACGGCCGGCGACGGTAGCATCATATCGTCAGATGTCAACAATGGAAATGACACCAGTCGATGGGCAATAACGATAGTAAGATTGTAGTTTGATATAAAAGAGGCCAAGCCAGACAGCCCTAGGTCCGTCTTAAAACTAGTTTATGCGAAAGACGCCAAGCCTGTCTGCCTGGGGGCGGACCCCTATTGCCCGCATCTTTGGTGGGATCTTGTTGGATGCCTGTGCTGCACTGGGAGTGGCGGTTGGCCCCGATGCATTCAAGGACATCAGGACCCTGTGCCTCTATGCCACAGGCGCCGTGAGCATGCCGGGGCTCAATACAGTTTGGTACCTACTACTATGAGTAGATCCTGTACCTCGGATCATCTCTCCAGGTCGATAAAGTACATACTGTGGAGCGTTCTGGCCGAATAGATGATAGGTCAAAAGTCCAACAGGACTCGTCCAGGCTGGGCTAACTCCTCCGTAGCTGAGCCGCACTCCTATCTACGTGGGGCATCTACAAGATCGTAGCTCGTCATACTGCGAACACAGCAGGGAGAGTGTATCCCAGCCCATCCATTTTGCGGTGACGGCACCAACAGATCCCAACCCCTTAAAAAAGTGCGCACTTAGGCAAGACTCCATTTCTGGATTGGAAATGTAATGCATGGAATAGCCTATGTACGAGTTGAAAGCGACCGTACAGAGCTCAACCCAGCCCGTGACTGGCTGGCTCCCAGTCCAAAGCAAAGCAAACACCCTTTCATCCTCAGGCTACCATGACTTCCACAATACATTTCCCAAACGTCCGCCTCTGCAAAACCGACCCGGTTGCCGAAAAAAAATTCAAGTGAACGCGAAGCATGATATCATCCGTACAAGTAGCCAGCCATTATCTGGGAAGCACTTTCGTTCGATGGTGAGCCGTAGGCCGGGGTGCCAGGTTTCGCGAATATTGTGGGTTCAAACATCGGTGAAAACTCGACCCTCCGTCATGACTAGGGGGTTTTGGTGATTTATGTGCCGGGGTTGGGGTTCATCTGTGTGGGTTCCTGTCAGTGTGAAGTTCTTTCCAGTTCGGGTGGTGTGTATTGGAGGATATGGGCGGGTGTGGAATTTGTCGCAAAGAGTCATCGAGTTGTGGTGTGATGTGTGTAGTGTGTGCAGTGGGTGATGGGTGATGGAAAGTGATTCGAAATGTACCTTGCGCTTGCCACCGGTCAGGGTAACGTTCACAAAACGGCGGGTGTACAGGATACGCTTGTAGGCGCGGCCCTTGGGGTTCTTCTTCTTCTCCTGGGGCTCGACCTGTACGCAGAATTCCAGTTAGGATGAGGTCGGATCGATGGATAGCGGTCCTGGGCGGCCGGGCAGATGGCCGTGTAATCTGTCTCGGCCCCTAGGCGGCGCAAAAGAGGTTCAAGAGGGGCACTTGCCTTAGGAGTAGCGGCCTTGACCTTACCGGCACGGGCGAGAGAGCCGTGAACCTTACCCATGTTGGATGATTGTTGGCGATGGAGTGGGAGTTGCGAGGTGTTGAAGGGGAAGGAAGCGAGACTCTCGACACACACGATCGTAGGATTGCAAAATTGGGAGTGTGTCCGGGTGGGGCGGCCTTAGCGAGGGCCCCGTTCGGCGGCGGGATAAGGAGTTTCTCCGGTGATGAGTCATCCAGTTGGAGACCCAATTTGGTGGCTAAGTCAGCCGGACTTAACATAACGTAATTCCCGCCCGACCGAGCCACCCGGCCGACCGAGCCACCCCATCAAAAAACGCGTCTTCTAACCCACCCACCTAATTCAACCACCTACCATGCCACCAATTCGCTCTGGATCTGCTCAGAAATCAGCCAATCAAGAGGGCAAGATCTTATTAGCCCTTGACGATATCAAAAATGGTCGTGTCGAGTCTATACGCGCAGCAGCGAAGCTATACGCAATACCTCGCACTACACTACAACACCGCGCTGTCGGCCGCCTCCCACGCGTCGATGTGCGCCCATCTGGTCATAAATTGACCCAATACGAAGAGGATTCGCTTACTGAGTGGATAATCTCTATGGATACGCGTGGTGCAGCGCCTAGGCCCTCTATGGTGCGAGAAATGGCCAATATTCTACTAGCTACGCGTGGTGAAGACCCTCCAGCTACTGTAGGTAAAAATTGGCCATCAAGCTTCGTGCAACGACGCCCTGAGCTTCGTTCAGCATTCTCTAGACGCTACGATTACCAAAGAGCCCAAAACGAAGACCCTACCTCACTACGAGCCTGGTTTACGACCGTACAAGATGTTATCGACGCGAATGGTATCCAACCGGAGGATATCTATAACTTTGACGAGACCGGCTTCGCTATGGGGATTATAGCTACACAGAAGGTCGTTACAAGGGCGGAATATTATGGTCGGCGATCGATTTTACAACCGGGTAATCGTGAATGGGTTACAGCGGTCGAAGCAGTTAGCGCTGATGGCTACTCGCTACCGCCATGCGTGATATTCAAAGGTAAAAACTTCATAGCGTCGTGGTTCGACGAGAAGCTTCCAAAAGATTGGCGTATCGAGGTCTCGCCAAACGGCTGGACTACCGATGAAATTAGCCTTCGGTGGCTACAGAAGCTATTCATTCCAGCGACGACGACACGTACGAAGGGGAAATATCGACTCTTGATTCTTAACGGCCACGGTAGCCATCTTACACCTCAATTCGACCAGATCTGCACAGAAAATCATGTTATACCACTTTGTATGCCTCCACACTCTTCGCATCTTTTACAACCGCTTGATGTTAGGTGTTTTGCTATATTAAAACGCGCATACGGTCGCTACGTAAGCGATCTTGCTCGTGCGTCGTATAACCATATCGACAAGTTCGATTTCCTCGCAGAGTACGCCCGGGCGCGCACGGAGGCCTTTCAACCTCATATTATTCAAAATAGCTTCGCTGCTACCGGTCTTATTCCAGTCGACGCAGATCGAGTGCTTTCGAAGCTCAATATCTTACTCCGAACGCCATCGCCACCAAATAGCAGGCCAACCACTAGCTGCAGCCAATTTAGCCCAAAAACACCCAGGACGGTCGTGCAATTGCAAAAATCAGCTTCGATATTGAAGGATCTATTAAGATATCGGTCAAATAGCCCTCCGAGCCCATCAAAAACCGTGCTAGATCAGATTATCAAAGGCGCTTGCATATCGCTTCACGGGGCCGCGCTATTGGCGCAGGAAAACAGCGATCTACACACAGCGAATCAGAAAATACGCCAAAAACGCACACGATCTAAACAACAGATAGTGCACGAAGGAGGCCTCACGGTCGAAGAGGGCCTACAGCTAGTTCAGCAGCTGAATCAGCCAATTGAAGACACTCTAGTAGTAGTGCAGCCGCAGGGCGATGAGGCTATTCAACTAGCTCAGCCAGCAACCAGGGCTCCACCAAGGTGTAGTGGGTGTAGGGGAATTGGCCATAAGATCAATCAATGTAAAAATCGTCAGATATAGCTAAATTGATGCGTTTTGGTTGATATATTTTGATGCAAAAATTTCTAATGGGGTAGGGTGGCTCGGTCGGCCGGGTGGCTCGGTCGGGCGGGAATTACGTTACCCCGGAGGGCTTCATCCAGTGAGGACGAGGTAGAGGGTCATTCGCGGGGAGAGTCTAGTATGGCCAATATCAGTATCCGGTGGTGCTTGGTAGATTCACTTATAACCAAATCGTTAATCATTCCCCGGATACTGTCACGTCTATCTCTGCGTGCGCGTGTTGTTCGCAAGGCTCGATCAAGATTTTCATTCCACCTGTGGGTCAGGACCCCGTCTAATGTAGTATACAGATATTCATGACTAGTAAACCCTATCCAGAACGCCGCTGCAATGTACATCCCATAAGACTCCTTTTCCAGCACCAAAAAATGCAAGTATCCAAACGTTCTTTCCAAGCACAACATTCCCCTGTTACTTCCCGGCTTTTTCCTTTGCTGCAGCTTCCTCCCGCTCCCGCTTTCTCGCCAGGTACCGCTCCTTCGCGCTGGACACATCGGTCACTGTCTTGCGGCTGCGAATTTTCTCCGCAATTTCCTTCTGCTTGGCAGCCTCGGCCTCCTCCTCTCTCCGAGCTTGCTCCTCCAGCTGAGTAGCGATCATCTCGGTTTGGCGGGCCCGCTGAGCAGCACGGCCAGTCTGATAACCAGCTCCGGCGCCAGGGCGTCCGGCTGAGGGTCGAGAAGCTGATGTAGGAGCGGCAGATGGAGCGGCCTTCGGTTTCGGTGCCACATTCAGTCCTGCAGACAGTAATTGGCGCTTGTCGACCACCTGGCCCTCGTCGTTGATGGCAATGTGAGCACCACGGGCGTTAAGATTCTCCGCTTTCTGAGTCTCGGTCATTTCTTCCGCCTCTTTCGTCGTACCCTCGTCAATATTGCTAGTCTTGACCCGGCGCGCGGCTTCTTCAGCAGCTTTGACAGCCTGCTCATGTTTGGCTTCACCACGCGACAGCACGTCCCGATAGAAACCGACCATGCCAGCACCGCCATTCTGCTTTCGCCGCTCTTCCTCCTCCTTCTCTTTTCGCTCCTCCTCTTCTTCCATTTTCCGAATCTCCTCCTGCTGTGCCTTGTACGCGCCCGTAACGAAGCTCTCCTTGTCTGCGAACTCATCGCCTTCAGCCTCACGTTCCTTCGCCAGCTGACGATCGCGTGCGCGTGTTTGATCTCGTTTCCGAATCTCTGCACTGCGCAGCAAGTTTGTCATGTACTTGGGCACCTCACTTTTGTTGGCAGTCGCAGACTTATCATCCTTCGCGTGTAGACTGTCGTATACTGCATCGTAGGAGTAGATTGATGGGTCGAGTTCTTCTGCCTCTTCGGCATACTTCTTGCTGCTGTGTAGCGCAGACAAGTTCTTGTAGTCCTTGCCAAGGCCAGTCGGGTTCTTCGATTGTCTCTGGTTCAATCCGAAGCGCACCTCTCCCTGGCGCTCTTTTTCCTTCTCTTCATCATCCTCCTCATCATGAGCAAAAATAGAACACTTGTTCAGTGGCTTCGCGCCTGGCTTTCCACTAAGACCCATTTGCAGCTTTCGCTTGGGGGGCGGTCCGGCATCCGATGAGGGCTTCGATTTCGATACTGGCACATCCAGTCCACCGATCGCGGATATTTCCATTGCGCCGTCATTTTGCTTGTCTTCCTCTCCGGAGTCGTCATCGAAAATGTTCTTCTTGCGCTTCTGTCCGAAGGCATTGGCCGGCTTTGGGCCCGAAGAGTTCTTGTTTGGCATATTTAGCCCAGAAGAGAATTGAGGCGCCATCTTTGCGATGTCACCCAGTTGGTCGTATGCAAAGAATGATATGCGCAAGCTGAAAAAAAGGGTGACTCGAGGAGGTCAGCGTGACCGCAGTTGGAGGTGAATGACGTTCCGAGTCAAAAAGACAAGATAGGCCGATAGAGCAGGGGCTGGTTATCAGCCCGTCATGTGACCATGGTTTGCGGGGTGGGATGGCACTACGTATTGTCCAGAAAGCTCATCAACCGTAACACTGGAGCGCTGCCTATGTTAAGTGTATTGGAATTTTTGTAGGCTGTAGATACTATTCTCATCTGAACGTGGTAGGTTCCTGCGTCAAAACTATTGCTTGTTGAATCACAACCTGCCTGACACCAGAGGTGGACACAATATATATTCTTTCCTACCAAGCTACCTGTCCACATATCGAGGACCAAAATATACTTACTGACTACCTATCCATTCGGTACAGCGCACCTATAACTGCACACCATGAGATCCTAATGTTATCCATATCCTACCTACTCTCTGTATAATAAAAATTCTCCAACTCTCCATTCCTTAAGCTCAGTATCCTTGCTTCAACCCATAGGTTTAATCACTTATCGATCACGTGCCTGCACCAAATACCGGCGAGCGACGGGCCCACTCAGGCAACATGGCTCTCGAAACCCCCGTCTCATACCTCTACAATCACAACCCGCCAAAATGTCATACTATTTTACCATCCTCTCGCCAACGGATACGCCGATCTTCAACATCGCCTTTGGCACATCCAAAGGCGGCGGCGATGGCATTGCGCGGTTCCGCTTCCCGGACACAGCGCAGTACATGAACCAGTTCATCATCCACTCCAGTTTAGACATTTTGGAGGAAGCACAGTGGACAAACGGCGGAATGTATGTTACTTCCCACCTTCAGCGGAAAGAAGGCTCAGAAACACCACACCAATCGTTAAACCTACCCTCCGGCGGGAAACCTTCAGCTAAACCCCTCGAAATAGGTACCTCAAACACATCGACACCTATCCTCCCGCCGCAGCCTACATTTCCGCCTTTCTCACGCCCAGCGGAGCCCGTTTCCTTCTCCTCCACCAGCCTCCGCTTGTCCCCAATCCCGCCAGCAGTAGCGGCCTCGGATCATCGTCCTTACTGGGATCATCTGGCAACACCGTGCGTGGCTCGTCGAGCACTATTGCGACTAACCCGACCGGCCCGCAGACCGAGGAGGCAGTACGTCAATTTATGAACGAGGTATACGAGAGCTATGTCAAGACGGCAATGAGTCCATTCTACAAACAGGGAATGGAAATTTGCAGCCCTGTTTTCAGGACAAGAGTCACTGCCGCGGGGAAGAAGTGGCTTTAAGTGCATATAATATCGTTATTTGTTGAATACGTGGCTCTATCAGCGTGGCGTTTACGGAGGTGCATCGTTTTTTTTCTCAAAGGACCTTGGAGTGCATCTGCTGCGAGACTTACAAAGAGCAAGAAAGAGGACTGGTTGTTACCGATCCTGATTCTGATGTCGCTTTTCTACATTGGACTGAGTCTCATCAGAAAGATAGAACCTGCAATTATGTATGATACCCAGAAATAGGACCAGAATTGGACAGCATATATGCTGCAAACCTATGCTAAGACCGCTTTTGACCCTCCAAAAACAAATAAAACAACTTGGTTTTCACCGAAAAATCCCAGGCCCGCTAAATCCGCCAATCACAAAGACAAAAACAAAGACCCGAAACGACGATCAGGTTCAACGCGGTCTTCAGTGATAAAATATCAACCAGGCAGAGAACCGCAAGAAAGAAGATAGAGATATCCTTGCCCCGAAAGATAAAACGCCAGCCAGGTTCCTCCCAGTTCCAAAAAAATCCCAATCGAAGTTCGCTAAAAAGGACAAAGAGTTCGAAAGTTAAGAAAAGATCAGACCGTCATCTGAGGAGCCAGCTTCTTCATAGTGACAGACTTGAAGTTCTCGACGGCGTGAACCACGTCCTCGAGCTTGGCGACGGCGCCAAAGATGCCGCCCTCCATCTTGATGGACTCGATGGTGCTGGCGTGGAGTGGAGGCTCGGCTGCAGCAGTACCATCATCCAGGACCACACAGTCGAATCCACGGTCGTTGGCCTCACGCAGAGTGGTTGAGACGCATACATCAGTAGTGACACCGGCGATGACGAGATTCTTGACACCTTTGTTTCGGAGGATGAGCTCGAAATCGGTATGTGCGAATGCACCGCGCCCAGGCTTGTCGATGACGGGTTCGCCTGGAAGTGGGTACAGTTCATCTACAGTGTCATGACCCATCTCGCCTCGGATAAGCAGGCGGCCCATCGGGCCTGGGGAGCCAATGCCTAGACCGGTAGCATTGTTGCGGGAACGATAGGCCTCACGGCTGGAAAGAGTGGATAGATCTGGGCGGTGGCCTGAAGGATAGGTTAGTGGGGGACCTCAAAGATAGTGTGTGGATGTATAGAACAACAACATACCCTCACGAGTATGATACACAGGAAACCCGCCAGAGCGGAAGGCATGAAGCAGGCGCTGTAGCTTGGGAATCAGATCTTGTGCTGGAGAGATATCGTAGCCCTGGTACTGCATGTATCCTCCAGGTGTGCAGACTAGCAAAATGATAATGATTAGTCGCGCGACCTGAACCTCTTGCATTGGAATCTCCCGCAAACACTCACAGTCCTTTTGCATGTCAATGATCACCAGCGCAGTCGTGTATGGAGTAAAGGTCGCATCGTGTGGCCAGTCGTATGGAATCGCAGGGAGTTGGCCTTTGCGCACCTTGTGGTGAGGCACCTGTCGGGGCTTCTCGACAACGGGTCCATGATTGTGGGTCGGGTTCAGTACGGTCAAGGTCCAGATTCCCGGGGAACCAGCTGCGACGAGCATGAAAGGGCAGTCCATCAGTCGTGAGGTCCGGCGTCGTTTTCGTGTCTCCTCGGTGAGTCCATTTCGGGGCCGGTAGTGACCACCGCGATCGCAGCGCAACCATACTTTTGCCGTTCGACCCGGCTTCTTCTCAGTTGGTGTGCTGGAGGATTTGACCACCACATTGTAGCCGTGGGTCTTGCCATGGTCCTGGACGGCCGCAAGCAGGGAGGACCTGGATCGAAGCTGGTTAGCATGTGGTGTGATCGGGTATGACAAAACAATGTCGCTACTGACTTGTCGGGGTATGTTCCCTCTGGCGGGGGAATCAATTGCATGGCCAGGTCAGGTATGTCCTGGAGGTCGCTGGGCGCGTCCAGGTTCAGGTCGGCGGGGTCCGCCATGACGGGCGAGGGTGGTTGGGCCACGATCTCGGAGGCGATCTGTCTGTCAAAACCGGCGTGAGCACGGGGATCGCATCATCATCGCACACAGTAGTCTGTATACTTCGTGGAGCAGTGGGTGGGAACCGGAGGGGCGAGGTAAACAAGTGCGTGGAAGCAATCGCGACGATCAGCCTCCGATCCAAGGATAGCCGTGCGTGGGCATAGCAACCCCAGATCGGTGGCGGGATGAAAGGAAGGAGGAAGGTAGGGGAAGTTCGTTCGGGGCGGGACGAGAGAGGCACGTACGGTGAGAACACGACCGACACTCACAGACACGGTGAAATACTCCAGAGACCCGAGGACGCCTCGGATGAATCCAGATCGCGCGGCTGATTACAGTCACTTGCTGTTTGGGGTCTAACTCGTTAACTTACATCACACTGCCTTGACACCAGAAATACAAGGCAGAAACACCAAGGCGGTATGGCAGAACTGCCCGCCCGGCACGAGGTTAGCGCCACTGGCCCCCTGACGACCGAAACATCAACACTCAGCCGATCTAATCAATCCCGCTTTGCGACAACAACCACCTTCCACCGGAGAGTCTCACCCCCTCTCCCCCCAACAAAGAAAAGGTAAGTCTGACTGGTGTCGCGTTGTTACAGTCTCTACTTTTCTACCCCTCTTGCTCTCTCGGTGGAGGGTGCACTGCCAAAGTCGACCGTCAACAAGCCCCGATCATTTGCGTCACCGCCTCGCCGCCTCGCCGAGGGGTTCTTATCAACAACGCACGGTTGTTGACTTGCGCCAGCCACCACCACTCCATGAGCCCGTGAACTGACCGTGCGGGTGATCGGGAGTGTGGTGACTCCTTGTACGGCCTTTTTTCCGATTGAATCAATTTTTTTGGAGGGTGGTCCCGCGGACAATCTGCTCTGCGGCCCGTCACCCGGTGCCCAACGCGGAAGATGCCCGCCGCCGACGACTCACCCTCTAAAGGGAGGGACTCCAAAGGTGTGGAAGACAAACATACGATTGAGTACTATAAAGCCCAATATGAGTCCATCCAAGAGGAGCTGCATGATTTCCAGCTCTCCAGCACTGAGCTGGAGGCAGAAATGGAGAAGGAAATGGAGGACAAGGAGAAGCGAGAGCGACAGCTAAGGGAGAAGGTTGACAACTTGCGCTATGAGGTGGATGAGTGGAAGGTATGATACCCAGTGCATATGCATCCCTCAACCTGGTGAAGCGCGGTGACTTATATGTTGTCGTCCAGACCAAATACAAACAATCAAAGACCGAAGCGAACAATGTGCAAAACACCCTGCAGAAGGAGATCACCTCCCTGCGTGATGCCAACCGCACACTGCAGCTGAAGTTGCGCGATATCGAAGTCGCCAACGACGACTACGAGCGACAAGCCCGGAATACTACCTCGTCTCTGGAAGACATGGAGTCCAAATATAACATCGCCATCGAGCGCGGAGTGCTTTTGGAGGAGGAGATGAGAAGTGGAGAGCAGGAGCGTGAGGACTTGCGGATCGATAACCAACGTTTGAGGGACGAACTCTCCGATCTTAAGGTTGAGGCCGAGATTGTCCAGGAGAAGCTGCGACACACAGAGGGGCATGGGTTCCGTCGTCGCAAGCCGACCCCCTTGTACCGCAGCCCGTCGACCCCGCAGACCCTAGAGATCTTCGATCGCTCTCCTGGCACGGCCACTTCGTCTCCTGTATTTGCGACTCCCCCCGCCAAGTCGACCTTGGCCTCTTCGACCGCCACTCCACCATCGCCGCCCATCTCGGAAGCCTCCACCAACTTCCGCAAGTCTATCAACGCGACGCCCACATTTCCTCGGACGAGAGCCACTGGTGCAGAACCGATCAACTCGCGGACCCTGCATAATGCCAGAGCCCAGCCGGCGCGGCCCGCGCACTCCCGCACTTCATCTCTCGCCTACAGCAATGGCGGTCGCTCTACCCCCTCTATGTCTTACTCTTCTCGCAACAGCTTGTCGAGATCGACGACCTCCCGCCCCTCCGGGCTTCCCAAATCCGGTTCGTTGTATCAGATCCGTGGTCTGATCGGCAAGATGCAAAAGCTGGAGGAACGAGTCCAGTCTGCCCGGTCACGTCTTCCCGCGCCGTCGGAGACATCATCTCGTGGATCTCCCCATTCCCGTCAAGGGTCAGTTATCGGAGACAGCCCGGTGCCTTCCACCATCACTGTTCGGAGAAGCTCTCGCAAGAGACTGAGTGGCAGCAGCTTCGGCTCATCTGTGCGAGATAGCGAAGGCACTCCTTCATACATCCCGCAGAATCGCCAGTCTTTCGGGGCTCGCACCGGGGATAGCCGTCCCAGCAGCCGGACAAGCTTCTCTAGCCGGAGCTCGTTCAGCCAGAGTGTTCACTCCGGAGTGCCGGTTGGTCGCCCTGAAAGTCAGCAGAGCCGCCCTGGCGCCAAGACTCCACTGGGCCACTACTCAACCAATCCAACCACGGAGAGCCGCCGACCCCGGTCATCTCTGAGCAACCACGCTGGACAGACATCGTCTGTGGGAAGCATGTCCAATATCGACGAGGACCTCGACATTTCTACCCCTACTACATCGCGGCTTCCAAAGGACATCCGGCGGCCCTCGGTCTCGGCCACGCCAAGCGGAATCAAGAAACGTACCACCAGCGGCATGTCGGCCATTCCTACACCCCGCAGCTTCAAGACCAGTATCGGGCCGGGCCACCTTCCTCCACCACCGGAGCGGAAGCAAAGCGACATCGGAGAGACCTATTAGAGTGATTTGATGCCCCGCTTTCCATACACCTCCTTGCACGGGAATAGGTGGGGCACAAGATAAGCAAGGGCTTTCTGTCTGCCGACTTGATTTGATTTCGGTTCTTCTGCCTGCCGTTCTCTCGCACAAGCTTTCCTGGGAGGGTGGGGGTTGCATTTACCTCGTTACTCGATACTCGTTGTGTGCCATCCCGCCACCTGGATCGTGACCTTACGGGGTCTTCTCTCTCCACACTATCCCCCCCCCTCCTCCCCCGCCCCGTGATTTGCGTCGTTCTGTATAGGTTTTCTTCTTCTCCTTGGCGCTGTTGCGGCGGTTGTTTGGGCCTCTCATCTCTCGACCTAACTATTCACATACTGGATCGGCTCTGGCCTTTGTGCTGGTATGCTGGTCTCTTGATTTATGTATCCCCGGATGGACTCCGGGGCGTCCTAAGCTGTGTCTCAGCATCTTGTGTTTCGTTTTTTGTTTCTACGTCGCGAGGCGTTTGATAATACCCACGATGTTATGTCTTTGAATTATGCCGTAGTACATTTTATCTACCTAATTTACAAGACGTTCAGAGAGTCGATCCGTGTCACGTTCGTTAGATCCACAGAAGTATTCGGTTTCCCTCCAGAGGATCGCTCAGGTGAGATAGTTTTGGCTGAGACTGGTCCAGCGATACCGGTCCAGATGGTTGGGGCCGCGTGCCAAGGGGACGCCGCTTCAATATTGGCATAGTTTTTGTTGCCGCATAGGGCTCGAAGCCCGCAGGCTCACTCACTTCAACCAGGAACAAGGTATGGTGCTCGGTATTACTCTGTATCAATGCCGGCCGCAGATCCACGCGACGCGGCAGTGGCCTGTTTAGCGGGTTGTGGGGGAGAATGTGCGAGAATGGGTAGGGGACCATGAGACTCCCATTTATCTAGTATCGGCCCATTTTACTCTCGAAAGTATGTTTTCAAATGCCTAGAGGTTTGGAACTGAGTACCAATGTCTATTTGCTTGGTCTTGAGAATCATGAAAGGGGGTCTCGCAATGTATCTAGGTAGGTAGACCTAGGTAACACGTCCGACTGTTCATTGGTTCCAGCCGATGTATATAGGCGTCGGGGTGTGGAGAATCAATGGAACCACGCTAGCTGGCAGCTCCATTGCGAGAGCCTCAGAACGAAGAACCAGACTAGAAATAATCCGATCATCAAATGGTGAGCCATCGTTATGGAGCATGATAATATATAGTCAGGGTTGCGACCGTAAAAAAGGGGTAGGGGGCACTACTGAGAAACGGAGGGGGGAGGTACTCGCCAGGCATCGGTTGCTAGCACACTGTGATCGGCTACCCGCTCGAGTGACATCCCCGAGTCGTCTTCGCATCCGTTGGTCCGTGCGGAGACCTCAACGTTTCGCTGGAGGGATACAACAACGTCATCGCGCGGGAAGAACATTCTGGGTCAGGATCACTCTGGAACGCTGAAAGGGACTAGTGCAATTCCGGTGGAAACATGTTACATGGTGGGGCCAGATACGTGAGAAAGTGTAGAATGAACGCAGCGATGCAGAGTAATCCGTACTCCGCGTATAGAAACGTTCATGGGGAATGATTGGAACACCCGCCATATGGGGGCAGGGCGTCCGGGGTATGGTGTCCGGGTGGCTAGAGGGGTTCGAGGCTTGTAGATGGTCAGATTGCAGATTTCCCGATCGCACTCCGACTGCAAGGTCAGCAAAGTCGCCGACTCGGTGTCCGAGTCCGGTGGGGCGGGATCGTAGCTAGGGCCGTTAGAGAGCTAGAGTGCCATAGGTCTTCCGTGCTCCGTTCCCCATACTCGGTCCTTTGTAGGGTTGGAAGTTGGGGACGGAGTGGTAGTAGGCAGGGGTAAATGTAACAAGAGGGATCATAGAAAGGGGACAGGGAAATAGATGGGGGTCTGATTGGGAAATGGCGTTGAAAGGGTGGGACAAAGTCTCCTGGGCGGCCGGCCTACTGGTGGTCGTGCTGGTGGAACCAGCCCAACAATCCGGCGGGAGTTGGGGAAGCGCCGTGGCGGGCGAGAGCTAGGAGCGGCAGGTACCCGCCCATACTAATTTGTATGGCAAGGTACTTCGGATGCTGCTTCGTTGGAGCGGGTGGGACTCGAAAATCACCCTCAGCATTTTTTTTCGGGCCATTTCTATCGGCTCGAATCCTCGATCCTCGAATTGAACTTCAATCCCTTCGCTCCTCAGCTCACACTCCTCCCCCCTTCACAACTCGGGTTTTCTGGTGTCCCGGTAAGTCCAGTCTCCTGAACTCGCTGCTACCCTGCCTTGCCCTACCATCCTCTATCCTCGTCCCTCGTCCCTCGTCTCCGGTTTGGCCGCAAACGACCACCCGGCGGGAACTCCAACTGTCCCTGTCCGCATCGGGCGTGCCATTCTGCACAGCTAGCAAATCAGCACATCATTACAGCAGCAGCTCCAGCCCCGGCAGACTCCATTGGGAAACGTGGGACCAGGAACCGGGACGAGCATCGGATTCTCCGATTCCCCTCTCACCTTCGCGGCTGACCCAAGACGTCTCTCTGCAGATTGGAAGGAAAACGGAAGTCCTTTTCTCTCTCCGCCCGTGACGACCTACCGGGCCTTTTCCCTCCGCCACTCTCCGATTGTACATTACCTACGCTTTATACATCCCTTTATTCTCCAGCAGCGCTGTTTAATTCTTCGCCGAAGGGCTGTTTCCCCCCGAACCCTGCACGGGACAGCTGATCCTTGTGTCTGATTTATCTGCATCCCCGCCACACACACCACCCATCACATACTCATTATGGGCATCACCAACGGCAGCGCGCCTGCCAATGGCCACGGCAGCTCCAACGCCGCCAAATATGACCTCCCCTCACATTTCATCGGTGGCAACCATCTCGAGGTAGCACCGCCCAGCACCATCAAGGATTTCGTCGCCCGCAATGGCGGTCACTCTGTCATTACATCGGTGAGTTTTCCCCAGCAAGCCCCCACCCTCCACCCCAACATCCCATTCCGTGGACGAACGAGGGAGCGGGAAAAAAAACGCACTTTTAGGAGAAGGAGAGTGGGATGGCTGACAATCGCCTCGACAGGTTCTCATCGCCAACAACGGTATCGCCGCTGTCAAGGAGATTCGATCAGTGCGGAAATGGGCCTACGAGACTTTTGGCAACGAGCGTGCCATCCAGTTCACCGTGATGGCCACCCCGGAGGACCTGCGCGCCAACGCCGACTACATCCGCATGGCCGACCAATATGTCGAGGTCCCCGGCGGCACCAATAATAATAATTATGCCAACGTCGAGCTCATCGTCGATGTGGCCGAGCGCATGGACGTCCACGCCGTGTGGGCCGGCTGGGGTCACGCCTCCGAGAACCCTCGGCTACCCGAGTCGCTGGCGGCCTCGCCGAAGAAGATCATTTTCATTGGCCCCCCCGCCTCGGCCATGCGCTCCCTGGGCGACAAGATCTCGTCTACCATTGTCGCACAGCATGCCGGTGTGCCCTGTATCCCCTGGTCCGGCACTGGTGTCGAGGAGGTCACGATTGATGACAAGGGCATTGTGACGGTGGAGGATGATGTCTACAGTCGTGGCTGCACCCACTCGCCGGCAGAAGGTCTGGTGAAGGCCAAGGAGATTGGTTTCCCCGTCATGATCAAGGCCTCTGAAGGTGGTGGTGGTAAGGGTATCCGGAAGGTCGAGAATGAAGAGGAGTTTGAGTCCTTGTACAACGCCGCCGCCAACGAGATCCCCGGTTCGCCCATCTTCATTATGAAGCTTGCCGGGAACGCCCGCCACTTGGAGGTCCAGCTGCTGGCCGATCAGTACGGCAACAACATCTCCCTCTTCGGCCGTGACTGCTCTGTCCAGCGTCGTCACCAGAAGATTATCGAGGAGGCTCCGGTCACCATCGCCAAGCCCATTACCTTCCAGGCCATGGAGAAGGCCGCCGTCAGCCTCGGCCGCCTGGTCGGCTATGTGTCTGCCGGTACTGTGGAGTATCTGTACTCGCACGCGGAGGATAAGTTCTACTTCCTCGAGTTGAACCCCCGTCTCCAGGTCGAGCACCCGACCACCGAGATGGTTTCCGGTGTCAACCTGCCCGCCGCCCAGCTCCAGATTGCCATGGGTATTCCCCTGCACCAGATCCGTGACATTCGTCTGTTGTACGGCGTCGACCCCAACACCTCCACCGAGATCGACTTCGACTTCTCCAGCGAGGAGAGCTTCAAGACCCAGCGTCGCCCCCAACCCAAGGGCCACACCACTGCCTGCCGTATCACCTCCGAGGATCCCGGAGAGGGCTTCAAGCCCTCCAGCGGTACCATGCACGAGCTGAACTTCCGCTCTTCGTCTAATGTCTGGGGTTACTTCTCCGTCGGTACCGCCGGTGGTATCCACAGTTTCTCCGACAGCCAGTTCGGTCATATTTTCGCCTACGGTGAGAACCGTTCGGCTTCCCGAAAGCACATGGTCGTTGCCCTGAAGGAGCTCAGCATTCGGGGTGATTTCCGCACCACGGTGGAGTATCTGATCAAGCTACTCGAGACTCCCGCTTTCGAGGACAACACCATCACCACTGGATGGCTGGACCAGCTCATCTCTAACAAGCTGACCGCCGAGCGCCCCGACCCCTATGTCGCTGTTATCTGCGGTGCCGTCACCAAGGCGCACCTTTCCTGCGAGGCTGGTGTCGAGGAGTACCGTAAGGGTCTCGAGAAGGGCCAGGTGCCCTCCAAGGACATCCTGAAGACCGTCTTCCCGGTGGACTTCATCTATGAGGGCTCTCGCTACAAGTTCACTGCTACCCGTGCCAGCTTGGATAGCTACCACCTATTCATCAATGGCTCCAAGTGCTCAGTAGGTGTCCGCGCTCTGGCGGACGGTGGTCTGTTGGTTCTGCTTAATGGCCGCAGTCACAACGTCTACTGGAAGGAGGAGCCTGCTGCCACCCGCCTGAGCGTGGATGGCAAGACCTGCCTTCTGGAGCAGGAGAACGACCCTACCCAGCTGCGCTCCCCCTCCCCCGGTAAGCTGGTCAAGTTCACCGTGGAGAACGGCGAGCACGTCCGTGCTGGCCAGGCGTATGCCGAGGTCGAGGTCATGAAGATGTACATGCCCCTCATTGCCCAGGAGGACGGTATTGTGCAGCTCATCAAACAGCCCGGTGCCACCCTCGAGGCCGGCGACATCCTCGGTATTCTCGCTCTGGATGACCCCTCGCGCGTCAAACATGCCCAGCCCTTCACGGGCCAGCTGCCCGATCTTGGCCCCCCCGTCGTGGTCGGTGTTAAGCCCCCCCAGCGCTTCTTCCTGCAATATAGCATTCTGGAGAACATCCTGCGCGGTTTCGATAACCAGGTCATCATGGGTGCTACCCTGAAGGAGCTGGTTGACGTCCTGCGCAACCCCGAGCTGCCCTACGGCGAGTGGAACGCCCAGTCCTCGGCTTTGCACTCCCGCATGCCCCAGAAGCTGGATGCTCAGCTGCAGACCCTGGTCGACAAGGCCAAGGCCCGCAAGGCCGAGTTCCCTGCCAAGCAGCTCCAGAAGACCATCGTCCGCTTCATTGAGGAGAACGTCAACCCCGCTGATGCCGAGATCCTCAAGACCACTCTCCTGCCTCTGGTGCAGGTCATCAACAAGTACATGGATGGCCTGAAGACCAACGAGTACAACGTGTTCATTGGTCTGCTCGAGCAGTACTACGAGGTCGAGAAGCTGTTCAGCACTGGCACCAAGCGCGACGAGGATGTTATTCTGAAGCTGCGTGAGGAGAACAAGGATGACATCACCAGCGTTGTTTTCACTGTCCTCTCTCACAGTCGCATTGGCTCCAAGAACAACCTGGTCCTGGCCATCCTGGACATGTACCGCCCCAACCAACCCAACGTTGAGAACGTCGGCAAGCACTTCAAGACCATCCTCAAGAAGCTGACCGAGTTGGAGGCCCGCGCTGCTGCCAAGGTTACCCTCAAGGCCCGTGAGGTCCTCATTCAGTGTGCTCTGCCTTCCTTGGAGGAGCGCCTGTCTCAGATGGAGCACATCTTGCGCTCCTCAGTCGTCGAGTCCCGCTACGGTGAGACCGGGTGGGAGCACCGTGAGCCCGACTTCGGTGTCCTCAAAGAGGTCGTGGATTCCAAGTACACCGTCTTCGATGTCCTGCCTCGTTTCTTTATCCACACGGATCCTTGGGTGACTCTCGCTGCCCTGGAGGTCTACGTGCGCCGTGCCTACCGTGCCTACACTCTGAAGGGCATCGACTACAGCGCTTCCGGCGAGCCTCCCATCCTGTCCTGGGACTTTTCCCTCGGCAAGCTCGGCCAGCCCGAGTTCGGCTCTCTCTCCTCGACTCAGCCCTCCACCCCCAGCACCCCCACTGCGGAGATTAACCCCTTCAAGCGGATCAACTCCATCAGCGACATGTCCTACCTGGTTAACGATCCGTCTAGCGATCCCATCCGCAAGGGTGTCATCATTCCCATTCAGTACCTCGAGGATGCAGAGGAGTATCTGTCCAGGGCTCTGGAGGCTTTCCCCCGTGCCGGCTCGAAGACTCAGCGCGGCGGTGACAACGGCCTGATCGCTAATCTGGAGGGCAAGCGTCGCCCCGCTCTGAAAACCGAGAACGACGAGCTTACCGGTGTGCTCAACATCGCCATCCGCGACATCGAGGACCAGGATGACTCTCAGATCGTGGGCCAGATGCAGAAGCTGCTGGCCGATGCCAAGGACGAGCTCCTGTCCCGCCGCATCCGCCGTGTCACTTTCATCTGCGGCAAGAAGGGAGTGTACCCCGGCTACTTCACCTTCCGTGGCCCTACCTACGAGGAGGATGAGAGCATCCGGCACAGCGAGCCTGCTCTGGCCTTCCAGCTGGAGCTGGGCCGTCTGTCCAAGTTCAAGATCAAGCCTGTTTTCACTGAGAACCGCAACATCCATGTCTATGAGGCGATTGGCAAGGGTCCTGAGAATGACAAGGCCGTCGACAAGCGCTACTTCATTCGTGCTGTGGTGCGCCCCGGTCGTCTCCGTGACGACATCCCCACCGCCGAGTACCTGATTTCGGAGGCTGACCGTCTGATGAACGACATTCTGGATGCTCTTGAGATTATTGGCAACAACAACTCCGATCTGAACCACATCTTCATCAACTTCTCCCCCGTCTTCAACCTGCAGCCCATTGACGTCGAGCAGGCTCTGGCTGGCTTCCTGGATCGTTTCGGCCGCCGCCTGTGGCGCCTGCGTGTCACCGGTGCTGAGATCCGCATTCTGTGCACCGATCCCACCACTGGCATGCCCTACCCTCTGCGTGTCATCATCAGCAACACCTACGGATTCATCATCCAGGTCGAGCTGTACATCGAGCGCAAGTCCGAGAAGGGCGAGTGGATCTTCCAGAGCATTGGTGGCACCAACAAGCTCGGCTCCATGCACATGCGTCCCGTGTCGACCCCCTACCCAACCAAGGAGTGGCTCCAGCCTAAGCGGTACAAGGCTCACCTCATGGGCACCCAGTACGTGTACGACTTCCCCGAGCTGTTCCGCCAGGCCTTCCAGAACAGCTGGACCAAGGCTGTCGAGAACATTCCCTCGCTGGCTTCACAGCGCCCGGCCGTTGGTGAGTGCATCGACTACAGCGAGCTGGTTTTCGACGACACCGATAACCTCGTCGAGGTCTCTCGTGAGCCGGGTACCAACTCTCACGGTATGGTCGGCTGGATTGTCACCGCTCGTACCCCCGAGTACCCCCGCGGCCGTCGCTTCATCATCGTCGCCAACGACATCACCTTCCAGATCGGTTCGTTCGGTCCCCAGGAAGACAAGTTCTTCCACAAGTGCACTGAGCTCGCTCGCAAGCTCGGTATCCCGCGCATCTACCTGTCTGCCAACTCGGGTGCCCGCATTGGTATGGCCGATGAGCTGATTCCGTACTTCTCGGTTGCGTGGAACGACGTGAACAAGCCCGAGGCTGGCTTCAAGTATCTCTACCTCACTCCCGAGGTCAAGAAGCGCTTTGATGCCAGCAAGAAGAAGGAGGTCATCACTGAGCTGATCCACGACGAGGGCGAGGACCGCCACAAGATCACCACTGTCATTGGAGCCAAGGACGGTCTCGGTGTCGAGTGTCTGAAGGGCTCTGGTCTTATTGCCGGTGCTACTTCCAAGGCTTACGAGGACATCTTCACTATCACTCTGGTTACCTGCCGCTCCGTCGGTATTGGTGCTTACCTGGTCCGTCTCGGCCAGCGTGCCATCCAGGTCGAGGGCCAGCCCATCATCCTGACCGGTGCCCCGGCTATCAACAAGCTGCTTGGCCGCGAGGTGTACACCTCCAACCTGCAGCTGGGTGGTACCCAGATCATGTACAAGAATGGTGTCTCGCACATGACCGCCAAGGACGACTTCGAGGGTGTCCAGAAGATCGTCGAGTGGATGGGCTTCGTCCCCGACAAGAAGGGTGCTCCTATCCCCATCCGCCCCTGGTCCGATGACTGGGACCGCGACGTTGCCTACTTCCCGCCGCCCAAGCAGGCCTATGACCCCCGCTGGCTGATTGGCGGTAAGCAGGAGGAAGAGGGTTTCCTGCCCGGTCTGTTCGACAAGGACTCCTTCGAGGAGGCGCTCGGTGGCTGGGCCCGCACCGTTGTCGTCGGTCGTGCCCGTCTCGGCGGTATCCCCATCGGTGTCATCGCTGTCGAGACCCGCTCTGTTGAGAATATCACACCGGCCGATCCTGCCAACCCTGACTCCATGGAGATGATCAGCATGGAGGCCGGTGGTGTCTGGTACCCCAACTCGGCGTACAAGACAGCCCAGGCGCTGCGCGACTTTAACCACGGCGAGCAGCTGCCCGTCATGATCCTGGCGAACTGGCGCGGTTTCTCCGGCGGCCAGCGCGACATGTACAACGAGGTGCTGAAGTACGGCTCATACATCGTCGACGCCCTCGTCAAGTACGAGCAACCCATCTTCGTCTACATCCCGCCCTTCGGCGAGCTGCGCGGCGGCTCCTGGGTCGTCATCGACCCAACCATCAACCCGGACCAGATGGAGATGTACGCCGACGAAGACGCCCGCGGCGGTGTCCTCGAGCCGGAGGGTATCGTCAACATCAAGTACCGCCGCGACAAACAGCTCGACACCATGGCTCGCCTGGACGCGACTTATGGCGAGCTGCGCCGGTCGCTCGAGGACACCTCCCTGTCCACGGAGCAGCTGTCTGCCATCAAGGCGAAGATGGCCGAGCGCGAGGAGCTGCTGCTGCCCGTGTATCTGCAGGTCGCTCTGCAGTTTGCGGACCTGCACGACCGCGCCGGCCGCATGCAGGCCAAGAACACTATCCGCGCCCCGCTGCGCTGGCAGAATGCCCGCCGCTTCTTCTACTGGCGTCTGCGCCGCCGTTTGAGCGAGGAGCTCATCGTGAAGCGCATGGTCGCTGCGTCCGCGACCCCCGCGCCCCGCACCGGTGCCGCCGGCGCAATCCCCTCGTCTACTGCCGGCTCCGAGTCTGGCGCCACCCACGTCTCAGCCGAGTCCCCCCGTGCCACGCACCTGCGCACCTTGCACGCGTGGACTGGCATGCTGGATGAGGAGCTCGAGCACAACGACCAAAAGGTCGCTATGTGGTACGAGGAGAACAAGAAGGCTGTTCAGAGCAAGGTGGAGTCTATGCGCACCGAGGGCGTTGCGTCCGAGGTTGCGTCGCTGCTTATTGGTAATAAGGAGGGTGGCCTGCGTGGTGTGCAGCAGGTGCTTTCTATGCTACCCGTTGAGGAGCGCGAGAGTGTGCTGAAGTATCTTGCCTCGGCTTAGACCTTGAGTGATTGATAGATCATGACTTGATGTGTCTTCTTTTGTTTATTATCTCGGTTCTTTCCTGTCGGTTTTTTTGTTTCTTTTGAGAGTTGCAAGTGCATGGTGTTTTGTGTTTATGGTTTAATGAGTTTTATTTCTCATGGTTACTTATTATACTTGAGATGTTTCGTATCCAATCAAATACAATAATTGGGGTCTCAACGTTCTTTATATTATTATTTTTCAAGGTAGATCAGTCTCAAAAGGTTAGCCAAGCGATGAGTAGACAATTGGCTGCTCCATAACCAAACCCGCCCTCCGATCCTCACATCTGCCCTTCATTTTGCACTTGAGCCTCCGTCCTTTCGAGTCGACCTTTGCTTGGTGCGGTAGTCTTTCACCGCATCCTTGGTAGGCCTTTCGCTACTATAGGGCGCCCAGTAAAAGAAGCGATTGGCAACGTCTTCATGGTTCCAATGGCGTCGTAGCTGGCGTTCGCGGGCGCGCACTTTCCTGTGGTAGGCTCGGTTCGCGCGTTTACGCCGCCATTCTGTAGAAGCGTTGCCGGCGAAGAAATCCTTGAGCCAGTTGAACATTGTTGTCTAATGTCGTCTTCCTGAAGGCGATTCTAGCCTGCCTAACTGATTGCCTGTGTGCGCATTCGTTTCTTGAGCTATGAGGATAGGCGAGGTGACGGGTAGGGGAGGCCGTACTATAGCCATATAGATCCTGACCTGCGAACAGCAAATACAGGCAAGGCTGAGGGTGGTTTCCCCATACAATCCAAGAAGATGACGGTTCCAGGGACAGGGGAAGTGCGTGTTTTTCTTTACGGACTGAGTCGGGCGCCCGAGAGTGGCGCGTGGGGGCTGCGCCTTGCGCTTGAGGGCCCTCGGGGCGCCGCGTTATACTTTGTAGGGGATAGTGCCACTTACTCAACCTGCACCATGTCAGGCCATCATTCTGATAGACTGAGTATCTGCCTCATCACAGACTCTTGCTCTATCTACTGTGACGGGAGGGTCTAGTATGATTGTGTCTCATGGAATCAAAAAGCTCCAGGACCTCCTAATTTTGTCTAACGAATATGTCTGCGAGATTGTCCCGTGTCGGACAGACCCCGACTTAGATGTATAGAGGAAAAGAATACTAGCGGATCGGCATTCTTATCCCCAATGCGGGCTCTAGAAGTAATGCTGGCAAAGCGTGAGTCATATTCCGCGCAATCATATTAGCTGTTTATCCAATCTCTACCACGGTCAATCAAATTCTCACGAGGAAGGGAGTCATCCAAATCCTACCAGAGACCCACGTTTAGGCAAGCAGTAAGGTGCGAGTGTAGTCTATCCAACGTAAAGAGTGAACGGAATTTATTGTTTATACTTCTTAGGTATTACTCTCATAACCCTCCAATAACTGCAAGGGGCGTTGGGCATCAATTACCGACGGAATTGATTAGAGCCGGCCATATGTCGGCACAGTTCGGCTTAGACTCGGCGGCCTCCGAGTATTTGCCGGGACCCTACCTAGTGCCCCTGGAAAAGCAGATGGCAAAAGTTTTTTTTCTCTTTCATTGATAAATAAGAGCTGTCCAGCTCACGGATCCGATGGATATCCTGTAAACCCATAATTTCCGCCCCTCGAACCAACTACTCTACTTCACTGCTTACGACTTTGTCCCCATCTCATTCACGATGAGCAAGTCTGCATCCTCGTCTACAACGGACATTAGCTCCACCAAGAAGTCGGCCGATGGCACAATACTTTCACGGCTGAAGAAGCACATGGAGGGGGTCCAAAAAAAATGGGGCCCGCTCATGGCTGCAAAACAAGACCTTGATGATGAGTACAATTTCCCACCAGGTCGACATGCTGGTCAGGGGATCTCCAAGGCGCCTAGCGCGTGGTAGGTGTTTCTCAGTTCTTCGAATGAATGATATAGGGTGATATGACGGCGGTTAACCTTCTCTAGAACTAGAACCAAGAATCCGACCGATCGTCAACGGATGTTCGCAACATCCCATGATCTATGACGAACACTTTTGTTTTTTATATCGATACCACAACGGAAGCTCGGGTGAACATCATGGCGTTGAACGGTGAAATTTCTGGAATAAGGGGATCATATTTGTTATTTTGCATAACGCGGAATATACTAGAATACATATTTCAACTAATACAACATAGCATGTTCAATAATAAGGTTCAGCGAGAGAAATCGACATAGAGTGATGGGTCTAACCACCAGGCCGGCTTTGTGCTGTGGTCCTTACTTTAGACAAGATATGGCAGCACACAGAAAGGCACACAGACAGAGTGGTCACATGAACTGGGTGTTGAGAATATTAAATTCCCTATGGTAACGAAGGCCACTAAAGTTAGTAACTGGTGTTTCGATGGTCAAGGAAAACACTCGAGGCCATAAAGCTTGTGCCCGAAGTAGTAAGAGCCCTTGGCCAATCAGCATGCAGGATTGCTTGTGCTATTTTCGGAAGGATCGTCTGCTCGACAGTCAACCCGAGTTGGATCGGGAAAACTCGAGCCATTGATGGTTTGCTGCTTATGTGCAACTGGAGCCCGTTTCTGAGCTCCAAACCGATGCCCACCGTGGTGCTAGACGCTGCTTGAGAACTCGCCCAGTGGGAATCGGACCCAGGTGGTTTCAGGTAACATAAGACCGGATGCACCAGCATAGAAGGCGCACATTGAACAAATAACTGCGAAAGCCCCACCCGATTTATTCAACCGCTCGCTGGCAGTAGCGTGTTCCGTGAGGGTGAACTCGGCAATACCGAGGAAAAGGAATGCGAGAGCCAGGAAGAAGAAAACTAACAAGATGGCGACGTTGGTCCGAAGTGCGGCGATGAAGAACAGAATTGTCAGGAAACACCACGCGATCAGGTAAATCCCGAGGGCAAATGAATACGCTCTCATATCACCCTTATAGGCAGCTTCAAGGCCAAGGTATTGCAGCATGAACATTCCATAGCTCAGCCAGAAAGCGCCGTAGGAGCAGTGAATGGTGGTACCGAAGGTGTTTCCGATGCGGAATTGCATGATTCCCGCCAGAACCTGGGCCGTTCCGCCCATGAACACGACGAGTCCGAATGCGGCTTGGTTAGGGCCAACAGTGCCATTGGGGTTTGAGTGGGGAAGTCTGGATAGATAAGTTGGATCGGAACGTTAGATCAAATGTCGTACTGGGGTCGTTTTTATGGCCAGTCATACCCGGCACCACACTCCAATAGACCAACTACAAATGTGGTGATTGCGAAGGCAATCAATCCCAAGGGACCGGGGTTTGCAAGTTTCAGAAACTCCGGAGTAGTGACCTGCGAGACCGTCGTCCGATGCGGTGGCTGATACGTTCGACTGGGGGTGGTGCCGTTTGCCTCCTTTCTAGCTGCAGGGTTCCCAGCATCATTATAGGGCATATCAGCAGCCGCTGCAGAGCTTTCCTGTTCGGCCATAGTGCGGTGGAAGAAGAATAGGTGAAGTTGAAAATAGGAAACGGAAGAAAAATCCTAAGGATAATGGGGATAATTGGATTTTTGGAGGCATAGGAGCTGAAGATACCACAAATAAGAAAAGCCCACGGCACAAAACAAGACCAAGTCTTCAAAAAACAGGACTAGGGAACTTTTAAAATTTGAGTGGCTTTGTCTTGGTATACTGTCATAGGTCTTGAGGGGGGTTGCTCGATTGAGGTTGTGATGTCACACCCAACCATAGGGAAGCTGAACTCGGCTGTTCCGAACGCAGCATTTTTTTGGGCACCTGCGCTTGATCGTGTGATTGCGAATAAGCTTTAATGGAAGCAGCTAAGCAAGGTTTAGTGATCGCCACTTTGATGTCTAGATCCCCGTGGGGGTTTTGATCGAAGGGGCAGCACCCGCGTGGGCCCGTTTCCAACCGTACGTCTTATGTTCTCCTGCTCGTCAGTACTCCCGGGCGGATATCGAGCCATCTTGGGCTGAGAAAGTGTCTGAAACTTACGGGACATATCTAGACCGTGATGAACATCATTTATTTAGAAGTATTGATGAAATTACTGAGTTCATATTGCACGCTGCTGATCTAAATGAGAAAAATTAAAAAAAAAAAAAAAAAAATTTAATCGCTGTCATGCAGTCGCCGCCTGTATTAGCTCCCTTTAACCCACAGAAGGCCAGAACCTTCGGTTCCGAGTTTGAGAGGAAACTAAGGGTGGGTGCAATAGTAGCGAGCACAGCCGTACCCTGTACCCTTTTCAGGCCGCCGGGCGCACCATCTCAACATCGGAGTTGGAAGACTTGCGGTCCTGAGACAAGGCAGACTCTGCTCTAGCAGGCAGCAACCACCCTGGGTGACAGACATTGAATACTGCAACAGCAATGATCATCATGACCCCATCGAGGCCGATGAAGTAAGACTCGTGCGTGATCAAATACCCCGTCCAGCCCTGCGCCAGTTCAATCGTACGGTAGATACTCCGAACGTATATGCACAGGACAGACAGCACCATCGCGCCCGTCAGGAGCAGCAAAGGGCCCTGAGTAAATGCTTTGAGCTGCCCGAGGCGCTTGATGCGTAGAAAGAAGTCAATGGTGCAGTAGACAAACACCGAGATCGAGACCAGCTGGAAGACGATACCGGCGACCATCGTGTGAGTGCCCGGGTCGGGGTTCCCATGGGGATCGTCGGATTCAGAGCTGGCTATTCCTCCCCCCGCGGCTTGAATGACAAGCGAGATGATATCGCAGGTGCAGAAGATCCAGAGATACAACTTTGGAGCGAGGAAGGAGGTCTCTTTGCCGAAGATTTGAATGTAGCGAGCGAGGAGGATGTATATGCCGGCCGTGAAAAAAACAGGTGCTGTCGTTGAAAAGGGTGTTAGACGTGTGCAGATTCTGTCGAACAATGGTGGACACTTACCGATGATCAAGGTAGCTATCTGTATCATGAACGCGGTGGAGTTATAGGGGCATTCGGCGCTCCACAGACGGCCCGCCCAGCCGAGTAGTTCAGCTATGCTCTATTAGGGTTTGATATTCCATAGAGAAGGAGCATACGTCGACCTACCAGCACATCCGATCGCGAACACACTGCACCACCATACCCGCTTCCAACACAGTTGAACAATATGAGCGATCATCGACAGTCCAAATAGCACGCAGAATGCAAAGCCGACCGCTTTGGTCGGGATATATCCATAACTCGTTTCGACCCCGTTGTAGGCTTTGCAGCCAATATAGAGATTTGGATCGTAATGGCCCGTCATGATGGAGGGAGAATGGAAACGTGGAGATGCAAGCCACAAGGTGGAATTGGACAAAACTCAAAACTCCAACAGGTGTAGGTCCTTTTGATGAAAGACTGTACGAGACACAAAGAAGCGCAGGGGAGCTGTACGGTCGACTGCGTGAGGAACAGAAACCAGGACGAGTTCCTGGGTAGACAAAAGCGTGGTATATATACTTCCCTCTTTCGATTCCACCCCAACCCTTATACCCGCCAGCTCCTAAGTAAGCAAGCATCGGACTTTGATATCAAAGGATCAAATTGGGTATCCTCTTCCAAGCCCAAGTCTAAATCCGCAAGTGGGGGCAGCAAACACAGCCTTATGCATAAGGCTGTTTGAACGGATCGCTGATTGGGGGCCTCGTAAATGACAGCCTCCGACCCGCAGAGCACGAAATTCTTCACCTCCACTCAGACGAAACTCAGCCCCAATGCAGTATCTACGCAGACGTGGATGGCCCTGTGATTGGCGCCCTCGTAACATATAGGGGCGAGCGGCTGAAACAAACCCGACTTAGTCGCCGTCAGCCTAGTCTGGACGTTGCTCGGTGCTCTAGATGCCCGCAAGACTGACGCTGGAGATTGATGATTGCAGCATGACAAACATTGGTTTACGTTGGATCGTGGTGTTGTCGGAAGGGCTGATAGGACGGAGCCATGCTCGGTTTCGTGATTGACTACAGTCAGTAGGCAGGCACATTCGTGGGGTCCCATTTGGTATGCAGCCATCTTTCAACAGTCCAATTCGGTCTGTGAAATAAGGTCATCGCTACGATCAACAACAAAATCATGAGCCGGCCATGTCACGTCCAAGTTCAGTCCGTCACCACGCCACATCTGCCCAGCGGCTCTCGAACCCCCCAGTCACTCCGTGCGGCTTGAACAAGAAATGAACCGGGCACGGATTCTTCTGGGAGTCATCCGGGTAAATTAATGTCTCGTAGACACGATGCTGCTCCTCGACGATTCTCTCTTCCACCGGCAAGCATACAAGCGGCGCTTCTTCCATCTCCACGATCTTGGATGCCACCTGCACCATTAACGGTCGTAACCACATTCCTTGTCTTGCGGGACACCGCGCCAGAACCTGGATGGCTCTTCGCCGGATCAGAGGATGGCGGCATTTCTGGGCGGTCCAGTAGAGGTGGGCCAACACGCCTGCATCCAGAGACAATTGCTCCGCCGCAGGCTTCGATTCCCACCCCGGGCCGCAGTCGATGATCTTGTCGGCTAACGCGACAATTTCTTCAAAGTTGGAATAGTATTTGTCGAAGTTGGACTCTTCTTGGGAAATGCAATTGAGGACCCAGACGATGGAGGTATGGTATTCGACTAGGAGCACTAGCGGAGCGCGTGGATCGGGAATGCCCGCGCGTTTCGCAGATCTCTTCTGAAGCCGATCAAAACCTGCGCGCCATGTATGATATTCTGCCTCCAAAGCTTGCTGCGCCTGTCTCTGCTGGTCATCGACATCCTGGTATGTGATCCCGCTTTTACTTCCGACGAACCGAATAAAGATCAAAGTCCGGCTTTGGAGGTCGGTCAAACTTTCTCGCGCCTGTGAGATATTGTCGAAGACCAGCATCTTCCCGGGCGCCATAGTCGACTTTTCCGGGCAAATATCCAGGGGCAGAATGCCTCGTCCCCAGAAGCACGTCTGGATGTTGAGTCGAGAGAACCAATGTAAGAGCTCCCGATCAAACTCATTGTTCACCGATCTCTTCTCCCGCAACCGCCCGGCCACGATCTGGACGCCGCTCTGGATGTGATCTAAGGCTCGTGGGTTCTGAGATCGGAGTGTCTCGAGGCAAACAAATAACAAGCAGGTCACCAACGTCAAGTCGACCCCCCTGTCTGTGGTGCCCTCGTCTCCTCGAGGAAACTGTGAATGGCCTTGTTATACTGTTGCAGGGTGAACGTTTCCACCGCAGTCGAGTCCGCGTTGGCGGGAAGCAACTGTCGCTCATAGACAGCGCCGACCGCAGAGACCGCATGCCGTATTGTGGGGTATCGATGGCTGAGTTGGGGAAGAAAGCGAGTCCAGAAATCGGATGGGAAGAAGCCCGATAGTGTACGGGTGGCCTGTGTACAGAAGACGTGTACATATTGACGCTCTTTTCGTGAGCCGGGGACTAGTACTAAGCGATCTGAGCGGACACTCCATGGTTGACGGGAACCCTTGTCCAGTTCTTCGTGGAGCTGCCTCTGCGAGGAGTCGTTGTAGCCATCGCACTTGCGGCCGGAACGGGCGCATCGATTGCATTCCGGCTTCTCCTCGTCACATTTAACATGGCGGATTCTGAAATTTCAAATATGAGGGGGGTCAAATGGATAGAGCCCAGGAGTGAGGATGGTACATACTTGCAAGTAATGCATCCGGTCTTGGATTTTGGTCTGCCCACTCTTCGATGCATTGTTGGGGACGCTGACAGAGGGGCAACGGACTAGGCAACAAGAGAACCGACTTGGGTGTGAGTTGCGATGGACCCGTGACCTGCAGCGACTTATTTCTTGTTCTCCTGTGAGGATATACGAATATGCCAGAGCGTGGGCAAGGTCTCGTCATGCAGTGCCTGCCTAAACTTCGTTCGAGGCGTGAAGGGGCTGAAGCCGTCTCCACATGTTCCGCCCCCAAAGCTGACCGAATCGAAGGTTGCAGCCAGAGGGTGAGAAGTAAGCGTTTTAAAGGAGGCCAATCAGTTTAGTACGGAACCAGGGTACTTAAACAGTCTTTCTCCCGTCTAAGTTTGGCCCAGCTTCAATGGTCTGCCAAACAATCTATACCAGAGACCCGAGTCTGATTCTAATATAAGGGCGCGTTATTCGACTAGTTTTTCCATTAAAGGCGTAAAAGATAGGTATCAATTCATCCAAAACCCAAGAGACCCGCATCGCTGTGAATATCCCGTGTAATCTCAATCATGACTCGGTCTTTATATCGTATCACATCCCCAATAATGTAATGAATCCATCAAGCAGTCAATCCAAACCGATTCAACCAACGATCAGATCCTATCATCACGAAAACAAAACACAATTTATAAATCAGGCAAGCTGCCGCTCGATGTTTCTTGGCCCAGTCAACAATGATGGCGGAATGGGACTCACGCCCCGGAGGACATGCGTCTCCTGGGACCCAGGGCGGGGAGGTGGGGGAGGCGGAGGACGCGGGAAGTTCCCAGGGTGGTGGGCATGCGGGTGTGCGAAGGGATGTGGCGGGACACCAGGCGGGCCTGGAGGAACACCAGCAGCCACGAGGCGGTTAAAGTCCCCCGGAAGGCCCGGAAGGGGATGAGTCTGGTGGCGGTATGCGCCGGGAGGAGAGGAGGCCAAGCCAGCGTAGCCCATGGCGCGGGAGGAGTCGCCGGGGAGCGAGACGACAGAGGCATTCAGAGTACGCGCGATATCTTCGAAGGTGACCTCCATGGGCGAGATGTAGGTGGTATTGGAGCGGGCGGACCAGGCGAGAACGTGGCCACAGACGCGGCCGGTCGACCTATCGAAAACCCATGCGCCGGAGTCGCCGGGGGCTGGGATGGGATCGTTAGCTTTCTTGCCAGTTCCAAGTTTACTTGATACGTTGCAGGTGGTGTCTTAAAACGCGGTGGCCGCGGTGATAGGTTTACCGGCCGGCTTAACAGAAGATGGGGCGACACGAGAGGGAAGTGAGAGACAAGGCATAGGCATAACAAAACGAGACCAGGGTATCTAATTAAGGATCGTATAGACATAAAGATGAATCTGTAGAAGTGTGCCTCTTACCTCCGAAGTTCCCGTTAACACATAAGCTCGTGGAGAAAGAGTGTCGACCATGGAGCTTGACCAACGTCATCGCCTTCGATATCTGTCCCGTCTGCAGCCCACTCGTGCGGCCGCAGCAGTGCACTTGTAAGCCGCCTAGTTCCTCCATGCGGGCGACTTGATTGAGAAAAATCAGTTGAGGTTGGCCTCGTCCTATACCGGGTCGGCCGGGAGGAGAAGTGGTATTGTCGACGATGATGTTGCGAGGGTCCATGCGGTTGTCGTCAACTTTGATGAGAGCCCAATCAATCTCGTGCTTGATTCCTTTGCGCGTCCACCGGCGCACGCCCGAGGATGCATGCACGTAGCCCAAGCAATGGGAAGCGAGATGTTCATCGTCGCGGTCTTCTGGGGACGGAAAGAAATCTTCGTGGATGTCGTCAATAGCGGGCTGCGTGACGAGTAGCCGCGGCTCTTCCCCCGGATCGATGCCGGCAGTATCACCGACCGAGGCCACATCGCCGTCATCGTTATCAGGACCTTCGATAGACTCATCATCCGACGAGTCATCATCCGAAAGCCAATATTCGTCGAGCCCCCCTTCGGGACCTTGCGAGATCGACCCATCATCATCTTCCAAATCCGAAATTTCAAATTCCAAATTGATCTCTGACGGTTCGTCCTCACACCAGGTGGGCATAGAACTCGGATTGGCAACGCTGGACAGGTCTCGAGGCCAGTTTCCCGCAGATCGCGAAGGGGCCTCTGGTTCCTCGGCACCAGAGCCTTCGTCGTCGCTTGGAGCCTCAAGCATGTGGTGAACTGTCAGACCATATGGTTGTCCATCGACGAGCACGGCACCACCATAAGAGACGGGTGGCAGGTGTTCCTCATTCTGAAACGCACCGATAGAGGCGCCACATAGAGGCCGTTGCTGGTGGCATGGGTTCAGTTCACGTTGACGAAAAGGAGTTTCGTTCGATCCGTTTGGGCGAGTCTTGGCGGGCTTGCGACGCTTCTTGCGGGGGACTTTTGATCGCTCAATATCGCCTCGAAGGACGATGAGATCCCAGTCATCCCGACCCAGAGGGAAATGTTTTTTCAAAGCCGATCGGACCTTCTTGACGCTGCCGCATGTCACGCAGATGGTCGTTTTCGCTGTTTCCGGGGATTCACCAGTCATCATGAGAGTAGCACCACAGGACTCATTGGATTCCTTGAGAATTTTTTGCAGAAGACGGCTCAGACGGGGCATCATCTGAAAGTTCCATTCCTGAAGATGTTCATCAGGAATCTCGAGGTGGGGAAGGCGCTTGACAGTCCGCTTCTTAGCGGGCTTGTCCAAGCTTTTTTCTTCTGGCAAGATACCCCACGGATCCACTGGGATGGTCGGAAGCTTCTTGTCGAGGTTGATTGGTTCGCGGGAAAGCTGGTACGGATCGGCCTTCTCCTCCGCCGGTGTAGGTTCGGGGGTTGGGACAAGTGCTAGGGGCAGGCAATCGTCCAGTTCTTCTGCAGGCGGTGCCGAGAAGATATCAATGCGGGCACATGACCACAAGATCTTGCAGATCGTATAGAGGAAATTCATTGAGAAAGAGAATGTGCCGTCAGGGTCGGACAGGTCGAGGACGGGATAGTGGTAGATCTGGGGTACACGGAGGTTGAGATCGGTCATGGGCTGGGTCGAAAGGTGGAAGTTGGGGGCGTCGAGGCAGAGCTGGACAGCTTGGAGGTATGCAGTACCGCACTTCGGACCAAGCTTCTTCACATAGAGATCTTCAACACGATGCTTGAACCATGAGCGGTCATACTTCATCTTCCACAACCGGCCAATCGGGGCCCATAGACCGATTTCCAGCAGGAGCAGGCCAAGCGAGTACAGGTCATAAGCCCAGGCGGCTTCGTCTTCAACGGATCTCTTGTCATCAGGGTGCCGATACATCGCTGTGGACAGTGGCTCCGGGGTGGGCCCGTCGCCAGAGAAGCGAGCTGGGGAGGTCAAGTAAGGACGTCGTAGATCAGGGGCCAACCCACTCTCATCATTGTTCACGTCGGTCCGACCGGGGAAGAAAATGACATTGCTGCTGTTGATGTTACCATGCACGGCATTCTGGCTTCTCAAGTGCAGAACAGACATCATGAGATCGTAGGCCAGCCGGAACCGAGTTTCCAAATTCGGCATCCGCTTTTCGCGGTAGTCCTCGGCCGATGGAAGGAGAGCGATGAGAGGCATAGGCTTGAGCTCTTTCAATAAGTCGCTGGGGTCTTGCAGAAAAGGGAAATAATCGACAGGCATCTGATAAAGGAAGGCGTAGCGGGCATTAGGTTCATCAACGCAGTAGCCCAAGAACTTTAGAAGACCCAAGTGGCCGATTCTGGCATTCTGAAGCAACTGGTCCAGCGAGTTCTGGAGCTTCTCCAATCGTGAGCTCTTCAAACTTATCTGAGAATCCACGATCATGGGCATGAACTCCACCAACACCGAGACGTACGCCTCCTTGACGGAGCTCAGAAGTAACGGTGATGCCGACGTCTTGAGGCGACCCACAACACGAGAGTTTGACGACGCTGCAATTGGTTCGTATGGTGGAGGGCTATTATCGTGAGCCGCGCCGTATAGTTGCAGGGCGGATCGCTGGATAACGAGCGTGTGGGAGGTCCCGGAGGGGTAGCTATAATCGTGTTTTGCAGTCGAGGGAGAGTACGTGAAGGGGTCGTACATTTGCTTAGGGGTTTGGACCTTCTCCTTCGAGTCAGAGAAGGAGCCATAGGATGCGTCGTAGGGTGTAACGGGGGAAGGTTTCGATCGGCGACTACCAGTGCTATACTTGTTCGAGGACATGCTAGATGCCATGGTTCGGCGCGAGCGGGACAAGTCATAGAGCGTGTCTATGCAAGCTGTCAAGTCACTCAGTATTGTCTTCGAACGACTGATATCATCGTCTGTCCATTGTGTCTTGAGGGGCCGGCTCCCCAGAGAATCCTTCGACGGCAAATCCAGTTTGCGCTCCTTGGAAGGCATGGGCGAATCCATATGCTGAACATGCTCGGCGTCATTGAGCAGGTCTTGTATAGAGGACATAACACTCTCAACGACATCGCTGAAGCCGGCCGCGGTCAGGGATTCGTCGATATCGTTCGGCTGGGCGGCGCTCGCATCGCTCCAATCTAGGCCCCACGACAGTAACCGATCCCGCTGTTTCTGGAAGCTTTGGTGCAGAGCCACGAGCTCCGGGTCGTCGAGGGCTTTCGAGGCTGTCGTCACACTTTCGCATGAGGTTTTCGTATCGGTATACAACTTCGTGAGGCGGCGCTGGAGGAAACCGCCTCCTCCATGGCGCAGAACTGACATCTTAGCGATAGCGATTCGATAAGGGCCTGAGGATGGTTCAGGATGGTGACATCAGAATATCGGCGTCGTCGTCCCAAGAGGATTCACGGCTTTACAAGTCCATTCTGGCAGTCGCGTAGAGACAAAGAGGTGAAAAAGCCATGCGAGGGAGACGAGATGGATGGCCCGAGATTCAATGGGTGCCTGGTCGACGGCGATGAAGGCCGATAGACCATCCGACCATCGCGGGAAAATGGAGAGAATCCTGTTGCCTAACCAATCAGCGTGGCGGACCACCTGCGGTGTGGATCACGTGGCAGGCATCTAAATTTGGTTATTTTGGATAGATTACCAGAATACCAATACGGGCCTCAGGCAGCAGCATTAGGAGCCGAGAGTGCCACGGGGTAGTTGCTGCGGGAAGATGGTATAGGAGGGCGACGAAATACACGGATGGGTGGTACGTATTGACAGGTATTAGAAAGTATTCAGTACCTCGGGAAAACATTACCTAGCACTAAAAGGGAACTATGATCCATGCAGGAATATTCAATGCATGCGCCGTATATGTACAGGAGAAAGGGGAAGGGGCAAGCGATATTAACCATCATCAACCCCCCTTACACTGCTACGAAGCCTGCATTCGTCTGGCGCAATTGGCCTTGAAACCCTCATTAAAGCTTCGTGTACCCCGCCTTCGCATCGCTTCCTTGTCATCAGCCCGTAATCACCCGCCGCGACACACCGACGTCTCGCGCCCGCTTCTCGCTGAAATTATGGAGCCGCTCGCCGATCAGATAAACATCGTCGCGGATGTTGATACGCCAGATCGCCACCCGCCGCAGGGCCAGGTTTACAGTCCACGCGGTCAACACGAACAGCAAAGTTGCTGGGTAGGCATAGCGATAGATGGCCGGCTGCGCCTCAACACGCGTATAGAAGAGTGTCCACCACAGCACGCCACCTAATGATAGTGGGGCGGCTACTGCCGCGGCGGTGAAGAGGACTAGCGGCAGAATCAAGGCCCGCGTCGCCAGTTGGACATTCGGTTTGAACCAGCCATCGCGGAAGATGCCGTTCAGCACGGCCGCTGGCCAGGAGTTGGGGTGCCACAAAGTGAGCTTGATGGCCATCTGTACGTACAGCACTCCCAGCGTCCAGTCTTGGACAACATGTACGATGTGAGACTGTCCATCGCCGATGAAGGTATGCGCCGGGATGAGGATGTACAACTCGGTAAGCAGTGCGAAGAGAGACGGGAGCAGGACTACCAGGGCAGTCGAAATGTACACTATTCGGGCTGCACCGAGTGCAAGGCTGGCAAAAAGCAGACCCAGCTCGCGCGGGGATTGCACGTACGTTGCCCGGTTTTCGCGCAGGAATTGAACGGCTGCCCGGCAGTAGTATACCATGTAGGACAGAGCACCGACCGCGCAAAGGCCGCTGGAGAAGGCGTAGATGTCATTCACAGGAACTGGGCTGGAGAAGCAAATGGAGGTGATCTTGCGCCCAATGACGAGCGGCACAACAGTGATGCCTACCCCAGTGGTGGCGGCAAACAGCCAGATGAGCAAGATAAAGGCAGCGATGCGAGTCCGGAAGTGCGGTGGAATGTAGATCTTGGCGAATGAAGTGCTGGTACGGCCATGGAGCCCATTGTCCGGATCGGGCATTCCATCAACACGTTCATTGTCCTCAGTCACGTCCAAGAACACCTGCGTGCCCTTCGGGATGCGAACCTGATCGGAGGCAGGGGCGCGGACATACCGGCCATCCCGCAGGAAATACACGTCACGGGCTTCTTTCTCTGCGGCAGCCTGCTCTTCCTCTCCGATTACCGGGTGTTCCCAGTCACCCTTGCTCCCAGAAAGTAGACTCCACCAGGATCGTCGAACATGGCGCCCTTCTTCTTCTGGGTGTCTTTCGGGGAAAAAAAGTTGCTCAAGCGTAGGAAGTGCGCACACTTGTGGAACCACCAGTCGTACAGGTCATGCAGCCCATCTGAAGGTTTGACGGACTGGATAGCTAACGGCATCACGAAATTGTAGAATAGCAGATCCACCGGGAATTCGAGCATAGGGGCACTAGCCGACCAATGGATGGGAAGAACACCATCGAATGCGTAAAACAAGCCCCATACCACGCCACCCAGGCAGACAATGACCAGTGCACCATACACAAGTGCACTAAACGCGATCTTCCGGAGCTGAGTAGTAATGCTACGCTCGAGAACGTCGCGGATTGGATGGAAAGTCGGGTCATCCGGATCACGGATAAAATCTTCTCAGTCAGCGATGAGTGATAATGAAATGTGTGGTAGAATATAGCAGGACTTACAGAGAACACCGCTCCTCAATATTTTTCGACACATGGACACAAACAGGGCAAAATGGAACATATAACAGGTGCCGATGAACCAGTGTACGAAAAGAGATGTCAGTGGAGACCCAATGGTGAAGGCGATCCGCGAGGCTATTGTCGCGTTGGAAAACAGAGGAAGCAGGGCAACGTCCAGTAGGGTACCACAGTAGAGAGGAAAGACGATCATTTCAATGCCGATGATGAGAATGACCTTCATGACTCCACCGGCCTGGAGAAGCACCTCGGCCACGACCCCTTCAATCCGTTGGCCGCGATTGGCCCCAGCGAGTAGTCCGGTGATACGCAGGTACAGGAAACCGATCATCGTTGCCAGCAGATATCCCATCGCAATGGCAATGACACGATCTTTCGTATCCCACACAGCCAGTTCATAGTCAACGGGTACATTTGCGGAGGCTGTCCGGATGGTGCTTGCATTCATCAATTGTGTCCCAGAGCTGGCGAACATCGATGACTTTGTGAAGTTGCTGATGTGCTGCTGTACTTGAACTGTGGCGTTCTTTAGCTGGGAGAAGTCGAGATCAAAGGACAAAGCTCCCGGGATCCCGAGGGTGACCAGGCGAAGGGGGAAGTCGTGTAGAACGAATTTGATAATGGCAAATATGGACCGTAGTAGAGTCATAACACGGGCTTGGTGCAGCCTGAGAGCCTGGTGTGAAAGCACCGAGAACATGGGGATATCGGACTCATGGAATACCAGGAACGCTTTAACAACCTTGTTCAACCGGTCCGTGCTTTTATCGATAAGGGAGAGCGACGTGCTGGTGATTGATTTGCCTCGGAAACCCCATTCGACGGTAGGGACAAGAGCACCGAATGGACTGAGGAGAACCTTGAAAATAAAGCTCAGCCAGTACATAACGTAGCCTACAACGCCAATGAGAGTGTCAAGGGCAACGTCTGCGACAACAGTGAGCGCAGTCATAGGAACACCAACTATTAGCTCAAAAGGATTGGCCAGGAGAACAAGAGCGATCTTGCCCCATAAGTAGGGAAGCCAGATGCCAATAGCGACAGTAAAGGCAATTAGGAGCGCACAGAACACACCGTTCTGCAAAAGTCCAAAGATGGGACCTTGCATGCCGATGAGATCCATGATTCCCTCAAAGTCATCGCCTTCAATTGCATCCATGTCATTGCCCTCCAGCGCCCCATCAGCTGCAGCTTCGGCCATCACCCCTCCATTGGCTGGGCGCTCCTCCAGCCGGTTTAGCACAGGGACAAAGGGGTCTTCCAATGCCCGGTCTTGAATGATCTGCTCGTCGTCCTCTAGAAGTTGGTCTCCGTGATCACGGTCATCAGGAGTGATGTCCCCCCAGAACCAATCGATCAGGCGGTCACCCACGTTCTTTGGAGGCTGATGATCAGCTGGAATCCTCGCAATCACCTCATCTTCTCTTGAAGATGGTTCATAATTGGCGTCCTGTCCTGTGGCTGGCTGATCAGACTGTGGTTGCGCATCAGCATTTTCACTATCTGGGGTCATTGTGCCATAGCCATGAGATGACTGAGAGGACTCTATAGGAAAAAGGCGCGCTGTGCGAGTCGAAGGGTCAGGAAGTGGTTGATCGAGCGGCGCCCTGCTAAGTGCATCGACAATCCAGCGTAGTTCCTCTTCATGGCCTTCCTCTCGAATGATTCGCAAGACCTCATCCCGATCACCATTGGCACGTTCCATGATGTCTTGGAAGAACGCCATTTCGGAGTGTTGAGGAGTGTTCCCCGATTGACGTTCTGGGGGCCCCCCGTCCATCTCAGAATTATTCTGAAACAAATTCCTCGCGGAAGTATCATCCCGCAACCCTGCCTGTCTATCATACACAGGGAGACCATCATCAGAATCAGTCCAGGAGGGTGCCGGTGAATGATTGGCAGAGCGAGGAGGCACATCATTTTCTTGCTCAGCGGGTGCATCGGCTTCAGGCTGAACATCCACATGAGGACGAGGGGGAGCAAAATCTGGACGCAGTCCCTGCTCCTGCTCGTTTGGTCGATTATTGGCAATCAACTCCAGCGCTGCCTCACGCTCTCCCTCCGCAATGTTGGCCATGGGCTGCTGCTGGACAACCCATTCTCGAATCAAGAAAAGAAGAATGAAAGCAACGACCACAAGTAAAGTGATGAGTTGGCCCTCCAAAGTATCAATGATCATATTGTTGATCGTCGGGTAAGGCGTCAACGTATTTAGGAATTTGACATCGGAGAGCCATGATGGGTATCGCGGTTTGGCCGAGCCAGTATGGCCGTTTGCATGAGAGCCATTTTGGCCGGCACTTGGTGACAATGCAGGAATGAATAGGCTAGGGATAATTTTCTTGATGAATGTAAGCATGAGCGGATCACCAGCTGGGAAACTGAGGGCTGAGGCTTGCGCCGAGGGCCCAGGAATGGCCGAGGAGTAGGCGGTACTCGAACCCCCCAAGGTCATCGAGCTGAGCGCGGCAGTGGTGGCCGCTGTGCCGTTGACAGCCCATTGCGCAACACCATTCTGAACAGCTTGTGCGCCTCGTTGCTGGACAGTCCCACCGGTCGACCAACGGCCGTCAGCGAGCCAGAAAAGCGCCCTCCAAATTGCGCGCATTGACCATGGCAGCCAACCCAACCACACAAATGCGACGAGAACAAAGCGCAGCCAGGTCACCAGGGTTCGAACTGTTTGAATAATGGCTTGTTGGAGAAATAACGGAGTCGGGAGGCTTTGGGGCATGTTTGGATCATATAGTTTCGTAAAGCGAAAGGGTGTTTTGCAGAGCTCGCAATGCTTCTTCTGCGAGTGGGACAGCCACTCCACCAAGCAGCTTTGGTGAACGAACTTGATGCTACCACTGCACTTGCAAGGGTAAAAAAGCGGCTCCTCCTCCGTCGCTTCTCCGTGGCAGATTCGGCAAGTATCCATGTCTTCAGTCCATCCTTCTCGCCCGTCGAAAGCTGGGTCGTTCATCAAGTCGGGAAAGGAGGACATGCCCGCAAGGTCGCGAGAGGAGTGTGCCGCAAAGTCCATCGTGGGTCGTAAGTAAGGTCGTGTGGAATCGCCGAGCAGCACGGCCACTTATCAACTCTTCATCGTACCCTCACTACCATCAACGATAGCCAAAGCCCACCGCGGTCGAGTCGATATATGGACACTTTGGGGGCGGGCGGTTGTCAATGGGAGGTCGTGATGGAGCTGGTGAAGTTCCCACGGGTCAGCCCGGTCAATTACGTGTCTCACCCAGGCGCAGAAGGACCTACCGAGGACAGCGTAGCCTACCGATAGTCGATCGTTCGATCGTTCATCAAATCGTCAACCGTGGCGGTCTAGGTAGGCCTTCCCACTTTGTGGCAGCTACGGGTTCCCAATGAGGCTGACTCATCTTGTATCAGTTTACGGATTCACCATAATTAATACGCGCTACAGGCGGGGCGACACCGCGTACTGCCGTACGGGGCCGTATTGCCAGGTTCTGCTCGGGTGCCACCGATGACCTCACTGGTCCCCAGAGACCAAACACTACGCTCCATCCGGGACATCGAAACCCAATCCTCCAGTCTTCCAGTCTTCCTCTCAGGTGTTCAGGTCCGTTCCTGAGGAGGTTTTTTTTTAAATCCGGTGTGGGCGCTGCTCAATCATTTAAAGCTCTCCATCTACCTCGGAATCATCTCATCATTCTGTGCGCTCTGGCCCGCGGCCCGTGAATATCCCCTAGCGCCAAGCTAACGCGAGCATTTCCGGCTACCTACCAGCTCCAACGTTCTTCACCAAAGCTCCCACATCAACTGCGAGCACCTAAGACAACCGGTGTCTAGCACACGCTGACCCGATGATACAATAGCTGCCTATTCAATATTTACGGAAATCCCGCCAAGTCAACACCAGCGCGACGTGGAAGTTCGCGCTCGCGACTTTTTTTCCCACAAGGGTCGGCCCGCCGCCAACGGCAGCCAGGATGGCAGCGAAAGAGAATGGCTATGTGTCGACAGGGTTGGCGATCAACAAGCCCAACGGGCTCCAGGGGAGGGATGAGAAAAGTAGAAAGACTCGGACAAGGAGTCCCCTGCGATGGACACTAGGGTTGGTGTTACGGTAAGTTGCCATTCAATCTTCTCGTCGAACATTCTGTCGACAGCTGCGTTTTGGCCTCTTAGAGACGCTTTTGTGGAGCAGGAAATATTAAATATGGCTAACTCGCGACATCTTTCAGGTTATGCATTTGGTATACTCTACTTACGCCATTTCTGCGATGCCCATCACGCCTAGAGGAATTGAACGAGAGCTCTCCGAAGGTCTGCAAGCCTTACCTGATTGCTCGCTCGCACGTGGAACCACATGTGGCTCCCTACTATGATACATATGCTGCCCCTTATGTTGATCAGGCACGCCCGTACGTGGAAGTGTTCAACCAGCGAGTTTACACACCGGCACTAAAGGTTGCCAAAACCGGCTACGACAAGTACGGCGCCCCAGCATGGCAACAAGCGCAGGCCTTTAGTACGGCGCAATGGACAGCCCAAGTGACACCGCGTCTGGAAGCTGCTCAAGACCAAGTCCACCAATTGTACCTAGCCCAGGTTGACCCATATGTGCAACAAGGTGTTGCCGTGGTATCGCCTTACTACCAGAAGGCCAATGGTGCGGCGCTGGCTGTCTACTGGAACCATTTAGTCCCTTTCTACACTCGGTCCCAGCCCTTTATTGGCAAGACTTACAGCACAGGCCAAGATATTCTGACTACCCATGTTATGCCTGGCGCACGCTATACCTGGTCGTCGGTGGTTTACTTTGCGAACAGTTCGTTATGGCCCCATGTAACAGGACTCTACTCGGAACAGGTCGAGCCTCAGCTAGTCAAGATTGGCCAGCGCCTAGCCAGCTATCGAGAAGGTAAACGGTTACGCGCTGTAGTTGAAGACATGGACAGGTATGGATACACTTACCCTTCGCGGATCGATTGCATCTGGCTGACGTTGCATGGTAGTTCGTCATCTGAACAGACTGTCTCCTCGACGGTCTCAACTGCAAAGGTTGAGCCCCGTACTTCCGCAAGCACGACTACAACTTCGATTACCGAGACTCCCGCTGTAAAGCCCACACTGTCGGCTGAGGAACAATCCAAACAAGCCCGTGCCCGAATCAGCTCCGACCTCCAGAGGTGGCAGGACAAGTTTGCTGTTGCAGCTGACAAAGGAATTGAAGATCTCGAAGAACGTATCGAGGAAATCGTGTCCGCTCTCGTCGCGAGCAGCGCTAAAAGCCACGGTCAGAGTCTCTCAACTGCCCTTCAGGCAGTTTCGACTGAGCAGGTCTCCTCCATCAAGCAGCGAATCAATGAGCTTGCAGAGACCTTGCCTGAGGAAGATGCTCCTGAGGCTGAGGAGGCGTCCCGCAAAAAGCTGGTCGATGAGATTCGCACGTCTGCCATTTTGGTAAGAGATCGTGCCCATGCTCTCCGGGCCTGGTCTCTATCCTTCGATGATGAACTGGTCCGCCGGGTATCTGCCGCCATCAACTCGACCCTGAACGTGCTGGACAGCATCCGCGATCTAGGCTTGCAGGAAATTGGTACGCGGTGGGCTTGGATGGACGATGTGACTTATAAGGACTGGGCTAGATACCATGCACTCAAGGTCCAGATTGATGACTGGCGCAATGAAATTCGCAAGATTGGCATGACCCACAAGTCGATCGCGAAGGCGAAGTCTGTGGCTACTGCTCTTTTGGACCGCGGCATGGAGATAGCCGAGGACACCGCCAAAGAACTTGTCAGACTGAAGGATGTGGGCCACTGGAAGATTGCCGCTCGTGAAGTGAGTGACAACTTCGATAGCCGTGCTGAACCTCCGCCACAGCCACCAAAGCCTGTCCAGGAGACTGGGGAGAATGAAGCGAGCAGCGATAACGATGAGGTCGTTGAAGAAGCTACCTCAAGTCCTGGCGGGGATTTTTCCGATGAGGGTGAGGAGCAGATTGAGTCCGAAACCATAGTCGAGTCTGAATACGAGGACGAGCCTGTTTCAGATGCTATCTTCGAAGACGAGAGGTACACTGCCAAGCCTGCTTTCGGTGTCGCTGCTGCCACTGTGAACTCCCAGCAAGAACCCATTTTTGATGAGGATGAGCACAATACCCCTCAGAGCTTGGCTAACAAAGCCGGAGATTACTACTCCGAGGCAAGCTCTGCTTTTGCAGACTCGACCTCCCAGGCCAAGGTTCTCTATGAGATTGCAAAGTCCCAAGTAATGGGTCAGATGGCTCAGTCCAGTGCTCCTGCTCACGCCCAGGTCCTGTCTTCCATTGAGTCCGCCTACTCTGGCGCTGTGAAGTACGCCACTGAGGAGTTTGAGGCGCGGATTGGCGCTGTCAAGGCTACGCCCACTTCTGCTGGACCCTTGGCTCACATCTCCTCGGTGGCATCGTCGCGCCTGAGTGAGGGCCTCAGTATGGCATCGGAGCTGCTCGCTCTCCATACAGTTCCGGCGACAACCTCCGCTGGGTTGCAGCCTTTTGTGCTTGATGCTCAGCGCCGCTACTATGAGGCTGTTGGTCTCGCTCATGATCACTACACTGCCTTTGTCTCCACCGCATCGGAGGCGGTTTATGGTACACCAACGCCCACGCCGGCACCTTTGGGCTTCCAGAATATTATCGAACAGGCGGGCTCGCAGTACGTGCAGGCTTCTTCCCACGCTTCTGCTAGTCTCGCCGCTGTCGTCGCCTCGGCAAGCTCTATGATCTCAGCGGCGGATGATGGAAAAGCCCAGAGCATTATTGATGATGCTTCGTCTAGATATCATGACGCCCTCTCTGCCGCTTCCCTTACCCTTTCCATTGCTTCTGCCTCTGCTAGCTCCGCAATCTACGGAACGACACCTCCCTTGCAGACCCTCGCCAGCCAGGCTTCTGAGAATTGGCAAATCCTCGTTTCCAAGGCCAGTGAGCGAATTTACGGAACTCCGGCGCCCTACCTGCAGCAGGTGGTCCACGACCGTGTACCTCAGCTTGACGCTGTCAACGCAATTGTCTCTGAGTTGCTTGTTGGCAAGCAGCCGTCATTCACTGAGAGTGTGCTGAGCAAGCTTCGTGTTGCCTACGAAACACCCTACCCCGCTGCCGCAGTGTCCGCAGCCTCGAGCTACGTCAACGAAGCCTACGGGAGCGCCTCTTCAGCTGCTGGCGCTTATGTCTCTGAGGTTCCTAGCGTTGAGGAGATTGTGCAGCAGGCAAATGATCAACTCCACGCCGCCGTTGAGGCTGCCAGCGTCGGCATCTATGGCACCTCCAAGGGACGCTACGAGCAGGCCACTGATGCGGCAGCCGAGGCTTACTCGACCGCTTCCGCACAGATTAGCGGTGCTGTCTATGGGAAGGAGTCTAGTTATATCGATATTGCCAAGAACAACATCGAGCAAATCCAGTCAAAGGCCAGTGCCGCAGTCTATGGAGAGGAGGTGGGTGCCGTGGAGAGCGCCACCAGCCGCCTTGCCGCCGCTGTCGAGAGTGCTCACGCGCAACTCGCCGATCTCGCCTCCAGCGCGAGCAGCGTTGCCTCTAGAGCCGCCGAGACAGCTGCATCCCACTTCGACGAGGTAACCAGCAGCATCAAGGCTGACGACTCATTCACGTCTAAGGATGAACTCTAAACGAACTTGTCCCTGTCTCTCTTATATCACTTTCTGATGTTTCTTTCCCTTTCACCATGTGTTACAACCACTCTTTTTGTTGAATGTGTCGCTCTGAGACTGGGCCTCCTACAGAGGCATGCCAGCAGCATGTGGGGCCCGGTTTCTCGATGCTTTATTCCCCATATAGTTTCTTATGACGGCGATATGCTCATGACCTGCAAGTTGCACACTGAACAATGTTTTTTTCCCCCTCTTTCGGCTTCTCATTCTGCCCGACTATGCGGTCTCTCCTGGAGGTTTTTGCTTTGAATCAACCAGCGGTGTAATATGAGTACATAATGAACTGCGGGTTCTGGATATTTTGCATTGGGTCCTCCGTATTTCGAAGCTTGAGTCTCGCACCACAGATGTTTTAGAACGTGGCGTCGAGGCTCAACCTTAGTATCTCCAAACCCAGATTTTGTTCAGAAGCCGGCTTTTCCGCATAACAAGCTGCTTGGGAAGGCCGGACCTAGCCTAGGCCTTGCATGAGTCCCAATCGGTATGAACAGGCTGTACCCCGGCCAAATGTCTAGAAATGCCATCTCTTTCAAGAATACAGTTTCCCGCCTCAGTGCATTTACCGACTCCGATACTTCACCCGATCCCCCTTCTTCTCCTTCTTCATCTGCGTCTTGCTCATCTGCGCCTGGGGATCCGCACCCTCCGCGCCACCGCCCATGCCGGCAAAGCCCTTTTTCACACCCATCACAGTCGTATACACCAGATAGATTGAGTAAACCGGCACAACGGCCCACAGCCACCAGGCCCGGTCATTGAAGATACAAACGGCGACAATGCACCCCTCTGTCCAATACAGCACGTCCCACATGTACTCGGTCAGGCCGGTAGCGTTAAGATCCTCGCCCGCAGACCGCAGCGAGCCATCCTCGCCGTAGCGCGGGCGACCCACGCGGTCCAGGTAGAACTCTATGCCTAGAGTTGGCACTGCAAGGAACACGTATGGCTTTAGGGAGCGGGGCCGTTGGAAGGTGAAATGGAGGATGAGGAAGAGCAGATGGAGAGCTGCAGTGATAAGGTGTGTGCGGTTGAGCACGGCGGCATTGCGGGTTGCCAGAGTTTTGGCTGCTTTCTGGGAGGGTATTAGATCTCTTGGAAGTGGAATGCTAGCTGGTGTGGGCCACCGTGGCGTGGTTGGAGCTTACCTGGGCCATGTTGAAGAAGAACTGGGGACGTCGCCGGACGAGTTCCAAGAATAGATAGTCGAACACTCAGACGTTGATGCCACAACCAATCCGTTCAAGGCAGATTCGCGACGCGGTCTGGCAAACAGCTCGGTGCCTTGGGGAAGAACGAAGGAGGGGGAAAGACGTGGGATGCGGAGGTGGTCTCCTCCGATTGATCTGGTACGGCACCAAGCGGCCCAGCGCAGCATCCCCATGTGTTCGTTGTGACCGCCTTCGACTCCGCTTTGGAACTATGTGCAACTGCGCATATACACTGCTAGGCGGGTAATTGGGTAAATTACTCCTAATTTCTATCTTTTAGCTCGGTAGGAGACTATTTTGAGGTAAACATTTAATTGTCTTTAAATTACAGCCCCCTAGTTCCTAACTTCGCACGCACTAGTGAAAGAGGAATACATATATCAAGACAAGAATATGAAATCTCCAAATGATGCACATTGCCACGTATAATCCATGGGTCGCCTGGTTATCACCAAACAAGACAGATCCTCATACATAATAGATCCGCATTCTATAGCTGTGAATAAATATTTGCCATCAGTTCGGACATGGTTTGGTCCATACCTTAAAGTATAGTATGCAAGAACTAGATTTACATACAGTCGGCCGTGATATGCCGAGAAGAAAGGAGTCAGAATGATAAGGAGGATTGATTCATTGTTGAAATCTTTCAAAAGTCATTCGCAAGGAACGTTAGAAGAGACTGACAAAGTTGCTTTCAATGGCATGTTCAAAGAAAGCGGCGACGATTGTTGCCCACTACAACACTCACCGCCCGGCAGAATCTACCACCTCCGCTGAGCGAATGCAACCAAAATAAGAGGAGCCGGCATGAACTGCTGCTTTGCACGCGCGACTTTCCCCAACCTTGTCTCCCCAGGACTTGCACGATGACCCTGCGACAGTGAGGGCTTGCCTGACTGGACAGAGCATGTAAAAACTGGTCCTTTGCGTGACTCCATTCTCCTTGCCACCTACCGCATCCGGCCTCAGTTTACATTCCACCCTCCTCCCGCATCTTCTTACTTCCCAGTCGAGATCAGACGATCCCTCCTTCCAGATCTGCTTTAGTCGGGTCCCACGGGCTTCACGCGACGCTAATGGGTGGTGTGTGTTGATAATTACCTTTCATTTGGTGCTTACAACAACATCGCGTTCATCTCCCCGCGCGCCACCATGGCGCTTTCCACCGGCCATGTGGCTAGCCAGCTGAGGCACCTTGTCTACTACCACCTCGATAACAACCTCATTCGCAATGCCCTCTTCCTCGCCGGTCGCCTCCATGCCTACGAACCGCGGTCCTTCGAAGCTCAATACCTACTTGCTCTCTGTCATCTACAAAATGGAGAAGTCAAGGCCGCGTTGGAGTGTAGCCAGGGTTCAGGGTCGCGTGGCCTGCATGTTGGCTGCGCTTACGTTTATGCCCAGGCCTGTTTGGATCTTGGTAAATACCTGGATGGGGTGACGGCTTTGGAGCGCAGCAAGTCGCTCTGGGGGTCCAAGAATCACTGGAGTAGGTCTATTCCTGCAGTGGCTGGCTTCATCCGATTTTTATCTTACAATTACGCTACAGATAAGCACAGCGAAACCTCTCGACAGCACCTCCCGGATGCAGCAGCAGTATACTGCCTGCTTGGAAAGCTCTGGCAAGCTCATAAGGACTTGAACAAGGCAGTAGATTGCTATGTGGATTCGTTGAAGTTGAACCCGTTCATGTGGGATGCGTTCCTGGGGCTGTGCGCGACGGGTGAGTCCCCTCATTTTGAGAGTGAATGTGAAATCAGACGGTCCGAGACTAACTCACATTCAGGCGTCAACATCCGAGTCCCTAATATCTACCAACTCAGTCCCGAACTCCTCGCCATTATCTCAGCCTCCCCCGACGATGTGGACTCGGTGTCAGGTCATTTATCACCAACCGAAGGAGCTTTTTCTGCACAAACCACCGGAAATTCTGGAGGGGATCCGTTCATGGTCTCTGCCACGCGTGGCGAAGTCGATGCGACCTACGGGAGCTCGGCTCTCTGGGAGAAGTTCAATGGAAGTTCCGTCAGTGTAGCATCGGTACCGCCGCCGGTCATTCATGAGGGAATGGAGACGCCTAGTAGTCAGAGCAGTGGCTCAGAAGAATTCCGCATCGCGAATGGCGTCACAGACCCAGGCTCTGCTTGGGAGCCACCATTCGCACCAGCAAGAAAGAATCGCACGATTCAGACAATGAGCCTGGATCACACGGGACAAGCCCCTCCTAAAATGCGACCAACTGGTATTCGACCTCGAACTAAAACTCGAACAGAATTTGAGGAACCACCTGTTGGCCCGGCAGACAGGGAACCTCCACCTGCGCCACGAATTGGTGATCGCAAACGCACTGTTTCGGGCCAGGTTGCCCACCCTCTTCCTCCCCAGCCGACTGAGCCTGGTGCCCCCCAGCGTCGCAGCGTCAGACTCTTTAATCAGATCAAACCCACCACTAGCAAGCTTTCCAGCTCAGCACTAACCGGTCGCGATGGCCGCGAAGTGAAGAAAGTACGAAGTGCACACGCCAAGGGCCGTCCTGCCACAACGTCGACCATGGGTCGTGTGGTGAGCGGCAATCGCAAGCCTTTCGAGTCAACGGACAATGATGGCAAAGAGCCTCGTGCTACATCTATTCCCTCCGCCTCCGGTGTTCCCCCCCCTTCCTAAGAATGCCGAAAGATCCAAAGAGCTCGAGGCCTTGAGTTGGCTTTTGGGACTCTTTACAAAGCTTGCATCTGGATACAGCGCATTGAGTCGTTACAAATGCCCCGATGCTATCCAACATTTCAATTCTCTTTCCCAGGGCCAACGAGAGACCCCTTGGGTCTTGGCTCAGCTTGGCCGGGCCTACTTTGAACAGGCGATGTATGGAGAAGCCGCCAAATACTTCTCCCGGGTCCAAACCTTGGCACCCTCTCGTATTGAAGATATGGAAATCTACTCGACTGTTCTTTGGCACCTGAAGAATGACGTAGAGTTGGCCTACTTAGCACATCAGTTGCTGGAAGCTGATCGACTCTCACCTCAGGCTTGGTGTGCCATCGGCAACTCATTCTCCCACCAGCGAGATCACGATCAGGCCTTGAAATGCTTTAAACGCGCAACTATGCTTGATCCCGAATTTGCCTATGCATTCACACTCCAAGGCCACGAGTACGTTGCCAATGAAGAATACGACAAGGCTCTCGACGCCTATCGTCACGGTATAAATGCAGATAATCGCCACTACAATGCCTGGTATGGACTGGGAACGGTGTACGATAAGATGGGCAAGCTCGAATTTGCCGAGCAGCACTTCCGCAATGCAGGTACTATCAACCCGACCAACGCAGTCCTCATTTGCTGCATTGGCTTGGTCTTGGAGAAGATGAACAATCCGAAGAATGCCCTAGTCCACTACGAGCGCGCCTGCTCACTCGCACCACACTCCGTGCTGGCCCGTTTCCGCAAGGCCCGCGTCCTAATGAAAATGCATGATTTCAAATTCGCCTTGGCAGAGCTGAAGGTCCTCAAAGACATGGCTCCCGACGAGGCCAACGTACACTACCTGCTGGGCAAACTGTACAAAATGCTCCACGACAAGGGCAACGCTATCAAGCACTTCACCACCGCCTTGAACTTGGATCCAAAGGTAAACTATTTCTTCCCTGCTACACACGAGATAGATTGGGTTAACTAATGGAATTCCTTTCCCCACAGGCTGCACAGTTCATCAAAGACGCGATGGAGTCCTTGGATGACGATGACATGGAGGATGACGACATTGCATGATAGATCTGTGATGCTTCCCAGGTCTCTCTCATGGCCTCTACACATGCTTTGGGGGGATACCGTCTTACGTTATGAGCTCGGCGTTTCAGGGCCTCTTTTTCCTCTTTCCATTTTTCTGCACAGCATCACTGGGGAGTTGTTTTTTTCCAGGTCGATTCTAGACATCAGGCATCAGGCATGGTGTTTTGTACATTAATGTTGAGGGTTGGGCATCATGACGATGAACCGATAAGGCATAGCATAATCCATCATTACGAACGAGTGATTGAGAGTGTCCCAACATTTTCCATCTTTTACAGCGCTCTACCGGTCAGCTATACTAGGTTCAATCTCGAGCTATCTGGCGAGCCCGGTAGGCCAAATATTTCTCACTTATGGATGGTACGTCTAGGTACGAAGTATGTCCCACCTGTTCCCACAGGCATCTTGTAGAAGAAATCGTTTCTCTATAGAAATTAAACTCAGTCACTACTGTTTTCCCGACAGTTTCACTAGTTCAACATTCCACGAATCTCCCCACTCTCATTCGCGGCTTGCCTGCGTGATGCCGTCATCTGCCGCTGTCAGCTGGCGGTGAGTCGGCCACAGGCAAAAAAAGCAGCTTCACCTCCGCAGTCCCACAACATGGCCCTCGCTCTCTGAGATTACCGCTCTTCTCGATCTCTTGCGCATTCCTTCAGCAGGCTGTGGCCGTCAACGTTCCGGTGAGCCACGAACCCCCTCCCCTGCGGTCCCCTCGCCTTCTTGCCCAACGGCTAACTCAACCTTTTCCCAACACAACAGTCTTGACCGATCCCACCGCCATGTCGATCAGTTCCTATATCCTGTCGGGCATCAGCTCGTTCGTGGTGGTGACGCTGTCACTATTCGCTCTTGGCCAGAAGGTGCCCCGCGCTGCATTTGTTGCCCGCTGTCTCGCCGCCTATGGGTCTCTGCTTCTGTGCGCGACTTACGGCGTTATTGCCTCGATCATCCTCCGCCTCGTTGGTTACGGCCGTATCTCGCAATGGGCTACCGCCCGCAGCTTTAAATGGGTGATGCGGTATACCACTGGTGTTAAGTTCGATATCATTGAGGGTGAGGAGCACCTTACCACTCGGCCGGCTATTTTCATTGGCAATCACCAGACCGAGCTGGATGTTCTTATGCTGGGTGCTATTTTCCCGCCCTACTGCAGTGTCACCGCGAAGAAGTCGTTGCGCAATGTGCCATTCCTGGGCTGGTTCATGGCTCTCTCGCGGACTGTCTTTATTGATCGTGCCAACCGCGAGAATGCAATGAAGGCCTTTGATGGTGCCGTGGAAGAGATGCGCACTTACCGCCAGAGCGTGTTCATCTTCCCCGAGGGCACACGGAGTTACTCTGATGAGCCTATGCTCCTGCCGTTCAAGAAGGGTGCATTCCATTTGGCTGTCAAGGCTGGCGTGCCTATTGTTCCGGTGGTGACTGAGAACTATTCTCACATCATGTCACCTCGTAACCTGCGCTTCAATGCCGGATCTATCAAAGTCAAGGGTCAGTTTGCAGAAATTCTCTTTGTTGTTCCTCGTTAACATAAGTCACACGTAGTCCTGCCTCCTATCATCACCAAAGACTTGACTCCAGCCGATGTGGATCAGCTTACCCAGTCGACTCGCGCCTCCATGCTCAAGACTATCATGAGCATGACACGCGAGGCCAACATGGTTGAGTTCTCGCGGGCTAACGGCGTCTCGACTGCCGTTGAGATTTGATAGATATATACACGCTCTCAACATATTCTTAGTCGCAGTCATGGAGCAAGACCCCCGATGCTCCCAGTTAAAACGACCAAAGACCGACACGTTGGTCTTGCCAGTTTCACTATGGCAGACGTCGCTTCAATTCGTGCCACTGCATCCCCTATTCCTGTTCGGTGCATACTGTTTATTCCCATTGCAGAGCGTTACACATAGAAGAAGGACACTACTCCCTCCTGCAGGCTGCTCCTACAGAGGAACAAGCCACCGGGGTCCTATAGTGCCTTTTGGCTTCATTGGTGGACTGGCTATCCTTTTGTTTCCGCTCTTGGCACATGCCCCATTTTTCGGGGTTTTAATCCACCTTCCACTTTTACACTATTCCATTGGCATTTCCCATCCTGCCCTAACCCCTTCACTCTCCCCGCAATGTATATATTCTTATTATGAACAAATGTCATGACCTTGTTGCTGTCCATGCCCGCTTTTTCCTGAATCTGTCTCATAGAGTCCAGCGCCAGAGACCCCAAGGATCAGGAGGCGCTAAACCACCACATTATACCTACTGGAGACAAGAAACACTACGTCGAGGAGTGATGTGCAGAGTTCGCGTCAACCTGCGAGGAGCACATGAAACTTTATCTGGACCGTTACACCGCCGGGGTTGGGCGACTCATTGACAATGATGAGACTGAGGCTGGTGACGCCAGATTAAACCTGGCGGATTGTCAGAAGCATAATTGTTCACATTGATGATCACCAAACTTGCTTGGCCTTCGTAAACGGCTGTTCGACACTTTTTTGCTCCTCTAGAGTTTGCCATGTTGAAATTTACAATTCCAGAGAAAGACCCCGACAAACTGAAGCCTATAAAGGCAACAGACGAGGGGGAGATTCGTGAGGATGCCGACTCCGAGGCCAAGCACAATGTGGAAAAGGGGACTGCTAATGTCGTGGTGTGGGTACCTTATTGCTGACTATGTAGTTATTGTGGGGTCATGATATATCCGAGACCTAATGTCTAGGACGCTTAGAAATACGAAGTAGTCATATAAACGCTCATGGTTTCTCGTGAATATATGCGAATGCAAATGCGAATGTGTGATAGTGTTCATGAACAAATCAAGTGGCTAGCAGAGACACCGCCAATAAAGATAGCTATGTTCCAATAGCCATTGTTGACACATTGTCATGTGCCGGACCAATGCTTGGTTATTTCCGTTGTCTCATCAATGGGAACAGCGTCCCTCGGCGCAAGCCCGAATGTCATGTTCAATATCGACCTCCTGCATCGGGAGCCACGGATCAACAATATCAGAGTGGAAGTTCCACGGATCCAAGTCGCCCACGATCAGCTTAGTGCCAATGGGAATGCGGCTTTCTTCGGGTTCACATCCAGGGGCGAGCACTCGATGATGGCTAAGTAGGTGATGTTCATCGCCGTTTTCACAGTCTGGAGATATGGGACCAACTGGGGATCCGCGGCCAGCAGTGGCGACGATGTAGTCAGACTCGAACGCCTGGAGCTGAAGACGTACATCTTCTATCCGCTCACCATCTCTGGAGACCTCAACTTCTGTGTACGGTGAACCCCAGTTTTTGGGTGACTGGGGTGTGTGATGTGGGCCCTGGGAGGGACCATATGGCTTGGGTGCGACCAACGGATCCACTGGGCCCGGCGGAATGACGTTTGTAAATTCCAACTCCCGCACCCATTCTGCTAGGAGGGCGTCCCCGGTCATTTTGAGGTATGCTTCTTTGAGGGCCCAATACGAGTAGAAGAGGCGGAGTCCAAACCGAACAATTGTTGCATCGTCATCGGAAGGAAAGGTCGGTGCGAGACCAAGCTCGCGGGCTCGCCGGAGAGTAGAGATGGGATTTTGCATGGCTGCCAACTCTCTAGGGGAGAACACCTCACTGAATATGGACACGAACTCGGTGAATTCTTTGAACGTCGTCAAGGGCTTGCGCCGCTCGTTGACGCACGTTATGTCGATACCAATCCTGGGTGACAGGGGTGTAAGACCGTCGACAAGTTGGCCTTCAAGCTGCTCTTGAGATGGAACAATGACTCCTGCAAGGATAGTTATAGATGCTTGGTGACTGACATTGAAGTCAACTTGGATATCCGAATCCGATTCGTAGTAGGGTCGATTCTCAGGCATTGGGGTGCGGCTGAAGACAATGTTTTTCCAAGGGACACCACAAGCATGATGAATGTACAGATACTTCAGTAAGTAGGATGCTAAAGACATGCGCTTGTCTGAAGCATGGTGGTATCTTCTCACGGCCTCTTGCTCGGCCGGGCGGAGTACATTCAATAGGTGCATATCTAGGCCATTGGCCTCCCACTCTCGGGTATCGATATACCAGCGCACTAATGTTGGAAGGCCGCGCAAAGACCGCGCAATATTTTCGTTTACGGGCCTGTTCGGTTGGGCATCAGCCTGGCTGCTTCCATTGGTTGCCATGTTGTAGCCGTTGGCTGTATATAGATCCCAGGTGACTCGTTGCAGTCAAAAAGGACTGAATGACTTGAATCCACCGTGTTTTGCAACCAGAAAACGAGATAGCATGGCCAACAACCTGGCGCGCTGGCTCTTCCTCAGCGAGCTGCAGGTTGGAACGTGTTGATACATCCCACTCGGAACGCCGTTATCGGACTCACGTGGCGATAGAGACATCGATAAGGAAATTCCCCGCGGAAAGTTTGCATCACGTGCATTCAGAGTCATATCCAACGGGCGAGTGTACACCTTTTTTGGTTCTTGCCACTACAGACATGCCGGTCACAGTTGGAGTTCTCGCCTTGCAGGGCGCATTCTACGAACATATTCAGCTGCTGAAAAAGGCCGCCGAGGAGGAAGCTCTGTTGGATTGGGAGTTCATTGAGGTGCGAACGCCACAGGAACTCGCCAAATGCGATGGGCTTGTGTTGCCTGGAGGCGAGAGCACTACTATGTCTCTGGTTGCTGCCCGGTCTAACCTTTTGGAGCCCCTGAGAGACTATGTCAAGTAAGTACGGCCCTTGTACTTGGCTACTTATGAGTATTCGGCTGATCTGATTGTGTGGCGATTGTACAGAGTGCACCGCAAGCCAACCTGGGGCACTTGCGCAGGACTGATATTACTTGCGGAGTCGGCCAACAAGACCAAGAAGGGTGGACAGGAGCTCATTGGTGGGCTCGACGTTCGAGTTAATCGCAATCATTTTGGACGGCAGACTGAGAGCTTTCAGGGCCCGTTGGATCTGCCATTCCTCGGTGAACACGCCCCACCATTCCCTGCAGTCTTTATTCGAGCTCCCATTGTGGAATGTATCTTGCCGCACCAGGAGGGAATCCAGCTTGGGGAGGCTGAGCGGGATGACACCGTCGTCGCACCCTCCAGACAGGCCAAGGGCTCGGTCGCGGAAGCTGCCACGGCCGATCAAGTCGAGGTGCTGGCCACCTTGACCGGGGCCGCGGCTCGGAGCGCCACCCAAGGGCGTGATATCAGCCCGGACCGAGAAGTTGGGGACGTCGTGGCCGTTCGTCAGGGCAATGTTTTCGGAACAAGCTTCCACCCAGAGCTGACTGGAGACGCAAGAATCCACGCGTGGTGGTTGCACCAGGTGCAGTCCGCTGTGAACAAAAGAAAGAAGCTGGGCCAGTAGACTAAAGAGGAAGAGCGAGCATGATAGAGGGCACTGCAAAGACACTTGTAAATAAGGTATCAGATGAATAGAAGTTTCCGGTTTCTTCTAGTTGAATTCCACGCTTGTGGTAATAAGATAACGCCAATTTCCGGCCCCAGTACTGTTTCATGTCGCTGATCAAACGCCTTACCTCCCCTCGCCATACTGTTCCTCCTCTCGCTGGCGCTGCTCATCATACGCGCGGCCATATCCACCACGGCCAGGATCGTATTCTTCGCGGTACTCGTCGCGAACTTGACCACCGGATTTACCGCGTCTATCACCAAGTCAGCCACTGTCCTTCGAGAACATCCTTTGTAGTGGAATCAAAAGACCACATACCCATACTGCCGGCCCTCCTCAAATCCGGGATCCAAATCGGTTCGGATAATTCGCTCATCTAACTTGGTGCCTCCAACATACTTCAGACAATCCAGCGCATCCTGGTGTGTGTAGTATTCGACGAAGCAGAATCCGCAGGGCGTCTTGTTGAACCGATCGAGGCCCATTACCAGTCGCTTGATCTCGCCGCACCTAAAAAAAATAAGGTTAAACACATAATCTAAAATCAAATCATATGCCCGCACTCACTTGGCGAAAAGCTCATGGATCTGTTCCTCGGTTGTATAAAAGGACCTAGGATGCGTCAGAGGTTTGTCCACTGCCGGGCTCAGGATTCCATTCAGAACATACAAATTGCCAACGTAGAGTGTAGTCGCATGGTGCAGCTTCGCCATAGGATCTACCCTCTCCCGCTCCTCTTCCTCCCTGTCATTATGTCTGCGACGCTTGTTCTGTGGCCGCCTTGGTTAGCGCATTTATTTCTTATGGCCTCAATAGACCCATGCGATGCGCGGAAAATTCTTACCTTGCCTACATAGTAGGCGCTAGGCCGATCCAGCCGATCGACCGTATTCACAGCCAGTAAGCTCATCGTGAAGGGATGGGAGCTGGGTGGAAGGACTAGAGGAAGTGGCAAGTGGTGGTTTGAAGAGGACGGGCGTCGAAGGGAGCTCGGAGCTCAAAGAATCTTGGCACCGCCAAATTCCACGCCGCAACAACAACCGAGACAGCCTCGACTTCACCCGCGCTTTCTCGGGGCTAGGATGGTCTGAGCCTTTTTCTCCTCAACATCCGACTATCGCTATTCATACGTGACCTCAGTCGTCATGCCCAGGGTCAACAGCTATGCGCCAGCCTGGCTGTGTCGGCCCTCGCCTGGCGCCGACCTCTTTACCAGCAGTTCCGTGAAGGACCCTGCGCAGGACCTGCAGAAGGAACCCAACCCTTTTGCGGACAGCGGAGCGACCAGGACCGTCGCAAAGAGAGGGAATGAAGTTTTCGCTGTGGTTGACAATGAGATCCGCTGGTCGAACCTGACGCATCTGAAGGACCAATGGCAACAACAGGCGAGACAGAAGAAGAACAAGCAGCACACAAATGGCTCTAGTCCTCCATCCTACAGGGTTAGTTATACTTTAAGCGCGCATGAGGCCCCTCGGTGACTCAAGTCATTTGAAAACGATTGCGTCTGACATCACGCAGGTTCTGGCTGTGCCCGTCTACGGGCTCATCAAACAGATCCTTCCCTCGCCGAATGGCGCCTTCCTGGCTATCGTCACTGAGCACACCGTTCACATCTCCGTTCTCCCCGACTCCTCGCATCTGTCGTCCACAGATACATCTCCGATCCGATTGAAGACCTACCAGCTCGGCCCAACCACCCATGTCATCCCAGAAGCACCCGTCGTGTCTGCACTATGGCACCCGCTAGGCCTGCACACCAACCTTGGTGGGTGTATCGTCACAATCACTGCGGACGCCGCTGTGCGTGTATGGGAGCTGGACCGAAACAACCATTGGTCTTTTGACCAGCCGACTTTGGCTGTAGATCTGAAAAAGTTGGTCGATGGCACCTCGTCCGATCAGGACTTTGCGCCCTCTGGATTTGGCAAGAACAAGGGGTTTTCTGCAGACATCTTCGATATGGAAGTCGCATCGGCTTGTTTTGCTGGGAATGGAAATGACAGGGAGGATGCTTGGGCGCCGATGACTCTGTGGGTTGCCATGAAGCCTGGCGACCTCTACGCGCTCTGCCCATTGCTGCCGTCTAAGTGGCAAGCGCCATCGGTGACAGTCCCTTCGCTTTCATCGGCTATCATCCCAAAGATGGCAGCTCTTGAAGAAGCGCCCGAGGACCTAGAGGAGGAGCTGATCGCATGCCGACAACAGTATGACTGGCTGCGCGAGATTGATGAACAGGAGCCTCTGGACCCTCCTACCGACTCGGGTACAATCCAAGGTGCGGATGTATTCACTCGTCCGACAAGTCCAAGCGCCATTCCGCGTCTGCAAGGACCGTTCCGTTTTGATACCGGAGACGAGCTTGATGACTTGGACCTTTGCGATATTCTGGTCATTGCTGCCAGGCTTAACGTTGAAGACCTGATGATGGGTGAGGACGAGGAGCTGACGGTGGAGACCAATGACCAGGACAAGTTGTCGGCGACAGTCATCTGCCTTACCAGCGGGAATGGCCGCGTCCACATCTGTCTAGAATTGGATGGCATTGAAGGCCAATGGCTTCCTAAGGCCAGAAAGAACGCATTCCGAACGCCACTTTCTGAGCCCGCAGACTTGGTCTTGGTTGAATCGTTGGACACCATCAAGACGAGCGGCACAGAGACGGTCACCTGGCCTACTTTCACTAAGGACATCCACTCTCGTTATTCCTTCTTTGTAACGACCGCGACCAATGTGGTGTTTTTCTCCATGTCTTCTTGGGTGCAAAGATTAGAGTCTGAATTGCAGGCCGAGGACACGTCTGGCTCGGGCTTCCGGCTCCAAGTTCTTTGCAGTGGGAATGTTGCCCAGAGAGAGCGGATTTTACAAGTTTCAGACGCGGATGTTACTGCCCAGAAAGGGCACCTCGCTGCATCTCTAGTGTTCTACGACTTCGATCTTGGATACCTCCTTCTCACCTACCATCCATCTAATCCGTATGCAGCTGTCATGGAAGCTCCAGAGGACACATTTTCTGCAGCGATGGATTTGCGCTCGTACGATCAAAACAATACCGTGCCAGCATCTCCTGCGCTGGTTCCCCGCCGGGCTCCCTACCAGGTTCCAGCTATACTCTACGCAAACTCTCCACTGGATTCTTTCATCGAGAAGCACGTCCCGCACCGCCAACGACATACGCTCAAGGAGCATGTACGTCTGTCTCCTGCAACGCTCGACCTGGTTACCACGGCACACCGTGTCCTGTCGGCCCACACGAATGCACTCGAACGAGCTGCTTCGGACTTGTTTCGCCGGTGTGAGAGGTTGCATGGTGAGATGAAGGACCAGCTTAAGCAGCTTTCGGATGTCGCCGAGCGGATTAAGGGGGTGACGAGCGAGGTTGACGAAGACGGAAGTCGCAAGGATGGCTCTAGAAGTGGGGAAGCTCTGAACAAGAGACTCCAGACTGCGAAGGACAAACAGAGCGAGCTTGTACAAAGATACGATGCGCTGCGAAAGAAGGTTCTCAATTCTGGTGGCCGGCCGCTCAGCGAGAAGGAGAAGGCCTGGGTTTCTGAAGTCAACACCCTGTCCGAGTCTGTCGACAACAATGCATCCACGGGCGGCGAGGGCGATCAACAACTCGCGCAGCGTTTGGAAACTGTATATTCAATCCCCATGCCTTTCATCTTGATCCAACTACTAACACTCAATGTAGGTCAAAAGTCTTGCCGTCGACCTCGTGTCCGAAACCAAAACCCTTGCAGCCAAGGCGTCTTCACCCCCCGAGCCCGGAAGCCCCTCTTCTCCGGCTGGCTCTCAACCCAAGGTGCCACAGCGACTTCAGCGTGCTAAGATTGCTGATGCGATGAGAATGGTTGAGCGAGAGTCAGCTTACCCCTATCTTTACACTTTGAGCTACCGTTGCTAATGCGTCCCTCTAGGTCTGCGGTCATCGACGCCATCACTTCTCGTCTGGAGCGGCTCAACACGAGCTTGTAAGGTACGATTGGGTCCCTACCATCTCTTTTACTTGGCGATGACGCTGCTGGCGTGATGGGCTCATAAGAGTGGATGTGATGCAATGTATATTTGCACGTTTATGATTTCCGAGTTCTTAGGATAGTATGCATTTGATACAGTTTACAGTCCAATAACTCTACACATTTTGGATTATATTTTCGATAATCAAGCGATTTGGCATGCCTGAAGGCAAAAGCATACAATGCACCGTTTACAATAAATCAAGTTTTATTTAGCAGCTACGGAATCCAATTTGCCTCTAGAAATCATCGTCCTCGTTTCTTCTGTCCTCCGAACTACTCTCAGTCGGACCGAGCCAAACTCCCAGCATGTCTAGTAAAGCATTATAGTTAGCATTCCATATTTATCAAAAGCATTCCAAAAGACAATATAATATCCCCTGGGGACTCACCTTCAAGCATATACCAATCCGTCTTGCCCCGCCTGGCACGATAATCCTTCCAAATCGACCCAGGCTTCACCGGATCACAAGATCTTGTCGCATCCCCCAATGACTCCGCTGCAAAAAGCCATCGAGGCATCTGCTCTGGGTCGAGGTTGAGATCTGGGGTTATCGGTCTGGAGGGGTGGTTAGCTGCAAAGTCTTCCTCACCTGCATCTAGATCAGGGTTTCTATCATTTTTGTCCTGGTAAACCTGTTCCGCTTCCACATCTTCGGATTCCTCTTTGGCAATTAACTCATCGAGTTGTTCGATGCGCCGTCGTTCTGTCTCTGCGTGCTGGGCGAGAAATTTGACAATATCATCGTTTACCCGCTTGTCTCCGCTCTTCCAGCACTCTTTGCAAGTTTGTAAGTGCGAATGTATGATGACCATCCTGGCACCCCAGCAGAGCTCATCTGGCCTGCAGTAGAGGTCGCGGACAGTCCAGATGCAGCCACAAATGTGATACTTCTGAGTCCAAATGACACACATGGCTACGTCGACCGAAGTGTAAACCGAGATGAGATAAGTTGGAAACTGCGTACATTTGTTTAGTGAATTATAAATAAAACCAAAGAGTAGGTGGGCGTCTTCCTATAATGGCAGTATGCATTATGCCTTTGTTCGGTGTTTTGTCAGTAGCTCTTTGATCAATAAAGGGCGGATTGTGCTGCAGTTGCTGGCCCTGGAAGTTAGAGACAATGAGTCGGAAAAAGGGCTTCAGGGTAAGATTTCATTGTCTGATATCAATTCACTCAGGATTCTTGCAACAGCTAGACCTCCTCTCGTGGTGGACTGGTGGTACTGTACGACGGACAGCTCTTATCCGTATCCTCTCTACCTTGCGGATCGCAGCCACGTCCACGCTCGAGATAGTCGAGCATACGTACTACTACTAGTTATCAGCGTACGCGAAGGCTTTCCGCTTCCCAGATGACCGTCTTAGACGGACATCGTCTAATCGCCATTGAAAGTTGGCTCTTTTCAAGTTTTGTTAAATTCCTACGCGTCACCCCTCTGGCTGCCCTGGACCACTAGAACCTGGGCGTCCGCGGCATGGCACCTGCCCTGTTGGAGGAACCTCGAGATCTCGACCAGGACTTCAGAGAAAGAGAACAGTGCTTCTCGTGGGATAGTACCTAGAAATAGTCTGTTTATTACCAAGTTGGAAGAAGACGACAACAAGATGCAAAGGTCGGAAGCAAATTCTTATGCTGGATAATTTAGATACTAAAGAGACTCTTCGCAAACCTTGAGGGACTAGCATAGAGATCAAAGCAGACGCCTGCGGTGGCACTCATTACTGTGCGCGACATGTAACGCAAGACCATGGAAGTTGCTACGAAAGTTGTGATAGTACTAGGAGAGTGATCATATTCAAGTTAGGTAGTAAGGTACAGAAGTTATGGCTTCGTAGAATCATAAGCATGATTATGTCCGAAAAGCAACCAGTCAATCTGATCATCCGATCCCGAAACGCCAATATTCTCGCTAAATCATCATTCGACGTATCATCCTGCGAAAGCAAGATCTCCAAAATAAAAGACCGAATCTGGATTAGGTGGTAGCTCCCTACCGCCCTTGGGCAGCTTCACTTGGCAGGAGCAAAGTGTCTTAGCAAGCGTCACAGCATTCATTCCCTGCGAGTCCTCAACACGCTCCAGAATCAGGCCATAGAGCTCATCAACGATCTCCTCCCAAGTTGGAATGGACATGTTGTCAAGGTAAATCTCCCACTTCTCCATGGAAGCTCTGAATTCTCCATGCCACCAGTACAGCCATGCTTGGTAGTCGAAGCGATTCATCTTCTGCGAGGCTTGGAGCTTCATATGGAGCATCTTCTGGCAGTAGGAAGACCACTCGATGTTGACAAATCGCTGCAAAGCCATGAGGTACAAATCAGCGTAGGTGGCGTAGGCAACTTGGTCCATGTGGAATTCCAAAATATCACACGACAGCTTGCTGCCCGCGGCGAGGGTCGGATCCATTGGATTGTAGTCTTCAGTCCATTCAAGAAGGCGTCTGATCGATTGAGAGTGTTTGTCGAAGATGGCGCCCTGTTGAGTGGGGCACATCGCGTAGTATCGCTGAGCGCGTGCAAAGTCGAGAAAGCGCATGCTGTCAATTACAGCGTAGGCGGCCTCGGCGACGTGCATGTGTAGGCTGTGCAGCTCCGGTGGGAGTTGGAGGTAGGTTGGGAGGCGAAAGTCATTTGGATTGTAAACATAGGCCGCAATCGTCTTCTTCTGCTTTGTCTTGTAGACGACGGCGTGATGCTCTTTGGCCTTCTGGTCCATAATGGTGGGCGACTGGTGTTCGTTGGCCGTGATGTAGATGAAGATAAAAGTAGCGGAGGGTGAAAGATGGAAGAAATTGATATTGGTAAGAGGTCAAACGTAGATTAGGAAGACAGGAGGGGGAAAATGTTGGCGTGCTATCTGGCAGCGCGTTCAGGTGAACATGTTTTGCCGCGGTCAACAAGATTATCAGGTACATATCTATTCCTCGCTTCTCAGTCGGATGCCAATGACTAATAGCGGCTATCCAGAGGAGGTTTATGGGGTCAGCACGTCCTCCTTGAATATTCTTTGGTATTCTTGAAGTGTCTCAGGGACTTCCATTGTCCCAGAGGCTGTCTTATTTTATCCCAGCTGTATAAGGCTATCTTGTTTTGTTTCCCTATAGGGGTTGTCTCCGAGACATGATCAACAGTAGTCCACGCTGGAAGCTGGCAGTTGCATAAAGAGAATTCCATGGAGAGTAGTGGATTGTTTTCCGCCTTTGACAAAGTCCCAGTCCAAGACATGCGAACCCGAAGAAAGACCCAAAGTACGAACCCAAGAAAGACAAATAATACCAAGCCTAATGGCCAAATGCCAACCTAGTATGTAAGAACTAAATCACTGGACGCTGTTCTATTGTATTAGCAGGTCTGTTCTCAATCCAATAAGGTCAGGTGATCAATGCTTACCGTTGAATTAGGTGGACTCCAGAGGCCGTCTCGACAATACCGCTGACTTGACCATGCTGGAGAGCAAAGGCAGCATCTTCAAACTCCTTCTGCATCTCCCCATGGCCAAAAAAGCCACTATAGATAGTTAGTGCGTGTGCACTGTATCCCGAAGTCAACTCGAAACATACAGGTCACCCTTCTTCCTAGCACTACTGCAATCAGACTCGGAGACGGCTAGGTCGCCCAGACTTGTTTCGCCCGACTGGATGCGCTGCTCATGGACCTTCAAGATTTCGATCGCCTCCTCCTTCGAGCGGGTGATCTCAGCCTCCCGCCAGCTGCTGGGCCGACGGCTGTCACGGTGCTTGACGAGCAGGTGGCTGCAGCGAATCTTGCCCTCAGACCGACCATCGACATCATTGCGAGCCGCCGGAGTGTGATGTGTCGCCATGTAGAGCTTGAGCTTTTCGGTATCGGTGTCCGTAGGAGGTTCCCAGTGCGATTCTTTCGTAGCGGGATTGAAATAGTACGGAAGGTTTTTGGAGTTCGAGTGACGAACCTCCCAGCCAGCTGGAAGACCTGAGTCGGCCTAAATAGAGTTAGCTTCTTTACAGCATCTTCCGGGTGAACAAAAGCAGGTACCATTGTGTAAGAGCAAGTCAATATGAAGATCGGTCTGATTGAAGGAGCTTGGTTGACATCGCATGTCTACGGAGGCGCAATTGCGGGGGACAGCTGCAAACATTGCAAACAGATCGCCGTTGGAAACCGCCCGAATATCAGCGCCGCCTTGCACCCGCCTACTCGCTCGGCCTCGTCTTCGTTTTCTCACTCGCCACCAAGCACGATCCCCCGTGGATTACCATATTCATCGCAACGCGCCGCTACAGACCTTGATCGCTCCAAGTCACACTCGGTTTCTCATTCAACTTCACAATGTCCGCCAGCCCAACGCCTTCTGCTGGTGCCGATTCCAAGCCGGCAGACCAGATTCACTTCCGCTTCTGTCGCGAGTGGTAAGTCCTATGCTATCGCATTTCATGTGCATATTGTGCCAGTAGCTAACTTTTTTGCAGCTCCAACTTGCTCTACCCCAAGGAAGACCGCGTTACCAACCAACTGATGTTCACCTGCCGTACCTGTCACGTCGGCGAGCCCGCGAGCTCCTACTGTGTCTACCAGAACAAGCTCAACAGCCAGGTCGGGGATACTGCCGGTGTCACCCAGGATGTGGGCTCAGATCCTACGGTTTGTCTCCCAGAAACCCCCCTTGGCTTCCTAAGCATTCCCGGCTTCTGCGCGTGCTGTGGCCAAGAGATGGTTTGTGAGACCTGCGGCCGCAGCTACTATGCGGTCCCCGAGGAAGAGCAGCATGGCACGGTGAACCCAGACTGGCGTGCGCAAACTCACGAGCTCAGCGCCAGTTATACTCAGCAGTCTTAAAAAAGGTCCCACTTAGCTGACACACTCTTTTTTCACCGTCGTTTAGCTTCCCCGAGCCAACAAGCTTTGCCCAAGCTGCGGCGAGAATGAGGCGGTTTTCTTCCAGTCTCAGCAGCGTTCGGCTGAGAGTGGAATGGTGCGTCACCCTTTTGACTCTTGACTCTTCTAGGGCTATGCACTAACTGTGGCCTCAGAAACTCTACTACGTGTGCTGCGCGTGCGGCAATGTCTTCATGTGATTTCCCTTTTACGATATGGCGCGACTTTCCGCCGGATACCCTTTGATCCTTTCACGAGTTGGTTTGCGAGTCATGCATATGTATGGAGTTTTTTTTGGCGATGAGATAGGAAAATGGAAATATGCATATCTCAAAACAAGTATTGTTGCGTTGGTATAGAGAAAATTTCTATAGTACAAGATGAAAATGCTTTCGCAAAACAACGCTTTCCCAAATTAAAGAGCACACCCCTGTTCCTGATAGATATTACACGTGCACCGGTGCCAACGACAAGATCTTGGACCACTTCTTGCCGCGCAGCTCCTGTCCCACGATGCCTAGAGAATTATGTCAGTATGCACATCCGTCGTCGTACCGTTCCGGGCTGGACAGTCCCCGGGGAATTGAACCACTCAACTGACCGTTCATCCGTGACCCGATGGGATCCCCCGCCTTGTTCACGAGCACGCAGGCATTGTCTCCAAACCGAACGACGGTGCCATCATCCCGCTGCAGCTCCTTCTTCACGCGGACCACGACGGCATGCCGAATGTCTCCGCGACGGACCTTGCTTGCGAGGGCGGTGGCGCTTGAGCCCTCCGAACCAGCGGCTCTCTGCTTCTGAACGACAACGACTATCCGGTCACCTATGCATCGAACTCGCATTAGCACAGTCCTCCGGTGCAATTGTCATCTGATATGGTTGGGGGGACTGACCGATAGTCGCGGGCCGCTTCTTCTTGAGGACGTTGACGCACTCGACGACCGAGGCGCCGGAGTTGTCGATGCAAGTTAATAATGTCTGCGAGAGACAGATGTCAGCATTAACATATCCAGGCTTCTGCATCTGGACCGTACCTTTAGTTGGATCATTGTGGCCGCATTGAGGGAATGGCAGCTGGCCGGCTCGTCGCATCACCACAATTTGTTCGGCGGTCGGAAGGGGGTTTCCCCGAACGGAGAGTTTGTCCGAAGCACAACGAGGATCCCTTTTTGGTACGACTTGCATATACAGTTGGTGTGGGGTAGAATTTTAGAATTGCTCTTGTTTAGCAGGAATGAGTTTCAATCATTTTGTTTTAATTGCTGATTGGGGATGATCCAATTCCTGTGGTGCGTAAGGGACACAAATCATGTCCTCGCTCAGGGTGCGGCAACCCGATGCTGGGATTGGATAATATTTTGACAGCAGATTACAACAGTATTTTTCAGGTGGGTTTGAGGTGGAGAAATTGTCCATTATCTTCTAGGAAGCCTTGGATCAAAGGAGCATGGTGGACATGGAGGGTTGTGTAAGGTTATTTGGCGGTCATGGCGTCTGTTGAACGCATTTACTATATATTTGCGGACATTCTGAGCATCCTCCTTGACAAAGAATACCGCTGTAGATTACTACGTTGAACCAAGTTCCTGTTTTTAGTTAAGAGACTAAACCGTGGAATCATTCTGCTCCCATCTACATAGATCAATCAATATTGAATGACATATGCTACTTGTTGTGAATAGGGAAACAGAGCATGCTCCCAGTTAAATTAAGGGATGTTGCTTGTCTCTGGCATGTTAGGGTTGACTTTCCCACTGCGCCCTCTAGGTAAGTGTAATAGAATCGCGAGAAGAGATTGATGGGTGAAACGAAAGGTGGAGTAGAAGCGAAGGGAGATATTATTCCCGAGCATGAATTGTTTTCAAATACGGAGAGCATTAAACAATCAATGCCACATTTCTATTGATGCTAATACAAGGGTATTCGTCTCTGACAAGGGTCTACTGCCTGACTGCATTAACTGTGTGTAGTAAACCGGTGGACCATCCATCGAGAGTATCTGATCTAGGATCTGGGATTAGTCGTTGGAGGCCGGGCAAGTCGGGAGCCGCCGTGTACGCGGCAACGCGCGGAGTCAGCGGTGATGGACGTGCGAGTTTGGGCTACAGGGTGATGAGCGTGGAAAATGAAAATGCCAGAAATTTGGCACCCATTGGCCCCCATGCCACAGGAGCCAGAAATGTCCGAGGCGGGCGGAGCGTGCATGCGGAGGGGGGCCGTAGGCGCAGATAGTGCAGGGGAGGGAAAACCGGCGAACCGCGTTCCTGGAAATCTCCCCTTGGCCTCGCCGACGAGCGCATTGCCTCCAGCCTTCCAGCACCAATTGGCCTCGCGGTGATTTCCCTCACGCCATGCTGCCTACGCCGGTGCCCGCCGTGTCTACCTAGTTCATTCTCTTCTTACCCTTTCACATCCTTCTCGACCCTCGACTCGGCCGCAAACTTCCACTCTCTCTCCCTCCCTTCCGACGCACCGCCACGCTCCTCGTCTCGTGTGCAATTTGCCCACGGTTTCAAGACCAGACCTCTTCGCTGCTTCGCGTCGTGTCCTATTCTACGTGTAAATGCCGCAAGATGCCGCCCAAGAAAGCGCGCTCAACCTCTCCCGCGACAGGCCGCGAGCGTCTGACCCTGGCCAAACTGGCCAGCTATGACGACGTCGCAACCGATGCGCTGGTCGATCACGTATGTCTCCTGCCTGCGCTCTGAACCCCAAACCAGTAGGCTGACCAGATATGTTGAAAGGCCTATTTCTGGACTACCACTCGGAAGAATCGCAACAAGTACAGCCCTGCCCGCGGGATCCTTGACGACGATGTTGGCCATATCCTCCTCCACGAGGTGGTCGTTGCAAAGGACGTCGCGACGGCTGAGCACAAACTGCTGCAGTTGTCTGGCCTGAGGAAGTACCTGGCAAATCTGCGCAGCTCTCGAGAGAAAGAGTGGTTCCGGCGCCATCTCCGCAAATATGTCCAGATGTACCTCCCGGACTGCCCGTTCGAAGTGACCACGACGAACCGATACATTATCACACAGCACGAGGCTGCTATTTGCGCCCGCAAGTTTATCAAAGCAGGCCAGGAGATCAAGTACTTGGCTGGCACCCTCGTCGCCATGACCAAAGAAGAAGAGATGGATCTGGGGTTGACACGTAAGGATTTCAGCGTGGTCATGTCCAGCCGCCGCAAAACCCCCTCTTTTTCCTAGGGCCCGCTCGCTTCGCCAACCACGACTGCGACGCCAACGGTCGCTTGGTCACTCGGGGCACCGAGGGCATGTCAGTCATGGCCACTCGTGACATTCACGAAGGAGAAGAAATAACGGTATCCTACGGAGAGGACTACTTTGGCATTGACAACTGCGAATGTCTGTGCTTAACCTGCGAACGCTCGGTCCGTAACGGCTGGTCGGCCCAGGTGGACTCGGACGACCACAGCAAGGAGTCTTCTCCCGTATCAGTGGACGAGGCTACAACCGCGGATCGTGACTCAGGAAGCAAGAAACGCCGTCGTGACTCCGACCTGGACTCGGAAGATTTGTCCTCCATCTGCTCCACTCCGCACATGCGAGCCAAGTTCCATCGCCAGACCTCCAAGTTGCGCGAAGAGATCTGCATGTCCGAGCTTCTCGCTGAATCAACTGCGACCCCTGAGACAGACAACCCCCCGACTCCCGACGCTAACTTCGACACTGCTGTAATCTCTACCCCCGTTGGAGGTGAGCGGCAGGTCTCCAAGCTGAGACAGGAGATAATACTATCGGAAGGAGTGCAGTGCATCTCTGAGGCATTACTGCCATCCACCCGGGAGATTAAGCCATCACAACTGAACGATACCGGTCTCACAGTCATTGATAACGGCACAATAGCTCTGATCGACTCAAGGGAGATCACTAACCATCAAGACAATGGCGCTACTGAATGCCACTCGCCAAGCTCTACTGATGAATCTCATCAGTCTTCGACATCAAGTCTCCCAACTTCCGTGGATGACACGGGGCCCAAGATGAAGATCGAAGAGTCCACAGAATTGCACCACCTCGACCCTTCCCAAGGAGCATCAATCGTAGAGGATCATCTCGATATCTCAATCACAGGTCAGCCAGAAGCAGCCACCGCTCCGCCGAGGAGTTCCACCCCCAGTGAACTCTCAGACTTATCAGACTCGTTTGAACTAGACGATACCCTGCAAGCTGTCATGGAAAAGGCACGAAAGCCCCGTCGCAAGCGCAACTGGGCGATTGTTGCTTCTGTCGAAACCGAAATCCCCGTCGTCCGATCCCCTGGCGACTACACCAAGACCTCACGGCTGCTCGCCCAAAAGTACGACCGCTGGGTCGACTGCCAGACCTGCGAGTTATGGTTTGTCCAGTCCAACTCTTACCAGACCCGCCGCGAGTGCCCCCGATGCGAGCGACACTCCAAGATCTACGGATATCAGTGGCCCAAGACCGAGAAGGGCGCCGACCGCGCCGACCGAGTCATGGACCACCGCACTATCCACCGATTCCTGTCTCCAGATTCAGAGGCGCGCGTCTCCCGCCGAGACCGCGGCATCAGCTTTGGAATCACTCCTACCCCAGAGCTCTCGGACGCACGCACTGAAACGCCGACCAGTGATGCAAACGAGCCCCGTCGCAACACCCGTGCCAGCCGTCGGCGGACCCGGGGGCTTCGAATGACAATGTAAAACATGCCCAGTTTAATTTTCATGGATCTACGATGAAGAGGTGTTTGTAGCGCAGTTTCGGAGGAACGGAACCTTTGTAATATTAGTGCACATCATTGCACAGGGACTACGGTGTTGAAGGCTCATGGTGCATGGAAGGATTTGTTCCGGGTCTACCGGGTTATTCGGGTGGTTTTTGCGTATCTGCTTGGGAGTCACGTATTTATTCGGGAATACATTTGTGTTCTAGCTACTAGCTAGGCAGGAAAACGAACATAGTATCTGCAACGGATGCAACAGTGTACCTATACGGCTGTTTTTTTCTATTATCGATGATGTCATGTCTCTCTCAAAAGACCACTTTCGCCATCGGGGTGATCGACGCCGAAGTAGCACTCCTCTCACATCCCCGCATCTTTCCCCCGCATCTTTCCCCCGCGATCGTTGTCAACAATAACTGCACCAATGATATGCTCGCAAGCAGCCCTCGTTGCTTCCTTTCCTTCTTCACAATGGGCGAACATGGTCCGCAGAGGACGAGCTACACTTCTGCGGCGGGCTTTTCCCCGGTTGATATCTGCTTGATCTGAGATGGGAACAGGCTATATAGACTCCGCGCGCCACGGTGTAGTCGAAGAAATTGTGCCCAACCTGGAAGCTGAAGCCTATAGATCAAAGCTCATAGTTTTCTACAATGAGGTTTCTTTCGACCTTCGTTCTCGCCCTCTCTTACCTCGCTACCGTAGTGGATGCATACGACGACCCGTTAATACGCCTCGACTATGGCTCCTTCCAGGGCAAATACGACACAAGCTATAACCTTTCATATTTCCGGAAAATACCCTTCGCGGCACCACCCACAGGAGAAAACCGCTTCCGCGCCCCTCAGCCACCGCTGCAAATTACAAATGGCGCCTTTGATACGGACCAGACCTTCGACATGTGTCCCCAGCGCACGGTCAACGGCTCCGAGGACTGCTTATACTTGGGTCTGTTTTCTCGCCCATGGGATACATCCAAGGATGTACGCAGGCCGGTGCTAGTCGTGTTCTATGGCGGCGCATTTATCCAAGGCGATGCGGCGTTCACTATGCCCCCGTCTTCGTTTCCCGTGCTCAATGCGAGCACACTGAATGACTACGTGGTTATTTATCCGAACTACCGATTAAATGCGTTTGGATTCTTGCCTGGAAAGGCTATTAAAGCGTCGTCTACTTCAGACCTCAATCCCGGCCTCCTGGACCAGCAGTACGTCCTGAAATGGGTGCAGAACAATATCCACCATTTTGGCGGTGACCCTCACAATGTCTCGATTTGGGGCCAGTCTGCCGGTGCAGGGTCAGTGGTGGCGCAAGTTCTGGCGAATGGACGCAATGGACAGCCCAAGCTCTTCTCGAAGGCTCTCGCCAGCTCCCCGTTTTGGCCCAAGACATATGCCTATGATGCACCCGAGGCGGAGGATATTTACAACCAGCTTGCTAATTTGACTGGCTGTGCGGAGCATGGCCATGGTCATGAGACTTTGGCTTGCCTGAAGTCCGTCGATGTGCAAACTATCCGCGATGCGAGCCTTGTTATCGATGCAGAGCACACCTGGACAACGAGCTCGTATACATGGGCGCCTGTCATCGACGGCGAGTTCTTGGCAGACACATTGACTGAAGCCGTGAGCAGTGGAACACTAAACACGGAGTTTGTTTGGGGGATGTATAACAGCCACGAGGGACAGAATTTTATACCCTCGGGCCTACAAAAGGCAGCGTTGACAGGCGGGTATAATTCGTCAACTGCGAGTTTCCACCAGTGGTTGACGGGATTCTTGCCGGGGCTGTCACCAAAGCAGATCGAGGCTGTGGAAAATGAGCACTACCCAGCAGAAGGAAGCACCGAAACCATCGACGAGTATAATACAACCTATATCCGCGCTGGTCTGATCTACAGAGACGTGGTTCTTGCATGTCCGGCTTATTGGATTGCCTCGGATGCGCAGAGAAGGGGCTATCTTGGAGAATACACCATCTCACCCGCGACTCACGGCAGTGATACTATCTATGTATGTGGCGCTCCTACAATGACGCGTATGCCGATAAACATACTACCCAGTACTGATTTGAAAGCAGTGGAATCGCATCAATGTAGTGCAGACGTCGAATCCTGTCGTGTATGAAGGATATGCTGGTGCCTTCGCCAGCTTCTTCCAGACAGGCGACCCGAACGCGCATAAATTGACCAACTCGTCTGAGCCAGGGGTTCCAGAGCTACAGAACACTGGGGAAGAGTTCGTGATTGTGGATCGTGGATTTGAGAATGTCCGCCTGGCACAACTCAAGGAGCGGTGTGATTTTTGGCGAAGCCTGGGCAAGAAAATTCCTGTTTAATGCTGTGACTATCAAGTTAATCAACTAGTTTGGTCGTGGACTGGGCCATGGTAACCTTGACAAAGTCATATCAATATCACAACTCACTCCATCCGGATGTGTGAGGCTATAGTCCTTCGATATAGAATCCAGAATTTCGTAAGGGGTACTTAGAACAGAGCATGACAACACACCATCTTGCGTCTGTGAAAGGCCGATAACGGCTCCATCCTTGGAGTATACCCAGCGACCGTTCTGTTTGAAACTGCCAGTCTACTTGAATAAGAGTATGTTCTTCGTCGGTACCTTGTGCTTTTGGCTGTGTAGATTCGGTGTCCGTAACTGAGCTCTCAGGGAGACGGTCAAAACCAGGATCGCCTGCTAGAAATGCGGTCTGGTGATGTGCTTTCATGTTGGCCGTGCACCTGCAGCCTCGCTCCTTCCAGACTAGCGGGCGAGTCATCACGACGCTGTCAGCCCCCACCCAACATCGTCGGAACCTCAGCAACCCCTCCCTCTCGCGTAAGCCCTCTTTCACGATGAAGGCAGCTATCGCCCTGCGAGTACCCCTCCAGGGATCCAGACTGCCACTCTGGAGACAACCCCTAATCCAACCCATATTGTGCGCCCGCCAGGCCACTCCCTCGTTGCGACCATGCACGCCGTCACATTCCTTCTCCTCCCCTTTCTCAACACATGCGATACGCTTGAAAGCGGAGAAGCCATCTAAGCGAGACTACGAATACGGACTCACCCCTGCGGGGGTCCCATTAGCCATGAGCTTTGAGTCCGTTGGTATCCGCCCGAACACGAAGCGGTTCCTGATTCTCATTGCATCGGTCGTCGCCGCTCTTGAGCTTTTTTCTTTATGTGAATCTATCTGGGTGTGGTGGAAAGTCGAAGAGGGAGACAGTGTCGAATGAGGGTCATCTACTGTCCGGTCCGGACGCTATCGTGGCGGGTTCCTGGGGTTTGGTTGTTAATACCCGGCATATGCACAGTCTGCAATTTAACACACGAAGTATGATGAGCACGACACACAAAGGCAATCCATTTTCATATCAAATAACCAAAAAGCACTCAAAATAACCCATGGTTCCCGCTCCATCGAAACCACATCCGCCCAGCCCGGCTGTCTATAGAGCCCGCGCTATTTGGTGGTCTCGGTGACATCTCCAATCACCAGAACCCCAGTCTTGGAGCTGTCCCAAAACTTCGCTTCGTCGGCGGCAATCTGCGCTTGAATCTCCGGCGATAACACTTTCGCCGTGCAGGCGTCCCATGCGGCTCTATCAGCGAATGTAAGCTCCGCAAGGCAGTCAAAGTCGTAGTCTGACTGGCGACCGAGGATCACGGTTGCTGGGGTGGTGGCGTTGCGAGGAGAGGCATCCACTGCCGCGGTGTCACTCGCAGTGCGCTCGATGTACGTGCGTCGGTGGGTGAGCGGGAAGTCCTCGCCCACCAAACGCTTGAAGAGATCGATGTGCGCTTCATAGTGTTGCTTGAAGTCCTCCGGCGAAACACCCGGCTTGCGGTGCGCGTAGACTAGGACTCGGAATGTCATTTTGGTAGGCTCTAAGCGAGCGAGGAAGTGATCGAAGTATGAGTGGATTCAGTGGATACCCGTGATGATGAGATCCGGTGATGAACTCCCTCCCACCTTTATGTATTCCGGTTTGACTCATATCTTGGGGGCTGCGCAGGCATGCACATCTACCAGAAAGGAGCAGAAGAGACCAGAATACACCAGAACATAATCTCTGACTCGAAACTCTCCTCGCTGGAGTCGAAGAACGCGGGAGGCCTAAGGAAGCCAAGGTAGCGTGGATTTATTAGTCATAGCTCTAGTTTCCTAACTTAGTTATAAGTTAACTATAACTTAAATTCTTCTATTGGGCCGGGCTGATCATCTCCTTGACCGAACTTCTTCATGACTCCAGTTCCCTTCAGCGAGAGACACCAGATTCAGATGGCCACGGCAGTCTGCTCGTCCTTCTCTGAATCCGATTGACCGGCGGGCACGCTTGCACGGTAACTCTGCCGAGACGATCGCGTCCCACTTGGCTGCCTCGATGACCCACTTTGGCCGCGCTAAGCAGACCAGGTGGCTTCACTCTAAATGATGTCCATCGAGTCGTGCCTATTTCGTGATTTTGTGTCTCCTTAGGCAGAGCAGAAAGGCCACCCGCGCTGCTTTTACGGACCTGCAATTGAGTTTTCAGGCGAGGGGTTTCCCGTACGAATCGAATGGATCACATCACGGCCGTCCAAATGCGTCCGAAATGCTCGGCAGCCAACCAACAGCCGACTGCAATCTGCAGGCTCTGGACTGTTCTGCACCGTTACGTTTGCCTGCCAGCCCATGCCCTTATGTAAACCATCACGGGCAGGCCGGACAATCCCTGCAAAGTCCACTTTTCGCTAGCAAAACGACCGGCCCCTCAGGCCTGCCAATGACGTCAACACCCCTCCTTGGTGCGAGGTCGACTGCATTCCATCCGGTTTTTGCTGCAGACACGCTTCTCTCCCCTGAATTCTCCAGCTCAATCTCTGGAAAGGCACTCTGACTCCATTCAATTACCCCCTTTCGACACACTACCCAGCCACCACCATCATGAGCGGGCACAAATTCCCTGTAGATCTCAAGCAGTTCAAGCAGCTCAAGCTGGACTCCAAGAGCACCACCCTCACCGCTGATCAGAAACGCGATCTTCTGAACAACATCAACATCTTCCGCGATGCCATTATTGCCTTCACCGCGACCGGTGCGGCTCGGGGCGTGTCGGGCCACACTGGTGGCCCCTTCGACACGGCCCCGGAAGTCTGCATCCTGCTGGCGATGATGAATGCGCACCCCGATCAATTTGTCGACGCACTGTTCGACGAGGCGGGCCACCGTGTCGCGACCCAGTACCTGTTGGCCGCGATGGATGGCAAGATCGATCCCGAGCACCTCCTGAACTACCGGGATGCCGACTCCAAGCTTCCCGGCCACCCCGAGCTGGGCCTCACGCCCGGCGTGAAGTTCAGTTCCGGCCGCCTGGGCCATATGTGGGGCATGGTCAACGGCATCGCAATGGCGAACCAGGATAAGAATGTTCTGATGCTGGGCTCGGATGGATCTCAGCAAGAAGGAAACGACGCCGAGGCGGCGCGCATTGCGGTCGCCCGCAACCTCAATGTCAAGCTGTTCATTGACAACAACGATGTCACTATTGCTGGCCACCCCTCGATATATCTGAAGGGCTACGACATTGCCAAGACCCTTGCGGGTCACGGCTTGCACGTTGTTCGTGCGGAAGGGGAGAATGTGGACTCTCTGTATCCAGCAATTGCGGAAGTGATCAACCACAAGGGCCCTGCAGCGGTCGTCGTCAACCGGAAAATGGCTCCTGGTGTCGAGGATGTTGAGGGCGAGTGCCACGCTCACGACGTCTTCAAGGTCGATGTGGCTCGCAAGTACCTCACCAAGCGAGGATACAGCAAGGAGCAACTGGCTTTCTACGATGACATTAAGGCCCGGTCGAACCCTCATCAGTACCAGGGCTCCACCAAGGACAAGGGTGCCAACCGCGCCATCTTCGGGGAGGCTGTGAACTCGATCCTGGACGGTCTCAGCAAGGAAGATGCGGCTCGCCGGGTCATGGTCATCGACTCTGATCTGGCTGGCTCGACTGGCCTGAAGGCAATTCAGTCCGAGCACCCTGAAGTCTTTGTGGCATCAGGTGTCATGGAGCGTGGCAACTTCTCGGCGGCCGCCGGCTTTGGCTTCGGTAGCAATGGCGAGCGCCAGGGTGTGTTCTCCACTTTCTCGGCGTTCTTGGAGATGTGTATCTCCGAGATCACCATGGCTCGCCTGAACGCCTGCACCGTTCTCTCTCACTTTTCTCACAGCGGAGTCGACGAGATGGCCGACAACACCTGCCACTTTGGCCTGAACCACTTCTTCGCCGATAACGGCCTGATGGATGCCGCGACGACGTCCCTCTACTTCCCCGCTGATGGCGAGCAGATGAAGGCCGTTGTGAACAAGGTCTTCTGGGAGAAGGGCATGCGATTTATTTTCTCGACTCGCTCCAAGGTGCCTTATATCCTGAAAGAGGGTACTGACCAGAAGCTCTACGGCGAGGGCTACGAGTTCGTGCCGGGCAAGGATGAAGTCATCCGCAAGGGTACCGCCGGCTACGTTGTTACCTACGGGGACATGGTGTACCGGTCGCTCGATGCCGTTGAGCGCCTGCGCAAGGAGGGTCTCGATGTTGGGCTGATCAACAAGGTGACCCTGAACGTCGTTGATGAGGACGCGCTCCGCGACTATGGTTCTACTCCTTTCGTGCTTGTCGTCGAATCCATTGCCCAGAAGACCGGTTTGGGCTCTCGCCTCGGCACTCATCTGTTGGAGCGTAAGCTCACTCCTAAGTACAAGAGTATGGGGGCCATTAAAGAGGGCTGCGGCGGTCTGTACGAGCAGGTGAATGCTCAAGGTCTCGGTCCGAACGATATCGTCGCGGCTGTGAAGGAAATCGCAGGAAAATAGAGGAGTTATGGCTTCTGCACATGACCATTATGATATTCCACTTATTATACGCCTCTGAAGATAGTGATGTTTCAATCTTATGATGACACGTCAAAATGACCCCAGTTGATATCGATATCGCTCCATCTCGTACGAAAATCCAAAACCAACCACTAATCTCAAGGTAGACAATCAGTCTCGATCGTCGGGATGGAAGACCAACGCCCGAATCTCAATGCTCTCCCGTGCCGCCTCATGCTCCGTCTCAGGATTCACAAATGCCGTGTGAGGTACCCGACGAGCTCGTCCATCGGTCTTCGAGTCAAAGCACTTAATCAGCGTCACCAGTTCCGGCGTTTGTCCGTAGCGATAGTACCACTTGATCTGAGGATCCGGCTTCACGCCGTAGGTCTCGCCAGCCCGGTCAGGATAGATGAGCCCGATAGGAACCAGCGCGCTCTCCGGAACAGTATGACCATCCGCGACGGCGAGGGGATCCTTGAGAATGGTCCGAATCGGACGCCAAACATTAATAATCTGATATCTCCCTTTCAGCAGCTCGGGAGCATCGTCCGGAAGGTGGTGAGAAACTCGATTTTTGGACGCCGAATAGGATTGATCAATATGCACCCGCTGTACCGGTCCGCGAATGCCAGTCGCAGGTGAACCATCCTGTTGCGGACGACGGATAGTGTGATCGAAAATAAGAACCCTCGAAGCTCCAGTGCTGTCGTTTAGAGTTAGCGTGGTGGTGAAGCAGGCGCAGGCTGGTGGGATTGATCTTGTGAAGATAAAGATCCACCTAACAGCGGACAACGTACGCATCTTTCAGCAATTGCTCTGTCTCGGCGTAGTACTCCCTTCGAATCTTCTCGTCGTCCACAAAGTCCGTCTCGCTACTCTTATGGTAGTAGAACTGGAATCCGTGGCTGTCTAGGGTATAGTCCAGCTCGTGGCCGCTGACATCGTGGATGGTAGTCGCAACTTGAACCGTCGGCTTCTCGTACGTCTCCGGCCTGCCCACGTAGCTCGGGGAGGGAGGGGAGCCATCTTCATTCTCTTTGTGGAAGTTCAGAGTCGTCTGGACATGATGAGGCTTATCGGAAACCGGAACGTCCGGCTTCTGCGCCAGACCAGGGCCATGTCCACCAGAGGTGTGAACAGCTGCCGAAGCCATAGTTGCTAGTGAAGGACGTATTCCTATTATTGAATTGATATGAAAGCTATTCCGAGTTGCAGGTGTCCCAGGAAATCTCATTTTGACCTTATAATCAGCTCGCTTTGCGGGGTGAATGCTCGCATTTGTCAGAAGCAGCACGCAATATTGGTCTCGTATAGAGAAATGCTGATAAATTCACCTGAGCGTTCTTTTTTTGTATGCCGAGCAGATGACACGTACGACATCTGGGATCTGGATAGCGTATCAGATGCCCTATTATTAATTGCGAACTGTTGGGCTGCATCCTGTGCAACATTCATGATCCGTAATCAATCGATGATGATGGCCCCACGGCGGAAGTACATCTGAGTCTTGGATTTGAAGCACCATAGAATCAAGCTACGTCAACCAGGTTCAAAAATTGATGAGAGTGTCAATATTCTTTCCTTATGCAAATTCTCGTGTCTATACTATCTCTGGCTATTACTTGCTTTTGGCGGTATGAACGAGTACAAAGCGGCCGCTTCTTCCTCCAGTCCTGCGACTGCGGCTATGGAAGCCAGCCTGGACGAACTTTTAAGTTAAGACCTCGCCCCATTTTGGCTTTTTGGTCAAGGCAATATCTGGAAGAGATGGACTGCAGTAGGTCGATGCCACAATCGGAGCATCAGTTTATGTAAATAGCTGCGCCTTGTTTGACGAGTGGAAAAGAATAAGAGGCGAGTGCTGATTTTGGTGCCGTATAGCTCACAAGCGGACCAGGATCGTCTCGATCAGTTTCTGCGTGAATGAAAAACATACTATTGTTTTGTCAGAGCCATAAATGACGGTATAGACTAAGAGTGTTGCCTATAGCGCATTATGGTCTAGAGGTTATTTGTTATTTTGCCTAGGACTTGGTCCTTTTTTGTCTTGACATCTTTCTTTCTCCAAGATGAACATTGATTCGGGTACAATCAATTTTGGGGGCCCTTCGCAGCTCCTCAAACCGTCACAGTATATCTCACATCGAAGCAGCACTGACAAGCTTATCGCATAGTGGACTAAAGTCTTCGAGTCGGATCTCCTCCAGCGCTCGTCGCAGGCTTTCTCCGTCGTAGGCGAACAAGGATACATCTTTGGCGGGGAGCTATGGCACCGAGAACCCAGGGACAAGGGACAACAACGTCCATGTTCTCTCTCTTGCCGGAGGTAAGGCTCTACTCACCAATTTATAGTTTCCTACATCCACTGAAATGCCCGTCCAGAGGCAACCTTCTCATCCAAGCCCTCATCAACTCAATCCCCCTCTCCCTCGCCAAGGGTGGAAACCGCGGCAGCAACACTGAACGGCAAATTCTATCTCTTCTCCGGGCAAGGTGGCGTCGCCATGACGCCTATAGACGAACAAGGATCTATCTGGGAATACGATCCTAGCTCTGCGAGCTGGCAGCTCCTATCTCCCAGATCCAGGGAGATACACCCTGCTGCACGCAGCTATCACTGTACCCCCAGCGACGGCCACGACACGACCTACGTGCACTCAGGCTGTCCCGAGAAGGGTCGACTATCGGATCTATGGGCATTCAGTGTGGCGCATAAGGAATGGACGGAGCTTGCGCCGGCTCCTGGCCCTCCGCGCGGGGGTACGTCAATCGCGTTTGCGGACGGCAAGCTGCACCGCATGAATGGGTTCGATGGGAAGACGGAGTAGGGTGGGAGTGTCGATGTCTACTCACCCGGTTCCAACTGCTAGACATGGCATCCCACAGTTGTGTGCCTGATGGGAAAGAGGGCCTGATACCACGCAGTGTGAGCGCTCTGCTTCCAATGTATGTTGCGGACCGCCGATGGTTGGTGACCTTGTTCGGAGAGCGGGACCCAAGTGCATTGGGACACCAGGGGGCTGGAAAGATGCTGAGTGATGTGTGGGCATTTGATGTTGAAAAGACAACTTGGACGGAAGTGGACACCTAGCTAAATCCTACGCCTGCATCGAGGGGATGGTTCGATGCACATATCCTTGGTCATAACACCGTTGTTATACAAGGCGGACTGGGAGAGTCAAAGAATCGGCTGGGGATGTGGAGCTTGGTTTTCAAACACTAAGTAGATGGAAGATAACGGCGCAAGGACCTGCCTAATACTTAAAAGAAGTAGGGAGTGTAAGATCGATCCAAAACAATCACATTGAAAACAGTGAAAACTATTGACTCATGAAAGAAAGAGGAAACCAGGAGGCATATGTCTCATTAAAGTACAACAGGATCTCAAAAGGAAGTCATTGGGAGGTGTCCCGTAGTCCGGTGGTCATAGCGTTGCTGCTGGTCAAGGTGATAACATAAAAACAAAAGGGAACCAAAACTGCTTGGTACACGCCAGCACCGTAGAAAAAAGACCAGATGACAGAAAGGAAATGATTCTCCAAGAGAACAGGAGAGAAGTAGTATGGACGGCCATCCACAAAGGAGAAATAGAAAAGCGCTATTGTGACAACTTGACATCATGTCCAGGAGAAGAGAAGAGAAGATTTTGTTCATAGCAGTCATTTCGGGGGTTGGGGGTGGGTGGTTTCCTTAGAACATGAGAGAGCGGGTCTTCTGGCGGCGGGCTTCGGCGCTGGGTAGCTCAGGTTGAGAAAAGGTGTGCTTGTGTCGGGGCCGGGAGGATGGAGGCGCCTGCGCCCCAGATCCAGCTGAAGCCGGTGGCGCTCCCATCATACTGGTTCTCTTTCCGACAGGCGACCCAGGGGCGACAGGGATGCCGGTAGGGGAAAGACGCTCGGCAGTCTTACGTCGAGCCTTCATGCTGCTCTCGCGCTTCAAGACGAGATCAGCCCAAGGCTTGATCGCACCGCTGCCACTGGAGGACCCTTTGCCGATTGCTTCCGACATGACTCTCAACCAGCCATCCTTGTCTGCGGCTGAGTCTGCGTAAAAGTCGATCACTTCACCATTGCCGAACCGTATACGGAACCCTTCCTCCACAAACATGTAGCCCTCCTCTTCTTCGGCAAAGGCAGACTTGCGGCGACCACCACCCTTAGTGCTAGTTTCCTTCTGGGTGAGAGAGGGGCGGTCGTCGACAAGCTTGGAGGCCTTTGCCAGGTTGATGGTAGCACGGGGCTGGCGAGTGGTTTCATGGTAGGCTGTCAGCTTCGAGCCTTGAAGCTTGAAGAAACGACGACGCCAGTACTATTCCATTATTAGTATGCAGTAAGTTTAGTGCGTGGTAAATAGCGACTTACAGGGCAGTCTCCACCCTGTTGAGAAAGGAACCCTTCCCAGGTGCGAGCAGCAACGCTCTCAGCATCGCGTATCTCACGGATGCAGGCATTCATGCTCTTGGGCATGTCCTCGTCCTTGCTACCCTTGGGCTTGGGAACAAACAGCAACTGCAGCTCCAGCTTGCCAATTTTGTAAGGCGGGCGGCGCTGGGCTGTCACGCTAGTCGCGCTCTTTTTGCTCTTCACGCTACTGGGCTGCTCGTCCACGGCCCATTCATTGAAGCAAGCAATATCGACGGTGTGAGGGCGACCAAATGCCATTTGCTCGTGATCGCTCAAGGCCACGTAGGCGCGACCAAAGCTGCCATCACGAGCGACCAAGTTTCGGAGTCTCTCATATACGGGGGCATTGACATTGTTCGCTTTTTCTTGTTGCGACTGCATTTGCTGTTTCAAATCGAGTTCCTTGCGGCGGCGAGGCGACGCAAAGACACGGCTAAGGGCGGATGCCTTCTGGCGCGGAGAGCCGGCAGTTTCCTGCGGGTAGAACTTGCTCTCATCAACCTTCATTTGGAGGGTAAGCTGGAACTCGAGGTCATTTTGCACGATTAGCTCAAACTCCTGCCCGATAGGAGCTGATTTGCCCAACTCGAGCCACGACGTTGTCACACAGTGAAGGCCGTTGTCCAAGGTGAGCGCAAAATACGAGCGCTCTCCTGTATTCATGTTAGCATTGATAAGTTATGGCCGCAACACAGGGCACGGGGTCGTACCACGAGGCATAGGGAGATCAAGGTATTTGATGCCGACAACCTTGACGAATAGGCGACCACGCTCTTCTCCGTCTTCGAATGCATCGTTCATCAGAGGTTCATTCTCGTCGATCGTGGGTTGAGGCTCTTGCACGTTGCTCTGGTGGCCAGGAAGCGGAGGAATTGATCCGGGAACAGGCTTCTTTTTAGGGATGCCGCCACCAGCCATCTTAACACTTGGACGGCGCGTCTGGCCATTCCATGGGACTGTTGTCCAGGTCTGCTGGCTGGCTTTGCGAGGCGAGGAGCCAGCGGAACGCGTACCTCGCGGATCCTGCGTGTCCTGCTCCGCAGGGGGAGCGGTTTCCTCTTCATTGCGGTTGCTGGCAATGACGACCTTCGTGTTTTGTCTCATGAGGTAGCCTCTCTGTTTAAAATAGAAGTTGTTAGCGGGTGCTGCCGCAATGCCTGAATTGGAATATCCGGAGGTTTGGGGGGCCGGCTGGGTTTGAGCCTGGGGAACCGGCGGAGGGCAGGAAGAAAGTTGGGAAAGAGCGAGCTGGAATGCAACCTTTTGGGACTCAATCACGCGATCAAATTCCTTGGTCAGGCCGGACCCAAGGCTTTCTTCTTGAATGCTGAATGGGATGTCCAGTTGCATCAGGCTGGACTGTCGCTGAGTTGGGTTGGAGGGCAGGGTGAGCTGAGGTGGCAGGTCTGCTATTTTATCCTCTCGATCAGACTTCTCGGACTCGTTTGAAATTTGCTTTGTCAGTGCTTGCATGGGAGGTGGGTGTTGGCCACTGATTTTGCGACGAGTCGCAGCCATGGACTCCAGGTCAGCCGGAGTAAGTGATGGCCGGGTCTTGAGGCCAGCACCAGGGGCACGAATAGTCGCCACAGGTTCCGGGATCGCCTCATCCTCGGAGCTAGCAGTGTCATCTTCATATTCCTGCTCTTCATCATCCCCAATGGGGTGCCGAATCACAGACTCGGGGGTCGAGGGCTCTGAAATAGGCTCTTCCTTGATCTCCGGAGTCAAGGGGCCACCCAATGACTGGCGGATTGAGGCCATGTTAAGGGGCTGGCTCTCAGCCAACTCAGGAAGCTGAGGACCCTGTTGTGTCTCTTGGGAGGGAGGTTCCTTCGACTCTTCAGCAGTCGGGGTTGTCTCGCCAGAACCCTTGGCAGCATCGTTTCCAGCCGCTTCCGCAGCAGAGCGGAGGGAGTAGTTGCTGTCCTCATCATACCTAGCTCTCTGGTCCCTGGATGACAGACTGTTATCGGAGAGGTGCTGATAGTAGTCGGTAATCGCGTAAAGATCGTCATCATGGGCTTCCTCCTTAATGATCACGCTGGAAGAGTCATCGTCATCATCATCCTCCAACGATGGAATAGGAATGTCGGGATCATAATGCTCATAGGGGTTGGGGCTCAATGCAATTTGGGAGTCATCACCAAAGATATCATCATCGTAGCTCTCACTCTTGCGAATGTCTCTCAAAATCGAGTCGCGAGAGATTCGAGGAGGAGAGAAGACGTCTTCCTTGGAAAGTTTGTTTCCGTGAATACCATCCTCGGTACCGCAGGCAGTGTCGTCAACAGTCATAGTGGTCTTCGCTGACTTTTCGCTGCCGTCCTCTTCGCTTTTGGTGTTTTTGTCACCGGTCTGCTCCTGAAGCATCATAAGTCGGAGTCTGTCCTCAAGAGACATTGCACCATTGATATCGGACTTGGTGTAAGAAGCAGCAGGTGCGGTAGGTATGGTGTGCTGACCAGCACTGCCCAGCTCGAAAGCAGCGGCAAGCTTGCTAGGTGAGGATGGGTTTGAGAGAGACAGGCGTGATACCGAGGGTAAAGGAGGCAATGGACGTCGTTCTCCATTAGAATCCAAGGACTCAACACGTGTGTGGCTCGTGGAATCACCTTCGCGCGATACAGGGCGCTCCCCAGCGTGGTGATCTTCGATGTCCTCAGTGAAGGAGTCTTCGTCGCCGTCTTCACTGCCAGGGCTCATGAAACGCCAGTCTTCAGGCAAGACGACAGGTGTCTTTTCAGTATCTTCAAGCGATGCGTCGAAGCTGTCATCCCGCTCGATAGACGATTCATGTTCAAAGCTGATGTCACCCTCCTCCTCGGAGTCATAGCTGTTCTCGCGCGAGCCGGAGGCGAGAGAAGAGGGGTCGGGGGTCGTCATTTCGTACTCATTCACTTGAGGAGGGGCAACATCAAAGGTCACACTCTTTGCATGGCGGTGGCCAGCACTGTCATACTCAGACCAAATATCATTCTGCGGGTCAAAACCCTTGCCATATCGGCTGCCCTTCGATAACGAAGATTTTCCCGGTGAAGGTTGATCTTTGCTGGGTGAGACTGGTCTCGAAGGTGGATCCGTGCTATACTCGTCGGCGAGTTGAGATTTGGCAAGGTTCATCTGACTATCTCGGTGCGGGGACCGGTCAGTGGCCAAAGGCCTATGAGGAAGCGACACTTGCGCAGGGTCATATTCTTGGCCACCCTGGAACATGCTATGGTTCTTGACGCGCGACACGCGCTTAAGATCCTCGAGAGATGGGCGCCTTGTCGGGAGGTAGACACCTTCGGGGTTATAGGGCGCGAGATTCTCCGCCCCCTTAGGGAACGGAGATGGGGACTCGCGACCTTTCCAGAAGCGTCGTGGAGAGGAATTATTGTTCAAGGGGGAGATATCGTAGGCAGGCGACTCGCCATTCGGGGTCTAGGAGAGAAGGTCAGCTTGATTTACACGGTCGCTGTCACGATCAGTGTTGCATTACCTGGGAAGTCTGATTCCAGATAGGAGAGTTGCGCCTCTGCGCCATTGGGCTCACTTCGGAGAGTGGCCGTTGACCGAGTCCACTAGCCATGGCGATGATGTGGATAGGCCTTGTAAGGCGTCAACGATGATGGGCTGAGACACAATCAAAAACAAGACGATGTCTGCGACGTGTCAATTATTTTGCATTGCTTTGGCCACGGTGTCGAGTCACGAGTATCTCTCGGTCGAAGAGGAAAGGGTAATGAGAAATTGGAGCTGATCGCTGGCAACATACCTCTGCCTTAATGAATACCAGGCGTCGCGTGGGAAAACAGCGAGTCCTGGTACGTGTGCTGGAAGAAGCGTAAAGTCGTGTCGATCGTTGCAGGAATGTGAATGTGTCACCAAAGAGATGCCACAACTTCCACAGGCTAGCGATGGTAAAAACGCCAAAACGTTCAAAAGGAAAGGGTTAACGAAGGGATGTTGGAAGGATAACAAGAGGGGATCCGATCTCGATATCTATTCCATGGGTCGGAAAGTGGATTTGTTACCCCAAAGCAAGTTGTGGTGTTGACAGTCGCGGGAGTCTCCATGGCAACGGTGGGGGGGGTGCTGCTGACTCAGTTCCTGATAAGGGTCACCTGACATTCATGCCTCAGACGTCAGGTCCGATAGATCGGCCCTAGTCCGCATAGGGAATGGCGCGAAAACATTCTGATAATCTGGTTTTTAAGTCCCCCGGCTTCAACTAGCCATCTCTCTACACTGCACGTGAGTCGACTCTGCAGGATGCCTCTACCCATTCGCTCGTCGATATGCTTCTTATGCCAAACAAGAGCAACGGTTGCCCGTCCCCCCGCGCTTCTCCCATCATGGCAGGCCTCGCGAGCAATGGGATCAATGCGGTTGCGCAAGAAGTCTTCTCGCATGGCTCTATCTCCTAACGTGGCCAAGCCCACATTGCAGAAGCCACGCTCTGGGAGAGACCGCCGCGGTCCCTTTGCTGGCATGAATCAGACCGAGGCTCGCATTCGAGACACTCCGCGCTCCCGGTCGCAGGCTGCCCTCAAGCGCTCCGGCGAAGAGGGCAAATCCGAAAAGAACGACGCGCCGCTGTACAAAGCCCTCAAGATGCAGACTACCTTGTCGCCAGTATCCTACGGTCGTCGTGCTGCTATCAAGTCGAAGATCACCAATCTCACCAGCTTCGACCATTTCCCTCTCCTCCCCGCGGTTCGACACTCGATTTTCGCCCAGGCTCTGCCGGGACTCGCAGAGGTCACGCCAACCCCTATTCAGCGACTCGCGATCCCACAACTTCTCGGTGACACCAACGCGAAGAAAAATCAACCGGTGAAAGTTCATGAGGATGCGCCTCAATACGAGCAATACCTTCTTGCAGCGGAAACTGGTTCTGGAAAGACGTTGGCGTATCTCCTTCCGGTTGTCGATGCCGTGAAGCGCGCGGAGACAAAAGACAAGGAGGAGCAGCAGATTCTGGAAGAACAAAAAACTAAAGAGCGCGAGGAGAGGCTGAAGAACCGGACCTTCGAACTTGAGCCAGAGGAGCCACCGATGACCGATGCCGGTCGCCCCAGGGCCATCATTCTTGTTCCAACATCAGAGCTTGTGGCACAGGTTGGAGCCAAGGTTAAGGCTCTTGCTCACTCGGTTAAATATCGATCGGGAGTAATTTCTTCTAATTTGACTCCGCGTCGGATCAAGAACACGCTTTTCCACCCTGATGGCATCGACATCCTGGTGTCCACTCCGCATCTCCTAGCCTCCATCGCCAAAACTAATCCTTACCTTCTCAGCCGCGTCAGCCACCTCGTTCTCGACGAAGCAGATTCTCTGATGGACCGGTCCTTCATCTCTACCACCACTGAAGTCATCGACAAAGTTGCGCCCTCACTCAAGAAACTCATTTTCTGCTCCGCCACAATTCCTCGCAGTCTTGACAACCAGCTACGCAAGCGCTATCCCGATGTCAGGCGCCTGACAACTCCAAACCTGCATGCCGTTCCCCGACGCGTACAACTCGGGGTGGTGGATATTGATAAGGAGCCCTACCGTGGAAACCGCAGTCTTGCCTGCGCAGATGTGATTTGGTCCATTGGCAAAGCTGGTGATATTGGTGAAGAGAGCTATGGGCCTCTGACACCATATATGGGTCCGAAGATCAAGAAGATTATCGTATTCGTCAACGAGCGCGAGGAGGCGGAGGAGGTCGCGAATTTCCTCGTGTCCAAGGGTATCGATGCCGTTTCGCTCTCTCGTGACTCCAGTTCCCGGAAACAGGAGGAAATCCTCGCTGAATTCACCGAGGTCGACCAACCCCCGACCTCAGATGAGATCATGCTGCTTCGCAAGCAGGCTCGTTCTGAGAAATCCGTCCCCTTCCTGGAGCCCGAGAAGAAGCCCGAGATTGATCGCCGCCTGCCCAACACTAGAGTCCTTGTCACTACAGACATTGCCTCTCGAGGCATTGATACCTTGGCCGTGAAGACTGTCGTGCTTTATCACGTTCCGCACACCACCATCGACTTCATTCACCGCCTCGGTCGTCTGGGTCGCATGGGCAAGCGTGGTCGTGGCGTCGTCCTAGTTGGCAAGAAAGACCGCAAGGATGTTGTCCGCGAGGTTCGCGAGGGTATGTTCCGAGGACAGGCCCTGATTTAGATATACTGTGCATTAATATGCATATTTTTGTATAAAATGTGTACCATATTTGGCGTTCATTGAGGGTTGGATGTGTTTTCAGGCTGGCAAACGATTAATACCCGACGTAAAAGGAAAAAGCGATTGGAGTGTACGATGTTTTAGATGATATATATATATTACAGCTTGTTTCTACTCTTGTATATCATTTTCTTTTTGAACTCGTCTACAAAGCTTCTGGAAAAAAGAACATATCGTATTGACTGGCTGTGCAAATATATATCCGGCCTGAGATGAGGACCTTATGCGCGCCGCCACTTTCACTCGATAGACTCAGAGCCGTGGATGTACGTCTACAGCCCCCAGTAGCCCCGAATCAACCGTTCTGATCACGGGGCCTAAAACCAAAGCCTTCCCACTACGGCCGCCTAACTGCGGATCCACATCTCTGGACTTGAAGCCCACCTAGACAGGGCTCAACAGCCCTATTACATGACTGGCTGTAAGACAATGGATATGTGTCTCGTTCGGCCCGGAGACCACACAGGCCACAAAAAGCTCTTTCTAAATCTATGGAGGCCCCAGGTACCCAGACATGGGGCTCTCAAACCCCCCACGTTGAAATGGGCTTGAAGATCGTCGACGCGATATATTGGAGAGTAATACTGTATACAGTGCCTCTCGCACCGAGAACAATCTCTCTCTGCAGCTTGGATGGACCCTAGGCCCGGCTTTGCTCGCTAGCCATCATCACGACAGTAGTCTAGGCAAGAGTTCCAGTGAGAGGGAGCGGACCACGGTAGCCAGATGATCAATTTGATATGATTGGCTCAGCGTGCTGAGTCAACGTCCTGAATCAATGAACCTTCGAAGTCATGATTCGTCGTTGGTTTGCTTTCTCAGATTGGATGGCATGAAAAGATGTTGTATTTTTTAAGCACATGCACCTATATAGACTAATCAGGGACACCTAGTGATCACGCCCGTATTTGTGGCACCCGCCTACCCACTGCGCATTCGCTTGGGGTGGGCCCCACCCACCCTGCCAATCTCACAGTCTCTGCCAATTCCATAACGATCATAATATTTTCAATATTTTATATGGACAACCACGAATTCTCTATCTACCAACATCTCTACCCTGTTATACTGCTTCCTACCGTTCTAACGATATATATCTATCGATAGTAGGTGGGCGGTGTGCCACAGATACTTCCGACGGCTTCACGGGGCGTTTAGAGAGATTCTGAATAAACCCTCTCATCCTTGAATCTGAGCATATAGGTACAGATGCGTATAGAGAAAGGACCTCCAATAGGTATTCAGAAGTCACTTTTCATCGAACCGTCAGGTTGAAAGAGGGAGCAAGTTATCATATATGTTTTGTCGTGACGGCGGCCCACGTCGCTATCTCTAGGCATTCTTCCATTGCTCCCACCCTGCGTGCTTCTTCAAATACCTATACAGAACTTCAAAACCAACTACCTAGCCGATACCGGGTATATTACTGCTTCTTGTAGCAATATAGGCAGATGGAGGCAGGAAGTACAGCGATCGGAAAGCCTCCACAATCAGGAATAGCCTGACCAAGGTGAATAAAGCCGAAACAAGGATCATTGGATAGAGGCTAAACCATAATAGTGTTTTCTCCCCAGAGCCAGACCGAGTTTTGCCGGAAACTTGTAGCAGTAAAAGTGCCATAACGACAAGTATCACTGCCGGGATCACTGTAATGGCCAACGAAGCGATCTGCCATAGAAGTCGCTCGGTATCGGAGGGGAATGAGAATCTCCAGGCAACCAGATGGAATGAGCCGAAGACAACAAGTGCAATCAAGGTCCCGACATCATGGCTTATGGACTGCCTGGGCGTGAACAGGTACGGAATTGTGTGAGTGCGGCCAAAATGTAACATTCCTCCCCACCACCACCGGGCCTGCCCTTGCCGACTGATTAAGAGGACATCTTCTTTCGACGCCGGCCTCAGTGCGGGTGCAAAGATAGGTAAGCCGACGTCTTTCGGACACGACCATTGGAGAAGGTACGTTGCAATACCTTTGTTATGTTAGTGGTGATGCTGGTGAACCAGTAAGAAACGCAACAACCGGAAAATAAAACCATACCACAGACACCATATGCGAGTGCAAGCATCTCGAGCTGGCTGATCGCTATGCCTTGGGCGGCCCGGTTGATCAAAGAAGCTGCGAGCTGCACTATCTGAACTAGGGCCAACAGTATAATGAGGCCACTGCTCTTGCTCTTATCATGAATGACTCTTTCTGATGCCGTTTGACTTGGGAGGGTGATGAGCCCCCTTTCCGTCGCCAGCAGGATTTGCGTCGCATTGAGGATCCATCTGTCTCCGCACAAGGCATAAAAAGGGGATCTTGCCCACTCGTTGAATTGCTCAAACGACCACTCGTCTGGTATGTGACCTTCGGATGCCAGCTGATTTATTATCGAACGGTGATCTGGATGTGGTTGCCAATCGATTCCGCCTAGGCTACTGAAAGCCTGTCTCATCCGCTGAATGAAATCTGTGAGGCGAGGGTCCTCGGGATGAGCTGCGATGCAAATAGCATCAGTGGAACTTGATAGCCGATCCCCGGTTGTTACCGCATGCGTTGAAATTTTCTCGTTTTTTACTTTTATTGTTGATGCAGATGAATTTTTTCCCTGTTCGATATCGTCTCCCTGGCATGGGACTGGCACATCGACGCCGTGATCATCTGCCAGATCCCCGTCGGCCTTGCCCTGAGAAGGCAATGGCAGACCCCGGAAATCAATAGAGAAGCCACCAATGTCCGCTAGCATCGTGTGAGTGGCTGTCCACCCCTTGACCTGTTCCTGGTTAACAGTTGACGTCGTAGCCTTTTTATCGGACTCGCCGGGCCGCTTGGCCTTTTCTACCTCCCTTGCGTGTAAATAGCCGTTGAGTGCTTTGCCGAAGACAAATTCGGGCACGAGGAAGGTGAATAGCATCCATCCTAGCTTAATCAACGTTGGGTAGCATGCCCGCGCCAGTTCGCGAAGTGTCGACTTGAATTTGCTATTACCGGGTACGAGCTCATTGAGTTGCTCGGGTACGTGGACTGCGAGGATTGACCAAGTGCAAAGAATGATGACGCCGAAAGAGCTCCAGACAATTTCCATAGTCCCGCGTGCGTTGGGATTGTCTACGAAGCATGGAATCGTTGGTAGAGAACAGTTCGGCTGGAAAAAGTGCATATTGAGATGAGAAGGCACACGGGCAGTCGCATGGCCTGACGGAACGATGGATATGCTAGCACATGTGATTCATCTGGATTAGAAAGACTGAATGGTTGTCGTTGCCATTATGGATACTCGAATGAATAGTTACGTCTGAAGAAGAAAGTGTATTTATTAATAGTTAATAGTCCGATGCATTTCCAGTTCGTTGGGCAACAAAGGCAACGTAAATTCAGGCGTCCACGCAGCAGGCGCGCTATCCTGAGCGCTTGGCAAATGCAACATGCACCAGCATGGGCGCATGGCTGAGTGGGAGCAAGGGTGTGTTAGCGAAAGACATCATAGCAACTTGGTTCTTTTGAAACTCGTATTTCCAGCCGAACTACTGTACGGCACTGCATTTCAGCCGCAACCCCGCCCAAATTTATAATTGCTTATTTAACCCACCTTCTTTACAGCAGTGATTAGCAACGTTACTGCGAGGGAACTTTTCATACACCCATGTCTTTTCTACCGCCTTACATGAGGACACTATTGGTGTATTTTGCTAGCAATTTCCCCCATCGTCCCCAGCATTCTTCCATTTCTCTGTCCTCACCCGTCCACGTCCGTGTTCAAATGTGCGCAACAACCTTAATGGCATCAAATCGTTTGCACCTGCTCCGAGCTCCCGAGCTTGATTTGCCTTCCAAAACTCCTCCTGAACAGTGTGACTGCAAATTGAACCCTTTTTTCAGCGCACAGTCCATGTGATACTCGAGTAAAACGCCCCTCTAGAAGGACATCTGCCAAAAGCCGTCCGTATGAGTTCGAAATCCTTTTCAGCATAGTGGAGTACTCAGAAGATATATACCCTTCCGTACGGTTTTAACTGGATAGACATGACATCGATAAGCGAGCAGAGCAAGACGGGATGATACTATCTCTACCACATATGGAGGTTGCCATGTCGCATGAGTGAACTAATTATAGACCTGCAATCTCTCGAAGGTCCTGGTTAGGATATCATATGTCGCTCCAAAACAACCTCAACCATATGCCGTGTCCCTGCAACAGATCAAGTCGCGCCTCTCATAAGATTATGCGAGCCAAATCCTGGCTCTAAGTCTAGGCCGGAGCGTCCATCCTGATTTTCCACTTCCACGAAGGCCTGGTTAATAGGCAGAAATTCAAATCAAGCTTCGAAAGGGTCCTGACGTAGGCTGGAGACTCAACCATTCTCAACAGAACCAGGAAGGGGAAGGGGTGAGGGGTGACTGAGAATGATTGCGACCGCAGCCCAAGGCATTGGGGGCGACGAGGTGGGCCACCTAAGCGCCCACCTGTATCAGCGAACGAGGCAACTGAATGAGATACATGATACTATTGGTAGCTGAAGCCAGCCGCCGCCTGCAACCATAGCGTACCTGAGGTCCTCCGCCCCATCTCCAGGTGCTTCCTATAACCTAAGCTACTAGCTCTCAGCAAATGTTAAGTTGTAAGGCTAACACCTGCCTGGAAATAAGCTAGCCAAAACTGTGGCTAGGAATACACTTGCAGCTGCAGGACACGTCATCAGGTCACTTTTATTGTCGTCTCACAGGTATGGAGGACCTAAACCTGGTAAGGCGACAAAAGGAGGCTCTGTATGACCTCAGGTCTTGGTAAACTAAGAACCGGGTGAGAAAATGAAAATCCTTCTGGCCGGCGCGACCGCCGCACTGTCCCTGCCAACTGAATTAGAGTAGAACGTCTGTTTGAATTCAGCTCTAGTAGATATAAGGTAACCTCTCCTTCAATATTCAACACTCTTTGTGCAACAGTTAGGTAACGAATCACTTCAACCGAACCCTTCGGGAAAGGTCCAAAGGACTAAATGTACGCATCAATTCCACCCCATTGTCGACCTACTGCACTCTACTTGCAGTGCTTATACACCTTCATGCCGACGCACAGACCTCCCTCATAGCAATTCCATGGGGGACGACCAGCAGACGCGCAGTCAAGGAACTATAGACGCGTCAATAACGCAAGACTTTCAATCCATGCGATCCTACCAAGTATTTCCTTGGGCAGGGAAGATGGAACATACCTCATCGCCACACTTCCAGAAGGGCGCAGTGCCAACACAGTAGATATATGTCCACGCCCTCTTGCCATACTTTGCAATCAGCTTGGCAAACTTGATAGCCAGCCTCCACTTGGAAACTCTTTTCTCGAGAGATTCGTCATCGTCATCGAGGTCGTCCAGGCTGACTTCATTGTCGTCAACATCATAAAACGTGACCCCTGTTTGCTTGCGTTAGTTATCGCTTACAACGGCTGACATGTGTGAAGAGCCTGGATGCTTACCACCATCCTCGCGTTCAATGGCGGTCACTTCAAGGACACCGTCACTGAAAAACTCAAGCTTGTGCTTTCCATCGGGCAGGAAAGAGCTGACGACATCTCCGTAAGGAGTAGACACGGTGCCGTTGGCGTCGTCGCGTGCAGTCAGCCCAGAAGATCTTTCGATGGCAGACGCAAAGGCCAGATGGCTAAAGATGGCCACCAGAAGGGCATGCATAAGAATGGTGAACTTCATTTTTCAATGATAGATCCGATCAATGGATCAAAAGTCCTTTGAGATGGATATGAGAAACTTGACTGTTGCTATCGGCTTCAGGCCTTTGGGTTGTGTTGTTGTTCTTCATTCTCAGCTGGATCCCAAGCCGTTTAAATAGGTTTCCTGGTCGGTTCCTATCCTCTTGATGCATTCGTCAACTCTTGCAAGCACTCGTTGTGAGGTCGTAAAAACCTCGTGTTTTTACTGTTGCCAATGCTGGCGCCCCCGTTCATACGAGGTTGCCAAGCACCCTCTTTCATGCCACTCGGAGGAAGACCAAAAGATGAGGTTATAAAAACCGGAACTGTTGGTAGGATGTAACACTGCGAGGCGTTCACTGTACCTGGGTTCGGTGGGTTTATGCGAGTGATCCATAGATACGAAACTTGGCATGCATGTTCCTGTGGGATCGGGCATTCGTATTGACCTTGGCAAGCGGGCCATTTTCTATTTTTCTATCGCCAAGAGGCGAGGCACTCTTCAGTGGAGAAGGTGGGCAGATTAATTGTCGGGGTCAGCTTAATTATAGATACCGTGTTGATCGGTGAATTATCTTTCGCCGACATGACATCTGGGGGCGTGGAAGGGCGAGAGTGGAAGTTTTGCGTGATGATGATGGTTCCATCCATTCTTTGCACTGTACTCCGCAGGTAAACGATGGTGGCAGTAAGAAGGCTCTGTTTTGCTAGTAGCTGTACCTACTTCAACGCTTTGACCAGAAAATTTCCGCATCGGCCCATTTCGATCGTTGTTCCTGACATCCTCCGACAGCCCCCCACACTTCTCGCTCTCTCCTTCGACTTTCCTTCCGTGTGGCGCTTACCAACCACCATACACTGTGTCCTCTTTGTAAATCTTCTAAATTATCATTTTTTCATTTCTCATGAGCAGCTATCATTCTCGAAGTTCTTGAGTCATGGTCGATGCCACCCCCTTCTGCAACTGAAACATGCAAGACATAATCGGCCCCAATCTGACAGTAGATCCTTGAAATAATGTGCTCGCTGCGGGTCAGAAGTCTACTGTCCGCGGGACTTTCCTGTATCAAGTCACAAATCGGTAACTTTATGGGGATCAAAGGAATCCCAATTTCTTCGTCCAGCATGACGTTGAAATAGGTGCTGCCCGGCGATTCGTATGAGATATGATCTTTGGGTGATTCAACGCAGAGAAATCGCTTCCGATGATATTGATAGTAATTTATCTGGATGTGATAGATAGAGCGAATAGAGAGTAGCCCACACCGGCATATCACTATCATTGCCCTTCAGCAAATATATCTCGCGTGTATCTGACTTGCTCGATCTGTATCCACCACCTCACGTATTCCAGGGACGCAAGATCCATAAATTTTGCACTCATTTAGCTACGCTAATATCCACGCATAGAACTATGCTAGTTATACAAGAGTATACATTAGGTCGCGTGCGTTTCTCAAGCATTATGCCTTTACATGGCCATATCGCTTGGCTGAGGCGCTCTTCGTAAGTGCGCCACAAACACCCCCTACCCCTATTTACGCTCACCCAACAGGGAACCAGTGCCCGCGAAATGACTACGCGATTGTGCTCAAATTGAAGTTGATATACACGCTCCCTGGTGACAGTAGATATAATTGAAGTTCATAAGTACCTTACGCTTTGCGAACATATACTCTCGATACCGTACTTCTTGCAGCTTGCGTCTGAATATCTTTGCTAAGGCCGTGCTTGCCAGGCATATAGCAACCTTCAGTCTAATCCCGCCGGGGAATACGAAATTCCCTGCTAGCGGAAGATGAACGCTGGCACTACTTGCCTTTTCTTAAAATAACCTTCAGCCGCCTCACGAGGTGTCTTCTCTTCGAAGAACTGCTTGACTCCAGTTCCTGATCTACTGGTGCCTGGTCGAAGATCGCATCAGATGCACTGCTGTTACACAATGTCGCCTGTGGAACCTCAGGTGCTCGGTTCAACTGATATTGGTCTCCATCCTCAGCCGCGAGTTCTTCAATAGAAGATACAGATGACTGCTCCGTTTCAGACCTCTTCAGTAGGTCCTCATAGAAATCAGCAAGCACCATCTCTGATATTAATCGATTAGGATGGTCTTCCGCAAGCACTTCCGCTCGTATCGCGACAACATGCTCGAGTAGCTCGACTGCCTCCTCGACCTGTCTGTTTGCTTGATATGCAATAGCAAGCATATGCTGCGACGCTAGTCGTGAGGGATGGTCTTCTGCTAACACTTCCGCTTTGATTGTAATAACATACTCAAGTAGCTCGACTGCCTCCTTAACTTGTCCGTTTGCTTTATATGCTCTAGCGAGCGTATGCTGCGACGCTAGTCGTGAGGGATGGTCTTCTGCTAGCACTTCCGCTTGTATCGCGACAATATACTTAAGGAGCTCGACTGCCTCCTTGACTTGTCCGTTTGCTTGATATGCACTAGCGAGCGTATGCTGCGACGCTAGTCGATCGGGATGGTCTTCTGCTAGCACTTCCGCTCGTATCGCGATAATATACTTAAGGAGCTCGACTGCCTCCTTGACTTGTCCGTTTACTTGATATACACTAGCGAGCGTATGCTGCGACGCTAGTCGTGAGGGATGGTCTTCTGCTAGTACTTCCGCTCGTATCGCGATAATATACTTAAGGAGCTCGACTGCCTCCTTAACTTGTCCGTTTGCTTGATATGTACTAGCGAGCGTATGCTGCGACGCTAGTCGTGAGGGATGGTCTTCTGCTAGTACTTCCGCTTGTATCGCGACAATATACTTAAGGAGCTCGACTGCCTCCTTGACTTGTCCGTTTGCTTGATATGCACTAGCGAGCGTATGCTGCGACGCTAGTCGATCGGGATGGTCTTCTGCTAGCACTTCCGCTCGTATCGCGATAATATACTTAAGGAGCTCGACTGCCTCCTTGACTTGTCCGTTTGCTTGATATGTACTAGCGAGCGTATGCTGCGACGCTAGTCGTGAGGGATGGTCTTCTGCTAGCACTTCCGCTTGTATCGCGACAATATACTTAAGGAGCTCGACTGCCTCCTTGACTTATCCGTTTGCTTGATATGTACTAGCGAGCGTATGCTGCGACGCTAGTCGATCGGGATGGTCTTCTGCTAGCACTTCCGCTTCTATCGCGATAACATACTTAAGGAGCTCGACTGCCTCCTTGACTTGTCCGTTTGCTTGATATGCACTAGCGAGCGCATACTGCGACGCTAGTCGATCGGGATGGTCTTCTGCTAGCACTTCCGCTCGTATCGCGATAACATACTTAAGTAGCTTAACTGCCTCCTCGACTTGTCCGTTTGCTTGATATGCACTAGCGAGCGTATGCTGCGACGCTAGTCGATCGGGATGGTCTTCTGCTAGCACTTCCGCTTGTATCGCGATAATATACTTAAGGAGCTCGACTGCCTCCTTGACTTGTCCGTTTGCTTGATATGCACTAGCGAGCGTATGCTGCGACGCTAGTCGATCGGGATGGTCTTCTGCTAGCACTTCCGCTTGTATCGCGATAATATACTTAAGGAGCTCGACTACCTCCTTGACTTGTCCGTTTGCTTGATATGCACTAGCGAGCGTATGCTGCGACGCTAGTCGATCGGGATAGTCTTCTGCTAGCACTTCCGCTTGTATCGCGATAATATACTTAAGGAGCTCGACTGCCTCCTTGACTTGTCCGTTTACTTGATATACACTAGCGAGCGTATGCTGCGACGCTAGTCGATCGGGATGGTCTTCTGCGAGTACTTCCGCTCGTATCGCGATAACATGCTTAAGTAGCTCGACTGCCTCTTTAACTTGTCCGTTTGCTTGATATGCTCCGGCGAGCGTATACTACGACGCTAGTCGTAAGGGATGGTCTTCTGCTAGCACTTCCGCTCGTATCGCGATAATATACTTAAGGAGCTCGACTGCCTCCTTGACTTGTCCGTTTGCTTGATATGCTCCAGCGAGCTCATGCTGCGACGCTAGTCGATCGGGATGGTCTTCTACTAGCACTTCCGCTTCTATCGCGACAACATGCTTATATAGCTCGACTGCCTCTTTGACTTATCCGTTTGCTTGATATGCTCCGGCGAGCGCATGCTGCGACGCTAGTCGTGAGGGATGGTCTTCTGCGAGTACTTCCGCTTCTATCGCGACAACATGCTCGAGTAGCTCGACTGCCTCCTTAACCTGCCCGTTTGCTTCGTATGTCACGGCGAGCGTGTGCTGCGATGCTAGTCGACCCGAGTCATCTTGGGCAAGATTTTTATCCCTCCACTCGCAAGACTCCCGTAGCCAAAGAACAGCTTCTTTCATCCGCCCATCAGTGAATAAGCAGCGCCCGACCTTCAGACAGAGCTCGCTTTTCTCCTCTGTATCTTGGCATTGCTCATCCTTCTTTATGTGAGCCACATGCGGGAAATAATCCCGCCAGATCTCGCGGTCAGTGTAATCGCCAGACGGAAAGATTTGCGAGAGGTGCTTCATTGCTGTCGTTCTCGTCTCTATTTCGCGGCCATTCTGATTCACCCACATTCTGGTCGCTAAGTGGACAAGTCTATGCATGTCGAGCTTGGTGCCATTATCCCTTTTCTCCAGGAATGAGTAGGAGCAGAGTGTGCCGATGGCCCCCGCCAAGCGCGCTTCGGGATGAGCTGCTGGTAAAATGGAGTACGGGATTGCCCTCCATTCGATGCAAGATATGAATGCGAGGAGATCTGTCGCTAATGGATCCCGTTCGAGAATTTTGTTGAATGTTATCGTCCATGTCTTCGCGACTGCATTTGTCAAGTTTGGGTATCGTGTTCTGTCGCCAAAATCCGTGCTCATGATAGCAACAGCATCCTGCTCTGTGCTCTTTAAGAGCCGCAGATACTCGGAGATGGAGCTCTTGTTTGTGTTGATATATGCTGCCGCCTGGGTAATAGCCAACGGGAGGTATTCAAGCTCTGTGAGAAGGTCCATCACGATCTGGTTGTTATGAGAAGGGCTCTTTCGAACCAGCGATTTCTCTAACAAGTTCACTGTCTCCTGTCCCGTCATCCTTCCAATCTCAACCACGTCGCTGCCCGCCAGGTGCTGGGCTACTTCTCCATGTCGCGTCGTGAATATTGACAGGCCATCATCACTTTCTGGCAGAAAGGCTAGTAAGCCGTCCGTTTGATGGAGCCCGCGAAGCAAGTCCAGGTCGTCAACGTTATCAACTATCAACAACCACTTTCCCGCGCTCTTTGTGCATAGCTGTCGCCGGATTAGCTCTTTAACGTCTTCTTTGCTCTCCTGGTCTTGGTGCAGTCCCAGTGCTCTCGCTATTTCCATGCAACCCTGCTCAAAAGTCTCCATGCTTAACGCTTGTACCCAGAAGATGGAAAATTCCGGGTAGTCTTCCTTGAAGGAGTACGCGAATTGTAGCGCCACTTGTGTCTTGCCAATACCACCAAGGCCGCTGAGCGCTACCTTCCGGCAATCTTTATTCACAAGCAGTTTTTGCTTCAGCGTATCAAGCTCTGCACTTCGACCGACAAATTGAAGATTCCGCAAAAAAGGGAGGTAGAAACTGCGCATGTGCTCTGCGATATGTGAGTCTAATTTTCTCTATAGAGCTGGTATAAGTACACTAACCTTGCGTTGCTTTATTGACTGTCTGCGTATTCACCACATCTGCCGCCGGGATCACCAGCAGAAGCTCCTTCGCGTACGCCGCTGCTGTTCCCGCCGCATATGGCTGCCATCTCTTGTTCTTGTGCGAGTCAGAGTAGTCGCAGATTCCGCGGATCACTAGGCACGGGAAATTGTTCATGAGGCCGGCCGCTTCCATCTCAAAGCAGAGAACTCCTTCAAACTCCGAGCTGACCTTGTCCCGCTCTACACCGTCCCTCATCACCTGGTTCCCCGATGCAATCGTACCATAGTGAACTATTGGTATGTTGTTCGCCCGCTCCTTCCTTTGTATCATTCTCGTAGTCACGCATGACATACAGCTCCCCTCTCCAACATGATTATACTCCGCTTCGAACAGCACATCTGTTCCTGCTTGATCGCGGCTGAACTTTGGGAGGTTGCTAAGCTTCAACAGGTGTGGTGTCAGACTGCCTCTCCCTCGGTCTTGGTTGGATCGAAGTTTCGTAATCGCAGCGAGGAGGATTGGGGGTGGAGCATTGAGGAATCCTGTCCGCTTGAATCCACTTGGAGTAGATTTCCCGAAATCGTACTGCACCACACCACCATGACCGTTTGCCGGCTGGCTGACAGCAATGTCGCCAAGACGAACATCTGCATCTTTGCCTGGCACCCCGCCTCCGATTCCCACCATCAGCCCGAATCGAATCGCTGGGAATGTGGTCTTCATCTGTATGGCGACGGTCGCAGCAGAGTTGGTACCTGTTTGGCCTGCGGGCAGACACGCAAGGACGACGTTGTGGCCCCCAATACACCCTAGCATGTATATGTTTGAGTCGTTGCTATTCGAAGCCAAGTCTTGGTGTTCCTCGTCAAGCATCTCCTGCGCTGCAGTGAGCTCGTCCGTCAGGGCGCACACCCATCCGACCGTGTAGGCGTCGTGTCTGAGGCGGCGTGCCATCTTGCTTATGTGGCAACTAAATCATTCGCAACTTGCTCGTAGGCTTAGGGATAATGACCAGCATGAAGTGCGAGAAGCCGTACGAGGCTGAGCGCTTCACACGAGCGGGCGCTAAGTACCCATGCCTGACGGGGCTACTACGAAAATGGAACGACGCAGCTGATATCACGTGGCCTCGTATTGAGTCGATTGTTTCTTTTGTTAAGACTCCTTAGGCTTATATATTTGCTTAAGCAGCTTCTGCTTGAAATAATCGCTCCACGAAGCGATCAGCCGGGCGATGAGGAAGGTGGTCACCAGCGCCAGAGTGATGTAGATGGTGGCGCCCGCCTGCCTCTGCACATCTGCAATCCAGGACCCAGCCTTCACCTGGATGTCCATGCTAGAGGTGGACGACGGAGTGGCTGTGGTTTCGACATAGTGCGGGCGATGAGGGCGAAAGGGAAGAGAAGGAGAATGAAGAAATGTGAGGGAAGGAGATGAAAGGGAAGAATATGAGAGGGAAGACGATAAGAATGAAAAAGATAAGAATAAAGAAGATGTGAAGACACCAAGGAAGAAAAACTCAATAGTTGTCACTGTCATATTTAATTTAAAAAGAGTTTTATACACCAAAGCAAATAAATTCTCCATGTATGTCCAGGGTATAATACACGAGAACCGAAAAGTATATCACAAGTTAAGCCCCAACCCCAGCTGGCAGCAGCCATCGTTTAATAATCCTGTTGATCATTCCAGTAGAGAGTTCCGTGCTGAACCTCCCCCAGAGGCTCCAGATTCCACCGCAGAACAAGTCTTGTCCACTGCAGCAAATGGCTTGCCAGCTTGATATGTCCCACATCCGTGGGGTGATTCTTGGGATTGATGTCGTTATATTGCAGGATTCCGGTGGTGTCGAAGTAGTAGACAAACCCGCGCTCCTTGAAGTGCTCATGGACTGCCCTAGCTTCTTGCTCGTAGATTTGGGTTGGCTCGTAGGTCATGCCGGACTTGACGAACGATCCCCATTGAGACTGTGGAAGTGAGAAGAAATTAGCGTGTGATGACGGCGGGGCACGAGATGATAACGTACGACAATAAGGACCACCGCGTGCGGCCAGACGCGGTGGATGTCTTCAATCATGTCAACATATGCATTGTAGAAATCCTTTCCGGGGACCTCGTTGGGATGCCGGTGGTCGTTACCGCCCATCTGAATGAGGACGAGATCGGCAGGTTGCTCGGCTTCAACGTCCCACTTCTCGGGCTCGTTTCCGTAAAATGCGTGCGCGCGGCTGCCCGGGTCGGATGCACGGTGCCAGTACCACGTCTATGTAAGAGCGAACCTTAGTCTTTGGGGAGTGCGGAGTGAGAACATCGGGATAGGCCTACCATGCCGTGAACACCGCCATAGCATTTGTTATCGGTTAAGCATGCGCCCGGGTAGGCCTGCAGGGGCCTAGTTAGCACTCTTCCAGTATAAGAACATAGAACGCATACCGTGATGGAATGCTCGACATTGCCTAGACCGGCCGCAAAGAGGAACGCCCATCCTGAGATGGTCTCATAAGTTCCATATTGACCAGTGGCAAGACTGGGTATAGTGCGTCAGACGGTATGGACACCCACCAATGTAGGCCAGAGCGACTCACGACCCTCCGATAATTTCCACCTTCTTTTTAAATCTGGGAGGCACTGTGAGCTCTGCGTCGCCCGCGGTGGCAACACCATCTATTTGAACTGTGTGATAGATGAGTAACAGCTTTGATGAGCGGACGGAGTGTACTTATCCGAAGCCCCAATTCGTAACTGCCAGTAGGTTAGCATCTGCCACACTTCACTCGTGCATGTGTGCTTTACCTCGCATCTCAAAAGTCTTCTTTTCGTGAACCTCCTCCGTGCTAAGGCCTGTCCAATCGCCGATAAATTGGTACGTTGCGGCGGCGGTGACATTGGAGAATTGCCAATCAAGGGAACCGAGCCTGTCAAGTTATAGATGGGTCCAATGGTAACAAACGGCGGTGCCGGAAAACATACCGGTAAGCAACCAGAACGCCATCTGTTGTGCTGGGTCCAAAGCTCACGGCAAGCTGCGAATGGGTTAATATCCTAGACGCAATGATTGAAATGTACGAGTATAAAAGTCCACCAAAAAGGCATAGTTACCTTGCTTCCAGTAAATTCCAGTTTGATTCCGGGTGCACTGGTGATGTCAGCACCGCCACAAGAGGAGGGCGAGCAGAAAAGAAGGGGGTGTTGGGGATTGGAGAGACGAACGACCACCCTGCATAATAATGAGAACGTGATCTAGACAGTAACTATATATCCAATTGACAGGACCTACAGGAGACATGCTTGCTGTCCCATCGCCCTTTGTAGGCGATCTCAGGTGAATCAGCGCCGTAGATATTCCAGCTGCCATCGAGAACAATCTTGGGCGCTTGGCCGGGGTATGGGTGTTCTCTGACTTGGCCGTTCTGCAAAATGGTCGCGGCCACTTGCAGGGACCACACCAGTAAAGCTAACCCGCGCTGTGCAACCCGCATTCTGCTGTCGACGGATGCGATGGGGACCACGCCGGATCACCCCAATTGTTTATTTTCTGGAACAGAAGGCTGGACGTGCCAACGGTGCTAAATTGGGCACGCCGGTTCCTGCCAATGTAGTCAGAAGGCTAAGAATGGCGTGATTTGACCACAGCGCTCCACCCCCTGGTTCTCAATTGATTCAATTGATTTCTGTGGGCGAGGCAGAATGGCGGGGACCACACTTCAGTCGCCCTTGTTGACCGAGTTCAAGTCCCCCCGACACGACGGTAGAACGCACACTGAAAGTGTACCTGGCCCTCCTTTCGTGGGTCGCTGGGAGAGCTTGCTCGGAATCGGGCCTGCTAGATGTGGATTTGCCCGGGTTTAGCCAGATGCACGAGCGGCGCCATTCGGTGCCTGGGCGCTCCAAGAGTTTTTTTCTTTCTGAGAATGCCCCGTTGATTTGCTGGGGCGCGCAAGCCCATTGTCTTGGTATATTTCCGCTTTAGGAATGAGGCGTGGGGGATCCCCTTGGAGCCCCAGAATGTTCAAAAACGGGGTTTCTGCAATGCACTCTCACCCTTTCACGACTAGCAGAGTTATCACACAAACAAGAGGCGAAACGGCAGCTGCAACTGGCATTTGAGAGTCGGAATTGCCTCTGATATACGCATCATGACTCTCGCAGCACTGTCCCGCGGGTGATCGCGTGGGCTTGGACCCTGAGGTGCCGGGTTCCACCTCGGCTCCGTCGGAGGCCGCGTACTTGGGCGACATCGACTCCCCTGGACCCTCCATGAACCCTGGAAATACTGTAGAACATTACCGTATGTGAAATAATACCAGTACCAGGCAGTCCGAAGTACTCCCTACACATGGAGTATCTTTCAGCGCTCGGCAATAAATAGTACACCACGCAATAACTAAATAAGTGACGGAGACTAAGCATGTAGATGCATGGGACCCGGTGCCCGCGTGCCGGCCCTCAGGCTTAGGGTAACTTTTTTGGCCCCTGACATCCAGACCATGTTTAAATTCTCTTATCTGAACTCCCGGCCCGGCCAGCAATCCATATCTCACCTCGCGGTATTTGCCATTCCCACCTTGTGGAAATGCCAATTTCTCCAGGGCTCGCTGTCAACCCGTCGGGTCCAAGCCAGCAGAACGCCCAAACCCTATATGCCGTCTGCCAAGACAGCCACCGTTCAATATAGCGACGGGGGGCGCCAATTATTTTCAATATTTCGAGATCATGGCGGGTAGAAGCGCGATGTGTCTCACACTCCCAAAACCCATCATGCTCGCGTTCGTATCATTCCCGCAATGCATCTCGATCGCATATTCCAACTCCTCCAATGGACTAAAAATTACAAGGCTGATGGACCTGCCGGCGTTCGGCATGAGAGGCTTGCTTTAGCGCGCCCCCTGCTGTCGCTGCGGAATGTGTGGCTGTGGCGATTGGTTGTGACTGGCGCGCCAAGTTTCTGTACTACGGTACGGTACCGCCGAAGAATTCTGTACGAAGGATGAGGAAGGAGGATGGACGGGGTGGGGGAGGAAAGGCTGCACCGGTGGTTACGCGGGAAGGGTTCGGTCACGTACCGGTACGCAGCTCCGCTCAGGGTCCCGCCAAATGTAAATCCTCGATCGAATCGCGCTAAGATTTGGTCAGATGACGCCATTTTATCACCACTACATGCAATGCCCCTTCGTATGGTTTCCCTTGAAAGGGGCATTTTGTGCTTTTACCCCGTTCCTCTGGTATGCTCTCCGCTGTGCGGTACGAAAACGAAGTCCCAGTGAGTATTGAATGTCGGCATTATTTCCGTGGATAGGGTTCCTGCCGCAGCGTGGCAGGATCTCTGTCCCATATACTGTAGATCTCGTTCTCTATACGAACCCCTACTACTTTACCCTCCCACACACACTGCATAGTCTGCGCTATGGGTAAGGAGCAGATCGGTAGATCCCCGTTGGTGTAGTAGACATAGGGCTGGTCCAAAGGGCAAAACGTAATGTGATCTGGGCCGAGTGCTCACGCCATTTAGGCTGCTTTTGTGGCAAGCGATCTCAATCAGACACCCTGGATAATTGAAATGGCGGTATGCTTGCTCCGGCGTCAGCTCGCCACCCCCACCGGCCTTTTCCAAACCTCGCTCCGTCGTATCTGAATCCTCCGTACCCCGGAGCTTCTGAGAGGCCGGCAATGGCTTCGCTCTTGGCGGAACTCGGGGATAATATCCTCTTTAGACCCGCTGTGTTTTCTGTGCTTGCCGCAAAGGTCGCGAAGCTGACGGTTGGCCGGGGATCACATCTTAAGGGAATACGCGTCCTCGCCGGGTTAGGCAGTTTGATGTTGGGTCATTGCGCTTCGGACCGGCCATTCGGGTACATCCACAGGAGGTAGCATGGGATCCTGTTGCATCCGATTAAATACTTCATCGAAGTGCGTAGCTAGGGGTACTGAATGAACAGCTGGTAGATGATAGAGTCTTCTCCCTAGCATAGTTTGGTTGTGGCAAGTGATCAGCCAGCTTCTACCAGATTTTCTTTGTACCAAATGCCCGCTGTCAAACCGAGGTTGTGGTTATGCATTGGCATACTCCACTCCATTACGGCAAATCTCCCCTATCTTCCCCCGTAGGAGCCAGAAGCCAGGAGCCCGGCCCGCAGGTAAGTTATTCAAAACCCCAGGGACCCCCCCCCTCTAGTCCCACCCCTTCCTTCTTTTAGATCATTTCAGTCTGCTCCCGGCGGATATCCGCTCAAACTATCTTGGCAGCTTCATATATTAGAAAAGGCAGAGCGTGCGCTCGCGCCCACTCCGCGATCCACTCGTTTTTCTACACTCACACCTTATGGTGTTGTCGCCACCCTACATTCCTTTTCGCCTAACTGTCTCTTCCGGTCAAGAGATCCAGGCGTCGATGACAGATCTTTGATCCAAATAGTCCACCTTTGCAGTCTTTTCCGTTGTCAGATTTTCATTATGGATTATATTCAACCCCGGCATCTTTATACCCGTCTCCTCGAAAATGTTCCTTGGAAATCGGGAGATCCTAATGCCAAGGGAGACCCAAGGAAAAGTGTTAAATGGATTGATGTAGGCTCCCCTTTGTCTGGCATAAATCCTGAGAAAGCCACTCATTCTTACCTTCTTTCCAAAGGGCCTGCGGGGTATAGCTTCTTTCCTCGTCGTCTTGACACATCTTGCCCGAGCCTGGGACTACGACCTCTTTGCACCTCGCGATAATGAGGACGCCGCTCCCCGCATTATGCAATGGCCCGTCTTCCGTATTCCATGGCAAGGCCGCCTGGGTGTTACGATCTTCGCCTTTCTGACTGGTTACGTTTGCGCACTCAAACCCATCAAACAATCCCGCAACGGCGACCACTTGGGCTCGTTTACCTCCGTCGCCAAGAGCGCGTTCCGCCGTCCTCCGCGCCTGATCTTCCCAGCAACCATCGCCCTGATCATCTCATGGATCATGGCCCAGTTCGGTGCTTTCATTGTGGCTAACCGGTCGGACAGCTGGTGGTGCCGCTACGCGTCCCCAGATCTGGCGGACTCGTTCTGGAAGGAGTGCCTCCGGCTGTTTGAGAACTTCCTTAGTGTTTGGACCACCGGTTATATGGCATATGACGATCACCAATGGGCTTTGTTGCCGCTATTGGAGGCATCGATGCTGGTCTATATCCTGCTATGCATTACGATGTTCGTCAAGTTCCGCTGGCGCCTGGCGATCTACCTGGGCATGTTCCTCTACTTTCACCAGAATGCCGCTAAAAACACAGGTGAGGCTTGCTTTTCTCCTTTGACCGGAGCTTCGCGCGCTAACGTGACCAAGAAACCTTCCAAATGCAGGCCATCTACGGCATGTTTCTTAGCGACCTGACCTATGAGACCGCGTTCAAAGAGTTTGTTGAGCGGCATAAATGGGGACGTCGGATTGTGTCGGCCACCCTCGCCTGCTCCGGCCTCCTGATCTGTTCCTACCCGGGCGAGCATCCCGAATGGGCGACATGGTCCAACTACATGTTTGAGGTGGCCCAATATATTTTCCCACCGGAAGTGAACATCGGCAAGCGCTATTCAGCCCTTGGTGTTGACCTGATTATATTCGCCATTTACATCTCGCCATCCACCAAGGACTTCCTATCGAACCGCCTTCTCCTCTGGCTCGGGAAGCAGAGTTTCGCGGTCTATCTGGTGCATGGGACCCTCCTCCGCACTGTGCTGTGCTGGATGCTGTACGGCATTAGTGGCCAGCCCTGGGATGGCGATATCGTCGATGGCAACGGCCAACCTATCCTGGACGAGTCTGGCGAGCCCCTTCATCCGCACTGGATTCCCATCCGCGCACCCTGGGTTGTCGCCATTTCTATTCCTGCGTGGATTGCCCTTGTCTACATCTGCGCGGCTCTGTGGACTGCATACGTGGATCCGTTCTGTGCAAAACTCACCCAAAAGCTGGAGAAGTTGATGTTCGAGGAAGATGAAAAATCCTCCGCATCGCTTCCTCTTACCAGCATGCCAATGACGAGCTTGCCGATGACTTCCGCATAATGGTGAAGTGACGGGCACCCGCGATGAGGCGCGGTGTATTGTCATTTTCCTTTTCCTTTTCCTTTTCCGCGAATCTCTGCAATGGAGTCATGGGATTTAAATGTGAGCGTCCTTTTGCATTTCGACTTTCAATGTACATATTTCTAGCCGATTATCTACCAATCTCTTTTTGGTTCGTGATTGAGACACAATATACTCTACTTCAGGTTCACTTTGTGTTCATTCCAGATCTTTGCCTCCACGAAACGTTTGGATATCACGCCAGATATTCATTACATGCGTCGGGTATGCCTTTACGCGTCGACTTTGGCACTTCCAGACTCTGACGAGCAATGTCCCCACAACCCACAAGGTGCACTTAACCTGCAGTGTCTCAGCCGTGTTCCTTTCTTGACTGGAAGGTAGAGCATGGGGTGAGACAGGGGCTTAGGTGTGCTGAAATGGATAAGTAGCCGGCAGCCACATCTCTCAACAGATGCCACGGCACATGGACTATTCATCCGGCAACTAAGCATGAATTTATTCAACCTGTACCCCGTGGGATACATCGCTAGTGCACCACAACTATACTTACCCTCAAAGAGGTCGTCTCGCTCGACGATTGCCTAGGGGTCACGATTGGAGCAGTACCCAGGTTGCATGGAACATTTGGTATGTAGACTTGGTTCCATTTGCGAGACGACCATCACTCAGGAAGTAAGTGCGAGCCCTCCCAAGGTAAACATACCGAGAATTAGGGTCACTGCACTCGGGAGAAGCCGCGGAAGATGAAGGTATGATGTTCTTAGCTACTCGCCCCCGGCTTCTGAAACAGCTGGCATGATCGATTACTGCTGACACAGATGCCAATATTGGCACTGCTAATGCAAATTCCGTCAGCTGTAAAAATTACAGATGGAGGTTGACCTGAAAACATCCAGTGGAACGGCATTCCACTTGATGTCGAGAAGTCGGTCGATACCCTTCGCTTCTTGCGTCTTGTCTGTTGTACTAATGTGAGCCGTTTGCTGTGCAGATCTGCCTAGAATGACTGATATTGCGATTTCTAAGGGCTGGTGACCGTGGAGAGGCACCGAAGAGCTACTTATCTCGACTTTGAATGGTCTCAATTGTAGGATTTTACCTTCCCGTCTGCCTCATAGTCTTGCGCCGTAGGCATTTTACCTCTCTCGCATGTCAGTACTACAACTTTCAGGATTGATGGGTAATCTACCCGAATCATTCAAGTGAGGTATAATGAACTTGTGGAAAGTTAGACTTGGCTTCTCACTTCACAACAATATGTTGTAATTCACTAGTATCCCCTTTCCGGCCACACGGTATAAGCCAAATGCACGTGGAATAAGCGAATTGGACATTGATATCCTATAAAACTGAACGCAACCATTTCTAGGTGATAGCAATTCCGAAGGCTCTCTAGCAAAATGCACAATCATCACCGGAACCTGAAGTTGTTTTAAACACCCTTTTCAGCTTCTTCAACTGCCTCATCCCCTTCAGCTGCTTCAAATGCCCCGCAGTCCTCCTTATAATAGAAAGGCCCCCGAATCCAGAGGAGCCTGGCATTGAGAAGTAGGCATCCGCCATTGTCAAGAGATATGCGGGGTTTGGGGCGAGTAGATCCTTTTCTATCTCTTCGTGAATCTTTTCTTCCTCTTCATCTGTGAACTCAAATGCTCTCTGAGTTATACAGCACATACACTGTAACGTGCAATGCCCGATTCCTCTTCCCCTTGCACTGCTCAGATAACGGTTCTCACAGCATTTGCAGCCGCGACTGCAGCAGCCACCCCTCCCTATACAATCCTGGACAAGGTCTTCTTGGAGATACCAAGCGGGGTTCTCACGTATCTTATCGTAAACCTTCTTCAATGGACGCCGAGGTAGGCTTGACTCGAGTCTGTAGAGCTCTCTCCCTGCTTGGTCCATCGCTCTCCTGACCAATTTGAAAGCTTCCTCATCTTCATGAAGATCATCACCATGGAATGTTACCTTTTGAATTGCCCGGTATTCCATGCTGCAGTGCTCGTGTATTTGCACACACTCTCGAAGCTTAAATTCAGCAATAATAATATTGGCAAGGAGATCCGATGAACACGCAAGGCCTTTGCCATATTGGAAGCGCCGATGTTGTGTTCCGCGTTCATATCCCTTTAAGGGCTTGAAGAATTTAAAGCTCTCAAACATCATTCCAATATGCCAGTCCATGATCTTGACCACATTAGTATCAGGGACAAATTTCAGCCTGGAGAGCTTGTCACAAAGCTGACAACTTACCACGAAGTTCAATTTGAGCTTCTAAAACAGTGATTCAGGGCTAGGCGGACTAAAAGGAGTTGGAGTTGAGTTTATAAGATGGTGATCAAGGGAGAGAAATAGAGAGGGAGCAGTATGCCCCTGCGTGATTATGATGTCTGCATAGACCGCCGCCAAAAAGGCCTAGCTGCGAGTTTGTCCCAGGTGCTAATCCCGAATAGATTTCTGCTGAGTTCAATGACGCAAAATAGAAACTGCATGCACCGTCCTAGAGCGTACAGCGTGGAATCCTATGGTTCTCCTATTGCGATTGAAATCTGCCAGATCCGAAACATTGACTCTCTAACCTTTCCCTGCCTAGACGTGATAACTACGAGAGGCGGAGGATAGGGTGGATCAGCTGACAGACAGCAAAATATGCCATGACAAGGCTCCAACAAGGCCTATTGAGCTACGAGCTCCCCCTCCCTAGAGTTATCTTCTATACGGTGCAATGCAGAATCAAAATCTAAACGACGCATTTCATTATTCTATCCGTAGTGCTGAACGTTTATCATTTCTATCATGCTTATTTGCCGAAAACCTTGAAGCGGTCCTCGATGGGCGCGAAAGTCTTCTCGCCAGCCCCAGAAGTAGGGACACCGAAGACCAGCTGGGCGTCCAACTTCCAAGAAGCAGGCAGGTTCCAGGTCTTGGTAACCTGGTCGTCAATCAGGGGGCTGTAGTGCTGGAGGTTGGCACCGAAACCCTCCGCCTCAAGAGCGAGCCAGACTATGGAGAGTCAGATTAATATACCGTCCGTTCGAACATCATCGAGGTATCGAAAATAGAGAGAAGCTTACCAAGGTACTGGGACATGGCGTTAGATTCCAGCGCAAAGGGATCGAACTTGTCGGCATAGATAGCGAACTTCTCCTTGATGGGAGCAAGGGACTCGTAGTCAACGAAGAAAAGAACCTATTCACATAAATTAGAGATCTGAAGCAAATCTTTGACTGGATATCGGCTCCAGCTCTTCATCGCCAGCTATACATACAGTTCCATAAGCAGCCCGGAAGGCCTCCAACTTGGGCTTGGTGTGGTTCTCAAACATCTCCTTTGGCACAGCTCCGGCGGCCACTAGGCCCTCCATCGCACCAATGGCGATATCCCAAACCTTCTGATGCTCTTCCTTCAGGAGGAGAACCACGCGGGAAGTCTGGGTGTTGAAAGAGCTGGGGACGTGGAGAACCGAGTCCTGAACAATGCTCTCAATGGCATCGTCAGAGATAGGGCTTTCCGCCTTCAGACCGTAGTAAGTGCGGCGAGCCTTGACCACCTCCAGGAGAGTGGAGGTAGCGGGGTTCTTGAATTCAACAGCAGTGGAGCCCATTGTGAACGGTTTATGACGGGGGAAGAATGATTTGGTCTAACAAGTGAAAAGATAGCCGGCGGCCATGGGGTTTATATAAATTGTGGACCATGTCCACTAGGTACACAGTGGCAGGAGAGAGCAGGCACTGCCATTCCCACAATTTTTATCCATTCCATTTCCATGGCTTTCTTCCGTAGATGGGTGTTGCACCAATGGCGATGGTGGCTGCTTCTCCAACGGCCCCGCTAGGTCGGATCATTTTTCTTTGGCTGTCCAATAAAAGACATACCTGGTGCAGATTTCGGATATTATAATGTCCGAGGCTGCGTAAGCTGGTTACAACCAACGCGAGGTAACGTTAGACTCGGGTAGGCGATTAGGAATCACCCGTATGTAAGCCTGACAAAGCACGCGCGATCAGTGAGGAGGACATAGCTGAGCGGTTACGGAATTAGTCGCGCGTGGATTTGTCATGAATTCGGATTCTTAGGTGATAATGATTTGCTTCGCAGAATCCCTAGCGCTAATTAACCAACTTTCCGAATGAATGAGGGTTTTCCAGAAGTAATAAAATTTTTCTGTCTTTTAAACGTATTGAGAATAAACACCAGAAAGGACATAATATAGCCAGGTTTCGTGTGTGGTCACCCACTATACTACTAACCGGCCGGTGTGTGGCTTATGTGCGGCTAATCTCCATAGTTGAAGGTGTCGCCCGGGCGGGAACAAGGTGAGCGCCACTTGAGCATCGCGCGACCGGTGGTAGAAGGCTGGGTGCGCAATAGACATGCTGAGAATGGGTTAGAGGTCTTCCGGCCGGCGCGGAGAACCGAGCTGACCCCGCAAGGCCATGTTGATTGGATGTGGCTGTACTCTGTAGGATCTGCAAGACTAATCTTTTGGCATCTACGCAAAAGGCTACGTGCAAACGTTTGTCAACAGCAGAGGTACCTTCTGACACTGCTATAGCATGCGGCATATGGCCGCCGATCATAATGTCCATAACACACGGGTGAGGACGACCCGTGGAAGAAGAAAGAGGAGCGGTTCGTGCCATCTGGTCATACCCTAGGGCGGACACGCGGGCAGGGAGGGAAAACCTGCACCAGAGAGGAGAGGAGCGATTCGTGTCCTCTGGCCATATTCCAGGGTGGACACGCGGACAGGGAGGAAAGGCCTGCACCAGAAAAGAGATGAGCGAATTGTGCCATCTGGTCAAGATCCAGTTTGGGCACGCGGGCATGGAGGAAAGGCCTGCACCAGAAAGTAGATGAGCGATTCGTGCCGTCTGGCCATACTCCAGGGCGGACACGCGGGCAGGGAGGAAAGGCCCGCACCAGAAGGGAGAGGACCGATTCGTGCCAGTCTCACTTCATTTGCCGGGCCAGAGGCTCCTGGACGTCGGCAGGCTGGTCGGCGTCGACAGGCTGGTCGATCTCGGCGGCGGGAAAAGAGAGGCGAGGGGCAAGACCGGAAACGGGGGCTCGCTGCTCGAGCTGGGCGAGACACCACTGCTCCATCTGAGCGAGACGCTGCTCGGCCTCACGGGCGCGCTGCTCGGCGAAGACACGCCGCTCCGTCTCAGCGGCAAGGTCACTATCATACCTGTCAGTATCACTCTGGTAGCAATGAGACTGTAGAGTCCATGGCTGTTCCATGGTATCTTACATCTTCTTAAGCAGCTTCTGGATAAAGAAGCCGTTCCACGCAGCGATTCCCCGGAACAGGAAGACGATGGCTGCCAGCGCCAGAAAGATGTAGATCGTCGCGCCTGTCTTCGCATGAACATCTGCCACCCAGGACATGGTGGCGGGGGAGGGAGATGAGGGCGAAGAGGGTGAGAGGAAAGAATATGTGAATGAAGAAGTGAGGAAGACAACAGAGATGAAAGCAGGAAGATTGGCATGTGACCAAAGTCCAAACTCACTTCGTTAGGGAAGGAGCGTTCCAAACAGTCTACACAGCTTCATGATTGGAAGATCAGCTATGATTAGTTATTGGTTTGATATTCAATAACTACCGCAATTACCATCCTGGACCAATCGATCCTTTTTGGCCGAAGTGGAGGATCGTTGAGAAACCCATTGGTTCCTGGTTCCTAATCATCCAAGCAGAGTCGATATGTCCCTACTTGGAAAGGCCCCAGGTCAACATGGAAGGTGCTATCTTCAACAGGAATCTCCTTTTCATCATCTTCCAAGAGATTTGTTTTGTAGACCCTCCTGAGATTCCACACAGTTCTTACTGTTCCCCGCGACCGGCCACCAACAGAATCATAGATTCTTAGTATGACACTTCGTCCTTTTCGTTTTGGCAGCTCTCCAGTACTAATATCCTCGTCATCCTCGCCGCGCTTGATTGTATCCAGAACGAGACTCTCGTCACCCTCAAGCGTGACAGGGAAATTGTTCAAAATGGCCGTCTTCGATGTTGCTGTGAGGAGCTTCAGAGGATTGTTGAAGTTGAACGCTGCACGGACAGTACTTGGGCCTAATATGCCTTGGTGAGGCATTATAGCCCATCGGATGGTGTGTTTACCCATGTCAGCTGTATCATCTGGGGCCTTCGGAGAACGCAGGAGGGACAGCCGCATCACATTGCCGACCGTCGCGAACCCGTACTTGCTGTCGTTGAGGATCGAGACGCCGTATCCATGCTCAGAAAGGTCTGCGAATTTGTGACAACAGACCTCGAATTTTGCCATGTCCCACGATGTGTTGTAGTGGGTTGGCCGCTTGATGATTCCATATTGCGTCTCGTATGCTGCTTCCGTGTTGCGAATGTCGACCGGGAATTCTACTTTAAGGAACTTCATGGACTCGTGCCAGTCGATCTCTGCAGTGCATTCCACAGAAGACGGAGTGCTTTCATCGAATGATGCAGACAAAGAAATTGTGTGTCGAATAGAACTTCCATTGCTGATCTTGGTCTCAGTCGAGACGGCAACGCGATGGTAGTTGTCTTCTGTGATGAATGTGGTAGAGCTTGCGAGCTCCTCTCGCGTATCCAGATGGTAGACCTCAACATCCCAGGCTTGCCAGTAAATCGGCTTATCGTCGAATAGGACAAAACGGTTCGCTTGTCTGCCATGAGGAATTACCTCGCGGTCTGCCCTTTTGTCATACAAAGAGATGATGCAACCTCTCTCTACCGTGACAGATAAATTTTCATTCTGGAGCTTGAAAACCCCAGTGGAGACCTCCTGAACTGTGACGGGTCTGTCTGACGATACTGGTGTGATTTCTTCGAGGGCAAGTATGGTTCCTGTACCCGAAGCCAGTACACAAGATGTGTCCAAGAAGTCAACAATTTCCTTGCGGTGCCAGGGAAGGGTGTTGAGTGCAACCGAGTTCTGATGCTCCAAGGGCCTGGACTCGGATGGTAACTCCAGATTGAAAGTCCGGTAGAGTGCTTGGAGAACAAGCTCGCCCGTTTTGAAAACGTGTTCGTACACCTGAAAGAATGTGATCAGTGTGATTTTCAAATTATGTCCATTCCATCTCAGTGACGTACTTGATCCGAGTCATCGTAGCACATTCGAATTGCAGTTCCCGGAAGGCAGTCGTGGAACTGACAAAGAAGGATCTTCTGCCACAGGCTGTCAATCTCTGCTTTTGGGTATTTATAAGACCTGTTCGCTATTGATGCAATTGTAGCAAGAAGCTCAATATCTCGCATCAAAAACTCGGCTTTGCGGTTGTTTTGCTTAGTGTTCGACTGTGTGGTGTAGGTGCCACGATGCAGTTCAAAGTACAAATCACCATTCCATGTGGCGAGCGAATCGGCCTTCCGTTGCAGCTTCTCGAAGAATTTGTCGGCGGAACTGCCCACATGGACTCGAGGTAGCATACCGACTGTATCCGATATACCACGGCATCGTCTAAGCCGTTCCAAATGCTGCCAGGTTGGACCGCCCCCACCGTCGCCTTTTCCAAATGCCATCAGGGACGTGTGATCTTGGTCCATGGAAAGATGATTTGTGATGCAGCGCTGAACATCCGCAACGGTACCCTCTGCGGTGTAAGTGCGAACGGGAGGCATATGGCAGAGTACCTGGCTTCCGTCTAGTGACACCCAGTTGAATGAAGTATGCGGGAACTGATTAATGTTGTTGAAGCATATTTTCTGTGTCAAAAAATGCGGCATCCCAGCCTGTCTGGACAATTGTGGGAGCTGAGAACAAAACCCGAAGGAATCTGGAAGCCAGAGAACACGGCTACGAGAGCCAAAGTTGGCCTCAAAGAACCGCTGGCCATACAAGAATTGCCGCACCAGCGATTCGCCATTTGGAATATTAGTATCATGTTCAACCCAACAGCCACCAATTGGTTGAAACTGCCCCGATAGAACCTTTTCCTTCACGCGCTCCCAGGCATGGGGATAGTCCTCCTTTAGCCACTGGAATTGCTGAGCTTGTGAACATGCAAAAGTCAGTTCGGGGTACCGGTCCATCAAGTCGCACTGGTTGAGCCATGATCGAGCGACCTTTCTCTTGGTTTCTGCCCAGGGCCACAACCAACAGGTATCTATATGGCAGTGACCAACCGCGAAGACATCAACATTTTGTTCGTCGTCAGCTGAATAAATGTCGCTAGAGCCGGTATTGGGCCCAATAAATTCCTCGGCAATCTTCCGACAGCGGATGATCGAGTCGTTATCGCCGAGCCGGAAAGTGTTGATGATCCTCGTACCCACACTCAACGCTTTGTGTTGTTGCCAACTCTCCTCTGGTAGTTCGACAGCGGCATCGTGGATAGCCATTATATCCATGCATAGCATTCTTGCGTCCCAGTTCACCACCACAATTTCTGCCTTGGACAACGCAAAATATTTATTCTGGTCGGGAGGTTGAATTGAGTCACCGCCTGGGTTGTTCTTGAAGATTGGCCTGCCAGGCCCATTCCCAAACATGCCATTGCATGCCATTTCAACAAAAATTAGATGCTTCTGTCCGTCCTTGAAGGAATCTGGAATAATCCACTCCGTACGCTCTCCGCGGCCAGTGAGACCTTGAAGAGGCTTACCATCTTGTGTCCAAACCGTAGCTTCATTGTTGCAGTCCCAGTGCAACTCGACGTGCTCTTTGCTACAGATCTCTTTGGGGAGTTGGAGATAGACCTGGAACCAGTGGGTAGACCAAGAAGGACCAAATTCTTGGCCTAAATTTGCTTCTTCGTACTGGTTAGAGGGATCTGTGGCTTCCTTGAAAGTAGGACGCGTGTCCCTTGGAGCATGCCAAACGTGGAGGTTGACGTGCGGGGGCCCAGAGAATACGCCTTCATTCAGCGTTCTGCGTAGTCTGGATCAGTTTCCCGACCCCAAAATTTCTTCCGATCTGGATTTGCACGCACGCAAGAAGATTGACCTTCTCCCATTGTCCTGGGGAATAGAGCTGCCCAAGGCGATCTTTGTCCAGGCGTGCAATCCGCTTACCCACCGGCCTCGAAGCACGAAGGGGATACGGAATGGAGCATTCCTCGCTTTCACTAGAGCACATCTTTCTTGGACTCAGGAGATGAAAGTAGAGAGCACCGTGTGAAAGCAAGTTTTGCAATTATCAGTATTTGAGGATGGAGGGATATAGATTGGCTAGGATTTCAGATGGCCCGAGGTTCACCCGCTCCATTTCGATCGGATACCTGTCTCCGAAATGGCCAATTCGGTTAATGTTAAGGAAGCCGACAGGCCTGAAGACTAGCGGTGCTTGGCGCTGGTCATGTCCCAATTCGACGACGGAATATCGCCGACAAATTGCCCATTGGTAAGTCGGATTGCGATTTCCGCGGGGCAGGGGGAAGGAGTTAATCTTAGCGAGCAGCATACCCAATAGGACACGGTTAGGGCCCGGGTCTTGGTCGCGTGGCTGGAGATATATTGGTCTCGGCTAGGGGTCGTCCAATCACGACAGGATAAACAAACGCTTAAATTTCAGCCCGTGCGGTGCGAGCTTGGCAAACACGAACCCCAGATTGTCGAAAGCTTCCCCGCCTCTCCACAAATCGGAGTGTGGGGTTGGACTTGAGGCAGAGAAAACAAAGGCTTAAGGGTCATGGTCGGCGGATCTTAGCATTTGGCGTGCAGCAAGCGGAAGAATAAAGCGAGTCTGACAGCCGCGTCCTTCTTTCCAACCTCGGCGTTCCACAAACGAAAAATAACCTCCTGAGAGTTGGAACCCATCTGGGAAACACAATGGATAAACGGACTGAGATCAACGAGGCTCCAGAGGCTGTGGAGATGGATGTCGTGAAGGAGCACATGAACTATGATCTGGTGGATCGTGAGGTCGCCGAGTACGCAAATGAGACAATCGTGGAGGTCGACGAGGCCACCAGCCGCCGACTCAAAAGACTTATCGACAAGCGGGTGATGGTGGTCATGGTCATCACATATTTGGTTCAAACCTTGGATAAAGGAACGATGTCTTACGCCTCGATCATGGGCATTCAAGCAGACGCCCACCTGGTGGGCCAGCAGGTCAGTTTCCGCATCTACCTCGCATAAGACTTCTATTAACTTCGAAGTATTATGCAGTATTCATGGATGACAACAATTCTGTACATGATAATCTTGGTGGTGGAGTTTCCGGTAATTAACCCTCTGTGGCTGTTGATGGTCAGACAGTTTACTTATCGCTCGACAGGAAAACTACATCATTCAACGGGTGCCCATCGCCAAGTGGCTGTCGGGTAACATCATCTTGTGGGGAATCACGCTCGCACTTCAGGCTGCAATGAAGAATTTCGAAGGCCTTATTACCCTACGAGCCTTCCTCGGTGTATTCGAAGCCACCAGTCAACCAGCGTTTACTCTATTATCGTCCATTTGGTACACCCGAGAGGAGCAGGGTGGCGCGGTCACCTTCTGGTATGTCACACTACAATAATGCCCTGAAGAACGGTTGTGAAGTGACAATTCCGCTTACGCGCTGGATATATAGGTTTATGATGAACGGACTGAATCAAATTCTTGGTGGTCTCCTAGCGTTTTGCTTCTCGTTCGTTCCCGCCACCTCGCCGATCAGCTCGTGGCAGGCGCTCTTCATGACGTATGGTATTCTGACTGTTATATGGGGCGTCTTTGTGGGCTGGTGGATGCCCGACTCGCCCATGAGGGCGCACTGTTTCACTGAAAATGACAAGCGTCTCATGGTGGAGCGTGTGCGCCGCAATCGCACTGGCTTGCAAAATCGCAAGTTCCGCAAGGAACAAGTGTGGGAAGTTGTCAAAGATCCGCAGGGTGAGTAATTCTCAACGTTACTGCATTACGCGCAATATTTCCAAATTTACTTACGTCTGCACAGTTTATGCCATTGCCCTTATTCAGCTATTGCTCACTATTCCTTCTGGCGGTCTCGGCGCCTTCAACAACATCATCGTCAAGTCATTCGGATTCACCACCTGGCAAACCCAGCTTCTCCAAATGGTTTCCGGCGTCGTTCAGCTCACCGCCATGCTCGGGGCTGTTTGGGTTGAGAAACGATATAAGCAAACAATTTTCCCCATGATGGCCTCGGTGGTGCCCACAATTGCCGGTGTCATTGTGCTCCTCACTGTTCCATTTTCCCATGATAAGCGAGTCGGCCTTCTCTTCGCATATTATATTATGATAGCTTACTGGGGTTGTGCTGGTCTCGCTCTCTCGATTGTGACCCGCAATATCGCTGGACAGACCAAGAAGAGCGTGGTCATCGCCGTTAACTTTGTGTTCTGGGCTGTCGGCAATGCGATCGGCCCGCAGACCTTCCGCTCCAAGAATGCGCCACGCTATTTCCCAGCACTTGCGGCTGTGTTAGGCTGTTTTGTGCTCTTGGAGGTGGTTCTTCTTTCGCTGCGCACATGGTATGTCAGTGAGAATAAGAGACGCGATCGAAAAATTGAGCAAGGGGAAGTAACAGCGGATACGGCGTTTGCCCACTCCTTCGAGGACGTCACCGATCGAGTAAGATTTCTCTGGCTTGTTCATGTCAAGATGAGCGTACACTAATTCATTTGTTATAGGAGAACCCCCACTTCCGCTACGTCTATTGAGGGCGGGGTTGGACTGAGCTGACCATGATAAGCGCACTGATAGCCGGCGTTACGACCCGAGGCTAAGGGAATGTTTTGATGTCTTGTGGTGCTACTTAGTTAAGTTAGTGCGAAGTAACTAAATATTATTATCAATGGTTACTCTACAACTACGTCAACTTTCTAGGGTCCAGAGTTATGGAAGATGCCATGGTGTTTACTAGTCTCCCTGCCGACATCGCCGACGTAGGAACTAACCCTGCTGCCGGTTCTGTACTTACGGACAGTCCAAGGCTGGGCTGTAGAGCGTTGTTAGTCATCCATTCGTGAGATTTCCTAGCCAGCCCCCTAAGCGGGGTATGCGTCTAGAGAGAAGGCAATCTTGCTTGTCAGCATATGTTCGAAGCCAGTTGATTGCGATGGTTCCCTAGGCCGAGCGCGAATGGATTCATCCACCGCTGCCACGGTCGCGGCCCTCGTGGTCGCGATCCTCGCCATGTTCGTGGCCATGATGCAGGTGCTGCAACAGTATTTGCTCACCGGCCAACTGATCCGATTGTGTGACTCGGTCGTATATGGTAAAATGCCCGGTCGCGGACGACGGGTTTGGCAGATGAGCCAGCTCAGGTTCCGCGTCGTATATTCGATTCCTCAAGTCAGCCTGCGGAAGGACCTGTGGCCAGAAACACTTCCCCATATTCCTTCGTACGCAAAGGGCTCTCAACCCTTGCCCGACCTGGGTCTGATGGGGATCAACGACGGTGAGGAGGATGATGAGTGCGATATAGGTCGGGATTCCAGCACTGCTGGCCAAGTTTCGGGTTCCTTTTCGGCTGGAGAGGCGTCCTGGGTCTCCTTTTGTCGGGCTGTTCAGCTATCAAGCGGACGATCAATGGTTTTAGATCTGATCCAAGGAGATGCAGACCGGTGCCCACCAGATCTGCCCAACGTACCGATACAAATGTCGATGCGCGACGTTGCGGCCATGGGGCTGATGACAGGGATGAAATGCACGCAGGCATCCTTCGAATCGAAATCACTTTCAATGCAAGGATCCGCTGGTACAATCACCACTTCTCAGCACCCGCTCTTAGGACCATTGCTGCATTTCAGCCCCCGGAATCTATCCACGGAGGAAATCAAGGATCTGCAAGTCGGAACTGGAGCCATCGATCACTGTTGGATGGCACGAATGTGGGACGATGTGGTGGTCGCCGGACACCGTTACAGTAGACGCGAGAGGATGCAAATAGAGAGAGAGGAGACCCTCTGGGCAAGAAGGCCGCGTGAACGTGCCATCGTCCCTGCAAATCGCAACCGTTCACCACCACCCACATCGCTGTATGGGCTCCGGCGTCGATCAAGTATGGCTTCTAGCACGGCGACGTCGTCTAGTCATCGAACTCGCACGGACATGATTCCACAGTCCAATAGTCCGACAGGATCACCATATTGCCAGGAGTATCGGACACTTTGGACTCGTTCCGATGGTGATTGGTATCTGGATAACAGTGCACAGGAAATAAGCCGAGCACCAGGTGCAAGATCGCAGGGCCTGACGAGCATGTCAAAAGATTCAAAGAAGGCCGTCATCAGTCACCAGCAAGGCAAATGGACATTGTGGTTCCGAGCTTGGACTGCAGTGTTGCGTCAGGGGAAGGCTTACCGCAGGGAAATATCAACAGATTGTTTTGGGACCGAAGTCGAGCGTGGTGACTTCAACAAAGAGTCAACGGATAGCTCCCACACAAAGGCTGCAGCGTCTAGGCAAGCAAGCTTCAATCTTTTTCGTGGTCAGTTACATCGACACCACATCACACAGGACAAAGGAGCAGTCCTCCAGCCGAGGTGGTTCATCAAAGATTATATCGAGCACAAGCGGGCGGAAATGCAGAAGGATGTCGCCAATGATCACCAGCGGGACGGGCCACTGTTGATAGGATGGTATGATGACGAAGGTCAGGAAGTCACTGAACTCAATTCGGCTAAAGAGAATCTAGCCAGGGCAGTCTTGGAAATATGGGTTCAATCACAGCATGACTCTGAACAACAAAGAACTGCATTCTACGCTCATAAATGGCGCGGGATCGTCCAGCAGAGACAGCTTGATCGCGAGACGCGGTCACGATCCCACCCGATCTCCGAAGGCCGATCGACGAGAAACCGATCCCATTCGAGATCTACCAATCGGTACAGAAGCTCTGATTCTACACGATCACGCCGGACTGTGGCTAGCCAAGAAAGATCTTCGCGTGCACCTCGCCATGCCTCTATGCCGTCTGCTCTCCGAAGGCAGCCGTCCCGGAACTCCCAACACTGGTTATCAGCTGATTCAGAGATAGACGGGGAGACCGGTTTTCGAGCTCAATCTTCCGAGTCACATCCACTGAACCGCCTCGAAGAATCTCACAGTCGCGCGAGCTCTCACGTTCGCTCCCGTGCTCCCACCCTACGGGATGTCGAGTATGGCGACACCCTCGTACTGGAGGACTCGCGAAGACATACGAACTCCCAAGGGAGTGAGAGCCCGAAATCGCCAGATAACGAACAGAACCAGTCCCACGCTCGAGTGGGATTTGGCCACGCAGTACACGTATTCGAATCATCATCCAGCAGCGGAGGGGATGTTAGTGAGAGTGAAAACCCTTCGCCCGTGGCAAAGACAAGCCCGTCTCCAGATAAAGAATCGTCAAATCATCGCCGCGGAACTAGCGAACCTCCACCAAGGGGGATTTTGAAGCCGCCAAAAGAAAAATTCCCGGAAGACCCAAACCCCGCTCGAGAAGGAGTTGCTCCTCTGAAAGAGGCTGCCGACCTGAAAGGGATTCCACCGGGAGCACGATGGACCAAGATTGACCGTCGACTAGTTAGTCCCGCTGCTTTGGAGTTGGGAAAGGAACGTTTTGAAGAGAGGGCCGATTCTGTGATTGTTCTTCGAGTGCTACAGAAGGAAGAGGTACAAGCCTATGCTTTGAAGACAACGGAAATTCGAGGTGAGTTCAAGGCACACAACATATACACCATACAACTAAATTTTAGACAAAAGAAGCACGCCAGAAACAAAATCAACGCGGCTCCTCGAGGTCTAGTAGAGCAGGCCGTTCGGACGAGCCACGAGGTCGTCGTCGCAGACGAAATGGTAGCTTATCGCCAGACTCTTCGATCGGCAGTTTTTTCATGCCCACAAACAACAGCAGCAGCCCTTCTAGAGACGACATATCTTTGACATTCAAATCTCCCAGCTATGTTGATGGCGAGGTTCACCCAAGGCAGATCGGGGTTCACTCTCACTCGCCACCTCGAGCTCGTTATAATGCCAGCTGGAGAGATCAATGCAACGCGAAATTTTCCGATTGGAATTCTGAACCTGGGTCGAGACGGCCATCTCGGCGCAATCGCGTCTTCATCCGTTTCAATGATGGGGATTCTGACTCCCCATTATCTGAGCCAGAGATAGAGGAACCAGAATCCCTCTACGGGGCCGGGATGTATGGTGCAGATCACCACAGGCAGTCCATGAACGGGCATTCTTGGGATGATTTCGACGACGACACACTAGACGAAGCAAACGCATCGGTCTCCATCGAGAGCAAGCCCGCAGCAGGCGAGATGAGCTGGTTTTGGGTATGTCAAGCCGACGTGATTCCGGGATATTTGGCGACTCCTTGGGCGACCAAATTTTCCACGCATTTCTGCGTCGGGGCAATCACCGTAATCCTTGAAGCACTTGGGATGCTCACCGACTATTGTCAACCAGTCTACCTCGATTCGCCCTGTCACCCTCGTGGACTGGAGTGGATGCGCAGTGGTCTCTCGACATTTCCTCCATATGGGGTCCGTGCAAGCCATCACCATGGAACAGTGATATCGGGCGGTTATAATACGAAATTATTCCCTGGGTTTCGAGCTCCACTGTTCCAAATCGAGCTTCTCCGTCACTACGGCTTCCAAGTCGATCGTCACCAGCCTTCTGATGCCGCAAACCTCCGCGCCCGACTCACGGAGTTAATGGCCCTGGATTCATGGCTCTCTTACTGCGGTCGCCAACCCGAAATATGTGGGCATGGGCCAACCTCTGATTTCAGCGTCTCAGCGGTAGGAGTCGGTGATCTACTTTACACCATGCCGACCTTGATTGAGCGGACGATGGAAAGTTTCACTCTTGAGTTCATGAATCTTGAACGTACCGCCATCGACGGTGGCCAGCAACTTGTCCAACAGATAGCTGGTAATTTACTTGACACTCTCGGTTGGAAGGTCGAGGGGCTGGCCCCCGCAGAGAAGCTCTTCTCACTTGTTGCGATGCTGCGAGCATCCAAGATGGCGCTATGCATAGCGCAGGGGACCGATACGTCCATTCTCAGAGAGATATTGCTTAACGATGTGCAAGTACATTTAGTGTAGCATTTGGGTGAAACCAAATAATAATTCTAATTCCTGATCAACTTCCCTCTCATAAATATGTTTCTATTCCTTCAACTTCAATGCAATTCCAACTTCTTAGGTACATTGGCCCTCTTTTAGGATGCCCGAGACATTAAATCATAATATTTGGGGAACTCTAACTCCGCGCCTTATAATACTCCGGGTAAGATGGCTTGTATCCCAAAATATATTTCCCCAGTATAAGGCCACCAAAGAAATTCATGAGAACGCCTAACGGCTTCGCAATTATGGTAGGTCCCGGCACCGCAAGAACAACACCACCGACCCAGTTAAAAAGCAGAACCTGCGGCAGACTCCGTGAGACGCCAGCCTTGCGACAATCATCTCGATAAGATTGCACATTTCCTGATTGAACGGTTAGATTCCACACAACTAGTTATAAGCCACCTTGACATACGGAAGAAGGCCTCATCTCGCTCTCTCCACTGCGGTTCAAGAACGAACTCAATCACCAGCTCATCTCTTTCGCTAGCATTGCAGAAAGTATGGACTGCCTTGGGTGGTATAGTCATCAAATCGCCCGCATTTTTGATTATGTTGTGATCATCGCACACGAATTTGGCCGATCCCTTCAAAACGTGGAATACCTCCCTCTGGTGCCGATGCCAATGCAGGGGTGGGCGCAATGCAATGTTCCTGTTTGCCTCGCTAGAAGCGGGTGGCCAGCGATTGACCACCAGGTATCGATCGGTCGGAGTCTTGAACTCGATAGAGGAACGGCCTCCGTCAAAGATCACAGGGTTCTGATTTGCCGTTGTAGTACGTGCAACTCTTTTCGCTAAGAAGGACAGCATTATTTTAGATGATCAAAAATGTTAGAATGTAGATGGCAGGCAGAGGTCGAGAAATTAAGGTGGAAAATGGGTCACGGGGCTCCCTCCCGGTCCGGGTCTGCTCCGCACTGTTGTGATTGACGCGTCTGGGCCCGGAACTTTACTGGTTCTCTCCGGGGGATATCATCCGCATATGTATAGGCGTAGAGAACACGGGCAAGGCTATGGATGGAAAACAATAACTTCGGTTCGATTCATAAACCCAATCCCAAGCGAAATGCTCGACTCCCCAACTACCGAAGTTCTCGGAGGTAACCAGTTCAGAATTAAATTGCCCGCAAAACACCGACGCGTCCTGCGCCTGCCCTGTCCACCACTATCTCCCTAACACTATCGCAACCAACGTTCAGTACACATAGCGGAATCTGAGATTCTCCCGATCCGTCAAGTCTTCGAAGCCCTCAAAGTTCCGAGGTCCTTCAGGACTATGATCCTCGACTCCGGCCAAAAGATCTTTCTTGGCATTTTGCCGTTTGAGATGAAAGCGCAGATACAACAAAATGATTTCCAGGAGGGTATAGCATCCAAGATGAATACTGAACGCCGTAAAATAACGGGGTGCATCATGGGTCAAAAATATTTGTGGACCTTTTGCATATTTTGTTAGCTAGATTCACTCACAGTGGGTTGATAGAACCAGCGCGTAAGCCTACCTATCGCGTTGCCTGTAGCCCAAGCTATGAAATTGGCGGCGATGACCGTCGACTTTTTGGTCTGGCCGGCAATATTTCTGGAAATCATCGAGAGTGTGAGAGTTTGCGCTGCCCAAAACGAAAGGGTGATGTAGTAGCTAAGGAGTAGGCCGGCTTTCGTGGCCACTGTTTTATTTTGTACCGTCATTAAAACAATAGTACCAATGAACGATCTGATGGTAGAATGTGTGTTAGCATGTGTTGAAAGAATGAGCAGCACCTGTTGAAGACTTTCACGCACGGAATGCAATAAGCTGCCATCACTATCAAATTCTGGTTGGTTTTCTTGACAAGCCACATGGAAGTCAGCAGGACGAAAATGATGTATGCACCTAAAACCATGGACAGAAGTTGGGTCTGGAGTGTTGTGAAATGAAAGCCTTTGATGATGATATTGGCAAACGTTCCTAATCCACTGGTAGGCAAGGTTGTGAAAAGTTGAATGCCGCAATAGCACCACATCTGAGGATCGTGCAAGGCCTCAAGGACCTGGTATTTCCGGAATTTCTTATTCTGAATGCCCGTGCGATTATCTCGTACTCGCTCAACCATGAGTCGTTTGTCGTCCTCAGAGAAGCACTTTGCTGTCATGGGAGAATCTGGCATAACGACCAAGACGAAGACACCGAACAGCACCGAGAAACAGCCGTATGTTATGAACAGAGCTTGCCAAGACTTGAGGACTTTATCAGAGCCTATCAAACTGAAGAGGTAGGCCAGAAGCCCTCCAATCATTTGTTGGAATCCGTTCATCATATACCTAACGCTATTAGCAAGTCCATCACGATTAGCACTTGAAGCAACTTACCAAAAGGTAACTGTCTGAGCTTGTTCTTCACGTTTATACCACATCCCCGAGAGGCGAACGAAGCTCGGCTGTGCACACGCCTCAAACACGCCCAGTAAAATTCGGCACGCGAGTATACCTCCAAAGTTTTTGACAGTTGAATGGAAAGTCAAGACCGACCCCCACATAATTATGTTGAAGCCAAGGTATTTGGCAATAGGAACCCGTTGAATAATCCAGTTCGTGGGGTACTCAACCACTAGAATCGATAAGTAAACACAGGTCGACAACCAAGCATACTGTTGATTGTCAGCGCGAGCCCAGCGTTCTGATCATGCGAAATGAGTACCTGAGTGCCATGGAGATGGGTATCATCCAGTAGTCCCATAATACTGGTGAAACTAAGAGTACCCTTGTCAAGGGCTTGTACAAGATAGGTGAACACCATGATCGTAAGAACCCGACGGTCAATCAGCCGTTTCAGACGGTGAGATGTCGCGTCGTCGATCTCAACCCGCCCCATTCCTGCATATTTCTGCACTTCGTCATCAACGCGATCGCCAATCTGCACCGATTTGAGGTCCTCCATGTCTGTTGTGACCTGTTGTTCGAGATGGGTGGACTCGATCGCTCCCGCTTCGGAAGGGACATTTCCCTTTGTTTCTTTGAGTTCTCCCATGGTATACCTTTTAACAGGAAAGAAGGGGAGTTGGTGAGATTTAGATACAAGTTCGATCAGTGTGGTTCTTGCATAGACCTCCACCGGGGGGGGAGGGAAGGGGGAAGGTGGGAAGGGGGCTGGGTTTCTTTATAGCCCCTAGCCGGCAACTTGATTGTTTACTGAAGTCTGAACATAGAGCCAAAGCGGACCAAGCTCCATATTTTGCCTCTCAACCCCACACTGTGAGCTTGTTTAGAGATCAACCCCGCGACGTACTATTTCGGATTGATGCAGCCCGAATTAAGATTTGCCAAGACGGAGAAACCATTGACTAGAAAATGCGAAACATAAGAGCTCGCCTCGCAACCGAAGCTTAGCTGTCCAGCCAAAGGCTTCGACCATGACTCGGTCTGTCTTGGCTGTTTTCCTTCGGTGCATTACCTTCCGAAACGTTGGAAATCTGGAACGCTCGGAGCAAAGATATACGAGCAAGCCAGAGGAGTTGACGTGTCTTACACGCATCCCAGTATGCTCGTATTAAATGTCAGGCTTCTTATTATTTAATTTCAAAACAGAATAACTTTTCGTCTTTGACTAGTCCTAGTCATCACACTCACGGAGAACTTGCCCCACGATGTCCGTCCAAGAACTTCCAGCAGCCAGTCGGCCAAGCGCATCAGTCATACACCATGCAACGAAAAGTCTCATTGAAAACCTGATCAACATCAAAGATGACACCGGACGGTTTTTGCTTCATCTATCGGACGGTCGCATAATTGACACAAAATCATGGAACGGCTGGGAATGGACTCATGGCATCGGCCTCTATGGGATATGGAAATATTACGAATTAACTGGAGATCCCTCTTATCTAAAACTGATCGAAGACTGGTTCGCAGCTCGGTTTGCGGAAGGCGGCACCACGAAAAACATCAACACCATGGCCGTTTTCCTCACATTAGCCTATGTCTACGAGAAAACAGGGAATCCTGTCTATCTTCCTTGGCTAGATAGTTGGGCGGAATGGGCCATGTATGAGCTCCCACGAACATGCTATGGTGGCATGCAGCACAAAACATATGCCATGGAACACAAACAGCAGCTTTGGGACGATACACTGATGATGACGGTATTGCCCTTGGTCAAAATTGGGAATTTACTCGGACGTCCACATTATGTTACGGAGGCAAAGAAGCAATTGCTTATTCACATCAAATACCTTTGTGACCCTAAGAGTGGTCTTTTCTACCATGGCTGGACATTCGAAGACGGGGGCCACAATTTTGCCGGTGCGCTGTGGGCCCGAGGAAACAGCTGGGTAACGATTGTGATCCCAGAGATTATTGAGCTCATGGATCTCTCACCGACCGACCCACTCTACTACCATCTCACGAATACACTCGATGCTCAATGCCAGGCTCTGGAACGGCTTCAGGAGCCCTCTGGCTACTGGCGGACACTGCTAGACAAGACAGACGAAGGCTCGTACATTGAGGCATCTGCGACCGCTGGATTTGCCTTTGGGATTTTGAAGGCGATTCGGAAACGTTATATTGGAAAGCAATATAGGGAAGTGGCAGAAAAAGCAGTTGGTGCCGTGCTGAGATCAATCGATGAGAAAGGGGAGCTCCAAAATACTAGCTTTGGCACGGGAATGGGGGATACACTAGACCATTATCGAAACATTGCAGTCACAGCTATGCCCTATGGGCAGGCAATGGCGATGATGGCTCTTGGGGAATACTTGAGAACATATATTTGATCCTTGTGACATTTCGAACAAGCAGTACCTTGGAGAGCACACGACCAATGCCACTCTCTCGAGTACTTTACCAGTTCTTCATGATATTTAATCTACCCATCTATTCCAATACGTTAGCCGCGCTTTGCGCAGAGTAGTGACAGGTCATCCCAAGCGAAGTACATACATTAGGGAAAAATGTGGGGAAGCCCGAAGTCCCGCTGCATGTCGCAAACCAGTAGAAGCAAGCAACATCTACTTTGGGGCGCAAGGCTTATCATCTACTGCGATGGCTTGGGATTCTTGACCAATAAAGTTGCCGTATAGTGGTGACCTATATTGAATGCATGGAAATATTCTGCACCAAGCTCCACCAATCAAGTAGTCCTTGTCCAGCTGTTACCTGAAGGTCAAAGCAGTTGGACGCCACTCAGCTGCTCCTGCCACAGTGAGTGCGCCGTGCGTGGGAGCAAATCACATCTCCCATTCAAATCCTTCTCGGGGCAATGTAAGCCGATCTGGCCTTCTGATTCGAATCTATTGTGCGGGGTAGAGAAAAGAGTTGGTTAACTGAATCGTGTAAGTTGTCCGACGCCGACACTAACGATGCTCTTTCTGAGAAGATTGTCGAAGCCTCCGAGCTTGTTCATAGAAAAAGAGAATCTTTACGAAAGGTGAGTATTTTCCGAAGTCAAACCAAATAGCCTCCACACTAATACTAATTGGTGGGTGGCACTTCTAAGATGAGAATAAGTCCTGGAATTTCTCTCCACCGTCCCACCTTCGGCAATCGCCAAGATGGCTTTGGAATAAGCAACACCCAGGCTAACATTTCTTGGCGTTTTCTTTATACCGATGTCAGCGTACAGGGTTGGCGACAACATGAGTATGAGATAGAGCTCATACGAAATGGGATATTGGAAACATATCGCGTGGAATCACCCGAATCCGTCCATGTGCCATGGCCAAGCTCGCCCTTGGCCTCCCGAGAGAGCTACAGCCCGTGTCAGGTCAATCGGAACTTCGGAGACTTGTCCAGAGATGAGTGCGACAGAGTGGTCTCCTTGGGCGCCGATTGAGGCAGGCTTACTGGACAAAGATGAATGGCGGGCTCAATTGATCACAAGCCAGCAAAAAACTTCCCTGGAAGAGCCGATTCGGCCCCTTCTACTGAGGCGATCATTCTCAGTCCCCGAAACCAACCATCCTATCCAGAAAGCACGGCTCTATGTTACTGCGCAGGGGGTGTATCATGTTTACCTGAATGGTACTCGCGTTGGAGACCATTTCATGGCACCAGGCTTCACCTCCTACCGATTTCGATTCTCCTACCAGGTCTTCGACGTGACGGGCCTCCTCCGGAGTGGTCAAACAAATATCCTCGCAGCAGAGGTTGGCGAAGGATGGTTTGCCTCGAGTCTATGGAGAGAAGGCCGCCAGATATATGGCAAGGAGATTGGACTAATCGCGCAGCTGGAGATCAATTTCGCATCCGACCCCACGCCGCTTGTTGTGACTACCGACGCAGAATGGGAATGGAATGTGGGCCCCATGTTGACCAGTGAGATATACAATGGCGAGACTTACGACATGGCAGAAGAGCAGCCGGGGTGGAAGACTGGCGCCGAAGCCCGACCGGGCACACGATGGATGAAAGTCACCGTCTTGCCCCTTCCTGCTACCTCCTTCTCTACACCAGAAGGGCCTCCAGTCCGGGCGACCCAAGAGATATTCCCTCAGAAAATATTCAAGTCATCCTCTGGAAAACTGCTCCTGGATTTCGGTCAAAATCTAGTGGGAACACTACGAGTCCGGGGGTTGAAAAAGGCGGCTGGCCATCGCGTGGTATTCCAACATGCGGAGGTTCTGGAGCACAATGAAATTTGTATGCGTCCACTTCGCGCCGCAAAATGCACCGATGTGATCGTATGTTCTGGTGAGGAAGTAGCGAGTTGGTCTCCCAGTTTTACGTTCCATGGATTTCGGTTCGTGCAGGTCGATGGGTGGTCTCCCGAAGACGACAAATGTCCGCTACGTGCGGGAAGTATCTCGGCGATTGTCTTTCATAGTGACATGAAACGAACAGGATGGTTCTCCTGCTCCGACAATCAGATCAACCGACTGCATGAAAATTCAGTCTGGAGCATGCGAGGAAATTTCCTATCGATTCCTACGGACTGTCCCCAGCGCGATGAACGGCTCGGCTGGACGGGCGATATTCAAGTCTTCAGCCCCTCGGCAAATTTTCTCTACGATACAAACGGTATGCTCGCTGACTGGCTCGTAGACCTTGCACTGGAGCAAAATGAAGACAACGGTGTTCCTCCTATGATAGTGCCCAACGTTCAATTTGCGAAAGAGTCACGCCCGCCACAGGCTGTTTGGGGCGACGCTTCGATCCTCGTCCCGTGGGCTCTGTATAGATGGTTTGGTGACAGAGACATTCTTCAGCGACAATATCATAGTATGAAGTCCTGGTTGGACCAAGGCTGCTCTCGTGGAGAAGATGGGTTGTGGACCACGTCACTATGGCAACACGGGGACTGGTTGGATCCATCGGCTCCACCCGAGGATCCTGGAAATGGCCAAACCGACGGTGTCTATGTAGCAGACGCCTACTTGGTATATGTGACAGGCATCTTGAGCCAAATAGCGATGATCCTTCAACATACGGTGGACGCACAACGTTATCGCGAGGCCCATCTCCGCCTCAAGCGAGTTTTCCAGGAGAGATATATCACTCCGAAAGGAATGGTCATGTGCGACACCCAAACCTCGTTATCTCTAGCTTTGGTGTTCTCGCTATTTGAAACGAATGACCAGGTCAAAAATGCCAGCGAGCGGTTAGCCCGAAAAGTACGCTTTGCCAAGTTCCGAGTGGCCACTGGATTCGCCGGGACTCCAATCGTGACACATGCACTAAGCAAGACTGGCTGGCACCAACTTGCATATAGGATGCTACTAGAAACTGAGTGTCCATCATGGCTCTATCCAGTCACTATGGGCGCAACCACGACCTGGGAAAGATGGAATAGCATGCTCCCAGATGGAACAATTAATCCCGGTCAGATGACTAGTTTCAACCACTATGCACTAGGGTCTGTCGTCAATTGGCTTCATGAGAATGTCGGTGGAATCAGTGTTCTTGAGCCGGGCTGGAAGGTCTTCAAGGTACAACCGGTTCCGGGTGGGACAATTCGCAGTGCCGACATCCGATTTGAAAGCCCTTACGGGATGATCGAATGTTCGTGGATTGTGGGTGATGATTCAGTCTTCTCGATGAACCTTTTGATTCCGCCCAACTCGTCTGCCTTTGTTTTTATGCCAGAAGAGGAGGCAAATCCCGAGAATCGCCAAGGGACTCTCTTGCACTCTGGAAAGTACGACTTATCTTGCCTATTTTACCCTAGTCCGTGGCCTCCAACTCCACTAGAAACCCTGTTCAAGCCGCCGGCCCGCAAAGCAACCAGGTAGATCAAGACAGTGTGTTTATGCATAATGTGGAATATTTGACAGGAAGCATCGTTGTAACTACGTTTGCTTGCCTATCAACATAATGGATGAACATTGCCGGAATACTTGTAGAGGGTAAATGTCATCGAGGCAAAGGAATTTGCATCTCAAATCTTTGACCCTATATCAGCGTGACTCAACTCTCTCTGAGCCAGAATCGGTGACCTGCTCGTCCTCTGCCTTAGCAAGGGTTTGTTCTTTGGTAAGCTTGGGGTTCCGGATGCAGAGGGAGAAGATGATCAAAGGAATTGTCAAGCAAATTCCCGTGATGCAAAGCAAGCGCTGTGTTTTCCGGTACGCAAGAATCACATTATCTCGGTCCGGAGTTCCTACTGGATTGGCGGCGGCGAAAAGCAGGGGCTGTGCATAGACCTCAGCAGCTAGTGTCTCATTGCCAAGTCTGCGGATCAGTTCAGCGGGGAGCACTTGATTCCAGATGGCACCGGAGATTGTGTTCCCTAGAGCACTCCCAACGTTATAGGAGGCGAGGTAAATTCCAGTCACGACAGCAAGATCTAGCATGAATCAATACAAATTTTTTCCTAGATGAAGATTTCTTCAGGCAGGTAACTTACGTTCATGTTTGGAAACAGCCTGGATACTGGCCTGAGCAGGGTAAGCAAACATTCCGCCGGCTACAAGCCCGTCAGCTTCTTCTTCCGAGCGATTGGACCGTCAGTGGTCTTACCAAGTCCCAAGAGAACCTGTCCACCAATTATTCCCGAATGACTTGACCCACCCGGCCCCCCGCGGTAGTAGATGAGGATGCCAAATGCGATTGTAAAAAGTACTGTTCCGGAAACAATGAAGGGCTTCAGCTGCCGAATCTTCATGATGATAAGTCCAAGGATAGTCCCCGCAATCACCGAAGTGAAACTGTATAGTGATGTGATGCGGGTCGCACTCAGCACAGATTCGTCGAAGCTCACGTAGAGTACAGTGTACAGGAAATCACCCTGGAGATACCAAGCTAAGATGATGTTAGACGAATTTTTCGCCAAAACAACAATGGAGATATACCAGTGTTTAACATGACCGCAATGCCTAATGCACCCCAGATACCACGGTCTTTGAGACGCTATATAGCCCATTAGTCCTTGACTCAGGAATTACGCATCATTAAGATGCGAACTCACCTTTGATGGCAACATTGGATATTTGCATGTTCTTTCCCAGTATGCCCACACTGGGATCAACAGAACGCCAATCACCAACGGGGCAAGAACCTTCGCGGTCTTCCATTGTGCAGTAACTCCCCCAGCGATGGTGAACGGAACCAAGATACAGGCAAGCATAGCAATCATCAAGATGATTCCAACAACATCCAAATGCCAGAAAAGTTCCGTTACAAGGCGCCGACCACCAAGCAGATCGAGAGAACTCTTGTAAGACTCCAGTTGACCGGAAGCCTTGGCGCGGCGGTGAACGATGAAGAGAACGACGACCAGAGGGAGAGCGCAAATCGGATAGATTATGGCGAACATACCAATACCCCATTGCCATGAGGTGACTTTCAGCACGGCACTCGTTAGGTTCCCACTTATCCAAGTATTGATCTAGTAGAAATTTGCTTGGTTAACATGAGCTCCAGGGGGGATAGACGAAGTACTGACGATAAACGGCAAAGCAGGAATAAAGGAGAAAAAAAGACGAGATCGCGTAGAGGTGACATCTGCAATCAAGACTTCGACCAGCAACATAATGCAGGTATATCCAATCTGAAAGCAGTGAGACGATGCTCCTAAGTAACCTGGGCTTGATCAATTTTTTACCTGGTAGATCACGGCCCCTGCACAGAAAGCCTCCACGCTCTTCGAAAAAGTTTCAATGATGGTGCCGACGGTGTAGAAAAGGATGGAAACAAGGATCAGTTCGACTCTGCCGAACACATCTGCAATTTTTGCGGCGGTAGGCTGCGGGGAATTCCGTAAGCCAGTGCTAAAGTTGTGTCCTAATTCAAGAGCCATACCTGCGCCGCAGCAGCGATGACAGCGCGGAGAACATTAATAGTGGCCAGCAGGCTGTGCTTTCCATAACTTTGGGTCGCATATGGCTGCAGATCATTTTGATATAGTTAGCCTCTTCCATGAAAAGCAAATAGAATGATGTCCTTCGCGAAACCAACCTGGTAGGTGTAGCGGACGGTTCCATCCAGGCCATAAACATAGGCGATGAGGAAAATGCTGGCAAAGAGAAAGATGCGATCCACAAGCCTGAAATGTGAGGTGATGATCTCGATGCGTCGAACACCTGGACTTCCCTCGCCCAGCAAATTCACCTCCTGAACGGGGTCCTCCTGGTGTTGCGGGGGCTTTGCCACGTTTTCGCCGAAGCGATCGTCACGGGCGCGTGTTACGGGAGTGTCTGCCATGGAGACAGGCGACAGGGGATAGACAATTTCGAAAGACTATAGAGAAAAATCCAACCAGGGCATGAGTTGTTGAACGGGGCGACCGTTGGATCTTTATGAGACGATTTTAAGCCAAGCCCCGGCTTCGGAAGGGAAAAAAGTGTGCCATGCGAGAGGGGCGCAAACTTCATCTTATCAGATGGAAGTGCGGCATTGAGATGCCTTCCGCGGCCAAATCAGGGTTCCCGCTCCTCTGCCCAGAGATGCTAAAGTCTTGGTGCCTTGGTTCCAACCATTGAGCGTATTGGCACTTTCCCCACCTCGGGTTCTAGGCGCGCAAATTTCCCACGGGCTCGTGCTACAGCGCCGAGACCCCGAGTGGCTGAGACATTTCCCTTCTCGATCAGCATCGATTGTCTAGGCATTAAGTCCTCTCTAAGGTAATAGCGGCTAAAAGGGAGGGTTCTATACGCAACAGCGCACGGCGAGCGGTATTGAGTATATTGACTTGTGGGATTCTCGGTGATCTCATTCGGATATTCGGGCTCCATCATCCCACTCTTTGAACCCAGTATTCGCTACAGGTATTTTGATTTATTTAACACTCCAACGACTGCTGTCATGAAAGCAGAGATGAGATTGAAAACACGCTGGAACTCTGCACTTGTGCGGGGCGGTTCGCCTGTGCCCGTTGGCTCTGTTGAACTTGCAGACAAGCCGGTGTTTTCTGAAATTTGTGATGACAGTTTAGCATATCCTTTCGAGCAAATGGTGTCTGGCATCCATTACAGACATAGCTTTTCTCGCCGGAATGGGTTCCCATATGACGCTTGATGTCACTTTTTCTGGCAAATTCCCGCCGGCTCATTGCACATGAAAATGGCAAGGTGGAATCATGAGTTAATAGATGTGACTTGAGGTTGTAAAATTTTGTAAATGCTTTCGAGCAATGTTCACACCGAAACCACTTCCTTGGAAGATTTGGTTCGACTTCTAAACTCTGGTAGCCTTCTGGCTCGGAGTCTGAATTCGGAGATGGGAGAGCCTGATAGATTTCTTCCATAGTGCCAGATTGAACTCTCCTTGGGTATTTATCTGGCGTTGAGTTCCATTCAGGGGCGATTTGTGCTCGAGAAATATCATCCTGGAAGCTGTCCTGGGCCATGGCAGGTAGTCGGTGCTGCTTCTCCAAAGGGGAATATTCAGGACAGGAGAAGAGAGAAAAGTCAATGTCCAATCACGACAGAGCCAAGAAGACAGGGGGAATGTGGCTAGGGTAGTAGGATTTGTAGCACACTGGTAGTAGAACGCTTGCTGCGTGCGGCTTAGGGGACAAAACAGTCCCTCAACTCGGGTTTTCAGCTGGGCAGCACCTTCACATCCCAGCCACTGCAGACCTTTGAACTTTCACTACTGCAATGCACTTTCAACGGCTCATCTCCTCGGCCTCTTCACTTTGAATTAGTAGTCGCTCGAAAAGAGGTCTCGACAGACTCAAAACACGTCCCCGAAATATCACCCTGATTTGCCGCAAGAGGCGTAGTGCAGAATACTCTAAATTCTATTAGTCAATACTATTAAAAACTAAATGGTAATTCCCTTTTCAATCTCACGGGGTGAGAGAGCCTTCGCGTTAATCGTTCATCCCGTGAGCTCCTTATTAGCACATAATCAGTTGGAGCAAATCACTTCAACCTATTTCCACACAAGGCTCGCACTATGCAAAACACTTTTCCAGCCATTGAGCAACAAGAGGCCTCCTGATCTATCACCGTTGTGGCTTCCACCCCCAGAAAACGAAAAGGAAATAAGATAATATTCGATATAGGGTCCCAATCAAGACGAGAAATCTGTTGAGGTTAGTGTCACCGTCGCAAATCTACACCATCCAAGGATATATACATACCCTATGTCCATCTCCGTTCTACCTGTCCTATAACCAGTGAATGTGGCAGCGTCCTCAATGTTATAAAGGTATGCCAGGGGGGCTGTGTTCTCCTGGTAGAATGCCTCTGAGAACCAAGTCTGACAACAACGATAAGTCAATTCAGCTTGAGTCCGGGTTAGTTATTTTGGGAAAAGAGGCATAGCTTACAGCTGGCCACGAATACCAAAACCATTCCAGATGCCACTTCCGCACAGTTGAAAGCCGAGGAGCACACCCACTCAGTGCTGAGATAATGAGACTCATTAACATGCACAGCAGTGGTCCATCTTCTCGCCGTGTGACGGCCGACACAACGAATCCGAGCCCGTAGATACCTGGAATGGGGGTTAACTGGTAACGAAGGACGCAGATTCGGCGCTTAAAAGCTTACAATAAAAGTATAAGAAGCCAAGACCAAGCTGCGTATGAAACGGGATCATAGGAGCAGCCAGAACGAGGTAAAATGCGGTAAAATGCAAGGACGACACCAACATTCGGAAAAGAACCGCCAGGTTCTTCCCTAGAAAATAAGCGCTGCGAGAATGGCCCGACTGAGATTCTCGATAAAACGTCAACTTCTCCTCTCCAAATATCTTAACTCCCGGAGGTCCAGCCGCACAAGCTGGATCAGAACACTTGATTAGTCAACAGAAGTGGGATCGGAGAAGAACAGCGGGGAGCCTTACCTATCGCGAGACAACATAAGAGAGCCTGCTCGGCTGTTAGACGATAATCAACCGCACTGGAGAGAAGGTCAAAGGGATGGTGATAGATTCCTTGGAAGAAGTGGCCTCTGGCTTCAAAAGCGGATAATCCGATCATGAGCCCAATCACTGCACTGGATACGATCTCCAAAGCAAGGCCTGTGGTCTGTCGGGTCTGTTGGGCTATACTCCGGCAAAAGGCGAGCCAAAGTTGACGAATCCATGACGCCCGCCTTTGCTTGACAATCTTAAAGAGCGCGCTCAGGCCTTCTGCTAGTTCGGTTCCAGGGGAGGACTTGTTCTCTGATGAAACCCGCAGAGAGATTTCGTTCCCACCCTGAGTAAGGGTATGATTCATTAAGACATCAAGGATCACATCCGCTGGGTTTGATGCGACGGGAAAATTGTGGCCTAACTTCTCGAAGAAAGACTGTGCCTTGGCTGCTTTTCCAAGATACACCTGCGCCCCGGCATTCAGAACGAGAAGATCATCCAGTAGATGAAATATCTCCACCCGTGGCTGGTGAATCACGCAAATCACCATAATCCCCTGACGAGAGATTGAGTGCAGAAGCTTCATCAGGGAATGTGCGGCCGTCGCATCCAGACCGGAGGTTGGCTCGTCCAGAACCAAGGCCTTTGGTGCAGCGGCCAGCGCGAGAGCGATACTCACGCGCTTATACTCACCCCCAGATATACCTCGGCCACCCCCTCCAGGAGGCCACCGACTAATTGATCAGAGATACTCCCCAGACCCAGAGAAGAAATCAGAAAATCTACATATTCCTGAATCTTGCGGTCGGGCAGCTGCCCACCAAGTAGCACCCGACCGGTGTACACGATATTCTGGCGTACGGTGAAATCGGGAAGAACTGTATCATTCTGGGGAATGAACCCGATTAAATCTCTCAAGCTATTGCACAATAGAGAACCGAATGGTAAGGTTAGTATTGAATCTTTTATTTCGTGCAGGTAGTAGGGGAATTCACTGCGCGGGTTGGCTTCTCAGGCCATTCATAGAGATCCATCCCTGAGTAGGCCGTATCCTACCCGATAGGATATTAACAAAGCTTGCTGCGGTACACTAATCATTAAATGTTGCTCTCAGGAGGGGTGTCAGGCATTCTCACATTTACCAGACCCGGAAGCTCCTATGATTCCAAGCACCGAGCCAGAATGGATAGTCCCCTGCAGACCAGACAAAATCTCGCGTTGCGAACGTCGTAAACAGAGACTAATGTCAGTGAAACTAAGATGCACGGAAGATGACGGGATGTTATCCCCGCTAAAAAAGTCCTGAAACTGCTGCAAGCGGGGAGGCTTCGCGGCTGAGCCATTTTCATCGTCTTGGGGAGACAGACAGGGCTGGGCTAAGTGAAGGTACCGAATCAACCGTCTGAATGGCGACGCAGATCGCAAACCAATACACATGCCTATTATCAACGTGTCAAACAGCAGACAAAGGAACATTCCCAGTAGTGGGGTCTGATGAGAGCTTCCAGCCGTGCATATTGACATCACCGTGCATTTGAACGGAGTTACCGTCCCTAGAGGACAAAAATGACCCCGTGGACACTCAATCTGCTGCTTCTGGCCAGGCGGGCAATAGAACCCTGGCATACATACTACCGGCTCGAGATTCCCTTGGGGTGCGGCGCATAAATTGTCGCTGCTCTGGAGTCGTGTCAGGAGGCAGTCAGGCAAAGGCGGACAATACACCGGCCGGCGTTGTTCATCATTTGATGGGCCTGGAAATTGTCATGAAGGTATACGAAGCAAACAGAATGAAAAGTCATACAGTAGAATCCGTCCTGACACAAAATAGTGGACGACAGCGAAATGGGCTGCCCACCTGAAAGACAGGTACTGTTGGATGAGTCTATCATCTGTTTTTCTTTTCAGTCCCCTTCGACTGACCTTGGGCAGCTTTCTTGGATACAGCTGAATAGAAGGTGCGCAATTTATGCCTTGAAGTCCAAAGGTTATATTCTGCAAGGGGGTGTATTCTGCAAGGGGCTCGACAATTACACAAACCGGTTTGGGAAAAAAGCAATTATGCATGGTATCCACGTCTCAGGGATGCGATGTATAACTAGCTACAAAGTCTAGTTGCGTAAAGTGGAATTTGGAGAATTGAATCCACATTGAAAGACCGATCAACCGATCGCCATCGACTTCAGGGGGTCATCACCATGTCGTGCCTCTACACATTGGTGGCTATTCTGTTCTGCGAGTACCTTGTTGCCTCAACTGCTCTAGCCTTCACTACCCGCGCATCAACCCAACGACAATTATGTATATTCTGCCTCCTCGTCCTCGCAATTTTTGAAATTGACTTGCTGTCATTTTTACCGGGGCCAGAATTACTGCGAGGAGTCATTGCATTCTCCTGCATCGTCAAGCTTCTTCATTTCATCAGCCTCTTCCTGGTCCTCCAGGTGGAAATTCACCAATTGATTCACACACCCGCCAGTTCCTATTTTGCCCGTCTTTGTGCTGCCTTGAACTGCGTGACTAGTCCTCGTGGGATTCGGACGCCGTGGGAGGTGAAATCCCGGCCATATTATCGAGAACTATCCAGAGGCCAATATATCGTGAAAAATGTCATCGTTCTGAGTTGGCAGTATTTGGCCCTTGACCTCCTGAATTTTGGGGCATTGAAGTATTTTCACCTCAATTGGCCGGGTGCTTTGGCGACTGGGGCGGAGTTTCTTAGCCATAGGTCAACCAAGGAGCAATTGATTGCCCGAATTCCACTCTGCTGTATCTTAGCGGCCAACCTGCGCTTACTTTTCGCGCTGGTCTACCGAGTTCTTGCCACAATTTCTGTTCTCTTGCATTTGACCTCTCCCAAAGACTGGCCGCCTTTGTTTGGTAGTATGGAACATTTACGAATGTTCAGCATCCGAAGTTTCTGGGGGTACGTTGCTTGAAAAAGTTTACTTTCCCGCTGGGAAAATAAATGATTCTGTTATATTTTTGCTGTATTTGCTTACGGTTCTCTATTCTACAGGAAGTTCTGGCATCAATTATTACGTTGGCCTTTGGGGACCCTTAGTGGGTATATCCAACAACGTCTCAGCCTCTGTAATTCATCTTCCCGCCATGGAAAAAGGATTACCGACCTCTTCCTGGTCTTCTCCATGTCTGGCATTCTCCACGTACTGAGTGCAGTGTATGCGGGAGTTCCTGGCAGCCTGGGAGCAATATTCCTGTTCTTTATCACTGTTCCCGTTATGATCGCGCTGGAGGATGTTTACAGAACTCGGGAAGGGATAAAATCTCACTTGGAACCAATGGGTTTCCTAGGCTACCTGTGGGGACTTGTTTGGCTTTACGTTTGTGGGCCGTGGTTTGCATACACGGCTCTGAGGCTGCCAGTCAAGACGAATGCGGTGATGCCTTTTAGCTTCGTGGAGGAGTTTGGAAGTCAGGCTGTGATGGGAGCGGTTACCTCGGGCGGGATCCTCTGGACTTTCATAGATGGACGGGCAATTTGATGGAAACCCAATTTCGATGGAAACAAAGAATTGGGCACTGGAAACACGGTGTGTACTGTAGGTTCAGGCAATCTGCCACAAGCTACCTCTGCTCTGTGGCTCGCAATCGGCTTTTTGAGGGGCGGAAGGGGGGATATTCCTCTGGCTATATAGAGCCAAGTACAAACATAGGGATCTACGCTATTGATCCTGATAGCATGACTACCAGGGTACCTGTTGCTATGGCTAACTACTTGTCTGTTGGCACACGACATACATATCCGATTAGATACACGCATCAACAAGCAGGAGACCGACGGTATCATAGATGACCAAGTAATGATCGCACTTCCTGAATTGGCTGACATCGGCTAAGCATTGTTCTTTAACCTCATACCGAATGTTTACGATCTTTCCCCGGAATTTCCTTGACCAAAGTGTCCCTCTCCACATCTTCCTTCCCCGGGAGGCACTTTCCGGCTTCCTCATCTACTCGAAGGGGTTTCAGCTTCATGCACCTTATGAAAAATCAAGAATTTCTTCTTGAGCCGCAGAAATACGCTTGAGGTTATTGATCTTCCACTCTTTCCTCATCTTCGCATCGAAAGCCTCGTCTTGACTACTACCAGATAACGCCAAGGCCTTTCTAGCACCCTCATACGGCAGGACATGAGGGAACAGACCACATTATCTGATTAACACATAGCGTGCTTCCTGTTGGGTAATCGGAGTCCATATCCAAATAGAGAACGACGATGAGCGGTTGCAAAACAAGGTCCTAATTGATTCATGAGTGAACTGCGCTGTCCGCGCCCGACAGTTTTTAGCTAATGCTTTCTCAACGTAGTTTGAGATACATTGATTCTCAGACTGTCAAATAGTCTGACATCCCCC